>NC_091765.1:65234817-66484817 GCF_029378745.1 Bos indicus | reverse complement strand
CGGTGGCACCAGAAGGAAGTGACACAGGCGGAAGTCGGTTATCTGTATGCCAAGGAGAGGGACCTGGAGTAGATCCATCTCTCACAGCCCTTGATAGGAAGCAACACTTCTGACTCCAAAACTTTGAGACGACAAATTTCTTTTTTTTTTTTTTTTAAATGCCAGGGAGCGGCCAGGAGAGCGCGAGCTGCTAGCTCTGGACTCCCGCGCCGGATGTGAGGTCACGTGCTTGTCTCATCCAGCCTGAGACGACAAATTTCTAAGTCACTCATTTCGTTACAGCAGCCCTAGCAAACAAATGCTGCTATATAAAATTAAGAGAAGTTTGATAATGGGTACTTCAGATTGTCATTGCCTAAATCAGCATATCAAAGTTCATTCACATCATAAAAACAGAGATAGGCAAGCATTTTGTGTCTTCTGATAAAAGTACATATTATGCCTGGCTTATGAAGCAGTCTCACCAAAGCACAACAAAATAATTAATCTGGATCTGATTAAGCCTCATATATGGGGCATAAAAGAACACATGTACAACAAGTGGAAACAATCACAAAAAACAGCACAGATCTTCAAGAAAAAAAACTTTCTAGGGAGAAAATAAAGGAATAGGAAACATTTAGAGCAAAAGAAAGGAGAAGGCAATGGCACCCCACTCCAGTACTCCTACTTGGAAAATCCCATGGATGGAAGAGCCTGGTAAGCTGCAGTCCATGGGATCACTGAGGGTCGGGCACGACTTGAGCGACTTCACTTTCACTTTTCACTTTCATGCATTGGAGAAGGAAATGGCAACCACTCCAGTGTTCTTGCCTGGAGAATCCCAGGGACGGGGGAGCCTGGTGGGCTGCCATCTATGGGGTCACACAGAGTCGGACACGACTGAAGTGACTTAGCAGCAGAGCAAAAGAAAATTTAGATAAATTTACCAGCCACATGCAAGGTGTGTACATGTTTGGGCCTGCTTTTAAAAAGTTAATAACAAATTATGAGACAGGAAAAATTAGGTTCACTCTTCTACTGTTGATATCTGTAAAGTTAAAATAATAATAGTACAAAGTTCATAGTGTTATGGTAAAAATTAAATATGACAATATAGGTAGGGCACTTAGCACAGTGCTTGATGTATAGGATAACTTCAATTATTTATATACTTGGATATTCTTTGAATTCCTGACACAGTTGTTATCAGTATTAGTTAGAATGATGTGACACGCACATCCTACTCTGTATGTGCTTACGGCGGGTGCACACAAGCCCACATCCACACTCTGCAACATATGGAGTCTCAGTGTGAGCCCACATGGAGCTGGAAGACTTTAAGCTACCCCTTCCATTCCTCATTCTCATGTAGCCCTTGAAAGGTCACCTTTGATAGGAGATGCAGGAAAATAACATTGCGAAAGTCTCAAAGAAAAGCCAAGGCAAGGGTTAGGAGAGGGAGGCAAAGAGCATTTTAAGGCAGTTAAGTACACCACTAAATGTCTTCTGAGAATTAGGCTGTTCTATGCCTTCTATCTTTGAGGAAAGATAAACACAATCTTTAAGCACCCACAGGGCGAGGCCTCAGAGGCAATCTGCTTTTCAGCCAGCTGGATCATGTTTGGACAAGAGGCAGAACACATCTGGTCATTAATAGCGATAATGGCCCTTTGGTTAAAAGCCATCATTTTGACATAGGAAATGTTGCAGCTGACCACTATCGTGAGTTAAGTCACTGCATCTTACAAATTTTCATTTCAATTTTTCAAACATTTATTTGGTTTGAGAAAGAGGATACAAAGCTGAAAGAAATACAGTTTGGATTTTCAACAAATATACAATCTTGTTTGCATCACAGGAAAACAAGACACAGAAAGATAATACATCCTAAGAGAGTTATAAATCTCATGGGCCTTTAGGAGATTAAAGTGAAGTAAGGTATCAGATGAGAACAAGTTTTTATCTGGTTGAGAATACTGTAAAAGTCCTCATGAAAAAAAATGGGGTTTGAGAGAGGCTTCTAAGGAAAGAAGAGAGATGAAGAAGTGGTGGAGTAGGGGAAGCTAAATGGGAATAAAGAAGAGAGGACATTTCAGCAGGGCTGGAGGGTTGCCACATGAAATACAGGATGCCCAGTTAAATGTGAATTTCAAGTCAAGAACTAATAGTTTTAGTATAAGTATGATCTATAAAAAATTTATGATCTACTTGAATTTGAAATGCACTAGATGTGTTTAGAGAAATAGTTGTTTTATAAAAGTTTAGGCTTCATAAAGAAAGGAAATGTTTGAAAGACATTTTGGTCATATGAAGAAGCACAGGGTCTCAGTTTCCAGACAGGAGAATGAAAACTTAATTTTATGGGGACTGCAGAGATATTTTTGGTTTGTTTTTATCTTTTTTTAAATGTGGGATTGATATGATCTGACATGCACAGTAGGAAGAATATGATGAAAATGATGAGAACAAGTAAAATTAAAATAGGAAATTGGCCAGGGAGTAACAGAGAGTTGAGCTGTTAACTGAGGTGATGGAAGTGGTTTGGAAATGGCAATGGTCTAGATAGAGAGGAAGCATCAGATTGTATCTTGGGACAAAAGAGGTCGAGAGTCAAAGATGCCTACACGTCTATGTCTATTGACTATGAGGCTGATACCTTTTGTTAGTAGTTGAGTAAGGAGGAAGAGCTGATTTTAGGGAAAACAGATAATGCAAAATAGGCGTCATGTCAGTAATAACTGTTAGGGCAACCCTCCACATACAGACGCCTGGCAAACAATTAAAAACATTTTTCTAATCTCAATGATTTCATAATATAGGTATTTAAGCTGTTAAATTCAACGAGTTGCTCAAAATTCAAGGAACCCATCTAATTCACAACCAGAGACAAAAAACATTGATAGAACAGCAAAAAGACACAAGAACAAGAATAATGAAAAAATTGCGCTTGGAAATTCTGAAGTCAAGGTCAATCAATTTAATACTCCTAAAATCATCCAGAGAGGTCAAGACTATAGACTGAGAACCAGCAATAGTTCTGGTAATTTTTGACAGAGCTGTTTTGGAAATGGAACACAGGTGGGAGCCATGCCTTTGGAGACTACAGAATAGATGGATGGTGAAGAAATAGAGGAAACCAAAGCTATTCGAGGAATCGTGCTTGAAGACAAAAGAAAAGTGAAGGTGCCAGCAGGGGAAGATTTAATAAAGAAGAGAGCAAAATCTGAAGAGCATCCAACAATAAGATTAAATGCG
This sequence comes from Bos indicus, assembly GCF_029378745.1. Taxonomy (NCBI): domain Eukaryota; kingdom Metazoa; phylum Chordata; class Mammalia; order Artiodactyla; family Bovidae; genus Bos; species Bos indicus. The sequence goes on along the minus strand of NC_091765.1, from coordinate 66,481,580 downwards.
GATGTGGAGAGATAAGCCTTAGAAAGGAGAGAGAAACTTCCTCAGAGTTAAATGAAAGAAAGGGAGGACAGACAGAATTAAGGATTTGATGTGTGACATTGAGGCAGCTGATATTTTGTCTTCACTTTGAGTAAGAAAAGAAGTGACATTATATGCCTTGAGAGGAGCAGGGTGGAGAGCTCAGGGCTCATGGACAAATCCCATTGCCTGCCATATCTTACAGCACATCACAGACTTCCATCCTTTATACGGATTCCTGGAAAAGTGGAAGAGGAAGTAATAATGATTGCAGGGTTATTTTTTGGTATGACACATGTTGTTGCAGCAAGGAAATCTGAGCTTAAGAAGCACAACAGAAAGTAGTTTTTTCTCTGTGCTGAATGCCTGTTGCACAGTAGCAGCAGACCTCTTCAGACACCACTCTCTTATTTTAGAGGTTTTACAGAACCATGTGCCATCTCTGGTGTGTAAAATATGATTTGACATAGTTCACAAAAATAGCAAACAGACTCTATTCTTGGGTCTTTACATAAACTAAGTTATAGCATCTCACATTGAGTTTGAATATAGCAAAATGTGGAATCCATTTAATGACACGGTCTTATGACTTTGGAATTCCTGATTAAAGGGCCTTTCAGGTACATTCAGAAAATCCCATTGACACCATAATTGCTTAAAAAAACCCCATTGATACATGATCTCAATTCATGATGACTATAGCTGGACTTATGGATAAGGCAAGAAGTTTCAATCTCCTGATTCTTTGTCTAGAATTGGTATGGTCATAACTATGTCAATACCTATGTTATACTACAAGGATTTTCTGGTGCATGAGCTTAGGAAGTGACAATGGCAATTATTCCTGAAAAAGCAACTACAAAGAAAAAAGTGAAGATTGTCCTGTGTAAGCCTAGGAAATGTTATATCAGAGGATTGAAAATGAATAAGCCATGATATAGAATCATAGAAGCAATGAAATTGAGATTTGAGAGAAATTAGGAATGATTTTGTCCAATCCCTGTCTCTTTAAGGCTGAGTAATCTGAAACTCATAGAGGAAATAGCTTATTGAAAGGTACGAACTAGTCGGGCCACATGTGTCTCTGACTCAAAGTCCCAGGTGCCTCCACTCTACCACAATGACAAATTTCTACCCAGTTTCTGGATAACTAATCCCAGGGACAGAATAATAGGTATATTGTCCATACTAGGCACTCAGTGAATGCTTTCTTAATTGAACAATTGTATCTCTGTCACTGACACATGTAGAAGTTAGAGAAACACCCTTACTGTACAGCTTTTCCACTAAGGCTTATAACATAGTAAGGCTATATCAGGCACAATAACTTTAAAGAAATATAGCTTAGTATTTACATGTATTAACATCCCACTCCAGTACTCTTGCCTGGAAAATCCCACGGCGGAGGAGCCTGGTAGACTGCAGTCCATGGGGTCGCTAAGAGTCGGACACGACTGAGCGACTTCACTTTCACTTTCATGCATTGGAGAAGGAAATGGCAAACCACTCCAGTATTCTTGCCTGGAGAATCCCAGGGACGGGAAGCCTGGTGGGCAGCCATCTACGGGGTTGCACAGAGTCAGACACGACTGAAGTGACTTAACATCAGCAACATATTCATTATTTCATAAAAACTTCCCAATAATGAATCAGATGTTATTAGCCCCTTGTTGCACCTGATAAAACTAAGTAAGGCTCAGTTTATAACTTAAGGTCAAGCAGTCAGAGAATGAACCCAACTTTGATCCTCTGACTCCAGATTGCCATGCTTTCTTTGTTATACCTATGGTTTCTCCAGGACATTTATAACCTCTAGGGAAAAGAAAACCTAATCTGTGAGGGAAGAGATAGAAAGACAGAGGAGGGGGAATATATTAGAACTAATGTGAGGCTTTTACGGAGAAAACTGATGCCAGAAAGAGATCAGAGATCAAATAATAGATGAAGGATTTGTGTTTTCTTTGAGAGATCTGTTGCCAGGCTCCTGGCTACAAAGTCATGGGTTGGCTCCAAAGAGGACAGAGCAATGCTATGCAACTTGGAAGAAGGTATTGACTTTAAGTGTATCTGAAAGACAGTGGGATGAGAAAAGCACATCATTCTTATGGGAATCAAGATCTGGACTTTAATCCTAATTCTATCATTTGTTGTCCCTTAGATCAGGCCCTTTCCCCTTTTGGCCCTCAGTTTTCTTAATTTAAAATGAGGTTCAAATGTTCAACTTCATGGTTCTCAACTATTTTTCTTCTTTTGCAGCATTGCCATTGGTAGAGACTGCCAATAAAAAAAAAAATTTTTGAAATTGCCACACACATTCTTACTTGCAAAAAATCTAGTTGCTTTAAAAAAAAAACAAACTTTTTATACATGGTTGAAAGATCACATACAGTGGACATATACATTGGGGCCCATCAGCCTACTAAGTTGGGTCATGGGCTATATAATTATTCTCCCAGAAAACTTTATGAGGATAATTCATCACTTTGTATCTTAGTTATATAGAATGGAAGCTACATCAGATCAGATCAGATCAGTCACTCAGTCGTGTCCGACTCTTTGCGACCCCATGAATCGCAGCATGCCAGGCCTCCCTGTCCATCACCAACTCCTGGAGTTCACTCAGACCCATGTGCATCGAGTCAGTGACGCCATCCAGCCATTTCATCCTCTGTCATCCCCTTCTCGTCTTGCCCCCAATCCCTCCCAGCATCAGAGTCTTTTCCAATGAGTCAACTCTTCACATGAGGTGGCAAAAGTACTGGAGTTTCAGCTTTAGCATCATTCCTTCCAAAGAAATCCCAGGGCTGATCTCCTTCAGAATGGACTGGTTGGATCTCCTTGCAGTCCAAGGGACTCTCAAGAGTCTTCTCCAACACCACAGTTCAAAAGCATCAGTTCTTCGGCACTCAGCTTTCTTCACAGTCCAACTCTCACATCCATACATGACCATAGGAAAAACCATAGCCTTGACTAGACGAACCTTTGTTGGCAAAGTAATGTCTCTGCTTTTCAATATGCTATCTAGGTTGGTCATAACTTTCCTTCCAAGGAATAAGCGTCTTTTAATTTCATGGCTGCAATAACCATCTGCAGTGATTTTGGAGCCCAGAAAAATAAAGTCTGACACTATTTCCACTGTTTCCCCATCTATTTCCCATGAAGTGATGGGACCAGATGCCATGATCTTCATTTTCTGAATGTTGAACTTTAAGCCAACTTTTTCACTCTCCACTTTCACTTTCATCAAGAGCTTTTTAGTTCCTCTTCACTTTCTGCCATAAGGGTGGTGTCATCTGCATATCTGAGGTTATTGATATTTCTTCTGGCAATCTTGATTCCAGCTTGTGCTTCTTCCAGTCCAGTGTTATGACCATCACTAATGACTACCACTGTGCTCTTGCATTAGTAGATTGTATCTGTAGTAATATCAATACACTCAAGAGACCTGTTAATTTATTTCATCATTTTTTCTGAGAGGACTTTAGGTCAGAGATTTTTAACTGGAGTTGACAGTTCCTTGAGTACTGAAAGGGTGGGAAAATTCCAAAGATCATTTTGCCAAGATCAATTGATACTATGTCACTGTGCACAGGAAGACCAAAGCTATCAACTAAATAACCAACCAGTAGGTTAAGTTCAAAAGTTTTATCACAGATGCATTCTTTTCACTTGCATATGTTTTCAGATATCAGATACACATTAATTGTAGACTTTTGGCCCTTAAGTACAGTTTTAGCTTGGCATTGATGCTATATAAAAGGATTTTAGGGGGCTTATGACCACTCTAAAACAATAGGAGAATTCCATCAGCTTCTCAAAGGGATCACAAAGGTGACAACAAAGGTTAAAGAACCACCACGCTTCATATCCTCCAACAATATGTTACAATTCAGGTATTTTCTGGTAAAACTAGAAGCTGATTTGAATTGTAGCCTAAAAGTTTTAGTAAACTTTTAATTACCTGAAGGTTAGTAATAGACCTCTATCAGTATACAAGACCTCTTTTATACTTGATTCTTAAAAAAATAAACAAACACAGTATGATGAAAAATATTGCTGAGAAAAATAAAGATAAATAAATAAAGATATATTCATGGATTAAAAAGCTTCATAACTTTAAATTGTCAGTTCTCTCTGCACTGAAGTAGAGATTCAATACAATCTCAATTATAATTCCAACAGACTTTTTTGGGTAGAAATCGAGAAGTTGATCCTAGAAGTTATATAGTGAGATGCAAAGGTATTAGCATTTCCAAAACAATCTTAAACAGTCAGTATAAAATTGAAAGACTTATGTGACTTCATGACTTACCTTATAGATATGGTAATTAAATAGTGTGATATGGTAATTAAATAGTGTGATACTGTCTAAGGATGGACATAGAGAACAAAGGAACAGAATAGGACCTAAAAATAGACCCCACTCATCCTCAAAAGGTACCAACACAATATAATGCGAAAAGCAAGGACTTTTCAATAAATAGGGCTAGAATAACTGGATAGCCATATGGAAAAGAAATGAACTTCAACCCCTACCTCATAAGAAACAGAACAATTAACTTAAAGTGGATCATATATATGAAAAAAAAGTGAAAACACATAAATTTAAGGGAATGAAATCACTGAATCTTCTCAGAGTCACCAACAAAATATTTTCCAATTTCTTCAGAATATTGTTTCTAAATTCATAATAATTTCATAATCAAGTAGCTACACAGAATACCCAGAAAACATTGAGTCTGGGTAGACCTGAGATAATCAAGCAATTGCCTAAAAAAGATGTAACCAAGAGTAAACTAGATGTGAAATCTGTCTAACAAAAACATATTCCTATTACTATGTTTATTATTTAAAGATAAGAACAAATCATTTACCTTTGATGGACAAAGTTGTCTAGCTTTAGCTCAAATAGTTCTAAAGAGATTTTTCTGAACTTTAATATAATTTTATTATCAAGATTAGAGAGTCTACATATTTACCTACTTGCCTTTCTCCCTTCTGCCCATTTCCAAAAGTAAAAGTTCAACAACAACACGCACAACAGCAATAAAATATGAAACACAAAGCTCTTTACCGGAGTCCGTAGAGAACTGTTCCATCAGGATGCAGGCGGATCATGCGATTTTTCACTGTAACCCCATGCACAAAGGATTTCTTGTCATTCAGAAAGTAGGTGTCTGGTACCCAGAGTTGATCAGCCACCCTGTTGTCTAGTGTGAGGTTTAGTGGGATTCCAGAATAAGAAAGCCTTTTGTCTTTCCAAGACTGCTGGAAATACATGGTGAGAGTATAATCCTGTAAAAGAAAGGAAACCAAAAAAAAAAAAAAAAAAGAATTTTACCATCATCATCATCATTATCTTCAGCTAAAAGCCTTTTTGTTAAGAACCTGATAGTATGTGGTACTGTGGATGCCCAGAGACTCAGCATTCTGCAGGCCTGCTATGAGGTTACATTTGAATATGCTGTGAGTTGCACCTCCAAGTATAAGGCAACCAACAGGTTAGAAGTACTAGAGCATGCAGAATCATTTGTGCCAATATAGGATAAATCCATTAATCGAATTTTAATGTTTGAAGATAAAGTCATGGGGAAGGCCGTAAAGAGAAGTTGTACTTAGAGATTTATGTTCACAAATATCTACCTCTGGACATTGTATTTATAGAACTATTTTGAAGGAGTGTATTTATTAAATAATAACTAAAAATGGGTGCATTTAAAAGGAAAAGACGTGCTCTAAACTGTAAATACCTTCTGAATGAACAGCGTTATTTGCCTTATAAAGGTTATCAGTTTCCATTATCTGGATTTTTCTAGCAAATTATGACTTGTCTATCAGTCGTCAAAAGCAGTTTATGTAGAACATGTGGATGGAGATACTCATTTGGCCTGAGAACAGACATGAGCGGTGTGTGTGTGCTTGCTCAGTTGCTTCAGTCTTGTCTGACTCTTTGCCACCCTAAGGACTGTAGCCCATCAGGCTCCTCTGTCCATGGGATTCTCCAAGCAAGAATACTGGAGTGGGTTGCTATTCTCTTCTCCAGGGGATATTCCCAACCCCGGGGATGGAACCCAGGTCCCCTGCATTGCAGGCAGACTCTTTACCATCTGAGCCACCAGGCAAATTGTCCATTAAAAGAATATGAGGTCACAGTAACATCATAAAGGCTTAAGTTGTGGGTCCCAATATCATTAAAAAAGATGGTTCACTTTTTATTTTAAAGGACATTTATCTGTCAATAGCTTTAGCTGAATGCATTAGCAACAATTAAGAAAACACAATATAACTCCTGCACAATTCTGTATACTGCTATTGTTTTATATATACATATACACACACACACACACACACACACACACACACACACACAACTCTTTGAGAAACCAGCTGAGCCACAAGAAAAGCCCATGAAATTAAAAGACACTTGCTCCTTGGAAGAAAAGTTATGACCAATCTAGACGGCATGTTATAAAGCAGAGACATTAGTTTACCAACAAATGTCTATCTAGTCAAAGCTATGGTTTTTTCAGTAGTCATGTATGGATGTGAGAGTTGGACTATAAAGAAAGCTAAGGATACTTTTGAACTGTGATGTTGAAGAAGACTCTTGAGAGTCCCTTGGACTGCAAGGAGATCCAACCAGTCAATCCTAAAGGAAATCAGTCCTGAATATTCACTGGAAGGACTGATGCAGAAGCTGAAACTCCAATACATTGGCCACCTGATGTGATGAACTGACTCATTGGAAAAGACCCTGATGCTGGGAAAGATTGAAGGCAGGAGGAGAAGAGGATGACAGAGGATGAGATGGTTGGATGGCATCACCAACACAATGGACATGAATTTGAGTAGGCTCCAGGAGTTGGTGATGGACAGGGAAGCCTGGCATGCTGCAGTCCATGGGGTCGCAAAGAGTTGGACACGACTAAGTGACTGAACTGATTTGAGAAACATTGACTCTGATCAGGCTTTCCTGGTAGCTTGGATGGTAAAGTGTCTGCCTGCAATGTGGGAGACTTGAGTTTGATCCCCGGGTCAGGAAGATCCCTGGAGAAGGAAATGGCAATCCACTCCAGTACTCTTGCCTGGAAAATTCCATGGATGGAGGAGCCTTGTAGGCTACAGTCCATGAGATCGCAAAGAGTCAGACATGACTGAGCAACTTCACGGGTTCATTGACTCTGCTCATGTCTTACATCTGGGTCAACTGTACTTCATCTAGATCCCTATATGGATATTAATGCATTTCTGAAATATCTTAAATGATATTGTCTTCAATATTTATTCTGGACAATGAGTTCCAATGTCCTTTAACCACTATATTCAAGAATGTTTACATTGTTTACTCAGAAACAAATAATTTAATTCTTTCATGTTCAATGAGAAGGACATTTGCTCACTATTAATCATACAATATCCCTTTTACAGGTCTGAAACTTCATTCCACCTTACCTTCACTTAACAGAAAAAGAGAACCTACAGGGTTATGTACACGTCTCTTCTCAATTGCTAACATTCTCATTTGCATCCTCTTCAAGTTGTAAACATCATACCTTCTTGGAGTACAATAGATTGGACAGAGTCTGAGCCTTAGATTCTAAAACATCTTGATGCCAAAATCTACCACTTGTAGAGCTATGTAACCGTGAGCTACTAACTTAACCCATTGTTATCTCCAATATCTCACTTCTAAAATAAAAATTATGGATTTTACTAGCTTATTGAAAACATTGCTTAGGAAAATTAGGGTGCAGGTATTTTAGAAACTAGAATGCTAAACAAATATATCATCTTCAAAATTATTGACTGCTGTTTAAAAATTAATATACTTCCAAACTACTTGTAATGTACATATTTATTTTCATAGGCATTGCCACTTTTAAAGAGATGTTTATAAAAGAACTTGTAAGCAGAAAGACCCCAGTAACCATGAAAATAAGCACTTGTCTGTGTTGTAAGTCTTGTTGGGGTCTTGTTTGTAATTCAGACAATGTAATAAAATTAATAACTATCTCAAGATACATTATTGTAAACATTGTCACTGGGATCAGCATGAGCAGCAACGGGTTACATGTTTCACTACTCATGCTGAATACTCATTAACCTCCAGCTCTCGAGTGCCACAGAGGATTTCCTCACAATAAGACTATGAGGCAAAATCCTTACACTACATTCTCTTCATTAAAAGGAGTTTTAATGTATGATCAGGAAAAACTTATTGTAAAGTACAAATGATTATAATGACAAATAATATTCTATTAACTAATGTTATAATTAAAATATGCTTGTGGTAAGTAAACAATGGAGAGTGGAAGGAGAAAATACCGTCATCTTGAGTAACCTCCACATAAATTAAGTGCATGCATGCATGTGTGTGTGTGTGTGTGTGTGTGTGTGTGTGTACTTCTCCCTTTCCCTTTCTGGAAACTCTTGTTTCCTGTAAAAGAAAGAACTATACACATGTACTGAGATCTTTGCTCTATACAACTCACTCTGTTTTCAATAAATATTGACTAAATGTCACACCATGTTTCCCAATTGAAGCAGTAATTTGCTCTATTTGCAATAAGAAATCATTCAGTGGAAATTTGCGTTGTTGTTGTTCAGGTGCTCAGTAGTATCTGACTCTTTGTGACCCCATGGACTGTAGCACCCAAGGCTTCCCTGTCCTTCACTATCTCCCAGTTTGCTCAAACTCATGTCCATTGAGTCAGTGATGCCATCCAACCATCTCATATTCTGTAGCCCCCTTATCTGCCTGCCCTCAGTCTTTCCCAGCATCAGTGTTTTTTTCAGTGAGTCAGCTCTTTGCATCAGGTGGCCAAGGTATTGGAGCTTCAGCTCCTGCATCAGTCCCTCCAATAAATATTCAGAGTTGATTTCCTTTAGGATTGACTGGTTTGATCTTGAAGTCCAAGAGATACTCAGGAATCTTCTCCTTAGCACCACAGTTGGAAAGCGTCAATTCTTCAGTGCTCAGCCTTCTTTCTGGTCCATGGATGTTAGTATTTTACTTTAGGAAGTGGGTGATGCAGAACAAGTACCTTTTAGGACTTTTCTTCTTATGCATTTCTAGGGTTATCATCTTAATCTAGGACCTGATTCTATGATAAATGGAAATATGGATCCATGAGTTTGATAACCTTCAAAAAACTTTTTGAAACTAATGATAATTGTGATGACAATTATGCACAATGTGGAAAGACTTAAAACAGAGTAATATCTCCTTCCTATGCATATTTTACCACAAGCATGATAATAATTTCCTTCTAGAAAATGCTACATACTCTGTGATTTCCATAGAGCTTCATATCTATTATTACATTTCATTCTCACCACCTCATGAGATAGGCAAATTCTCCCTAAGAGAATTTATGTTTACATCTCTAGGAAACTACTTACTGAATTTTAAATAAACTATTTTTTTCTATCTGCACTTTAGTATAAATATTTACAGTCATATCTGCATATAATAAAGCCTAAGATATTCTTTGGTGTATTCTATTTTTTAGATGGAAAAGAAAGGGTTAAAATTGCTGTATTTTTTTTTTTTTTTTCCTCTGATACAACAGATTTTCTACTAATTTTTCATTAGGTCAAAGTGCAGGCACTCCAGGGAGGATGGAAAGTTTTCAGAAAGAAATGAAAGGTTTTGATACTTTGGCCAAGAACTCTAAAATCATTTTTCTTCCAAGTGTATGATATTGTTCAACTACCTTTCTCAAGTGTGCACCTACTCCTTGACAGAAAGTGTGACATATTTAGCAACTATGGGCCATAGGAGATTCTTTGACACTGAAGCAAATTAATGGGATTAACTGGTATGAGATTCCTAACGAAATTGGTCAGGCTAATTCGGCATGAGAGAATTTGATTCATTGAAGAAAAGCAGGATAAACAATATCAAGTCAGTAATCTCCAAAACCCATCCTTTTTAAATCTAAAAATGCTTAAAGAAATAAGAAAATATTTCTAATAAATGAAAGCAGTCCTTTTGGAGAATAAACATAATATTCTTTTATATACTTATTTTTATTGAAGTTGATTCACAATTTAGTTTCAGGTTTACAGCATATGATTCAAAATTTTTATAGACTATATTCCATTTAAGGTTATTATAAAATATTTGTGATATTCCCTGTGCTGCAGAATATATCCTTGTATCTTATTTATTTTATACACAGAAGTTTGTACCTCTTGATCCCCTGCACCTATCTTTCTTGCCCCTCCCCTCTTCTCCCTTCCTGCTGGTAACCACTAGTTTATTCTCTATATCTGTGAGTCTGTTTCTGCTTTGTTATATTCATTTATTTTATTTTTTAGATTCCACACATAAGTGACAACATACAGTATTTGTCTTTCCAAGATATGTAATCCACTTGTGTCCATCAACAGATAAATGGATATGGAGATATATATATATATATAAAATGTCACTCAGCCATAAAAAGAATGGAATTTTGCCATTTATAACATGGATGGGCCTAGAGGGTACTATGTTTAGTGAAACGAGTCAGATAGAAAAGGGGAATATTCATTTTAGAGCAGTAGTTTTGAACTCTGGATGAGTTTGTCAGCCAGAGAATATTTAACAATATCTGAAGACAGCTTTAGTTGTAACAACTGAGAGTACTGTGTGTGCAGCTAATAGCACAGAGAGGAACAAACCTGACTCCATACGGGATCTATTCTTTCAGCTTTAATCTTTGTGCTCTGCTGCTGGTGCTTAGTCATGCTGGCTCTGTGCCTTTGTAAAAGACTTTTTCGTAAAGCATGAAACATACATAATAGCCCTTCTTCCTGATCTGCCTCATAGGCTTGACCTTTGAAGGTTTACCACTTTTCCATTTATACTGAGATGAAAAGTTGCAGAGCAGAGCATAACAATTGTCTTGTTGGAGGTTTACAGGAACCATGGTGACAAGACCTATGTTGACAGCTGAAAAAACAAAGGATTCTGGAATCAAGAAGTCTACAACAACCAGCCCCACTGTCTCCCCTTTTAGTATAAAAGAAGCCTGGATTCTAACTCGAATAAGATGGTTGTTTGGGACACTAGTCTGCCATCTTCTCAGTTTTCTGGCTTTCTAAATGAAGCCACTATTCCTTGCCCTAATACTTCACCTTTTGATTTATTGGTTTGCTGTGCTGTGACCAGTAAGAACTTGGACTTGGTAACACTAGCATCTATGGGTAGTGGCCAGGTATGCTCCCCAGCCTAATACACTGCACCATGCATCCCCTATAACAAAGAATTAACTGACTCCAAATGTCAATACTGTCAAGGTTATGAACTCTGCCTTAAATGAAAATATCTTCTTTTCTAGTATCAGTAAGATAACTGTATTATTAGTAAAATAATATCTTCAACATGTCTACTCAAACTTTTAATATATTTCTTAAAACTTTGTGTAAGGAATGCTAACACTAGATGGTTCATAATTTGCCACTTTAACATAAGAGATCATTGACAAAAATTCCTTAATTATCTAGCATCAGAAGAGTGAAAAAGTTATATGGTTTTGGCAAATATATTGAGATATATATTTTAATAAAATGAGCTCTAAGAAGACTGCATAGTGGGCTGGAAAAGTGAAAGTCTCTTATTAGCTGCCTCCACAATTAGCACACAACTCAAACTAATTCAATAGTGAAGAGACAGAATACTGATTTAACATCTAATAATATTGCATCTACCCAGAAGGATCATATGAGCAATCCCTCCTTTTCAAATTCCTTTTCAAAAGAGGGAGAACTTATATATATATGAACCAAAGCCCTTGCACACATTTGTATTTTATATTCCATTGATTTGATTGTACATTATGCATCACAAAGGGTCCCAAGCACACCTCTCTGTTCCTTATAAAACTTTTATGCCATCTTAGTTGAACTCTGAGATCCACTTTTTCCAAAACTTAGGTTGCTTTCCCCCCAAACTGATTGTAGCCGAGCTGTGTATCACTTCTACAGAAACATCTGTTTCTGGTGGAAACTGCCCTGCCTAGAGTTCCTGCTAACTGAGTGTGACCATGTTCTATATCACATGATTCTACCCTCCTCCCACCTTTGGAATGAAGAGTAGATACCTAATCTAAGACCAGATGATTTATAGGCAGGTGATAAACTTGTGCCTGACTCAAGAAGATGAGATGGGCCAATCAGAATCCTCTCCCAGAAATTTGCTATTGGATAAAGGATCTGATGGGCTTCCCTGGTGGCTCAGTACTAAAGAATCTGTCTGCTAATGCAGGAGATGCAGGTTCGATTCCTGAGTCTGGAAGATCCTCTGGAGAAGGGAATGGCTCAGTTCAGTTCAGTTCAGTCACTCATTTGTGTCCAACTCTTTGCAACCCCATGGACTGCAGAACACCAGACTTCCCAGTTCATCACCAACTCCCGGAGCTTACTCAAACTCATGTCCAGCGTGTCAGTGTTGCCATCCAACCATCTCATCCTCTGCCATCCCCTTCTCCTCCCACCTTCAATCTTTCCCAGCATCAGGGTCTTTTCCAGTGAGTCAGTTCTTTGCATCAGGTAGCCAAAGTATTGAAGTTTCAGCTTCAGCATCAGTCCTTCCAATGAATATGAAGGACTGATTTCTTCTAGGATTGATAGTCTGGATCTTCTTGCAGTCCAAGGGACTCTCAAGAGTCTTCTCCAACACCATAGTTCAAAAGCATCAATTTTTCGGCGCCCAGCTTTCTTCATAGTCCAACTCTCACACCCATACATGACTACTGGAAAAACCATAGCTTTGACTAAATGGACTTTTGTTGGCAAAGTAATGTCTCTGCTTTTTAATATGCTATCTAGGTTGGTCATAGCTTTTCTTCCAAGGAGCAAGTGTCTTTTAATTTCATGGCTGCAGTCACCGTCGGCAGTGATTTTGGAGTCCCCCAAATAAAGTCTGTCACTGTTTCCATTTTTTCCCCATCTATTTGCCATGAAGTGATGGGACTGGATGCCATGATCTTAGTTTTCTGAATGTTGAGTATTAAGCCAACTTTTTCACTCTCCTCTTTCACTTTCATCAAGAGGCTCTTTAGTTCTTCACTTTCTGCCATAAGGGTGGTGTCATCTTCATATCTGAGGTTATTGATAATTCTCCCAGCAATCTTGATTCCAGCCTGTGCTTCATCCAGTCTGGCATTTTGCATGATGTACTCTGCATATAAGTTAAATAAGCAGGGTGACAATATACAGCCTTGACGTACTCCTTTCCCGATATGGAGTCCATCTGTTGTTCCATTTCCAGTTTTAACTGTTGCTTCTTGACCTGAATACAGATTTCTCAGGAGGCAGGTCACGTGGCCTGGTATTCCCATCTCTTGAAGAATTTTCCATAGTTTGCTGTGATCCACACAGTCAAAGGCTTTGGCATAGTCAATAAAGAAGTAGATGTTTCTCTGGAACTCTTGTGCTTTTCTGATGATCCAGCGGCAATTTGATGATCAAATGATGATCAAATGGCAATTTGATCTCTTGTTCCTCTGCCTTCTCTAAATCCAGGTTGAACATCTGGAAGTTCACAGTTCACATACTGTTGAAGCCTGGCTTGGAGAATTGTGAGCATGACTTTGCTATCATGTGAGATGAGTGCAATTGTGTGGTAGTTTGAACACTCTTTGGCATTGCCTTTCTTTGGGATTGGAATGAAAACTGACCTTTTCCAGTCCTGTGGCCACTGCTGAGTTTTCCAAACTTGCTGGCATATTGAGTGCAGCACTTTCACAGCATCATCTTTTAGGATTTGAAATAACTCAACAGGAATTCTATCACCTCCACTAGCTTTGTTTGTAGAGATGCTTCCTAAGGCCCACTTGACTTCGTATTCCAGGATGTCTGGCTCTAGGTGAGCGATCACACCATTGTGGTTATCTGGGTCATGAAGATCTTTTTTGTATAGTTTTCTATGTATTCTTGCCAGGAGAATCCCATAGACAGAGGAGCCTGCTCGGCTACAGTCCATGGGGTCCCAAAGAATTAGAAATGACTTAGTGACTCAACAACTACAAAAGGATCTGATACAGCAGCTGTAGTACCAAGTGCAAAGGTCATGACATAGAACTAGGGCTACACTGCTAGTACAAAGTAAAAAAGAGGGGAGCTTGAATAAAAAGGAGGAAGCCAGCTTGCAAAAGAAGAAAGAAAATGGAGAAAAATGCAGAAAAGAGCCATAGGAGAAAGAGTCTTCCATTGTTAGAGAACGAATGGCCAAGTTCATAAAGAACTTCCTGTTTCCTATTTGTAGCTCTCCTGAGGTCTGGAAATGTTCTATACTTCAATATAAACTTCTTATATAAAGTTTATATATAAACTTCTTATATAAAGTTTATATATAAACTTCTATACTTCTTATAAACCTTTGTATTATTACAACAAATTTCGCTTTCCTTGTGCTAAATTGATTTCATCTTTATTTCCTCAAACCAAAAGAAGCCATAATGATTATGCAGATTGATGTCCATATGAGATTTCACTAAGCAATAATTATACATATTGTTAAAACCCAAGAAAATCAAATTCATCTGGCCCATCTTGTTGATTTTGAAAAAGGGAGGTATGAGAAATCTGACACTCAGAGATGTTAAATGACTGGAAAAAAGGAGGAAGAGACATATTTGATATTGTTTATTAACCAAGAGCAAGGAAAGTGATAGAAGATATATTTACTTCTATGGAGACAATTCTCTATCAAAAACAATGACAATTATCCAGAAATGTAACCTGGAGACTAAATGCATAAGATGGCAACAAACAGTACTTCTTATAAGGATGAGAAAACAAAACAAACTCATCTCACAAAAACAAACTTTAGTGAAAAATTGCCTGATAAATAAGCTAATTTAGGTTGTAATTGAAAAGAATCGCACAACATCTGTTTCTAATTGAGACTCCTGCTTAAAATGAATGGTTTGTGTATCAGTGTCACCATTAAGTACATTCCGCAGCAGAAATGCATCACTGTATTTCCAGATTTTCTGTTCATTTCTAATCTTTCATCTTATCATCTAGTATTATGCTATTAATACACATTTGTTGTGCCTACTCCTTAGCCATGTTTTTGTTTTAATATCTTTAAAATACATACAATCTCATTTTTTCAAAGCCCATGTTTTTCTTTTTATTGATTTTTTTCAACAGCTGCAGCTTGTACTATGCTTCATAATCTTCCTTTACCTTTGTCTCATCCTAATAGCCCATTTGGTTTATCCATCTGTATCGTCAGATTTTTGCCAGTCGTGTGTAGTGTTCTGAACAATCTGGGAATGAAGTGATCTTCTGGGTGAACAAAAACGTTGAGAGCTGTAGGTTTCTACCAATGGGAGTCATCTAAGGAAGTCACATGGGCACACAGGACACTAACATGACAACTGGAGTGTGACCTTGTGTTCCAAGGCCATGAACTGCAGGAGACTCTCACCATACAAAACTGAGACTGTACAATTTAAAAATCTCAGCACCTGTGATCTAATATCTACTTTATAAGCTATAAAGATTAATTATTAAAAAAATGAAAATGCTTTTTTTCTTTACAATGAACCTGATTTCCTAAAAACGATATGATAAAATTTGTATTTCATCCAGTGACAGTTTAAATGTCTCATCTAGAACCTAACTAATCAGAAGAACAAATAACTCAAGTTGTTTCCATGGTAAGATATATTGAAAAGTTGGGCCTAAAGCTGGGCAAATTTGCTAGAAACTTCTAAGTCAAAACATCTTAGATTATGAGAGTGACTAATTCATTCTGTCAGCATTTTGCCATTGTTGACTAGATTGAAAATACTGTATTATGCCAGATGCTTATGAGAAAATGTTGTGTAATACATTTCCCCTGCCTATCTCAAAGAACTTCTAAACCAGGAGATGAGACTGAGCATCGTTCGTTTCCAAGCTATCCCACTGGCCTCCATAGGCTTGTCAGTCCTTCCATCACCTCCGTAACCAGCTCCCTGCATGGAATTCCTTCCACCTCAGATACTCAGAAAACTCCACTTCTTTTCACTGGCAGCCTATCACTGGAGACAAGATTATTGAGTAGGAGGTTATGTTTTACAAGCTCTGGCATTTGCTTAGAGAAGAGTGAAGTCAGAGTTAGTCCTAACAGGGAGGTGGAGGAAAGAAAATGGAAATGGTTTAGGCAAAATTTGGTGACATTGATACGGGAGGATAGAGAGAAGAGGGCATCAAGGATGACTATAGGGTTTCTGACCCAAATGAGTACATGGATAAAAATAGTAAGAATTGAAGATTTGGACTGAGGATGATTCATTTACTCATTTACAGGCTACTTTGTGTTGTGGGTGTCAGTGGCAGTTGCATGTAAGGTGCCAAGTAAGTAGTTATGAGCCAAAAAATACAGGAAGGCAGCGCTCAGGGAGGAACAAAGCTAAGTGAGTCATGATGATAGATGCAGCCGTGGGAATGGATTAACGCACCATGGAGACAGTAGAAGGTGAGAAGAGGACAGCACCCCTGGGAAATCTGATTCTGGGATTAATCCTCCTTTGAGTTCTCAGAATAGTCTTCTTCTACTTTGATTGTTGTACTTATATTGTAATTATTTCTCAGTCCCACTAGATTTTGAGCTCCTCCAAGGGCAACAGTTTATATTTTTAGGTTTCAGCTTAGTGCACCAATGATAGCAAGAGCTCAAATATATTAGCTGAATATGAATTAAGTAGTGCTGTTTGGGGCACTTGATATCAGCACTAATTGTGTTAGTGCAAACTCATCTTAAATTTTGAAATATTGGTTATCTTTTTAAAATACATGGACACCCTCAGTTAGGCAAAATAATTAATAACCCAGAGTTTCCATTCTCTAACCATTCAAGATTGACCATAGAGTGAGCTTCCCTAGTGAGCCCATAATTCCCACAAATTTAGAAATTGATGAATTTCTGGGAGATGACAAAAGCATATGACATTTGAAACAAACTTACTCTTTAGGAATGAATTAATAGTGACTTCCTATAAAGTATTAATAGACATATTTTGAATTATATCACGTCATTTTGGAAGTATAAGCCTATATATACTAAAGCTTTAAAAATAGATCTCTATTCAGAACAACTTTCAAATTCATTCACAAGTTAGTATTCAAAATTCTCAATAAAATATTATATTAATGATTAATTTATCAGGAGAATGATTCATAAACCACTGACATTTAAAACCACACAATTAATGAGTTATGACACACTGTTTTTCAAAGTTCTTGAGTTCCAGAGAGGTTCAAAGAGAATTACTGTTTCTATTTTCCCCAATACTGAAGTAAGAGTAGAAATAAAATCAGTTCCATGGAGGATCTAATGCAGAATGTGGTGGATTTGCCTGACCACGTTGAGCTGGACTATGAATCCATGACCAGAATAGAAATCAAAGTGTGGTATGCATGACAACTTGAAAAAGTCTAGCTATGAACTGAGCTAAACTGTGAAAGAATATGGGAATCAGGATTAAACCAAGATGTTATCAAGAACACATGACTTAGACGAGATTAAAAAAAATTTGTAAGCATTTTCTAGCCTAGGAAGGTAGTTTTCTCTTGTGATTTGTGATCTTGTAATATATAGAGAGTGTAAAGAGCACAGTTAATAGCAAAAATTTTAGGTCTGGTACTGTTTTGTTGGAGAAGAATGAGATCTTAGGAACTCTTAGCTTAAATTTAATAGGGTAGAATAAGAGGGATTCTTAAAAGGGCTATAGTAATATCTCTAGAATCAAGCACTTCTGATATCTCTTAAAACTTTAATTTACCTTCCTGGAAAGGAATTGTTAGCACACTCTCAGAAACCTTATTTTTAGATTTTTCTAACAGGAAGATTGATTTCCATCAAATTATCATCTTAAAGAGATGGTAGGTAATGATCTCTGGGGAGTCCCTGGGGAACTCTCAAAATAGAATAGGTAGCCAATTATAATGCCCAAATGTCAACTTTATCACACTCATTCTTTTATTCCATCCTCTTTTTTCTGTACCATTTTGGTGTTTTGGATTTTGTTTGTTTTAATTTTCCATTCAGAGATAATCACCATCAACATTTAGTATCCAGTTTTTTTCCATCAGCTTTAAAAGAAAAAAAAAATCATTCTATATAACCTACTTTTTATCATAAACGTTGTTACCTTTTCCATAGCTATTTATTTATTTGCCTATTTATTGTTGAGCGATCTTGCTTCCTCCATTGTACTTTCTTTCACTAATTAGTAACTTGGTGGGCAACATTTTATGTTTGCTGATGCAACTGTCTAGGAACATATATACATGCATGCATGCTCAGTTGCTCAATCAGGTCTGACTCTTTGAGAACCCATGGACTGTAGCCTGCTAGGCGCCTCTGTCCATGGAATTTTCCAGGCAAGAATACTGGAGTGAGTTGTTACTTCCTATTCCAGGGACTCCAGAACTTTTGTCATTGTTTTTAAAAATAGCGGTATATTATATTCACTTTTGTGAATCATTCTTTTTTAAAAAACATTCATTGTGTCTGTATAAGAAACTGAAAATCTTTGGATAGCATCCTTTCAAAATATTTTGAAATTTAGAAGTTCAGGAAAGAGTTCTCAGTAACAGTTTGATATAAATAATGGATGGAACAAAATATCAAGAAAAAATTCTCTAGAGATTAAGATTTCTTATTTGTGCAGAAATCTTAGAAAATGGCACACAAAAGTTCAAATCAGATAAAATGTTACTTTTGAGAAAGAAAAATTTTGGAACTAGGAGACTTTTTTTTTTCCACATTAAAAACACATTACTGGAGGGAAGAGCTAAGATGGCGGAGGAGTAGGACGGGGAGAACACTTTCTCCCCAACAAATTCATCAAAAGAACATTTAAACGCTGAGTAAATTCCACAAAACAACTTCTGAATACTGGCAGAGGACATCAGGCACCCAGAAAAGCAACCCAAGTCTTTGAAAGGAGGTAGGAAAAAATATAAAAGACAAAAAAAGAGACAAAAGAGGGAGGGACAGAGTCTTAAAAAGAGAGAAGTTTCCAAACACCAGGAAACCTTCTCACTGCCGAATCTGTGCCGAGCCTTGGAAGCACAGAGGGCAACATAACAGGGAGGAAAAATAAATAAACAATTAAACCCCACAGATTACAAGCCCTACGGTAACTCCCCCAGTGGAGAAGCAGCGCAGATGCCTGCACACGCCACTAGCAAGCGGGGGTTGGGCAGGGAGGCGCGGCGCAGGCTGCATCGCTTAGAGTAAAGATCTGGCCTGAATACCCTGAGCGCTATCTGAGCGAAATAATTTGGGCTAGCAAACCAGACTGTGGGATATCTACCACGCGAAAAGCCAGCCCTAACCTAAGACACCGCAAGGCCCGTGCACGGAACAAAGGACTGAACAGAGATAGCCAGCTGCAGACCTTCCCCCTCCGGTGACAGGCAGCCAGAGCCAGAAGGGGGCAATCGCAGCCCCAGAGAGACATTATCTATAAAACTGTAAGCAGGCTTCTTTGCTAACTAAAACTTCTTGGGGGTCTGGACGGTCAACATCTGCCTGAGAAGGTGCGCTGGGTGTACACCTAGATAACCGAGTGATAAGTCGCAGCAATCGCGCTTGCCAAACACCTCATCACCTGAGATGCTCTGACCTGGGAAGGGCACAAAACGCAGGCCCAACCAAGTCTGGGCCTCTGAGGACTACCCGAGTGCCTGAACCTGAGCGGCTTCGACCTGGGAGGTACAGGCAGCCCAGGGCCGGCCATGGATGGTTCCTGGCGGAGCAACCTAGAACCTGAGCAGTGTGGGCAGGGAGGCTACATGCACCATGAGCAGGGGCAGACCCAGTGTGCTGAGGCACTGCGAGCACATGCCAGTGTTATTTGTTTGCAGCATCCCTCCCTCCCTCTCCACAGCGCGACTGAACAAGTGAGCCTTAAAAAAAAAAAAAAAGTGTCCTCCACCGTCCCCTTTGTGTCAGGGCGGAAACCAGGCACTGAAGAGACCAGCAAACAAAAGAAGCTATAACAGAGGGAACCGCCTTGGAAGCTACAGGCAATAGATTAAAACCCTGTGGTTAGTACCAACTACATAGGATGGGGCCTATAGATCTTGAGAAATATAAGTCGGACCAAGGAACTGGCTGAAAATGACCTGAACCCACAATACTCACAACAAAACCAGAGAAAGTCCTAGATATATTTTTACTATTTTTATGATCATTCTTTTTCTTTAATTTTTTAAAAAAATTTTAAGTCCTCTATTATTCCTCTAATTTTCACTTTTATAACCTATTACTTTGCAAAAAAAAAAAGACCCTTTTTTTTAAAGCAAACTTCATATATATATTTTTTATAATTTTTTTGACATTGTTTGTTTGTTTGTTTTCTTTTATATAACATTGTATATCTGAAATTCCAAACTGTACTCTAGATTTTTAATGTATGCTTTTTGGTATTTGATATCAATTTTGTACCTATATTTTCTTTATAATTTTTGCAACTTTGTTTTTGTTTGTTTTTTTTTTTTCTCTCTTTTTCTTCTTCTTTTTTTTTAACATTGTATTTTTGAAATTCCAAACTCTACTCTAGATTTTTAACTTTTGCTTTTTGGTATTAGTTATCAATTTTGTACCTATATTTTCTTTATAATTTTCACGACCTTGTTTGTTTTTGTTTGTTTGTTTTTTCTCTCTTTCTTTCTTCTTCTTTTCTTTAACATCATATTTTTGAAATTCCAAACTCTAGATTTTTAATTTTTGCTTTTATGTATTTGTTACCAATTTTGTGCCTTTAAGAACCCAATCTTCAGGACCCATTTTTCACTAGGGAGCGAGATTACTGGCTTGACTGCTCTCTCTCCCTTTGAACTCTCCTTTTTCTCCACCAGGTCTCCTGTGTCTCCTCCCTAACCCCTCTCTACCCTACCCAACTCTGTGAATTTCTGTGTGTTCCAGATGGTGGAGAACACTTAGGGAACTGATTACCGGCTGGATCTGTCTCCCTCCTTTTCATTCCTCGCTTTTATCCTCCTGGCCACCTCTGTCTCCTTCCTCCTTCTTCTCTTCTCTGTATAACTCCGTGAACATCTCTGAGCGGTCCAGTTGTGGAGTGCACATAAGGAAGTGATTACTGGCTAGCCCAGTCTCTCCTCTATTGATTCTACCTCATCTCATTCAGGTCACTAACTCCCTCCTCCCTCTTCTCTTCTCCATGTAACGCTGTGAACCTCTCTGGGTGACCCTCATGGTAGAGAAACTTTTCATCTTTAATGTAGATGTTTTATCAATGGTGCTGTATAGAAGGAGAAGTTTTGAAACTACTGTAAAAATAAGACAGATAACTGGAAGCAGGAGGCTTAGGTCCAAACCCTGACTCCAGGGAACTCCTGACTCCAGGGAACATTAATTGACAGGAGCTCATCAAATGCCTCCATACCTACACTGAAACCAAGCACCACACAAGGGCCAACAAGTTCCAGGGCAAGACATACCAAGCAAATTCTCCAGCAACAAAGGAACACAGCCCTGAGCTTCAAGATACAGGCTGCCCAAAGTCACCCCAAAACCATAGACATCTCATAACTCATTACTGGACACTTCATTGCACTCCAGAGAAAAGAAATACAGCTCCACCCACCAGAACACCGACACAAGCTTCCCTAACCAAGAAACCTTGACAAGCCACCTGTACAAACCCACACACAGCGAGGAAACGCCACAATAAAGAGAACTCCACAAACTGCCAGAATACAGAGAGGACACCCCAAACCCAGCAGTTTAAACAAGATGAACAGACAGAGGAATACCCAGCAGATAAAGGAACAGGATAAATGCTCATCAAACCAAACAAAAGAGGAAGAGACAGGGAATCTACCTGATAAAGAATTCTGAATACTGATAGTGAAATTGATCCAAAATCTTGAAATCAAAATGGAATCACAGATAAATAGCCTGGAGACAAGGATTGAGAAGATGCAAGAAAGGTTTAACAAGGACCTAGAAAAAATAAAAAAGAGTCAATATATAATGAATAATGCAATAAATGAAATTAAAAACACTCTGGAGGCAACAAATAGTAGAATAACAGAGGCAGAAGATAGGATTAGTGAATTAGAAGATAGAATGGTAGAAATAAATGAATCAGAGAGGATAAAAGAAAAATGAATTAAAAGAAATGAGGACAATCTCAGAGACCTCCAGGACAATATTAAACACTACAACATTCAAATCATAGGGGTCCCAGAAGAAGAAGACAAAAAGAAAGACCATGAGAAAATTGTTGAGGAGATAATTTGAAAACTTCTCTAAAATGGGGAAGGAAATAACCACCCAAGTCCAAGAAACCCAGAGAGTTCCAAACAGGATAAACCCAAGGCGAAACACCCCAAGACACATATTAATCAAGTTAACAAAGATCAAACACAAAGAACAAATATTAAAAGCAGCAAGGGAAAAACAACAAATAACACACAAGGGAATTTCCATAAGGATAACAGCTGATCTTTCAATAGAAACTCTTCAAGCCAGGAGGGAATGGCAAGACATACTTAAGGTGATGAAAGAAAATAACCTACAGCCCAGATTATTGTACCCAGCAAGGATCTCATTCAAATATGAAGGAGAAATCAAAAGCTTTTCAGACAAGCAAAAGCTGAGAGAATTCAGCACCATCAAACCAGCTCTCCAACAAATACTAAAGGATATTCTCTAGACAGGAAACACAAAAATGGTGTATAAATTCGAACCCAAAACAATAAAGTAAATGGCAATGGGATCATACTTATCAATAATTACCTTAAACATAAATGGGTTGAATGCCCCAACCAAAAGACAAAGACTGGCTGAATGGATACAAAAACAAGACCCCTACATATGTTGTCTACAAGAGACCCACCTCAAAACAGGGGACACATACAGACTGAAAGTGAAGGGCTGGAAAAAGATTTTCTGTGCAAATAGGGACCAAAAGAAAGCAGGAGTAGCAATACTCATATCAGATAAAATAGCCTTTAAAACAAAGGCTGTGAAAAGAGACAAAGACGGTCACTACATAAAGATCAAAGGATCAATCCAAGAACAAGATATAACAATTATAAATATATATGCACCCAACACAGGAGCACCGCAATATGTAAGACAAATGCTAACAAGTATGAAAGGAGAAATTAACAATAACACAATAATAGTGGGAGACTTTAATACCCCACTCACACCTATGGATAGATCAACTAAACAGAAAATTAACAAGGAAACACAACCTTTAAACGATACAATGGACCAGTTAGACCTAATTCATATCTATAGGACATTTCATCCCAAAACAATGAATTTCACCTTTTTCTCAAGCACACATGGAACCTTCTCCAGGATAGATCACATCCTGGGCCATAAATCTAGCCTTGGTAAATTCAAAAAAATAGAAATCATTCCAAGAATCTTTTCTGACCACAATGCAGTAAGATTAGATCTCAGTTACAGGAGAAAAACTATTAAAAATTCCAACATATGGAGGCTGAACAACACGCTGCTGAATAAGCAACAAATCACAGAAGAAATCAAAAAAGAAATCAAAATTTGCATAGAAACGAATGAAAATGAAAACACAACAACCCAAAACCTGTGGGACACTGTAAAAGCAGTCCTAAGGGGAAAGTTCATAGCAATACAGGCATACCTCAAGAAACAAGAAAAAAGTCAAATAAATAACCTAACTCTACACCTAAAGCAACTAGAAAAGGAAGAAATGAAGAACCCCAGGGTTAGTAGAAGGAAAGAAATCTTAAAAATTAGAGCAGAAATAAATGCAAAAGAAACAAAAGAGACCATAGCAAAAATCAACAAAGCCAAAAGCTGGTTCTTTGAAAGGATAAATAAAATTGATGAACCACTAGCCAGACTCATCAAGAAACATAGGAGAAAAATCAAATCAATAAAATTAGCAATGAAAATGGAGAGATCACAACAGACAACACAGAAATACAAAGGATCATAAGAGACTACTATCAACAATTATATGCCAATAAAATGGACAACGTGGAAGAAATGGACAAATTCTTAGAAAAGTACAACTTTCCAAAACTCGACCAGGAAGAAATAGAAAATCTTAACAGACCCATCACAAGCACGGAAATTGAAACTGTAATCAAAAATCTTCCAGCAAACAAAAGCCCAGGTCCAGACGGCTTCACAGCTGAATTCTACCAAAAATTTAGAGAAGAGCTAACACCTATCCTGCTCAAACTCTTCCAGAAAATTGCAGAGGAAGGTAAACTTCCAAACTCATTCTATGAGGCCACCATCACCCTAATACCAAAACCTGACAAAGATCCCACAAAAAAAGAAAACTACAGGCCAATATCACTGATGAACATAGATGCACAAATCCTTAACAAAATTCTAGCAATCAGAATCCAACAACACATTGAAAAGATCATATACCATGACCAAGTGGGCTTTATCCCAGGGATGCAAGGATTCTTCAATATCTGCAAATCAATCAATGTAATACACCACATTAACAAATTGAAAAATAAAAACCATATGATTATTTCAATAGATGCAGAGAAAACCCTTGACAAAATTCAACATCATTTATGATAAAAACTCTCCAGAAAGCAGGAATAGAAGGAATATACCTCAACATAATAAAAGCTATATATGACAAACCCACAGCAAACATTATCCTCAATGGTGAAAAATTGAAAGCATTTCCTCTAAAGTCAGGAACAAGACAAAGGTGCCCACTTTCATCATTACTATTCAACATAGTTTTGGAAGTTCTGGCCACAGCAATCAGAGCAGAAAAAGAAATAAAAGGAATCCAAATTGGAAAAGAAGAAGTAAAACTCTCACTATTTGCAGATGACATGATCCTCTACATAGAAAACCCTAAAGACTCCACGAGAAAATTACTAAAACTAATCAATGATTATAGTAAAGTTGCTGACTATAAAATCAACACACAGAAATCCCTTGCATTCCTATACACTAATAATGAGAAAACAGAAAGAGAAATTAAGGAAATA
Organism: Bos indicus; assembly: GCF_029378745.1. NCBI lineage: Eukaryota > Metazoa > Chordata > Mammalia > Artiodactyla > Bovidae > Bos > Bos indicus. The sequence continues at coordinate 66,456,569 of NC_091765.1, read as the reverse complement.
ATTCCATTCACCATTGCAACGGAAAGAATAAAATACTTAGGAATATATCTACCTAAAGAAACTAAAGACCTATATATAGAAAACTATGAAACACTGGTGAAAGAAATCAAAGAGGACACTAATAGATGGAGAAATATACTATGTTCATGGATTGGAAGAATCAATATAGTGAAAATGAGTATACTACCCAAAGCAATTCATAGATTCAATGCAATCCCTATCAAGCTACCAATGGTATTCTTCACAGAGCTAGAACAAATAATTTCACAATTTGTATGGAAATACAAAAAACCTCGAATAGCCAAAGCTATCTTGAGAAAGAAGAATGGAACTGGAGGAATCAACCTACCTGACTTCAGGCTCTACTACAAAGCCAGTTATCAAGACAGTATGGTACTAGCACAAAGACAGAAATATAGATCAATGGAACAAAATAGAAAGCCCAGAGATAAATCCACGCACATATGGACACCTTATCTTTGACAAAGGAGGCAAGAATATACAATGGATTAAAGGCAATCTCTTTAACAAGTGGTGCTGGGAAAACTGGTCCACCACTTGTAAAAGAATGAAACTAGAGCACTTTCTAACACCATACACAAAAATAAACTCAAAATGGATTAAAGATCTAAACATAAGACCAGAAACTATAAAACTCCTAGAGGAGAACATAGGCAAAACACTCTCCGACATACATCACAGCAGGATCCTCTATGACCCATCTCCCAGAATATTGGAAATAAAAGCAAAAATAAACAAATGGGACCTAATTAAACTTAAAAGCTTCTGCACAACAAAGGAAACTATTAGCAAGGTGAAAAGGCAGCCTTCAGAATGGGAGAAAATAATAGCAAATGAAGCAACTGACAAACAACTAATCTCAAAAATATACAAGCAACTCCTACAGCTCAATTCCAGAAAAATAAATGACCCAATCAAAAAATGGGCCAAAGAACTAAATAGACATTTCTCCAAAGAAGACATACAGATGGCTAACAAACACAGGAAAAGATGCTCAACATCACTCATTATCAGAGAAATGCAAATCAAAACCACAATGAGGTACCATTTCACGCCAGTCAGAATGGCTGCGATCCAAAAGTCTACAAGCAATAAATGCTGGAGAGGGTGTGGAGAAAAGGGAACCCTCTTACACTGTTGGTGGGAATGCAAACTAGTACAGCCACTATGGAGAACAGTGTGGAGATTCCTTAAAAAAACTGGAAATAGAACTGCCTTATGATCCAGCAATCCCACTGCTGGGCATACACACTGAGGAAACCAGAAGGGAAAGAGACACGTGTACCCCAGTGTTCATCGCAGCACTGTTTATAATAGCCAGGACATGGAAGCAACCTAGATGTCCATCAGCAGATGAATGGATAAGAAAGCAGTGGTACATATACACAATGGAGTATTACTCAGCCATTAAAAAGAATACATTTGAATCAGTTCTAATGAGGTGGATGAAACTGGAGCCTATTATACAGAGTGAAGTAAACCAGAAAGAAAAACACCAATACAGTATACTAACACATATATATGGAATTTAGAAAGATGGTAACAATAACCCTGTGTACGAGATAGCTAAAGAGACACTGATGTATAGAACAGTCTTATGGACTCTGTGGGAGAGGGAGAGGGTGGGAAGATTTGGGAGAATGGCACTGAAACATGTATAATATCATGTATGAAACGAGTCACCAGTCCAGGTTCGATGCACGATACTGGATGCTTGGGGCTGGTGCACTGGGATGACCCAGAGGGATGGTATGGGGAGGGAGGAGGGAGGAGGGTTCAGGATGGGGAGCACATGTATACCTGTGGCAGATTCATTTCGATATTTGGCAAAACTAATACAATATTTTAAAGTTAAAAAATTTTTTTAAAATGAAACAAACCAAAGGAAAAAAAAATAAAAACACATTACTTGGCAGCTTATTGAGAAGCATGAAACAATGGCTCCAACAATAAAATATTTAACTTTCAGGAAGAATAATGCATCAGGATAGATGCAATTTTAGTGCCAATCTCCTTTCAGCAAGCCTTCAATCCTTCCTAACATTTTAGTCTCTTTTTAAACAGAGTGTGTATTCATTTAGAGTTTGGCTTATCAACGGCAGCACTATTAAAACTTTGGATTGAATACTTACTCTACGTGGGAGGCTGCATCTGTGTATTCTAGGATGTAGCATTAGCTGCACCCTTGGCCTTTATTCACTAGATTCCGAGACCAGCCCTGCAGCCATGACAATCAGAGATGGCTGCAGACATTACCAAATGTCCCCAGGATGGCAGGAGGGGAGGTGAAATTCCCCCTGGTTGATAACCACTGATTTAAGGCCGTCATAATCTATACCTGCCTTTCCTCAGAAAAGCATAGATTTTCCTTTGTCTTCTTTCCCAATTACCTTTTTGCTATTCCATGACTCTCCATTATACTTTGACTCATTTATCTACCTTTATGGAGACTGTAAAAAAAAAAAAAAAAATCTATTTGTAGGAATTACACAATAGCTCTTCTTCCTCCTGCTATCTCAGCCCCACAGTAGGACAAACAGCTTGAGGGGGTGGGAAGCAGAGATTAGACTTCCACATCATTCACTCAGTGGACAAGGTGTGTCTGTGCAGTGCAAAAACTGAATATTATACAAATTTCCCTGGTGCTCTGTTTATAATATTGTAACACGGCATTTGTAAATAGATTATGTAGACTTCAGACATTAACGTCTCTGTAGTGATAACATAATAATGAGTGGTTGTATTCCTAGGTCAGTCTTCAAAAGTTAGTTTACCCATAAATTGGTTGAGATGTTTGAATGGTATGCTCTTAAATTCTGGGACCTGGTAACTGGAATCCATGAGTTTTCAAGGAAGAGGTAAAAATAGAAAGAGAGCTGGCTTTCCTTTCCCTGATGCAGTCTCACAAAAAATATTTTAAATCAAAACAGCTTACCTTTGATATCTATGCCATTAATTCAATTCCCTAAAACGTATATTTATGAAAGCTCTCTGAAATCAATCCATGCTTATTGCATCTTCTTTTCTTAGTGACAACTCAGAACTTCCTCCAAATCAATGGGTAAAGATATGACTCATTCCATTTAGTGGCTACACAGTATAGAATAACATATTAGTTATTATTATGTTAATGGTAATTGAAGTTGTTTCAGGTTCTTCTACAACTTAAAAATAGTGTTGCAATAACTCTTCTCTCTCTGCAGATAGATAGACGGATAGAGATATAAATACCATTAAGTACTGGTGTTTTACTGCATCCTTTGTATTATATGATGCCATACTCTGGAGCTTAATATAATAACTTGCTAAGGTAAATAAAAATAAAATCATAGACTGCTCCTTTGGTACAATAACTTTCTAAATATTGAATTAAATTTAAACTTATAGAAAGCATTAGCTAAGGCCTTAAAGTCAGGTCTATAGAATCCAAAAGCTACATAAATATCCATATTGGCCATCTCCAGTGGCTTAACCTCATTGAGCATCTGTTCAAACTTCTATTAATCTTTGACTGGATCTGGGTAAAAAGTAACTTGGCACATACTTCTGCAGAAGACATTGGCAACCTTGTACTGCATAATGACCAAAAAAAAACACTTTAAGAATTCCTTTGGCAGTGTAGAAAAAATGGTTTGTGAATTTTAAAGCTAATAATTTTGATAAGCTTAATTTTCCTCTTACATAGCTTCAAAATCATCCTTGGACCTATAACAAACATGCATATCTTAGTAGATTTGCATTAAGTATATAGACTAGATCCATTCAGAAATAAAACCTCTAGGCTAACACCATGTTAAAACAAACAGAGCTATCAATTAAGTCTACAAGTAAAACTGAATTGGGAGAGTTGGAATCTAGTTATAAAGATTTATTGTTCATTAGTCCTGGTATCTAAGAGCAAATTTTTCAGCTAGTCTGATACTCAATCTCCTTACCTGTGTGATGGGCAGGAAAACTATCAACAAGATTGTTGAAAAGATTAATTGAAATTATGTATATAATAGTCCCAGAAAACTGTAAAACTGTAATTGAATAAATAAGGAAAATCAAGTAGCCTAAAGCAGATTATAGGACAATGCAATGCCTATGATATATTTTTCTTCTCTTTAACTAAGTTATTGATTTTTTTCTCCACTAAATACTGAATAACAAGAGCTATTGCCAAATGTTTAGCTATAAGACCAGCAATTTGCTAGGTGCTTTCAACATGTTATATTATTTAAACCTCATAACATCTCTAGGATGTTGAAATTAATATTCCCTTTTTATAAAGCAGAGACTCTGAGTTTAAGGGATGCCCAAAATGACTACTAGAAAAAGTTGGAGCTGTAATTTGAATCCAAATCTCTCTGACTTTAAGTTCCTAGTTCTTTCCACTGTACCACATAATAAACAAGGGCTTAAACATGCATTACAAGCACAAAAAATTTTCCTCCTAGGACAAGGGTTATCTCTTGCCTAAGGCTAACTTCTGCCTTGCTGTTTCATGGATACCTATTAATCACTAACATTCAGTTCTAATGTAGACTTTTCAGCCCTCTGATATTTTATCCATGAGCTCCCCTTCATCAGCTGGTAATGAACACAGCTGCCATACTCTTATCTGTGTGCTGTTGAAAACCCCAGGGAATGCTAAATACAGTCAATCATTCATCACTTCCCTGGATGAGTCTTCAAATGTTAGCTGAAGGAAAGACAACATGTTTATTCCATAATAATCCTCAAGTACATGGCAACCCACTCCAGTACTGTTGCCTGGAAAATCCCATGGATGAACTAGCCTGGTAGGCTACAGTCCATGGGGTTGCAAAGAGTCAGACATGACTGAGCAACTTCACTTTCACAGGAAATAGAATAATTTTCTTTTGGTGGGATGGCATTCACATTCAAAAGCCTGCTAAAGCATTTTACCACTTTCAAAGAAAGACCTCCTTAGTCATGAGTTATGGTAGCAGCTATATTTTCCATATATATGAATCACAAGCTGGAATCAAGATTCTTGGGAGAAATATCAACAACCTCAGATATGCAGATGATACCACTTTAAAAATACAAAGTGAAGACAGCCTATGGATAAGGGTGAAAGAGGAGAGTGGAAAAGTTGGCTTAAAACTCAACATTCAAAAAACTAAGATCATGGCATCTGGTCCCATCACGTTATAGCAAATAGATGGGGCAAAAGAGGAAACAGTGGCAGATTTTATCTTCTTTAGCTCCAAAATCACAGCAGATAGTGACTGCAGCCACAAAATTAAAAGACACTTGCTCCTTGAATTGATTCTTTTAAACTATAGTGTTGGAGAATACTCTTGAGAGTCCCTTGGACTGCAAGGAGATCCAACCAGTCAATCATAAAGGAAATCAGTCCTGAATATTCATTGGAAGGACTGATGCTGAAGCTGAAACTCCAATACTTTGGCCACCTGATATGAAGAACTGACTTATTGGAAAAGATCCTGATGCTGGGAAAAACTGAAGGCAGGAGAAGGAGATGACAGAGGATGAGATGGTTGGATGGCATCACCAACTCAATGGACATGAGTTTGAGCAAGAGTCAGGTGTTGGTGGCGGACAAGGGAGCCTGGTGTGCTGCAGTCCATGGGTTGCAAAGAGTCAGACGCAACTGAACGACTGAACTGAACTGCTCCTTGGAAGGAAAGCTATGACAAACATAACCAGAGTATTAAAAAGCAGAGACATTATCTTCCCAATGAAGGTCGATCTAGTCAAAGCTATGGTTTTTCCAGTAGTCATGTATGGATGTGAGAATTGGATCATAAAGAAGGCTGAGTGTGAAAGGATTGATGTTTTCAAACTGGTGCAGGAGAAGACTCTTCAGAGTCCCCTGGATAGCAAGGAAATCAACCCAGTCAATCCTAAAGGAAATCAACCCTGAATATTAATTGGAAGGACTGATGCTGAAGCTGAAATTCCAATATTTTGGCCAACTGTTTTACCATGGTCATGTATGGATGTGAGAGTTGGATGACAAAGAAAGCTGAGTGCTGAAGAATTGATGCTTTTGAACTGTGGTGTTGGAGAAGACTCTTGAGAGTCCCTTGGACTGCAAGGAGATCCAACCAGCCCATCCTAAAGGAGATCAGTCCTGGGTGTTCACTGGAAGGACTGATGCTGAAGCTGAAACTCCAATACTTTGGCCACCTGATGTGAAGAGCTGACTTATTTGAAAAGATCCTGATGCTGGGAAAGATTGAGGGCAGGAGGAGAAGGGAACGATAGTGGATGAGATGGTTGGATGGCATCACTGACTCAATGGACATGGGTTTGGGTGGACTCCGGCAATTGGTGATGGACAGGGAGGCCTGGTGTGCTGCGGTTCATCAGGTTGCAAAGAGTCAGACACAACTGAGCGACTGAACTGAACTGAACTGATGTGAAGAATCAACTCATTGGGAAAGATCTTGACGTGGGGAAAGATTGAGGGCAGGATGAGAAGGGGACGACAGGATGAGATGGTTGAACGGCATTGCTGACTCAATGCACATGAGTTTGAGTAAACTCCGGGAGATAGGACAGAGAAGCCTGGTGTGCTGCAGTCCATGGGGTTGCAAAGAATTGGACACAACAACAGAAACATATTTCCCAAATTAGAAATTATTTCTAAGTGACAGTAAGATGAAAGGCAAACATGGGTATTACCTACAGGTTAAGGGTCTTTTATTTAACATTGTGCATGATAACCCTCTAGGAGAAGGGGAGCATAAATTCATTGAGAATAGAGATATTATGGTTTACTTCTATGCTTCCAGCACCAATATGAGAGGATGCTGAATGAAAGAACCATCCATGGTCCCCAGTAGAATCACTCCCATCCACACTTAAATCTGGTCCCCCATCTCCATTGTTATTCCTAGTGAATGGCACAGTCATCTATCCTGTGGACAAAATCAGAAGCTGGAAGGAGTCTTGATTCTTTTCTCTTCCTCACTTTCCACATTAAATAAATCAATAAAGCCTGGTCTTTCTATTCCATAAAAAAAATCTCTATATTCTATTTATAGTTGCTATGATCTAGTTTGGCCTTTATCATTTCTTATCTGATTTACTGCAATAGGGCTCCTGACTAGTCATCTGCATTTAGCTCTTCTCTAGATCATTTGTTGTATGGCTGATAAATGGATATTCCAATTTTTAAAAAAATTACAATTATGATTATATTGCTCCAACTTAAGCTTTAATGGATCCTCAGTGTTATGAGGAAAAATTCCCTAAGGCAAATGAATCTGTTCCTCTTTCCAGCCACATTTCTAACTTGACTCCTCTGACTCTTTCATCCAGTTCCTCAGACACATGATGCTTCTTCTGGGCCCAGAACACTCACTCTTTCTCTCTTGCTTCTTTGCCTGACTATCCCTAACTGGTGTAGGTCTCAGATTGGAAGCCTAATTATACCTTTTTCTCCCGAATCAGGAACCAGGAAGTCTGAGTTTGCCACTCTGCTCTCATAGCCCCTTCTCACTGTAGCCTGAATCATTCTACAAGGAAATTGGTTTCAGTTCAGTTCAATTCAGTCACTCAGTCATGTCCAACTCTTTGCGACCCCATGAACCGCAGCATGCCAGGCCTCCCTGTCCATCACCAACTCCCAAAGTTTACCCAAACTCATGTCCATTGAGTTGGTGATGCCATCTAACCATCTCATCCTCTGTTGTCCCCTTCTACTCCTGCCTTCAATCTTTCCCGATTCAGGATCTTTTCAAATGAGTCAGCTCTTCACATCAGGTGGCCAAAATATTGGAGCTTCAGCTTCAACATCAGTCCTTCCAATGAATACCCAGAATTGATTTCCTTCAGAATGGACTGGTTGGATCTCCTTGCAGTCCAAGGGACTCTCAAGAGTCTTCTCCAACACCACAGTTGGTGCCTGTCTATTTCCTCCACTACTAGACTGTGAGTCTCATGAGGGCATATCTATCTGGTTATCCCCTAGTGCTGAGTACGGGGCCTGCGGATTAGTGAGCGTATGCTCAGTTACTCAGTTGTATCCAACTCTTTGTGACCTCATGGACTGTAGCCCACCATGGTCCTCTGTCCATGGAATTTTATAGATGAGAATACTGGAGTGGGTTGCCATTTCCTATTCCAGCAGGTAAGTAAGTACACAACAACTATTTTTTGAATGATTGGCATGAGGAAAAAGCCTGAGACAGACAGCTAAGTTACAAAACAGTTAAACTTTGCAATACAAGTGTAACATACTATGAGCCTGAATGAAGGCAGAAAATGTAGGGGTAGGTGAAAAGAGGAGTAGAGATAAAATGTTGAAAGGAAAGAGAATGGATTTAAACTCGTTGTAGATATGGGAGATGAGGGGGAAATGCAAACACTACAGAAGTACTGGAATTTGGGGGAAAATTGATGTATTTGGATTGGATATTTTTCTGAAGTACTTGAAGTGCAGATATAGATATATTAGCTGCTATAAAGTTGTAGAAAGATATAGAGAATATAGATTAATGAATCCTCATCAACACCATGGCTATGAGATTAAATGAGGTTATCAAGGTAAATTCAGAGATTGAAGCAAGACAAGGGCCTAAGACATAAGCTTAGTGCATATCAGTCTTTTTGTACTGGCTGAGAATCAAAATGCTCTTTCAGTGTATGAATCCAAGCAATTGATCCATTATCACACAAAAGAGGGAATGGGGTATTAGTGACACTGAATAGTCTCAGTATCAGAATCTATCAATGAATCCCCAAACTACGATAATGAACTTTCAATCGTTAGCTGTGAAAACTGTTTTCTTACTTAAAATATGATGTAAATGACTAGTAAGACTCACTTTTTAAACTATATTATTTTACTTACTTTTAGTGTGCCTTATCCACCCACTAGGGGATGTATGTATTTCAAAGTTAGTCTTCAGCAACAAAATGAATCCCAAAAAGAAATCTTGAATAATTCACTACCCAGTTAATCAAAATTCTATTTAAACTGTGGTATCACACTCCACTACATTCATTTTAAAGATATTTAAAGGGTATTAATGCAGTCATATAATAAGTTTTATATTATTAAAAACATTATATTGTAATATTCTACAATAAAAAGTTCAAAAAAGAATATTTACATCTGTCCATCTGTTTATCTAAACTGAATCATATTATTGTATACCTGAAATTAACACAATGTTGTAAAATGAAAGTGAAAGTGTGAAAGTGTTAGTCGTCAGTCATGGCCAATTCTTTGTGACCCCATGGACTGTAGCCAGCCAGACTCCTCTGTCCATGGAATTCTTCAGGCAAGAATATTGAAATGGGCAGCCATTTCCTTCTTCAAGGGATCTTCCTGACTCAGGGATTGAACCCAGGTCTTCTCCATCGCAAGCAGATTCTTCACCATCTGAGCCACGAGGGAAGCCCCCACAATGTTGTAAATCAACTATATTTCACTAAAAATAAATAAATAAAATAAAAATGTAAAAATTTAACACATTTCCTTAAAAGATTCATGTGGGAAACTTGGTTTATTAATGAAAATGAATCTGAGGATTTGGAGAAGTGAGTTTTAGACCTGTGGATAATCTTTGGCAAATCAAACTCTCAGACAGGGAGCTTTTACATGCAGTAGGCAATGGCACCTCTCTCCAGTACTCATGCTTGGAAAATCCCATGGATGGAGGAGCCTGGTAGGCTGCCATCCATGGGGTCACTAAGAGTCAGACACGACTGAGGGACTTCACTTTCACTTTTCACTTTCATGCAGTGGAGAAGGAAATGGCAACCCACTCCAGTGTTCTTGCCTGGAGAATCCCAGGGACAGGGGAGCCTGGTGGGCTGCCGTCTATGGGGTCGCACAGAGTCGGACACGACTTTAGCATAGCAAAATGAATAGGTTGACTAGATGAACAGTTCTCACACTCAGTGTACATAATTACCACCACGACTGCTCGGACCACTGAGTTTGATTTTCGAGGAGTACAGTTCTGAAATCTACATTTTTTTGACTGATGCTTTCAAGGAGATTATTATGTTGTTAATTTTCAGATCTTAATTTGAGAAACAGTGACCTCGATATTCCCTTGGTGTTCTTCAAAATCCTAAATGAACAATATCTATATTTTCATTAGTTCTATAAAATCTGTTCCTGACTCTATGTATGTCATTTTATATTTAGTCAATTTCCTACAGTCCTCTCTTTCCATTGCAGCAAAAGGAATGTAAACCTGGAACCTTCTTTTAATGTTGCCTAAAAAACATTTTCATGAATACTAAAGGAGGAAAAGAAGACTAGGGAGAGCGAGAGTTCTATTATCTTTACTTTCTGGTACTGTGTGTTTTCCTATCCCTCCAACTTACTTACGTCTGGCTTCACACATTTGTTTCTACAACATGTAGTTCTGAAGTATATTGGAAGTGGAACCCCCAACTCAGATGTGAGTAGAAATCAAAGATCAGGAAGTAGTATGACCACTAAAATGATATCTGCCAGCAGAATGCAGAATTTTCTGAAGAGCAGTTTAGGTTTCCTTCAATTCTCCACACCTCCTCTGGAGCCATTTCTCCATCCCAAACATGGAGAGACTGAAGGACAAGAGAGGTCTTGTTTAGAAATGTCATAGAAAGCCTTAGCGGGGGGAATGCTATGCTGATATATTTTCTCATCTGCATGAAGCAATGTGTATTTTAGTACAGTGTTAAAAATCCTCAAGCAATCTCATGTCACAAGTTTAAGGCGTTATCTATGAGTGAGTCAGCCTGGGAGTTGCCATGGTAACGATTCTCATCCCCTTGGCATCAGTCCTTTCTGATGTTGCCACTGAAATACCCTAGTTTCAAGAGGATCTGAAGTTCCCATTACATTTAAATATTCATTATGTTATATATGCATTCCCTGATTTTGCAAGATTACCTGACTAGAAACCATTTTTAGAGATCTATAAATAGACATGCTACATCATGTTTGTTTCTTCTACAAGATGAAAGACAAGCTTATAAAAATTCTTCCTGTGCTCACAGCACATCTCTTTCTCTCTCGCTCGCTCTTTCTCCATCCCCTTCCTTAGGTATAAGTGTGTATGTGCATGTATGTGTATAATCAGTGGCCTTCATACTTGAAATATTTAAAGAGGACACTCTAGATGGTAGTCATGAGCTCCAGTTTCCAAGGGAGTGGTTGAAAATATTAGCAGGTTGCCACAATACAACTGTACATGAAGGCAGATAATGCTGTAGTTGAGTATGGAGTCACCTTGGGAAGCATTTGTGAGGTTTCCTGATTCATATTCCAGGGAAGATTTGTTTGGCAGAATAAAATTGCTTGTGGTTGCCATACCTCTCAAAAGAGAAGTCAAGACTGTCAAGCAAGGTTCTCAATAATCTATCTCAACCTACTTTTCCAAAATCATTTGTCCTTTGACTACCTGCCCACTCAAGTGTACCCTCCTGCTGACACGAAAGGCTATTTCCTTAACATTCTTGTATTTTTCCATATCTCTGTCTTTGGTTGTGCTTTTTCCTCTTCTTAAAAATCAAAATCCTACTTATCTCCAAGACCCAAGTTGATGCTAGTTGAATTCTACAAAGAACTCCCTAATCTCCTCTCAAAGGCAGATTAATCTTCCCCTTATTCTGCTCTTTGTTACTTTGTTAACTTCTCTACTACAGACAGCATTTACCTTTTCTACTCAGAATGGTCATAATTTGGCTTTTTCACCTGGATCCTCACTCTATGCTTTTGAGGGTGTAGCCCATGCCTCATTCATCTTTGTATGCCCACAGTATCTAGCACATAGACACCAGTAGATGTTTACTAGATTTAAATATATAAATGTGAACTGAATAAATAATGCTCACTCAGGAAAACAGCCAACTGAGGAGCTTTGGGGTTCTGGTTGCTCATGACATAACAAACCGGTCATAATGTGCATAGGCTGGTGTCTGTGAGTACTGTCTAGGAGTACTCATACAGTATAGTACTCTGTATGAGTAGTCCACTTTTGAGTTAAGTATGATGTGCTGTCAGTTGTGGTAATTTTTTCTAAAATCCATGGCTGAGTTGCACTTCTAGAAACTATAGTCATGTAGTATCACAATTATTTGAAAGAACATAGGATTTGGAGTCAAATAGACCTGAATTCAATTTCAGTTTTATTTTTTACTAGCTCTCTTACCAGTTCACTTAATCTTCGGAGTTCTGGCTTTCTCCCCATGAGTTTAGAATTAATTGAGATAGTAAAATGAAAGGTTTATGACAGCACTTAATATACAGTTATGCATTCAACAAATAGTTAACTACTGCAAGTATAACTTAGAGATCACCCCCAAGAGGTTGTTTCATTTCAACTGTTTCCATGATACCACTGGATACCCCTTTGTAATTGTTATACTGTGCATAAAATAGTCTTATGAGGGTGCGTCATGTCTACGGCCATTATATTTTATACTTATTTGGCCATACTCTGATCACAAGACTTCCCCAGGCTAGCCACAACACTCTGATGCAAAGAAAGACTTAAAAAAACCTGGGCAGTGGGCTATGAAATGTCCTTGAATATTCATTCTACACATTATGTACACTCTATTGGATAGAGACTCTGGAGTTTGAAAGTTAAAACACACAGAAAGGGACACAGGTAGTAGCATGGAGCAGAAACAAAGACACACAGAGAGGAAGCAGTATGCAAGGGATAAAAGAGACTAGCAAGAACTGCTGGTGAAAGCAGTGCTTAGAGATAAAGCAAAGACATCATGCAGCTGAATTCCTTGAAAGATGTTGCTGGAAATCTCTGGAGTTCATCATGGATCTTGATCTGGGTTCCGTTTCCCAGCGAAGCTCAACTATGTGAGTGCTAACACTGCTGTCAATTTTTATAGATGCCGCCACATGTTATCAACTCAAATAACAGGAACTCAGCTCTTCACAGCCTGACTGTTCCTCACTTAGGATCTCAAAATTTTTGATTTAGACATGTCTACCATTTGAAACTTACCTGAAGGCAATCACTTTTTCATCTATGAAGTATTTTTTGAATAGTTACTATGTGCCAGGCATTCTGCTAGGCATTGGAACCCCAGGGAATTACTCCCTCTTTCCTCTATGCTCCTCCTATGCCTTAGTATTAAACCTAATATACCACAAGGCATTTCTCTATGTACATGTCTGTACCCCTTCCTAGATGCTGCCTTCCAGGAAGGCAGTGTTTATGTGTGTGTTTGTGTGTGTGTGTGTGTGTTTACCACATCATGCACAACGTCCAAAATAGAATAGGTATTATTTAACAATCTTGGATGTTTGCATTGATGAATAAACTGATCAAACAGTGCTGAGTGATTCCTTAGTGACACATGTAAGTTTTTGAAGACAGTTATAAAGATTCAGCTTATCTTATTTCTGGCTATAAAGTTGTGAACACACACCCTTCCCCCACCATCCAAGCTCTTATGTTAATTGATTTGGCATTTAAATAAGGATTTTTGAAGTTCTGTGTGTCCAAGAGTTCCATATCATGCCCCTTTATTGAAGCCTTTAACCTCACTAATACTCATTTAATTTTGTTCTAAGAAAGACTACAGACTTTACTTCTTGGCATAGTCAAAATAGGATGTGAGGCAAGCATCTCAGATATTTCACAGAAACTATTCTTTTGAAACACTGCCTTAGAAGACACAGTGATGTACTTATGGTACACTTATAATCCTTTTTCCACTCAGCAACATCAAGGAACAATGGCCCAAACCCACAACTTGTAATTCTCTTCAGATATCTGAAAATGAATGTAGATTTCAAACTTGTGGTGGCTCACATGGTAAAGAATCTGCCGGCAATATGGGATACCTGGGTCTGATCCCTGGGTTAGGAAGATCCCCTGGAGAAGGGAATGGCAACCCACTCCAGTATTCTTTCCTGGAGAATTCCAAGGACAATGGAGCTTGGAAAGCTATATAGTCCATGGGGTCACAAAGAGTTGGAAATGACTGAGTGACAAATACATACATACATACAAAGGGCTTTTGTTGTACTTCATTGTAAGATTGCATTATTTGACAAATTTGATTATAAGATTCAATAGGGAATGGATTTCAGAGAATATTTTGACAATAGAAATATCTAGTAAAGAACTGGTATTTAGAAGAAAGCCTTAAACTAGGGATGTACTTTTGGTTAAAGAGCTTACAAAGTGAGAAGGAATGGGAACATTTCTTGAGCATTCATAGTGGATCAGATACTTAGCTATTCATTCTGTATACAATATCTCACATAGTGGTCTCAGCAACTCATGAAAGCAGATATAATGATAATGAAAACCAGGGTTAAAAGAGATCTAACAAGCTAGTTGTAAATGTCTGAGCTGAGTTTGAATTCATGTATGCCTGACATCAGGCCTCCCCTGGTAGCTCAGCTGGTAAACAATCCACCTGCAATGCGGGAGACGTGGGTTCAATCCCTGGGTTGGGAAGATCCCCTGGAGAAGGGAAAAGCTACCCACTCCAGTATTCTGGCCTGGAGAATTCCATGGACTGTATAGCCCATGGGGTTGCAAAGAGTCAGACATGACTGAGTGACTTTCACTTTCATGCCTGATATCAAGGTTGTGCATTTTCTACTATACCCTGCCTGCTATAGTGGGCTGAATGGTGACAAATGAAAAGATATATCCATTTCCTAATTCCGAGAACCTTAGAATGTAACCTTATTTGGAAAAGGGGATATTACAGATATAATTAATTTAAAGATCTTGAGACAGGATCATTCTAGATTATTCAGATGGTCCCTAAAGCCAACAATAAGTGTCCTTGTAAGAGACATACATGGGAGAGATACAAGGGAGAAGAGGAAAAGGTGATGTGAGGATGAAAGCCAAGCTGTGAGTGATGCACCCACAAGCCAAGGAATGCCTGGAGCCACTAGAAGTTGGAAGAAACAAGAGAGAATTCTCTCCTAGAATTTTCAGAGGGAGCACAGCTCTGCTGACATCTTGGTTTCAAGCTTTTGGCCATCAGAACTGAGGGTTCTGTTGTTTCAAGCCACCTGAATTGTGGTCATTTATTATGGCAGGTGTAGGAAACTAACATACCTTCTTAATCTGCTCTTTTGAATTTTGTACATTTTTTGGATATTCACTAATATATGTAGTCATTCTGTCAGCCTCATCAGTAATATTTTAGCACTTAGAGTTTTAGGGTCTAGAATTTTAGCTGCTATGTGGAATATAGAAGTTATTGTGCTCCTACCTTCAGTGTGGTCAGGGAGATAAGATGAAACACACAAAACAATTAATGAATAGTACCCATTCATATTCTAAGGGATATATATTCAGTATGTATTATGCAGCAAAAATAGTTTTAGGTGCTAAAGCAGCAACAAACAAGATAGAAAACTTCCCTATTCTCAGTGAGGTTCCAGAGAGAAACAATGGGTAGTTTCACATTCTAAGGCAGAAACAAGCTTGGTGGGCTAGAGGAACAAAAAAAGACCTCTCTCTTATTAAATCTTTCAATAGATGTGAGTTGACGCTATTATTGTTATTGTTAATATTTTTCACCCAACTAGTATGTAAGTGGTATATTTAGAATTTATTGACCAAAACCCAATGTTGTTGTTATTCAGTCACCTCTGACTCTTTGCAACCCCATGGACTGCAGCACATCAAGCTTTCCTGTCCTTCACCATCTCCTGAAGTTTGCTCAAACTCATGTCCATAACCCAATGTTAATTTTTTTTTAATATGCAACTGCAAACACTAAGAAACAGGGTCAGTCAGATGCCTCAATGAACCAGGCAATTGCTTATGGGGTCTGATGTGGCAAGCATCTCGAAATATTTTCTCCATCCATGTGCCATGTATATGTGTATATCCACCCTATATGTAGTATTCTAGGGGGAAAAAAATCACAGTAAATATGAACATACAATATTACATTGTTTTGTCCCTATGGTTTACTCTAAAATCTTTACCTAAAAGTGTTTGTGTGTAAATGTATTCCTCCTGTCAAGATAGAGCAATCAAAAGAAACCCTTGACATTTTAGAACAGGACACTCTAAAAGGGAAGGGAGGAATGGAGAGAGTAACATGGAAACATATACATTAGCATATGTAAAATAAATAGCCAGTGGGAATTTGCTGTATAGCTCAGGGAATTCAATCTGGGGCTCTGTGACAACCTAGAGGGGTGGGATTGGGTGGCAGGTGAGAGGGAGGCAACATATGTATACCTATGGCTGATCCTTGTTGATGTATGGCAGAAACTAACACAATATTGTAATTATCCTTCAATTAAAAATAAAGAAAGAAAAAATTAAAAGGAAGGGAAATAATATAGAGAAAGAAAATGATTGCTACTCTGGAAGACAAATTTTATGCAATTCACATTGTGCCTGAGGTAAGCACTGCTGGAAGGGTACGGCTCACTCAATTGACAAGCTAAAATAGAGGAAAAAATGTGGAATCCTTATTTTTAGTGACATCCTCCTTACTTCCTGTTTTGACCTGCCAGACATTGGGGTGGAGGAAGAATTTTATCTGGTTCTTCTATTCCATGGCATCACAGAAAAGTACAATCAGGTTATTGCTACTAAAAGTTTTTGTACAGAATTTCTGAATGTAGTTCACAGCGTATTTTTAGTTTTTAATGAAAAATACACTGCAATTCTGGCTCCCATCAGGAAGGTCAAAGAAATCATGCTTTCCATGAGGAATAGGTCATTACGCAGCTGAGATGATCTTAATGGGAGGAAATTGATAAAGATGAAATGTATTTATTTTATAATGTACAAGCAAATGCTAATTAAGGAGACTGAACATCAATGCATCACATGGTAGGTATTTACTTTTCACATCTCAGGCACCATCTTTGTTGTCAATTTAGTTGAGTATCATCCTTGACTTTGTCTTCTCTTCCTGTATTCAGGTCATCCACTAATCCAATTAATTATGAATTCCTTTCATTTACAACTTCTAAACACAGTTGACCGTTGAACAACACTGGGGGTTGGGGTGCTGACCCTCCATGCAATTAAAAACCTGCATATAATTTACATTCCATGCTCTGTATCGAGGTTCTTCTGTATCCACATTCTGCATCCTTGGATTCGATCAACCTTGGATCATGTAGTACCATGGCATTTACTACTGAAAAAAGCCACATAAAAGTGGAACCATGCAGTTCAAACCCATGTTGTGCAAAGGTCAACTGTACACGTCAAAACCATTCCTTTCTCTCTTACTTACTGCCAAAATCTTAGTTCAGGCCACAGTCTCCTCTCTTCTGAATAACTGTACAATTCTAAGTGGTTTCCTGCCTTCAATTCACCCATCTTTCAAATTCATTTCTTTTTTCACATTATTGTCAGAGTAATCATGTTCTACAAGGAGAATCAATCAGGTCCTCATTTTTCTAATATGGCTTCCCGTTGCCTTCAGGAGTAAATTCAAATGTCCTGATATGATTTCTTAGACCATGTATGATCTATTTATATGCCCAGTCTCATCTCTCATTTTTTTCCTCCATCATGAACTCTATTCTCTGGTCATGAAATCTTACTTATCTATTGAATGGACCATGCTCTTCTTATACCATCTCTCTCTTGTTTTCATTCACTAACACTCTGAATACATCTTTTAGCATTTCTACTTCTCTTTGTCTGTGCCCCAACCCTGAAACTACACTCTGTCTGTGCCTCATCTCCATCTCCCATCATTTAGTTCTAAATTGATGATGGGGATAACATCTTTACCTCACAAGAGTGGAGAACTTATAGCACCCTGTGCTTAGCATTATTTTACATTTATCACATTTACTGAAATTACCTATTTCCTTAATATAGATTCCCCTACTGCCATTCATTCTAGCATCTAACCAATGCTTAGCTCATAATTATCATCCTCAAGAACTATCTCCTGAATTAATTGAGATATAAGTCAGGCAAACAAAACAAGTCACTTTTTAAGGGGGCAGATGGCTATAGAATCTGCTTCTGTGTTGTCTGAGGTATAGGCTCAGGACAATCTTTAAATGATTGGTTACTTATTAACATATGGTCTTGGGATGCTTTACAGTGTGATAGATATTTGTATTTACTTAAATTAACATGCATCTCATGTGAAATTCACATGTATCCATGAAAATGGGCTCTTCAGTCCTAGCTTAAAAGCTATTAATAAAGATAGGAAGTGTTTCTCAGATATTATTACCAACTTCAGAAAAATCAGGGAAGATTGTAGAACTTTATAAAATAACAATATAGGCTTGTGAATAAATCAAGATAAAAGTAGTAAATAAAAATAGGTCAAGAAATAAATTTCATGGTATGTAGAATACAATATGCATAATAACCACTTGAAATTTTTGTAGCCTTTTTAAAAATAAAATATGATCAGCATCTCTAGCCACACTTGACTGTACTAAGAGAAAAATAATCTGGCCTAAGCAAAGATGACCAACTATTTTGTTCTGAAATTCTGAATCTGAATAAAGAAGTTATTGTTATGTGGGAGATTTTAATTTGAGAATGTGTGCATGCTCATCCTCTACATGTCTTGCAGACTAAGAAGCAGAAACTTATACAGAGAGAAAAGAAAAAAAGAAGGCAGGTGGACAGGAACAATTACAAGAGATGAAGCAGGAGCTTTTTATGTACTTCAGGCAAAGTTCAATCTACTCTTTAGATCAAGACAAAATGACCTCATTGTTTTAAACCCTTATGATTCCCATGTTAAACCCTCTGATTTATAGCCTACGGAACAAGGACATAAAAATAATTTGAATAGCAGATGTGTCTCTATATTCATATAGAAAATAGCCCTTTTTTTGATAAACTAGCTTAAGTTGGCTCTGGTTTTTTAGAACAAAAGATCTCTTAATCACACAGTTCAGATAAAAGAAATAATAGGGGAATGTATACATGACCCAAAATAGAGGAAGAGGAGGGCAGTCCCTTCTTTTGGTGTGAATTAAGAAAAGGAGTGGGAAACTTGAACATCAGAGCTAAATAACTTAAAGCTTGTGTGATCTGATTGCCCATTTTGTTCTACGTGTCACTGCCAATGTACTATTTTTACCTTATACTGGCCCAATGTGATCAAATGTGCTAAGACAATTCTGTGTTCTTTTTCATGGTAGAAAAAATGAGTTTAATAGCCCTTTTGGGATTTACCAAATTTTCCTGGCACCTAACCTACTTGGAAGGCATTCCCATCCATTTCTCTAGCTATTATAAATTTTACGTTTGTATGAAGCAAAGCCACCAGAGAATTACATATTTTGATCAGAAGTTTTTGGCTCCAATGGAACTATTCTTTCTCAATTACATTTCCTTATTATGCCCTGAGACCTGATATGAAAGGTAAAGTACGAAAAAGACAGATAAAAGAATTATCATATACATTGCATCTCACAGTGTTCACAAAATGTGTGCTTCTTTTTAAGGCTTGTTTTGCTTTTTATGCATCCTGGGAAGAATGTAAGAATGTGTTTTTTCTTATTTGACTTAGCTGCCAGGAAAATAGAATCGCAGGCTTCTTCTACAACTGCATAGCATGAGGGTAAACTGTGTTTTCATGTGATATTCTTATCTCTGTTCTACTTTAATTTTTCCATAGGCCAGATTTACTAATTTTTATTTTTAACTGAAGTATAGTTGATTTACAGTGTTGTGTTATAGTGTAGAGTACAGTGATTCAGATATTTATATCTGTATATTCTTTCTCAGATTATTTTCCCTTATAAGTTATTGCAAAATATTCAGTAGAGTTGTCTGTGCTATAGAGTAGGTCCTTGTTGGTTATATACTTTATATATAGTGATGTGTATATGTTAATCCCAAACAGTAGTGCTACATATTCTTTTCAATTGTATGTATTTTTGTTCATTCTTTTCATATCCCTAGACAAAGTCTATCAGCATTACCTGGGAACTTGTTGAAAATACAAAATCTCAGGCCTTACCTCAGAGCTGTTGCACACGCACCGTAACAAGATTCAATTGTTTCATATTGACATTAAAATTAGAAAATATCTGAGTAGAGCATTAAGAATAAACTAACTTAAATTTATCTAAGTTGGTGGTCAAAGTTATGTACTGGTTTCAGTACTGGTAGTTTCAAATTATGGACTTAAGCCAAGTGGGGAGTTGATTAAAAATGAACTAGACCTCAGCTTCAGAGACTTTGATTCAGCAGGGCCAGACTGAGACCCTGGAGCCTACATTTTAAGTTCTTCTGATGACTGGGATTGAAACACAGGCTTAAGCCTTAAGAGATCTTTGCTTTCTCAAGGATATGTTGTCAAAATACCTTATGTATTCATGTCAACCACTTAAGGACTTAACATCAACCACTATAATGCTTCCTCAGTTTTTCTAAGATGGATAAACAGAGGTGGATAAATAATGTACATATATAAATTGGTGGTGAGTTATAAACAAAAGTGTTACAGGGGAAAACTGATTCCACGGTGGGATCAGCTTCTTTTACTTAAACTTTATTTCCCATTGCTTTTGTTTACTAAAAGGATACCATTTATCCACAATGGCCTACCTCTGGGAACCTTGCTCCTTTGCCTAAGGGTTAAGCCAAAATGCCTTTGTTCATGACCTTGTCCACCTGTAGATGGCTACAGGAAGGAAGAAATTAACACACTCTCCCCCAGAGGCTAGCCATTCCAAGAGATATTTGCAACATTAATGGCCTTTTTACTCTATTTCCTCACCTTCTCCCTTTCTGTGTTCTGTAAAAGAACCAGGCATCCAGACCTCAGAAGATGGTTATTTTGAGACATTAGTCTTCCAATTTCTCGGTCAGCCAGCTTTCTGAATAAAGTTGTATTCCTTGCCTCAACATCTCGTCTCTGATTCATTGGTTCATAATGTGGTGAGCAGAACAAACTTGGGCTCAGTAACAAAAAGACTGAGATGATAGGGACCCTACAAGTGATAGAGACCATTGTCTCAGGCCTTTACTACATATATGATTTGCTTAAGTGAGGGATGCTAGACCTGATGTATTTATTTACTGTTGGGAACTGTTTTAGAATCATCACTGTCTTGAAGACTGTCCATTCTCAGTGATACTTGCAGGTCTCCATGAAGGATTCAAAGTCTGTGGGGAAAATGATAGATTCACAATCCTGATCAATTGAAAACATTAATTTACCTTTGCAGAGAAACCAGATGCACAAGTGGATGAAAGAGTAGAAATATTTGGGCAGGCTTAGATGGTAAAGAATCTTCTTGCAATGCAGGAGACCTGGGTTTGATCCCTGGGTCAGGAAGATCCTCTGGAGAAAGGAATGGCAATTCACTCTAGTATTCTTGCCTGGAGAATTCTATGGACAGAGGAAACTAGTGAGCTACATTCCATGGGGTCGTAAAGAGTTGGACACGACTGAGTGACTTACACTTTCAGAAGATGAAGTACAAGGAAGTTGGTCTTTGAACTATTATTATTGTTATACTATAAATGTTTGGGAGCCATTGATTTTAGCCATTCATGGTGAATTAATCAGGCCTCCTTTAATTTCAATGACAGAAATCCAATTCAAATTCATTTAAATTTAAATAAATTCACCCATTTTCTTGGCTGAGAGGACCAAAAGCAATTTCTTCCTATGTAGACCTCAGCTAGATTCAGGTATCAAATGATGTCATACTTCGGCCTTGCTCCATTTCTCAGCTTTGCTCATCTCTGCTTGTCTTCAGTTTCAAATGACAGCACTTCATATGTTTGAAAGATGGCTCTGGCAACACCAGCAATATGAAGTCCTTATTGCCTGTGATTCCCCAAGAGGGGAGTGTTCTTCCAGACAACTCTGGCAAAAGTCCCTAGGAAGCTTCTCACCTGTCCATCTTCAGTTATACTCTGATGTCTCAAACAATCAATCTGATCAGCTTGAGAAAGAACTCAGATTGGTCAGGTCTGGGACCTTACTTTTAAAGCCTTACTTTGTCAGTCCTATTAAAACTGCATGAAATAAAAAGGACTACCAAATCAGAGGGGCAGGTGATTCCCCGAGACCAAGGAGTTTTGGATAAACATATGTATGTCAACTGCAGTGGAACTGTCTCAATTCATATGATACTAATCGATGAAGGTCACCCTTAAGACACTGATTCCAAATCAGTCTCAGATTAATAGACACACTCCTTTTACTTTTGAAGCATCATTTGTGTTACTCCTGAATCCATAAATTTACTTCTTCTGTAAGTGCCCAGCAGGGATTTTATTAAAAACTGAAGACCATAAAGTCTCATCAGTTTTGTTTCATAGAGAAAGTTAGTTCAATAAGTAAGTTGCAACTTACTATCCATGCAAACTTCAATCCATACTGACTACATACTGTTTATGTTCCAGGAACATTTCAACATTTTTTTCTGGACAACTTACTTCAATACAATGGACCTGAGTAATTTATTCACAGTTGCTTTGGTGTATACGGATATTTCTATTCCTGTAGTTTTCTGAGTCAAATTAGTTTCTGCATTCTTTTGTTTATACATACATATATTGCAGTAAGATAGATTAAATTCATTTCAGTTGCAAAGTTTCATTTGATTTACTGGTTACATATTACTGTAACCAGTTCAAATTTTAGTAGAATTTTCAAGAAGATTGGTCAAATAACCATGCATTAAATTCTTGTCAGTAAGTAAGAAAGGTTGACAAGTCTTTGATGGATGTCACAGCCTATATGGAATTAGGAATCAAATGTTGTTTCTCATTATTAGCAAAGAATTTTGTTTAATTTCCAAATAGCATTAAATGATTCAAAGTAGAGAGGCAATCATATTCATGACAACTTCTAGTTAATGGTGCCTGCTTAATGCATCTCAATAGGACATAGACTTCTCTATTAGATGGACAGTTTGGTGAACAATAGTAAATATAACATTCCATTCTAGTTGACAAAATCTACTATTCCTAAAATTTTACTTGAGATACCCCATCACCTGTCCATTCTGATCACAGTTCTTTAAACGGTCCAGTCAGCCCACAGCCATCATGCTAAAAACCAAGCAGAGGCGTGAAGTGGACACTCATGAAACTCCCTGGCACTCACCAGTCAACCTCCAGATCCCTCTCTCCTGCTGTTCCTTCTTCTACCCTAGCTCTTTGATCCCTGGTTGGCCTACATTTTCATACTTCGCTTCCTGATATCTATCAGAAACCTTTCCTTCTCTCACATTTCTTAAGGTCATTTTGGAATGGGTCACCAAGCTTTGGCTCTCCAAGTTAACTCTAGGGCAGGATTTGATTATAAATTAACCTTCATGGCATGTTAACCTCCTATATCCCCTTCTCCCATTTTTTTATATAATAAAGTTAATCTTATTTTCTCTTTGCATAATAATTTTAGATTATTTCCTTACAGGTGGTTGATTTTGGGGAAAAATTGGTTGGAAACTTTGCCCTCTACACTCTAGGCTTTACTATGGTGATGTACTTCTTAGTAATCTTATATGTATATAGACACTAAACATTTTTTGTTCATTTCCAATTGCTTGATAACACAGAAGACCAGATTAAAATAGCTCTGATATTTTAGTTTGGAGAGATAAAGTATGTACAGATGGGTTTATGCATATCCATATGGCTACTATGTGTGATATTATTACAAGTATAAAAGATTCTGTAAATTAAACAACAAGATTTTATGATTGAGCCATATTAGAGGGAACTTAGCACATTTTTTTTTAAGTTAGAGGATAATCGTTTTATGATGTTGTGATGGTCTCTACCATAAATTTATTTCCCTAGGATAGCTATACTTTCTGTTTCAGAAAAGCTGTAATAGTCTTCCCTGATCTTCTAGATAAATTCAGCAGTCATTTTGATTTACTCTTTGTTTTAATCAGCTATCTTTATTTTTAATCTCTGGAACACAGAATTACCCTCTGTTCTCAGGCCCCCCCCCCCCCCCACAAGATTGCCTTATATCCGTTCTTTTATTTTTTAGCTTCCCTCTTTCACTCAACAAGGCTACTGAGAATTATTATTTTTCAGGCTGTGCAAGTCACTCAAGGTAATCACAGTGTGACTGAAGGTAAGACGGAGGAAAGCCTATAAAGTTACAACAACACTTAGGAAGGACACCTATTTTAGGGAAAAGGAAGGCTTTCTAGAGGTGGCATTTGATACAAGTAAGCCTAAAAAGGAATTTAGTATGAATTAATAAGGTGAGGAAGAGAGGAGACGCTGTTTCAGGTAAAGTATCCAGCATTTTTAGAAGAGCCAGGGCTGCAGTCCATGGGGTCGCTGAGGGTCGGACATGACTGAGCGACTTCACTTTCACTTTTCCCTTTCCTGCACTGGAGAAGGAAATGGCAACCCACTCCAATGTTCTTGCCTGGAGAATCCCAGGGACAGGGGAGCTTGGTGGGCTGCTGTCTATGGGGTCGCACAGAATCGGACACGACTGAAGTGACTTAGCAGCAGCAGCAGCATGGTGTTTAATGACAGAGGAAACTTGAAAATTTTTAGAAGTAAATTTGTCTGAATTATAATTTAGATTTAAAACTGAAGGCATAAGAGAGCTAGTAAATAATTTTTATCAGAGGAAAGCTTTGGTCAGCTGAACATTTTATAAAGATCACTGTGGTAGCAAAGTGGGACAGAAAATAGATTAGAGAGAGAGGTCAAAGAAAGTAGAGGCAGAGACCACTAGTTGACTGAGTCAGGAGATGATTCAGGCTTATACCAAAGAATAGGGAGTAGGGAGGAAGAAATGAGACAGATGAGAGAGATACAAGAAAGGAGTATCATTTGGACTTTAGTGACCGAAGATCTGACTTATCTCTCTTCCAACCACTGGAGTGTATCCAGTGGTTTCTCTTTTTCTACACGTAGGCTAGCTGTGCAGAAAGTGAAATCCCTGGTGTTGTGCCCTCCTTCTATGTCTGTTTCCCCTAGAAGTTGTCTGGACTGCCACAGATTTGTCTGCATGAAAAATGAGTGTTTTTTAAGATTTTTTTTTTAATGAAAACTAGCTGTACTTTAAAAAGTGAACCAAAATAGTGAGAAGACTGACATTGTTTTACATTTTTGCCTGTGTCTTCAATTCTGGCTAAATAAAGGAAAACTGGGTTCTCATCTCTTTTTCTGCATTTGGTGTGTTGTACTATATTGTTTTGGTTGAATTATTTGAAGAAAATTTGGCTTCACCAAGATAGTTGGCAAAGGGAGAGGTATTTAAATAGCCATCTCAGATAACTGTGGATATTCTTTTTCTTACACATTACTATATATAAAATAGATAACAAGGACCTACTCTATGGAACAGGGAACTCTGTAATGGCCTAAATGGGAAAAGAATCTAAGAAAGCATGGATACATGTAAAATAAACAAATGAACAAACAAACAAAAAAAGAATCATACACACACACACAGAAATGATGCAGTGTTAATAAGACTAATCTTTCTGTCTCTTTAACCAACTGCTGGTAGGCTACCTCGCAGGACTGTGCTGCCAGTTTCTGAAGCTTACCATGATAGAAATGAAGCTCAGCACCTTCCCCCTAAAAGTAACATCTCACCATTACTGTTAAAAGTAAAATCCAATAGTCATGCTCTAGATTTTTCCAGAATGATGATATTTTGCTCTTTTTACTATTTTTGGCTTCCCTGATGGTTCAGTGGGTAAAGACTCCACCTGTAATGCAGGAGACACAGGAGACACAGCTTTGATCCCTGGGTTGTAAACATACCCTGGAGTAGGAGCTGGCAACACACTACAGTATTCTTGCCTGGAAAACTGCATGGACAGAGCAGCCTGGAGGCTACAGTCAAAAGGGTCGCAGAGAGTCTGACACAACTGAATGACTAAGCACGCACACACACGCCTTTACTCATTACATCTCTTACGCATTCTAGCCTTAGTTGTCCTTTATTGCATTTCCAGCCAAATCTTTTTGGTAATGTCCCTTTCTGCCCGTTTCTACATAGTGTGTTATACACTAGGAAAATGGAAAACTTTGTATCACTACTTCATGGCAACTCCAAATTTTTAGGATGTCAAATCACATCTATCTATAAGTTTGAAAGAATAGTTTAAAGTTTGTAGGATGTATGCTTACTAAAAGAATCGAATACAATTGTGTATGTACAATAAATCTAGTTTTATATATTTAAATTTTGTTTGTTCTTTTTTCCAAAGACATCTATCACTGTTTTGTTGCTTGTATTTGAGAATTTTATTTTTAATTGCCATTGCTTCTCGCAAATTCATACATTGGTGACATCAATCTATTATCTTGTTTTCCTTTCTTTTTTTTCACAAGCCAAGCTAAGCTATGGCTGGTTTTATTGTGCATATTTCTTGTGATATAAATCTACCGCCTAATTATTAGTAAATAAAGGATACAATTACCCAGTGCTTGTGCTGATAAGATAAACAGCACTAATCCTTTCCAAAGTACAGATGAAATTTGTAATATAACCTTATTTTCAACTTTCAGTGATTCAGTGGAGTATTATTAGAAACAACTGATTATTAACCTATTGCTAGAAAAAGCCTAAATTACTAAACATACATGTAAAAGAAATGCCTTTTAAAAATTACAAATTGCAATGAATATGTGAAATCAACACTGGTGGTTTTAAATCTCCCTATAATTTTCTTGAAGTATTGAGACATTTACTAAAGGTTCTTGAATACAGAAATAAAAATCAAAGATTAATATTCCCCAAAACATTATTTTACATTCTTTCCATGTAAAATACCACATTTTTCATGCTAAAACTAGTGGATAAAAATTTGATGAGAAATAGGATATTTATATAGTGTCAAATAACTATTTTGCAATTGTAGAAAGGAAAAATCTAATCTATACTGGAGAAATCTGGAGTCCTCTAACTTAACCAAATTATCACAGATAATGTTACCAGTAATAGAACAAATCAACATCATGTGCCTCAGATGGGATGCAATGAGAACACAGACTTCTTTTTTTAACTTTTTATTTTGTAAAATAAATTACTTTGTAAGTAATTTTGTAAAATAATCTTTTTTTTGTATTGGAGATATAGCTAATTAACAAACTGTGATAGTTTCACGTGAACAGCAAAGGGATTCAGCCATACACATATGTGTATCTACTCTCCCCCAAACCCTCTCCCATCTAGGCACCCACATAACATTGAGCAGAATTCCATGTGCTGTACAGTAGGAGCTTGTTGGGAACACAATCTTATTTCTGTAATATCTCTGCCAAAAAAATAATAACCTGAATTTAATATTGAGGAAACATAAAACAAATTCAAAGTGAGAGATAAAGTAGGCTTGCCTGCCTCTTGAAAAATGTCAAGGTCATGAAATACAGAGACTGATGAGCTGTCCCATATTAAAATGACATGATCGCTAACTGCAATCTGTGATCCTCGATTAAACTAGAATGTGAAAAATATAGTTAGCAAAGAAAGACAGTTGAATTGGGGAATGCTTGTGACAACAAGGAAACAATATGACCTTTGGGATAGATAACAGCAGGATGTCGATGTTAAATGTCCTGGTTTTGATAGTTGTACTGTGACTATGAAAGGAAATATCTTTGTTCTTAAAAAAATATACACTGAAGTGTTTAGTAAAAGAACACAATGTTTGAAATTTATTCACAAATGGCTCAGAAAAAAGTGCGTGTGCATGTATGTGTAAAGAACAAATAACAGAGGAGATAGGAAAAATGTAAACAAAATAGGAATTCTTGGTAGTATTCTCGAAATATTTCTGTAAGTTTGAAATTATATCAAAATAAAAAACTACACAAATATATTTCCTTTTATGTATCATAATTTTTTTCTATTTTTAAAAGAATGTTGGCTTTTTCTAGTAGTCTAGCACTTGGTGAAAGGCCTTTGCATGCTTTATTTGTTTGTATTTTACTTTAATTAGAATTTGTCAACAATTTAAATACATTTAAAATGTACCCATGTAAGTTTTGAATATGGAAGTATTTTCCCTGTCTTGTTTCCTCCCAAATTTTTAACCATTTCAATTTTTAGTTTTGTTGATGCTTCTTAATTTCTAAATAATATGCCTATCTTTTTCCTCTCTTAATTTATCAATTTAGATGCCCTCTACAGACTTCTTGCTATTGTAGATTAAGATTTAGCTCACATTCATGTCCCCTTCCTCACAATGTAATTTTGAAATTGTTTTATTCTATTAGTAATCTTTGAAATTGAAATGTTTTCTTATATTTCTGTTATGTACTTTCTACACAGTGTCTCTTGACTCCACTTTGTAAAATAGGGGTATGTATACACTGTGTTTATCTCCATGTCGCTTCTATCTACCCTCCAATCTTTGTCAGTTGTAGTTTTGCTCTCCCCAATGGCACCCCACTCCCGTACTCTTGCCTGGAAAATCCCATGGATGGAGGAGCCTGGTAGGCTGCAGTCCATGGGGTCGCTAAGAGTCGGACACAACTGAGACACTTCACTTTCACTTTTCACTTTCATGCATTGGAGAAGGAAATGGCAACCCACTCCAGTGTTCTTACCTGGAGAATCCCAGGGACGGGGGAGCCTGGTGGGCTGCCGTCTATGGAGTCGCACAGAGTCGGACACGACTGAAGTGATTTAGCATAGCATAGACAGGGCTGATTTGATTCTATTTACATTACATTTGATAGACATCATTAAATCTTTTTACTTTGTCTATGGATCAAATCTAAAAATTAAAAATTGATAAACAGTATCTTTTCTTTCATGAGTATAAGAAAAAGCAGAGGCAAGTAGTACACTATGGTTATGTTTCCTTATCTCATGTTTAAGTATCAAATCTCCAGAGTTCAAAGGAATGCCCAATGGATTCTCCTTTCCAACACAGCAGCACTGACTCAAAATTGTGCCAAATTTTATTTTAGCATTGTATTTTTTATAGAGTCTATTATCTATGTATGCCAGACTCTTATGCTGTTGAAGAGAATTTTATGATTTCTTACAATTCCCATTCTCTAGTGGTGACCACTTTTTTTTTTATTGTTGCCATTGTTTTATTTTTCACTTCAGTGGAGGCTTTGGAGAATTTTTCTTTATTCTTACTGTTTTGCAGTTTCACAGTGATGTTCCACATGCTACTTTAACATATGATACTTTTGTACTTTTTCTTCTTTATATATATTAGTATTTTTTAATTTAAAGGTCTATGCTTTTCTTCATTTCTAGAATGTTAATTTTTCAAATTAAGAATCTCATTTCTTTCATTTTATTTTCTGGAATCTTTAATAGTTGAAACTTGAATCTTTTGGGCTAATCTTCTTTACCTTTTATCCTCTCTTTCTTAACTGTATTTTGGGGGATTCCCTTGATTTTGTTTTTCCTTGTTTTGGCTTTCTTTTTAAATTCTAGCTGGTTTATTTTTAATTACTAAGGGCTTTTTATTGTTTTTGTTCCTTCACAGAATTTTGTCCTAATGCTGAGGATGTAATATCTTCTCAAACCTCTCTAAGGATATGAGTTAGATTTTTGTTAAAATTTTTAAATTTATTTTCTTTGTTTCTTTTAGAGTAAGATGTTTCTGTTTGTTTTGCTTGACCATTATTTTCCCATATTCTTTCTTTAATTATACAGCAAGTTTTGACTGTTTTGCTTAAGAACGAAGTAAGTAAGATGGCAGAGCAATGAGGGACTTTGGTAAATTGATGAGGAGTTGGCCATTGTGTTGGGAAACTCTCATATACACAAAGCACAAAGCACAAACATCAACACCAGTGGCCAGTTTGCTTTTGATAGTTTATTCATTTTTTAGAGAACTCCCTTTTCCACACAACCAAATTAGGAGTAAATATCTGGCTACTAAATACTCTAAATATTGTAATGGAAAAGTATGAAGTTGGGGTGAAGAGCACAACAAAAATTTATAGCCACAGTTCAATCATTCATTCACTTAATCAATCCCCAGAATGGTACTGATGGTCTATAAAATTAGCTAACCAAACAGACAAATTGCTCTTATCAAAGTTACCTTTTTCGTAAAAGAAGCATTGAGCATGTTAGAACATACTAGGTATTGTGAAGAAAATTAAAGAAGAATAGAAGGGATATAGAGTGACAGGTTTGAGGGAAAGGCTAGAGATAGTTCTTGTT
This sequence comes from Bos indicus, assembly GCF_029378745.1. Lineage (NCBI taxonomy): Eukaryota > Metazoa > Chordata > Mammalia > Artiodactyla > Bovidae > Bos > Bos indicus. The sequence goes on along the minus strand of NC_091765.1, from coordinate 66,426,503 downwards.
TACATAAAGTGGTTAAGAAGTATCTCTGATAGAATGGTATTGGATAGGGACTTGAGAGAAATGAGGTAGACACAAAGATATTAAAAGGAAGTATGTGGTAAGCAATCGCATCAAGAATGCAAAGCAAAATGGGATTTTTCCCTGAAGGAGTTATAGACACTTCTCCTTCTTGCCTTGGAATCTCTCTATAGTCCTGCAGGCATGCTGATTACTTACTCAGTGGTGGGGTCTTCAGAAAATATTCTGCTGCTGCTGCTGCTGAGTCGCTTCAGTCGTGTCCGACTCTGTGCGACCCCATAGACGGCAGCCCACCAGGACGCCCCGTCCCTGGGATTCTCCAGGCAAGAACACTGGAGTGGGTTGCCATTTCTTTCTCTAGTGCATGAAAGTGAAAAGTGAAAGTGAAGTCCCTCAGTCGTGTCCGACCCTCAGCGACTCCATGGACTGCAGCCTTCCAGGCTCCTCCGTCCATGGGATTTTCCAAGCAAGAGTACTGGAGTGGGGTGCCATTGCCTTCTCCCAGAAAATATTCTAGATAGTGGCTATTTCCATCTAGTTTCATCAACTATTCTTATTCATGTACTTTCCTTCATTCCAGAACTTTGTTGAGTTTTTAGCTCATTAATGACTCCATTCTTTGTTCATTGCCACAAAATTTTAGTTTATAAAAATTTTTAATGAACTCTTTAGGAACAGAGTGGCCTCAGATTACCATCTTAAACTAAATTAAAAACCTAAAACCTCTCTTAAAATGGTCTCATCCTTTTTTTAAAAGCAATTTCAAAACAAACCAAAAAGAGGCAACACTTACATGAAATTCTAAGTCAGCCTAAGGGTACTGTAGGATTTAATAGTAGTGCTAAGATGAGGATCTGTGTCATTAAGCTATCTCTCACATCAATGGGAAAATATCAAGAGAGAAGGTTAGCATATAATGTAGAAACAGTGATTCATATTGTCAAAAAAGGAAATAAAACAAATTTCTTTTATTTATTTATTTTTTTTATTCTTCCAATTTTATTTTATTTTTAAACTTTACATAATTGTATTAGTTTTGCCAAATACCAAAATGAATCCACCACAGGTATACATGTGTTCCCCATCCTGAACCCTCCTCCCTCCTCCCTCCCCATACCATCCCTCTGGGCCGTCCCAGTGCACCAGCCCCAAGCATCCAGCATCATGCATCGAACCTGGACTGGCAACTCGTTTCATACATGATATTTTACATGTTTCATTGCCATTCTCCCAAATCTTCCCACCCTCTCCCTCTCCCACAGAGTCCATAAGACTGTTCTATACATCAGTGTCTCTTTTGCTGTCTTGTACACCGGGTTATTGTTACCATCTTTCTAAATTCCATATATATGCGTTAGTATACTGTATTTATGTTTTTCCTTCTGGCTTACTTCACTCTGTATAATAGGCTCCAGTTTCATCCACCTCATTAGAACTGATTCAAATGTATTCTTTTTAATGGCTGAGTAATACTCCATTGTGTATATGTACCACTGCTTTCTTATCCATTCATCTGCTGATGGACATCTAGGTTGCTTCCATGTCTTGGCTATTATAAACAGTGCTGCGATGAACATTGGGGTACACGTGTCTCTTTCCCTTCTGGTTTCCTCAGTGTGTATGCCCAGCAGTGGGGTTGCTGGATCATAAGGCAGTTCTATTTCCAGTTTTTTAAGGAATCTCCACACTGTTCTCCATAGTGGCTGTACTAGTTTGCATTCCCACCAACAGTGTAAGAGGGTTCCCTTTTCTCCACACCCTCTCCAGCATTTATTGCTTGTAGACTTTTGGATCGCAGCCATTCTGACTGGTGTGAAATGGTACCTCATAGTGGTTTTGATTTGCATTTCTCTGATAATGAGTGATGTTGAGCATCTTTTCATGTGTTTGTTAGCCATCTGTATGTCTTTTTTGGAGAAATGTCTATTTAGTTCTTTGGCCCATTTTTTGATTGGGTCGTTTATTTTTCTGGAGTTGAGCTGTAGGAGTTGCTTGTATATTTTTGAGATTAGTTGTTTGTCGGTTGCTTCATTTGCTATTATTTTCTCCCATTCTGAAGGCTGTCTTTTCACCTTGCTAATAGTTTCCTTTGATGTGCAGAAGCTTTTAAGGTTAATTAGGTCCCATTTGTTTATTTTTGCTTTGATTTCCAATATTCTGGGAGGTGGGTCATAGAGGATCCTGCTGTGATGTATGTCAGAGAGTGTTTTGCCTATGTTCTCCTCTAGGAGTTTTATAGTTTCTGGTCTTACGTTTAGATCTTTAATCCATTTTGAGTTTATTTTTGTGTATGGTGTTAGAAAGTGGTCCAGTTTCATTCTTTTACAAGTGGTTGACCAGATTTCCCAGCACCACTTGTTAAAGAGATTGTCTTTAATCCATTGTATATTCTTGCCTCCTTTGTCGAAGATAAGGTGTCCATATGTGCGTGGATTTATCTCTGGGCTTTCTATTTTATTCCATTGATCAATATTTCTGTCTTTGTGCCAGTACCATACTGTCTTGATAACTGTGGCTTTGTAGTAGAGCCTGAAGTCAGGTAGGTTGATTCCTCCAGTTCCATTCTTCTTTCTCAAGATCGCTTTGGCTATTCGAGGTTTTTTGTATTTCCATACAAATTGTGAAATTATTTGTTCTAGCTCTGTGAAGAATACTGTTGGTAGCTTGATAGGGATTGTGTTGAATCTGTAAATTGCTTTGGGTAGTATACTCATTTTCACTATATTGATTCTTCCAATCCATGAACATGGTATATTTCTCCATCTATTAGTGTCCTCTTTGATTTCTTTCACCAGTGTTTTATAGTTTTCTATATATAGGTCTTTAGTTTCTTTAGGTAGATATATTCCTAAGTATTTTATTCTTTCCGTTGCAATGGTGAATGGAATTGTTTCCTTAATTTCTCTTTCTGTTTTCTCATTATTAGTGTATAGGAATGCAAGGGATTTCTGTGTGTTGATTTTATATCCTGCAACTTTACTGTAGTCATTGATTATTTCTAGTAATTTTCTGGTGGAGTCTTTAGGGTTTTCTATGTAGAGGATCATGTCATCTGCAAATAGTGAGAGTTTTACTTCTTCTTTTCCAATTTGGATTCCTTTTATTTCTTTTTCTGCTCTGATTGCTGTGGCCAAAACTTCCAAAACTATGTTGAATAGTAATGGTGAAAGTGGGCACCCTTGTCTTGTTCCTGACTTTAGAGGAAACGCTTTCAAATTTCTTTTAAAAAGCAAGAATTAAAACTGAATGATACTTTCTCAATGAAATCAACTCAATGCCATGTTTTATAAACTGATTTTTACCCTTACTCAATACCACCATAATTAAAAGTTCAATAAATATATGATTTAATAAGTCAAAGCAAATAAAATAAACCTAACTTTCAAATATATGAAAACTGATTAAGCTTCTGTTTCTGAGGCAATAGTCCAGAGGCTGTTTGTCAAATCAAATTATAAACTTTAAAAAAGAAAAAAGGAAACCATTATATCTAAATATGGAATTTTGATTCTGTGAGCTATAAGATTGTTTTGCTCTGTCAGAGAACTCAGTAATGGTTTTCAGGTATTATACTTTTCAACTCAAAGACAGGCAGTGGCCTGAAATCCCTCTTGATAGTTAACCTTATCTGAAAGTTCAGTAATTTGCACAGGCTTCTGGAGATTTAGTGGCATAATGGAAATATCAGTATAAACCAGGCCATCAAACCCCAGGTATTGATTCTTTCATTGCATCATAACACCACATGACCTATTTGAAAATAATAAATATTTTCTACATCCAATGCTACTCCCTCCCTAGCATTTCAGACAGGTAATGATGAAATTGCAAGTAATGGATATATTACATAAAACTGACTTGCACTCAAAAATAGCAAGACTCTCCAGAAGAACTCTGGACTCAAACAATCAGAAAACAGTCCTCTCAGTTTTCTTCCAGGGCCAAGGACAGCAGGGTTTTTGCACGAATGTGAACACACAGAGACATTAACCAGGGGAGTGGAGCTGGTTTTGCAGAAACATAGACAGAAATTCAGCTCTGTTTTTAGGCCACTTGTCAGTCTGCCATGGGTCAACCTTGTTTCCTGTAATTTATCCTGAAGGACATTAAAAACTTGACTTAAAACTAGCTTTCTTGAATATGACACTAATTCCTTCAGTCAAGAAATAACAAATTTGGAAAACTCAGCAGAGGCCACAGGACTGGAAAAGGTCAGTTTTCATTCCAATCCCAAAGAAAGGCAATGCCAAAGAATGCTCAAACTACCGCACAATTGCACTCATCTCACACGCTAGTAAAATAATGCTCAAAATTCTCCAAGCCAGGCTTCAGCAATATGTGAACCGTGAACTTCCAGTTGTTCAAGCTGGTTTTAGAAAAGGCAGAGGAACCAGAGACCAAATTGCCAACATCCGCTGGATCATGGAAAAAGCAAGAGAGTTCCAGAAAAACATCTATTTCCGCTTTATTGACTATGCCAAAGCCTTTGACTGTGTGGATCACAAAGAAGTGTGGAAAATTCTGAAAGAGATGGGAATACCAGACTACCTGACCTGCCTCTTGAGAAATTTGTATGCAGATCAGGAAGCAACAGTTAGAACTGGACATGAAACAACAGACTGGTTCCAAATAGGAAAAGGAGTATGTCAAGGCTGTATATTGTCACCCTGCTTATTTAACTTATATGCAGAGTACATCATGAGAAACGCTGGGCTGGAAGAAACACAAGCTGGAATCAAGATTGCCGGGAGAAATATCAATCACCTCAGATATGCAGATGACACCACCCTTATGGCAGAAAGTGAAGAGGAACTAAAAAGCCTCTGGATGAAGGTGAAAGAGGAGAGTGGAAAAGTTGGCTTAAAACTCAATATTCAGAAAACTAAGATCATGGCATCCAGTCCCATCACTTCATGGGAAATAGATGGGGAAACAGTGGAAACAGTGTCAGACTTTACTTTTGGGGGCTCCAAAATCACTGCAGATGGTAACTGCAGCCATGAAATTAAAAGACACTTACTCCTTGGAAGAAAAGTTATGATCCACCTAGATAGCATATTGAAAAGCAGAGACATTACTTTGCCAACAAAGGTTCGTCTAGTCAAGGCTATGGTTTTTCCTGTGGTCATGTATGGATGTGAGAGTTGGACTGTGAAGAAAGCTGAGCGCTGAAGAATTGATGCCTTTGAACTATGGTGCTGGAGAAGACTCTTGAGAGTCCCTTGGACTGCAAGGAGATCTAACCAGTCCATTCTGAAGGAGATCAGCCCTGGGATTTCTTTGGAAGGAATGATGCTAAAGCTGAAACTCCAGTACTTGGGCCACCTCATTCGAAGAGTTGACTCATTGGAAAAGACTCATGCTGGGAGAGATTGGGGGCAGGAGGAGAAGAGGACGACAGAGGATGAGATGGCTGGATGGCATCACTGACTTGATGGACGTGAGTCTGAGTGAACTCTGGGAGTTGGTGATGGATAGGGAGGCCTGGCGTGCTGCGATTCATGGGGTCGCAAAGAGTTGGACACGACTGAGCAACTGAACTGAACTGAACTGAACTACATACTGTTGACAGAAAGAAAAGAGAATGATGTTTTATTCAGCCAACAAAACTGAGGACATAAGCTCAGGAAACCACCTCTTTGATAGCTCTGATAGACTACCCTGAAGAGGGGAGGAAGTAGCCAGGATAAGGAGTGTTTGCAACAAAGACCAGATAGTCAGAACATCAAAGATTACTGTTAATTAAAGAAAACCAGATATCTCATGTTAAGGAATTTAGCACTTATGGGAAGATGCAAGAGTTTGGGATCATTGAAATCATTACTTTGATATGTACCTCAGTCATCTGGGGCCAGTATCCTGAGCTTTCTCATAATGAGTCTCTTCAGGGTACACACTGGAGGCAGGAGCGGGGAGGGGAAGGCGGGTGGTAGTTGCAGCAGTTGACTGCTAGATGGTGGGATCCTGTTTCTATCCTGACTTCCCTCAGGGCTCACCTTCAGGGCATCTGTATGTGAAGGCCTGATAGCTGTAACATCTTGTCTTTACTGAAAAGACCAGGCAACATTTTTTTTTCTTCATTGACAGTACCAAGTGGGGCGGGGGGGGGGGGGGGGGCTTCCCAGGTGATTCCTGGTAAAGGATCACCTGCCAGTGCAGAAAATGCAGGTTCGATCCCTGGATCAGGAAGATCCCCTGGAGAAGGAAATGGCAACCCACTCCAGCATTCTTGCCTGGGAAATCCCATGGACAGGGAAGATTGATGGGCTACAGTCCATGGGATTACAAAGAGTTGGACACGACTTAGTGAGTGAACATGAGCACCAAGGCCAACCTGTTGGTTCATAGAAAAAGCATCAGCAATTCAATGGACATGAGTTTCAGCAGACTGTAGGAAATAGCAAAGAACAGGGAAGCCTGGCATGCTGCAGTCCATGGGGTTGCAAAGAATTGGACATGACCTATGGACTGAACAACAATTAAGCACCGTGCTGAGTGCTGGGGATACAGTAATGAGTAAAACATGAAAGAATCCCTGTCCTTTTGGCCCTTAGAGCATATGGAGTCCCTGCCCTCATTATACTCATGACCTACTGCAAGAGAGGAGCACTAATTAATAATTACACAGCTAAATAGATAAATGAAATGGTAGTTGGTGTCATGAAAGAAAAGCTGTATGCCTTTAGAAAAGCATGTAATAGGAGGATTTGATCATTTCTGGTTTGGGATGTGGGTGTTAGGAAGACTTCACAAAAAAGGCATATTTGACAGGAACCAGAATAGAAGGCAATGGCACCCCACTCCAGTACTCTTGCCTGGAAAATCCCATGGATGGAGGAGCCTGGTAGGCTGCAGTCCATGGGGTCGCTAAGAGTCGGACACAACTGAGGGACTTCACTTTCACTTTTCACTTTCATGCATTGGGGAAGGAAATGGCAACCCACTCCAGTGTTCTTGCCTGGAGAATCCCAGGGACAGGGGAGCCTGGTGGGCTGCCGTCTATGGGGTCACACAGAGTTGGACACGACTGAAGCGACTTAGCAGCAGCAGCAGTAGCAGAGTAAATAAAAGTAAGGAAGAAGGAGGCTTCTGGCTGAAAACACAAGTTGTCCAAAAGCAATGTTGCAGTAGGGCACAATACATTTCCCAGAAACTGAAAGAAAAGCCATAGTAGGTAGAGCCAGACATCATGGGGAAAAGAACATGCAGTGACTTGAGGCTGCAGAGATGAGCAGGGGCCAGTCCACACAGGACTGGTTAAGATTTGTGGTCTTTATCCTGAGGGAATGGATTCTTTTAATCAATGGAGTGATATGGTCAAATTTGGATTTTTGAAAGAAAACCCAAGCTTGATGTGGAGGGGGAGACTGTGGGGGGACAAGAGGTATAAGAGATCAGTTAAGAGATTATATTGGAAACAATCATCCAGGCAAGAGATGTGAAGATTATAGCAGGCTTTTCAATATACTTTTCAAAAATCAGATGTTTAAGAACGAGACAATGATTTATACACTTGAAAAGTAAAGCTAGACTGTTTATCTGTTTGCCTATTTCTACATTTATTTTCCTGCTTTAATTATTTTTTTTTCTTTTATATTCTTCCATTCCTGGAAGGTTGATTATCTCTTTTTGGCTTAGAGTGAGTCTTTGAACAACACTTCCTGTATCCTTTTTCAGAAAAAAAATTTTTCTTTGAATCACTCTTTGTGTGCTGGGTGTGTGCTAATTCGCTTTAGTCATGTACAGCTCTTTGCAACGCCATGGTCCCTCTGTCCATGGGATTCTCCAGGCCAGAATTCCAGAGTGGGTTGCCATGGATCTTCCTCTAGGGGATCTTCCTGACCCAGGGATCAAACCTGAGTCTCTTTTGTCTCCTACATAGACAGGTGGGTTCTTTACCACTAGCACCACTTGGGAAACCCCTTGGTTAAGTATCAGATCAGATCAGATCAGTAGCTCAGTCATGTCCGACCCTTTGTGACCCCATGAATCGCAGCACGCCAGGCCTCCCTGTCCAACACCAACTCCCGGAGTTCACTAAGATTCACATCCATCGAGTCAGTGATGCCATCCAGCCATCTCATCCTCTGTCGTCCCCTTCTCCTCCTGCCCCCGATCCCTCCCAGCATCAGACTCAACTCTTCGCATGAGGTGGCCAAAGTACTGGAGTTGCAGATTTAGCATCATTCCTTCCAAAGAAATCCCAGGGCTGATCTCCTTCAGAACGGACTGGTTGGATCTCCTTGCAGTCCAAGGGACTCTCAAGAGTCTTCTCCAACACCTGGTTAAGTATATCTTTGTGAAATGAAAATATCTCCTGCCATATTAATCAACAAGAAATGTTACGGCCATCAGCAATTTCTGGCCTCCAAATACGAATGAGAGCTCCCAAAACTAAGATCCAGGGGATGCTGCCACCCCCCATGCTGATTTCTGAGGAGTCAGGGGAATGCAAGAAGCAAGATGAACAAGGAAACAGGATTGCTGCCAGTTAGCTGAGGTGCATGTGAAAGAATGAATTCAGTGAGCCAAGAGGCTTGCATCTTCCTATACATAGAATGCTAAATTCCTTAACTTGATGCCTAATCTTTGATGTTCAGAATGCCTGCTCCCTTTGTTGCAAACTTGTATATAGCTTATATTCCCCACTGCCTCCTTGGAGCAGTTTTCTCAGAGCTACTGAGATGCTGTCTCTTGGTCTCAGAGTCCTAAACATTCCCACCAAATAAAACAACTCTCTGCTTTCAGGTCGTGACTATATTTTTTAGTCAACATCTTTCTCCAGGAAGCCTTAAATTGATTCTCAAAATCCAAGGTAGCTACTGAATACATTCACAGTGACTCGCATTGCACCAGATAGGTCATGGGGCTTACATATAATTGCTCATTTAATTCTAGTTTCTCTCATTCAGCTGTAAGTGTCTTGAAGGCAGGAACTCTGTCTATTTTATCATCATTTTATATTACAAACTTATAGCCTCTCATAGACATGAAAAAACTATTTATTTGTTAAATGAATGCAATAAAATAAAACTTATTTGACAAGACTAAACCCACATTTATCTTTGAAATAGCCAGAGTTTTGACAGTGAATATTGGTATTTGGTGTATGTTTTTTTTGTGAGTGAAGTGACTAGAGATCTCTTCAAGAAAATTAGAGATACCAAAGGAACATTTCATGCAAAGATGGGCACAATAAAGGACAAAAACGGTAGGGACCTAACAGAAGCAGAAGATATTAAGAAGAGGTGGCAAGAGTACACAGAAGAACTGTACAAAAAAGATCTTCATGACCCAGATAATCACAATGGTGTGATCACTCACCTAGAGCCAGACATCCTGGAATGGGAAGTCAAGTGGTCCTTAGGAAGCAGCACTAAGAACAAAGCTAATAGAGGTGATGGTATTTGAGCTATTTCAAATCCTGAAAGATGATGTTGTGAAAGTGCTGCACTCAATATGCCAGCCAATTTGGAAAACTCAGCAGTGGCCACAGGACTGGAAAAGGTCAGTTTTCATTCTGATTCCAAAGAAAGGCAATGCCAAAGAATGCTCAAACTACCGCACAATTACACTCACTCACACGCTAGCAAAGTAATGCTCAAAATTCTCCAAGCCAGGCTTCAAAAGTATGTGAACCATGAACTTCCAGATGTTCAAGCTGGATTTAGAAAAGGCAGAGGAACCAGAGATCAAATTGCCAACATCCATTGGATCATTGAAAAAGCAAGAAAGTTCCAGAAAAACATCTATTTTTGCTTTATTGACTATGCCAAAGCCTTTGTGTGGATCACAACAAACTGTGGAAAATTCTTAAAGAGATGGGAATACCAGACCACCTGACCTGCCTCTTGAGAAATCTGTATGCAGGTCAAGAAGCAACACTTAGAACTGGACATGGAACAACAGACTGGTTCCAACTCAGGAAAAGAGTACATCAAGGCTGTATATTGTCACCCTGCTTATTTAACTTATATGCAGAGTACATCATAAAAAATGCTGGACTGGATGAAGCACAAGCTGGAATCCAGATTGCTGGGAGAAATATCAGTAACCACAGATATGCAGATGACACTACCCTTATGGCAGAAAGTGAAAAAGAACTACAGAGCCTCTTGATGAAAATGAAAGAGGAGAGTGAAAAAGTTGGCTTAAAACTCAACATTCAGAAAACTAAGATCATGGCATCTCTTCCCATCACTTCATGGCAAATAGATGGGGAAACAGTGTAAACAGTGACAGAATTTATTTTGGGGTGGGGTGCTCCAAAATCACTGCAGATGGTGACTGCAGCCATGAAATTAAAAGATGCTTGCTCCTTGTATGAAAAGTTATGACCAACCTAGACAGCTTATTAAAAAACAGAGACATTACTTGCCAACAAAGGTCCATTTAGTCAAAGCTATAGTTTTTCCAGTAGTCATGTATGGATATGAGAGTTGGACTATAAAGAAAGCTGAGCACCGGAGAATTGATGCTTTTGAACTGTGGTGTTGGGGAAGACTCTTGAGAGTCCCTTGGACAGCAAAGAGATCCAACCAGTCCATCTTAAAGGAAATCAGTCCTGAATATTCATTGGAAGGACTGATGCTGAAGCTGAAACTTCAATACTTTGGCCACCTGATGTGAAGAGCTGCCTCATTTGAAAAGACCCTGATGCTGGGAAAGACTAAAGGTGGAAGAAGAAGGGGACAACAGAGGATGAGATGGTTGGATGGCATCACCAACTCAATGGACATGAGTTTGAGTAAACTCCAGGAGTTGGTGATGGACAGGGAGGCCTGGCTTGCTGCAGTCCAAGGGGTTGTATGGAGTCGGGCACGACTGAATGACTGAACTGAACTGAACTGAAATCCACATTTATCTTTGAAATAGCCGGATATTTGACAGTGAATATCGGTATTTGGTCTGGTTTTTTGGTGAGTGAAGTGAAAGTCACTTAGTTGTGTCCCATTCTTTGCGACTCCATGGAATTCTTCAGGCCAGATCCTGGCGTGGGTAGCCTTTCCCTTCTCCAGCGGATCTTCCTGACCCAGGAATCATCCAGGGTCTCCTGCATGCAGGCAGATTCTTTACTAACTGAGCTATTTTGAGTCTGCTTCGCTAGTGATTGTCTATCATGCTTCTTTTCAGGTGAATACTCTAGAGAGCAGACTGGCATGGACCTGCAGTTAATCGAAGAGGATATTTAATTTCTGTACTGTTGGATGGGAGAGGAGAGAGAGCAGTAGGTGGGTAGGAGTAATATATTTGGAAATAAGTGATATTTCAAGTTCACTGTCTATGGAGTGGTTTTGTCACTGTGTACATGTGATCTGCTGTTTGGCAAAGCTACCCTCATGGAAAATCGGATCACTACCAATAGCTCTGCTTAAGGCTTAAAGTTATGAGACATACTAGCTCTTCTGGAGATCGTCCATCTTTGTCACACACTAGAGCTGTTGCTATGCTGTGGTTGTTTTGTAGAAACTGACGATTGTGCTAAGAGTTGAAATTTAGCTAAAGAACCCCCAGAGTCACTCTATACTGGAGTTAGGCAGATTTTATTCATGTATGACTTTCCTCTTAAAAATATGAGAAATCAGTAATTTTTTTTTGGTTATAAAATCCATCACAACAACACTGAATATATATTTATAAGAGATGTGAGAAATATACTATGATATTGTAGTCTATTAAAGCATATTCTATTCTTGAGGAAATTCATGACCAGCATCAGGAAATCATTAATTCTATGGCTGGTCTAAGAAGAGTTGACTCAATCTCTGTTCCCAAATGCTAGGAAAAATGTACTGCAGTATTTTTGTGGTGCATTAGAAGTCTTAGTTAATTACGTATATTAATATTGCTAGTGCTATTTTGTTTTTCTTTAATAGCTTTAGTGTTTGCCAATCGTGAAGTCGTGAAGTCATGAAGTTGCTCAGTCATGTCCGACTCTTTGTGACCCCATGGACTGTAGCCCACCAGGCTCCTCCATCCATGGAATTTTCTAGGCAAGAGTACTGGAGTGAGTTGCCATTTAAGTTTTGTACTCAAGCAACTGACCTAATCAAGTCAATACAATCAAACCCTCTCTGGTGTGATACAGACTAAAAACAGCAGATGAAAGACTCGCAGCTGTTAAGATCAACAGAGAAAGAAAAGTTGAGCTCCACAGAGTGATGGAAAGAACTAATTTGTGACACTGCTCCCCTTTCCAAGAAATAAATGTTTTTGTCCCACTTCCCAGTTATGTCTGAACATCCCAGAAGGGAGAAAGCATTGAAATATGATAACTATCTAAAATAACGATAAAACAAGAAACATATTCATGAAATCAGCTCCATGGCATGGTTTCTATATACACTAGATTAGATTTGCCGATTCTAGAATTTCATATAAATGGAATTATACAACCCAGTTTTTGTGTTGTCTCTTCTGCTCAGCATGTTTTGGGGACAAAGTAATGGATCTTCTTTTATTATCTAACATTGATAATGTGTGTCTTATCTTTCATTTTGGTTAGTTTAGGTAGCTTAGTTTGGGTACAGACTAAGCTATTTTCTATTTCACTGATTTTCTTTTTATTATTTCCTTTCTTATACTTTATATGGTTTAATTTTGTCTTCTCGTCTTAGCTTCCTAGGATGGCAGCCCAGATCACAGATGCAAGATCTTTCTATTGTTTCAACTTAAGAATTTAAAGCTTGAAGTTTCCCCCTCAGCACTACTTTAGCTGATTTAATAATTTTGATTTGTGGAATTTTCATTTGTATGTAGTCTAAAATACAACTACTTTGGATTTGTTACTTTCAGAGTGTAAAGGCTGAATGTTTCCCATTACTCTACTTTAACTATTTGTATGTTTATATCTAAAATAGATTTCTCATAGAGATTTTTCTAAAACTCTCAGCCTTTTCATTGGCATATTTTTACATGGTTTATATTCAATGTGATTAATGATATGGCTAAGTAGAAATCAATCTTATTGCTATTTGATTTCTATTTGTTTCTTCCTCTTTGTTTTTTTCCTGCCTTAATTAGGTTAATTAATTAAAATTTTAGTATTCTATTTATTTCAATATTGTATTACTAACTAGTCATCCTCATTTAATTTTTTATTGGTTACTATAAAGATGCTGTATAGTATAATGTGCATCTTTAATTGGTCACAGTGGGAGGCAATATTTTAAATCTCATTTTACATATGAAAAGATTAGAGGCACAGAAAGCTTTATATACTTGCTCAAGATCATACAGCTTGTAAGAGGAAAATAAAATGTTGAAACAGAAATATAGAGTTTAGCTTAGATGGGGTAATTTATGTGCAGAACAGAATATAAGCAAAGGGACAGTGAGAAAACATCTATAAACAACAGTAGAGGAAAGAAAATACATAGCAAAGTACTTTCATGGCTAATGAACTAAATCATAAAGAAAAGATAAGGTCTTAGAAACTGTGATACCAATAGAGAAAACATTTCCTTAAATATATTTCTGTTTATTTTTATGGGCAATGTTGGTCATAGAAACTAGTTGAGGCCAATTTAATTTGTATAGCCAAATATTCTAATACTAAATGATTTCAGACATATCTCCATACTTATTTGTGTTGTATTCTTTTTCAGTCCAGTTCTAGACCTTTATAAAAGATGATCAATATGAACATATGGCTATCATCCTTATATGCTTGGCCAAAATAAAGTTCTTCGGTCTACTATTCTCATAATTAATACTATAAATATTTAATCCATACAAGGTACTGTAATTAGGAAATGAGACAATATAAAAAGGTATTCCTGTGTTTCTTTTTCTTTCTACTCAAACTGTATCTGATTTTGGCTTATTTTTATAATTCTTAAAAATACCATGGAAAGGGACAGCTGTATTCTGAACATGGAAGCAGAGGCTAACCACCTACATAGAAAACATTTTTAGCATCTCATCTAGCTTATGCAGAAATGGAAGCTCACTGTAGAAAAAAATAGGTGGAAAGAAAACTCATATTTTGTTCAGAACCCTTATTCCCTCCTTTCTGATGGTTTGGCTTCATTGCTGATCTTCCTACAATATTTGCCAGTATGCTCTTCCTCCTTTGACTCAACCTGTACACAGCCATTAGCTTAATCTTGTGAAGCTTTTTACCCATTTGCTCAAAAATTTCCAGGAGCTTATCCACTAAATAAATAACAAACTTCTTAGCATAGCATTAAAAAGCTCCACAGTCTGACTCTTAATTTCTTTTCCAGACTTCTCTTTCAATATTCTATTACATCAACATCATAGTCAATGTATATCCAGTGATTTTTGCCATTTTAAAATGTAAATTTTGCTTTCCTGCCAGTCCAGATTTAACCTGCCACTCTCTCTATAAAGCTTTTCTAATGCCAACAGCTAATTTTAGACTCTTACCCACTCATCATGACCATGTGGTCTTTTCAACAAAGTCTTTTACAAATGACCCCTGAGGTTTTTGAACTCTTCTATTAGTCGAAAGAATTGATAGACCTAGTTGAAGCCCTTGTGATCTTAGGCTGTGTAGTTAGACTGTATAGCTTTTCATTCTCCTATTGATTTATACATATGTATTTTTATCTTGCTTTTCACATTTTAAATTCTTTGAAAAAAGGAAATAAGTTTATTTCACCTTTAGCCCAGAATAATGTCTTTTGTAAAATGGTTGTAAATAAATTTCATTTTAAAAAGTGAATTAAAAAATATTGGATATAGGGACTTCTTTGGTAGTTCAGTGGTTGAGACTCTGCCTTCCAGCGCAGGGGACACTGGTTCAACCCCTGGCTGGAGAACTAAGATCCCACATGCTGTGGGACAACTAAGTCCATGTGCCACAATTAGAGAAGCCCATGCACTGCAACTAAGACCTGACGCATCCAAACAAATGACCACATATTTGAACAAATACTGGGGTTTATTGAATAGAGAATTGGGATTCTTATGATGTGCAAAGGATTTGAAGAAGTCAGGAGAATTCTGGGTAATCCATCTATTGGCTTTCAGACCATTGTAGAATGACAGCCTCCTTCTTTGGTATGTTGATACGGACAGTGTGATAGATATTAGGTTTAGTATGTAGCGGGCTTCCCACCCCAACTTTCCTTACTTAAGACTGCTGCTGCTGCTAAGTGGCTTCAATCGTGTCCGACTCTGTGTGACCCCATAGATGGCAGCCCACCGGGCTCCCCTGTCCCTGGGATTCTCCAGGCAAGAACACTGGAGTGGGTTGCCATTTCTTTCTCCAATGTATGAAACTGGAAAGTGAAAATGAAGTCGCTCAGTCGTGTCTGACTCTTTGCGACCCCATGGACTGCAGCTTACCAGGCTCCTGACTATGACTCCACTAAACACGTTTCAGCTTGGCCAGTGCATTCATCTTAAGCTCTGCCAGTAGAGGGAGCCAGAAAGAGGTTGCAAGGCAGGAAGAGAAAAATGTGCCCTTTCTATGGGTTTCCTGTGATCTCCCTGTCCATTCTGTTTCCTCTGAGCCCCATCTCAGCGAGCCTTTTTCACTCCAGCAGTGATGATTTTGTCCTGTGACAGCAGCTGTTGTAGTTTTTCCAACACTTGTAGACCTGCTTTACTATGCTGCCTCTCTGAGAAACCAGCTCGGGCTGAATAGGGCCTGCTCTTCAGAGGCCTTAAGTTTCAGTTCCATGGGACTCCTCCTCCAAGTGTCTGAATATTTCACCAACCACGAGGGTAATAGCTGCCTCCTGAAATTATTACATTCATAATATCTTAGAAATCTCTTTTTACTCTTTCAGTTGCCTAATTATCAAACTCAAAAGGAAGACTTTGCAAAAAAAAAAAAAAAGAGAATCAAGCAGTCTGAGTTATTTAACCCAGAAAGAGTTCAACAAATTGAGATTCAATATTGTCAACTAAAATTTTAAACCTCTGTGCACAACAGTGTTTCCTTGCCCACTGATGATTCCATTTTCAAGCATAAATCCAGTTATGTGATTTTGGAGGTACAGCTCTGGGCAATATTACAGTGACAGGATGATCACATATTAAATGCTGACAGGGCTTTCCCAGAAGGTTTGCTTTAGGCTGTTTGTGGAGTCCATGAGCCAAACAGTAGTCAGGAGTGGAACTGAAGATACAGACATCATGGAAATGGATGACAAAACCAGAGAAGAGAAAAATGCCTATCTATTTTTCTTTCTGTTTCACAAGAAGATCATGCCTAACAAATTTAGAGTAACTGTCAAAAATTGAATCTCTAAGAAATTTAATGTTTTGAGATATATTGAAGTTAAATGACATGTTTATTTTGCATAATTATTTATTTTTATAAATTTCTACTGTAAGAAATCTACTGCAAAATACCAAACTAATTTCTTTACCTTACATAAAATAACTAAATATTATACACTTTAGGTAATTTATTTGTATATAATCACAACAAACTGTGGAAAATTCTTAAACAGATAGGAATACCAGACCATCTCACCTGCTTCCTGAGAAACTTGTATGCAGGTCAAGAAGCAGCAGTTAAAAACAGACATGGAACAACAGACTGGTCCCAAATTGGGAAAGGAGTACATCAAGGCTGTATGTTGTTACCCTGCTTATTTAACTTAGAGCACATCATACAAAATGCCAGGCTAGATGAAGCACAAGCTGGAATTGAGACTGCCAGAAGAAATATCAATAACCTCAGATATGCAGATGACACCACGCTTATGGCAGAAAGGGAAGAGGAACTAAATAGTCTCTTGATGAAGATGAAAGAGGAGAGTGAAAAAGCTGGCATAAAACTCAACATTCAAAAAACTAAGATCATGGCAACTGGTCCCACCACTTCATGGTAAATAGATGGGGAAACAATGGAAACAGTGGCAGATTTTATTTTCTTGGACTCCAAAATCACTGCAAATGGTGACTGCAGCCATGAAATTAAAAGATGCTTACTCCTTGGAAGAAAAGCTATGACCAACCTAGACAGCTTATTAAAAAGCAGATACATTACTTTGCCAACAGAGGTCCATATAGTCAAAGCTATGGTTTTTGCAGTAGTCATGTATGAATGTGAGAGTTGGACCATAAAGAAGGCTGAGTGCCAAAGAATTGATGCTTTTGAACTTGGTGTTGGAGAAGAATCTTGAGAGTCCCTTGGACATCAAGGAGATCAAAACAGTCAGTCATAAAGGAAATCAATCCTGAATATTCATTGGAAGGATTAATGCTAAAGCTGAAGCTCCAATACTTTGGCCACCTGATTTGAAGAGCCAACTCATTAGAAAAGACCCTGATGCTAGGAAAGATTGAAGGCGGGAGGAGTAGGGGATGACAGAGAACAAGATGGTTGGATGGCATCACTGACTCAATAGACATGAGTTTCAGCAAGCTTCAGGTGATGGTGAAGGACAGGGAAGCCTGGCATGCTGCAGTCCATGGGTTTGCAAAGAGTTGGACGTGACTGAGCGAGTGAACAACAACAAATACATCCTTGGAGATGAAATTTCTACATGCAACATATATTTTCATAGATAAATATCAAAGTACATCTTGCTTAATGGTATTTGTATGTCTTGAGTTATTTTTGTTCTAACTTCATTGATTTACATGCAGCTGTCAGCTGTCCAGCTTTTCTAAAACCACTTGCTGAAGAGACTTTTCTCCATTATATATGTTTGCCTCCTTTGTCAAAGCTTAATTGATCATAGGTATGTGGGTTTATTTCAGGGCTCTCTATTCTATTGATCTGTACGTCATTTTTTGTGCCAGCAGCACACTCTTTTGATTACTATAGCTTTGTAGTATTGTCTGAAGTCTGAGAGGATTGTGCCTTTAGCTTTGTTCTTCTTCAGGATTGCTTTGTTAATTCTGAGTCTTTTGTGGTTCCATATAAATTTTAAGATTATTTGTTCTAGTTCTGTGAAAAATGTCATGGTAAATTGATAAGGATCACATTAAATCTCTAGATTGCTTTGCATTGGTGTGGCCATTTAAACACAACACACACACCATGAATTAAAATAGAATTTTATACTATCTCATATTTATAATCAGTTTTCTAGGCATCTTTTATTACTCAATCTTTTTTCTTTCATTTGTAATGTTATCTTTATTTTATAACAAGTTTCCAAGCATGTGTAGATAAATGTGTTTATATATACAAATATTTTCATTCCTTGGTTTGCCTCTTCTGAGATTAATATCACACTGTCTTAATTCAGAAATCTTATAAAGTTTAAAATCTGGTAGTACATGTTTTCATATGCCTTTACATCTTGCAAGGGTTACTAAAAATTGAATGCTCCTTTTTTATCAAACACTTATCTAGCCATTTCGTCTCCAGTCAGTCCCAGGTTTATTTTTATTAACCCTCTCCCTTTCTTATCTTTCAGTGTATATGACACCTTCCCAAATTGTAACTTGTGGTTGGTAATTATCTGAGGCAGGTGTTTGACTTAGAAATGCATCACCTACCTGGCATATTTCTGTTCAGTGAGTCAGCCTGTTGGCACAAGTTTCTGATCCTTATTTCCGGATGTGCTTGGAAACAGGTAAATGCATATATTTTCATCTATACTTTAGGGTGTGTGATTGTGTGAGTGTATGTGTGTGTGTGTATTTACATGCATTCTGAGGCTACTACTTCAATAATCATAGAACATTTATTCTTAGAAAAGGTTTGGGGGGTATTTCATAAGAGGTCACATGTGCGTAACTATGAGTTATATACACAATTCTGAATATTGCTTTTATTTCAGACAAAGTATTTTTTGTTACATCTGAGAGAACAATATAGCAACTGGAAAATCAATAATATTTTTGACAAGATTTTAATTCATTTTGAAAAACAGCAAAAGTAGTTTTAAAAATACCAAATACTTTCATCACATGAAAGGGAATGAAGTTGCTTACATAACTGCAAGAAGCACAGCATTTTATGACCTTAGGCTGAATCCTTTCCATCAATAAATTGTTCATTGAGTCCCGTGAATGATGAGTTTCTTTAGCTGTAGTCACTGAAGTTAGTAGGCGAACATGAAAGCAAACTAACATTTTAAAGGGCTAAATGTCCTTTAAACTCATTGGCATTTAACTCTATGATTTTTTCACTATGAACTCATCTTCATCCTTTTTCACATAAGCTTAAATACCAAGACTAAATTTAAAACATCTTTTTGGGACTCAGCCCATAATCAGTAATAAAAAAGTTACTTATGGTCTATAATTTATATCTTATATATTTTATTTTAATAAATATTATTTAGCATCACCTGGTTGCCAGGTGTTGTTCTAGTTGCAGTGAATATGTAGGTGAGTAAGTCATAGATCACCTTCATGAATTTCACAAGAAATGGAAACAAATATCTAGACTATGTGGTAGATGACTTTATAATAGTGAACATTCATTGATTATGCTAGAAGCTTTCTGATGTTTCTTAATCTAAAATATTCCAAATTCTATACACATGTTCCCCTTAACATACAACTGATGAATCTGGAACATAAGTAGTCTAAATAATTTTCTCCCAATGCATTTCATAATCAAACTTTATTATATAAAAGGTATTTCATAATATGAGTATTTCATAACCAACTCTAATTATTTAAGAAGAATTATCAGGTGGTTCTGTAACAGGGATGTTTCCTGGAGCCTAACACCGAAAAGCAACCCTTATAGTTACTAATGTTAATGTTATTCAGTGGTAGAACCAGAGATATTGCAAAACTATTGTCATTCCCTGAGCTCAAGATGATCTTAAATAGATTACTGTATGAAAGTCTGAGAGTTGAAATGTGTAGATGATAAAAAGATACTGATATTCAAAAGGATTGCACAGAGGAGAATGTATCTGAACAGAATTTTGATGAATGACGCATCTAGTGAAAAACAGCACCACCACCAGCAATCAGAATATCTCAAGGGCAAAAACGCTTTCTCATGGGAAGACCTGGACACCTGATGAGGCAGGTCAGATGGGTTCTGTAAGTACTTTTGTATGACTGAGGCCCATCTCTAATGTGCATACTTTGATGCACATGGACTTTAAAAGCAACTCAACTATTTTTCTAGAAAACTCAGAGAGCTTGTTTCTCTCATAAGAAAAAAACATAAAAAAATTTTAGTGATCTCCCAAAATAGACAAAAGCAGTAGTTTCTGAGTTTTTAACAGCTTACATTTGATTCTATTTGTCCAGATAAAGGTTCTAGAACATCAGCATCAAAATAGTAAGAAATATAGGACCAATGAGTCATAATATCTAATTAGAAATCCAAGGAAAAATTAGTAAACATGTATCGTTTAGTCTCCAACTTTACCAACCAAACTAATTCACTAGTACATGTTTCAAAATACTTAGTTGTGACAATTCTGCTGACTTTGGAGAACAGATAAGTAGAGAGATTGAATGGAGACAAATCAGTACACTAAACATTATACTACAGTGATATTCTTTGTGTGTCCAAAAACATAATTTGAAAAGTTTTTTATACATCTTTGCTGCCAGGTTGAGCACTGGCACATGTGTGGCAACTAATGGCAACCCACTCCAGTGTTCTTGCCTGGAGAATCCCAGGGAGGGGAGAGCCTGGTGGGCTGCCGTCTCTGGGGTTGTACAGAGTTGGACACGACTGAGGCGACTTAGCAGCAGCAGCAGCAGCAGGGAGCCAATTCAAATAATTGAGATGAATGTCTTGGGCTAGAAATGAACTTTCAAACACTTTCCCAGCAGAACAGAAAAATAGGAAGACAAAACAAACAGTTGTCTTTGTGTAGACCATAAAGACTGCCTTAAGTAACTAGCTGTAGAATATACCAACCCAGCCAATTCATTTTGTTGTAAAATGCTCAAATTAGTTTAAATTATTACAAAACAGAAACAGACTTGCAGACTTAAGAATGAACTTATAGTTACCAGTGGGAAGAATGCAGGGGAAGGGATAGTTAGGGAGTTTGGGATTGACAAGTGTGTACACACTGCTCTATTTATAATGAAAAACTAAGAAGGAACTACTTTATGGCACAGGGAACCCTGCTTAATGTTGTGTGGCTGTCTGGGTGGCAGGGGAGTTTAGGGGAGAATGGATACATATATACCTATGGCTGAGGCTCTTGGCTATCCACCCGAAACTATCACAACATTGTTAATCAGCTATACTCCAATATAAAATAAAAAGGTAAAAAATAAAAATAAAAAACTTGCAAAAATATTTTCATATGCTGATGCTTGCTTTTCCTCAAATTAGCAAGACAAACCACTAGTGTTCAGTTCAGTTCAGTCACTCAGTCGTGTCCAACTCTTTGCGACTCCATGAATCACAGCATGCCAGGCCTCCCTGTCCATCACCAACTCCCAGAGTTTACCCAAACTCATGTCCTTCGAGTCAGAGATGCCATCCAGCCATCTCATCTTCTATCATCCCTTTCTCCTCCTGCCCCCTATCCTTCCCAGCATCAGGATCTTTTCCATTGAGTCAACTCTTCACATGAGGTGGCCAAAGTATTGGAGTTTCAGCTTCAGCATCAGTCCCTCCAATGAACACCCAGGACTGATCTCCCTTAGGATGGACTGATTGGATATCCTTGCAGTCCAAGGGACTCTCAAGAGTCTTCTCCAACACCACAGTTCAAAAGCATCAATTCTTCAGTGCTCAGCTTTCTTCAGAGTCCAACTCTCAAATCCATACATGACTACTGGAAAAACCATAGCCTTGACTAGATGGACCTTTGTTGGCAAAGTAATATCTCTGCTTTATGCTATCTGGGTTGGTCATAACTTTCCTTCCAAGGAGTAGGCATCTTTTAATTTCATGGCTGTAGTCACCATCTGCAGTGATTATGGAGCCCAGAAAAATAAAGTCTGACACTGTTTCCACTGTTTCCCCATCTATTTCCCATGAAGTGATGGGACCAGATGCCATGATCTTAGTTTTCTGAATGTTGAGCTTTAAGCCAACTTTTTCACTCTCCACTTTCACTTTCATCAAGAGGCTTTTTAGTTCCTCTTCACCACCAGTGTTATGAGTGGTTAAATGTAGAAAATGTTTTGAAGTTGTCCTTGGCAAGGTGACACATACCAATTATTATGGTTACTCATAGTAAAAATAAAATCAGGTAAACAAAACAAGAAGCTAGAAAGTACAACACAAATAAAGGCATAGTATCATGTGGCTTGTTTCAGCATTAATGTGAAATTGAATCAAATATATAAGGAAATTAGAAATGATATTCCTGTCCCAAATAATCAGAGAAATTTCCATTTGTTATAATTTTGTTTTATGACATCTTGTTAACACAATAATTTTGCATGATTAAAAATTTTTGATATATCTGAAAGAGCCTTTTCAGTTCACTATTTATACATTATAAAAATTATGCCTTTTTTTCAACATATGAAAAAAGCATTATGTGAAAATAATTTTCAGTTGATTTTTTGAAACAGGGTTGTTTCCTAGAATTTTATGCCAAAAATGAAAATCAGGTGTATTTGTCAAGATTTAAGCAGAGATATAACTTTGCCAACAAAGGTCTGTCTACTCAAGGCTATGGTTTTTCCAGTAGTCATGTATGGATTTGAGTTGGACTGTTAAGAAAGCTGAGTACCGAAGAATTGATGCTTTTGAACTATGGTGTTGGAGAAGACTCTTGAGAGTCCCTTGGACTGTAAGGAGATCCAACCAGTCCATCCTAAGGGAGATCAGTCCTGGGTGTTCATTGGAAGGACTGATGTTGAAGCTGAAATTCTAGTACTTTGGCCACCTCATGCGAAGAGTTGACTCATTGGAAAAGACCCTGATGCTGGGAATGATTGAAGGTGGGAGGAGAAGGGGATGACAGAGGATGAGATGGCTGGATGGCATCACTGACTCGATGGACGTGAGTCTGAGTGAACTCTGGGAGTTGGTGATGGACAGGGAGGCCTGGCATGCTGGGATTCATGGGGTTGCAAAGAGTCGAACATGGCTGAGTGACAGAACTGAACTGAACTGAAAGAAGATGTAGGAGAAGGACATGGCAATCCACTCCAGTGTTCTTGCCTGGAGAATCCTGCAGACAGAGGAGCCTGGTGGGCTGCCGTCTATGGGGTCACACAGAGTCGGACACAAGTTAAGTGACTTAGCAGCAGCAGCAAAGAAGAGGTAAGTTAAACATCTCTTAAAGAAAAGCAGTATTTTTGATGTTTTAATCTATTTTTCCAACTCATTTTTGTCAAGATCTTATTTATATGAAGTCTTACTTTCCTCCTTCTCAAAAAGAGAGAGATTAAAAGTATTTACAGCATCCAACAATGTGAGAAATGAAATAAGTGAAAAAACTCTGGAAATATATAAATCAACGAATTCTCCAAATTTCTAAAAAAATCAAAGGTTAACTGTCACTTAGATTTGTGAAGCCAAGAAGAGGGAATAATCAAAGAGTCAGAGTAAAGAAAATTCACATCCAAGTGTCAGTAGTTGAGAGATGAGATGAAAGATTCCACTGTAGTTGTATAAGCTATTAGTGTAAATGTCTGTTTGCAATTAGAGATTTGTATCTCAAATAAGATAAGATCCATCAAAATGGAAAATATTAATAGTAAGCTGAGAACCATCTTCAGAAAGTAGTCATTGAGATCACTAAAATAGTGGGGATTTCTGTGAATTACATAGCAGAAAAAGAGTGAGAACTGAAGACATAATCTTGGATTTCTTCTTATTTAGAGGGCTTAAGAAAGAAGATGGGAGAAGTCGGTCAAGTAATAGAGAAGCTCTAGGAGAGAGAAAAGGAACATCAGGAGCCAGCAATGTCATCAAACCTGAAGTTAGAGAAAGTTTCCATCAGGGCCAGCTTTATGGGTATGTGATGTGTGCAGGCATGCAGGCCTCACTTAGCACTTAAGAGGTTGCCTTGTTTGGTCTAACACTCTGTTTTCATAGTCTTTTGTCAAGAATTTTTGGACAAGGTTCCCTGCATTTTTCACTTTACACTGGGCCTTTGCAAATTATGTATCTGGTCCAGTTTCAAAAAGCAAAGTTGGAATAACTTCCCAGTCAGGATGGAGAGGAACTGATCAATGTCTCCTAGAATTCTCATGAAAATACCTACAATTACAAGAAAACAGACAAAAAACTGGCAATATTGAGACAAAATCATAAAGAAGAAAAGCCACCTGCCAAAAATCTTGGCAGAAATTCAATTATCTGCCTCCTTGATGAAGATGAATAGAAAAGCACATTGTTGGACAACATACCTAGCATTGCATGCCCAGAATTACGGTCAGGCAGATGGTCACAAAAAATATAGGTAGGGATAGAGATGGACATTTTGATTCATTGACACTTTAGTACTTAACCTTGGTATGAAGAGACTGACAAGACTAGAGAGAAACAGGCCTTCTTGCCCTAAATATTTAGAAACTATCTTTAAAATGAACTAAAGCAAGAGCCTACACTTTCTGAGCCAAATAGTTTTTCCCAAACACTGTGTGTACTCCAGAAGCATTCTGAGAATGACCTGTGTTGGCAGTAGAGGGTGGCAAGAGAGATGTGGACACCTCTTCTGGTACACCCTGGATGGCTTAGCCTAAGGAAACTATTGCCAATGGGGTAAAGATGACGGGAACACTGTTTGCTGCTGGGGAGATGGGGTAGAGTATTTCAGAATGAAAGAATAACTGCAGACTGCATGTGCATCTCTAACTCAGGTAGACAACCCTAACCATTGAAGTAGAAGAGACTGAAGGCCATCAGAACGAACTGCCAAAAAGCTGTGGACCTTACTCTTTGGAAAAGAGAGTAGAGGAGAGTGAATCCTACTGACCACAGGAGGTATAAGGACACTCTATGTATCCTGTTATTGAAAAACAGAACTGTGGGTATCTCTCTCCTCTATGGCTGAATAAATTAAGTAATCAGAAATGATACTTGGGAAATCTGGATTTACTTTTGATTAAGCCAACAAAAAATCCTGATTTGCAGGTTGTACTTTGCTAAATTTACAGGTTTTTTTTTTAAAAAATTACCTGAAATTTGTCACAACTAGAATAATGATGCTAGTTAAAAACCTGGGCATTTGCTGTTGAGAAAAAAATGTTACCCTTTCATGATTATTTTTTCCTCTTGTGTCATTAAAATTTACTAATCTTTTAATTTGGCTTAATTTTCACCTCTTTTTTTTTAAGTTTATTTTGACAAATTCGGTTGAATTATTTCTCCCTTCTTTGAATTTTCATTGGCTTTATGGCCATTTATCACTTAACATATGGTTATGTTTTATCATGTGGATTGATTAGGCTACTATTCATAATTTTATGTTTTCTTTCCTTGCTGTGACATTCACCTTCTTTTAAGATAGGGATTCTCTCTCTCTTCTGTATTCCCTGCTCCCGCATCTCTTCAGCCCCATCTAAACTTAATGTGGAGGTAGACACTGGAAAACGTTTTGTAGTTGGAGAGAAGACAGAAAGGGCTAAATCTAGGAAAGGAGTAAGAGATAAAAGAAAGGTGGATACAGAGATAGGATTTTTTTTAACATATAATTGTATATGTTTATAGATTCAGAGGCAAGTTTGCAATTAACTTTCTTAAGGATGCAGTTACATTTTGCAAGTAAGAAGATAAGTTCCATAAGGGTAGGATTTTTTAAATTTCACTGCTGCCCCCTCAATACCTAGTGTCTGTTAGTCACTCAGTTGTGTCCAACTCTTTGCAACCCCACAGACTGTAGCCCGACAGGCTCCTCTGTCCATGGGATTCTCCAGGCAAGAATACTGGAGTGGTTTGCCATTCCCTTCTCCAGAGGATCTTCCTGACCCAGGGATCGAACCCTGGTCTCCTGCATTGCAGGCAGTTTCTTTACCATTTGAGCTACAGGGAAGTCTTTAAAAATCAATACTTAATACAGTGCCTTTAATCAATGTTCATTGATTAAACTGAATTCCTTGGTTAAATAGATACACAAATAGATGAATCATGGATACTGGATACCCAATACAGAAAAGGAAAAGAATTGACAGACATTGTTATGGACTATGAATTATCTCCTTTTCATCCTCAGGCTTATGAATATCTATTAAACAAATGAGGCTTCAAGAGTTTAAATAACTGGACCAAGATCATAGGAAGGATCTTACAATCCAAACAAGACCTGCCTGACACCCTTCAGGGGTCATATGCTTTCTGCTATGTAGTAATAAAATAGTAGAATACTGTTCACTGAAGAAAGCAAGAGAAAATAGGACATCCAATATTCCAAATAATTTTTCAAATTATTTATAAGTAGAAACCCTCTGGGATTGTTCGATTGCATTAGATTTCTAAGAAGGAAATGATAGGCAATGGAATGCCAGCCTAGGTACCAATTTCAAGTGTACAGTTTTACTGCCAGTTTCTTTACTGAGATTCAGAAAGATTAATTCTAATTTGAAATCAACTTTGATATATATTCTTAAAAACATGAATTTTTATGTATCAGAAATTTACATTTCTATTTTGGCCCTTACAGGTTTGTTTTGTTTTGTTTTTTTTTAGTTAATTTATTTACTTTTGACTGCACTGTCTCTTCATGCTGCTCAGCCTTTTCTCTAGTTTTGAAAGGCAGGGGCTACTCTCTAGTTTTGGTGTGCAGGGTGACTTTGGTATGGTGGCTTCTTCTGTTGTGGAGCATGGCTTCTAGGGCTCACAAGCTTCAGCAGTTTCAGCACTTGGGCTCTAGAGCACAAGGTCAATAGTTGTGACACACAGACTTAATTGCTTCTAAGCATGTGGGATCTTCCCCGAGCCCTTGAACCGGTGTCTCTTGCATTGGAGGCAAATTCTTTGCTGCAGAGCCACAGGGAAGCCCACAACTTACTTTTTAAATGAGCACATCTCACTTTGCACTGTTTTGCCCCAGAAACTTTTAATAAAGCCAAATCATTTGTGAGAAGTTGTGAAAAGTGTTCTTTATCTGTCAGTTATACCACCATCCCCTGGAGTAGGAAATGTCTACGCGCTCCATTATTCCTGCCTGGAGAATCCCCATGGACAGAGGACCCTGGCAGGCAACAGTCCATGGGGTCACAAGAGTCGGACATGACTGAGCTTCTAACACTAAACTACCACACTTTAAGTCATAGAGCTATAAGATCACATACTAAAGGAAAAACTAATTTTTACCTAGAAATTCTTCTAGTTTAGTATTCAGACATACAATCTTTTGAGGAACAACTGGAAATAAACATATTATTTTTTTCAAATCATAGTGAGAAATATCTGTAACTAGATCTAATCTATTTTTGTTCTTGTTACAATAAAAGATTTTTGCTTCATGTTATAGTGTCTTTTATTGTAAACCTTATTTGTATTTATAGTCAGAATTCATTTGCCTCATAATTGAAACTCACCCAGCTTCCATAGAGAAATATAGGTTAAAAAGTCCCTGACATATGGTGAAAGCTCAGCAAATATTTGTTGACTAAATTGAAACTCATGTACTTTCATATTTTGGCAATTGTTTCTCTAAATAAGGAATTAATGTTGTTTCATCTTTTAGATTCCACTGATAAAACTGATTATATTTATTAAACCACCACTCTACCAGTATCAAAGCAGATATGATTTCCCAAACTTGTCTTTCATTAATACTTTAGAATATTTTTTATTGAATGAACATTAAATCTTATTTACAATGAACAAAAATATTTCTCACTTATAAAACAGATTCCCTTTAATGCCTTTTGGAACAAAATATGTCACTATGGTTTATTACAATTGACTATAATAAACTTGTTTAATTAACACAATATTTAAAAAAAATTTTTGATTAAGCAAATATTTGACAAAGATGTATCAAAAATAATATTATTTGAAATATGTACACTTAGGCCTTGTACATCTTTCCTGTTGTATTATAATTCAGTTAACAAAAGAAAAGAGCATAGTCTGTGTTTAGGAAAATGAATTTACCGCTACTTTTGGGAAAAGGCTTTGAGATAACAGTAGGTAAGGTTAGCAGTGTCTCTTGAAATTTGTACATAATTCACAATCTATTTAAGGGATACGCTGAAGAGGAACATAGGGAAGATGGAAGATTGGCTGAATATCTGGGTAAATATTTTATACTATTAGATTTGGCCCACTATCTTTAAAAGGTGATTCCTAGCAACCTGCTGTGTTCCCAGAAGTAGTCCAGAATCATTAACCTCAACTTACAGACCCCTTGGGTTCCCATCTATTTCTGAACTAATTAATTTCATTTTTAACTAGCAGCTTTTTTCTTGATACTTCGAATCTCTCTGTTGGTCCTTAACCTCTGATTTCCTGCTTCCTTCTTCCACTACAGCACTAACTCATTGTTGCTTCTGGCTGCTGTAATTCAGCTCACAGGGCCTTGCACATCAACACGAGCCCTGGAAACTAGTATGCCACTAATAATAAGGACCTAGAAATGCACAACCAAAGCCGTGGTTTTATTCTTGGTTTTGAAAGAAATAAAATTCTCATAAGATCAGACATGAAATACTCCAGGAGATTTCAAATCCCAACTTTCATCTTCTGTAAGCAGACAACTCTAAAAGTTAGAGTTCACTCTAAATCTACCACCCTCATAAGCTTCAAGGCCCCAAGCAAGATGCCTGATAGATATTTCCCCTTTTATATCCTTTTAGCCTCTAATATTAAAAAAAATCTGAAATATTATTTATCACATTTTCCTTATATTCCACCCCAAACGCTCTCTTGTCAGTCTCTATTTTTAATTCTTATTTTTTATTGAAGTATAGTTGACACAATATTATGTAAGTTACAGGTATACAATATAGTTGATTCAAAATTTTTAAAGGTTATACTTGATTATAGTTATTGTAAAATATTGGCTATATTCTCAGTATTTATAATATGTTCTTATAGCTTATTCTGTGTCTAATCGTTTGTGCCTTTTATTCCCTTAACAC
Source organism: Bos indicus (assembly GCF_029378745.1). Taxonomy (NCBI): domain Eukaryota; kingdom Metazoa; phylum Chordata; class Mammalia; order Artiodactyla; family Bovidae; genus Bos; species Bos indicus. The sequence continues at coordinate 66,397,616 of NC_091765.1, read as the reverse complement.
TATATTGTCCTTCCTCTCTTCCCTCTCTCAACTGGTAACCACTTTATTTTCAATATCTGTGAGTCTGTTTCTTATTTTTTTACATTCACTAGTTTGTTGTATTTTTTTAGAGTTCACATATAAGTAATAGCATACAGGATGCGTCTTTCTGACTTACTTCACCTACATAATACCCTGCAAGTCCATCCATGTTGCCACAAAATTTCATTTTTTTGTATCTGAGTAGTATTTTCTTCGGAGAAGGCAATGGCACCCACTCCAGTACTCTTGCCTGGAAAATCCCATGGACGGAGGAGCCTGGTAGGCTGCAGTCCATGGGGTCGTGAAGAGTCAGACATGACTGAGCGACTCCACTTTCACTTTCCACTTTCATGCACTGGAGAAGGAAATGGCAACCCACTCCAGTGTTCTTGCCTGGAGAATCCCAGGGATGGCGGAGCCTGGTGGGCTGCCGTCTATGGGGTCGCAGAGAGTCGGACATGACTGAAAAGACTTCACAGCAGCAGCAGCATATGGATGGCAAGGCATCCATCTTTTTATCTTTTTTTTTATCAAATTCTAATTGAATGTTAATGTTAAAAGGAACTTTAATATCCACCTAAGTTCCCTACCTCCATATTATTTGTCCTGGCCTTTCTGTTGCCATTGATTTGCTCACAAGCCAGTAATTTTTATTACAAATAATTTTCTATCTCATCACCCAGACTGTAGTCTTCCCTCACTATAGGACATCCTTTAACCTACATTCATATAAATCCAAAAATAAATCTGATTTTATCACCACTTTGCTAAAAATATTAATGATATACCATAAGCCAACAAAAACTGCATTTTCGAGTGCATTAATGTTTACAAAGAGCTTTCACATATTATTTCATTGGAATCTTCACTCAGCAATCTTAATACTCAAAGTAGCTCAAAGATACATATAAAAAAAAAAGTAGCTCAAAGATATAAACAGTTTCTTCTCACCTGACACATCAGAAAGCAAATGCTTTTAAAAAAGCCAATCAGACTTGACTCCACAGCTAAAAGAATCTCTGCAGATAATAGAGAAGGTATATCATTTGAACTCTGTGGGAAATGATGTTTATTTTTCACACAATCTACTTTAGTGTCCTGACTATAGGAATGTATCCATTTTGTCAGATGTTAACTTGTCAAAAAATAAGACTGTTAAGGTAATACCTAAAAGGAAATCATGCCATTGTTTCACTACTTTCTGTAGGAAAAAAAACTAATTATTACTCAAAAGGTCCCTCATTCAAGCCAAAAGCAATAATCACAATGATTTTAACATGTAATTCTAAACTAATTAATATGACAGTATGGCTGAAGAGTAACAGATTATTTGTTAAAATTTTATTAGATGGAAAATTCTCTTAGCTTTTTCTTTGTAATTAATAATTATAACTGTGGATGAATCTCTGAAAATCATAGCCAGAAACATAAATGCTTTTTTTATTAAAGAAGCAATGAAATGTCAAAAATCTATAGCCTACTATTTATATCAATGTGATTCTTATAAGATTTGTATTTATCTGATGGCTTTAGAATTATTTCAACGTAAAACCATGAGGCATCTACTCCAGAAGGTTTTTCAAAGTTTCTTCTCTATTGATCTTTTCCCATCTCTTTCATGGATACACTTATTATTCAAAAAGTGGGAAAGAAGCCTGGATATTATTCAGATGACTATTGAGATCTAAGTTAAAAGTATTATTTAAAAAATTCAATGGCCTCCTTAACCTTTTTGCAGAATTAATTTTCAAGTGTCTGTGAAATTCATCTGAGGGGACTCTGATTGTCAGAGGTAGTGAGGCAAGTTCAGAGAAGATGAATAGCATATCATGAATATAAAATTATAAAACCATGCATCTGAAGTGGATTCAAAGTGGATTCATTTAAATTGGAAAGGAGAGGAGATTTGGGTTATTGTAAACATAATTTCTGGTTTCCAGATAGTGGAAAATAAGAACAAAAACAAAATATTACTGATCAAAAATATCTCGACCTTTAGCAGCTTTAATTAATTTTCTTCTAGTTTCCTCTGTTATTTTCAAAGATAAGACAATACTACCCAAAAGCTATTCTCTTTTGAAATTTGGTGTCTTTCCAGTTTTTTGAAAATTCTAAGCTTTAAGAAAAAAATCGGTGGATATTTGGAATCACTGACAGAAAGCTACTTATGTCTTTTCTCCATATTGATTTGCATCCTACTCCACAAACATTAGCTGATTCTTCTAAATCACTATGTGCCAAACATTGCTCTAAAGGCTTTATTTATGTTAACTCATTTATTTCCTACAACAAACCTAAAATATTACTATAAGAATTAAACTAAAATCATTGACTCATTTCATAGATGAGTAAACACAGTTAAGTGATTTTCCTAATGTCACACCACTAGAAAGTACTGCAGTCAAGATGTCGTTATAGTTAAGCTGAAAACAATGAACCCATTGAAAATACTATTCCTTATTTTTCCCAATTTAAATGAGTGCAATTGATATTTTGATAATCTCAGTGGAATAAATACACTGGAATTTGTCCAGAGGCAAGTAATCAAGTCAAGGAGTAGTTGAGAGAGGCATCAGGTAGACACTAGACATCAACTCACAGAGAAGGCAATGGCACCCCACTCCATACTCTTCCCTGGAAAATCCCATGGACGGAGGAGCCTGGTGGGCAGCAGTCCATGGGGTTGCTAAGAGTGGGACACAACTGAGCGACTTCACTTTCACTTTTCACTTTCATGAATTGGAGAAAGAAATGGCAACCCACTCCAGTGTTCCTGCGAGGGACAGGGGAACCTGGTGGGCTGCCGTCTATGGGGTCACACAGAAGTGGACATGACTGAAGCGACTTAGCAGCAGCAACAGACATCAACTCATGAGAACTGGTGTAGTAAGGATCCTGGGGGCTCTATCCAACTCTGAGAAACTAAGATTCTAAGTACCTCACTAAATTTTGATGATGGTCAGTTGCATATAGAATTCATCATAAGTAAAAGCAATAGGGAATATTCTGTCTCTCTGCTGAGCTGATGTTCTCAGGCCAGATTTTGTGGTATACATACAATGGGCTGCCTTGAAAAGCTTACAGTTCCGCACATGCTCTTTAGCTGGTAAATGACAGTTTATTTTCCTTCCCCAGGGAAGATTTTTCCCAGTAATATCCCAGCAGGAAGGTCTTTTGACTACTAAAAAGCAACCAGTCACCACTGTGTGAAAGAGAATAGAAGACATAACAAGGAGTAGGATGACCACTAGTCAGAAGTTTGGCTTATTTCTCTGCACATGTGCTACGTGTTATAGTTGCAAAGGTGTGTGTTAGTCACTCAGTCGTGTCCAACTGTGCAGCCCCATGGACGATAGCCCACCAGGCTCCTCTGTCCATGGGGATTCTCCAGGTAAGAATACTGGAGTGGGCTGCCATGCCTTCCTCCAGGGGGTCTTCCCAACCCAGGGATCAAACTCATGTCTCCCGCATTGCAGGAGAATTCTTTACCTTCTGAGCCACCAGGGAAGTTGCAAAGGTAATTATGTACAATTCCTTCAAGCATTCTTTTATACCCCAAAGAAATTATATTTTTAAACACTTCTATTACTACTCTAATTTAATTCATACGATTTTTGGTCTTAGCCATTGACTAGCTTCTATATCAGAGAAGGCAATGGCACCCCATTCCAGTATTCTTGCCTGGAAAATCCCATTGATGGAGGACCCTGGTAGACTGCAGTCCATGGGGTCACTAAGAGTCGGACATGACTGAGCGATTTCACTTTAATTTTTCACTTTCATGCATTGGAGAAGGAAATGGCAACCCACTCCAGTGTTCTTGCCTCGAGAATCCCAGGGATGGGGGAGCCTGGTGGGCTGCTGTCTATGGGGTCGCACAGAGTCAGACACGACTGAGCGACTTAGCAGCAGCAGCAGCTTCTATATAGAAATATAAAATATGATTTGAATTTTACAGTAAACAGCTTGAACTAGTAAACTGTCTTGTGTTGAATAAAAACAGTATCGTGCAAAGATAATTGCTTTAACCATACATACATTGATACAGCTAAATAGAGTAACAAAATAATCTAATAAAATTATTTTTGAGTGTAAGTATTAAACTCACTGCACAACAGTTTTAACACAAAAAATGAGTTCAATAAAATAATCTGGGCTGAAATAAATTTTCCTCATAGTTTTTCAAGATACCTATAGAAAGCTACCACTTTGGAAAATATTTGCACCAAAAGACTATAAAATACCTCTGTAATATTCCTGGAAGCCATAGGTTTGTTTTTCACATTTGATACTGACAGATAAGTAATAAAAATGACTCTAGAATATCAAGAACAGGGGACCCTGGAGTTCCCTGGTGGTCCAGTGGTTAAGAATCCACCTGCCAATGCAGGGGACACAGATTTGATCCCTGGTGTGGGAAGATTCCATATGCCATGGGGCAACTAAGCTCACATATCATAATTACTGAAGCCCATGCTCCCAGGAGCCCATGTACTGTAAGAGAAGTCACTGCAAAGAGAAGCCCACACATACCGAAAGAGTAGCCCCTGCTCACCATAACTAGAGAAAGCCCACTCATACCAACAAAGACCCAATGCAACCAAAAATTAGTTAACTTTAGAAAAAGAATATGCTTTCCCTCATTTGTTTCTACATATTTAGTCATATGTCTGTATAAACTATTTACATTAAACTCATTGTCTGAATTTCTTCATCAGATATCTCACAGATTTCACAAATTCAGCTAAGCCCCTCCCTCCTTATCTCCATTCACCTCCACACACTAGCCTCCACGCTCATCTGCCTTGTTCCAGACCTCTAAGAACATACAACCACTCACCCAGTTGTCAACAAGGAAAACTAGAAGTCATCCTGAACTTCTACTCCCCCTTGCCTCAAGGTACCTCCCTTATATTTTTGAAGATCTCCCCACCATGGATGTGACTGAGAGTCATCATTCTTCCTTTAAGCTACTGCAATAATCTCTTGACCCTCCTTGACCCTAGCCTTGGCCTTTTTCAATCCAGTTTTAGGAGTATGCTGCTGCTGCTGATAAGTCACTTCAGTCATGTCCGACTCTTTGTGGCCCCATGGACTGCAGCCCACCAAGCTCCTCCGTCCATGGGACTCTCCAGGCAAGAGTACTGGAGTGGGGTGCCATTGCCTACAAATCTGATTATCCTACTCTGATGTTTTAAGCTGCTTGTCCTCCATGTACTGCCTTTTCCTTGACTCTCATCTCTTGGCATTTTCTGACCCTTTATGTTTCTGCCGCATTTCTACAGTTTGAAGTTCTCAGAGCTTGCCATTTTCTCACTCCTCTCCGCTTTGCCATTACTCCCTTCCCTCAAATGGATAATCCCAACCCATCTTTAGGACTCAGCTTAGACTTCACTTGTCTGGCATCTTCCCCTGATTCTTTAACCTGAGATTGGCTGAGATATCTTGACCCTTTATAGCGACTCTTATGGTTCTCTATAATCTTGACTTTTATTGTAATTCATTCTGCAATCTAATTTACCTATTAACTTGTTCATCTCCACAAGAATCTCTTAAACTTCCTAAGGGCAGGGGTGAGATCTTGTTCGTTCTTAGATTTATATCTCTTGGAAGAGTATCCTTGAGGGTAAATACCACGTGGTTAATTGTTACTAATGGTTTGTGGTTGAATAACACACAAAATAAGCAAAATTTTATACTTTGACTTAAATTCCCAAATTCTCCCTCCCTATTTGCTTCCCTTAACTGCCAACCCTATTTGTAAATGCAGATTAGCAAGGTTTATGAAACTGTGGAGTTCTTTTATCATGTACCTTCATAGCCAAGTCCTTATGACAACTTGCCAAGTGTTGGTTGTCTCTTGAGAATTTTATTTTTTCCATTTCTTCAGTAAAAGCTAGGTTCTCTGTTAATTAAGATGGCAGACTGGAGTTTATTTGCAGTTCCTACAAAGAATGGCACTCTCCCTCTTCCTGTCTAGAAATACACTTCAGAGATGAAGGAGGTGCTTTTGTGAAAATGCCTTCCTAACTTCAAAGAAAAAAAAAAGTTTACCCATCTGCTATTTCACTGTCTTTCAGAAATAAGCATTCCACACGTAAGGACCAAATTTTCAAAACCAGAATATAAAACACTCTGTACCTGTACATTTCCCCATCATTTGATTGGTTATTTTGGCTCTTAAAATAGAAATGTGTCTTCATTTTGCTGTGATGCTTGCTGCCATGACATCTGCATGGTTTTTTACATACAGCATTTAGAGAGAACCAAACAATAGCTGCTAAACATCGCGGATAGGGGTCAACAGAGATGATCTCAGTCAGAAGTGATTTTTTTCGTTAGTTCTACTGTTAAATGAAGCTGTTGGTTTCCGTGGCAGTGAGGAATTTAGCCCAAAGAAAGGAGGTTAAAATAAAGGCATTATTCATCTTAATTCAATGCAGCTTACAGAAATTGTATATTGTATGTGTGTGCGTGCATGCTAAGTAGCTTCAGTCATGTCCAACTCTGTGCAAGCCTATGGACTGTAGCCTGCCAGCCTCCTCTGTCCATGGGATTCTCCAGGCAAGAATACTGGAGTGGGTTGCCATGTCCTCCTCCAGGGGATCTTCCCAACCCAGAGATCAAACCCGCATCTCTTACATTTCCTGCATTGGCAAGTGGGTTCTTTACCAGGCCACCTGGGAAGCCCCTGTATATTTTACATATTCCACCAAAATGTAACAAAGTAATGGTAATTTCCATGTAAAGCTCCTTTTCTAATAACCCCCTTTTTCCACATAAAAATCACCTACAAAGCAAAACTTCTTTTAACTCTGCATTTTTATTCCTCCTGTTCTGGGGCTCTTGCAATCTAGCTTTTAACTCTATGGCAATAATCTAGTTTTGTGCACAATTCATGCATTCAAATATTTACAAGGTGTTAATCATGTGCTGTGCATTGTGTTATATGCTGGGACACGGTGTTGATCTCAAAAACATGTGAGTTCAGTCTCTGCTCTAAGGGAGTCTACTCTACTGCAGGTGAATACCATGTAAAACTTTCCTTATATGCAGGATTAAATCTAAACTTCTAAGCATGGGTGTGAAATTGTGAACTTTGGTGCAACCTAACTTTTGAGCCTCACTTAACTCCATCCCTGTATGTATCTATGTTACAGATACAGTGTCCAATGTTTAGATCCCCTCATATGTATATGCTTCTATAACTTTATGCAATCTGACGTGTCTCAGAAATACTTGCAAGTCCCCTGTATTATATTTTAAGACCTATTTCTTTATTGGTAGTATTATTATTTAATTTGGAGGATAATTGCTTTACAATGTTGTATTAGTTTCTGCTGTACAACAGTGTGAGTCAGCTATAAGTATAAATGTATCCCCTCCCTCTTGAGCCTTGCCCCCACCCCCACCCCATTCTGCCCCTCTAGGTCATCACAGAGCACTGAGCTGAGCTCACTGAGCTATACAGCAGCTTCCTACTAGCTAGCTATTTTACACATGGTGGGCTGCCGTCTATGGGTTCTCACAAAGTTGGACATGACTGAAGCGATTTAGCAGCAGCAGTAGCAGTATATATATATATAGATCTCAGTGCTACTCTCTCAGTTCATCCCATCATCTCCTTTCCCTGCTGTGTCCACAATAATACCTACATAGCTGGATTTAGAAAAGGCAGAGGAACCAGAGATCAAATTGCCAACATCTACTGGATCATGGAAAAAGCAAGAGAGTTCCAGAAAAACATCTATTTCTGCTTTATTGACTATGCCAAAGCCTTTGACTGTGTGGATCACAATAAACTGTGGAAAATTCTTCAAGAGATGGGAATACCAGACCACCTGATCTGCCTCTTGAGAAAACTGTATGCAGGTCAGGAAGCAACAGTTAGAACTGGACATGGAGCAACAGATTGGTTCCAAATAGGAAAAGGAGTACGTCAAGGCTGTGTATTGTCACCCTGCTTGCTTAACTTAAATGCAGAGTACATCATGAGAAATGCTGGGCTGGATGAAGCACAAGCTGGAGTCAAGATTTATGGGAGAAATATCAATAACCTCAGATACGCAGATGACACCACCCTTATGGCATAAAGCGAAGAAGAACTAAAAAGCCTTTTGATGAAAGTGAAAGAGGAGAGTGAAAAAGTTGGCTCAAAGCTCAACTTTCAGAAAACTAAGATCTGAAACATGACACTAAACTGAACTTAATGTCACCTCTTTTAAGGTTTCTTTTTTGACTTTGATCTTTAGGTAGATTTGGCCTCGAGAGGCCATGAGTGGTTGAGCATTCCCATAGCTAAGAGTTGATACTTTTTACTATTCACTTTTACTATCAGTTCAGTTCAGTCGCTCAGTAATGCCTGACTCTTTGCAACCCCATGGACTGCAGCACGCCAGGATTCCTTGTCCATCACCAACTCCCGGAGCCTACTCAAACTCATGTCCATTGAGTCTGTGATGCCATCCAACCATCTCATCCTCTGTCATCCCCTTCTCTTCCTGCCTTCAATCTTTCCCAGCATCAGGGTCTTTTCCAATGAGTCAGTTCTTCACATCAGGTGGCCAAAGTATTGGAGTTTCAGCATCAGTCCTTCCAATGAATCTTCAGACTGATTTCCTTTAGGATGGACTGATTGGATCTCCTTGTAGTCCAAGGGATTCTCGAGTCTTCCAACACAGCAGTTCAAAAGCAGCAATTCCCGGCACTCAGCTTTCTTTATAGTCCAACTCTCACATCTATACATGACTACTGGAAAAACCATAGCTTTGACTAGATGGACCTTTGTTGGCAAAGTAATGTCTCTGCTTTTTAATATGCTGTCTAGGTTGGTCATAACTTTCCTTCCAAGGAGCAAGCGTTTTTTAATTTCATGGCTGCAGTCCCCATCTGCAGTGATTTTGGAGCCCCCCAAAATAAATTCTGTCACTGTTTCTACTGTTTCCCCATCTGTTTGTCATAAAGTGATGGAACAAGATGCTATGATCTTAGTTTTCTGAATGTTGAGTTTCAAGCCACCTTTTTCACTATCCTTTTTCACTTTCATCTTTCTACTATTTAATTTTACTATAAATACTGTAAAATGCATATATATGTACTATAATAAATATATATTTGATTCTCTCTCTTATACTTTACTATAGGTAATTATATATACATATATACAAGTAATTATTTATATAGATATATAAGTAATTATTTATATAAATATACAAGTAATTATTTACATATATACAAGTAGTTATATATATACAAGTAATTATTTATCTGTATATTCTTTAATATCTATTTTTAATTGGTCCTTTCCCTTACTCTTCCCATCCCTGCTTTCTATGACATATGATTCAAAAACAAAGTACAGAGCTAACTAAAATTTTATTTAAATCAATGAAATGCTACAGGGGCATAGAAATGAATAATTGATTCTAGAAGAAAAATTAACAAATACTTCAAAGAGAAAGGGACCTATTTCACATAAAATTGCATTGAAATTTTAAAATAAATCCAAAATTATTTGTACACAAAGGTAATCAAAATATTTCAGACTCCTTTATGATATTAATTAAAAGACCTGGGAAATGACGCTATATTGCCCCTTTTCCTCATGAACCACCATTTCTTGACATTTTTCTGCTCAGACCCTGTATCTTAAAGAGCCAAACAGCCTCCTGAAATAAAAACATATTTGAAACCTATACCACTGTGTTTAGGCTCTTAGATATGTTTTATAAATTAATAATAGACACTAGACATGATTCTGCATGAGTTATCTTTAAAATGTTATTAAATGTTTTCTTTAATAAAAATTATCTAGAAATAATTTTATCGTTATATGATTTTATTGCACTTTAATTAGAAATAAGTCCCCATTCTCTGAAAATAGAAAACAAAATATAAATAGCAGTCTCTTGAATGGCCTCTTAAGTCTTTGAAACTGAGCATATAATCTTAATACAAAATATTATGGAAATGTATCTCTACAATCCACTTGCTTTAACAGATTCATCTTTTTATAATCTCCAAATGTGGTTTCCAGAGTAAAATAGAATATTGTTTCTTGTTGTTGCTGTTTAGCCAAATAGAATGCAAATATTATTAAATCAAACCATATAGGTGAATTTACAACTAAATGTTTTTTTTATAATCACTAAATAAGGCATATAACTTAGAATTTTATTTATATAAAAGTGTTTGGTTGACTTTTTAAAAACAAATCAAAGTATTGACACACTAGACATCTCAGTCTTGGACACACTTGCAGAGGTGTGCACAATTCTTTCTTCATCCTGTAATGATTTCCTCAAGTTTCTTACTCAAAAACTACCCAGAAACCCTAAGAAATAATTTTATCAGGTTTGGTGAGTGAAAAAAATTTTTTTTTAAATCTAGGTCTGAAATATTTTTTACTTCTGTAGCATGTAAAGGATAAAGGTTTCTGAGAGCCTCAGATAAGGAGCAATCCATTCACTCAAAAAATGTTTTTTAGTCTATTTTTATCATGAACTTTATTTTTATTTAAGAAGAGAAGTGTGGGTACTTCCCTGGTGGTCCAGTGGTAAAGAATCTGCATTACAAGGAAGGGAACTCGGGTTTGATTTCTGGTTGGGGAACTAAGATCCCACATGCCCTGTGGCAACTAAGCCCGTGCACCACAAGCGGAGAATGCTACTACTACTTTGCAACTAGAGAAGCCTGCATGCTGCAGTGAAGGCCCAGCACAGCCAAATTAATAAGTAATAGCCAAAGCGATCTTGAGAAAGAAGAATGGAACTGGAGGAATCAACCTACCTGACTTCAGGCTCTACTACAAAGCCACAGTTATCAAGACAGTATGGTACTGGCACAAAGACAGAAATATAGATCAATGGAACAAAATAGAAAGCCCAGAGATAAATCCACACACATATGGACACCTTATCTTTGACAAAGGAGGCAAGAATATATGATGGATTAAAGACAATCTCTTTAACAAGTGGTGCTGGGAAATCTGGTCAACCACTTGTAAAAGAATGAAACTAGAACACTTTCTAACACCATACACAAAAATAAACTCAAAATGGATTAAAGATCTAAACATAAGACCAGAAACTATAAAACTCCTAGAGGAGAACATAGGCAAAACACTCTCTGACATACATCACAGCAGGATCCTCTATGACCCACCTCCCAGAATATTGGAAATAAAAGCAAAAATAAACAAATGGGACCTAATTAACCTTAAAAGCTTCTGCACATCAAAGGAAACTATTAGCAAGGTGAAAAGACAGCCTTGAGAATGGGAGACAATAATAGCAAATGAAGCAACTGACAAACAACTAATCTCAAAAATATACAAGCAAGTCCTACAGCTCAACTCCAGAAAAATAAATGACCCAATCAAAAAATGGGCCAAAGAACTAAATAGACATTTCTCCAAAGAAGACATACAGATGGCTAACAAACACAGGAAAAGATGCTCAACATCACTCATTATCAGAGAAATGCAAATCAAAACCACTATGAGGTACCATTTCACACCAGTCAGAAGGGCTGCGATCCAAAAGTCTACAAATAATAAATGCTGGAGAGGGTGTGGAGAAAAGGGAACCCTCTTACACTGTTGGTGGGAATGCAAACTAGTACAGCCACTATGGAGAACAGTGTGGAGATTCCTTAAAAAACTGGAAATAGAACTGCCTTATGATCCAGCAATCCCACTGCTGGGCATACACACTGAGGAAAGCAGAAGGGAAAGAGACACGTGTACCCCAATGTTCATCGCAGCACTGTTTATAATAGCCAGGACATGGAAGCAACCTAGATGTCCATCAGCAGATGAATGGATAAGAAAGCAGTGGTACATATACACAATGGAGTATTACTCAGCCATTAAAAAGAATTCATTTGAATCAGTTCTAATGAGGTGGATGAAACTGGAGCCTATTGTACAGAGTGATGTAAGCCAGAAAGAAAAACACCAATACAGTATACTAAGGCATATATATGGAATTTAGAAAGATGGTAACAATAACCCTGTGTACGAGACAGCAAAAGAGACACTGATGTATGGAACAGTCTTATGGACTCTATGGGAGAGGGAGAGGGTGGGAAGATTTGGGAGAACGGCATTGAAACATGTAAAATATCATGTATGAAACGAGATGCCAGTCCAGGTTCGATGCATGATACTGGATGCTTGGGGCTAGAGCACTGGGACGACCCAGAGGGATGGTATGGGGAGGGAGGAGGGAGGAGGGTTCAGGATGGTGAACACATGTATACTGGTGGCGGATTCATTTTGATATTTGGCAAAACTAATACAATTATGTAAAGTTTAAAAATAAAATTTAAAATAAATAAATAAATAAATAAAAATAGTATCAAAAAAAGAAAAAAAACAAAAGAGGAGATGTACAGTTTTAATGATTCTTATGAACTTCCATCAGCAGGTAAATATCTTTGTCTAATTCAAGGGAAGAGCAAGGAACTGGGTAGCAATACCTTGCCATCAGGAGCATTTCAAAAATATGTCTGACAGCCCTCAAAAGCAGAGTAATTAAAATTCCAATATAGTTCATCTTCTGTCCTTGGAGAGATAGAAATCATTCACTATAGCAGTGACCTCACTCTTTCTTCTATTTAATACACCTGAGGAATATGACCAAACTATTTCCCACCAGGTATAGGAAATGGCAACCCACTCCAGTATTCTTGCCAGGAAAATTCCATGGACAGAAGAACCTGGTGGGCTACAGTCCATGGGGTTGCAAAGAGTCAGCCACGACTGAGCACATTAGCAGAGTGGCTTGAGATCATGATGTTGGCATGTTCTTACTACTTGAGAAACACCGTTCTATAATTTATTTAAATGTTTTCTTCTTTGATGGACCTGTCACACCATGATGGAGATTATTTAACATAGCTGTACCTATATGGTCTTTTTACTGATATTGTCAAATGTGAAGAAGAGTAGGAAGTATTAATTCTTTGGGTTGCCCCAGAAGCCAGAACTAGAACCAGTCAATGAAAAGCACTGGAACTTAGCATTTTCCCCCATGATTATACAAAGCTGCTCTACAATAAGACCAACCAATAATGGAAAGAATTGCTTCTGTAGGGCTGCACTGTCTGTCAATGAAAATGTATAAGAAGATACTATGTGACATCTGCCTGGGGTAATTATAGAAAAAGAACATGGCCCATTGGGAAAACTCTAGATTGGTATCACAATACTAAGTGCCACAATACAATACAAACTCACAGTACCTCACCTCCCTCACCATCACATCAAATTCTTAAACTATTTTTTAACTTAGTTGTTGTTGTTGTTTAGTTATTTAGTCACTAAATCGTGTCTGACTCTTTTGCAACCCAATGGACTGTAGCCCACCAGGCTCCTCTGTCTGTGGGATTTACCAGGCAAGAATAATGGAGTGGGTTGTCATTTCCTTCTCCAGGGGATCTTCCCAACCCAGGGATCAAACTCATGTTTCCTGCATTGGCAAGATAATTCTTTACTACTGAATTATCAAGGAAGCCCTGTTTAACCTTAGTCAATTTAAATAAACCTGACTCACAGTGACTCAGTCAATTTTTAACCTATGCATGCTTGTATAGTATTGTGATGGGACTAAGAGACCACCTTACTTGCCTCCTGAGAAACCTGCCTGTAGGTCAAGAAGCAAGAGAACTGGACATGGAACAACAGACCAGTTCCAAAGTGGGAAAGGAGTATGTCGAGGCTGTATACTGTCATGCTGCTATTATATATGCAGAGGACATCATGCAAAATGGTGGACTGGATGAAGCTCAAACTGGAATCAAGATTGCTGGCAGAAATATCAATAACCTCAGATATGTAGATGACACCACCCTAACATCAGAAAGTGAAGAGGAACTAAAGAGCCTCTTGATGAAGTGAAAGAGAAGAGTGGAAAATCTGGCTTAAAACTCAACACTGAAAAAAACTAAGATCATGGCATCCAGTCCCATCACTTCATGGCAAATAGATGGGGGAAAATGGAAACAGTGAGAGACTTTATTTTCTTGGACTTCAAAATCACTGCAGAAGGTGACTGCAGCTATGAAATTAAAAGATGCTCACTCCTTGGAAGAAAAACTATGACAAACCTAAACAGTATATCAAAAAGCAGAGACACCACTTTGTGAACAAAGGTCTGTATAGTCAAAGCTATGGTTTTTCCAATAGTCATGTATCGATGGAGAGTTGGACCATAAAGAAGGCTGAGTGCCAAAGAATTGATGCTTTCAAAGTGGTACTGGAGAAGACTCTAGAGAGAGAGTCCCTCGGACTGCAAGGAGATCAAACCAGTCAGTCCTAAAGGAAATCAACCCTGAATGTTCACTGGAGGGACTGATGCTGAAGCTGATGCTTCAATACTTTGGCCACCTGATGCGAAGAGCTGACTCGTTGGAAAAGACCCTGATGCTGGGAAAGATTGAGGGCAGGAGGAGAAGGGGACGGCAGAGGATGAGATGGTTGGATGGCATCATTGACTCAATGGACATGAGTCTGAGTACACTCCTCGAGATAGTGAAGGATAGGGAGGCCTGGTGTGGATATGAATTAATGACTGAACAACAGCAATGCCTGTACAGTGTGAGATAATGAATATTATTGCTCATTTTGGAAGCTGGTCCCATTGGATGCTATGGAATATAATGCATCAGTGGTCCAATGGTTAAGACTTCAGGCCTCTGAAGTAAAACTCTCACTGTTTGCAGATGACATGATCCTCTACATAGAAAACCCTAAAGACTCCACCAGAAAATTACTAGAGCTAATCAATGAATATAGTAAAGTTGCAGAATATAAAATCAACACACAGAAATCCCTTGCATTCCTATACACTAATAATGAGAAAATAGAGAAATTAAGGAAACAATTTCATTCACCATTGCAACAAAAAGAATAAAATACTTAGGAATATATCTACCTAAAAAAACTAAAGACCTATATATAGAAAACTATAAAACACTGATGAAAGAAATCAAAGAGGATACTAATAGATGGAGAAATATACCATGTTCATGGATTGGAAGAATCAATATAGTGAAAATGAGTATACTACCCAAAGCAATCTATAGATTCAATGCTTTTTCACACAGCTAGAACAAATAATTTCAAAATTTGTATGGAGATACAAAAAACCTTGAATAGCCAAAGCAATCTTGAGAAAGAAGAATGGAACCTGAGGAATCAACCTGCCTGACTTCAGGCTCTACTACAAAGCCACAGTCATCAAGACAGTATGGTACTGGCACAAAGACAGAAATATAGATCAATGGAACAAAACAGAAAGCCCAGAGATAAACCCACACACCTATGGACACCTTATCTTTGACAAAGGAGGCAAGAATATACAGTGGAGAAAAGACAATCTCTTTAACAAGTGGTGCTGGGAAAACTGGCCCACCACTTGTAAAAGAATGAAACTAGAACACTTTCTAACACCGTACACAAAAATAAACTCAAAATGGATTAAAGATCTAAACATAAGACCAGAAACTATAAAACTCCTAGAGGAAAACATAGGCAAAACACTCTCTGACATAAATCACAACAGGATCCTCTATGACCCACCTCCCAGAATATTGGAAATAAAAGCAATAAATAAATAAATAAGGCAAAAATAAACAAATGGGACCTAATTAAAATTAAAAGCTTCTGCACAACCAAAGAAACTATAAGCAAGGTGAAAAGACAGCCTTGAGAATGGGAGACAATAATAGCAAATGAAGCAACTGACAAACAACTAATCTCAAAAATATACAAGCAAGTCCTACAGCTCAATTCCAGAAAAATAAATGACCCAATCAAAAAATGGGCCAAAGAACTAAATAGACATTTCTCCAAAGAAGACATATAGATGGCTAACAAACACAGGAAAAGATGCTCAACATCACTCATTATCAGAGAAATGCAAATCAAAACCACAATGAGGTACCATTTCACGCCAGTCAGAATGGCTGCGATCCAAAAGTCTACAAGCAATAAGTGCTGGAGAGGGTGTGGAGAAAAGGGAACCCTCTTACACTGTTGGTGGGAATGCAAACTAGTACAGCCACTATGGAGAACAGTGTGGAGATTCCTTAAAAAACTGGAAATAGAACTGCCTTATGATCCAGCAATCCCACTGCTGGGCATACACACTGAGGAAAGCAGAAGGGAAAGAGACACGTGTACCCCAATGTTCATCGCAGCACTGTTTATAATAGCCAGGACATGGAAGCAACCTAGATGTCCATCAACAGATGAATGGATAAGAAAGCAGTGGTACATATACACAATGGAGTATTACTCAGCCATTAAAAAGAATACGTTTGAATCAGTTCTAATGAGGTGGATGAAACCAGAGCCTATTATACAGAGTGAAGTAAGCCAGAAAGAAAAACACCAATTCAGTATACTAACGCATATATATGGAATTTAGAAAGATGGTAACAACAACCCTGTATGTGAGACAGCAAAAGAGACACAGATGTATAGAACAGTCTTTTGAACTCTGTGGGAGAGGGAAGAGGGGGATGATTTGGGAGAATGACATTAAAACATGTATAATATCATATAAGAAATGAATCACCAGTCCAGGTTCGATGCAGGATACAGGATGCTTGGGGCTGGTGCACTGGGATGGCACAGAGAGATGGTATGGGGAGGGAGGTGGGAGGGGGCTTCAGGATGGGAACACGTGTACACCTGTGGCGGATGCATGTTGATGTATGGCAAAACCAATACAATATTGTAAAGTAAAAAAAATAATAAAAAATAAAATAATTATATATATTAAAAAAAAAGACTTCAGGCCTCCAAGGCAGGCCATGCAGGTTCCATCCCTAACTAAGATCCCACATGCCTTCATGCTGGTTGGTGTAGCCAAAAGAGAAAAAAAAATTAAAAAGAAATAAAATGCATCTTCAGCCTTATGTTACAAAATCAATATCAATATCTTATCTTGTTAGGACTCTCACTTGGAAAAAAATAAATAAAGCAATAAAATAACTTTTGGTAGAAAACCTAATTAGGGAAAGAAACAGTTCCAAATGGCAGATAGCAGAGAAGTTTGGGATTATTCCTCTGTGAGGATGACAACAGTCACTTAAGCAAAGTTTTATGATAAAATTCAAAGTAATAAATTATTTGAAGTAGGTTCAGTGAATCAATAAGCCCGCTCCCCAAAGTAAATGATAACTATTATCGATTTAGGGTGAGACAGGGAGACAACTCCAGGAAAGGCTTGGCAAATTTTAATGAAGCTTACATGGAAATAAAGGTAGAAAGAAGAAAGAAGAAAGAAATTCACTTGAAAAACAATTTTATGTGCATGTGTGTGTGCTGACAAACTACATTCCAGATTACCGTGCTAATTTTTAGTGATAGAGACCATGAGTTACAGCAGTTGTGTCCAATGTATTTTAACTTAAGAAGAGGCTGTGGAAATACAGCACATGTGCCACTAAGCATATCCCAATTTGACAAAACCAAATGAGTGATACAAACAGTGTGCCAAGGCAAATTTCATAATCACAGTCACTACTGCATTGCTAAGTTTGAGAATTAAGCTGGAAGTACTGAGGTATCTTGGATTCAGTTCAGTTCAGTCGCTCAGTCGTGTCTGACTCTTTGAGACCCCATGAATCACAGCACGCCAGGCCTCCCTGTCCATCACCAACTTCCGGAGTTCACTCAAACCCATGTCCATTGAGTCAGTGATGCCATCCAGCCATCTCATCCTCTGCCGTCCCCTTCTCCTCTTGCCCCCAATTCCTCCCAGCATCAGAGTCTTTTCCAATGAGTCAACTCTTCGCATGAGGTGGCCAAAGTACTGGAATTTCAGCTTTAGCATCATTGCTTCCAAAGAAATCCCAGGGCTGATCTCCTTCAGAATGGACTGGTTGGATCTCCTTGCAGTCCAAGGGACTCTCAAGAGTCTTCTCCAACACCACAGTTCAAAAGCATCAATTCTTCAGCGCTCAGCTTTCTTCACAGTCTCACATCCATACATGACTACTGGAAAAACCAGTAAAGACTAATCCTAAATCTAAGTAACCCAAGATAAACTATAAAATTCTTGATTTGTGTACAGTTACAAGTTGTTTTAAAAAATCTTTTATCTGGGTTCCATCGAATATAAATGTCACTATGAGATCAAGAAGAGAATAGACAACTAAAGTTATTCCTTCTTTTAATTCTAATATCGTTTTCATTTATTTATTTTTTTTACTTTTATTTTTTTATTTATTTTTAATTTTATTTTTTAACTTTACAATATTGTATTGGTTTTGCCATATGTCAACACGAATCCGTCACAGGTATACACACATATTCCCCATCCTGAACCCTCCTCCCTCCTCCCTCCCTGTACCATCCCTCTGGGTCGTCCCAGTGCACCAGCCAGTGCACAAGCATATTTATTTAATAAATATGTATTAAGCACTAACTCCATGCCAGACAACATCCTAGGCACTGGAGGATCACCAATGAATACAATAGAAAAAACTCCATGAACTAATAGGTTTTCAGTTCTAATGGAGAGATAGGTAATGAATAATGTAAATAAGTACAATATATGTAGAATGGTTTTGTATATTATATGTAAAAGTGATGTGACAAAGAATAAAGCAAGAAAATTGAAATGGGTGAAAGTGGGAGGTTTCAAATCCAGTTTATTTGTGATCACAGAATGTTCTCTCAATGGGTTGCATTGGAACAAAGGCCTAAACAAGGCATAGAAGTGAGTCACGTGGCTATCAAAGGAGATTTTCAATCACAGGGATACCAAGTTCCAAGTCCTGAAGTCCTAAAGCAGAAGTATGCCAGGTGAGTTCCGGGAAGAGCAAGGTAGTCGGTCAAGCAAGAGGGAGATGGGGGATAAAGTCAGTAAATGATGGGACAGAAGGCATAGGACCTTGGAGGCCATGATGAGGATTTTTGTTTCCACTCTAATTGAGACTAGAAGCCACTGGAGGATTCTGATCAGAAAAGAGACTTGCTCTGTTGTTTGTTTTAAAAGGATCACTCTGGATGTTGTTTTGAGAACAGAATGTAAGCAGTAAAGGGCAGAATAAGGGAGACCTAAACTTATTAGTCATATTGGTTTTCTATTGCTGCTAAATGGATGGCAAGAAACTTAATAGCTTAACATAGTACAGTTTTATTATCTTACAGTTCTGTAGGTTAGAAGAGTGCATACATTTCACTGGGTTAAACTCAAGTTGTCAGGAGGGCTGGTTCTTTTTGGAAGTGCTAGAGAAGAATCCATTTCTTAGCCTTTTCCAATTTCGAGTGGCTTCCCTCATTCCTTGGCTTATGGACCTTTCCTCCACATTCAAAGCCTGGAAAGCTGTATCTCTCTTGATAGCTCACTCTGATCATTCTTGTTCTGCAGTTTTAAGGATCCAGTGATTAGATTGCATTTCCTGGGTAATTCAGGATCATGTCCCCATCTCAAGGTCCTTAATCTGCTAAATCCTTTTTGCCACCTAAGGTAATATATCTGCAGCTTCTAAGGATTCAAACTTCACCATCTTAGGAAACAGGGTGGAGAGACATGATTCTGCCTACCACAGACATTTACCACAGTCTACTTTTTGCTTATATTATTCTTAAGCATGCATGTACTTTGTTCCCTTTCCAAACCACTCATTCTCTGCAGGGTTAGACTTGGTGGGTCTATCTCACCTCAGTATCCATGTCTTGTTTCCAATCCCTTGTCCCTTCTTGGCCAGCCTGTCTCACTGTTACTTAGCTTGGAGTTTCCATTCTAATCAGTGGGAAGGGAAAATAATGGATAATAATAACAAAGGATAAGGATGGAATCTCAAAGACTTTTGGGTTTCCCTGGTGGTTCAACAGTACAGAAGCCACCTGCAATGCAAGATACTGCCTGTAATTCAGGAGATGCAGTTTCAACCCCTGGGTCAGAAAGATCCACTACAGAAGGAAATGGCAACCCACTCCAGTATTCCTGCCTGGGAAATCCCATGGACAGAGGAGCCTGGCAGGCTATAGTTCATGGGGTCGCAAGCATTGGACATGACTTAATGACTAAACCACTGCTACCGCAAAGACTTCTAGGATCTAAAATCAATATAAGAGGTTATATTTACTCTCCATACATAGGAATTTTTATATTCACACTGGCATGAGCATAGAAAGGTATCCCTGAAAATATTTGAATGTCTGCTAGACCACCATCTGTGTGAAGGCAGGAGGACAGACTATATGGCATATGGAGATATGTTTCCAGATCTATGACTCCATGACAAAAGTCCCTTAAATAGAACAAAAATGGGCTCAATAAAAACGAAGTGAAATACTAGTCACTAGTCTACTCTAAACATTTTATATTTTCAAAGATTTTTCATTGTTCCTCAAACATATGGTTAGTCTATCAGATGTTTTTATTTCCCCAGGATACAGCTTTATATAAAGTAAGGATTCTCATTTAAATTCCAGGTTCGGATGACCCATGACTTAAGGAATTTGATGCATGTGATTGATCTTTGAAATGAAAGTTCTCATTAAGTTATCAAAGATAATAGTCACTTCCACTGAAGACTAAGCATAATTTGCAAAGAATACATTAATATACACCTGTGATATTTCAAGAGAGGGTGACTCAACAGTGACAGCTAATGAAAGTGACTGAAGAATGTGAAGATTAAAAGATAAGTATGAATCAAGAATCAGTTTATGAATTTCATGACTCATAAGTGTTCACAGTGTTTCCCCCAGGCCTTGCCGGCCTGCAGGTACAAATGGTTCATAGCAGTCATCATGTTCCAGAGGCTCTTGCTCCCTGTTTGCATGTACACGACACCCCCCTTCCCTTAAATAGTTTTCACACATGCACTTGAACCAGGCTTCTCAGCTATAGTTTTCATTTATTAAGCACAGTACTTTTCCTTTTTTCTTGTTCTGGTCCTCTTTTCTGGGAACCGTAGAATTGTTCACGTGTTGTCCCATCCACAGGCTGTTGTCACCCTTGCCAGGTACGGCCACCAGGTTCCTGTGGTGCTTCTGTTGGTCTCTCACTTCTGCTGGCACCTGCCTAGCCCCGCTTCTGGGACATTCAAGTTCCTAGAGTTGTTTGGAGTTCTATCAACATAAGAAATTGCATTTATTCCTCCTTTTTATGTAAACTCTGTTAAATATTCTTTTGCAGGGGTTCTACAGCATTGTGCCTTATGGCTTACTTCGATTAGTGGAATGACTTTAAAGTTTACATTTAGCAACCCATTCTTGACCAAACCCTCAGACAAACCCTTGTGATCTATCAGGGAATTTTTTTTCTAGGCTAAGTTTTTCTGCTTAATATTCTTTTTCCTTGAAGCATTTTCTCAAATCCTCATTCAAGGTAACCTCTAGCAGGTGTTCTTGGATGGCATCACCAACTTGATGGACATGAGTTTGAGCAAGCTCCAGGAGCTGGCGACAGTCAGGGAAGCCTGATGTGCTGCAGTCCATGGGCTCGCTCATGACTGATTGACTGCACTGAACAAGCACGTGTGGTTTTACCAGTTCAACAGAGGCACTCCAGACTTTCAATCCTACTAGGAGCTACAGCTTAGGCTAAAGCTTGGACCTGTATACATGTAAAAGACTTAGATTAATTAAACAGTGAAGTCTTAACACTGATGGGGTTAGAATAAAACATTTTTATATTCCTACTTTTTCAAAATAGTGTTTAAAAATTGTTTCATTTCCTAGCAGGTTTTTTCAATTACAGTGCACTGAACTCCTCTAGTTGAGGTAAGGCTGGGACAGAGATCTTGCCTGCTTGGTGTGTTCACCTGCTCCCTCCCAGACCTACATCCCCCCAGGGGACACTACAAAACACCAGGGACAGATGGAAGGCAATTTGATCAGTACTTTTTAATAGCTTCTGAATCAAGGTAGAAATGGTAGCACATGTATAAAGCTTTCCTTTCATTGGAATGTATCCATACTAAAAAAAGTTTTCATGAAAATCTTTTTATTACCATTAGGAATTTTAGGACATAAAATTGTCTCACAGAATCATTTCATCTGTGTCTTGAGAGAAATTTTATCATAATCATTAATGCACATTTGTGATACTGCAAAGGCTTATCAATTCTTAAGATTCTAATATACACATTAAAAGACAAATTATTTTTCCTTCAGTTTTCCTAGTTTTTGATTAGGAAGTCATGTTTGAGTCTTAGATTCCCTTGCTTTTTTCAATTAAGTGATAATTTGGAACTGTGATAAGTAACACATGAGATTTTTTTTTTCTTTTGTACACATGAAAAAATGGTGGTGTAAATAATTACTGCCTACAACTTTGTAATTACCCACAATTAGCAAATGGAAGCATGTGGAATTAAAACTAAAGGTCAAGCTTATAGCCTTTTGTTGTTATTGTTGTTTTTTGCATTGGGGAGATGATAGTACAGATTATGAGGAACATTGCCAATTGATGCCTGAAAAGTAATGTGAAAATAATGGGCAACCATAGCAACATATAATAAATAAAAATGACTTAACTTTTAGTATTTTATGCAGGAGGTACTCTAAGAAGTATTTTTATTTTTTATTTAAAGGGGATTTTGATTAAGAAATAGATGACTTTGTGGAATCTGTTTCAGAGGTTTCTTATTAACATATCTCTAAGGCAGGTAAATTATTACACATTTTCTTTAACACCAGAAATGAGAAAAAATTTAGCTTCTCTACAATGAAATCGAAACATGTATCATTTTAAGAAAAAGTTTTCCACAAACTTCAGCATGTATATTATGAATTAAATTTTCAAAAGAGAACAATTCTCTATAAAACCAGTTGTTTAAGATAACGGTAAGACCTGTGGTGGATCACTGATCTCCTTTTGTGTTGCTCAATTATTATTGGAAATAACAGGGCAATGACTACTACATTACTACTACTACTACTAACAGGGCAATTACAGTTAAACTGTAAATAAAGTCAGAAACTTGTTTTGCCAACTGATATCTATAATATGACCTCAGATTCACATATTATTTTCTTTCTTTATTTGTTCATTCAATAGAAGTTTAATAAATTCTGAAGACATCCAGGCCCTTCCAAATTTCTGGAGATTAATGGTGAGCAAAAGCAAATATAATCATGCAAATTAAAGTATAATTACAGTGACAAGTGCTACAAAGAAGGGAATTCTGAGGGACTATGGGGAGACTCAGTGTGACCAGAAGAAACATATCAGAGGAAGAAATAATTGAACAGAGATAGGTATGATGAATGGGATTTAATCAAGGAAAAAAGGGAAAGGAAATAAAGCTCAAACTGAGACTAGAGTGTGTAGGAAGGCCAAGAGATGGGAAATACCAGCCCAAGAATTCAACAGCAGGCTTATGTGGTTGGAGGGCAGAAATAGACCAGGGCTGTACAGTGAGTCTAGTGGAGAAGCAAGGGAGGAACATGAAAATAACATGAAATGCCTTGGAAGAATTTAGTCTTTATCCTAAATGCAGCCAAAATCCCGAGGAAAAAAATAACTCATGCCTAGTAGGTAGGATGTGAGGAAAGCAGGACAAATATGCAGGACTAGAAGTAGGGAAATGAGAGGAGACCATGGTGACTAGACGTAGTCCCGAGGAGCAGAATGAATGGACAGTTGTGTCACTTATTGGGCTAAGAGCCTAGTTACAGGAGATAGTCACAAGAAAAGTTTCTTTTTAAAAACTTTTATTTTATATTGGGGTATAGTTGATATATGGGCTTCCCTGATGGCTCAGTAGTAAAGAATCCACCTGCCAATGCAGGAGACTTGGGTTTCATCCCTGGGTCTGGAAGATCCCCTGGAGAAGGAAATGGAAACCCACTCTAGTATTCCTGCCTGGTGAATCCCATGGATAGAGAAACTCAGTGGGCTGCCATCCATGGGGTCACAAAAGAGTTGAACGCAACTTTGTGACTAAACAACATCAATAGTTGATTTACAATGCTTGACTACATAGGGGTGAGTAGTCACTGGTCCTTACTTTCAATTCCATCCACTCATCTTTTGGAGGTTCCCTGGTAAAGTTTGCTTATATCCACACTTTTATTGTATTGAATTCTCTAATTTTTAATAGTTAGTGAGACAGAACTTTTTATTTCCCTGAAGGCTTGAGATTAATCGAAAGGGTCAAGGATTTCTCTGGTGGTCTAGTGGTTGGTACCTTATGCTTCTAATGCAGTGGGCATGGGTCGATCCCTGGTTGGGGAACCCAGATCCCACATGCTGCTTGGCAAGGCCAAAAACTTTTCTTAAAAAATTAAAAATTTAATTAAAAAGAAACCTAAAAAAAATAGAAAGGGTCAGCACAAGCCAATGTTTCTGTCCTTAATTCTTGAGGGAGAGAAAATATAATCAGGGTTATACCAACTCCAAAATATTTCAATATGCTATGGCTGTATAATTTGTTGTTGTTAGTTTACTAAGCTGTGTGTTACTCCAGGGGATCTTCCCAATTCAGGAGTGGAACCCAAATCTCCTGCCACGTCTCCTGCATTGCAGGTGGATTCTTTACTGTTGAGCCACTGGAGATGTATAATGCCTCAATAATTTGCCCAGTGGTGTGTCTGTCCAGATCAGCTGCAAGAAATATCCATCAGTTTGATTTTCACCCAGCTTCTTCACTTTACCTTGTCCTCCTACCATCAGATTCCAGTTCTGCACAATTTCTGGCTTTTTACTGGTTCAGATGACTAAAAGGAAACACTGTAAAATGACTTTGTATGATAAATTTTATGCAATTTTGTAATTTAAAATAGATGGGATGGGATAAGTCCATTGTGGGAAAGGCTGGTTACAATTGATTGTATTAGACATTTTCTATTTCATAAAATTAATAGCATGTCATTCAAACTTCTTTGCTAACAGGATATAAAAGTAAACAACTTATTTTCAATTTCCTATCCCCAGATGGGTCATGTATGGCATTAATAACTTTCCCAGTCATAGCAGCAATTGTTTTTATGTTCAACTAAGAAGTCTGATAACATTAGCAGTTTCCTGAGAAAAAAATGTACTGAAGGAATAACAGTCACAAATATGATAGAACTAAAATGACATTAGGCAGAAATTATTCTTTAGAATTATCAAAGGAAGAAGTGTGGTTTCTTCTCTAAATTCACTACTTGCAAATAACTTGATAACAATTGGGATATTTTCAATTGTTCTTATTATGATTGAAAAAGCTTAGGATATATATATTTTAACTATAATTACTTATACAGTTTTATTTTTATACTACCTACTTCCATATAGTTTCTGTCATCTTCCCAGATTGTAACAGTATAAAAAAATTACCATAGTATATATAGTAATAATTCTTTTTTATCCATCAGACAAAATTGATCATGCATCTCATTGTTGACTATCTGATTATAAGTAATACTGGAACTCTTAATTTATAATTTTTTCCTTTATTTATAAAATATTGTATGCTTCAGAACTTCTGTTTAAAACCTCTTAATGCTATATATTTTTAACATATATATATAATTATATATATATATAATTTTCATATATTCTCCTTCCAAACTTTATGAAAGATTAGGGATTACTATTCTCACTTTTGTAATGAGAAAATAGCCTCAAATAGTTACAAATAGCTCACTTCAGACTGGCACTTTGAAGTGAAGCTGGATTAGAACACAGCTCTTTCGTTCCTAAGGTCAAAGCTTTCGCCCATAAGATTATGGAGACTTATTAAGGCAGGAGGGGAGAATAGTGAACTCAACTTTCAGAAATAAAATCTAAGTACACAGTCCACTAAATTATCTCAGAACTTTAGTAGTACAAAGCAGCTGGAGACCAGAGATCTTCAAGGGTAAAAACATCTAAGTTTTTAAAGATCTTTCCTTTACCTCTTCTCCATCCCAGTGTTTGTCAGTCAGTGTGATTAGTAGTGAATCAATCACATGAAAGTTTCTTTGAGCCTCAAAAAGAAAAACTGGAGTATTAAAGATTTAAATATAAGATTAGACACTTAAATACAAGACATGAAACTATAAAACTCCTAGAAGAGAACATAAGCAAAACATTCTTTGACGTAAGTCAGAGCAGTGTTTTCTTAGGTCAGTCTCCCAAAGCAAAAGAAATAAAAGCAAAAATAAGTAAATAGGACCTAACCAAATTTACAAGCTTTTTCACAGCAAAGGAGACCATAAACTAAATTAAAAGACTGGAAGAAAATATTTGCCAACAACTTGATCAACAAGAGCCTAATTCCCAAAATATACAAACAGCTCAGAAAACTCAATATCAAAAAAACAAATAACCCAATCAAAAAATTGGCAGAAGACCCTAAATTGACATTTCTCCAAAGAAGGCAGACAGATTGACCAATAGGCACACAAAAAGATGCTCAATACTGCTTAGTGTTAAAGAAATGCGAAACAAAACTACAATGAGGTTTCACCTTACATTGGTCAACATGGCTATTATCAGAAAGTTTACAAATTATAGATGCTGAATAGGGTATGAAGAAAAGGGATCCTCCCTACACTGTTGAAGGGAATGGAAATTGGTTCAGCCTCTGTGGAGAACAGAATAAAGGCTCTTTAAAAGAAAAAACTATAGTTACCATATCATCTGCCAATCCCATTCCTAGGTATACACTTAGTAAAACCAAAAACTCTAATTCAAAAGATACATATATATATATAATTATAGCATATTTATAAATATAATTATAAACATATAATTATAATATAATTACATATATATAATTCAGACATAAAAGGAAAGAAATAATGCTATTTGCAGCAACATGGACAGACCTAGAGGTTATCATACTAAGTTAAGAAAGTTAGAGAAGTTAGAGAAGATCATATTCATCATCTAGGCTTGAAGATAAAGATTACCACCCCGCACTCCCAGCAAAAATACAAAACAAAACTTAGTAATTGGGAACTAAAAGGAGAAAAGAAAAGCAAAATAGAGAATGGTGTCTCTGGTTTTCATACAAGGTAAAGAAGTCAGCTGAGGTCTGGGAAAGGACTGAGAGGCTGAGGAGCAGAGAAAGCTTTCTATGCTTTTCAGGGATAACCATATTGCCTTATCTTTCTTGAAATACAAAAATTTTCTTTTTTTTACCAAGACAGATTCTGCAAACATTGGCTACAGCTAGGAAGGACTATGGTTAATTGCTCATTTCAAAAGCATGAAGGCTGATGGAATGATGGTCAGCAGCTTAGTCTTTGGATGGGCAATAGCACTTGGTGGTTCTGTGGTTAATGCATCATTTGTTAAATATTAAGTGCAACAAGAATTCCACATGCTGTGGGTCCTTGTAATATCAACTGACCTTCTTAATGACATAGGCTGCAAAGAAAAGAAACAAGCTCTTCCTTAGGTTCAAGTCTAAGCCCACATTGTTCTTCCACAGCTGCTTTTGCTTTGCCAGCCTCATTCCTCCCACTTTTCTTCTTCTTCCTAAGCCTGGCCATGCAAACATGCCAGATTCTTCCACTTGGATTTGTCATTGGATTTTCTCCTAGCCTCGTTCTCCTGGTCTGTACATTGCTAGATCATATGTCATATGATCATATGCCATATGTCTTTACATTGCGAGATCATATTAATATGTCACATGTATGGCATTCTCACTGACTTCTTCTCCAGATCTCAGTCTGAGTCACTTCCTTACAGAGAACTCCTCATCTCCCCAGTTATTTTCTTTGACTTGGATGCTCCTATCTTAGTCTCCTATGTGCAGTATTGCATTTGTTAATTGTTTGTCCCCTTCCATGAGAGCAGGGATTATGCTCCCTTAGTGCTCAACAGTGTCTGCTGAAGGAATTCTAAGTCTCAAGTTTTTATAAAAGTAGAAAAAGTAGTACTTCTGAAATTTGAGTGCATTCATGGAGTGGATATCTTATGGAATTTCATATTTTTTGTCCTCCATCACTCCCTCTAACAACCATAATAAAGAAGAATTAAAATGATACCCATATTAATATTTCCATATAACATCATGATATATAGAAATTAACATTTTAATATATGTATAACCAGAATGATTATATTCTTTGCAACCAAAGATGGAGAAGCTCTATACTGTCAGCAAAAACAAGACTGGGAGCTGACTGTGGCTCAGATCATGAACTCTTTATTGTGAAATTCAGACTTAAATTGAAGAAAGTGGGGAAAACCACTAGACTATTCAGGTATGACCTAAATCAAATCCCTTACAATTATACAATGGAAGTGAGAAATAGATTTAAGGGACTAGATCTGATAGAGTGCCTGATGAACTATGGACGGAGGTTTGTGACACTGTACAGGAGACAGGGATCAAGACCAACCCAAGAAAAAGAAATGCAAAAAAGCAAAATAGGTGTCTGAGGAGGCTTTACAAATAGCTGTGAAAAGAAAAGAAGCAAAATTCAAAGGAGAAAAGGAAAGATATACCCATTTGAATGTAGAGTTCCAAAGAATAGCAAGGAGAGATAAGAAAGCCTTCCTCAGTGATCAGTGCAAAGAAATAGAGGAAAACAATAGAATGGGAAAGACTAGAGATCTCTTCATGAAAACTAGAGATACTAAGGGCACATTTCATGCAAAGATGGGTTCAATAAAGGACAGAAATGGTATGGACCTAACAGAAGCAGAAGCTATTAAGAAGAGATGGCAAGAATACACAGAAGATCTGTACAAAAAAGACCTTAATGACCCAGATAATCATAATGATATCATCACTCACCTAGAGCTAGACATTCTGGAATGTGAAAAGTGGGCCTTAGGAAGCATCACTACAAACAAAGCTAGTGGAGGTGATGGAATTCCAGTTGAGCTATTTCAAATCCTAAAAGATGATGCTGTGAAAGTGCTGCCCTCAATATGCCAGCACATTTGGAAAACAGCAGTGGCCACAGGACTGGAAAAGGTCAGTTTCATTCCAATCCCAAAGAAAGGCAATGCCAAAGAATGTTCAAACTACCGCATAATTGCACTCATCTCACACAATAATAAAGTAATGCTCAAAACTCTCCAAGCCAGGCTTCAGCAATATGTGAACCATGAACTTCCAGATGTTCAAGTTGGTTTTAGAAAAGGCAGAGGAACCAGAGATCAAATTGCCAACATCCACTGGATCACCGAAAAAGCAAGAGAGTTCCAGAAAAACATCTATTTCTGCTTTATTGATTATGCCAAAGCCTTTGACTGTGTGGATCACAATAAACTGTGGAAAATTCTGAAGGAGATGGGAATACCAGACCACCTGACCTGCCTCCTGAGAAATTTGTATGCAGGTCAGGAAGCAACAGTTAGAACTGGACATGGAACAACAGACTGGTTACAAATAGGAAAAGGAGTACGTCAAGGCTGTATATTGTCACTGTGCTTATTTAACTTCTATGCAGAGTACATCATGAGAAATGCTGGGCTGGAAGAAGCACAAGCTGGAATGAAGATTGCTGGGAGAAATATCGATAACCTCAGATATGCAGATGACACCACCCTTATGGCAGAAAGTGAAGAAGAACTAAAGAACCTCTTGAAAGTGAAAAAGGAGAATGAAAAAGTTGGCTTAAAGCTCAACATTCAGAAAACTAAGATCATGGCATCTGGTCCCATCACTTCATGGCAAATAGATAGGGAAACAGTGTAAACAGTAGCTGATTTTATTTTGGGGGGGTCCAAAATCACTGCAGATGGTGATTGCAGCCATGAATGTAAAAGACACCTACTCCTTGGAAGGAAAGTTATGACCAACCTAGATAGCATATTAAAAAGCAGAGACATTACTTCGTCAACAAAGGTCCGTCTAGTCAAGGTTATGCTTTTTCCAGTGGTCATGTATGGATGTGAGAGTTGGACTGTGAAGAAAGCTGAGTGCGAAGAATTGATGCTTTGGAACTGTGGTGTTGGAGAAGACTCTTGAGAGTCCCTTGGACTGCAAGGAGATCCAACCAGTCCATTCTAAAGGCGATCAGTCTTGGGTGTTCTTTGGAAGGAATGACGCTAAAGCTGAAACTCAGTACTTTGGCCACCTAATGCAAAAAGCTGACTCATTTGAAAAGACCCTGATGCTGGGAAAGATTGATGGCAGGAGGAGGAGGGGATGACAGAGGATGAGATGGTTGGATGGCATCACCAACTCAGTGGACGTGGGTTTCGGTGGACTCCGGGAGTTGGTGATAGACAGGGAGGCCTGGCATGTTGCAGTTCATGGGTCACAAAGAATCGGACATGACTGAGTGACTGAACTGAACTGAACTGAAAATCAAGAGAGGTCCTCTTCTCCAAGGTCCTAAGTAGGTTCCTAGGTTTCAGAAAACAATGATATGTTCTTTGTAACAAAGTCAGCTATTTCCTATTGGATATTATGCTAAACGCTTTACACACATTTTCTTCCTCAGTCCCTCAAATTAGCCTACATTAAATTTTATTGTCCTCATTTTTCAAATGAGGAAAACAAGCCTTAAAACATGATGCCAATTTGAGAGAATGGTTGTTTATAAAGATCTGTCTGACTGCAGGCTCTTTTCACCATACTATGCTGTTTTTCCAAGGCACTTTCAAAAAGTTTATTCAATGGAAAGTTTTATAATATTATGGCATGATATAGGATTAATAATCACAGTGTTTAAAACAGGACATTCTAGAATTTGACCTTTCTGTCTGGGAAACCCTGAAAATCAAGTATTAATTCTAACATGTTTTATTATGTCATATGTCTGGTGTTCTAGCTGAGCCTAAACTGAATGAACTTCAGATAAACTCTGGCATAGCTCATGGATTGGTGAGGTCACCAGTAATCATTTTTCCTCAATGTCTCTTTTCTTATGGAGAATCTACCTGTTTTTTTCTAGTAAAAAAAATTCGCTTGTGTGAAGAGGGGTTTCTTGTGTGCTTCCTTAAATAGAGATTAAAATGGCCAATGGGAACAAAAGCCTGGTTTCGTTACTGTGATGATTACTTTTCAGTGTCAAATTGATTGGGCTCATGATGCATGGAGAGCTGGTGAGGTGTTATATTAATATCTAGGTGTGTCTGAGAAGGAGTTTCTGGAAGAGTTTAGCATTTGATTTAGTAGACTGAGTGAAGAGATTTGCCCTTTCAAATGTGGGTAGGCATCATCCAATACATTGGGAGCCCCAAGAAAACAAAAAGGCAAAGGGGGAATTCCCTCTCTTCTTGAGTTGCACTGTCCATCTCCAACCCCTGGATATCTGAGCTCCTGTTTCTTCAGCCTTGGAGCTGTGAGATATACACAAGGCTCTCCCCTAGTTCTCAGGCCTTTAGACTGACTTATGCTACTACCAGCTTTCTTGGGTCTCCAAACCAGTTTGCAGATGACAGAGTATGGGACTTCTTGGCCTCCATAGATGTGCAAGTCAATTCCTATGAGAAATCTCCTCTAACTTTTATGTATGTACATCCTCTTTCCTTTGTTTCTCTGGAGAACCATGACTAATACAAAGACCCTATGCTATCCTCATGGATTAAGTATAAACCCCTCAGAGATAATTAATACAACCAAAACTGAAGTGATATGAAAATCCATAAAGTGTTTTATGAGCTATGCAAACAGCATTTGTGCACTTCCACGTGGGATCAAGCATGGTCCCAGCACCACAAGGACAAAGGGAACCCTCGGAACACTTGGGCACTTTGAATACGAAAGCCATGGAGATGTTAGAAGCAGAACTGAGGCTAATGCAGTAGGCTCCCAGGCACTGAGGACTACAGGACCCAGAGCAGGCTGCCCACCAAAATGTGCTTCAGGGGCTATTGATTACTTTGAATTAGTTACTTAAGAACCAGTGCAAGAGAGACACTCTCATCCTCCTTCCTGTCTCCTTAAAAGCAGAAAATTAGTCTCTCACATGAAAGGTGCACTTCCTGCATCTGGAGGCAGAAGGACACTCTTCCACCACAAATAGGGGACTGGGGGCTGAATCTGTTACTCCTTCAGTTTACTACCCTAAACCCAAATACTGTTCGCATTATTCACAAATTAACTACCCCAAACTCAGGTTTCTTTTTCCTGTTAGTTCCCTACAACTGTATTGTTCCTTTGTCTGGAAAATATAAAAGCTGCCTGCTTTGCCCACTTCTTTGCTCCCATTTCTATGAGACCACTATGCACATATATTACAATCTGTTTCTTTTATTCTGTCATATGTCAATTCTATTATTAGTCCAGTCACAAGAAAGCAAGAGATAGAGGGGAAATGTCTCCCTTCCTGAAAAGATCACCTAAGAGGTCTGTCTTGAAAGAAATAAGAACCTATTTGAGTGATGACGTGAGACACCCCTGTGGACTACAGGTCATCACACAACACAGAGGTGGGTAATGAGCTGGAGAATTAAGTGTGGTATAATCTGACAGGTACAGGAGGATTCGTATTCAATCCATAGACCTGTGCTATGAATTTCTGCCCTAGTTTTCAGGCTGGCTTAGCACATCCGTTATTGATACTTCAATGACATTTGACTTCTTCACTGATGGAGTTTGAAGTTCTGATTAGCTGCATGCTTGTAATTTCCCTTTATAAACTAATCATTTTCAACAATACTATCCTTTCTGTATTGTTTGCCTTTTAAATATGTGTTAAAAAAAAAAAAGTCTTCTGGGGCTTCTCTGGTGGTTCAGATGATAAAGAATCCACCTACAATGTGGGAGACCTGGGTTTGACCTCTGGCCTGGGAAGATCCCTTGGAGGGATCATGGCAACGCTCTCTAGTATTCTTGCCTGAAGTAGCCCCATGGACAGAGGAGTCTGAAGGGCTACAGTCCAAGGGATCGCAGAGAGTCAGACACAACTGAGCAACTAAGCATAGCACACAGCACAAAAAAAGTCTTCTAATACAAAAGAATGTATTAAAAATTTAATTTTCTTTTAAAAATATGGGCTGTTTTAGATAACATAGCTTAAGAATTATGTAACCAATGACTTTCCTGAAGGAAACTAAAAAAGATTTGGGGGAAGGAAATTCCATTTACAATACAAGAGAACAACTAGCCAATTCCCAAAGACTACAAATTTATCTTGAAGCAACTAAATATCTGACTAAGAATCCTCAACATCTGAAAAATGGAAAGTAGTTATCTTTATTATGTCTCTGTACTATCTGAATACGTTGCTGTTGTTCAGTTACTCAGTCATGTCCGACTGTGCAACCCCAGATACTGCAGCACGCCAGGCTTCCCTGTCCTTCACTGTCTCCTGGAGCTTGCTCAAACTCATGTCCATTGAGTCAGTGATGCCATCCAACCATCTCATCCTCTGTCATCCCTTTCTCCTCCTGCCTTCAATCCTTCCCAGCATCAGGGTCTTTTCTAATGAGTCAGCTCTTCACATCAGGTGGCCAAAGTATTAGAGCTTCAGATTCAGCATTGGTCCTTCTAATGAATATTCAGGGTTGATTTCCAAGGGACTCTCAAGAGTCTTCTTCAACACCACAGTTCAAAAACATCAATTTTTCGATGTTCAGTTTTCTTTATGGTCCAACTCTCACATCTATACATGACTACTGGAAAAACCATAGCTTTGACTATATGGACTTTTGTCAGCAAAGTAACGTCGCTGCTTTTTATTATGTTGTCTAGGTTGGTCATAGCTTTTCTTCCAAGGAACAAGCATCTTTTAATCTCATGACTGTAGTCATCATCTGCAATGATTTTGGAGCTCCCCAAAATAAAGCCTGTAACCGTTTCCATTGTTTCCTCATCTATTTGCCATGAAGTGATGGGACTGGATGCCATGATGTTAGTTTTCTGAATGTTGAGTTTTAAGCCAACTTTTTCACTCTCCTCTTTCACCTTCATCAAGAGACTAGTTCCTCTTTGCTTTCTGCCATAAGGGTGGTGTCATCTGCATATCTGAGGTTATTAATATTTCTCTCAGCAATCTTGACTCCAGCTTGTGTTTCATCCAGCATGGCATTTTTCATGATGTACTCTGCATATAAGTTAAATAAGCAGGGTGACACTGTACAGGCTTGACATACTCCTTTCCCGATTTGGAACCAGTCTGTTGTTCCATGTCCAGTTCTAAGTGTTGCTTCTTGACCTGCATACAGATTTTTCAGGAGGCAGGTAAGGTGGTCAGATATGGTGGTCTGAGAGTTGAGTTTCGCTAATGATAAGAACTCTTGTTCATTTAACATAGTATGTAAAATCAAGGGTATTAAGACCATGGGGATAAAAGAGTTCTTTCCAAAGTGTCTTTATGGAAACAGTATATTGTCATGACAGATTGTTACAGTAAATGACTCCTCCTTGTGTCCCATCTTTTGACAGTGTGACTTGCTACTCCTCCCTTAACAATCTGGAGTCTATTTCTTCACTTTCTTGTATCTGGCGTGCTAGTTTTGTGACTTGCTTTGACCAATAGGATGTGTCAGAAGCCACAATGCAAGCTCTCCTAGGCCTTAAGAGAGGTTGAAGCCTCTGCTCTAGCCTCCTCAGAACCCTTGATTACCAGGTTGTGGAGGTGACAGGCCAGCTGGAGATGACAGGTAGAGCCAACTCAAATTGCAAATGTGGATGAAGCCTTCATTTCGGTCAGCAGATAACTGCAGCCAAGGGAGTGACTCCGGATTAGATCAGCCAAAGAGTTACTCAGATCACCAACCCACCAGACAACCTTGAGAAAAAGAACTATTGTTTTAAGACACCAGATTTTGGGCAGTTATGCAGCAACAATAACTAAAATAATTCAATATAATCTGTCCTTCCCTTGAAAAATAAGATCTGAGAAGTAAGAATTTTTTTTCTTTTTTGCAGAGAATCTGCTGTTCTAAATTTGTTATTTACACTAGTTCAATATACTGTTTCCATCTCTCTCAAATGCCAATATGGAACGTGCTTTTATTGTCATAAGAGATCTGTGAATCAAGGAACACAGAAAATTAAGTGTTGCATTAATACAGAGTGAATTTTGTCTGCTTGTGAATCTTATTTTCACTTGTTTTGGAAGCCAAAAAAGTGTTCACAGATTAAAATATAGACAAAAGCCACAAAATCTAATACAGAATATTACCATAGATTATTTTCATTAAACTTCCAATCTCAAAAGGGGAAAAATATTATATAAGTGGTTGACTTTTATTACAGATATTTTTAATCATCTGGCAGTGAACAAAAATTTAACAAAATTTTAGATCTAGATGGAAGTTTAGAGATTATCTAATAGTGACAAGTCCAATTCCATTTTAGTGATGAGGAAAGTGAGGAAGAGTCAGCTAGGCATTTCACCCCAGATCATCTAATAAGTTACTATAGCTATCTCAAATGAAGAGAAGCAGAGACTCACGGGTTTATAAATTACGCACTGTTTATAAATTGCCCAAAGCTGGTAATTGACAATATCAGCTGAAATCAGTTTTGTCCATGTAGAACCCACGTAGGGCACAGAGGCCAGTTTAAAGGTGCAAATGGAGGGTCACTGTCCTGCCTCATCTTGAAGGGGACTTTTCCTGGCTCTGCCAGGGAACACTCTGGGTGTCTGAGCTATGCTATTTATGACTCATTCTAAATCCCTTAGAACAAGAAAACAGTTAAGCCTGAGGGATGAGAGGCTCAGAATCAGGCAGTGAGAGAAGCCCCAAACTAATCATAGCTACCATTACAAAATTCTATTTTGTGCCAAGTGCTATGCTAAATTCTTCTATGAATTGTATAAACGGACTCTAGGGAAAGATTATTGATATCAGATCTGGTTATTCAGTGCATTAAAACATATCAAGAGAGAGAGAACAGGCATCAGAGATGTTTTGGTATCTTGCATTTACTTTTATGGGATGTTGACCTTGAAATGCAGAAAGAGGGAAGTCTAGTTTGAAGACATATGTGAAAATAGGATCAGGTTTCAGTGGTGCTAGGTTATACTGATAACCAGTTAAAGATCTAGAAAACAAAAAACAGCCTCCCTGTATTTGCCTTATAAAGCCAAAACCACATATTGGCAGAAACATTCCCACAGAAGACTGAAATAGAAATGGCATGACATTTAAGTTTAACACATTCTATTTATTTAAGCTGTTATTGATGTTTGTCCTTGATACTTTTAGTTTAATTTATCCTCCATGAAAGAAACCTTAGTTACTTTACATTCATATTGATAGCTTACTCTAAGAATTCCTTTTAATTAAAAAATAATCAGTTTTAATTTAAAGGAATCAAACTGTATTCCTTTTCTAATTTTTTTTTCTCCTTTGCAGCTGATAATTTTTATCCTATGAGACAATACTTTGTTACAGTCCATATTCTGGGCTTGGGAGACAAGAGTGAATTGACTGGAGACCTAAAGCAGGTGGCTGGCTGTGCAGACTCTCTATTGAGGTATATCTCTGATCAGAAAATAAGATGAATAGAGGCCTAGAGAAAATCCAGAACAATTATTGAGTGGTAAGTAGTAAGAATGAGCACAGGGCAGCAAGATTCCCAGGGTGGGATCCAAAATTCCAAAGGACAAGTAAGCCAGCTCTTAGTAAGTTCTGGTGTCAAGCAAGAAGATGAAGAATCTTGGGTAAGGATGGGCAATGTGAAGCTGCACTGGCCAGCTCTGGCATGCCTGACCAAAGACACAGTGAAGATCTGAAAGAGGACAGCCCCACTTTAGCTCCTGATCAGCTGGCCTGGGTAAGCCTCTAATCTCAAGACTTAAATGTGAAGCTTTTGATGCACATTCATTACTTTATTGTGATACCCACTGGGAAAATCAGGTGGCATATGTAATCATCAGCTTTAGAAGAGCAAACATTTCACAAAACAAGACATTGAGAAATGCTGGAAGTTACAAATCACAAGTTACTACTCCTTTGTAGTTATACATAAGTCATGTGTGTGTGTGTTCATGTGTATAATTAATGATAGTCTTCAAAATTTAAAGTGTAAAACTTGCAATGGGAAGCATAAGTTGGTGTTGCCCACTATGCTGTGCAGAAATGAGGACATTATCATGGCCTGTGGTGGTTTAGTCGCTAAGTCATGTCTGACTCTTGCGACCCTGTGGATTGTAGCCTGGCAGGTTCCTCTGTCCATGGGGATTCTCCAGGCAAGAATACTGAAGTGGGTTACCATTTCCTTCTCCAGGGATCATGGCCAGAGTCATCATTAAATCATTGAGAATCCATCTATTGCAAGACTAAGGGTCTCCTCACTTCATCTAGGGCTGTATTTATTCAGGTGTGCTTTCAAAAGACTTGTAGGAAGCAGGAATATCTGTCTTTTTTTCTTTTCCTTTGTAATAGTGTACTATCAATCAAGACTTTTCTGTAGCACTTCAGCAGGAGAGATCAGAGTAGCCTATTATTCATGAATATCTGATAATTTCACATACTCTATTGCACCTAATCTTCCATTACAGGCAATATTAAAGTGAATTCCCCAATTTCCCCATAAGCTTGACCATCTTTTGAATTGGTGATGTCGATAGAAGTTCAGACTGACCTTATTTATAAAGACAGAACATTGTGATGAACAAGATCATTCTTTTAGTAATGAGAATCTAGACATTCTCAGATATTTACTAAGTGATGTGCTATCTATTCTACATGTACAAATGAAGGATACTGCACAGTATTTTAGGGAATAGAAATTTCAGAAATACTCTATCTCAACACCTGTATTTGAAATTCAGAAAATAAGGCTCATGGATATTAGTGACATGCCAAGGTCTGGGGCAGAGCACAGACTGCTATTGCTCATTACACTTCCTGCTGCACTAATTTCCCTCCAAATAAGGGGCATGCCATACAGATGGGTGGTAAGATCATTTTAAGTCATTTAAGAAACAGCAGAGAATGACACAGAAAATGACTCTTTTTAAATAGTCTGCAATACTTCTGGTTTACATCTAGTAGAAAGCCTCTGTATAAAACGAGTGTAATTTTAATGCTCTGTGATAGTTAATTTTAATTTTAACAAAGAGAATAGGTCAGAGGCATAGTATGCATGCTGAGTTTAGTCACTCAGTCATGTCTGACTCTGCGACTCCATGGACTGTAGCACACCAGGCTCCTCTGTCCATGGGAAGTCCAGGCAAGAATACTGGAGTCCAGAATACTCCTCTGTCCAGGCAAGAATACTGGAGTGAGTTGCCATGCCCTCCTCCAGGAGATCTTCCCAAACCAAGCTTTGAATGCAGGTCTCCCGCATTGCAGGTGGATTCTTTACCATCTGAGCCACCAGAGAAGCCCAAGAATACTGGAGTGGGTAGCCTATCCCTTCTTCAGGGGATCTTCGCAATCCAGGAATCAAACTGGGGTCTCCTGTATTGCAGGTGGATTCTTTACTAGCTGAGCTACCAGGGAAGCCCCAGAGGCATAGTAGGCAGAAGCATCTAGCTAGAACTTAATGACATTATTTTTTATTGAATTTATTTTTGAAGTCATCTTCTATTTCTCAAAGTGGTATTTTCCATTTACAATGGTAATATTAATAATATAAAGTCTCTTTTTAAAAATAAATTAATTTTGATAACAAAATAGAGTTGATATAAAATATTATGTAAATAATAGCTTAAGTGATCCTCAGCCACTGCAAAAATCATGAAAGTGACATCAGATGACTTGAGTGAAACCATATATGTCAATATCATTTATACTGCTAACTCTAAATTTATAAATTACTGTATTTTAATAACTTCATATACTATCTAAAGTTATTTGCATTTACTTAATAATTTTGTAAAATAAGCAAACATTAGCATCTCTATTTTATAAAGGAAGAAAAATAAAACAACTTATATATGGTCACAAAACAAATAAATGAGAGAGCCCCAAGAAAAGTTAAATTCATCTTCTCCAGAGGTTATTCTGCCTGGCACATAGCCCAGTCTTGTAGCAGAAGGTCTCTTGTCCCATCACTCAATGAAAATGGGAAGTTTGTTCTACAAAAGAGCCAGTAGCTATTGGTTGAATTTTCATGTGTTCTAATGTCTAATACCATTAGACATTATAGTACATTCTGTCTGAAATGCTCAACCCATAAAATTGGATTTTAATGGGTTGAAAATGATATTGATCAATCATTGAGTAAGAGGGAGATTAAAGAACAGATATATTCAATACTTTTTAAAGTATTACATGATTCTTTTCTTTTTTGATGATGACATCATGGGCAGGTTTATTTGGGTTTGTTTATTTGCTTGGTTTCTGGAAGGTGAATGTACCCCACACAGGAGAAGTTTGATGTTGATTAACTTCTGGGGGCAGTAAGACTGTGTCAGCACAACTTCTGGGATAATAAGAGTGGCTTTCACCCTATGAATGTTGACCACAAAAATCATGCACTTTATTGGAATAGTTATGGAACTGCACAGAGAAAATGTATTGCATAAAATTTAGAGAATAAATAGACGCAAATATAATAACAGGGCTTCCCTGGTGGCCAATGCTGGAGACACAGGTTTGATCCCTGGTCCAGGAAGATCCCACATGCCCAGGAGCAAGAAAGCCTGTACACCACAACTATTGTGCCTGTGCTCTAGAGTCCAGTAGCCTCAACTACTGAAGCCCACGCACCCTACAGCCTGTGCAGTGAGAAGCCACTGCAACGAGGAGCCTGTGCACTGCAGCTAGAGAGTAGCAACTGCTTACCACAACTAGAAAAAATCTCGTGCAGCAACCAAGACCCAGCACACCCAAAAATAAACAAATAAAATTTAAAATATTTATATGTAATAATAAATGTGTGAATTGGACTAATCACCTGTCTTGTGTCAAGTTTTACAAGCTTTTTTAATATGCATTGCCTCACTGAAGGCTATCTTAATTCTGCAAATGAAGAAAATGAATTTAAATGCCAGGCCTAAGATCCATTGAATAGTGCCTCAATATTTGCATGAACATGGCCCCATGGCTCTATCTCCATAATGATCTGAAGAAAGAAAAACCTGATTTTTTTGGCTATGGTTGATCCATTAAATACTTTGGGTCTTAGTTCTGGACGGTTTTTCAGAGGTATCAAAGGCTGCCTTATGTCATCTTAAGCTGGGATGATTTTTAATTCATAATATTTCATTCCTCAGGATCACCATTCACTGTAAACATAATCTTAAGGATTAGAGCTAAATCCTGTTCTCTTTCATCCTGGCTTTTGGATACAGTCCAAACTATAATGATATGCCCACCTGATGTGCTGATTTTGCATTTTGAGTGGGTTTCACACTCACTTTAAGCATAGCTAGAGCAGTTTGATCCATAAAGACAGACATCTAGGCAAATTCCTTTGTGTTTAACCACAAAACTGTAAATGGGAGTACAACTCCCATGAGAGGTGTCTCCAGCTCCTCCAGTAGCCTAAACATCTCCTCCACCAGAATGGTAGAGTACTCACAAGACCTTCAGGGTCATTGGTTTTGATTAAGAAATTTGTCTCTTGAAGGTCTTATTAAAAAAGAACAAGCGTTACCTAGGAGAGATTACACAGCAGGCTCTGCTAATGTGTTCATTTTTCATGATACACTGCATTTCTGTGACACTCTAATACTTCACACTCACTTCTCTCTCTCATCATCTGAACTCCTAACATTTCAAAATTGACAGGATACTATCATTAGTTTCATTTCACACATGGGAGCAGGATGTGTCTGCCATTTGCCATGTATGTGGAGCTAATTAGGGCCCTAGATTTCTACTGAGAGACCATGTCTCTTTCTGTGCAGAGGGTAGGTGCCCTGAAGAAATAGAACTCTGGACACTTAGGATGGAACAGATGAGCTGGAGGATAAAAACATGCAGAGACTTTGGGCCAGAGCAAGTGACTGATAAGTCACTGACAAAGAAAAGCTGGATCTAGGATGACAAGGAGGAGAGGTCCAATTCAGTTCAATTCAGTCGCTCAGTCATGTCTGACTCTTTGCAACCCCATGGACTGCAGCATGCCAGGCCTCCCTGTCCATCACCAACTCCTGGAGCTTACTCAAACTCATGTCCATTGAGTCGGTGATGGCATCCAATCATCTCATCCTCTGTCGTCCCCTTCTCCTCCTGCCCTCAATCTTTCCCAGCATCAGGGTCTTTTCCAATGAGTCAGCTCTGTGCATCAGGTGGCCAAAGTATTGGATTTTCAGCTTCAACATCAGTCCTTCCAATGAATATTCAGGGCTGATTTCCTTTAGGATGGACTGGTTGGATCTCCTTGCAGTCCAAAGGACACTGAAGAGTCTTCTCTCTGAGGAGATTCCAGAGATGAAGTTATAGTATCCTCGGGTATTAGAGCTGGAAGGTATTCTCAGGTTCCCTGATCTCACCAATTCATTTTATAGATGATCCAAGTGAGGGCTGTAAGAAAGACTAAGAAGCAAACCAGATGACATGCAGGAAGGAAAGAAGAGCTGAAATAAAAATCAGGCTTCCCAGCTTGATATATTGCCCTCTTTCACCCACCTTACAACTTTGCTCAAGGATACTATTTTAGAAAGGATTAACTTAAGATCATTTTCTATGTAAATAGTGAAAAGTTAAGGTGTGGAAGTGGCAATTGATAGGAAAGAGTAAGAATATGAGATAAGAGAAAAATGTGAAAGAAAAAAAAGGTAAAGAGCCACCTATATGAGCAATTAGTCATGTGTCTCTTAAATTTTTCCAGTGACTGATAATACAGCAATATGTCTAATCATTAATAAAAACAATAAGAGTTTGAAAAAAACTGTTCTGCAGGTCTTTGATAAGCTAATTTTAACAAAAGAAGAAAGTGGAGCGAAGTATCTCACATGGTTTCTCTAAAAATTTATTTCGAAGGGTGTGATATTCTGTAGGCAAACTCTTCCTTGAGTGATTGTGTTTTTCTTAGCATGATTGAGAGAATGTGAAGTATTTTTAGTGAGTGTTTTGACAGGATATATTCAGCAATTTGTAAATAATAGAAAACTTGCTGATTGTACATTCTACTCAAAATATATTTGCCTCAAAGGGACATAATAGAGATGACATGGAATAAGAAAATAACTATTAGATGGATGAGATGATTGGATGGCATCACCAGTGCGATGGACATGAGTTTGAGTAGGCTTCAGGAGTTGGGGATGGACAGGGAAGCCTGGCCTGCTGCAGTCCATGGGGTCGCAAAGAGTCAGACACAACTGAGCGACTGAACTGAACTGATGGATATTTTATGTTCTACTTTAGTTCATTAGTTCATGTTCCCTGCTCCAGGTGGGTGGTAAGGAGGTCACCCTTGCAATGTGGACAGATTAATGCATCTTATGTGTAAAACTTCTTAGAACAATTGGTGGCCTAAAGTCTTTCAAGGACCAGTCTATTCAAAAAACAAATCTAGCTCCTGACAAGCTAAGGAATAAGTGAGCCAATATTAACTCCAGAAACTCAGTTCTTTAAACCAGGATCCAGTGATGCCTATGTTAAGATACACTTTTCGGACCCAGATACATTCAATTTCTGATAGAATTCCATTGTACTTCTAGGTTTACACAACAAGCTTCATGTTGTGCAAGGTTTGCCTGGGGAGTGGGTAAAGAGGAGGTGATATTTAGAAAGAAAAAGAACAGGCTTGGTGGGCTTGGCAGATGGCATGCCACAATGAGATAATTTTATAAGCCTATCTTATGACCTGAGAGGTGGCAAACTCATGATTTGATCTCAAGCCTGGGATCCCAGCACTGGCCCAAACAGAAAGGCAAGTGGTCTTTGGTCTGCTTCCAAAGCAAAGAACCTAAAATGGGGCTTCTTGGAAAGAAACATTTTTAAGACAAAGGAAGCAATGAAAACAGGGAACTGGTAAAAAGAATAGCTAAGCAAATGTGTTATCTCTGGTGGAGAAAAGCCTTAGTCTGCCCCATACCCTGGAACACAAATTACACCAGACATTTGGTCCCACCTTGAAGCCAGGAAATTTCCTCTTTAAAAATTATGGACTGCTGGCTTCAGGGAGGGTAGTGGGTAAGCTCTCAAGCAAGAATCTCACTGGAGCAAGGGCAAAATCTCTTGCCCTTGAGAAAGGAGAAGAGAAAGGAGGTGCTTCGAGCCTTCACAGCAACATTCATGGCTGCTTGGGAGTGAATCTACCAGCACCCCAACAAGTGGTCTAGGCTGGACACCAACAGCCTAAACTGGGACTGGTAAACCAATCCAGTTGTAGGAATGAATCCCAAAGGGAGCAGCCTGAGTTCATATTTGAAAGAACATATGGAACTCCTATTTGATCTAAACTGGTTTGTATTCAAGGGACATATAGTCAGTCTAAATTAGGAGACAAAGCAATGGGAATTTCCAGACAAGTGGGCCATTGGGTCAAAAGCTTCTTAGGAGCACTTCCACCAGTGGCTGAAGGAACAAGGACCAACACCTGCCTTTCAGTAGGAAAGGGAGGACAAGGCCCAGACAAGAGGTCAGGGTCCATTACATTGCTGGAGTCAGTTGAAGGAGACATGCAGTCCCACCTGGAGCATCGGAATGGAGCAAGCAATGCAAGGCTGCATCTCTTCAAGGAAATAATAAAGATGAGGACAAATTTATGGCTTGGGAAACACTCAAGAACATGGAGTTAGCTCCTCCCTCCACACAAAGACTAAAGAAGTTAAAACTCGTTTCAGACCTCACTGGCTACTGGATTTTTATCTGCAGCTATAGTTTCTGGATTGACCCACGCAGGCTCCGTGGGGAATGGGCTGCCAGGTCTCAGTGACTCCTGCATTTTTTGAAAGGGAGATGACAAACCCTTGGAAGTCCCAATCCCAATATTATTACTTATCTACTGCCAGTAGATGCCTCCATGGAAGTGCTGACTTTCCCCTCCATTTTAACTTAGGCTGTTTTCACATTTTTCTAATATTGCATAGGACCCCATGTTGGTGTGGCATATAGGGATTTCTGTGAACAAACATCTTTCAAAAGATAAACTCCCTTGTTACTGAAATAGCCATAAAATATAACACCCAAAAGAAATGTCTATATATCACAAACTTGCTGGTCAGATTATGG
The DNA here is from genome assembly GCF_029378745.1 of Bos indicus. NCBI lineage: Eukaryota > Metazoa > Chordata > Mammalia > Artiodactyla > Bovidae > Bos > Bos indicus. The sequence goes on along the minus strand of NC_091765.1, from coordinate 66,353,700 downwards.
GGTGCAAGCTTCATACCTTCCTTGATTAATTTGGAGACACTTAACACATGATTCCCTTGTTTGATTCACCTGTTGTGACAGGTGATGAACCATAGACAGAAAGATGAACCACAGACCCCTGGCATTCATGAAAACAACTCTACTTGGATTGCAGGCTTTATTTCCCATTGCACCACTAAATTAATGACTATTACAGCATCATGTATTGTCTCCGATTTCTGTATGTTTCAGAGCTAAGGTTAAATTATCATAACATTTGTAAAAGTTAATTCAGCTGGTACCTGTGGAATCTGGGTTGCTTTAGTTGAAACAGAGGGAGGAAAAAAATCACAGGATGCTTCTGATTTGCTGCCACAAGAGGAACATTCCCAAGTAGCTTTCCTTGCTCTCTGATTTCAACCAATTTCACTCTGCGAGCTAGTGGCTCCTCGGTGAAACAGAAACGACTTATTATAGCCTCATATTGGCAGCAAAAATCCTCATGGAAGCCATTGTTAATTTTGGAAGAAACTTTATCTAAAAACAGCTCTTCCTCACCAGACCTTGGCAAGAGAGGAAGGAAATTCCTCCATTTCAGTAAGGTAGCTATTTTAAGTGATTTGCCCTTAAATGCTGAGATAATCCTGAGATTTTCCCAGTGCCACATCTGCCACTTAGTTACTTTAGGTACAATGCATAGAAAAGATAAGTGGTTTAAAATTTAATTAACAATTGCTTCCTCTTTGGTAATTATAATTCTTCCAGCATTAGCTCCTTTCCATCTTTGCATGACAACTATATATATTTATATTATAGATGAGACTTAGATGTCACCTCTTCTGAAGTCCTCTTTCTGTTACTCCTGCCTCATAGACTTTTTTGCATGTTGTATGTGTACTGGTAACAGTAGTAATAATAACAGTTGTTGTCTGTTGTTTAGTTGCTAACTCATTTGTGACTCTTTTGTGATTCTGTGGATTGTAGTCTACCAGGCTCCTCTGTACTTGGGAATATCCCAGCAAGAATTCTGGAGTGGGTTGCCATTTCCTTCTCCAGAGGATCTTCCCAACCCAAGGATCAAATTCACATCTCCTGTATTGGCAGGCAGATTCTTTACCACTGAGCCACCTAAGAAGCCCAATAATAACAATCACTAACATTTATTGAGCACTTCTTATGCACCAAGAGCCATACTAAGCACTTTACAGCCATGATATGCCTTAATCTTCATAAGAATTCTATGAGAAATGTAGTATTAGTAGCCTTGATTTATAGAAAATGCTTTGCCTCCAACTTCTCTGCCCTGGCAGTCCCTGACTCCTTATTTGATATCTTTCAGGAAGTACTTTATAAAATTTAACGTGAGGAAATCCAACATTAGCCTTGCATGCTACATGGAGGATCTATTTTCCAGGAGCTACGAAATACTTTAAGCTCTTTAATTTGTGCCACTTTTAGACACAAGCTTCAAAGATACATTTGAGCATACTGTATATGTTCTTTAATTTGGTTTTTTATACCAGCATTTTAAAAAATACACTATTGTTTTAAAAAATACACTATTAGTGTATTGCTTGTAAAGATGCATTTCTATGTGAAATGTATTCATTGTCTGATTTTTGCAGAAAAGACTGTTTTAAAATACCATTAAAAGATCTTTGACAAGAACAATGTTGTTTATAAAATTATATCTGAAGAAAGTTTTATCTTACACATAGTCTATGTAATTTAGAAATAATCCAATGATAGCTTAAAATTAATAATAATCCCAAAATAAAACAAAGTCAGAGATACCTATTTTCAAAGCAAACAAGGATAAAAGAAGCAGTCTAGGTGTTTAAAACAGCTGTTGCCATAAAGAGCATGCATTTAATTCAATTCTGGAGACCTGAGATTAACTGTATGTATCTGTGTTTTAATACTTTCTGATAAGTCATAGTGTACAGGTTTATAATAAAAACTGTCTACATTAAAAAGACAAAATGTTGTAAGTGTACTAAACAACAGAAATGTGTAGTAAATATTCAATAATGGTGCCATGCCAGCATTTAAAAGCACAATAACAATGCCAGATAAATTTTTATATCAACTTACAGTACTGCCAAATTGGCTGTATAATTTCTGAATGTTAATTTAATTAAATTGGTGACAACACATAAATAACAAGATTTCAAGAAACCTACCACAAGATGAAGCAGAAACCAGCTTACTAAATCCATCTTCTTTTTTTTTTATGTGATACAGTATACAACCAAGTGTTGCAGAAATACCATTCTTAGAAACCAATTTATGAGTAGATTAAAATGTATGGCATTGTCTGATCATTATGCAAACTTATATTTTCAGGTAGACATTAGAGAAATATTATCAAATATGATATCACATAATAAAAGTTGTATTGATGCTTTCGAAGTGTGGTGCTGGAGAAGACTCTTGAGAGTCCCTTGAACAGCAAGGAGATCAAACCAGTCAATCCTAAAGGAGATCAACTCTGAATATTCATTGAAAGGACTGATGCTAAAGCTGAAGCTTCAATACTTTGGCCACTTGATTCAAGGAGTCGATTCATTGGGAAATACCCAGATGCTGGGAAAGATTGAGGGTAGGAGGAGAAGGGGGTGACAGAGGATGAGATAGTTTGATAGCATAACTGACTGAATGGACATGAATTTAAGCAAACTCCAAGAGATAGTGAAGGATAGGGAAGCCTGTGGTGCTGCAGTCCATGGGGTCCCAAAGAGTCGGACATGACTGTGTGACTGAACAAAAGTTGTACTTAGCTAAATATTATAGGAATAAAATAACATAGTCCTTTATGATGTTGCTTATATAGGCTAGACTCTGCTGGGAGTCATTGTAGCAAACTAACACTTTCTTTTTCTCTAGTAGCAATAACCTTTGGTAGTTTGAAGCACTGTTACTAGAACAAGTTTAGCTTGACCATGTAACCTACTGTGAGTTACAAAATATTAAACTCTTAACTTTCTTCCTTAGACTGTGGTACCAAAGGAAACCCTCAACAATCTATTTTCCAGAATTGTGGTCCATGTGCAATCTCTACGGTAAATGTCATCAGTTACTTAAAATGGTAAACCCACAGGAAGATACTACCCTTAAGTACTATAATGTAATAGCAATCTTTTTGATTGAATAAATATACTTGAGAGTCAAGGTTTATTTGAGAGGGTACAACTTAAAAAAGAAATTTGAGTCTTTTTCAAAGCAGGAATGTTCTGTTTCTATCCAGTCAAGATGACATTTTGTATTACTTCAACTTGCTTTTTTTAAAAAAATACTCATGACTGAGAGATTATGATTTCACTTCCTGCATACATTGTAGAACTGTTTAAGGTAATTTAAAATCACATAGTGGTTGTCAAGATAGTCTAACCTCAGCTTCATCATCCCCAATTAAAATAGAACAGGAATTTTATGCTTTGTTGAAAAATTAGTTATATGTGTATTATGTTTCTACTGCTGCTGCTAAGTCGCTTCAGTCGTGTCCGACTCTGTGTGACCCCATAGACAGCAGCCCACCAGGCTCCCTGTCCCTGGGATTCTCCAGGCAAGAAAACTGGAGTGCGTTGCCATTTCCTTCTCCAGTGCAGGAAAGTGAAAAGTGAAAGTGAAGTCGCTTAGTCGTGTCCAACTCTTAGTGACCCCATGGACTGCAGCCTACCAGGCTCCTCCATCCATGGGATTTTCCAGACAAGAGTACTGGAGTAGGGTGCCATTGCCTTCTCTGTATGTTTCTACCAGTTGGCTTGAAAGTTAAGAATTTAAAAATGGAACAGAGCTCATTTAATGCATATCTAGTAAATACCACCCATATGTTTTGCACTGTTCTAGGCACTGGGAATACAACAAAGAACAAAATAGACACAAATCCCTGCCCTCTTGGAGCTAGCATTGTCTACTGAGGAGAGATGGGAAAGGAAAACAGGTAAAGATGCAAATATGTAACATTTCAGGTGATGGTAAGTTCCACTGATATCGTAAAAACGAGATAAAGAGGATAAGGAGTGCTGGGTGGGCTCGGAGGGTGCTGGGTGGAGAGGATGTTCTATTTTGCACAGGGCACTTAGGGAAAGCCTCACTGAGAAAATGATATTTGAACAGAAACCTGAAGTAAAAGATAGAGAAAATCATTCAAGAATCCAGATACACATATTTCTGACAGAGAAAACTAGCACAAAGGCCTTGTGAAGGGAGTACATGGAATGTCTGAGGAACAGAAAGGAGGCAGGTGTGACTGGGGCCACAGGGGCACAGGGAAGAGTGGGCAAACATGATGTTAGGAAATCAGGTGAGGCCAGAATGATTTTGTTGGCTACATTAAAGTTTGGGATTTCATTTGTAATGAAAAGGGAAATCACTGAAACGTGGGAGCAGAAGAGGAGAATCACCTGACCTGGGGTTTAAGAGGATAGCTCGGCTGCTTTGTGTAGTACTATGGATTGTGGAGGTTTAGTATGTGAAAGTCGCTTAGTTGTGTCCAACTCTTTGTGACTCCACGGACTATACAGTCCATGGAATTCTCTAGGTCAGGGTACTGGAGTGGGTAGCTTTTCCCTTCTCCAGGGGATCTTCCCAACCTAGGGATCAAACCCAGGTTTCCCACATTGCAGGTGGATTCTTTCCCAGCTGAGTCACAAGGGAAGCCCAAGAACACTGGAGTGAGTTGCCTATCCCTTCTCCAGGGGATCTTCCCGACCCAGGAATCAAATCTGGCTCTCTTGCATGGAAGGCGGATTCTTTACCAACTGAGCTATCAGCTATTCTTTACCAGCCTACCTATCAGTAGGTTTAGTATAGAAGCAGTGAAATTAGTTCAAAAGTTTTTGTCATAGTCCAGGACTCACAAGAATAGCAGATGTAAGAACCAATCAGATTCTGAACACAGTAGGAAAGCAGAGCATTTAGGACTTGCAGGTGGATCTGATAGGGGATGTGGAAGAAAAGATGATCCCATTCCACGGATGATCTGAGCAATTGCTTAAATTGCTAAGAATGGCATTACTTCTTTCTGAGATTAAAAAATGTCGTTCAGTCACTCAGTCGTATCCAACTCTTTGTGACTACGTGGACTGCAGCACGCCAGGCTTCCCTGTCTTTTACCATATCCCGGAGCTTGCTCAAACTCATGTCCACTGAGTCAGTGATGCCATCCAACAATATTGTTGTCTGTCCTCCCCTTCTCCTCCTGCCTTCAATCTTTCCCAGAATCAGGGTCTTTTCCAAAGAGTTGGCTCTTTGCATCAAGTGGCCAAAGTATTGGAGCTTCAGCCTCATGCAGGAGTAGAAGTCTAGGTCACAGTGGGGGTTGGGGATCTTGATTGTTTTTGGATATGTTAAATTTGAGATGCACATTAGACTTCTATATGGAGATAGCAAGTGGTAGTTGAGTCAAAAGTCTGGAATTCATGCTTAAGATCTCTGACTTTGAGAGTCCTTAGAGTGAAGTTGATATTTAAAGCTATTAGACTAGGTGAAGTAGGCTGAAAAGAGCAAAAATCTGAAAAATGGCAGATAATGAATAACACCAAAGGGAACTGAAAAGAAGTAGTTGACAGAGTAGGGAGAAGCCTAGGTTGAGTGCTATCCTGGAAGGCAAAGGGACAAAATATTTCAACAAGAAGAGCAAATGCAATGTTCTTGCTGAATAAGATGTCCTGGAACTTACGGTTAGGTACAGCAGGGAGGGTGTTTTTCTTGATCTAGATATGAATTGTCTTGGAATAGCAGAGTAATTTCAACAGCTTAAAAAGCAAATGTTTGGGGAGAAATTGGAGGTAGTGGGTATAGTTAATATATCTAAGAATTTTTGTTGTAAAGAGAAATGGAGATGTGAGACTATATTACAGATAAAATTTACCATGGAAAATAGGGGAAGGGAAGTTCCCCGCCACCCCTCTCCACCCCACCCCGCCTGAGAGTAGAAACGGAAGATTCTAAAAAGGTGACAATGCAATGGATTATGTGTTTATTCATTTATTTATTTTAGCCCTGCCATGAGGCATGGGGGATCTTAGTTCCCTGACCATGGAATCTAACCTGCGCTCCCTGTCTTAACTACCGGACTGCCAGGGAAGTCCCAGCATGAAGAATTATGATGGACAGGCTTGGGAAGATGAACTTTCTAGTCAGAAGAGGATCTTTAAAGCACAAAAATATTTTAGGAACATCCCGACATACATGTCTAGGGAGTATGGTTCCTGGGGATATGAACTGGGGTGAAGAAAAAGATAACACCAAGAAAGTAGGTGAGGGTCAAATTGTAGAAACAACTGAATATTGGCTGAGGAATTTAGCATATAAGAGATGTAATGTGACTCCGCAGAGGTTTTTCAACAGGTATGCATTTTTAATGGTGACTCTGAAAGACTATTTGGATTGGAAGGTACATAGGAGGAATGAATAGAATGTGTGGAAATAATTAGAAAATGACTTCATTTTTGAAGAGGAGGAATGGAAGCCTCAATTAGGAGACAGGAACAGGACAGATCTGAGAAAATTTTAGAAAGCAGAGTTTGAGAGGAGAAGGAGTTTGATGACAAGACCAAAGTTTCTGTAGGGTTTAGGAAGACTGATAATGCTTTTAACTTGGGTAACAGAAGAGGAAAATATGGGTTTGGGAAGAGTGGAGTTCTATTTCATGCCAGGTTTCCTGGTTCAAAGCTGATCTAAATTAATCCTACATAGGGAGATTCTATGCATACTCCAAAAATAGAGATGAGAGGAAAGAAGACAAAATTTAGAAAAAGATAGATTGAAACAAAAATTCAGAGGGATAAAAAGGCAAACTTGGAGAAATCTTTGTGACTTTTTTTTTTTTTTTTAAGAAAGCCAGGCTCAGCATCTCTCTGTGTTGTTAATTGCTTCACCTTCCCAAATTTAGGGTTTCTTTGTTATGGGAGCCTAAGCAACAGCTCTCAGAGCCTTGACAGCTGACCCATAAATTTTAGAGCTGATTTATTAAATAGGGTGACTCAAAATAGAAGGCACTTTGTTGAGATACAAGTACAATTACTTAACATGCTTACCCTAACACAGAGTTCAGTTCAGTTCAGTCGCTCAGTCGTGTCCAACTCTGCGACCCCATGAATCTCAGCACGCCACACACACTACTGAGAAATGATTTGGAACCTTGGAACCTATTGTGTTTCCCTCCCCAACAAAAATCCCCCTTTTAAAAGATAACTAAATGTTCAGTTCAGTTCAGTCACTCAGTTGTGTCAGACTCTTTGTAACCCCATGGACTGCAGCATGCCAAGCTTCCTTGTCCATCACCAACTCCTGGAGCCTACTCAAACTCATGTCCATTCAGTTGGTGATGCCATCCAACCATCTTATCCTCTGTCATCCCCTTCTCTTCCTGCCTTCAATCTTCCCCAGCATCAGGGTCTTTTCGAATGAGTCAAGTCTTCTCATCAGGTGGCCAAAGCATTGGAATTTCAGCTTCAGCATCAGTCCTTCCAGTACATACTCAGGACTGATTTCCTTTAGGGTTGACTTGTTTGATCTCCTTGCAGTGCAAGGGACTCCCAAGAGTCTTCTCCAACACCACAGTTCAAAAGCATCCATTCTTCGGCGCTCAGCTTTCTTTATAGTCCAACTCTCACATCCATACATGACTACTGGAAAAACCATAGCTTTGACTAAATGGACATTGGTTGGCAAAGTAATGTCTCTGCTTTTTAATATGCTGTCTAGGTTGGCCATAACTTTTCTCCCAAGGAGCAAGTGTCTTTTAATTTCATGGCTGCAAATACCATTTGCAGTGATTTTGGAGCCCAAGAAAATTAAGTCTGTCACTGTTTCCACTGTTTCCCCATCTATTTCCCATGAAGTGATGGGACCAGATACTATGATCTTCATTTTCTGAATGTTGAGTTTTTAGCCAAATTTTTAACTCTCTTCTTTCACTTTCATCAAGAGGCTCTTTAGTTTTTCTTCACTTTCTGCCATAAGGGTGGTGTCATCTGCATATCTGAGGTTATCAATATTTCTCCCAGCAATCTGCATTCCAGCTTGTGCTTCACCCAGTCCAGCATTTCTCATGATGTACTCTGCATATAAATTAAATAAGCAGTGTGACAATATACAGCCTTGACGTACTCCTTTTCCTATTTGGAACCAGTCTATTTTCCCATGTCCAGTTCTAACTGTTGCTTCTTGATCTGCATACAGATTTCTCAGGAGGCAGGTCGGGTGGTCTGGTAGTCCCAAATCTTTAAGAATTTTCCACAGTTTTTTATGATCCACACAGTCAAAGGCTTTGACATAGTCAATAAAGCAGAAATAGATGTTTTTCTGGAACTCTCTTGCTTTTTTGATGATCCAATGGATGTTGGCAATTTGATCTCTGGTTCCTCTGCCTTTTCTAAAACCAGCTTGAACATCTGGAAGTTCATGGTTCACGTACTGTTGAAGCCTGGCTTGGAGAATTTTGAGCATTAGCACTTTGCTAGTGTGTAAGATGAGTGCAATTGTGTGGTAGTTTGAGGACTTTTCGGCATTGCCTTTTTTGGGGATTGGAATGAAAACTGGCATTTTCCAGTCTTGTGGCCACTGCTGAGTTTTCCAGATTTGCTGGCATATTGAGTGTAGCACTTTCACATCATCTTTTAGGATTTGAAATAGCTCAACTGGAATTCCATCACCTCCACTACCTTTGTTCATAGTGATGCTTCTCTAAGACCCACTTTACCTTGCACTCCAGGATGTCTGGCTCTAGGTAAGTGATCACACCATCATGGTTATCTGGGTCATGAAGATCTTTTTTTGTACAGTTCTTCTGTGTATTCTTGCCATCTCTTCTTAGTATCTTCTGCTTCTGTTATGTCCATACCATTTCTGTCCTTTATCGAGCCCATCTTTGCATGAAATGTTCCCTTGGTACCTCTAATTTTCTTGAAGAGATCTCTAGTCTTTCCCATTCTATTGTTTTCCTCTATTTCTTTGCACTGATCACTGAGTAAGACTTTCTTATCTCTCTTTGATATTCTTGGGAACTCTGCATCAAATGGCATGTCTTTCCTTTTCTCCTTTGCCTTTTGCTTCTCTTCTTTTCACAGCTCTTTTAAGGCCTCCTCAGACAACCATTTTGCCTTTTTGCATTTCTTTTTCTTGGGGATTATCTTGATCGCTGCCTCCTGTACAATGTCACAAACCTCCATTCTTCAGGCACAGTTCTTCAGGCACTCTATCAGATCTAAGCCCTTGAATCTATTTCTCACTTCCGCTGTATAATCATAAGGGATTTGATTTAGGTCATTCCTGAATGGTCTAGTGGTTTTCCCTACAAAAGTTATTTAACAAATAACTTTTTCATTGTCGATTGGGTTAACCTAGTTTTAAAAGCCTAAATGATTCTGTGATCCCTGGTTCTTTAATGGCTTCATTCTTCCACGTAATTTAATGGGGCCAGCCTTTCCTCCCTCATTTCTAGCCTAGAGGTAGCAAAGCGGAAAAACCCTCAGATATTTGGTCTGCAAGAGTCGTTCAGTATTTGGCTAACCAGAAGACTGGCAGACTTTGACTGAAACCAACAATTTGGATTTCTCATATCAACAGGAGTTTAAAACAGGAGAATCTCACTTGAGACACTGCCTTTCACTGTACATTGGGATTCTATTCTGAAATATCCAAGGGGTTTATTTTTCTCTTGGCGTAAAGTTCTTTGCACAATACTTTCTTTATCTTCCTTCATGTTTTTATGATGTCAGTTTGTGAATGGAGCTATCATCATGAGTGACGAGCTGCCTAGCTCTCTTAGGAGAACTGAGAAATTGCATAGCTTCAACAAGGAGGCAGGTTTCCAACTATTGCTAAAGGGACAAAAAAAATCACATGTCTGCATGAACTAGACAGTGTCGATTTGAGTGCAAGGGGAAAAAAAAGCATCATTATGCAAGAGATGAAACATTGTTTTTACTAAGGGTTGTTATTGGTTGGAGGCAGCACTGCTCGCTGGTGTGTGGGTTTTAATGTGCCATTTGTCTTTCCAACATCTACTGCCATTTAAAATGTCACCAGTTTTTCCCAGTGGCTCGGTAAAACCATGGGAACGGCATTCTAACCACTTCACAGAGTACAAGCCAATTTTAACAAATTCATAATTAAAACTCAGCCAAATCTTTGCTTGCACTGCCAAAGTCCTTCTTGTGTATTTTCCAATTAAATATCCTTTCTGGGAGAAAGCAGGCTTTCGGCAATGCCAAAACTGAATCACTAATGTCTTGATAACAATGAGACCTTTCTGTTCTCATACCATTTCAAATACCCTAATCCCATTGGTTTTCACAAGCATTTTGAAAGATAATGCATCCATTATTTCATTCAATAGATGTTTACTGAACACCTATTACATACCAAACACTGTTCTAGACTCTGGGATACATCTGTGAGCCAAAACATGTCTTTGCGGTCTTGGTGCTCCCATTCTAGCAGGGGGAGCAAACTATAAGTGGATAAACAAGTAGGTACATAGTATAATTGTAGTAGTAGTCATAAATGCTATGAAGAAAAGGAAGAGGAAAAGAAGAGGCAGTGACAGGGCTTGCTGCTTCAGTTAGAAGACAGAAAGTCCTCATTTAACTAGGATAATTTAAAGAGAGAACTAAATGAAGGCATTCCATTCCAAGAAGGGAAAAAGCAAATGCAGAGGTCAGATGCAGACCCACCTTCAAGCTAATGAGCTGAAGCTTTAAGACCCCTCATTTTATTCTTGGTTTTCTGTTGCCTTCCTTCTACAAGTATATTAGAGAACCACTGGAGAGAGAAAACTATGAAGTGCTGCTTTTTAGAAATGACTATGAAAGCTTTTGGAGAAGGCAATGGCACCCCACTCCAGTACTCTTGCCTGGAAAATCCCATGGGCGGAGGAGCCTGGTGGGCTGCAATCCGTGGGGTTGCAAAGAGTCGGACACGACTGAGGGACTTCACTTTCACTTTTCACTTTCATGCATTGGAGAAGGAAATGGCAACCCACTCCAGCGTTCTTGCCTGGAGAATCCCAGGGACAGGGGAGCCTGGTGGGCTGCTGTCTATGGGGTCGCACAGAGTCGGACACGACTGAAGTGACTTAGCAGCAGTAGCAGCAGCATGAAAACTTTTATCACTGCTATACCCTTAAGAGCCTAAGCTCTACACTTTTTGAAATTTTAGGGAGAGTGAGCCTATAATTTCAAGATACTTTAAATAGCAAAATTTGAACCATGTTTTCCAAGTGCCCTTCTTCATAAATCTATTTAGAATCCAACTTAAAAGTCACCACCAACAAATCATTTTTGTAGCCTATATGGCAACTGAACTTTCTTCTATTTAATTTTTCAGCACTGCTTTATTATAAGACATAGGTTGCAAAAAATAATAAGCTATTTGTATTGTAAACTGAAAAGAATGAGAATCATAGAGTAGATTTGCAGCAAATCTCTTCTGAGGATAGCAAGAAAAATAGACATTTCTTTTTTTAATATTAATTTATTTATTTTAATTGGAGGCTAATTACTTTACAATATTGTATTGGTTTTGCCATACATCAACATGAATCCACCAATCAGGTTGATGGAAACAAATAGCCCCAGGACATTCACTTAAAACCTAAATAAAGAAACAAGCAATAGGCCAACCAGAGGTATAGAACTGATATAAAATTTAGAGACTCAAGAGACAGTTTTCTATGACAGGTTAACCTGGGGTATCCTCTAATGCACATTAATGAAGTCTCCTTTATGTACAGCTGGGACGGTCCCCTGGAGGAGGAAAGGGCAACCCACTCCAGTATTTTTGCCTAGAGAATCCCATGGACAGAGGAGCCTGGCGGGATCAGTCCATGGGATTGCAAAAAGTTGGACATGACTGAGCAACTAATTGGAGAAGGAAATGGCAAGCCACTCCAGTGCTCTTGCTTGGAAAATTCCATGGACTGAGGAGCCTGGTAAGCCACAGTCCCTGGGGTCACAAGGAGTCAGGCATGACTGAGCGACTTTTTACTTTTACTTACTAATATAGATTTGAAATAGCTCAACTGGAATTCCATCACTTCCACTAGCTTTGCTCGTAGTAATGCTTTCTAAGGCCCACTTGACTTCACATTCCAGGATATCTGGCTCTAGGTGAGTGATCACACCATCATGATTATCTGGGTCGAGAAGCTCTGTTTTGTACAGTTCTTCTGTGTATTCTTGACACCTTTTCTTAATAGCTTCTGCTTCTGTTAGGTCCATACCATTTCTACCCTTTATCGAGCCCATCTTTGCATGAAATGTTCCCTTTGTATCTCGAATTTTCTTGAAGAGATCTCTAGTCTTTCCCATTCTGTTGTTTTCCTCTATTTCTTTGCATTGATCGCTGAGGAAGGCTTTCTTATCTTTCCTTGCTATTCTCTGGAACTCTGCATTCAGATGCTTATATCTTTCCTTTTCTCCTTTGCTTTTCGCTTCCCTTCTTTTCACAGCTATTTGTAAGGCCTCCTCAGACAGCCATTTTGCTTTTTTGCATTTCTTTTCCATGGGGATGGTCTTGATCCCTGTCTCCTATACAATGTCACAAACCTCACTCCATGGTTCATCAGACACTCTGTCTATCAGATCTAGGCCCTTAAATCTATTTCTCACTTCCACTGTATACTCATAAGGGATTTGATTTAGGTCATACCTGAATAGTCTAGTGGTTTTCCCTACTTTCTTCAATTTAAGTCTGAATTTGGCAATAAGGAGTTCATGATCTGAGCACAGTCAGCTCCCAGTCTTGTTTTTGCTGACTGTATAGAGCTTCTTCATTTTTGGCTGCAAAGAATATAATCAGTCTGATTTCAGTGTTGACCATCTGGTGATGTCCATGTGTAGAGTCTCCTCTTGTGTTGTTTGAAGAGGATGTCTGCTATGACCAATGCGTTCTCCTGGCAAAACTCTATTAGCCTTTGCCCTGCTTCATTCTGTATTCCAAGGCCAAATTTGCCTGTTACTCCAGGTGTTTCTTGACTTCTTACTTTTGCATTCCAGTCCCCTATAATGAAAAGGACATCGTTTTTGGGTGTTAGTTGTCAAAGGTCTTGTAGGTCTTCATAGAACCGTTCAACTTCAGCTTCTTCAGCATTACTGGTTGGGGCATAGACTTGGATTACTGTGATACTGAATGGTTTGCCTTGGAAATGAAGAGATCATTCTGTCATTTTTGAGATTGCATCCAAGTGCTGCATTTCAGACTCCTTTGTTGACCATAATGGCCACTCCATTTCTTCTAAGGGATTCCTGCCTGCAGTAGTAGATATAATGGTCATCTGAGTTAAATTCACCCATTCCAGTCCATTTTAGTTCACTGATTCCTAGAATTTCAACGTTCATTCTTGCCATCTCCTGTTTGACCACTTCCAATTTGCCTTGATTCATGGACCTGACATTCCAGGTTCCTATGCAATATTGCTCTTTACATTCAATATGCCAGCAAATTTGGAAAACTCAGCAGTGGCCACAGGACTGGAAAAGGTCAGTTTTCATTCCAATCCCAAAGAAAGGCAATGCCAAAGAATGCTCAAACTACCGCACAATTGCACTCATCTTACACACTAGTAAAGTAATGCTCAAAATTCTCCAAGCCAGGCTTCAGCAGTACGTGAACCGTGAACTTCCAGATATTCAAGCTGGTTTCAGAAAAGGCAGAGGAACCAGAGATCAAATTGCCAACATCCGTTGGATCATCGAAAAAGCAAGAGAGTTCCAGAAAAACATCTATTTCTGCTTTATTGACTACGCCAAAGCCTTTGACTGTGTGGATCACAATAAACTGTGGAAAATTCTGAAGGAGATGGGAATACCAGACCACCTGACCTGCCTCCTGAGAAACCTGTAAACAGGTCAGGAAGCAACAGTTAGAACTGGACATGGAACAACACACTGGTTCCAAATAGGAAAAGGAGTACGTCAAGGCTGTATATTGTCACCCTGCTTATTTAACTTATATGCAGAATACATCATGAGAAACACTGGGCTGGAAGAAGCACAAGCTGGAATGAAGATTGCTGGGAGAAATATCAATAACCTCAGATATGCAGATGACACCACCATTATGGCAGAAAGTGAAGAGGAACTAAAAAACCTCTTGATGAAAGTGAAAGAGAAGAGTGAAAAAGTTGGCTTAAAGCTCAACATTCAGAAAATGAAGATCATGGCATCCAGTCCCATCACTTCATGGGAAATAAATGGGGAAACAGTGGAAACAGTATCAGACTTCATTTTGGGGGGCTCCAAAATCACTGCAGATGGTGATTGCAGCCATGAAATTAAAAGACGCTTACTCCTTGGAAGGAAAGTTATGACCAACCTAGATAGCATATTGAAAAGCAGAGATATTACTTTGCCAACAAAGGTCCATCCTGTTAAGGCTATGGTTTTTCCAGTGGTCATGTATGGATTTGAGAGTTGGACTGTGAAGAAAGCTAAGGGCCAAAGAATTGATGCTTTTGAACTGTGGTATTGTAGAAGACTCTTGAGAGTTCCTTGGGCTGCAAGGAGAGCCAACCAGTCCATCCTAAAGGAGATCAGTCCTGGGTGTTCTTTGGAAGGACTGATGCTAAAGCTGAAACTCCAATACTTTGGCCACCTCATGTGAAGAGTTGACTCATTGGAAAAGACCCTGATGCTGGGGGTGATTGAAGGAAGGAGGAGAAGGGGATGAAAGAGGATGAGATGGCTGAATGGCATCACCAACTCGATGGACATGAGTTTGAGTGAACTCCAGGAGTTGGTGATGGACAGGGAGGCCTGATGTGCTGTGATTCATGGGGTCGCAAAGAATCGGACACGACTGAGCGACTGAACTGAACTGAAATGATACCATTATGGAGACGGGACTGGCAACCCATTCCAGTATTCTTGCCTGGAGTATCCTGTGGACAGCGGAGCCTGGTGGGCTGCTGTCCATAGGGTCGCACAGAATCGGACACGACTGAAGCGACTTAGCATGTGTGCGTGTGTGAGTGACTAATACTTTATACTACTGCCAAAGCTTTGGGAAGGGCCCTAGCCTACTGTTCACAGGGTTGTATATTTGCACAATACAGAATGTGGACCACATGAATTATGTTTGCTGTCTCTTTGGATTCCTACCTCTCCTTCTACCTTCCCTCCTTCCCATCAGGTAGTGTTGGAATAGCCTGTAGCATTGCTGGGATCCTGAGGAGACTAATTTAGCTTGATTTTAGTGGGATCATGTGGTTTGCAGTCACTTTTGATTTAAGTTATTGATATAAGCTATATTTAACTTCCCCCTGTAGGAATCCAAGTTAACGTCTACATCCATTATACTGAGGGATAGCAGCCAGTTACTTAATAAAAACACTGATAGGGCGTTTGTCAGCTTATCCAAATTTGTAAATTGCAGTGATTTATTTTTTATTCTAAATATTCACTTTTTTGTCTAATTTTTGTTTTTTGTTAAACAAAAGCATATAAAAAGCATCACCTAAATTGTCTGTGTCAGGCTCACGGCACTTATTAGACCCTGAATAGGGAGTGTGCTTGGCACATTGAACACCCACATAGAGAGAGATCAACAGGGCTAGAGAAAAGTGAGTAAGAGGGAGAAAGATGAGAGGTGAGAGAGGTTTCCAGGGAGATTCCTTTTAGGGTCTTAGTATAAAACTTCTGGGTTTTGGTTTAAGTAAGAGAGTAAGCCATTAGAGGGTTTTAAAGAGGGAAGTGATATTGTTTAGATTGCACATATAAGTGATACTATTTTACAGTATTTGTCTTTAAATACTGGGCTTCCCTGGTAACTCAGCTGGTAAAGAATCCGCCTACAATGTGGGAGACCTGGGTTCAACCCCTGGGTTGGGAAGATCCCCTGGAGGAGGTAACAGCTACCCACTCCAGTATTCTGGCCTCGAGAATTCCATGGACTCTATAGTCCATGAGGTCACAAGAGTTGGCCATGACTGAGTGACTTTCACTTATTGTATGATGTCATTTTACAGTATTTGTCTTTCTCTATCTGACTTACTTCACTTAACACAATGCCCTCCAAGTGCATCCCTGTTGCTGCAAAAGGCAACATTTCCTTCTTTTCACAATAAAACAAAAAGGAAGCAGACACAGATATAGAGAAGAAACCAGAGATTACCAGTGATGAGAGGGAAAGGTGAGGGGCAGTATAAGGGTGGATGTAAAATGGGTTTTTATGGGATTATAAGAAATCATGTGTGTGATACTTTTGAAGACTGTAAAGCAGTATAGAATTTAAAGTCTTTCATTTAATAAAAAGAGACTCCCAAAAAATAGATAGAAGGAATATATGATGAATGGTGTTTTGGAAATGGCCCTCTGGATTCTATATAGAGAATGAATTTGAGGGTGGCAAGATTGGCAGCTGGGAGACCAGTTAAATGATTTTGCAATGACTCAGGAAGAATATGATACAGCTTTGATATGAGTGACAGTCATGAATGTGGTGAAAGTGGTCAAATGTGAGATATATTTGAAAGCATACCTGACAGAATTTCTTGACAGGTTGGATGTGAAGTATGAGAGAGTCATAGATTACTCCAAGATTTTTGGCCTAGGTCACAAAGCCAATGGTGCTTCCATATTTTGAAATTGAGAACAATTTCAAATGGAAGAAGTTAAAGGAAGAAGTTTGGAGTAAACTCAAGATTTTGTATATATAAAATTTGAAATGTTCTCCATACACCCAAAAGATATTGGTTTCATAAATTTTGTGATCAGTGTACTACTGTTGCTATTTCAAGACATGGACTGGATAAGACTATCGGTAGGTGATGAAACCTATACAGAGATGAAGAAATATGGCATGGACTCATTGCTTACTAGGAGAACACCAAGTCTCTTGACTTCAAGCAGAGTACTCTTTCTATACACAATTTCTATGATAATTAGAAAGGTAAAAAGGAAATCTCCTGAATGTTATGGAAAGAGAATATCTTGCTCTAGAGGAAGAAAAGTAAAATATTATACTCTTCCTAGGATATACAATGCTTGAATATTTAAATCAAGTTACGTCACATATCTGGGTTTCCCAGGTGACTTGCTCCTATGCCTGCCAATGTGCGAGACATAGGAGACATGCTTTTGATCCCTGGGTCAGGAAGATACCCTGGAGGAGGAAATGCCAACCCACTTCAGTATTCTTGCCTGGGAAATCCCATGGACAGAAGAGCCTGGCAGAATACAGTCCATGGGATCACACAGAGTTGGACTGAGCACACATGTCACATAATTAATTTATAATAAATTGTTTCATCTATTTTCATAAATTGGCATTTAAAATATACATGCCATCAAAGAACATTCTAGGTAGGCCAAATTTCCAAAGAAAGGCTTTGTATTTTTTCTGGTGGAAACAGGTTTCCATCATGTCAGCAAAAACACCAAGCATTAAATTAATCTCTGGCTTGTCAAAAAAAGATATTGCTTTAAGCTTGACCTGAAGGAGTCACTGGAAATCTGATGGGAATAGCTCAGGACTGGAACAATCCTTTTGCGAAAATGACCCTGTCTGGGTTTTGCTCCATTCTTAGTGGAATTTGGTATAAATCGCTTATGAGTCCCCCTTAATGTGATGCAGTTCAAATGTTATCAGCTGTGTCACATCAGATTAGGGTGAACTGGCCAGGACTTTGAGACCCAATAAGGGGCAAAGCAGCAGAAATGAAAAGACCTCATAATACTAATGCAATAAGGTCTCCAAGGAGAAGATAAATATGACTCTGATCTACCTTGGCAGCATCATATCTGTCACTATTACAGAATGCAGAATTCAACGTGGGAAAGAAAAATAAGAATGGATATTACCATTTGAGAGTTGAGAGGGGCTAAACTGAAAGCAGTCTCCTGTGACAAATTCCACTGAGCGCACATTACAAAATGAATCAGAAGAAATTATCTGCAACATAGTCACAGACTGATGACCATTTTGGGGAGAACCCATGGGTTTATAGATTACATTCTAAGATGACCACCTCTCCAGAGGAATTACTCTGAAGATGAGATGTTTTCCAGAATTGGGTTAAATGCTTTCTATGTAGCTCCTGAATGAATGAAGAAAAGGCGTTTTATACGTGGCCTTGAGAGGAGCCTGGCAGGTTACAGTCCATAGGGTCGCAAAGAGTTGGACACGACTGCAACGACTTAGCATGCATGCATACATTGCTCAAGACATGACATTTCTTTTAGTTCAGTTTATTCATCAAAACTCTGTTTGAGGAACTGCAGATAATCCACCCAGCTAGTAGCAGAAGAACAACTTATTTTCTTGGTAGGATCTACTAAGAAAGCCCAACTGCTTCCAAATTCCAGCCTGTTCCCTTTTCCATTACAGTTTGAATCTAGCAAACAAAAAGTAACAATTTTAGTCAACTCTTTGTCTTGCCTACAAGACTTCTTAAACCTTTGAATTATTTTCATAGGAGAGGCCAATAAGGCAACAAATAAAGCTCTATACATGTAGTTCACTTGTTAGTTTCCTTAGAATGAATGGAATAGGGAAAAATAAGGAAAAAGTCTTTTTTTCAGAATTGAATTTTACCCTGGAGAATTGACAGTTCAATTACAGATGGACAGAGTTCCAACCCAAAGGGAAATTCAAATCACATGTCAGAGCCTTTTGAAAAATAGGCATATATGATGCATTACTATATTGTTAGCAAAATATTTTTGAATAAATGGATTTTATAGCTATGTTTTAGTAATCTGTGTTTCATAATGATGGGAGACAAGATTAAATATGTTTATTGTAGATTCACCATGGGACATTAATTCTTCGATTGAAACCATAAAATCCTGAAATTGGACATTTACTTTTAACAGCAAAATGCTTAAGATGAATAATAGTATGATTTATCCAACCAACTACGAATAATGTAATACAGAACAAATGAGGAAATGGTGAGGGCTAACCATGGACGTTCATTTTAAAGTGCCGTCTTTCTTATGCAGCTTACACGACTCATTCTAAGGCCTTTCCATATTGGAAATTAATTGAAGGTGCTGAATTCACTAATGCCAGCCTGGCAATCTGCCCCCTGTAGAGATGAGTGTTAAGGTGGGAAATTCTGAAGGGTCACAAGCATGACACTGGCTTCAGGAGAGACCAAAAAGTCAAAAGAAGAAATGCATTCTACCAAACTGCAAACCCTCTTTATAATTCTTGTATTTACTAAAACTGAAAATGACATATGGAAATTAATTCCACTGAGAGAAAAACAAATAATCCTCACCAGTGTATATGCAGAAATGTTCAAAGGGTTGATTTCATTCTGGAATTATAAGGCAAACCCCTGGAAGCTGAGATATTCCTGTGGTTTTTTTTTTCCCCCTTTCACTTCTGGATAACTAAACAACAGTTTATTTGCTCTGAGATTCAGCATGTGATGATGACTTTAGAGGCAGTCTTACATTCAGAGTCTGGTGGGCCTGTATTTATATTCCAGTTCCCTTATTTTCTGCATGGTGTTCTATTTGGTGTATAGAGTGCCACCTATGTAGAATATAGGTTTACCACTGAGGTCATATTTATTTTTTAAAGACAGTTCTGGCAAATATAAATTCATGAATTATAGAGCACGAAGTTTGTGAACCATTTCCTAAGGGGCTGACCCCAGAGAGTTGTCATTGAAGTGTATTTATTGGAAGACAGCAGAAGATAGTAGAAAAAACATATGTGAGGAATCAGTAAGGAGCCCACACTTTGGTACATGATCAGTGCCATTAACAGAAACTGAGAATACTGGAAATGCTAATTTGGGGAAAAAAAAAAGGCTTATAAGTCCATGTGTGGAATAACGCATTTGAGAATTGGTCATTTTTACAATTGGAAATGACTAGCAGGGAACTGAAAAAAAAGGGCTAAATATGTGAAGGATGGGTCAGGGTGAGAGCTACCTAATTGTAAGTCACCAGCACACAGATTTTATTGTAAGTTTTCAACTGGATGTGATAACTAAAATGAATATTTCAGAGGGATGACTTAGCCTTCCACAACGTATCTTTGGCTATCAGAGACAGAAAACTGGACTCGATGTATCATAGATTTTATTTGGCATGATATTTCTTGTATGCTTTCTTGGGTTTTTATGTTGCACTGAGAAAATATTTTTAGAACAACACAAAGGTTCTACACTTAAATAGCTTTTAGATCTAAAACAGCAGGAAACTACACTGATAGAAGTAAAATCTAGTAACTTGGGCTTCCCTAGTGGCTCAGACAGTAAAGAATCTGCCTGCAGTGCAGGAGACCTGGGTTAGATTCCTGGGTCAGGAAGATCCCCTGGAGGAAGGTATGGCAACCCACTCCAATATTCTTGCCTGGAGAATCCCACGGACAGAGGAGCCTGGCAGGCTATAGTCTATAGGGTCACTCAGAGTCAGACATGACTGAAGCGGCTTAGCACGCACACACACATTAGGAACTTACCACACAAAATAGAGAAAAAGTTCAGTCTTAATACAGGACGTCAGATACTGCAAAGAAAATTAGGGGTCAATAGTATGCTCTCTCACCCCAGCCCAGCCACAGGTGAATAAAACTGCACTGTCGAAGGACTAGGAAGTGATTCCTATTTAGAGTAGTTCTAAATCTTCCATAATGTAGGGAACTTTAAGCTCTACATTACTAGTTAGCTCCTAGCACTCTTCCTTGATTTTGCTTAGCATAAATATTAAAATGACATTTATTTGGGACTGAACTGACACTTTTCTCCAAGATAAATTAAAGTCAACTTCAAAACAGAATTGGGCTTCCCTGATAGTTCAGTTGGTAAAGAATCTGCCTGCAATGCAGGAGACCCTGGTTCAATTCCTGGGTCGGGAAGATCATCTGGAGAAGGGAAATACCCACTCCAGTATTCTTGGGCTTCCTTTGTGGCTCAGCTGAGGGTAAAGAATCCACCTGCAATGCAGGAGACCTGGGTTGGGAAGATACCCTGGAGAAGGGAAAGGCTACCCACTCCAGTATTCTGGCCTGGAGAATTCGATGGACTGTATAGTCCATGGGGTCGCTTTTTCACTTTCAAAACTGAATATTGCAATCTTCACATTGAATACAAGTGAATTGATTAATCTGGGCTTCCCTGGTGGCTCAGTGGTAAAGACTCCTCCTGGCATTGCAGGAAACACAGGTTTGATCCCTGTGTCAGGAAGATCCTCTGGAGAAGGAAATGGCAACCCACCCCAGTATTCTTGCCTGGAAAACCCCGGGGACAGAGAGTCCATGGGGGTCACAAAAGTCAGACACGACTTAGCAACTATACACCAAACAACTGATTAATCAATTAAGAAGAGGGACCTCAGCATTGGTCTTAAAAAGGCACCACCATTTATTTATTTTCTACCTAGAAAATATGTCACTTATTACTGCACTTTGTTTCCTGCTTTAAATACAGCTTTCTGTTTCAAAAATTTATCCAAGTTCCTTGGTGAATAAAAATGTATATCCATTGGGATAGATAAAAATGACAATTAAAGATTCTTCATAAAAGTAGAAGAGATTTCAATGGTAATCTGATAGAGTTGTTTTCAAGTCACTGGAATGAAAGCTTAGTAGAAATCAGAATATATAAAATAAGCCTAGAACTGCTCTTTTGAAGTAGCATCCACCATTACCTTCCTTGGCCGTGCATGGCCCACAGGGCAAATCCGTGAAAATTCAAAGGATGTAGTTTGGACATTCTTAGGTAATATTACCTTCTACTGGACATGTGAATCATCCCCCAGCATGGATGCATGAACAGCCAACATTGTGTAAGTCCCTCTAGTGACGTATCTCTCAAGGTCTACCTTGCCAAAGGCTCTATGTGTCTAATTAAATTACTTCCACTGGTAGTTCCTTGTCTCCAAGGCATCTGTTTATTTTTTTAAAAAAGATCTGCTTATGCCTGAGAAAAATTCAGGTTTTTTAGTCAGGTGTGATTTCTGCTTATAGAAACTGTATAGACTTTTTCCTGATAGATTCTTATTTGCTCATTTGTGCAATGACCGGCTTCTATGTACCGGTCAGTGATTAATAAGAGCTTCCTGAGTGATGATGAACCCTTCTGCACAGAAATGAATGTTTTGTTTTCTAAATGGAAACTCTAGATCCTATCAGCATTATATGTCTCATGAATCTTCAGCCTTCTTTAACCTCACGGGCCATATCCTACATGAGTCACCTACCTACAGCTCTGTGTAGTTTTTCAAGTGGTAGTTTTTACTGCTGCTTATTTTCATGACACATCTGTGCTGTGCATTGTGTGGGTTCCAGACTCCTGTCTCTTGCTCAGGTTTTTGCCTTTGAGATGGCAACCCACTCCAGTGTTCTTGCCTGGAGAATCCCAGGGACGGGAGAGCCTAGTGGGCTTCCGTCTATGGGCTCGCACAGAGTCGGACACGACTGAAGTGACTTAGCAGTAGCAGCATTATCTTGTCACTTTCCCACCAGAGCTAGTCACTCCCTATCAAGAATCTACTTCAGTCCTTGATATCCTGCATACGATCTCCAGCAGGTGGTACACTTGTGCAAAAACACCGTGCATAACTTCCCTCAGTGATTGCACTTGGGGGTGAGACCATCGCCACATTGCTGACCTTATTTGCACAAAGGTACTCACTTCTCTCAGGAGTGGCCTCAGACTCACAGGTCATCATAAGAGATGAGGACAGAATGTAGATAGATTCTGGAAATTTAATTATGATGCCGTTAGCCAGGGTGGTTGTGCAAGATGTTGACAAACTGTATACCTAAACTTATTATTTATTGGATTTCAATGGTACTGGATGTGCACTGTGTATGCTACTTTCTCAGAGAAGTTCCATTTATGTTAATATGCAAAGGAATTCATCATTAGCCTAAGCATTAAATGTGCTAGAATTGTCCTATCTAGGTTCTTTTTTCATGATTTTAAATTTATGTAAGATGTTCATATTTAATCCTTTATTTTGCATCTAACATCAACATTCTAGAGAAATCATTTTAAGTGGTAATAATCATGACCTTAATAATTATTTGAAGCTAACCTTTCTTCCCTGAACATTTTGAAATTCTTTGAAAACATCTCTTTTTCAGATTCTGTGCTTCGTATTCATTTATATTACCTCTTTTCCCCACAAACAAATAATTTTCTTCAATGAATTGCATGGTATTTTCAAAAGTCCACAAATGACCACTATTTAATAGAAAAATCTGTGGGCTGGAATCATTAAGGAATCATACCCTTTCTTCCCAGGTTGAACACTCATCAGACACACAATGGGAGAGAATGATGTTCCTTCATTCATTTCATCTCTCTCTTCTTGTGATTGGAGATAAAAGTAGAACAAATAATCATGTTTTGGACCATGCCTTACACTCACATAAACCATTTCTCAGTCTCTACTCCATCTCCCTCTTTCCCCTTTCTGCTTTCATTTCAGACAGTTCAGAATTGGTTCAGACCATGTTAGAATACCAGTTCAAATCTTTTTCTTTCCTTTCAGTCCTTCTGTGAATTATTTTAAGCAGCAACCTTCCTTCTTATCAGTTTATACTGAAGCCTGAGTGTCCTGGGCACTGATCCCAAGTAATATGTCCATTTTGAATGTGTTTTCCTCTGGTTTTCTTTCTCATCATGTTTGACTTGGATGATTAAAGTGAGGAGAAAGGAATTGGTTGGCATATGTATCTTCATCTGTGATCAGAGACTCCACCCTTCCTCACTCAATCCCCTGACAGGTTAGGGTCTCAGGAGTCTTGCAGAAACCAAACTGTGAAACGTTGGGAAATACAGTATCGATTAGTCCAAGCGGACTCAAGTGAACACTGATTTTGAAGAAATGCTTTCTAAAAAGAGTTAGAGGGTGACTTCCCAAAAGAACACAATGAAAATTGTTGATTTTAAATATTCTTCAACAAAATAAAGGAGACAGACTTAAAGACCTCCGAGAGAATGGTTTTTCCTATGTTTCTATGGCTTTGTTTCCAATCAATTTAAACTCTATTTTTCAATAAGAGTAGGGATTAGGTAGAATTTTTAAAAATGCCACCATTGTTTCCCAGACTTAGTCATGGATGGAATAAGAGATGGAATCTAGATGTGTTAACAGAGCATAGTCAGTGCCATCCCCTTGGAAGATGCTTAAGCTGTGTTCATCAGTGATTTGAATTCCTTGGCCTACAATTCAATAATATTAGAAATTTCACTATTAAAATCCCATTCTTGGACTTCAGCCTTTGCATTGTGTCAGAGCCATATGCCCTTAGGAAGACTCATAGAATAAACCTTCTCAGGGGGTTGAATATGGTTATAAATGAGTTTCATATCCAATCTTGGAGGCAAGCTTTTATTTTTTCTTTAATAGAAGATGGGGTATAAAAATATGAAAACTCTAGGTGCTCACAGAAGGATGGGAAGAGCAAGCTCAGATAACAGAAAGTAGGAATAAAAAGAGAATTGTGCTCAAGGGTCACCTGATTTCTAGCTGGTATTTTTCTTGACTTGTGGCAAATGGTATCTGTTAGGATCCTAAAAATGATGCCCAGCTCTGTCACCACGAGACTCTCACCTTCCACCCTGAGTCTCTGCCTTTGCTATGGGGTATGTGAATGTGGTGGTGAGGTCTGGATATTTTAACTTAAGATCAGCAAAAAAAAAAAAAAGTTATTCCATTTTGGGAAAGTAATTAGTATTCTAAACAATATTTAGAGAAAGTACATGCCCGTGTAAATGGTGTCTGTTTGGTTACCACTTGAGTGCCTTCTACACCAAAACAGGTCATTAAAAAGCCCACTACTGAGCTTCTTCAATATCAACTGATGGATAACTGCATTAATGGAGAACATTTAATTCCAACCCTTATTAAGTTTGGCAGCCTGAAATTATTTGAGGTTAGCCTTTCTTCCTTGAACATTTTGAAATTCTTCCCAAACATCTCTGTTCCAGATTCTATGCTTCATATTCATCTATAATACTTTTTTCCCCACAAACAAATCACCTTGTTAAACAGACACAAGAAGTATCAATATTTCGTTTCCCCTAGATGATAGGTGGGAAGGTCAGTTTTGAAAACACATGTTTATGAAGTTTAGAAACCAAACATATATGAGATCATCTTACTCACCCTACCCTTCACTATAGAAATGAAGAATCTAAAAGCCAGTGTAACAATTCAGAGTCAACCATTATGAATTATGTATAGTTCTTCTATTATAGTCATTGATTTAAAAAAAATCCAAATCACCTAATACAATACAATGTGTGAAACAAATTTTAGAAATGTCATCTATAAACTGCTAATTATAAAAATGTACTAGAAATAAAAAGGTAATTACTGGGGAAAAAATGAAGCTCCTTTTGAATGGCTTTTTAGACATCAAACCTACAATGCAGGCATTATCTATCAATTCCCATCAAGTCCTTCATTACAACACCCACTTCTATTAAAGAAGGTACAACAAACGATTTATGCCTAATCATTACATGAAAAAAGAAGTGCACTGAAAGAGCTCAACTGATTTTTCTCAAGATCATATGGAAGGAACAGGACAGCAAGAAACAGAAGCCAGTCTCCAGACTCTGGTCTAGTACCTTTTCCACTGAATTACCTAGATTCTTACTTTCACACTCACATTCTGTAGGTCTTCCCTGCCTTGTCTTTCAATTTTCAAGATGAGGACTGCCTATAACTGTTACAGAGCTTCATAACAGTTCACTCAGAAAACATTTATAGGAATGAATGATAGGAAAAAAGTGGCAAACAAGAGGTCAACTTTATTTTCTCCAAAATACGGAGGAAAGAATTTTTTATTATTTCAGTATCATTTTGCTACACCACAGGCCATTGGGCTTGTTTTTCCATCAGTCTTAGATTAGGCCACTTACTCTGCTAAAGGAATTATTAAGGGATAGAAAAAAATATATGTGAAATGTGATACCAGCACTCAGAATGCTCAGAGTTTAGGTAAAAAGACAAGACCAATGCACATGAAACAATCAGTGAGCAGTACGAGAATAAACTCTGTAGAGTCTCAGAGGGGAATTCACCTTAGGTCAGCCTTTTCAGTTGTGTTCTGACTCTAGGGCTGTGAGAGAGATGCTGTGAGACTCAGCTTAGATTTCACACCCCTTTCAGGGCGGAAACATTCATTCCTCCAGCTTCCAGGAGTGACTGGCTGATGTTCTTAGCCAAGTCCCTCTTCAGCAGTCTCCCAGCTGGAGACTGGCGCTTCTCACTGTCAGTCACATCTCTTTTTCACGAATGCTGCTGCTGCTAAGTCGCTTCAGTAGTGTCCTACTCTGTGCGACCCCATAGATGGCAGCCCACCAGGCGTCCCCATCCCTGGGATTCTCCAGGCAAGAACACTGGAGTGGGTTGCCATTTCCTTCTCCAATGCATGAAAGTGAAAAGTGAAAGTGAAGTCGCTCAGTCGTGTCCGACTCTTAGTGACCCCATGGACTGCAGCCTAACAGGCTCCTCCTTCCATGGGATTTTCTAGGCAAAAGTACTGGAGTGGGGTGCCATTGCCTTTTCATGGACAGCCCATATCATATGGCTGGTTGATGTTGGAGTGGATGGTTGGGGGTAGGATAGGAAGACTCAGCCACATACCTCATTTCTAGATCATTCTGAAGGATAATTCTAGTCTCCAAGTTCTCCCTGGAGTTAGTTACCCATTTGTAGCAATGACATCTTCATTCAATTCAAAGTTTCACCTCTCCCTTTGATCAATGCTACTGCCCTCACTCCTCAACAGACGTTGTTCCTGGGAGGACTCTTCAATACATCCCATAAACAGAAATTTCTATTTCCTTGTTTCAGAAGAACCCAACCTGCACCAGGGTGACATTCTACTCTTCTCATTCTTCTTGTTCTCATATTCAAATTTCTTCTGATTTCCACTGGAGTTAACTATACCCTCTAAACTCACCCTGGTCCCAAATTTCTCTCTGCCTCCCCTTCTTTTGCCTTCTCTCGACATTTCAATTTAGTTCAGTTTATATACGAAAGTGTTCTGTCTAGCTCTCTCATTTGCCTCCCTTGATTTATCTTAACATTTTGCATCTTCCTGTCCACATGCGTATCCCCTAATGAATGATGCAAGCTGTTTTATCCTAAACACTTTGTCAAAAAGAGTCTGTCTGGCTAGGGGACTCAGCACTCAGCAACAGACGTGGCACCGGGCAGCTGCTATGTTTCCACCAGGATAGCTAATTTTAATCACATGGTATTTAAGTCCACTGAATGCTTTGGAAGCTAATCCATAAAGGGACAAATACACTGATAGGAAGATTCATAATGCTATGATAAAGTCAGAGAAGAGAGTGAGAGAACTGAGCTGAACATGAGAAGGCACAGAATACAATCAGAAGGATCAGCAGAACCAGCAAGAGGCCAGGAACAGGGTTTGTGCCTCTGATGAGTTCAAAGCACTCATTGGTTCAGAATTCCTCTGCTTCACCACCTCTGGTACTTTTTTAAGTACCAGACCACAGCACAAACTGGGTCTTAAGGCCATGCCATGCCCTGCTAAGTCACTTCAGTCGCTTCCAACTGTTTGCGACTCTATGGACTATAACACACCAGGCTCCTCTGTCCATGGGATTCTCTAGGCAAGAATACTGGAGTGGGTTGCCATGCCTTCCTCCAGGGGATCTTCCTGACCCAGGGATCACACCCATGTCTCTTATGTCTCTTGCACTGGCAGGTGAGTTCTTTACCACTAGCACCACCTGGGAAGCCCCGGAGTCTTAAGGCATATTGTGGGAATAGAAGCTTTATGCTTCCGAGAATTATGCAAAACAACTTTAATTGGTGGTCCGTATGTTTTGAATGAATTGTGCATATGCTACAGGGTTTGAATTGCTGGATAGCCCCTCTACCTAACCCTTCAGCCCCATATCTGGATAGGCACATCCATATTCATCATGAGTCTGCAGCCTTCATGGGAGTTCAGGTAGGAAGCTAGAGGAGGAAACAATGATCATGCTTTACTACCATGCTCTTGTCCTTCTTTGCCCTTAATTCAAGTCTTCCCATATTCCTTCCCCATAGTGGCATGGTTTCCATATTGTTTCTTTGAAAAGAAGGGGCCTCAGGTTTATTCAGCACCCACTAGATACCAGGTTTTCTGCTTCCCATATGGTGGTTTTAATGACGTCAGCTGGCATCCTTTGAGAATGAAATCAATTAACCCAAGCCCTTTATCCTTGTACTATTCAAAGTCTAATGTTTTCCCTGGGTTTTCTGTACATGTCCAGGTACATTTTCATGGTCACCTCTGGCACAGATCTCATTTCCTCTGAACTCTTATCATCATTCGGCTGTTAAGTACCTGGCTGTTCTCTTCCCTGTACTGCATGATGACCCAGAGGTGGAACTTGGCACTATAAAATCCCCCAACAAAATATTTCTACAAATAATAGGATTTTTTTTTAAAAAGTGAAGAAGCAATGAGGTTTTCTATCAAAATAATGAAAAATACTATAATATTGAATAATAAAATCTGTGTTTGAGTCCCTCAGCCATTCTAACACTGGGAATTATTAGCTAAGAACTTCAATTTTTTTGTCTAGTTTCTCAGCATTGTTGGTTCCAGTCTTCCTCTTCATCCTAGTCCTCTATTATCTATTCTGTCCTCAACGCTCCCTGTATTACTTATTACTCCAAGAATTTTAGCTCTTTTTCCCTTCTTGAATCTAGACATCTGATATATTCCTAAAAGTCATTAATATTTCCCCTAAACAAAGATTATTTCAGTTATTCTGGGTCTTATCCTTTAACGTCACAGAGTAATTGGTGTTAGCAGCTCAGTCATGTCCAACTCTGTGTGATCCCATGGACCGCAGCCCACCAGGCTCCTCTGTCCATGGAATTCTCCAGGCAAGAATACTGGAGTGGGTTGCCATTCCCTTCTCCAGAGAATCTTCCCAACCCAGGGATTGAACCCAGGTCTCCTGAATTGCAGGTAGATTCTGTATGATCTGAGCCACCAGGGAGTAATTGGTAGAGCCTTTAAAATCCCAATCCCTCTTCCCCTACTTCCCTCCATTCTCAGCAAGTGCAAAGGGCAGCCCAAAGATTTATTTTCCTACCAATATAAATTATGCCTCCCTGCTTGAGAAAGAAAGTGTGAATTCTTCTTTTTTTTTTTTTTTCCTTGATCCAACATCAGAGATAAGGATATTAACAGAGCATTCATACCAGGGCATGCCAAGTAATGACCCATCCCTTTTCCACCATGCTGCTTTTTCAGAACAGATGGTGGCCAGAGGAGTCTCTATTCACTGCTAAATTAAGGAAATATGGGGTAAAAGAGGATAGAAGGGAAGAAAAGGTAGAAGAAGAAAGAGGAATTATCAATGATCTTGAAATTGAGTTTGTGATGGAAATGTTAATTTTTTTAATGTATAGTAAGAAGCAGAGAATGTGAGGAGTCAGAAGATAGAATGGTGCATTTGCTGTTAATTTGCTCCTCAATGTAAAGGAGCTGGTTTGGGGAAAAACAGTCTTTATCCCAGTGATATTCTACTTTTGGCAAGGCATTTCCAAAGCAGCTTTCCAACAATGAAGATGGGCAAGTGTCTCTAGATTCTTCTTGAAATTAAATTTCATCAAAATTATTTTTGCTTCCCTGAACTTTTTTTCATTGGCCTTTATTTTTCCCTTTGTATCTGAATTTCCATAACAAACAAACCTCTTGGGGCTTTCTAATTAGCATCTTTAAAAAAAATACATGTATTTACTGACTAACATGAATCTTTCTTTTCTACAAAATCTCCAATAAAATCAGAAGTTAAAGGGGTTGAGAAGTTACAAAACAATGTATTGGTCTGATGATTTCAATTATGAAAGCCATTCTGAAATTATGTATTTTCAGATCTCAGTAAACCCCACAATACATGATGTTAAATTACAGCTTTTCTTGAAGCCGACTTTGTGTTGCACTCACCCTTCTACGTCCAGAACTTAGTCTTATCCTTAAACCAAAGATAATAAAGTTCTGATTTGACCTGACCTTTGTGTGGCTGATGGAGAAGGCAATGGTACCCCACTCCAGCACTCTTGCCTGGAAAATCCCATGGATGGAAGAGCCTGGTAGGCTGCAGTCCATGGGGTCTTGACGAGTTGGACACAACTGAGCGACTTCACTTTCACTTTTCACTTTCACGCATTGGAGAAGGAAATGGCAACCCACTCCAGTGTTCTTGCCTGGAGAATCCCAGGGACGGGGGAGCCTGGTGGGCTGCCGTCTATGGGGTCGCGCAGAGCAGGACACGACTGAAGCGACTTAGCAGCAGCAGCAGCAGTGTGTGGCTGAGCCTGTGTGGGACTCAGTCTTTAGTGACAGCACAAAGACAGTTAACTGCTTAACTCCCCGCTGAGATGTAAAAGCAGATTATTCTTTACCTGTGAAAAAAATGGAAGTCACCCAGTCATGTCCAATTCTTTGTGACTCCATGGACTGTAGCCCACCAGGCTCCTCTGTTCATGGGATTTCCCAGGCAAGAATCATGGAGTGGGTAGCCATTCCCTTCTCCAGGGGCTCTTCCTAACCCAGGGATCACACCCTGTCTCCTGCATTGCAGGCAGATTCTTTTACCATCTGAGCTACCAGGGAAGCCCCAGGGACAAAGAAATGCAGCAAGATCTATATTGGTGATCAGCAGTACCATGCCTTATGTAGTACACACACACACACACACACACACACACACACACAAAATCAAGCCTATAATGGCTTTAGCAGAATTTAGTGTTCTCTCAGCCTCACTTTGCATTTTTTGAAATACAGCAAGATAGTTTATTTCAAGCAAGTTCCTTCTCCCTAAACTATGTCCCATGAATGTCTTCTACTTTATAAATATACTATCCTTCAGCAGTAAATCCTCTGCTTTATATTTCTATAGAAGCAAGCTAAGTGATTGTTATTTTGACATCATTCCAACCAAGCCTGAAGAAAAAGAGGTTTATAATTTTTTAATACACGCCTTTAATTTTTTTAAATAAAGTTTTAAAATGTATATTCCTTCAGGAGACAGAAAAATGAAAAATCTCTCCTGTAAGCGATGTGATAATAATAACTTGCTATTTTAACCTCAAGATGCCATCTGCATTTCATAATGTAATCCCCCAGTTCTGAAAGGACAGTGATGAAATGATGTGACCTTTACACATTCCTGTTTGATTTCTCTCTCAGTGTTCAGTCGGAAAAATAAGAAAAGCTAAATATACCTGAGCCTCTTCTGTCTTTTCTAAACCAGAAATGGGTTGTCTAATTAGCTTCCCTACTCTCCCCACCAAGAAACAACTGGCATGCTTCCCCCTTCCAGGGGTTGATGTCTGCCCCCGTTAGAGAATTCTGAAGTGGAGGACAATTCTTTCTTTTCACTGGCAGGAAATCCCGTAAATTGAAAAATAACAGATTTCAGATTTTCTGAGTCTTTGTCTTGGACTCCAACAAACAAATCCCCTCTGCAAGCAAATCTGACAGGAAAAATGCTGTGTTGCCTGTTTTATGAACCATGACAAGGAGAGCAAGGGAGGGAGAAACAAGAACCTGGGCTCCCACCAAACAACCCTCTCCTCTGGTGAGAGTCATTTTTTTTCTTTCATCTTCCATCACAAAAAAATGAAGAGGTAAATTTCTGTCCAGGGAAGTAATTCCACAGAACTGGAGCAAGAATACCAACTACTCCTCATGCTCCTGCTTGTTTTGAGGCCTGAAATTCAAAATTCAATTCTTTTTGGTGGGATTCTTCTCAAGAGAAATAGAAGATATCTCTTAACAGCACAATTCAGACCAGAGTAAACTCTGAAATGGAAAGAAATGATTGCTGGATAAAATGACAAGGGGAGGGACTTCCCTGGGGATCCAGTGGTTAAGACTCCAGGCTTCCACTGCAGGGGGCACAGGTTCCAACCCTGGTTGGGGACTGACTAGTAAGATCCCACATGCCAAAAAGTAGAAAAAAAAAGATAAGGGGAGTGTGATATTGTGATTTATAATAAGAAATATATACTTGGTCCTCCTATTCCCCACCCCCCTCAACTTTTATCAAACAACTCATAAAAAAAAAAAAAAATCCTTCAAATGTCTAAATAAAGAGTGAAAGTGTTAGTTGCTCAGTCATCCGTGTGACCACATGGACTGTAGTCCATTAGGGTCCTTTATCCATGGAATTCTCTAGGCAAGAACATTGGAGTGGGTTACCATTCCCTTCTCCAGGGGATATTCCTGACCCAGGAATCAAACCTGTATCTCCTGCTTTGCAGGCAGATTGTTTACCATCTGAGCCATCAGGGAAGCCAAGGAAGGGTGGGGGTAGGGGGTGGCGGGAGGAGGAACAATGTCTTTTGTTATGTTAATGAGATGACTTTGAGAAAGTATCTAAAGCTGGGGACTGATGGCCAGCACAGCCAACTGAGTAACTAGAGGACTGGAACTTCAGTCCCCTCCCCTGACCACCAGGGAGAGGAGAGGGGCTGGAGATTGAGTTCAATCTACAACAGCCAATGATTTAATCAATCCTGACTATGTAATGAAGCTTCCATAAAGATCCAAGAGGAAAGGGATTCAAAGCTTCCCAGTTGGTGAACACTTGGAAACAGGGGAGAGGGGTGGACCTGAAGAGAGTGTGGACGATCTGTGGCCACTCCCCACACCTTGTCTCCCATCTGGTTGCTCCTGAGTTATATCCTTTTATAATAATTGGTGCTCTAGTCAGTAAAATGTTTCTCTGAGTTCTGTGAGCTGCTCTAACAAAATATAATCAAACCCAAGGTGGAGATTGTGGGAACCTCTAATTTACAGCTAGTTAGTCATGAGTACAGGTAACAACCTGGTCTTGCAGCTGGCATCTGAAGTGGGGAAGGGGACATCTTATAGACCTGAACACTTAACCTGTGGAATCTGATGCTGTCTCTGGATAAACAGTGTCAGAATTGAGTTGTGTTGTAGCACATTCAGCTAGTGTCCAGAATATTGCTTGTTGTATGTGCTGGGGAGCCTCCCAGTCCCCTCCCCCCATACACACACATTGGAATTAAGTCCCAGGACCCAAAAGAGGGTTAGATGTGTGGTTCTTAAACAGGCTTGATCTCTAAAAACAACTCTAAAACAAATCAGCTTTCCTGTTCTCGATTCTTTATCTGACCCCATGGACTGTAGCCCACCAGGCTCCTCTGTCCAGGGGATTCTCCAGGCAAGAATACTGAAGTGGGTTGCCATTCCCTTCTCCAGGGATCTTCCCTACTCAGAGATCAAACCTGGGTCTCTTGCATTGCAGGCAGATTCTACCATCTGAGCCACCAAGGAAGTCCCGTCTGTAAAACAGAGATGTTAGATATTCCTATCCCAGGTGGCTCTTGTAAAAACTGATGTCAAGTATCTATTTTGGAACCTGATACATAATACATTTCATTATATTTTAATAACTATTCCTATTCTTGACATTAAGGGATTTTTTTCCTGTACGAAGTACAGAAGTATACACAGACCTGAAATGAATGCATTACATTTAAATTCAGTTCAACATGATTTTACACAGCCTACCCCATGCAAAAAGCACTTATCAGGCAAAGTCTTCAAGACACTCCCATTACAGAACACCCTTGGCATTTGAGGATTTAATGTCTCCTAAATCTCCTCTTCACTAACCACCATGAAGGTTAGTGACATGGCAAAATAAGATATAAGTGTGAGTAGGATAAGGTCAGTGTATGCGCTCAGTCAGTTCAGTGTGTCCAACTCTTTGTGACCCCATGGAATAGCCCGCCAGGCTCCTCTGTCCATGGGATTCTCCATGCAAGAATACTGGAGTGGGTTGTCATGCCCTCCACCAGGGGATCTTCTTAACCCAGGAGTCAAACACGAGTCTCCTGTGTCTTCTACATTGGCAGGTGGAATCTTTACTGCTGAGCCAAGGGGAAGCCCAGTATAAGGTCAATAAGTTGGTTGCTCCAGAAAGAGCCACTGAATTAATGATAGCCCAGTCAAGTGCCCCGTCACTATCTCTAAGTGTATGGTTGTAGTCTTCTTTGTGAATTATATATACTCTGTGTGTTAAGTTGCTTCAGTCATGTCCGAATCTTTGACCCCATGGACTGTAGCCTACCAGGCTCCTCCGACCATGGGATTTTCCAGCAAGAGTACTGGAATGGGTTGCCATTCCCTTCTCCAGGGAATATTCCCAACCCAGGGATCGAACCCAGGTCTTCCACATTGCAGGCACATGCTTCACCGTCTGAGCCACCAGGGAAGCAGGTGATCAAAATGTGGGGATTTTTGAAGATCTTACATAGATTGTTAATATCAAGTTAAAGTCTTAGAAGTTCAAATCCCTCAATTGGAAAGGGTCTTTAGTTCAGTTCAGTTGCTCAGTTGTGTCCGACTCTTAAGGGTCTTAGTGAAGCATTATTTCTCTGGTCACCCTCTTGCCTTTGGATAAAGAGCTCTATAAGCCAACTAGGACGGATATAATCATCTTTTCTTGTTCTGAAGCTTTCTAAGGATGGACACTTCCCAGATACTCTCTGTAGCTGCTTCCAGCATCTTCTCACTCATTACAGTCAAGATGTTCTTCCTTATGTCCAATTTAAACTTTGCTTCTTTCTTCAAGTTAAGAGTTTCTCAGAAGAGGCATAAAATACATGCTATCTTCTTATTTTCAATGAGCACCTAACAGCACTTTAAGTAATATCTTGCATGCAAATAGGTTGAATGTGATTTAAATCAGTTAACGGGTCAAATGCTTTTGTAAACCTGAAGACATTAATCAAGCTACTCCTTAACCTTTACAAAGTTTAACTCTGGGCTAAATAATATTAATTGCTAATACATTTCATCCTAGGACCCATTTTGTCAAGTATTAATGCCTCCTAATCTTCAAAACTTCTCTAGTTAAAATGTTTTCAGAAATAACAATGTTATATGATCTAATTGATTTAGTGACCTAACTACCACACATAGACCCTGAAGTCAGTCTACCTGGGTGCAAATCACAGTTCTATCATTTACTAGTTGTACAACTTTGGGCAAGTTTTTTTTTTTTTAACTTTTCTATCTATGCCTCAGATTCTTTATCTGTAAAATTGAGATAATAATGATACATCCCTCATATGGCTGCATTATGGATTAAGTGGGTTAATATTTGTAAAATGCTTAGAGTGGTACCTGCTTGGTAGAAGTACTCAGTAAGTATTATTATTATTACTAAGACTCCAAGATGATTTTTTAGGCCTTAAGATTCACACCTGATTAGTCTTCATAATACTATCTTTACAAACTTCTTTGTACTATTTTCCCTATGTGGAATATCCATCACCTTCCTACCTAGATTATTCTCCTCTTGAACATCTCAGCTTGGTAGTACTTTCTCTATGATGTCATAAGTTAAGATCTCATCATTAGGGCCCATTTTTAGTGTTAATTGTGGTCAATAATGACCCTATGAAGACTGTTATCTTTTAATAACCTACTCTCTCAATGATATTCTTGGCTGTTCCTTGAATGAATAAAGTAAATCCTACAATTTTTAATAACACTTCCCAATTCCTAGCAAATCTCTTTGCTCTTATAATACTCTTGATAAACAAAGGTGAGCTGATTGATGATATTTTTATGTTTGATTATCTCAAACTTTAGTATAAAAACTCTTATTAGGTTATTTACTCTACCTTACATCCATTATTGAAGTTCATATAAGGTGCTCATAACAGTGACTGGTACATAATATGTGTTCAGTGAAGGAAGGGGAAGGAGAAGAGGAGAGGGAGGAAAATGAAAACGATAAAGAAGAAAATAACAGATATTTCCCCAAATCAGACAACATATTATCTCATTGAGCCTTCAATGACTTAAGAAGAAAATATAATTTATCCCCATTTTAAAGATGAAGAAATTCAGGTTTTGAGTAGTGTAGGGTGATCATAAATCCTGGCTTTCCCAAGACAGTGTCAGTTTACACTTCTTGATCCAGGTATTGTTAATAGTGC
Organism: Bos indicus; assembly: GCF_029378745.1. Lineage (NCBI taxonomy): Eukaryota > Metazoa > Chordata > Mammalia > Artiodactyla > Bovidae > Bos > Bos indicus. The sequence goes on along the minus strand of NC_091765.1, from coordinate 66,317,761 downwards.
TCCTTTTCATTCTCAGTGGTTCATGTTTGGATAATCAACTATATGATTATTCTAGAGTTAAAAATATTAAGGTAACAGGGCCTGTAAGTGCAGGGGCTGCAATTAAAATAACATCAACTCCAGAACCCTCATTGTCTCAGCTAAGCTCATGGAAAAACCGCATAACCCATTTCTTTCACAGACTAGGAAGTAACACAAGATGTGAAAGTTAGAGAGGTATGGGGGACCATACCTCTTTACAAATTTTAAAATGTGAGAGGTCTCAGAGTGAGCACCAAGAGAAAATGATCAGGAGGAAAGGTGTGAGAAACTCTTTCCATTTTTTTTTTTCCTGTCAGATGTCACAGAATAGTTTCACAATTAGAGGTAGTACTGTGAATTTCAACTGCCTGATAAAAATCCCAGCACTGAACAAAAATATCATTATATTTGATTATGCAAGATGTGAATTAATGTTATTCCTGATATCCTAGCATTAAAGCAGGAGAAATTCATTACCAGCCTAAGAGATAACAGTATAACAATAAAAACACCAGTATTTAACATTCATAATAGTTTACAGTTTCATATCACATATACAGAGCACATATTTGTATGTGATTTAATCTCTTTTGATTCTTCCTGCTCCTTGAAATAAGTAGAACAGACACTATTATTTCCATTTTACATGGACCTGAGAATCAAAGGGCTTAAGTAAGTCATGAGATTCATACTTGAGAGTATAAATTAGAATACAATCTCATCCTGACATTTTAAAGTGATTTAAATTATTTAAATATAACTTGACAGAAGCATATTCAAGGGGAATGTACTTAAGGAGAAAAACTGAAATTATGTACACCAGATGGGGAGTGTCTGGACTTAAAAAATTGCCAGTGTGCTGCCCACTAGACACTGATTTTAACTATGCAATTCATCAGGTTATTAAAACTGTGAGATATTATTGCCACCTGGCCCCGTCAGCATAGATACTATGCCTTCAGACAATGGAAGTGAATTTGTAGATTTCACATCTTGGGCTACAGAATGTTGAATATCACTGTCAGATAAAGCACAATTCTTTCTGAGTGAGGAGCGGACAGCAGAAATGCTGGGTCAGCACATCTCACTCTGCAACTGCGCTGAACTCTTTTGTATTGGTTCCCAAAGTAAGGAAACTGCTGATTCTGGGAAAATATGAAGTAAGTTCTGTTTCCCCACTTTTTCCCTATTCTTTTCTAGTCTTTCTCTTAAGCAAACTTGTTCTGTCATTCAATCATTCATTCACATTGGTGCAAATACAAGAAATAAATACTAGCATGATTAGTGCCTGTCTGGGAGTTATTTGCCTTTCATCACGAATCAAAACAGAGGATATCGAGATCTGATGACAGTATTTCGAGCAGGTAGCTTCTGAAACCACCTTCCATAGTTGTTTCCTACCCAACTACTGAAAGGGGCCCACATTTCCACTCAAAACTAAACCTCCGGTCCGTGAGATTGAATAGTATTGAAAAAGAATAGTGGAATTTGTTTGGTTTGAGGTTGGGCTCACATATCTCTGTCCATTCTGCACAAGCCAAAGTACAAATCCTTTAAAATGTGTGAAAGCTCTATGGTAATGAGGCAAAAAAGATCTTCATGACCCAGATAATCACGATGGTGTGATCACTCACCTAGAGCCAGACATCCTGGAATGTGAAGTCAAGTGGGCTTTGCTGCTGCTACTGCTGCTAAGTCGCTTCAGTTGTGTCCGACTCTGTGCGACCCCATAGACGACAGCCCATCAGGCTTCCCCGTCCTTGGGATTCTCCAGGCAAGAACACTGGAGTGGGTTGCCATTTCATTACAAACAAAGCTAGTGGAGGTGATAGAATTCCAGTTGAGCTATTTCAAATCCTAAAAGATGATGCTGTGAAAGTGCTGCACTCAATATGCCAGCAAATTTGGAAAACTCAGCAGTGGCCACAGGACTGGAAAAGGTCAGTTTTCATTCCAATCCCAAAGAAAGGCAATGCCAAAGAATGCTCAAACTACTGCACAATTGCACTCATCTCACACACTAGCAAAGTAAAGCTCAAAATTCTCCAAGCCAGGCTTCAGCACTCAGTGAACTATGAACTTCCAGATGTTCAAGTTGGTTTTAGAAAAGGCAGAGGAACCAGAGATCAAATTGCCAACATCCACTGGATCATCAAAAATGAAAGAGAGTTCCGGAGAAACATCTATTTCTGCTTTATTGACTATGCCAAAGCCTTTGACTGTGTGGATCACAATAAACTGGAAAATTCTTCAAAAGATGGGAATACCAGACTACCCGACCTGCCTCTTGAGAAATCTGTATGCAGGTCAGGAAACAACAGTTAGAATTGGACATGGAACAACAGACTGATTCCAAATAGGAAAAAGAGTACGTCAAGGCTGTATATTGTCACCCTGCTTATTTAACTTATATGCAGAGTACATCATGAGAAATGCTGGGCTGGATGAAGCACAAGCTGGAATCAAGATTGCCGGGAGAAATATCAATAACCTCAGATAAGCAGATAACACCACCCTTATGGCAGAAAGTGAAGAACTAAAGCGCCTCTTGATGAAAGTGAAAGAGGAGAGTCAAAAAGTTGGCTTAAATCTCAAAATTCAGAAAACTAAGATCATGGCATCCAGTCCCATCACTTCATGGTAAATAGATGGGGAAACAGTGGCTGACTTATATTTTTGGGCTCCAAAATCACTGCAGATGGTGACTGCAGCCATGAAATTAAAAGCTGCATATTCCTTGGAAAGAAAGTTATGACCAACCTAGATAGCATATTCAAAAGCAGAGATATTACTTTGCCAACAAAGGTCCGTCTAGTCAAGGCTATGGTTTTTCCAGTGGTCATGTGTGGATGTGAGAGTTGGACTGTAAAGAAAGCTGAGTGCCAAAGAATTGATGCTTTTGAACTGTGGTGTTGGAGAAGACTCTTGAGAGTCCCTTGGACTGCAAGGAAATCCAATCAGTCCATCCTAAAGCAGATCAGTCCTGAGTTTTCACTGGAAGGACTGATGCTGAAGCTGAAACTCCAATACTTTGGCCACCTCATTCTAAGAGTTGACTCACTGGAAAAGACCCTGATGCTGCAAAGGATTGAGGGCAGGAGGAAAAGGGGACGACAGAGGATGAGATGGTTGGATGGCATCACGACTCGATGGACATGAGTTTGAGTAAACTCCAGGAGTTGGTGATGGACAGGGAGGCCTGGCGTGCTGCAGTCCATGGGGTCGCAAAGAGTCAGACACAACTTAGCAACTAAACTGAAACTGAATGAGGCAAAACTATAATTCAGCAAGTTATGCTTATGTCTTATGACAGGGATTTTGAACACAGTAGGGCAGATGTCTGTAATATTTCAAAAGTCTTTCCCTTCCACAATTTCAGAGAAGCAGTTTATGAAGTTCTGTTCACACTTCACGATAGCACACCTTGCAGGGGTGTTTTCCAAAGTAGGGTAGACCTGGATGTAGGAGATATGCACTGATAACCCACTAAAAACGGAATATGACTTTCCAGTTTTGTGAGTACCTTTCAGTCTTCAAACTTTTCATCCTGTCCTCCTCCTGTTTCCAACTTTGAAACATCTGAAAATCAGTTCCCACCAACATGAATCTTCATAGTGAATCTTCTTTGTCTCCTCTCATCAGCCTCAACTCCAAGATCAGTTTGAACTGGGATTTTTGTTCTCTAGAGTGTTCTTTCAGGATGTGCTGAATAGTGTGTGTGTGTGTGTGTGTGTGTGTGTGTTGCAGGTGGGGGTGAGCAGAAAATTGGCGATGTCAGTGGGGGAAAAAAAAATCTCTTTTCTCCATTTAATGTGGTAGTTGATTTAACACATTTACTGGTTATGACAAATGTCTGTGTGGGTGTGGAAGTTTCAGACAAAAGTTGATGTTTCAAAGCAGATATTCATGTTTAGGGTAAGGATACATTTACAGCAGATATGACTAGATAAGATAGATATAGTGGATATTATATGCTTCCATAGTAAATATATATTTCTGAATTAGGTATTTCATTTACTTTATATTTTCAAATGTGATTAAGCTCCTTGGTTATCATTTAAAATTTAACTTGGCTCCTCTAAAATCACCCCAAATGCCTGAGAAAACCTTTTTCATATGCTTCCTTTTATGTTTTACTTTTCTTCTATTTAAATGCTATTCACTTTGTAGTCATAAATCCAGTTATTCTTTGTAATTTCTTAAATGTTTCCAGAAATATTGAAAGTCCAGTACCAACATACAGATTACATTTTGAAAAATGAAATGAATTCACTAATTTTTAAAGACAATGAATACTTAAGTGTGTATACATATATATGCATATATATGTATTTTGAGATTTGTCATGAAATGATTTTGTGTCTCTAAAACTGGCTGTGCCACCTGATAAAGTTGTTTCTATGGAAATGGCTCATGATTCACGATCAACATAAAAGAAAATTACATATGAAAGTATAAGGTAGAGCTGACAGAGGAACTATTAATTTCTGAATTAGAAAATTTAAACGCTGAATTCAAATTTAAATTATTACTAACACTTTTTTATGTCTAGAAAAATTCTTTTATAATCCTAATAAATGTTATTAAGTCTCTATAATATGCTAAGAACTACATACAGAGCCTAAAGAGTATAATCCTAAACTTCCTGTAGCTAACATCGTGCTGAGGGTAGGAGGTGGAAGACAAGGCTAATAAAAACTGTATATGAACTGAAAGAAAATCATTGTTATATTGGGTCTTTTGTCTTTTCAGAGTCTCAGACTTTTCAGAGTTTTGCTTCTATGCCCTAGACATTCTTCCTCCAGTAGATTCCTCTTCCGTGTGGCTACAGACAAGACTATAGAAGAAAGATGATTTCTTGTGGATTTTGAAGTAGATCTAGATCCGTTTGGGTGGAAAGAGATTACAGGTGGGAGAAGGGAGAAATGATGGCATCTGACATGAGAAAATGTTCTAGGCACAGGTAGGATTTCAAATAAATGTCATTGAACTGTCTCTATGGAAACCACAAAGGGGTTTCTCTTGACTAGAGAATTGAATATCATTCTCTTGAAAATAATAGATCGAAAGAAAAAGAAACAACCTCTCCATGAGTCACAGAGGGTTAGAGTAGGCAGACATCCTGAACTTTCAACAAATCTATTCCTCTACCTTCAGGAAGGTTCCCAAATAAACCTTCTCATTCAAATAGGATTTTCTCTTAGCAACTTCCCGATGAATCCATTCAGCAACCAGAAAAAGACTCTGGGCCTCTAACTTTCTGGTTGCATCCCAAGGACCTTAACCCATACTCTTTCTAGGGATTGCTAACAGCTACCTTCTGTCTCAACCCTCTTCTGTTTAAGTCTATTTCTCTATCTGCTTCTCTGCCTTCTTTCTCTGAACTCAATGACACAATCTATGAATAAGCCTTTGCTTAAATAGGTATCCACTTACCAGGAAACCATTTGTGGGGATAGGGCTCTGTTGAAACCTTGTTTCAACAAGGTTGTTTAAAATCAACCCCACCAAACCATTCAAATGTTTCTGCTCTTCTGTAAAGCTCCTGGGAGTCACTTTTGAATTTTCTGGCAGCTAAGCTTCATTTCTGCTGGCCCCACTTGTGCTGTCTATTATACCCCGTCTCATTTCAGTGCCAAATGCACTTTCTACAAGAACTCACACTGCTTTCATGTGATTTCCCATGGAAACACAGTGTTCCAGAAGGACTCTGAATCATTCTACGGACTCAATGGAGAAGACAGCAGATGCTGTGTAAGTGAGTTCCACACAAATCTTTTTTTCCCCTGCCTATAGAGTTTTATAAAAGCAAAGGAAACAGCATACAAAGGTCACTTCTCTAGGGCATTTTGAAAAGTAAGTTCTCAATCTTATCAGGGTCTGGGTCCTCCTAGATAAAGAACAATGTTGCTATAGATTAAAGTTGACTGCACTGAACATTTCTCTGTCTTTGGCCAGCACCTTTTCTCCAAATCTCTAACCAGGTCATTCCAGCCACCACATGTATGGGCTCAGAATTTTTCCATGTAGAACTTGCCTTATTTGTGAACTGAACTGGAAGGGTCACCAAGAAACTAGTTTTTCTCAGGATAGGTCAACCTCCAAAATATTCTGCCTCTATATTTCCACAAGAGGGACTTCCCAGGTGGCTCAGTAGTAAAGAAGCAAACTGCCAAGGAAGGAGATGCAGGAGACTCGAGTCTGATCTCTGGGTTGGGAAGATCCCCTGGAAGAGGAAATGTAACCCACTCCAATATTCTTGCCTGAGAAATTCCAAGGACAGAGGAGCCTGGCGGGCTATAGTCCATGAAGTTGCAAAGAGGGAGACACGACTTAGTGACTGAGCATGTTCCCACAGTATCTTGTAACAACATGCTCTGATATTTTTTCTAAAAGAATCTGTAAAGACATCTACTTTAGTGGTAAACAAGATAGCTGGTACTTCCTTTCCTGTTTCCCTCCCTGGGCAGATGGTACCATATGTGCCCATCATTCAATATGGCAGTCATAGGGCATCTTAGGCTCACTGTCTTTCTAACTTCCAATATCTAACCACTCACAAAATCCCTCTTATTGACTTGTTTGAATCTTTTTTTCCTCTTCCTCTCCATTCCTAAAGCTACTGTTCTACTTGAGGCATTTACCATCTGATATGAAGTTTAAACCCTCCTCTAATGCTTCTTAACTAGAAATGTTTGCCCCTGTTTTAGCCTTCTCTACTTTACTCTCCAGGAAGCCATCAGAATGATCTATCTGAAAAATAAAATGTAGCAACCTGTTAAAATCTGTAGCAGGTTTCCTGTTTCAGAATTAAGACTCATTTCCTTAATGCACACATTCCATCATTTCTTTCTGTTTCTCTGCCTCTCTAACTCTGTCTCGTTCTCTCTCTCTCTCTTTGTGTTTTTAAAATGAAAATGTAAAACGTGTAAAAGTTTTAAAAATCAAACAATTCAAAGGGGCATATAAAGAACACTAAGTATCCCTCCAATTCATACTCCTAGTGCTGGTTCCATTTCCAAGAGGCAGCCACTGTTACTCATCTCCTGAGCATTCTTCCAGAAGTGGTCAGTGCATATACTATATATATGGAGAAGGCAATGGCACCCCACTCCAGTACTCTTGCTTGGAAAATCCCATGGATGGAGGAGCCTGTTAGGCTGCAATCCATGGGGTCACTAAGAGTCGGACACGACTGAGCAACTTCACTTTCACTTTTCACTTTCATGCATTGGAAAAGGAAATGGCAACCCACTCCAGTGTTCTTGCCTGGAGAATCCCAGGGACGGGGGAGCCTGGTGGGCTGCTGTCTATGGGGTCACACAGAGTCGGACATGACTGAAGTGACTTAGCATAGCATAGCATATATATATATATATATATATATATATATATATATATATATATATATATATATACACACACACATACATACACACACACACACACTTCTAAAGAGGGTTCTTTTTACACAAGTGAGAACATTCAATAACACTGTCCTACATCTTGTTTTGAGTATCCTGTTTCATCTCTTGACAATCTTCCCTGTGCCTTTTAAGTTCTCACAATAGTGAATGACCTGTAGTTCCGAGAACACTCCATGCTGTTTGCAGGCACACTTGCCAATGCTTATGCCCTTCCTTTTGCTTGGAAAGTATTCTCATTTGCAGCCTACACAGGGTGCTCACTACTAGTCCTCTTTAGGATTCACCCCAAGTATTAACCCTTTACCATTCCTTAGAAACTACTTCTCCATGCTTCCACAGGACACGGACATGCATATCTCTATCACAGCCCCTACCGCATTGTTTTAAAATCACTATTTCTACATTCTCCTCTACACTATAAAATATTTGAAGATATGGTACACGTCTTAGTCATTTTTCCATTCCTAATACCGAGTTCATGACACGGTAAAAGACTAACTGTTCAGTATGTGCTGAACCAAAACAGCCCACCATCAAGGTAACTATGAGTGTTTCAAAATCTTCCAAAAAGGAAAAAAAAAATTACTTCAAGTATAGAGATCTTTGTTTGTTTGTTTTTTAAAGACTATAAACTCCACAAAGACAGAGACCTTATCTGCTTTAATTACTAAAATGGTTGAATGCGTGCTTTTGGGAAAAGGCCTTTAATCTTAAATATGCAAAACAATGACAGTTTTATTGGGATTGTAAGAGACAAAATACACTCAGCACTTAATGGAGGTGTAGAAGAAAAAAAAACTATTAGCAGAAAAACAGAAAGGAATATGAGGATTTTAAGAAGGGGATACTGAGTTCACTAAAGAAAACCTATTCATCTTTCACTCATCTATGACCAGTCTTTTTTTCCTAAGTTATCACCACTGATAGGAATTAATTTAAAACCTTTCTTGAGCATTTCTGTCAAGTGCTGAGTAATATATTGTTTTATGCTACTGACTATAACTACTTTCAACAACCAGAAGTCAAGAGACTTCATGAAATGCATGATCTTCTGAAAACAGAAGTATTCTAAAATGTAAAAAGTCAATCCTGCTATTATGAAAAATAAGATTCAGTGTTTTGAAAAAGTTATGGGGGAAATTGTATTAACATTTAATCAACTGCAAGGGTATAGCATTTATCTTTCCACTATCCTCAAGTATGATAATGGCCGTTTGAGTTGTTAAAACTCAAATCAGTTAAAAACATTTAATATCATTTATTTTTCTTTTGACATGTTTTACCTTCTCTGATAATGCAAGATTTGATTCATGTGTGTTTTGAGAGTGCTATCAAGAACTTAGGGGGTCTGCCATGACAAAAACAAATATTTATAGAATTGATACTAAGCGATGTTCAGCTCAGGTGACATCTCGGCTTCACCTCTTGCTCCCAGACCACCTGATGGAAAGATTTTAGGTGATTTGGGTAAATCCTTTGGGATACCCATATCTTGGAAAGTAAAGTTCTCCTTCTGTTTCACATTGTGCTGACAAATTTGTTAGTTTGTCAACAGTTGAGCAAAGTTCCCCATGTGAATACGACGGACAACACTGGATGGAAACACTTCAAATACACTCTTGGCTCCAAAGTGCAATACAATATAAACCCAGCATCATTCAAATCTCATTTTGAATACCATTGATTCAACATTTCTTGTTGTTGTCTTTAGGAATGTGTTTAACTAGGGAAAAAATGGATGATTATGTCATAACCAATTAAAATGGCAATCCAAGGGGCCCCAGATTGCACACAATCATTACAGCAATGTTCCCAGGCAACACCTGGAGTTTGCAGTCAGTGGAATTCAATAAATGCTTGTTGACTGACACATCTACAAAAGAACAAAATGGAATAAGATGAAATCTAACAGGAGAATACAGTGGAGAGGAAGAATCTGCATTTTGGCAGAGTCTAAGTTTCTACAGTAGATATTTGAACTGAAAAAGATTTAGTAACTGGGTCATTTACCTTCATTTTACAGAAGAAAAACTTGAGAACTGGAGAAGTCAAGGGAACTTACTCAAAGTCCCAAAGCTAAATACCAGCAATGTTTTCTTACTTGCCTCACAAATAGGAGCCAGGTTCTGGAATCAGGCTGCCTGGGTCTACAGAAGTTAGATCTGTAACTTCTGAGTTATTAAAGATATTTAATCTCTTTCAACCTAACTTTCTCCCTCTCTCAACCTCAGTTTCTCCTTCTATAATGGGGGATGGTGACTACAGAGACTTCAACAGACACGAGTTTGAGCAAACTCTAGGAGACAGGGAAGGACAGGGAAGCCTGACATGCCGCAGTCCACGGGGTCTCAAAGAATTGGACATGGCTTAGCGACTGAACAACAAACAAAATGAGTTACTAATAAAAGGATTTGATAACCATGTCTTCTACATAGGATATTCAACAAATGGCATTCAACAAATGCCATTATTTATTTTCATTGTACTACACACTTTAATTCCTAGTCTGGCCATGTAACCCTAGGAATATAGTATTTCAAATGTAACTTCAAACTTTAAAAAATCTGGATAGGTTTGCTTTGATGTAGCTTAGAGAATAAAAAGATCTGTTATCTCCAAACAGAAAGGTAAAGGGAAGTTTTTCCTCTTTGAACTTCTCTAGATGGTACAATATTATAACCCAGCACCTAAAAGTGAGACCTCGTTAATAAGAGAAAAACATATTTATATCTTTAACTGCTGATATCTGTTCATGCCTTTAAATAGTACTGACCTATTTACTCTATTTGCAAAGGAATTCTGTTATAACCTCAGAAAATTTACCGACAACAGCAAGAGTATGTTTAAGCTATTTTATAAAGCTATTGCAGGCTCTTAGTGAGGGGAAACCCAGTTTGCAATGTTCTTTATTCTGAAAAAGAAGAGTCACTGGTGCTCTGTAAAGTCGCAGGATAGTGTTGTGCAAGTTGCTCTGCTTGGTAACATCTTCATGGCCATCATTTAAGGTTGGATGACTCATAAGTACTGACACAGCAGGACTGCATATCAGTTTTAAGTCGAGCCCTACCAACAAGGCTCTTGTCTTTATCCTGTTCCTTATCATCAATTACTACACTAATTTTTGCTTTTGAGCACAGCTACCTGTTTGACTACCCAGAAATTAATTTGAAACTTAATTTGAAACCTTGGAAAAATACCATCTTTAGAGAAATTTAAAAGAAAAAAAAGGTTCATTTCTTAATAATGCTAGGCCTTGGAATAATGTACTGCAATCTTGCTTCTCAAAGTGCTGTCTGAAAGTGAAAGTGAAGTTGCTCAGTCGTGTCCAACTCTTGCGATCCCATGGGCTATAGCCTACCACACTCCTCCATCCATGGGATTTTCCAGGCAAGAGTACTGGAATGGGTTGCCATTTCCTTCTCCAGAGGATCTTCCCAACCCAGGGATCGAACCCAGGTCTCCCACATTGTAGGCAGACGTTTTACCACCTGAGCCACCAGGCAAATCCTGGTGCTGTCTATGTACCAGCAATTGATAGCATCTGGGAGTTGTTAACAATGTAGGATATCAGACCTCACCCCAGACCTCTGAATAAGAAACTGTATTTTAACATTTTGAAATCCCAGAATGGTTCAGATAAACATTAAAGAATGAGAAGCACTGGCTTAGAGAAATGGGGGAGGGAGATTTCTGATAGGTGGTTACTGTTGGGTGTCATCAGGAGGGTGGTAACTAGACATAAGTGAGACATAAATGAAGTGTATACCAGAAACGTCTGGAATCAACTATTAAAATAACAGTGGGATTTAACAATAGAGGGTATTTCATAAATAAGTTTTTTTTTTTTTCTGGGGTATTATTTAGACAATTAAACTCATTTTAGTTTTTTGAGGAGGTGTTCTTATGTCAATTTTAATGCCTATAATAGCATTCACTGTGGCATCTATGTATGTATGAAGGAAGGAAACAACGAACACACCATAGGTATCCAATCCTGGGAACAGTTTGGGTTGAGACCTACACTGGATTAGAGCTCAATAGATGTGAAATCTTCTGGGGGTGGCCACTCTCAGACCACCATGTTTTTCGATGGGAGACAGAGAGTTGCATGGTTGAAGCTCCTCTTTGATGATTAGGAGCTACCTCTTTAATAAGAAGGAACAGCTAGTCACTGGAATCAAATACAAGGGTTCAACCTTTTGTTACAGGTATTTAACATCATGTTCCTTCCAATCAATTGCTTTAAGACTTGCTTATTATTATCTGTGTTTTATTGGACTTTTAATAGTAAATGTTAGCGGTTACTTCAAGGCAGTTTCTGAGGATTTCTATCTCTTTTTGTTCCAACTGCTCTTTATTCCTCTTTGATCAGCCATTTGTGTATGTGTTTGTGTATGTGTGTAGATATACAATTTCACAGAAATTGTTAAAAAAAAAAAAAAAAAAGGTTTGAGAGATTTAATTTAAAACACATGGAAATCAGTAGCTTTTTAAAGATGACTGTTTAGAAAATAACCGTACTGTAGTTGCTATCACAAGCACAATCTATCCCATGATGCCAAAAGAAAAAGTCCTTTCTGATTTAATCAATAATATTTTTGCCTGAAAAGAAAAGTCCTGCTCTCAAGTATAGATTTTTTCCCTGCATCAGAATTATTCTTTAGAGGTTTTCCATTCACTGTTCAAAACCAACAATTCTTGATTATAGAGATTCTTGACTAACAGAGCTCTCTATCTCTTTTTTAAATTTAGGAAAAATATTTTTAAATCCTGAAGGACATGAATCAAAAATACTCCTGATGTGACGTTAGTCTTTAATGAAACACAATGTTAGAAACCAACCTGGAATTATATTTAACTTAGCATAGCATACGAAAAGAATAAAAGTTAAAAGAACCTAGTTTTCAAAACAGAACATAGTTTTCAAAAGCATTAATGTAATGTACAGTTATGTCATTTTCCCAGTTGTGGAAATGGGTGGGTAATAATGGTAATGAATAAAAAATATAAAAATGAGTAATGTTTTAGCAATGGATTTTAATCTGAATTTTCTTTAAAACTATTTTTATTATATGCAATATCCAGTCTTAGTTGTTATTTTATTGAAAATTCCCTATTAAATAATCTCAGAAGTTATTGCCTATCAGGGTTCTGAAACATGCTCAATATAAAAGCAATAAGTCTTATTGCTCATTGACTTTTCAACTCTACTGTCTTGTCTAAAAATCAAAGCACATCATAGACAGTGCTGTTAATCAGGGCTAACTATCCAGATTGTGTTTCTATAGAATGCTTGATCCTAAACTCCTCCTCGTTTCCATTTTTTTTTTTTTTTGGAGTTATTTGCAATCTATACATTTCAATGCTTTGTCATTGATGACAGAAGAAAAATTAAGTAAATGAAGTTTTATTTTTCTATGTTCTGCTGCTGCTAAGTCGCTTCAATCGTGTCCGACTCTGTGCGACCCCATAGACGGCAGCCCACCAGGCTCCCCCGTCCCTGGGATTCTCCAGGCAAGAACACTGGAGTGGGTTGCCATTTCCTTCTCCAGTGGTTTCTATTTTCCTATCATGTCTCTAACACCATTGTGGAAAGGTAATGGGTAATCTGGTAGAATGTATTTTTTAATGGTTTATCTGTTGGGTGAATATTTTTAAAAAATCAAGTACATACACACATGGTACAGTGAATAAATAGATTTTCTTAAAATATTATTCCATAATAAAGAGCTATTTCCTATGGTAAAGCAATTAAATTCAATATTTTTTTTCTGAGCCTCTGTACAAATTCCACTGAACAACTGATTATACAGGCCTTTTTTGTTATGGTGGTTGTTTTGGTTAAATAGCAACTTCCTATTCCATTCAGTTTTGTTTATGTTTTTAAACTGAAAAGTTGTTTGTAAACATAGTTAACAAAATTATACATTTTAAAAATTCTGAAAAGCATAGTTCTCTGAAAAGCAGACCACTAGCAAAGACATTGTTTGCCTTTTGAGCTTTCCCAATCTTCTCCTATTTTATAAATGATCTGTGTGGGTACTTAGAAGGTGCCAAATAAATGACTGAAAAGGAAAATATTTTCATCATTTATCTACCTGATACAAACAGCTTGTTAAACTAATTCATTGCCTAGTTTATCCAGTCACAATGACATGGATTGGGTATGGTTTGTATATGTGCCCATGTTATTATATTCCTCAGTATCTGTAAATAGTTCCTTTGGGGTGCTTTGTAGCAGGGACATGTATATGAGAGAATATTATAAATGAGGCTATTAAAAACCTTTTCCAAGTCAGAGAATATTCATTGTGCATTGATATTTCAAAATTGTTTTTCTAATACCACCATCAGATTAAAATACTGTTTAAAATAAGCTACTTAAAGCAGGGGAAGGTACAACTATAAAATACAAAATGTAATAGTCACACTTTTAAATCTACTTCAACTCAATATATTTTAAATATATATATTTCTTCCCTGACATACCCTAAAAAAAGAAATTCTTAAGCCTTAACATGCTAAAATAAAATGACACAATAGCAATGAAATGAAATGAACTGACAATTCATTTAGCCTATCACTCTATAGCCTTTACAGCTACACAGTGATAAAATTCCCAAAGGCTTTAGTCTTTAAATTATTAAGGCTATCTAAATTTCCACTGCCACAATACATTTTTTTTCCCGTAAGTGGAATGAAAATGGCATTTTTCTCAGGTAGATCTAGCTGTTCGCTGGGTGGTGTCTTCTAGAAAAGCAACAGGCTTTCCCCCCCTACCTTATAAGAAGCAACAGTTAGAAACTCTAACTAGAAAACTGCTACCCCACAGTGGTTGGAAACAGCCAATAGAGAAAGAAACACTATGATTTCAATCGATGTTGAAACAGCTTCAGAAGGAAGGAGACAATATGAAATAAAAGAATGTTAACTCTTCGCAATGAAAAGATTGCGCTATGTTCACTACACGTTACTATCGCCCTCTCCCTTGCTCTCCCTTTTCCACAGTAACTGATCATCAGGCTTTCCTCCGCATGCTTCGGTGTCTAAGGCAAAACAAAGCAAAACTCGAACCGTTTGATTGCAACTTAAACTCTCAAGATGCAGCAAGACAAATTCATCAACCTCCACGCGGGAACAATGCAAGCCTCTCCCCAGAAGCTGGCTTGAGTACTTTCGTATAAGCCAGCCAGCAGGGACCGTGGTCTCAGCCTGTTGCTCCTGCCACTCCGTATGCTAGGGCCCGGAAAGGGAGAGGGCACTAGGAAACCTCATGTTTGTGCTCCGGTGCTTGGCGGCGGGCCCTGGGCGGGGGTCTGGCTTGTCCGCTGCGGGGATCGCGACTGGCGAGGAGGTGGCTGCGGACCACTGTGCGGGGGCCCGCGGGTGCACGCCACCCGGCCGCCGGCAGATGGTGCCCTGCGCCTCGCAACACCCAAGGAAACCCTGCGAAAGTACCGCTGACTCCGCCCCACCCGCTCCGGCGGAGCCACAGTCACCCGTCCTTCCCCAAATAGTGCCGAGCACGTTTCCTCCTCAACACCCGCAGTAGCCCGTGTGTGTGTTGAAAATACAAACCAGGGCCAGCAGGGCGTGTGTGCCAGAGTAGGGAGCGCGCTTGGAGAGGGATCCCTGGGCCCGGGCGAGGTGACCGCCAACCAAACGCAGAGGGCACGGGGACCGGTCCATTTCGCATCTGCGTAAGCGCGGCGGCCGGGCCAGTAGCGAGGCCACTCACCATGTTCACTTCGGAGACCATGTCTATGCTGGCGACATCGATCCTCATCCCGACGTCCACGGGGGGCCCTGCGGGGGACAGGGGCACATTGTGGACATAATCTCAGAGCGGCCACAGGCTGGGGAGGGGCAGAGGGCTTCCCTGCGCTTACTACATTCTGAATGGGTTCCCACCACCCTCATCCCTCCACCCCGTTGCAGGGGACAGCCCGAGAGAACAGGTGTGGGCACACGCATGATGCAGTGACTATGCAGAGGGTGTGTTGAGCCACGGAAGGTCGGCTGTGCCTCGGGTTCATCCACCTGAGCCTAGGGGTCCGGCGTGTGTGTGAATGTGAGTGTGTGTGTGTGCGCGCGCGTGTTTGGCCAGAGCATAGGGCGTAGTGCACGCTTATGAAAATGACACGCTTCTCCTTCTAATTTTTTTGACATTTATCTTCGACAGGAAAAGAGAACTAGATATGGGTTACAGGTTGAAAAAAAAAAGATGAAGCATTACCTCCAAAGTCCGGCCGCAAGCGAATGTCATATCCTTTGAGCAATCTGTCCACTGTCTCTTTCACGTATGACATGTTGCTGGGCTCGTTGGCGCTGAAGGGAAGAAGTAGGGACCGGATTCAGAATGAGCACAAATTGCGAGCAGACATAAAAATAGACAGGCACACCTACCCCCCCAAATAACGAGCTACATGATCCAGCAAGCATGTAAAAAGAAAACACCTAGAGAAAAAAAAAGACATTCAACAACAGCCGCTCACCTGTGTGCACAACAGACCATGGCAATCATCACAGGGAAAGAGAGAAGCCCCAAACTCTCTCGATTTTGTACTGTCCACATTACTAACTCTGATTAAAGAATTGTCTTTTCTGCGAAGATTCAAGGAATGCAACTTAGTCGGCGGCAGGGCAGTAATTCCCGAATGGACCTGCGCATGCGCAGAGGGTGCTCACTACCAAAAGACACCTTGTGCCTTGCAAACAATATTCCTAGTGGAACAGGCAACAGATTTCAGTTCCTTTAAAGTTCCTGTTTGTGGTGCTCCGCGTTCTCCGATAGTAAAAGATATCCTGCTGTTTCTTTGCTTCGGATCCTACGTGCATATGAGTATGAATCTCTCTTTGTGCATTGGAGGTTGCTATGTTCATTTCCTTTCTGCCTCCAAACCAGTTTTTTTACTCAATTCCCAGGGATCTGGTTTAGGCTGCCTGTGATTGGCATATTTCGTTGACAGTCATGGTAATCTTAGAACTGGGCGTCTGGAGGCGAGGTGGTTCTCTGTGCGTCTGTGTGTGTGTGAGTGATGGGGTGAGGGGAGTAAGGGGGACAAAGTAAGTGGAGAGGGAGAGCCAGAGAAGGAAACTCAGGCTTATTTGTTCAGGTCTCGTGAAAGGCTTCTTAGGATGTCTGGCTTAGTGTCCTCTTTCTCTTTTCCCGGAGGAGGAAGAGGAGCTGGTCGACTTTTGCAGTTGCTCCCCCGACTTGTCTTCCCTCCCCCTTTCGTGTCTCACCAGGCAAGAGAGGTGAGAGAAGCCAACCATGAGGCAGCACCTCGGACAGGAAATTCTTTTTCTAGAGTCATTGGTCGTATTTTCTTCTAGGTTTTAGTAACGAAAATATCTTTTTTATTGCCAAGTGTTAAGCTTGTGTCAGTAACCCAAAATAGGACCCAGAAACACCGAGAGGGTCTAACCTCTGTTTACTAGTAGATTGGGGTTCTGTAGGAACAAAAGCTATTTGAATTAAATTCAATTCAGTCAATACAATTCGATAAAAGTCATTGAGCCTATGTTAGGCAGGAATCCCTTTGCTAGGCATTTGTTCATATATTAAATCTTTTACTAACTTCTAGGAATTCTGGGACTCAAAGACAACTTTAAAAGGATTTCTGACGTTGGGAAATTCACAGGCTGTTGGGGAAGATGGATGTAAATATATGTAAATTCAATATATCTCTATATAGTTTACATAGTGGCAAGATGGTTGTTAATTCTACCAAAGTGAGGTAGATAGGGTTTCTGGAGAAAGAAGGTTTTTTTTTGCCAGAGCAGGGAGGGAGGGTAATTCCAGAAGGAAGGAAGAGAATATGCCAAAGAGACTTGAAAGAGACTTTGACAGACTATGAAACCTGAAAGCCTGTGGTCTGCTTGAGTAGCTGAACCCTGAAATGACTGAGCAGAATATAAAAGGCTGGAAGGAGCGGGGGAGGGAGGAACTGATGGTGGTGAGGGTGCAAAGGGAAACCAAGGCTAGACTACAGGGAAAGTTACATTCTCCATTACACACTTTTAAGCTTCTGGAAATCACTGAGAGTTTTAAGTAGCAATGGTCAGGGTCAGATTTAGGTTTTAAAATGTTCTGATAGAATAAACATGGTAAGAATGATTAACCTTCATCAGTTGTGGACTCTTTGCTGGTTATCATGCACATTACATAGATGATCTCATTTAAACCTGGTAGTAATCCAATGTTATTACTATTAGTATTATTAGATATTACTATTATTATAATTTTATAGATGATACTAAGAACAAATCAAGGTATTATAACTAGTTTAATACGAAACTGCTAATAAATGATGAAATCAGCATTTTAACTCACGATCTATGGACCTATCTGCTGTATTCTATGAAGCATAGATCCCAAGAGAAAGAACCAGAGATACTGAAAACAAGGAAGAAGAATTATTACGGTAACACCAAGCAAAAAGAAATGAAGTCAGATAGTGTTTAGCATAGAAAGGAGGTGATGGACCAGTACAAGTTTTCAGAAATATAATAGAATCAAGTAGTTGTGAAGGTCAGGATTTGCAGACTTTTGAAAGTGGCCTAAACAATTATATATACATTTACACATGTGTAGATCTTGACATTCTATGTATACATTAATTTCATTTTTTTCTTTGAGACTCATGACAACTTTAAACACTATGGCCTTTTCTTCTGGGGCCAGCATTAATTCAATCAATTTTCTAAGTTGACTTAAAAGTATGTAGTCTACTTTTTTTTAATCCATGTGAATCTGCTTTTAATGGGTAAAGGATTTGTTTATGCTACAGGTCTTTGTTGAAGCATAGAACCTCTCTGTGCTGCACAACTCTTTGCAAAAGCTGCACTGGAGAAAATAAAATATATGGAGAGTTTATTTCATTCATTTATTCCTCAAATATTTATTGAACATTTACTAAGTGTCAGACTCTATACTGGTGGTGCAACAGCAGAAAAGGAAGCATACAGAGTCTGCTTCCACATGGAATTTGTTAACTGACCCATCTATTGGAATTTGCAAATTGTTATCCTTGGTAGTCAAATTCAATTTGTAAAAGATGTTATTGGTTAGGTGTTTGCTATATTTTTTAAACTTATATAGCTTTTACTGGGATATATGTTTTCCAGTTGGTTATAAACCTCAATCATTATTTTTGAATAATAACTATGATTTTATTTAGCAGTATTTGCCAAAAGGTCAAAAATAACGGATAAGTACCTATAATATAATCATTGAACATTTACAAAATGATTACTAAACATCTTTTCTCTTGATGTATGCTTACAAAAGCTGAACAATTAAAATAAAATGTTGATAGAGCTGAATATATCATTTTAGAGTTATTTTTAAAACATATACTTGTAAAGTAATTAATCATGATACTTATGAGGTACTTCAGTTGAAGTGTAGGACTACTTAATTATATAGAGGTATGATATTGCAATCTAATTATAGTAGAAGTGTGATATTGCAATGAGACAATAATTTTTTTTAAAGAATAAAAAAGGAAGAAATTAAGCTATCCTTATATCTACATGTTACATTTAACTAGAGAGAAAAATCCAATGAGGCCTCCAAACATATAAGAATACAGTGAGTTAAACGAGACTTCTAGCTTCAAAATCAAATAACATTAAGTACATATTAGTAGTATTCCTGTATGTAACTCCTACCAAAAAGACACATAAAATGGGAAACATTCTATTACAATAATAGGAAAAATTCTAGTGTATCTAGGAATAATAGAAAAAAGTGTAAGAGCTTTATAGAGAATCTATATAATATTTCTGAAGGACATGAGATCTAGCTAAATGAAAACTATGTGGCTGGGGAGAGTCAATATTATAAAGATATTAATTCTATCCGATATAAGAAATATAATCAATTTGAATTGAAATTCCTACGTTTATTGTGAAAATTAAGACATCAGTTCTAAAATATAAATGCAAGAGTAAAGAGTGAAAAAAAAAGACAAAATTTGGAAGAAAAAAAGAAGTATATGGGAGCACTTGACTTTGAAATATCAAGATTTTTGAGACATTGAAATTAAAACAGTTTCTGTTTAGTTTAAAATTCATTTAGATATAGTAAAACAGAAAATAGCACAGCCAAATAAACAGCATAAAAATATTCTTCTATTTTAGGAAAGATAGGAAAGGATGAGATATTCAATAAATGCTATGGGGACAATTTATTATTCATAAAGGGGGAAAAAAGTAAACCTGTACATTATTGCATGCACAAAAATGTATTACAGGTGGATACATAACTGAAATATAAAATCAAAACTTTAGAAAAATCTTATAAGAGATATATTTATGATATGGGTTCAGGGAAAGACTTAAAAGGGGCTTCCCAGGTGGCTCAGTGGTAAAAGAATCCACCTGCCAGTGCAAAAGACTCAGGAGACATGGGTTTGATTCCCTAGGTTGGGAAGATCTCCTGGAGGAGGAAATGGCAACCACTCCAGTATTCTTGCCTGGAAATTCCATGGACAGCAGAACCCAGAAGGCTATAGTCCATGGGTCACGAAGAGTGCTAACGACTGAGCACTTGAGCACAAAGATTTAAAGATAAATGAAAGTAATGATATAAATTATAAAAGGAAAGACCAGTAGTGATAACTACAGAAAATGTAACCTTTAAATCAAAAGATCCTTTAATATAGTGAAAAGTCAACCAAAAGGTGTTTTCAGCAAATTCAACTGCCAAAATATTAGTATGAAGAAATTATCAAAAAAAAAAAAGAAAAATTTTCTAGAAGTCAATAAAAGAGAAAGAAAGAATAAAAAAGACAAAGAGTGTCTCTAAATGAGGGATTGCTAATAAAACAATAATGTGGTGGTGGTGGTTTAGTCTCTAAGTGTTGTCTGACTCTTTGTGACCCCATAGACTGTAGCCCACCGGGCTCCTCTGTCCATGTGATTCACCAGGCAAGAATATTGGAGTGGGTTGCCATCTCCTTCTCCAGGAGATCTTCCTGATCCAGGGATCGAACCAGGGTCTCCTGCATTGCAAGTGAATTCTTTACCAACTGAGCCACCAGGGAAGCCCTAAAACAATGATATACCATTCTAAATATACCAGATATGAAAAATTTAAGAATGTCAAATATTGGTTAGAGATGCTCATATAAGTACTTTCAGGAGGGATATAAATGGATCTGAATACTTTATAAAGAAATTTGTGCATGTCTGATAAAGTCAAAGATGCACACACCATTTGGCTCAGAATTTCCAGCACTAGGAACACACCCTAGAGATATATTTATGCAATCTAAGAATGTTGATTGCAGTGTAGCTTTTAATAGTACTAAATTGGCAGCAACCTAAATATTTATCTATTGGGAATAAATATATAGTTATATAATACAATAAAACACTCAATATATAAAAAATCTATATGCTTTTACACAGATAAATCCCATCATAAATCACTAAGCAAAAACAAAACAAAATAAAAAGAGCTAGATATGGAATGAAACAAATTGACAATATTAAGTAAAGTTAAAGACATTAAGTGAAAAAATCAGAATATATATTACTTTATAGCACCCCACTCCAGTACTCTTGCCTGGAAAATCCCATGGACGGAGGAACCTGGTGGGCTGCCATCTATGGGGTCTCACAGAGTTGGACATGACTGAAGCAACTTAGCAACAGCAGCAACATGTATATAATACAGATTTTGGATAATAGATACTGTAAAGATAAATAACAAAATAGGAAGGGTACTAAGTTTTAGGTTATAAAATATGCTTCAACTCTATCTATAATACTTAATCCAACAAAAAAATCTAAAGCAAATTAATCAAAACATGAGATATATATATAGATATGATTCTGCTCTCTCTATATTTCAAGGTATTTAAAATATTCTATAAAAATTCATTAAGCTAATAAGTAATGAATTGGTAAGATATATATGCAATATACATTATTAAAATATTGAACCACATTGATAAGGGAAAGAAACAAACCTAATAAGTAAATGGGCAAACAATTTTAACAGGACTCTCACAAAAGAAAGTTTCAAAAATAATATTAAAAAACATCAACCTCAGTAATAACTAAATTAATACAATTTTTAAAACTGTATGAAGTACTATTTTTATTCACTAGTTTGCTATTTTAAAAAACATTTAGTCTCAATTATCATGAATGTTTTGGAGAAATATAATTTCATACACTTTGGGGGCTGAATTACCACAATCTATCTTAAAGGACAGTTTGTAATATTGTCATACAATATGCAATTTTCTGAATCTACCTGTGGGATTTTCATTCTGTTTAATTAATCAGTGTTTCTGATTTAACCTAATGTGTGTACATATATATATAATATGTATATATCATATAATGCCCTGGGGAAGGGAATGGCTACCCACTCCTGTATTCTTGCCTAGATAATCCCATGAACAAAGGAGTCTGGCAGGCTACAGTCCATGGGGTTGCCAAGAATCAGACATGACTGAGTCTAAGCACAAATACACACATATATCATATATATTATATTAACTTATTATGCATAGATCACATTCAATTTAAATATTTAATAATTATTTAATATATGTCTACATTGTGAAATGCTTACCACAACCAAGTTGATATAGCTATCATCTCACATAGTTACCTTCTTGTATGTAGGTGTAATGAAAACACTTAAAATATAATCTCTTAGATTTCAATGATTATTGAATTACTATCATCTATAATGATTATTATCTATAATAATTATTATTATATAAGCAATGATTATTATCTATAATGCAGCCATGAAATTAAAAGACACTTCCTCCTTGGAAAAAAAGCTATGAAAAACCTAGACAGCAAAATAAAAAGCAGAGTCATCACTTTGCTGACAAAAGTCCTTATAGTCAAAAAGGTCAAAGCTATGGTTTTTTCAGTAGTTATGTATGGTTGTGAGAGTTGAACTATAAAGAAGGCTGAGCACCAAAAAACTGATGTTTTCAAACTGTGGTGCTGGAAAAGACTCTTGAGAGTCCCTTGGACAGCAAGAAGATCAAACCAGTCAATCCTAAAGATAATCAACCCTTAATATTCATTGGCACTGATGCTGAGGGGGAAGCTCCAATACGTTGGCCACCTGATGCAAAGAGCCAACTCATTGGAAAAGACTCTGATGCTAGGAGGGCAGGAGGAGAAGGGGGTAATATGGGATGAGATGGTTGGATGGCATCACTGACTCAATGGATATGAGTCTGAGCAAACTCCAGAATATAGTGAAGGACAAGAGAAGCCTGGCGTGCTACAGTCTATGGGTTCGCTAAGAGGTGGACACGACTAAGCGACTAAAGAGTAACAACAGCAAATCACCATGATGTACATTGTATTCCCAGATTTTTCTCATCTTACAACTGGTGAAAGGGTCCAAATTTTCATTTATGATATATTTTTATCACAATCATTATTAGTGAGGTTTGAATTTTGCTAAGATAGACACACTGTCTTTGAAATATATATCCTTTTTATGCTTTCACACTTTATTTCATAGATTAAGTAACATTAACTTATTAAGATTATAAAATGTTTTACTTTGTTATTATGCTGAAGGCTTTGAATGTGTGGACCACCACAAACTGTAGAAAATTCTTAAACAGATGGGAATACCAGACCAACCACCTTACCTGTCTCCTGAGAAACCTGTAGGCAAGTCAAAAAGCAACACTTAGAACCAGACATGAAACAATGGACCGGTTCAAATTTGGGAAAGGAGTACGACAAGGTTGTATATATTGTCACTCTGTTTATTTAACTTATATGCAGAGTACATCATGCTCCACAGATAATTGAGTGGCATCACCGACTCAATGGACATGAGATTATGCAAACTCTGGGAGGCAGTCAAGGACAAAGAAGCTTGGGATGTTGCAGTCCATGGGACTGCGAAGAATTGGACACGACTTGGTAACTGAAAAACAATAATAAGGTAGTCACACTATTAATGAAATGTATATCTTTTTTTATGCATTCACACTTTATTTTGTGACTCTTTGTGATCCCATGGACTATACAGCCCACGGAATTCTCCAGGCCAGAATGCTGGAGTGGGTAGCCTTTCCCTTCTCCAGGGGATCTTCCCAACCCAGGGGTCGAACCCAGATCTCCTGCATTGCAGGTAGATTCTTTACCAGCTGAGCCACAAGGGAAGCCCAAGAATACTGGGGTGGGTAGCCTAACTCTTCTCTAGAGGATCTTCCTGACCCAGGAATTGAACTGGGGTCTCCTGCATTGCAGGCAGATTCTTTACCAGTTGAGCTATCAGGGAAGCCCAATTTATTAAGATTATAAAATATGTTTTACTCTTTTATTATTCTGAAGCCTTTGAGTGTATGGATCACAGCAAACTGTTTAAAGAGATGGAAATACCAGATCAACCACCTTACCCATCTCCTAAGAAACCTGTAGGCATGTCAAAAAGCAACACTTAGAACCAGACATGCAACAACAAACTGGTTCAAATTTGGGAAAGAAGTATGACAAGGCTGTATATTGTCACCCTGCTTATTTAACTTATATGCTGAATACATCATGCTCCAAAGGATGATTAAATGTCATCACTGACTCAATGGACATAAGTTTGAGCAAACCCTGGGAGGCATTCAAGGACAAGGAAGCTTGGGATGCTGCAGTCCTCGGGACTGCAGAGAGTTGGACATGATTTAGTGACTGAACAACAATAATAAGGTAGCCACACTATTAATGAAATATGTATCCCTTGTTATGCATTCACACTTTATTTATTAGATTAACATATTAATTTATTAAGATTATAAAATCTGTTACTTTATTACAATAAACCTTTAACTAACAAGTATCATTTTTATCTGTGCTAATGCAAATAGTCTCATTTCATTTTTGCATATGAATTTATTCTGTAAAAGTTTATTATTTTCTTATAAAAATGTCTTGTGTTTCAGGCTATATTAGTAGCCAGTTATTTAACAGATTTCTAGCTGCTAATACGAAAAATGTCTTTTTTTCTACTTTGTATTTTTCACTCTTCTTATTCATATATTACAATGTGGACTTCTGAAAATAAATCTTATATGATACAGTCAGGTATATTTTTATTTCTTTTTCATTTTACTTTTTAATCAGGTCCTAACAATTTTATAAATTATGCTATTTTAAATAAATTAATATTTTACCCTTTTATTACATTTATACTTTTTAAAAATTTCTTCTCAGATTGCTATTTCCAATATTTCTACTATTTCCAGTATTGAGAGTGGAATACTCTAAGGGTATTCCTTTCTTGTTTTAAAAGGAATTCTACTCAAATATATGACTTCTTATTTTAAAAAATCTTATTATTAGAGCTATTCTAAGTTATTGATTTTGTTTAAAACACTAATTTTATATGCTTAATAAGAATAGTTAAACAGTTTTATAGACTTATTACCTACCAATCCTAAACACTGGACATTTTCCATGATTTTAGGTATTCTTCTGGGGTAGTGATACTATGATTAGTTCTATTTTACAGATAAAGTAACTGAGACAGAGAAAGTTCATTAATATATCTAAGGTCAAACAGTATATCCAAGGTCAAACACTGAAACGATAGAGATGGAATTCCAATTTAGGTAGTTTGATGACAGTCTATACTACTCTTTGCATGTTTAGCCCCTCAGTTGTGTCTAACTCTGCAACTCCATGAACTGTAGCCCACCAGGCTCCTCTGTCCATGGAATTTTCTAGGCAAGAATACTGCAGTGGGTTGCCATTTCTTTCTCCAGGGGACCTTCTGAACCCAGGGATTGAACCCACATCTCTTGTGTCTCCTGTACTGGCAGTCGGATTCTTTACCGCTGTGTTACCTGGGAAGCCCTCCATACCACTTTTTACCAGTACACTATTAATTATGAAAAAATGTTGCCACTGTAAAATGCTTTTTTAACCTCTGTTGATATAATTACATGATTTTTTTTTTTTGGCAAGTTCTGCTATGTAATTAAATGCACTTTGGGTTTATTCTATGTTATGAGTGATTTACATTTTTAGAACAAGCCAGAATTAGAGACATTCTTTTCTTTAAGCACCACAGACCTGTGCTCCCCAAGTGGTATAATGTAAAGTGTCAGCTGGAAGTGCTTGGCATGTTGTGACCTCTGACTAACTAATGCGGGCCTGTGGGTAGAAGAAGATCAAAGAGAATTACTATTAAGTTGTTACCAGGGAGATATTGCCTGATACTAAACTACCATTTAAAAATGTTGCCATTCATAACTTTGCTATATGTAGAGATTTTACAGTTTTTTTTTTAGTAGGAACTATTTATACTTTTCATCTTACTTATTTCATAGGTTAAATGTATCTAGAATTAACTGAAGGACAAAAGGGTTATAAATAGCGAGGTTATTATCCAGGTAAACAATTCTTTACCTAAATGTATAGTGTTAGGGTTCATTCATTTACTCAAAAAATATTTTCAGAATTATAAAACAATACAAGATAAAAAAAAACTAGCAAGGTAAACACATATGAATTACTAGTATATAATATCAAAAATGCTATACATGAGAAAAAAGCATTTCATACTACTCTGTAGTGTTAGGGAAGACACTTCAAAGAAGTTGAAACTTTTTGAACAAAAATGATTTTCAAGTGCTAATTCTGTACTCTCACAAACTAGCATTCAGCTGTGTTGAGAATATAAACTTGTTTTTAGACATAAAAAGACTGATAAGTCTGCCCCCTACAAATCCTTTAGGCAAAAATTACCTAAAGATTACTACAGCAACACAAAAACATCAATATAAGGTGAGGCAATTAAGACATAAAATTAAGTGATATGCAAATAAATGAATAAAACAAATTATTTAATTTTTAAGTTAAATGCAGTGAAATTGAAAGCAATTGTTAAGAAATTATTATGAAGCTATAGGCAAAAGGTGCAGATACACTTATGTATCAGAGAAGGTGCTGTGACATTGACTGGTTGTGATGAAATAGGAAGGAGTAGATATTTTGAATAAGCTTCATTTAAAAAAATTATGAATTAAAATCAACTTACAATGTATTTAATGCTTACTATGTGTCTGGCACTGTGGTAAGTCTTTTATTAAGTCATTTATATGTGACATCTTTAAACTCTGGTTAAAAAAAAACTGTCTTCATTTTTCAGATTTTTTTTGATGGGAAAAGCAACTTGCTGTTGGTCACATAGCTTAGATATGACAGAACCAGGATTCAAGCCTATAAAGTCAAAATCCAAAACCAGTATAATTCGCTGCTTTTGATGGAGAAAAGGTGGAGCACAGGTAGTGAACCATCCAGAAGCTGGTAGACAGATAATGAAGAATTCCCCTAAAAGATGAGCAGAACCTGAAATAGTAGTTGAGTAATAGTGAGGGTAAGACACAGTGAGATAAGCCTGCACATTTTGAAGATCTACACACCTGCAGAGGAACTGAAAATACTGCCATACTTGTGAGCTGCCATGAATTCTTTACATTTCCAACTTCATTAGAGTATCTGCTATTACTAGTGGATTTCAACATTTCCTGTATGCTTACATGGCCCAGTATTGTGGCTGAGATTTCTGTGTTCATCTCTATGATGCCCATTCTTACAATACAGCTCTCTGAGGAAAAGAAGCTTTTTCTTTAATTCATCAATGTATATCCCTTATCTAGAATCTTGTCTGCATGAAATATATATACATGTATGTTTGCTGAATACATATGTGCTGAATGAATGGATAAATAAATTCAATAATATTTCTTGACTGTCTAATATGATCCAAGAGTATTATTCTAAATACAGGGTGTACAACTCTGAATAGATAAAAATACATCTTAGCTATTTTAACATTTATATTTTGGTGAGGAAAATGGATCATAAGCGAAAAAAAAAAAAGCAAATATACAGTATACTGTATATGTAGACAGTTATAGGAGGAAAAACAGTAAACTAGGAAATGAAAATTTGGGAGGGGAAGTGTTTGCTGAGACTTTAGAAATAGTGGTCAAGGAAGATAACATTGAAAAGATGACATTTGGGTAGAGAGCTATAGATAGAGATGGAGCGAGCCAGATGTAAATCTAGAGAGGAGAAACATTTCCAACAGAGAATAGCAAGTGTAAGGATACTGCAGTAAAAAAAGTATCGGGTATGTTTAAGGAGGCCAGAGCTGTTACAGCAAAATGAGAGGCAGAAAAAGCAACAGGAGATGAGTTATAGAAGACAGAAAGTCAGTGGAAGAATCTGATGTGGAGAAGAACGTAGTCTGATTTGTTTTTTAATGAAATGACTCTAACTACTTTGGAATGTAGACATCTGGTGGGCAAGGGTGGAAGGAGGTGCGTCACTAATCCAGGTGGAAAATAAATGGTAGTAGTGGTGCTGATAAGTGGTCATATTCTGGATACATTTTGAAGCTAGAGTTAACAGAACTTTCTGACAGATTAGATATGTTGTGTGAGGGGAAGAGAGGAATTAAGGATGACTCCAAAGTCTCTGAGCCGAGAGGACCATTATCCAAGACAGGGAAGGTGTGGAAGGATAATTTGGGAATGGGTGTTTTGTCGTAAGTTGGTTTGGGACAGACTAAATTGGATAATTCAAAAAATTAAGATCATGGCATCTGGTCCCATTCCTTCATGGCAAATAGATGGGGAAACAATGGAAATAGTGAAAGACTTTATTTTCTTGGGTTCCAAAATCACTGCAGATGGTGACTGCAGCCATGAAATTAAAAGACACTTGCTCCTTGAAAGAAAAGTTATGATCAACCTAGACAGTATATTAAAAAGCAGAGACATTACTTTGCCACCAAATGTCTGTCTAGTCAAAGCTATGGTTTTTCCAGTGGTCATGTATGGATGTGAGAGTTGGAGTATAAAGAGAGCTGAGTGCCGAAGAATTGATGCTTTTGAACTGTGGTGCTGGAGAAGACTCTTGAGAGTCCCTTGAACTGCAAGGAGATCCATCCAGTCCATTCCAAAGAAAATCAGTCCTGAATATTCACTGGAAGGACTGATACTGAAGCTGAAACCCCAATACTTGGGCCACCTGATGCGAACAACTAACTCCTTGGAAAAGACCCTGATGCTGGGAAAAATTGAAGGTGGGAGGAGAAGGGGACGACAGAGGATGAGTTGGTTGGATGGCCTCACCAACTCAGTGGACATGAGTTTGAGTAAACTCCGGGAGTTGGTAATGGACAGGGAGGCCTGGCATACTGCAGTCCATGGGGTTGCAAAGAGTTGGACATTACTGAGCGACTGAACTGAACTGAAAGTTTTTTATTTTTTGCTATTTACATTTATTCTTTCCTATTTTACCTATTCATATTACTCTTTGTGTCTAGTTGCTTCTTATTTATTTCTTTGTATTTAGCCCTTAGGTATATTACTACAGTGGTTTTCACAGTACACTTCTCCTAGGACTTTGAGTAAATGCATGAATAATGCAACCATCAGCAAAGCATCATAGTTATGAAAGTATCATTGAAGATGTGTATAATATTGAAGGGTTGCCAAAGTCATAAAACTTTTTTCTTACTATTATGTCATATCTAGAGCATGATGCCAAATACTCCTTTTAGATTCACTTGAGGTTAACACCAGCAGGGAATTTAAGAGTCTGACCTAACACTCTCTTTTTAAGGTGAGAAATAGTGAGAGATATAGAAGCTATATGACATGCAGAAGACCACACATCTAGTAAGTTGTAGACCTAGAATTTCATTCAAGATGAATTAACTTCAATCATCACTCTTTCCAGACATCTTCCTCCAGTCAAAAGTTGTACTAATTCTGGTATTTATCAATCTTGCTTTTAAAACTGAACATGCTACTTATTAAGATTTAAATTTTCTGATAATAAGAGGTCAGATATTTTAACACCTGGTTTTAAAACTGATTCTATTCTCACATTAACCAAGAAATATCTTTTGGTTCATTAAATTGTCTGCATAATAGAAATTTTGTCATCTAGAAAAAGGTAAAATTTTGAATTCGGCTTTCCTTTTCTTCAGAAAACCATTAAGCAGTTTTGTAATTCATTGAATGTCACCATGTTACCTTAATGGTCAATTCAAGTGGCTTGAATTGATCATAATTTTCCAAAAATTTCTATTAAACCATTATTAAAGAGTTTGAAAAATTTTAACAACGTAGAATAATAATAGAAATAATAGGCTTGGCTTGTCACTCAGTAGTCAGGAATGTGAATTTTTATAGGGCAAAATGTGAAGTGTTTTAAAAGAATCTTTGACTTTTGCAACCCAGAGCATATTTCATTGAAGGCCACATGCTATATCTGCATGCACAACCTCTTAACCTGTATTATTTAAATTGTTTTACTTTCATTGCACTTCATCACCCTGTACTTGATATTTAATTAATGCTGAACTGTTCCCATTTTCTGTATAAACAGAAGCAGGACTTTCATGTTGGATTCTATCACTGCAGCACTTCTCTGTCCATGTCATCCTTGAAAAAGTCAAGATATAATTCTCCCTAATACTCCAGGCTTTTTAGCAGTGCTTAAAACCTCTATTGGAACATTTTCCCCATAGTTCTATAGGTAGCTGGATATAAATTTTCTCTGCTACTTTGTGTCCTTTAGGAAAATTATCTGTGATAGAATATGGCAAAAAAATACTGGTAGACTGCAGGAGATCAAATGAAGAATGGAATGAATAAATAAAGTAGAAAAGCTTAAAGCTTCTACAGAGAGAGTACTTTTCTACTTTTAATCAGAGAGAGTAAAAATGTTGCAAAACTAACCAATGCCTAATAATAGTATGTTGATAAATAGCAGACAGACCTCTACAAATTAAAGCACACGATTAATGGCAACATTTCCTAATGCTCTGAAACCATTTATTGTCGCTTTTGCAACTCAGTGTCTTCCTTGAAGTTAGTGTGACTGTGACATGTTCAGTGCAATAGAATGTCAAGAAGACAGTTTGGCGTTACTTTTTGGCCAAGATGGCTAAATAAACTGTGTGCTTTTCATTCTTTTTCTCTTTCTCCCACTTCAGTGAAGCTAGAGAAAGCAGAAGTAAAAGATCAAGGAGTCACATGATGGAAAGAAGCTCTGATCCCTGTCAGTTCTTGGAGAAAATCTACTCAGAATTTAAATGAGTAAACAACATTGGACCTTACCTGAGGGAGAAATAAACTTTTACCTTATTATGCTGAGTATTGTTTCTTATAAAAACTTGGGTTAATTACCATAACAATGTATAAAAATGAGTAATTTCCAAAACATAATGTTAATATAAAAGCAAATATATATATATATATAATTTACTATATATAAAATGTTAAAAGCATAATAGTTATTTGGTATACGTATATAACAATACACAAATATTCGTGGAAAGATGACTGCATTTAAAAAATGGAAGAACTACTATGGTGGAGTACTCAGGAAATTTTGATTGTTTCTGTTTTGTTTTTATTTTATAAGTTTTGAATCTATTTTGACAAAATGCTAGAATAGAGCCGAGTACAGTAGATCTTTATTATACTACTTTATGGTGATTTTTTCCCCTGTATTTTGAAATATCAAAAAATCAACATGTAATGATTGTGAGGAGTTTAGACAGAAGTCTATAAATCATAAAGAGTTTGGGAGAAAATTTGCACATATTCATCAAACATTTAAAATTAGGTTTAAGCAAAAAACTTGAAAAAGCAATGTCTTTTCCCTTTACTGAGAAATGTATTTTACTTAGAAATTAAATATAAACCTGTGAGCTACCTCAGAGTTAGAGTTAGAACAGTTTGAAAATACAAAGTGAAGCAACCATGAGTCAAATTCATAAACCGCAGCACAAGTTATTGGAACACATTCACCACAGAGGAGAGGTATGCATACCCCAAACAGATTTCCCTGGGAACAGTCTGGCCCCAGTGTCTGGGACATCTCTGCTCTCCAGTCAAGCCTGACCATCTGGTCTTATCTAGAACCTGCTCGCACCCATTCCTGCATCTAGTTTTTAGCCCCGGGCAAGCAGCATATAACACAGATGTCCTTGGCTCAGCCCCACATCTGTCTTGCTGCCAGTTTTCTTAGTATTTGCTGCCCAGACAGTTCACAGCTGGGCTGAATGTCTATCTCAGCCTCCTCAGATCCAGGGCAGGATCAAAGTTGCAGGCTCGGTGTGTTTTCACAATAAAGTCGGAAAGGAGTACCTTAATCGCACCTCTGGGTTTATTCCTGCAGCAGCAATGAATACAATCATGTTGGTTCATGGCCCCCATACAAGGAGGGCAAGGAGAGAGTGGAGAAAATGCTGACCACTCCAAATTGGTAGATGACTGTGTGAATAAGCAGGGGAACTTACCTGCAAAACTTGTCTGGCTGCAAAATGAGTAGATTTCCATACAAGATACTCCCCTGCTCCCTGAGAATCTTAAAACTTTATATAGAGTTCTTAATGGGGTTCAGTACATATTCCATCGAAAAGGTCTCAACAGCCCCTTGCTCTCTCAATGCTATGTCCTTGAAACAGCTCCCAGTGTGGGCATAGTGAGCAGAATGTACATTTCAAGGATAGGGAAGGGGTGAGGAGTCTGGGTCAACTGGCGGTCCTGTCATCTCTATGACCTCCTCCAAAAAAATTGCAAAGTCTTTGGAGTTTGCCTGAGCCTCCTGCATCCTCTTCTGGAAACTTTTCCCACCTGGTTTCATTTCCTTTCATTTTGTGGGTGCCTCGGCCACCTTTGAACTCCATATACCATTGAAACTGCAAACTGTCTAATGCCCTCATTTTCACTTTGACTAAAAGTTATTCACACCAACGTGTTAACTCCCTAATGCTTTAACACTTTTAAGCTTTTAACCTCTAGCTATAGAAACTTTCTCTCCATCAGTGGCAATGTTAAAAAAACCTGTCAGTTTCAAAAATCAAATATGTTAGTTATTAACATAGCTAACATGTTGTTAGTGCTCTGTTCCAGGCACTGTTTGAATTGTTTTAACATGTATTAACACACTTAATCCTTGTTAGCAATAAAATAGGCACCATCATTGTCCTTATTTTGCAAATGATGAGTATGAAGCCAAGAGTAGTGAAGCAATGTTCCCAAGGTCGAACTGTTAGATAATGGGGGAGTCAAGATTACAAAATTCCAGATAATAATATTCCAGGTTTGGGGAAGAAGAAACAAGAACTTTGCTAAATAAAAAGTATAATATGGTTCAGTTCAGTTCAGTTTAGTCGCTCAGTCGTGTCTGATTCTTTGTGACTCCATGGACTGCAGCACACCAGGCTTCCCTGTCCATCACCAACTCCCAGAGTTTACTCAAACTCATGTCCACTGAGTCGGTGATGCTATCCAACCATCTCATCCTCTGTTGTCCCCTTCTCCCACCTTCAATCTCTCCCAGCATCAGGGTCTTTTCCAAGGAATCAGTTCTTCGCATCAGGTGGCCAAAGTATTGGAGTTTCAGCTTCAGTATCAGTTCTTCCAATGAATATTCAGGACTGATTTTCTTTGGATGGACTGGTTGGATCTCCTTGCTGTCCAAGGGCCTCTCAAGAGTCTTCTGCAACACCACAGTTCAAAAGCATCTATTCTTTGGTGTTCAGCTTTCTTTATAGTCCAACTCTCACATCCATACCTGACTACTGGAAAAGCCATAGCTTTGACTAGATGGACCTTTGTTGGCAGAGTTATGTCTCTGCTTTTTAATATGCTAAGTTGGTGATAGCTTTTCTTCCAAGGAGCAAGCGTCTTTTAATTTCATGGCTGCAGTCACCATCTGCAGTGATTTTGGAGCCCCCCAGGGACTCCTGTCTGATTCAATTCTGGAAAGAATAGTGTGTATACAGATGTGAGGCATCCGGAGCCGGAAGAAAGGGCTAAGAACAGCTCACCTGGCAGCAATGAAGTATCAAAGCTTAGAAAACCTTGAAAGTGGAAAGAGGCTTATGGGCAGAGATGGAAAGAAAACCCAGATACCAGGAAGAGAACAAGGAGACTGGGAAGTGTAAAGAACAAACTAGTCTCGGCAAATAGTAATGCTCGGCAAATAGCATCTTAGTGAAATCTAACATCAAGAAGAGTGTCCTCACACAAGTGATCAGGGGACGTCCTTGTGAGGCTGAAAGGCAAATAGCATCAAAGGTCCAAGGTGTCATGCTGAGAGGTGTACCATGCCACTGTTCTAGTTCAGAAAACCAGGCTCATCTAAATATTATATAGCAAGCACTCCCCAACAGGCCTCCTGGCCTCTAGCATTTCCTTACTCCAAACTGTTGTTCAGTCTAACTCTCCTCACCTCCCATCAACACAGACATAACCAGAATGACCATTTTAAAATGCAAACTTGATTACATCAATCCCAAGATATATATCCTTTATTGCTCTCCCAATGCTGTTAGGATATGAATACCTTAGGATGACTTAAGCCTTCTTATAATCTAGATTCTGCCCATCTCTCTGGTTTCTTGTTCCGTCTCCCTAATTTTTCTCCTTTCTCTAGACGGAGTTTCTAGTTATCTATTTACTATTAACTTCTACCTTAATTTCATACCCATCAAAGAGTACAGTTGATACGATTTCAGTCTCTTGACATTTGTTTTGGTTTGCTTTAAACCCCAGCATGTGGCCACTGGGGGTGGTGTCCCATGTCATTTGAAAAGAATATATACTTTGCAGTTGTTAGGTGAAACGGTCCCCTATGTTTTTAAGATCCAGTTTCTTAAGTGTGCTATTGAAATCATCTACATGCTTATTATGTATTTTGTCAGTTCCATTAGTTTTGGAGAGAAAGTATGTTAAAATCTCCCACTATGATTCAAAATTTTGATTTTGTCAATGTTTCCTACGGTGTTTTTAAGCCTGTAAATTGAAGTACAAACAAATTCAGAATTATTATATCATTCTGGTGTGTATATGTCTTTTTTCAATATGAAACATTCACCTTTATTTCTAATGATGTTTCTTGGAGATTAGGTTTCTTTTATTTGATATAATGACACTTGAAAACATGGGGGTATACTTTACCTTAAAATTATTTGTGTTTTACCTTCAAAGTAAGCCTTTTTTTTAAGTGGCATATACTTAAGCTCTTTTTGTTATTCAGTCTAACAACTTTTATCTTTTTTAAAGAGATATTTGTTTGTATTAATTGGAGGATAATTACATATTGTGATGGCCTCTGCCATACGTCAACATGAATCAGCACCCTTATCTTTTAGTTACCATATTTACTTTAAAATTTTAATGTAATTATTGGAGTATTTGGTTAAAATTTAACATCTTACTACCTTTTCTATTTGCCTCACATATTGTATGTTTCTGCTTGAGTTCACATGTCACAAAATTTTGTTTTACAGGCAAAGTCAAATATGCTGAAAACAACATATTAATTATAGAATCTTATGCCAAACACATATATAGTACTTTTTAACACTTAGCCTTTATAATTCCATATTTCAGAAGACGTTTGCCTACGGGATACAGGCTTTATCATAACTAAAGTCAATGTAATCAGAACCAAGTGAAGCAATTTGATTTTGGACTGATTTTGTATTCATGATCCAAGACAAAGTATAGATATAGTAGATGTGCCAGACCCATAAAATTACAGTATTCTATCTTTATGATTATAACTGGGTAATTTTTATACATTTTCATTTTTTACTGCAAACTTTGTGGGAATATACAATCTGGAATAATGAAATAAATTATAATATGTTAAATATCTTTTCCAAGA
This sequence comes from Bos indicus, assembly GCF_029378745.1. NCBI lineage: Eukaryota > Metazoa > Chordata > Mammalia > Artiodactyla > Bovidae > Bos > Bos indicus. Next base: position 66,282,602 of record NC_091765.1, on the reverse strand, counting down.
GCCAGACTATTTCAGTATAATATAATGAGGGGGCTGTTTGTGAGGGTTAGGAAGCCTTATGAAATTTCTGGAAGCCAATCCTGACCTAAAATAAAAATGTATGGTCATTATTCGATATGGAAGGGAACAGCAATAACACAGTTTTTATTATAATTCTGTTGTAAACAACTCAATTGAAAGGACTCCATTTCAAAGAACATCTAAAGGAGTTAGAAAAATAGTTTTTATCTTACCCAGGAAGGAGAAGACAAAAAGAAATCACTACTTTTTTATTAGATGACTTAAAAAACATAACAAAAGTCTCCCTGAATCAGATACTTCCAAGTTTCAAATAATTTTTAAAGAACAGCAAGAAGAAAGGAGAGAACATTTATTCTCTTTGTTGTTGCTCAGTCGCTCAGTTGTGTCTGACTCTTTGCGACCCCATGGACTACAGGATGCCAGGCTTCCCTGTCCATCACCATCTCCCAGAGCTCACTCAAACTTATGTCCATTGAGTCAGTGATGCCATCCAACCAACTTGTCCTCTATTGTCCCCTTCTCCTTCTGCCCTCAGTCTTTCCCAGCATCAGGGTCTTTTCCAAGGAGTCAGTTCCTCGCATCAAGTGGCCAAATTATTGTAGCTTCAGCTTCAGCATCAGTCCTTCCAGTGAATATTCAGGGCTGATCTCCTTTAGGATGGACTGGTTGGATCTCCTTGCAGTCCAAGGGACTCTCAAGAGTCTTCTCCAACACCGCAGTTCAAAAGCATGAATTCTTTGGTGCTCAGCTTTCTTTATAGTCCAACTCTCCCATCCATACATGACTATTGGAAAAACCATAGCTTTGACTAGACATAGACCTTTGTTGGCAAAACAATGTCTCTGCTTTTTAATATGCTGTCTAGGTTGGTCATAGCTTTTCTTCCAAGGAGCAAGTGTCTTTTAATTTGATGGCTGCAGTCACCATCTGCAGTGATTTTGGAGCCCAGGAAAATAAAGTCTGTCACTGTTTCTCCACTGTTTCTCCATCTATTTGCCATGAAGTGGTGGGACCAGATGCCATGATCTTAGATTTTTGATTGTTGAGTTAATAGCCAGCTTTACTCTTAGAAAACCAAAATGCAGTTGTAAATAAGTTTTGTGTGTGTGTGTGTGTCCTCCATCATGTCTGACTCTTTGTGACGCCATGAACCGTAGCTCGCCAGGCTCCTCTGTCCAGGGAATTCTCCCAGCAAGAATACTGGAGTGGGTTGCCATTACCTACTCTAGAGGATCTTCCTGACCCAGGGATGGAACCCATGTCTCTTGCCTCCTGCATTGACAGGCAGATTCTTTACCACTGTGCCACCTGAGAAGCCGCAAATAAGTTGAGTAGAGGGCAAATTAAATGACAACATCTCTTAACTGAGCTCTATATGCTACAGCTTGCCCACGGTCAGTTTTCGGTAGAAGAACTGATAGTCATCACAGAGACACTGGCTCCTAATTTTAGAAAATTTGCAGAGGGAGAAGTAAAGTTCTCTTTGACGGAAAATTTAAAAAGGCACTTTTAGTTCTTGTATCTTTAGAAAGCCTTTTAAAAGCTGACTATAAGGTAAGATAGGAGTTCTCAGGTAAAGAATCCACTTGCCAATGCAGGAGATACAGTAGACTTGGGTTTGATCCTGGTTTGAGAAGATCCCCTGGAGAAGGGAATGACAACCCACTCCAGTATTCTTCCTGGAGAATCTCTTGGACAGAGGAGCCTGGAGGGCTACAGGGGGTCATAAAGAGTCCAACATGACTGAGCAACTGAGCACAGCAAACACAGAGCGTAAGTTAAGCTGGACCATTGTCAGTCTCTACTTTATAAATACCGAATGTGCTGCTTCACTACTCTCACTTTCCTGTTTCTTTCAGTATCAAAGAGTTCCTTCCCAGAGATTCTGTTCAAATCACATTTGCTACATTTCTAGCATTCACTAAAATTTAAAATCTTAGTGAATTTTATTCTTTACCAAGAACCACTTTTTTTACTTTTAATCACTTGGGGAGTGTTTCTGTCTATGAGATATTAACCCTTGGCAACACGAAGTCAGATGTTGTTTGGCCTCAGCTGAGGACTATGCTTGGCTTAGACCAACAAAGTGACTGGCTCTGCCTGCTTCCTGGCCTCTCAGCATCCACTATTTATGTTTACACTTTAACAGAAATTACAAATAACTGTGTGCCAGACACCATGGGAAATGCCAAAATTAGTGAAACTATAAATGTTAAGGCTGAAAATGCCAAAACATTTTTTCCCTAGAAATGTAGTTTCCGAAGATGAAGAAAAAAACAAAACAACTGGATGATATGGCAGCAAATATACATTCAAAGATGTAAACTGATTCTGGATTTTAACCTGCATATCTTATTAAAAACACATTCCAAAAGACTATGTCATTTATTTTTATAGTGACATTCTGTGGATTTGGTTAAAAAACAAGGTATGGACTTCCCTGGTGGTTCAGTGGTTAGGAACTGGCCTACCAATGCAGGGAACACAAGTTTAATCCCTGAATCAGGAGGATTCCACATGCCATGGGGCAGCTGGGCCTGTGCACCACAATTACTGAAGCCCTAGCACCCTATAGCCCATGCGCCACTGCAACAAGAGAAGCCACTGAAAGGAGAAATCCACACACTGCAAATAGAGTAGCCCCTGCTTGCCACAACTAGAGAAAGCCCTCATGTGGCAAGGAAGACACAGTGCAGCCAAAAATAAATAAATTAAAAAAAAAAAAACACAGCAAAAGCAAGGTAAGTTTGGAGAATCTCAAAAACCTCCTACTCAGCTCTAAAGGATATCCCTTAATAGTCAAAGAAAGATAACAGAAATTATATTAGAGAGTCTATACTTTTCAGAAATATTAATAATGGGGACTTAGCCGGAGGGTCAGTGGTTAAGACTCCATGCTTCCACTCTAGAGGCCATGGGTTCAATCCCTAGTTGGGGAACTAAGATCCTACATCCTGTACAGTGTGGCCAAAAAAGAAAAAGGTATTAATAATGATGATATCCTAATGCTTATTGTGCTCATAATCTTGACATGCATGACTTGCTGTTTCCTTAGGGTAAATTCACACAACAGTTGGCACAAAATCAAGCACTTAAGAAATTTAAATATACAGTTGACCTTTGAACAATGAGATGCAGTAGAGAGGTTTGGAGGCATGGACACCCTCACGTAGTGAAAAATTCCTTTATTACTTTAGAGTCGGCCCTCCTTAATGGCAGTGCCATATCTTCAGATTCAATCAACTGTAGATCTTACAGAACTATAGAATGTATTTATGGAAAAAAAATCTGCATAAAATCGGTGCAGTTCACACTATATTGTTCAAGGTTCAGCTGAATTTCATATTGTCGTATAACATAATTAACGATTTCTTAAGTTGCCTGTAAATATGTATAGTTTAGGTCATGAATCAGGGCTTCCCTGGTGGCTCAGATGGTAAAGAATCCACTTGCAGTGCGGGAGACCTGGGTTCAACCCCTGGAAGAGGGCATGGCAACCCACTCCCGTACTCTTGCCTGGAGAATCCCCATGGACAGAGGAGCCTGGCAGGTTACAGTCCATGGGGTCGCAAAGAGTCGCACACGACTGAGCGACTAAGCACAGCACAGCACAGGTCATGGATCAAGTACAGAATTCAGATCCCTAAAAGAGTATTTAATTTTTACAATCCAGTTCTCTAGAACTAAGATTTCTCCTAAAAGAAGTCGGGGATTAAACCAGTAGAGTAAAAACCTCGCTGATGAAGTGTCAGTTGATAGGGGGTCCAAATACTAATTCCAGTAGTTATTAGTTGTAGAAACTTGGGAAAGTCCAAGATTCTTTCTGAGCCTCAGTCTCATACTTAAAATTTTGTAGCATAACTAGGTGATTTTCTGGTTCTAGTTTGGCTTTGTGATTTGTGATGGAAGTGGGAAATTTAAAACATCAATATGTCCATTTTCTTTCTCCAAAATCTCCTTCTGTCCTTGTTTCATCTGTTGAGTGTAAAATGGGGAAGGTTTCCTTTGGTTTAAATTTCCTAAAGAACAATGAACTTCCTGGATTCATTCCTTACTGGAATATTTATTCCTTCCTGGATTTATTCCTTCCTGGATATATTTACTTAAATATATATTAAATGCTTAGAACTCGGATCTTAAAAGGATAAGTAGGGCACCAACACCTCTCCTGAGGAAGTCAACCAGTCATGAATAAAAACATTATGTAAATGATAACAGACTAGCAACAGCAGTTTCTAGGGATGGATAACTGAGCCTTCAACTAGGACTGCACAGATGGACTTCTCCAGTGAGGTACCATTTAAGCTAAATTTCTAAAGGTATACAAGTGTTTGCCGGGTAGATAAAATAGAAGAGTATTTCTTGGCAAATGGCATGTGAAGATACATGGATGACCAAAATATTTAGTAAATTCAGAAAAATGATTACATCTAATTTACCACTAGAAGAAAAAAAGTACATTGTCTTTTGTGCTGTAAAACAACTGGGTGATATGGAGTTCTTATGCTGTTCAAAGTATTATTTAGCATATATTTAACTTTTGTCCATTATAGATTGTTTCCAAAAAATAACTTTTTATGGTATACTTTTTTATTGTAAAGAAAGTTCCAAATCCTTCTTTGGTTTTTATCCTCATTCATTCTTAATATTCATCAATACTACTAAGGTTTTCTCTAAAGTATTTAGTTCTTCTAACTTTCTTTTAAAATTATGGTTAATGCCACTCCATGCAGTAGCCACCAGATGGTAATGAAGAGCAGTCTAGCTTCGTAGTCTTCTGTGGACCAAATATAGTAAAATTGCTATTGTGTCATGTTATGCGTTCCTAGGTTTGTTTGGAAAATTTAGTTCCAAATGCTGGGTTGATGGCCAGTCAGTATACACCTGTGATACTTTAATTGTTTACTTTGTGTGAATCTGATTTATGTGTTAGATTCTGTACTGAAGTTTAAAAAAGCACTGAAAAAGACATACAAATATCTGACATTATGCCTGTCTTCAAAAGTTTTTGGTATTAAGCATTTTAAAAAGCTAATATATTTGTGTCTACAATGATTAGTGAAAATAAATACATCCTTTAGGTTAATTTAATTTTTCTTCTAGTTATGAATATATTTTAAGTAGCAGGTCTCCTCATATCACTAGTAAAAAATTGATAAAATAAAAGTAATGTAAGTACATACAATAAATTGCATAAGATACACAATGTATTCCACATCTTTACTACCTGGACTTATTCAGTTGCTAAATATATTCACTATATACAGTTTTTGTTAAAGTTTATAAAGCAGATGGCAATAATTTTTTCAAAGAGTTAAGCCCTTTTTTTCCTTAAACCAAGTTAAGAAGTGCCTTATTTGAATAATTGTATTTTACATAATTTTGGGGGGGTTTGCTAGTTCTTTGTATTCTCCAAAATTTCATGTGTTATTTGACTGACTTAAAAATCAAAAAGACAAAATTCAAATAGAGTGATTTATCTAAAGCCTCAATTATGACTCATCTATTTTTAAGATTCGGAGAAGGCAACGGCACCCCACTCCAGTACTCTTGCCTGGAAAATCCCATGGATGGAGGGGCCTGGTGGGCTGCAGTCCATGGGGTCGCTAGGAGCCGGACACACTGAGCGACTTCCCTTTCACTTTTCACTTTCATGCATTGGAGAAGGAAATGGCAACCCACTCCAGTGTTCTTGCCTGGAGAATCCCAGGGATGGGGGAGCCTGGTGGGCTGCCGTCTATGGGGTCGCACAGAGTCGGACATGACTGAAGCGACTTAGCAGCAGCAGCAGCAGCAGCATGTTTAAGATTTATATGTGTTCACATATCACGAGTGAACCCTTACCTGCATCACAAAAAAACTCTCCATCTTAAGAACAACAATGGCAATAATATATCATATTATAAGATAATATTCAGGACTCTAAAATCATTTCATACTACTTATTTGGGGAAGGATTTAGTGGCATTTGAAAGGCAAGAATATGTTTACTTGTTGAATGGATACAACATTAAATATTTCTCATACTGCAGAGGTTCAACAAGCATTTAGTCTTGTATCACCATACCACTTGTGTTAGATTAGGGTTCTGCAGAGAAACAGAACCAATAGGAACTGAGAGAGAGAGAGATTGATTTTAAGAAATTGGCTCACACAATAATGGAAGCTGGCAAGTTCAAAATCTATAGGAAAAGTTGGCAAGTTGGCAATCCAGGGAAGAGCTACAGTTTAAATTTGAAGGTCTCCTGGCCGAATCCTCTCTTCCTTTGGGTAGGTCAGTCTTTTTTTCTTTAAGGCTTTCAACTGATTGGGTGATTTACTCAAAACTTCTGATTTAAATATTAACCTCATCTAAAAAGTACTTTCACAGAAACATCTAGAATAATTTTTGGCCAAATATCTGGGAATTGTAGCCAAGCCAAGTTGACACAGGAAATTAATCTTCACCACTGGTGTAAAATGCTATTCAGTTTTTCCATGAACTATTTCAGGCCTAGAGAAAAGTATATATGGTAGCTAGTCTTCAAAGATGGCCATTCAGTGAACCATGCCTCCCATGGGTATCCTATTTGCATGATGTGGTTTGGTCCTGTAACTTGATTTGACCAATAGAATGCAATTGTGGTGACACTCTGTCTTCTAAGACTTGTTTTTAAGTCTCACAGCAGCCAATTGCCATGTAAAAAAGTTTGACTGTCCTGAGACCATCATGTTGTGGGGAAATCCAAGCTAAGTAAGTAGTGAAGCAAAAGATAGAGGAAGAGAGGGATCCAGTCAGCCCTCCAACTGCTTCAGGTATTCTGAATGTTGTGTCAGTGATGTGAAGCCATAAGTTATCTTCATAGCCAGCTCAGTCAAACCTTTAGATAACCACAGCCCCAGTTAGCAATCTAACTGCAGCCCAGTTACTGCAACAAGGTGAGGCACTTCCAGAAGTGCCAGATGTTCTGGGAGAACTGCCAGATGAGCCTGGTCAAACCATGAACGCTGAGAGATAGTCATAAATTTCTTGTTTCCAATCAACAAGTTCTGTAATGGTTTTTTATATAGCAATAGATGGTCAGAACAATACCTAAAAGTAAAAATATGGAGGCTCAGGTCTTTACCACTGAATTTGTCAGTATGTAACATTTTGCCATATGTGCTTCATTAGATAAATAATTGAAGTAGCCAATGTTCTATTCTGTTCCTCTCCTCCACAGACAGCCATTATCTCTAATTTGGTATTTATTTTTTCATGCAAGTTTATGACTACATGCATACTCATAAACAGCATACAACATATTCTTGGCATATATCTAAATTGATATATATATATATATATGCACCTGATTTTCTTAATTTTAATTTCTTTATTGCGCTTCATTTACAGCACAATACAATGTATCCAATACAATACAATGTACTTAACTACTTAAGTACTCTTTCTTAAAGAATTCCATGGACAGATAAGCCTGGCGGGCTATATAGTTCATGAGGTTGCAGAAATCAGACACAACTGAACAACTAACATTTAACAGTCTTCATTGTTACAAGCAATACACTGTTTTGTAGGTCTCGTTTGAGAGCTTCAGTTCAGTTCAGTTGCTCAGTTGTGTCCGACTCTTTGAGACCCCATGAACTGCAGCACGCCAGGCTTCTCTGTCCATCACATATAGGATGTGATTGAATATTTAGGACTGATTTCTTTTAGGATTGACTGGCTTGATCTCCCTGCAATCCAAGGGACTCTCAAGAGTCTTCTCCCACACCACAGCTCAAAAGCATCAATTCTTCAGCACTCAGCTTTCTTTATAGTCCAACTCTCCCATCCATACATGACTAACTGGAAAAACCATAGCTTTGACTAGATGGACTTTGTCAGCAAAATAATGTCAAAAAATATTAAAAAGCAAAACAATGCTTTTTAATATGCTATCTAGGTTTGTCATAGCAAGCATTTTTAAATTTCATGGCTGCAGTCACCATCTGCAGTGATTTTTGAGCCCCCCAAAATAAAATCTGTCACTGTTTCCATTGTTTCCCCATCTATTTACCATGAAGTGATGGGACTGGCTGCCATGATATTAGTTTTTTGAATGTTGAGTTTTAAGCCAACTTTTCCACTCTCCTCTTTCACTTCATCAAGAGGCACTTCAGTTCATCTTTGCTTTCTGCAATAAGGGTGGTGTCACCTGCATATCTGAAGTTATTGATATTTCTCCCAGCAATCTTGATTCCAGCTTGTGCTTCATCCAGCCTGGCATTTCACATGATATACTCTGCGTGTAAATTAAGTAAGCAAGGTGGCAATATACAGCCTTGATGTACTCCTTTCCCAATTTGGAACCAGTCTGTTGTTCCATGTGCAGTTCTAACTGTTGCTTCTTGACCTGCATACATATTTCTCAGTTAGTCACTCAGTCCTGTCTGACTCTTTGCAGCCCCATGGACTATAGCCCTCCAGGTTCCTCTGTCCATGGAATTCTCCAGGCAAGAATACTACAGTGGGTTGCCATTCTCTTATCCAGGGGATCTTCCTGACCCAGGGATTGAATCTGCATCTCCTGCATTGGTAGGCAGATTCTTTACCATCTCAGCTAGCATGGAAGCCCATCTCTTTAAGAATTTTCCAGTATGTTGTGATATACACAGCTTCAGTGGGCTATAAAATAGGCATGGGATGGCCTGATCATACGTTATGATCATGTTCAATGTGTGTATATGTATCACTAAGTGACTTCCCAAATTGTTGCATTAATCCTGTGTTACTCTTGAAACAAGATAATTCAGACAGAGAAAGACAAATGCTGTATAATCTCACTTATATGTAAAATTTAAAAATTGAACTCATAGAAGCAAAGTGGATTAGTGACTGTCTAGGGCTGGGGGTGAGGGAAATGGGAAGGCATTGGTCAAAGGGATTTCAAGCTTTGAATTAAAAATATGTTTTAAGGATCTAAAGTATAGTGTGATAACTATAATTAACAATGCTGTATTGTATACATGAAATATGCTGAGAGTAGATCTTATCACACACATACACACACAAAAGGTAACTGTGTGAGGTGATGGATGTGTTAACTAACATCATTGTGGTAATCATTTTACAATATACACATATATCAAATAAAACTACAAAAGTAAATTTTATTAAGTAGTTCCACAAGGAAATAGAATAAAATCTTGACCTTTCCATTTTCTGGTCATGTAAGTACAAGCAAAATTTTTTAGCATTTTTAAGCTTTGGTTTCCTTATCTATAAGATGTGGGGAATAATACCTAACCAAAAAATTTTTTTGAATATTCAAATTAGATTAACTATTAATAACTAATTGATACTATCATGGGCTTCCCAGGTGGCCCCAGTGATAAAGAACTCACCTGCCAATGCAAGAGACATAAGAAACAAAAAACAGGTTTGATCTCCCTGGGTTGGGAAGATCCCCTGGAGGAGGGCACCTCAACCCACTCCAGTATTCTTGCCAGGAGAATCCCATGGACAGAGAAGCCTGGCCAGCTATGGTCCATAGGGTCGCAAAGAGTGGGACAGGTTTGAAGCAATTAGTATGCATGCACACTCTCTTCATTGTCCAACTTCATCATGGACAATCATAAAAATATTTAATCAATAATTTTATAATTTTAATATAATAGCTGACTTTCCAAATTTCATGTATAGAAATTATTCAGATAAGATACACATATTGCTTAAATTATTTTCTCTTTCAAGTAATCACATTGAAACAACTAAACCTGCATTAACTATATGGCAAAGAAAAATAAATATTTTGGGAGAAATAATCAATTAATTTTATGATTTATTTGTTCAAATAGATTCTGTTAAGATACCCCAGATTATGCCATTTTTAAAGTAATAACTATTAAAACAATAGACACAGTTTTGAGATGTCTTAAGAGCAGAAATACAAATCTACAACTAGACAATAACAACAGGCCAGCATGCTGGTCAATTTTTGTAAAATCACTGTTTTAATACAAATAAGGAAAGACATGACCAGAGAGCATCAAACAATTCTTCTCACCTATTTTAAATATTTAGTGCAGAGAAATGCATTAATGTAAAAATAGTGAATAGCTTTTACATTCTCAAAACTGAAATGTTTCAGCTAGGTGGATATCCATTCCTTCAGAATTTACAGTAATTCACACCATTACCCTCTTCAAATAGTTTAAATTGGTTCAATATTTTACCAGAAATAATTAACAGAAAGAAAGAGAAACAGATTGAAACTTTTCAAATTATACATTTTATTATTGCTCAAAACTCTGTGTGCCAATTAAGACCATTGAATAAATTGACAAAAATTGGGCCAAGCACTTTCAATGTAGACTCAAAGTCTACATAATAGTCTATAGAAACTGGTTGTTGTTTATCAAATGAGGTAGAGATGTTTGTCACACATTACCTACAAATGGATATTCATTTCTTTGGTTAATTTTTCTATTATATATGTCATCTCTTATGTGAAAATATTAGTCCATACTGTAGTTTTTTACAGGCTTTGAGAATCTAATAAAAGTTATGAAGAGCACACAGAAAAATGCACATATTTACATGAATACAAAATTTTTTATTAATTTTCTGGACATTTTTTAGGCATCATAGACAAAGTATCCATCCTAAGACTTTAACAGTAAGGTGATACGCATTATTTGCATCCCTCCATACCAAATGTAAACCTTTATGATACATTTATAATATGTTGCTGGCTTAACGTCATGATGTTTAGGGGGTAGTGCATTTGAATATAGCAAGCAGAGACTTAGGTTAACTTTAAAGAAGGAAATTATGGGTATAATTTTAATTTCTTCATATTTCTACACAGCTATTTATAAGAAAAAATTATTTACAGCCTGGATCTTAATGGATAGGAACATTATATCATGTTCATAATATAGCACATAATATCATGTGCTGTGATGTTCTTACTTGCTCAGTCATGTCCGACTGAGAATGGACTGTAGCCCTGTGGACTGTAGCCCTCCAGGCTCCTCTGTCCATGGGGATTCTCCAGGCAACAATACTGGAGTGGGTTGCCATGCCCTCCTCCAGCAGATCTTCTCAACTCAGATCAAACCCAGGTCTCCTATATTGCAGACAGATTCTTTACTGTCTAAGCCACCAAGGAAGCCCAAGAATACTGGAGTGGGTAGCCTATCCTTTCTCCAGGTAAACTTCCTGACCCAGGAATCAAACCTGGGTCTCCTGTATTGCAAGAGGATTCTTTACTAGCTGAGCTAACAGGAAAGCCCCAAATAATAGCATATTGAGTGATATTTACAGGAGTAAATTGTAATTTTTGAATACTGGATTTATTTTAAAGTTCATAGTGATAAGATATATGTGGGGACCCAAGGAAGAAAGAGCAGATAAAACCAAGGACGGTCTTGGAATGCAGGAATGGAAAAAATAGACCCTTATCATCCTTCCCTTCCCCATGTTGTCACTATGAACAGATTTCAGGTTCTCCTGAGCCGTATAACCTGTCTCCCCTCCTACCCCATAGGGAGAATATATCTTCCTTACTCCCCCACCCAACACAGGATATGTACCTCATCCAATCAGCAAATGGCCCACAAGACCCCTATCCCACTCCTTGTACCCTGGGCATAAAAGTGGATTAAGGACCCCTGTTCAATATCGGTTCTGCCTTGAGCTGGCCCATTGTTCTAATAGAGTCTCCCACCGTAATAAACTTTATTTCCCTCTCATTCTGTCTATTGTCTGGAAATTCTTTTCCAACTTGCCCCCAGACCACGACTATATATATATATATAATGCCGGGCTGGATGAAGCACAAACTGGAATCAAGATTCCTGGGAGAAATACCAATAACCTCAGATATCAGATGACACAACCTTTATGGCAGAAAGCGAATAAGAACTAAAGAGCCTCCTGATGAAAGTGAAATAGGAGAGTGAAAAAGTTGGCTTAAAATTCAGCATTCAGAAAACTAAGATCATGGCATCTGCTCCCATCACTTCATGGAAAATAGATGGGGAAAAAATGAAAAGAGTGTCAGACTTTATTTTTGGGTGTGCTCCAAAATCACTGCAGATGGTGATTGCAGCCATGAAATTAAAAGACACTTGCTCCTTGGAAGAAAAGCTATGACCCACCTAGACAGCATATTAAAAAACAAAGATATTACTTTACCAACATCTAGTCAAAGATATGGTTTTTCCAGTAGTCATGTATGGGTGGGATAGTTGGACTAAAAAGAAAGCTGAGTGCCAAAGAATTAATGCTTTTGAACTATGATGTTGGAGAAGACTCTTGAGAGTCTCTTGGACAGCAAGGAGAACAAACCAGTCCATCCTAAAGGAAATCAGTCCTGGGTATTCATTGGAAGGACTGATGCTGAAGCTGAAGCTTCAGTAATTTGTCCACCTGATGTGAAGAACTGACTCATTGGAAAAGACCTTGATGCTGCAAAAGATTGAAGGTTAGAAGAGAAGGGGACGACAGAGGATGAGAGGGTTGGATGGCATCACCAACACAATGGACATGAGTTTAAGCAGGCTCTGGGAGTTGGTGATGGACAGAGAAGCCTGGCATGCTGCAATACATGGGATCACAAAGAGCCAGACCCAAGTGAGCGACTAAACTGATGATACATACATGTGTATCAGTTCAGTTCAGTTCAGTCGCTCAGTCATGTCTGACTCTTTGCGACCCCATGAATCTCAGCACGCCAGGCCTCCCTGTCCATCACCAACTCCCGGAGTTCACTCAAACTCACGTCCATCAAGTCAGTTATGCCATCCAGACATCTCATTCTCTGTCGTCCCCTTCTCCTCCTGCCCCCAATCCCTCCCAGCATCAGGGTCTTTTCCAATGAGTCAACTCTTCGCATGAGGTGGCCAGAGTACTGGGGTTTCAGCTTTAGCATCATTCCTTCCAAAGAAATCCCAGGGCTGATCTCCTTCAGAATGGCCTGGTTGGATCTCCTTGCAATCCAAGGGACTCTCAAGAGTCTTCTCCAACACCACAATATACATGTGTATAGATACATATATTTTAAACATTTAGACTGTAAATCCAACATGTAACTTCTTTAATAATATATGAAAAAGGTGAAACTGAAAGATGCTCGGTCGTGTCTGACTCTTGGGACCCTATGGACTGTAGCCTGCCGGGCTATTCTGTCCATAAAATTCTCCAGGCAAGAATACTGGAGTGGTTAATCTTTCCCTTCTCCAGGGGATTTTCCCAAGTCTGGGATCCACCGAGGTCTCCCGCACTGCAGACGGATTCTTTACCATCTGAGCCAACAGGGAAGCCCTTCAGTCCAGTTCAGTTGAGTTCAGTCGCTCAGTTGTGTCCAAATCATTGTGACCCCATGAATTGCAGCACTCCAGGCCTCCCTGTCCATCACCAACTCCCTGAGTTCACTCAAACTCATGTCCATCAAGTTGGTGATGCCATCCAGCGATCTCATCCTCTGTCGCCCCTTCTCCTCCTGTCCCCAATCCCTCCCAGCATCAGAGTCTTTTCCAATGAGTCAACTCTTCTCATGAGGTGGCCAAAGTATTGGAGTTTCAGCTTTAGCATAGGTCCTTCCAATGAATACCCAGGACTGATCTCCTTTATGATGGACTGGCTGGACCTCCTTGCAGTCCAAGGGACTCTCAAGAGTCTTCTCCAACACCACAATTCAAAAACATCAATTCTTCGGTGCTCAGCTTTCTTCATAGCCCAATTCTCACATCCATACATGACCACTGGAAAAATCATAGCCTTGACTAGACAAACCTTTGTTGGCAAAGTAATGTCTCTGCTTTTCAATATGCTATCTAGGTTGGTCAAAACTTTCCTTCAAGGAGTAAGCGTCTTTTAATTTCATGGCTGCAGTCACCATCTGCAGTGATTTTGGAGCCCCCAAAAATAAAATCTGACACTATTTCCACTGTTTCCCCATCTATTTCCCATGAAGTGATGGGACCGGATGCCATGATCTTCATTTTCTGAATGTTGAGCCTTAAGCCAACTTTTTCACTCTCCTCTTTCACTTTCATCAAGAGGCTTTTGAGTTCCTCTTCACTTTCTGCCATAAGGGTGGTGTCATCTGCATATCTGAGGTTATTGAGATTTCTCCCGGCAATCTTGATTCCAGCTTGTGCTTCTTCCAGCCCAGCATTTCTCATGATGTACTCTGCGTATAAGTTAAATAAGCAGGGTGACAATATACAGCCTTGACGAACTCCTTTTCTTATTTGGAACCAGTCTGTTGTTCCATGTCCAGTTCTAACTGTTGCTTCCTGACCTGTATACAGGTTTCTCATGAGGCAGGTCAGGTGGTCTGGTATTCCCATCTCTTTCAGAATTTTCCACAGTTTATTGTGATCCACATAAAGGCTTTGGCGTAGTCAATAAAGCAGAAATAGATGTTTTTCTGGAACTCTCTTCCTTTTTTGATGATGCAGCGGATGTTGGCAATTTGGTCTCTGGTTCCTCTGCCTTTTCTAAAACCAGCTTAAACATCTGGAAGTTCATGGTTCATGTATTGCTGAAGCCTGGCTTGGAGAATTTTGAACATTACTTTACTAGCATGTGAGATGAGTGCAATTGTACAGTAGTTTGAGCGTTCTTTGGCCTTGCCTTTCTTTGGGATTGGAATGAAAACTGACCTTTTCCAGTCCTGTGGCCACTGCTGAGTTTTCCAAATTTGCTGGCGTGTTGAGTGCAGCACTTTCACAGCATCATCTTTCAGGATTTGAAATAGCTCCACTGGAATTCCATCACCTCCACTAGCATTGTTCATAGTGATGCTTTCTAAGGCCCACTTGACTTCACATTCCAGGATGTCTGGCTCTAGGTCAGTGATCACACCATCATGATTATCTGGGTCGTGAAGCTCTTTTTTGTACAGTTCTCCTGTGTATTCTTGTCACCTCTTCTTAATATCTTCTGCTTCTGTTAGGTCCGTACCATTTTTGTCCTTTATCAAGCCCATCTTTGCATGAAATGTTCTCTTGGTATCTCTAATTTTCTTTAAGAGATCTCTGGTCTTTCCCATTCTGTTGTTTTCCTTTATTTCTTTGCATTGATCGCTGAGGAAGGCTTTCTTATCTCTCCTTGCTATTCTTTGGAACTCTGAATTCAGATGCTTATATCTTTCCTTTTCTCTTTTGCTTTTCACTTTTCTTCTTTTCACAGCAATTTGTAAGGCCTCCCCAGAAAGCCGTTTTGCTTTTTTGCATTTCTTTTCCATGGGGATGGTCTTGATCCCTGCCTCCTGTACAATGTCACGAACCTCCATCCACAGTTCACCAGGCACTCTATCAGATCTAGTCCCTTAAATCTATTTCTCACTTCCACTGTATAATCACAAGGGATTTGATTTAGGTCATACTTGAATGGTCTAGTGGTTTTCCACACTTTCTTCAATTTCAGTCTGAATTTGGCAATAAGGAGCTCATGATCTGAGCCACAGTCTGCTCCCGGTCTTGTTTTTGCTGACTGTATAGAGCTTCTCCATCTTTGGCTGCAAAGAATAGAATCAATCTGATTTCGGTGTTGGTCATCTGGTGATGTCCATGTGTAGAGTCTTCTCTTGTGTTGTTGAAAGAGGGTGTTTGCTATGACCAGTGCATTCTCTTGGCAAAACTCTATTAGCCTTTGCCCTGATTCATTCTGTTCTCCAAGGCCAAATTTGCATCACTCCAGGTGTTTCTTGACTTCCTGGTTTTGCATTCCAGTCCCCTATGTGGAAAGGACATCGTTTGGGGGTGTTAGTTCTAGAAGGTCTTGTAGGTCTTCATAGAACCATTCAACTTCAGCTTCTTCAGTGTTACTGGTTGGGGAATAGACTTGGATTACTGTGATATTGAATGGTTTGCCTTGGAAACGAACAGAGATCATTCTGTCCTTTTTGAGATTGCATCAAAGTACTGCATTTCAGACTCTTTTGTTGACCATGATGGCTACTCCATTTCTTCTAAGGGATTCCTGCCTACAGTAGCAGATATAATTGTCATCTGAGTTAAATTCACCCATTCCAGTCCATTTTAGTTCACTGATTCCTAGAAAATCGACGTTCACTCTTGCCAACTCCTGTTTGACCACTTCCAATTTGCCTTGATTCATGGACCTGACATACCAGGTTCCTATGCAATATGTCTCTTTACAGCATCGGACCTTGCTTCTATCACCAGTCACTTCAGGGCGGCGGCCAAGAGGAGCTACCACACGCCCAATGTCAGGGGCAGCAGCCGAGAGGTGCAACTCCAGGTCCAAGGAGCGGTGGCTGTGCGAGCTTACGAGGGCTGAGAGGAGCTACTCCACGTTCAAGGTCAGGAGGGGCAGCTGGGAGGAGATACCCCTTGTCCAAGGTAAGGAGCAGTTGCTGTGCTTTGCTGGAGCAGCCGTGAAGAGATACTCCACATCCAAGATCAGAGAAACTCAAGTAAGATGGTAGGTGTTGTGAGAGGGCATCAGAGAGCAGACACACTGAAACCATAATCACAGTAAACTAGCCAATCTGATCACACAGACCACAGCCTTGTTTAACTCTTGAAACCAAGCCACGCCATGTGGGGCCACCCAGGGTGGGCGGGTCATGGTGGAGAAGTCTGACAGAATGTGGTCCACTGGAGAAGGGAATGGCAAACCACTTCAGCATTCTTGCCTTGAGAACCCCATGAACAGTATGAAAAGGCAAAATGATAGGATACTGAAAGAGGAACTCCCCGGGTCAGTAGGTGCCCAATATGCTACTGGAGATCAGTGGAGAAATAACGCCAGAAAGAATGAAGGGATGAAGCCAAAGCAAAAACAATACCCAGTTGTGGGAAGCCCTTAGATAGTGTAAATAAAAGTCTGTGATGTAAAAAAATGAAATATAAATGTCTCTACTATTATCTTTAGTTGATTTTAAGTACTAGACGTCAGTCAGCAAAAATAAAATTGGAAATAGCTATATGAAGGAGAAATCTTCTTTTTATATTTTGTGAGGTTTTAGTTTTACGTACTTAAAATTAATATTTTAAGATGATTTGTTTTAACAATATGGAACTTCTTTTCCCCAAGGTCATAGTTTTCTATTGTTTATTTTATATATAAGCAAGTAAGTGTTAGTCACTCAGTCGTGCCCGACTCTTTGTGATCCCATGGACTGCAGCCCACCAGGCTCCTCTGTCCATGAGATTTTCTGGGCAAGGATACTTGAGTGGGTTGCCATTTCCTTCTCCAAGGGCTCTTCCCAACCCAGGGATCGAACCCTGGTCTCCTGTACTGCAGGCAGATACTTTACCAAGTGAGCTACAAGGGAAGCCCTGCGGTTTTGTATATGCATATTTAATGGCAATTGTAAAGAAAAGTAAAGAATACTGAATTAGATTTTAGAAAGTGTAGGAAAGCACTAAGATTGGAGAAGTAATATAGTTTGATATAATAATACAGTTTGATATAATAATAATATAATGTATTAGCATCTTTTATGTAGATAATCTGAGGAGACAAATGTTTTCATGGCTTATTTGGGAAATACACTAGTATTTCCATTTTTTTTCCCCAAGAGCTTGCCTGAACTTGAGTTTCTTCCAAGTTAATTAAGATGGACTTGGAAACAAGCTATTCATTCATTTAATTGTTCATTCAATAAATATTTTTTGTCCTTGTACTAGGTGTCATTCACTGTAATAGAAAAAAGTAAACTCAGATAAGAAAAGTTACCCAGCTCCGGACCTCCAGGAGATTACAGTCTTTAAGAGAAAGATACAGACCGAATTAGAGTGAGATGTAATAAAAGCCAGGAAGGAAGTAGTACAGAATATAGTGAGAGTGTATACCTCTGGCTCTTCTGCATTTTTGGCAATCAAGAAAGTCTTCCTCTTTGTAAGAAAAAATTTAACTAGAAGACTGAAACAAACAAGTTTCAGTTTTGTATTTAAAAAATATAAATACAACCTGAAACTAGAGAGTTATTTTATTTGGTGGGAATGTTTGGGACTCTGATCCTAGGAGACAGCATCTCAGTAGCTCTGAGAAAACTGCTCCAAGGGGGCAGGGGGAAAGTCAGTCTATACACTAGTTTGCAACAAAAGGAGCAGGCAGTCTGAACATCAAAGATCAGGTATTAAGGAATTTAGCATTCTACGTATAGGAAGATGCAACCCTCTAGGCTCCCTGAGTTCATTCCTTTCATATGCATCTCAACTATCTGGAGCCATCCTGTTTTCCTTAGTCACCTAGCTTCTAGCATTCCCCGGGCTCCTCAGCAATCACCCTGGGGGTGGCAGCATCCAAAGCCTTGAAGCTAGTGGAGCTTGCATTCTCATTTGGAGGCCAGAAGTCGCTGATGGCTGTGACATTTCTTGTTGATTAATATGGCAGGAGAAATTTGCATTTTACACACACACACACACACACACAAACCCCAAACTCCCTTGGTTTGATTGTTTCCATATCAAATAAGTCCACCAGTCATCAAATTGTGAACAAATCATCAAAGGTCTAAACAGAACATAATTATTGGTGGTTCTAGGGACCTATACAGAAATTTACTTAGGTCACTGATTCAACATGTAAGTATTTCCATAGGAATCACTATTAAGATGACAGACACCTTTCCTTCTTGGAATCAATAACTAAAGTTTTTAAAAGTTCTCCTGAAAGTGCTTATCTCTGTTCAATACAACACTAAAGTTATACTGCCAAGTGTTTTCAAGTCATGAGTGAACTTTGAGGCGTCCCTTGATTATCGGCTCTCTCTCAGACACACACACACACACACACACACACACACACACACACACACACACACACTCTTTTCCTACTCTCTCCTCTCCCTTTCTCCAGACATCCTTTCCCTCCTCCCGGATGCGTTCTGGATGTGGAGTCAGCTCTGCAGTGAAAGAAAAAGTGTCAAGTGTCTCAAAAAGTGAAAGTGATTTTGACCTGCTATCCCTTGTTTCCACTTCTCTTCCCTGCAGGGAAAGGATGGAGCAGCAAAGCAGGGGGCATGCGCGTGCCAGGCGGCGGCGGGTAGCATAAAGGAATTTGTTATCTTTGCAGCAACAGCTTGGCAAAGGAGTTGACAACACAATGAGGCTCAAGTCCACCTTCTAACAGTTTGGCGAGAGAGCACCAGTGAGTTGCAATCCCTTTTACTAGGAAGATTTTTCTTTCCTCCGCCGCCCCACAACACCTGAAGGGGAGAGTCCCAGAGGTTGTTTCTGTCCAGACTTGATTTCCTCCTCCCCATCAAGATGTCCCACCCCTTCGCCCAGAAAGCCCATCCATCTCGCCATTTCTCCACCTCCAGCCTTAAAAATGGGTACAGACAGGTCCTCGACAACCTAAAGAGAGAAGGGCTTCAAGGGTTAAATCCAAATGCCACCGGAGGGAGAAGCGGAGGCTAAGCTTAGCCGTGGGCGGGGACACACTTGGCGCCGGGGCTCCAGAGCTCGAGAAGAGGCTGCAGCCCCTGTCTCACGCCCAGGAGTTAAACGTCGGAAAGAACTCGGCTCAGCCTTTCGGTATCAGTGCTCCAGGTGTTAACTCTGGCCGCTTCGGGGTGCGGGCAAGAAAGAGTGTGAGCGGTATACACAGCTCTTCATACACTAGAGAGCTCGGCGAGAAAAGGAGGGGGCGAGGAAAGGCAGGATCCGCCTCCCCGGCCCGCGTGCACACACGCGCCCACCGCGGCTGGGGCTGGCTGAGCGCGGGCGAGTGTGAGCGCGGGCGAGTGTGAGCGCGAGTGTGCGCACGCCGCGGAGAGCCTCTGCCCTCGCCTCGCACCCTGCTCAGGGCATCTGGAGAGCCTGGAAACCTGAACAGGCTTAAAGTATGGCATGTTGCAAAGATGGTTTCTGCCAAGAAGGTACCCGCGATCGCGATGTCCTTCGGGGTCAGTTTCGCCCTCCTGCACTTCCTGTGCCTGGCGGCTTGGTGAGTTCCCCGGGGTGCTGGGGTCAGGGGAAGATGAAGAAGGGGCCAGTTCTGGGTCTCCTATGGCCACCTGCCCCTCCCAAGGCGAACCAGACCCTCTGGTCTCCGCTGTAACGTCAGGGTCGCGGAGCCCGGCTTTGCTCTGAACGCGTAAACGCCAAGAGCAGCAGGGGCGCGGGGTCCGAGAAGAGTGTGGATACTGGGGTCCGTGTGTGCGGGCTGCGCCTCCCCGGGCCATTTCTCTCTCCTCCATCCCTCAGCCCTGACTCCTATAGTTTGGAGCGAGAGACTCTTTTCCTAGAACATAAACCTGTTTCCACCTGTTCGTTGATCAATTCTTAAAATAACCCCTCCGCCTGTTTTTTTTGTTTTTGTTTTTTTTGTGTGTATGTGTGTGCGTGTGCATTTGCAGTTTAAACGAATCCCCAGGACAGAACCAAAAGGAGGAGAAATTATGCCCAGAAAATTTTACCCGCATCCTGGACAGTTTACTCGATGGTTATGACAACAGGCTGCGTCCTGGATTTGGGGGTATGAACGATTTCAAACGCGCAAGTGTGTCCTGTGTATGTCTCTCTCTGCGTCTGCCTGTCTGTCTGTGGGAATATCATTAGGTATGCCTGGAATGCAAAAATGAAAAATCTGTTAGTCTCTCTCTCTTTCTCGCCACCTCCCCCCCCCCCCCCCCCCCCCCCCCCCACCCCCCCCCCCCCCCCCCCCCTCCGCCTTTCCCTCCCCGTCTCTTCTCTCTCCCTCTCCCCTCGTTTGACAAGACCTCTGACAAGAAGACCGCCCCCACCGGTACTTTCCCATCTCCCTGCCCGCTCAGCAGCTTTGCGTCTCCCCCACACTAATTACCTCCTGGGACCTGACTGCTGGGCGGGGGAGGGTGAAGGGAAAGAGTCAAAAATGGGAACCCGGGGCTCAATTGGCCCGCTGCTCTGCGCCCTGAGAATGGACTTCTCCCAACTTGGCCACTTTGCTCCGAGCAGGTTGCACTTGGACAGCTGATTCTAAGTCCCCTGTCCCCCCACGTGGTGTTAGTTCCTCAGCCAAAACCTCGACCCTGTTCTACCTAGGACACGAATCTAGGGCACGAAGCTGTCTGCTCTCCTAGAGAACCCAGTCCTTGCCTATTCTTTTCTACCCTGGGATCAAATTTTACTTTATTTGGAGAGGTGGCTGTTTACTTCCCTCCTAAGACTTTGAAGTCAGGGATGTTTCTGCTATATTTCTTCCTAAAGTAAATATGTATAAAGGGTCTAATGGAGGCACATCCATTCACAGCATCGTTGCTCTCTTTTTCGTATTCATAGTCCCTTTGCTTATGTAATGAGAATCTCAAGCATTGTGCTAGGCACCAGGTTCACAGAAATCTCAAGATACTATTCTTAACCTTAAAAACCCTCTCAGTCCAGTTCAGTGAGAACAATCTTCACCTAAAGCCTCAGCCCATGTCTCCTGACCACCAAGTTCCTGTTCTTTCCACTAGTCTGATCTAGTTACTTCTTGGGAAATGAGTCGAATAAGACATAGGCTCTACCTTAAAGGATAAGGAACCTTACTGTTTAACCTTACAACAACCCCGAGAGAAAGGTATTACTATCCTTGTTTTACAGGTGTAGAAGTTGAGGCTTGGGAAGATAACCAACTGGTCCAAGTTCAGACTTAATAAATGGCATGGGCAATATTGGAACCCACATCAAGCTGTGTACTTAAAAGACAAACCCACAAAGATTGGGATGCCATCAGATACTTTCTGATGAATATCATAGTATTAGAAGCACTGAGGCATTTGTGCTTCCTTTTGAGGGTTTTAGGAGATAAGGATGGGGAGTGTAGAAGGTAAATGGGAGCAGGATGTTTCTGAGAAAAAGAACAGAATTAGATATTATTCCAGAGGTGTTTGGTCCCAGCTTAGAAAGAATTGTTGAAAATAAAAGAGAATTGTATGGGTTTTAGGAGTCTAACCAGTCTTGTTTTTCTCATGTAACAAAGGAGAATGTTTGAAAGAGAAAGTGATTTATACTGAGAAACAGCATATTAGGCTTCTCTGGTGGCTCAGGTGGTGAAGAATCTGCCTGCAATGCAAAGGACACAGGAGACTCAGGTTCAATCCCTGGGTTGGGAAGATCCTCTGGAGGAAGGGAATGGCAACCCACTGCAGTATTCTTGCTTGGAGAATTCCATAGACAGAGGAGCCTGGCAGGCTGTAGTCCTTGGGTTCCTTAAGAGTCAAACACGACTGAAAGACTAGCATAGCATATTAATGATAGACTGGAATCCAGTCTTCTGAAACCAGGAGCCCACTTTATTCCTTATTTCTGGATTTTATTGAGAAGGTTACTGGGAGCCATTGAGGGATTTAATTCATTTTTTTGTTTGTTTTTGCATTTTGACAGTGATAAAGATGGGTCAGAGGATGAAAGATTCTCCCAGTTCTTCTCATGTTGCCTCTCTAGGGGTAGGATGCTTAGCCCTGCATTTGCCTTCATGCAAATCTGAAAAAAGGCTTCCTTACAGAAGTGAATCATTTGTCAATGCACGATCTTTCATAAGTGACTGGGAAATTATCACTTTAGATCAAAAATAACTGTGTGGAGAAAGTTTCAGATGATGTGATGCCATTTAAGGCTGTATTATATCAATAAAAAAGGATTTATCTGCCCATAAAGTTTTTAAACTTGACATTTTAAGTAAAGGAAAAAAATAATAGAAGTATCAAATCACATGTAGTTTAAATATTCATTAGTGAATTGATGTCCCTGAACATAAATTAAAGCACAAAATTATTGAAACTGTATGATTTTATTATTAAATGTGGAAAATTAAAATCACATCTGCCCAGTTGGTTGTAATGCAAGTTGTAATTCAAAAGGGAGAAGGGATCCATTGTAGATGCATCATTTTTTTACCAGCTACCTTCTCCCATGATAGTATATAGACAATAAAATAAATGAAATCCACCTATAGAAGCCATTGCTCGATTTTGGTTAGCTGCAGGACTGCTAAAATGTTTCAAGGGCATTAGTCATCTTGTTTGTCTCTGCCAAGTGATATTCGTTGCCCACTTGGAGGTTCTTTTATAGCTTTATGGGAAGGGGTTGAATTTGCATTATTTTAAGTGTTAGTAGTCAATTCATTATTAATAATTTACCATGTAGCACAATTTTGGGGGTTGTTGCTCATAAATATTTGTGGTAAATGTGATTCATTAATTAGAAGTGGGTCATTCTCTGTAAATATGTAGTATTCCAGATGTAACAGAGGAACAGTAATTCTCACCTGCAGAAAAATGTGTAATCTGTTTACATGGTGTTATAAATGAGCATCACAGAAAATAATAAGAACATTCATTGTTAGCAGAAACTCTTGAATGCCACAGGTTTGATGCCTTCCTGGACATCTTATATCTTGTGGAAAATTTGGCATTTTTGAAATGAAATGAAAATAATTCAGATTTTGACCATTGTGCTATAAATACAGATTTACTTCCTGGTTCCCTTAATCCTACTTCTGCTCTTTGTAGATCATTTACTTTATATCTGTTTATACAGCTTAGCAGTGTTCCCTTTAAAATAAAGCTAAAAGCAAAGATCTGAACTGAGATGGGAGGGTTTGTGATTGCTCAGTAGGCCAGGCAAAGGTTGAAATAGACTTGGAAATGAAATTACATATTTTTAACTCAGCAGCACAGCTTGCAATGGGGAAGTAAAAGGAACTGAAATGGTTCTTTCTTTTCGTCCCTCCAGGATTCCCTCTCCTTTGTCTCTGTTGGAAGAGGAAAGGAGAAAGGTGAAAAGGGAAGGATGGGGGCAGAGTGAGGGCACTTAGACTGGGACATCTGAAAAGGCAGAGTTCTTCCAGACTGCTACCATCTGGAAGGAGCTTGCACCAACCTAGAAGCAGCATACAGTAAACCATTCCACAGTAAAGAGCATCCCCTGGGCCTCTAGCCACTTCAGCACTGTTATACACCTTCTTAAAAATGCATAGCTAAGGTACTAACCACCTGTAGGAAGCCAGTCCTTATCCACTTCCATTGATCGAAGGATTACACAATCCTTTCGTGCATCTCTGCACAAAATCTGGAATAAATGAGGCACATGATCTGGAATAATAAATGCTTCCAGAGACATACAGATAGAGATAATTGCCTTGGTTCATCTTCCACAATCTCTCTGAAACGGCAGTGGAGCACTAGGGTTTTGCAAGGTTGTTCATCAACACTGTAAGACTTCATGTGAGTAGGGTTTTCTGCACTTTTGAAAACATTTTCACATACGATTTCTAATAAGATGATCACAACCAATGCAAAAAGATAAGCAGGGCATGCTTTTTTCTTCTCTTAGAGAGGAGGCTGGGAAAATTGCAGTGAATTACCCAAGAATCCTGCGTCTTATAGTTGACAAGACAAGATCAGAACTCACACTTCACTCTTTAAAACCTTAGTCAGGCAGCTGGTCTTTTGCTTCAACCACTTCTAAGACATTTTTTGCATCCTTCTGTTGACCAAGAGTCAAATTTTCATGAACATACCTTCCTGTTACAAAGTAGGTCATTACAGTAAGCAAAACACCATTGCCCCCAGAGGAGTAAAATGAGAACTTTTATTTTAAAGACTTAATAACAGTTTTAAATGGAAAAGTAAACATTGGGGGAATATATCGTTGTTGTTCAGTCACTCAGCTGTGTCCGACTCTTTGTGACCCCATGGACTGAAGCACACCTGGATTCCCTGTCCTTCACCATCTCCTGGAGCTTGCTCAAAGTCATGTCCATTGAGTTGGTGATGCCATCCAACCATCTGTCCTTTGTTTTCCCCTTCTCCTGCCTTCAATCGTTCCTAGCATCAGGATCTTTTCTAATGAGTTGGCTCTTCGCTTCAGGTGGCCAAAGTATTGGAGCTTCAGCTTCAGCATCAGTCCTTCCAATGAATATTCAGGATTGATATCCTTTAGGATTGATATACATTAGGTAAATTTGGAATAATTTTCCCACAGAAATGCAAATATGCTTGAAATGTTTTAAAATGATCTGTTGTTGTTTAGTCGCTAAGTTGTGTCCGAATCTTTGCAACCCTATATCTCAAGCTAAAAATTAAATTGATATATCATGCCAGCTTTATTAATTGAATGTTGACAGAGAATATATTTTTAAAAATATATAAATGAAAAGAACATTTGAAGTCCACAGTTCAGTTCAGTTGTTCAGTCATGTCCGACTCTTTGCGACCCCATGAATTGCAGCATGCCAGGCCTCCCTGTCCATCACCAACTCCCGGAGTTCACTCAAACTCATGTCCATCGAGTCCGTGATGCCATCCAGCCATCTCATCCTCTGTCGTCCCCTTCTCCTCCTGCCCCCAATCCCTCCCAGCATCAGGGTCTTTTCCAATGAGTCAACTCTTTGCATGAGGTGGCCAAAGTACTGGAGTCTCAGCTTTAGCATCATTCCTTCCAAAGAACACCCAGGGCTGATCTCCTTTAGAATGGACTGGTTGGATCTCCTTGGAGTCCAAGGGACTCTCAAGAGTCTTCTCCAACACCACAGTTCAAAAGCATCGATTCTTCAGCGCTCAGCTTTCTTCACAGTCCAATTCTCACATCCATACATGACCACAGGAAAAACCATAGCCTTGACTAGATGGACCTTTGTTGGCAAAGTAATGTCTCTGCTTTTTGAATATGCTGCCTAGGTTGGTCATAACTTTCCTTCCAAGGAGTAAGCGTCTTTTAATTTCATGGCTGCAATCACCATCTGCAATGATTTTGGAGCCCCAAAAAATAAAGTCTGACACTGTTTCCACTATTTCCCTATCTATTTCCCATGAAGTGATGGGACCAGATGCCATGATCTTAGTTTTCTGAATGTTGAACTTTAAGCCAACTTTTTCACTCTCCTCTTTCACTTTTATCGAGGGGCTTTTGTTGAAATCCACAGGGAAAAAGAAAAATAAAGCTTCATTCTCTTCAAACTTGTCACTTTCATTCATTGGTTAAATCAATAGATAGTGAGAAATTGTTTCGAGCTAAGAACAATGGAAAGTTGTAAAGATATAATTCTGAATCAGACACAGGCTAAGCAGTGTAGAGAGAGAAAAATAACAGGGAAACAAATAATTAAAGATAATGCTATGGAACAATCCAAATGCTAAGATAAAGAATAAGTTGAGTGAGAGATCTATTTCAGATACAGTGGATGAGGTAGATGTTTAAGCTGAGACCTAAAGGTGACAGACTTGGGAAGAGTAAATAAAACTTGTCTCAGGCAGAAAAAAAGAAAACAAAAAACAAATGCAAAGATTCTAAGTTAAATAATAATGTGATTCAGACAGTGAAGGGTGTCCAGTGTGCCTGGAGTCAGAAAGCAAGAGGAAGAATCTCATAGGCCTAGCTTAGTGCTGTTAGAGGAGGTCGCATTATGTAAGGTCTTTCATAAAGGAGTTTTCTTTTATGAACCTCAATTCTATTGGAGTTTTTTAGGTAGAGGGAATGACATGGTATGACTTAGATTGTAATATGATATCTCTGGCTGCTGCATAAAGAAAAGAAAGGCCTAGATATGGAGTTGAGATGATATTAGAAGCAAGGAGACCAATGGGGGGAAAAAAAAAAACCTTTTATTCTCTGGTTGTCTCCATTTAGTTAATGATGGCTTGGAATAAGATGGTAAATGCAACAAAGATGAATATAAATAGATAAAGGTGAGATATATATTGGAGGTATAATTCAACAAAAAATTGGTGATGGATTCCTATAATGGTGGTAAAGGAGAGGGAGAAACAAGAAATGAGTCCTGGATTTTTTATTTTGAGAAAATGGACAGGGAATAGTGTTATTTAAATTGGAGAGGATTGGAGGAGGAACAGTAAGGGGAGAAGGGTGAAATTTAGAGATCATGTGTGGATATTTGAACTATGCTCCTAAGTAGAAAAGAGCCTAAGTTGTCTTTAGGTGGGGTCTTCTGGTGACAAGGAACTACAGATGCAGACTTGCTGAGAATGGAAGTGTCACTGCATGAAGGAGTGGAGTATGTCACTGCATGGCTGAGGAGTAAGAAGGGGTCAGTGTGATACAAGGATGAGGTTGTATAAAGCTTCGCAGACTGGTGAGAGCTTTGCTTTTACTCTGAATCATATCAGAAGTATTTGGAAGGATTCCACTAGGGGTGAGACCTGAACTGGCTAATTTTCAAATGCTCACCTTGGTTGCTGGATTGAGAACAGTAAGTCAGGGTCAAGGGCAGAAAGGTTTTTATGATCAACCAGGCAAAAACTGATGGCCATTTTGACCAAGTTGGTGGCAGAGGAGCCTGTAAAATTGTAAGAAATGGTTGGCTTTTGGCTATTTTTCAAAGTTATAGTCTACTGGTGACAGCTAGGCTATGAGATGTGAGAAAAAAGGGACACATGAGGTCTGACTCAGGAGTTTTAGATTGAACAGCTAGAAAAATGGAGCTGCCAAAACTGGCTGAAGCAGCTTGGGGATGTAGTTGAACAATTTGCATGTGGATATGTTACATTTGAGCTGCTTATTGGCTGTAAAATGAAGATAGTCTTGGAATGCAGGGATATTGGATATGTCAATGTGTGTGGTATATAAGGCCATAAGACTGCAGAGAAAACCAAGGAATTAATGGCGATAGAGAAGAAGTACAAATATTGAGCTCCAAAGTCCCCAGTGTTAAGAGGTAGGGAAAGAGGAGGAGGAATTTCTGTCTCAGGAAGACTGAAAAGGAATGGCCTTTGAGGTCAAAAGAAAATATCCAAGAGAGTGTTTAGATTGGATGTAAAGAAAAAAAAAGGTATTTCAAAGTGGAGGCAAGACTGATCAATTATATCTAATGCTTCTGACAGATAAAGAAAGATAAGAACATCAAGTGGACCTCTAGATTTAGCAGTATCTACATCTCCAGTGATTTTGACAAAGGCAGCTTTGGTGACGTGATGAAAGTGAAAGTCTGATTGCGTGTGTTCTGGAAAGAATGAGAGGAGTTTCTTTCTGGGATCTGTACAGGGGAGCAGAGAAATGAGCTGGTAAACGGGAGAAGTAGCATCAGGAGATCTTTTTTAAAAATGAGAGAAATAAGATTATTTTAAAACTTTGAGGGAATGATGCTGTAGATAGGGAAAAAAAACCTTATAATACTGACAAAAGCAATTTTAGTGGATCCTAAACATGAAAACTAGATTGTAATAGATGATGGAGTGAATAAAAAGAAAATTCCAGGCAGTCAGCATAGCCTTCTTTTCCCCTCAAAGTTTACATATGAAAGAGAAGAGGAAGAGGGAAGGTTACCTTTTCCAAATAATTAGAAATACCATAAGCTGTTTGTGTACCACTGGAAACAGACAAGGAGAGAATAACTTAATATTAGAGTGGAGGGAAAGGATAACTGAAAGAAAGATGCCCTTGAGACAGCAAGAGACTGTGGAATCCAAATCACAAATTTACTTTCTTATGCTCTTGATTTAACAAAAAAGATGTACTGGTGCTAATATACACATAGGTTCCTTAGGACAAGAATATGCAAAATGTATTTTTTTGTTTCCTAAGATAGGCACTAAAAACCTGGTTATTAATAACTGTTCATTTTCTCTTAGATGAAAAATTGCATCAACTTTATTTTATATATCATTAAGCAAATAGCTGCTTTATTATCTAGGCCTTTTTATGTATTTGTTTTAAAAAGCTTCTGCTACACATAATAAGATTCTGGATTAAAAATCCTTGGTTCATGATACATTTTCATTATTGGTCCACAGATAGCCTTCTTTATATCTATCCATCTATTCGTTCATTTGCTCTAATAAAATAAACACCCACTTAAATAACTAAACAGCACAACCTTGATAACTTACTCTGCTATATGGTCTCCCTCATCCTATTTGCCTGTTTTCCCCACCCAAAATAACCATGATTCTGAGACCTTTTTAAGTTATTCCATAGCTTTATTTGAATATTGCTTTAGCTCAAATTTACTCTTTTAATAAAGACATTGAAATTTAAAAATTTTCATTTGTTTTGAACATGCTATTATCTTTTGATGCTTTTTCACTTGTGTATTTCTAAAATCTATTCTTACCATCGTGTCTTGCTATAGATCATTCATTTTAACTGCTGTGTGATATTCCCATTGCATAGGAACTAGCTGATTCATCTGCTGCTCTGTTGGCAGTAGGCATTTTGCTTGTTTCCAAGATTGTGTTTCTGTGAATATTCTGGCCCAAATTCCCTGCTGTAAATGTGCAAGAGTTGCTTTTGCATATATATCCAAAAGTGGATTTTTCTGGATCTTAGTGTAAGTGGGAGTTCAATTTGATGAGATAATGCCAAACTGTTTTCTGTGGTAGTTTTACAAATTCAAATCCATTTACAGTGAATATGAGATTCAGGATCCACAAACCTTTCAACACTTTAGAAAAGAAATGGTATTTTAATGTGAAATGACTTGTATTTTCCTGATTTCTACTCTGATTGAACATCTTTTCAAAATGTTATTGCTCACAAGAATTTTCCTTCTATGAATAGCATTTTCATCTTTTGCTCATATTTTTTTTTTGTTTAGGTACTGTTATTTGTTTATTTGATAGCTTTAATATTTAAGAAGTAGAGCTGGATTCATGGAAGGATCATAGCATAAAGGAGGCACTAATCTTTAATGTCATCTAAGTAAAGCTCTATACTTGTTTGCTTTCTCAACAGTATCAATAGACATCTGTTCCTTCTTTAATATACAGGAAGGCTAGTTTTTCTATATTTTGTAGGTGACAGAGAATTAGAGATTTCTTTACATATTACACTGAGATTCATTGTTGTTATCATACATCTTAAATATTTTAAGTCTCTTGATTTGGGGAGACATTAATAGTGTTTTATGAGATGTAGCTGGTGCACGGATTTAGGTGACTGAAAACCCAGAAAACTTTCAAGTGCACAGCTCAGAAGGCGATTTGGAGAACAGGAGTTGACTCAAATGTATCTGCAAAACAGCTTAAGTGTTTTTTCCTGGGTATGACAGCAAGTTGGACCCTTTTACTAGAGAAGAAATTAAAAAGTGATATTTTTGTCCAGGTCTCTAAAGCTAAAGAGTGGGAAATTGTCTAAGACCTTGTTAATTGCTTTCCCACTTTCCAAGCAAATTGGATTCATTAGTATGATGGGAGTATTCCTATGAATTTGATCCTGGTCGTCTCGGTTCCTTTCAAAACTGTTGAAGATCCCTTTGCCTTAGGAATTGTCCACTATGTTGGGGGGAATAAAAACTATTTCCTTATTATCAAAGAAGCAAGATTTTAAAAGATTCCTTTATGTTACGCAAATGCATATAAAATTATGAGAAGTCCTTCCAAGATCAAAATTATCTGGTTTCTATGTAATTATACTCTTAGGAACATTGATCTGAACATCCTAAACTGCAGTGTTAGAGGAAGCGTCTCTAAGAATTATTCTTAATTGCATAGCGACCGTTGTTCATTGAGCACTGATTTATTAGAAATCTATTACATTTAAGGCCTAAAATCTGTTCAGGAAGAGGATACAAATATAAATAAAACATGGATTCTACTTTAATCAGGAAACATTTGTAGCTTAGCTAATGTAACGAATGAATCCCAGAATTTTTTTCCTTTGGTGAGATTTTAAAACCACTACTAGGGTGATAACTGGGAACACAATCAAACACATAGTTATTCACCACCTGGTATGTGAAAAACACTGTGCTCGTTTGGGATTTCCAAGAGAATTAAGATTCACCTTTGCTGTTAAGGACAGAAAGACTCAAGCAGGCTGTAATAAGAAGAAGAGCAAATGCATACAAAGAGCTACAAGAATATAGTTCAGAAACTACTTATGAAACAAAACAAGAAAGATAGGTATGGCATGTTATGTACTAGATAGAAAATTATATGTATATTATTAACAATGGATTTACTATTTAATGACATCATTAACATAGTAAATCTAGAATATGTCTTGTAGATCAACACAGGAAGGTTATAATTCTGGCTCTGGAATATAACATTTAACCTCTGTGAGCTCAGTTTCCATATCCATAAAATTCTCTTAAAATATCATTCCTGGAGAATATTATGAAGATTGAATGAAAGAGCATATGGGAAGAATTTAGTACCCTGCTTGGCACATGCAGGCATACCTGCTCAGTCTCTCATTTGTGTCCGACTCTTTGTGACCCCATGAACTATAACCCACTAGGCTCCTCTGTCCATGGGATTCTCCAAGGTAACAAATCTGGAGTGGGTCCATGCCTTCTTCCAGGGGTATTCCTGATCCAGGGATCAAACTTGTATCTCTTGCATCTCTTGCATTGCAGGTGGATTCTTTACCACTGAGCCACCAGGGTAGCCCACTGGCACATAGTAGGCCTTAAATAAATACTAGTATGTTTGCTTATTGTTCTTTGGAAACAGCCCGGTCGCTTGGGAGCAGTTCCACACATACATGCCCCTTGATTCGTCCACTCTCCATCCCTACTGCCACATCCCTTGTCCAGGACACTGTCACCCGTCACCTGACTTAGTACAGCAGCCTCTTAGAAGAGATTTCTTCAGTTGGTTGTGTGTGTGTGTGTGTTAGTCACTCAGGTATGTCCAACTCTTTGTAATCCCATGGACTGTAACCCGCCAGGCTCCTTTGTCCATGAATTTCTCCGACAAGGTTACTAGAGTGGGCTGCCATTCCCTTCTCTAGGGGATCTTCCCGACCCCAGGATTGAACATGGGTCTATTGCACTGGAGAAGGAAATGGCAACCCACCCCAGTATTCTTGCCTGGAGAATCTCATGGATGGAGGAGCCTGCTGGGCTACAGTCCACGGGGTCGCAAAGAGTTGGACACGACTGAGCGACTTCACACGCACTACTGCATTGAAGGTAGATTCTTTACTGCCTGAGCCACCAGGGAAACCTCCTTCTACTCCTGCTTCCCTATAATTCAGTGCCCATACAAATGCCAGAGTGATTCAGATCATATATTTTCCTTACATCAAACTTTTCAGTGGTCTCCCAGTGATTAAGGAATACAAATCAAACTTCTTACCATAGCCTATAAACAGAGGCAGAGCTGGACTGCCTATCAGAGGGAGAAAACTTGGGGGGAAAAAAACAGGACAAATGATTAACCTCTGTATTCATTCGCTTCAGCTGCCATAACGAAGTGCCATGGACAGAGTGGCTTCAATAACAGTAAATTCATTTTTTTCACAATTCCTTAAGCTAGAAGCCCAAGATCAATGTGTCAGTAAGGTTGATTTCTTCTAAGCTCTTTCCCCTTGGCTTGTAGGTGGTTGTCTTCTCTTTGTATCTTAGTTTTTCTTCTGTGTGTTTCTGTGTTCTATTTCCTCTTTTTATAAGGACACCAGTTATATTAAATTCAGGCCCAGCCTAATGACTTCATTTTAAGTTTATTCCCCTTGTAAAGACCCTATCTCAAAACATAATCACATTCTGAAGTACTAGATGCTCAACATATGATTTTAGGAGAATATAATTCAGCTCATAACAATCTCTTTCACTGGGATTTCTACAAGTTTAAAACAGTGAACTTAACATATAAATAAGTTGCTTAAAAGATACCACTTTCAGAATATGGACAGCGAAGGAGGTGTTCTGTCTGAGTTTTTCCCCTTGAAGTTCTCCTACCTGAAATGCATTTTCTCAGCTCTTCCAATGTCTTGTGATCATTCTTCAGCTCTGTTTGAAAGTCACTGCTTTGGAGATTGGTATGACATTGTAAATCAACTATGTGCTGTGTGCTTAGTCGTTCAGTCATGTCTGACTCTTTGCAACCCCATTGATTGTAGCCTACCAGGCTCCTCTGTCCCTGGGGATTCTCGAGGCAAGAATACTGGAGAGGGTTGCCATGTCCTCCTCCAGGGGATCCTCCCAACATGGATCGAACCCAGGTCTCCTGCACTGCAGGTGGATTCTTTACCATCTGAGCCACCAGGGAAGCCCACTATACAGGAAATCAATTATACCTTAATAGAAAAATAGAATTTAGAAATTAAAAATAAGTCACTGCATTGAAGAGTGGCTAAAAAATCTACAATGGCTTTCCCAGACTATTACCAGCCTGTTTTGTTTCTTTTATGAATGATAGCATTCTTTCATTTAATTCATTTCCTTATTATTTATTCTTTGACTCCCCCAATAGCATGTTAAGTGCCTGAGGCAGGAAACTTCAGATTTACCACTGTAACACCAGAACCTAGCATGGAATGGTGTACATCAGGTGGCCACTCAATAAATGTTGAATGAATGGGTGTCCAAATGCAATTTTTCTACCAATTATATATTTTTAGGCTCTCATTCAATCTCAAAGACCTTTTTGATTGTGTAAAGTAAATACTGAATAATGTCACAAATAATCAAGGTTGTAATTCTGAACATAAAGCATTTTTCAAGAATCATTGAAAAAGTAACAATGTTATGTCAGAATTTGAAAAGATTGGTTATCATGGAGTCATTATAACTTTAAGAATTAGCATAAACCCACACACCTTAAAATAAATGTATAAGGAAAAATATGATTGGCTTAATCCCTCCCTTTCCTACCTTTCCTGCATGTCAATAGAACACCTGTGGTATTAATGTTTTACAGGACACAATTAGCTAAATAAATACTGTTCTAGGAAACAGATAAACATTTTCTGTGAACTAAAGTGAACAGCATCACCTAGGAACTTGTTAGAAATGTAAATTTTCAAGCCCTACTTTAGACCTACTTTACGGCAAGTCTGAGGTAGGCTCCAGCCATGTGTGCTTTAATAAACCTACTGGGTGGTTCTGATCCAGTTAAAGTTTTAGAACCAGTTTCCTAAATTGATCTTCAAAGTAACTGAATTTCTCAAGATTCTCATCAAACAGTCTCACTGTCGAGATCTACTCAGCCTTAATTGTTCTGGGTAACTTATCACTCCTTGTCCTGACTTGCACTGAAGTAATGTTTTTAACACTTTAGCAATTGTCCTTAAGAAGCTAGCAGAGTGATTTCTCTCACTTTTGAATTTTTTTGGATGAAATCTCCATCTAGTAGGGTTTGACACACATTATTTGCTTCCTGGATTACCTATTTCTGAAGCACTTTGGCTTTCATAAGCTTATTACTATCATATTTTTGTTGTTGCTGTTTTCAATTTCTCAGTCAACTTCTCACACTTATTCTCTGTTTTTTTTTGTTACTTTTTAAAAAATGAAAAAATTTTTTAACATTTTAGAAAATATTATTTTTACAAAATGAAAACTCGTGGCAGATCAGCATTATTTATACTTTTTCTCTCACTGTACTTCCAAAGGATATATTTTTCTTAGGATACTTATTTAAGAAAGAATTTTCTTTCTCCTTCAGACTATTTTTCTTTCTGTGGTTCAGTCTTCACCATGTAGAGGGAGAAATACTCTCATTTGTTTTATGAAGATAACTTTAGACCTAGGGCATAAAGCTATTCCAACTGCTCTGTGTTCTTTTTGGCATAAATCCAATTGCCTACCCAGTATTCAAGAGAAACAGTCCATCTTGATAACAGATGTTGTTCTTTCCAGTATGGAATAGGTAGCCCCTGGCCATCCAGTGTTATAAACCATCATATAAGAAATGATGTTCAAGAGTGCAGCAATTTAAAATTTTTATTAGTAATTAAAATTGCTATTATGTACAATAATAATTACTATCATTATTGAGCATGTTATGTTCTGGAGACTGGGACAAGTGATTTACATGTATTATTTCAGCTAATACCCATTAAAACCTCCTCTGTATCTGATGATGTATGACTTGACTAAGATCATGCGATTAGAAATTATTAGAGCCAAATTTAAACTATGGAATTTCTCATTTTAAGCAACATGCTAAACCTGGATTGCAGCAGTTTCCTCTAGAATCTGTGTCAACCCTATTGTCATGATGCTCCCATATTTTGCTTCTGCCAAACACACCCATACACTTGTTCCTGAAACAGTCTTATTTAGAGGTAGGAAAGACCCTCAATAGCAAAGAAAAGCTAATACTTGATAAATACTTTCATGAAAGTGTAACTGTGTTCAGGATCTCATAGGAGAAATTTCATCTGATCCCCATCAATAGTCTTGTCTGATAGGTGAGGTTGCTGTCATTGAGGAGTTAAGTAACTTGCCCAAGATCACACAACAAGTAAATGGCAGAACATACATGGGTTTGACTTTTAGGAGAGCTTGTTTTTGATCTTAATTACCAGTGGATGATCTTCCTATTGTTAAAAGTGACCTGAATCATTTTTGTGTTTATTTACCAATATCCTCAACTCACTGAAAATGTGTTCCTTACAGCCATTATGGTTTTTCTCTACTTTACTCTTGTGGTTAAGTTCCCTCTTTTTAACAGCTCACTTCTTTACTAAAAGCCAATCAGATGATGAGCTATAAAAAAAAATCACAAAAGCTAAAAGCTTTTGTTCCCCGCACTGCCTGTTGTAACAGTGCCCGGGGGTGATGTATCTTTGAAGAACTAAGAATCACAGTAAGTAATTGGGGTTTCTTTTTGCCTGTAAGTAAATATTGCTTTCTGGTTTTGTTGTTCTTTTGTCTACATTTTTTGGAGAGATACATAATCTCACTGAAAACATAAGATGCTTGTAAAAACATGATTTATCTGTCTTTTTAATTATCAAACCCTCCTTGCCTGTAGGATTGGTAATTATCTTTTCACACTTGTTTAATTCATGCCTACTAGGTCCTGTTACAGAAGTGAAAACTGACATATATGTCACTAGCTTTGGACCTGTTTCCGATGTTGAAATGGTAGGTATCTGGGAAATTAAATGTACTTTTTGAGGTTTGGAGAAAATATGCAGAAAAGAGGGCAATTAACATTTATCTTATAATCGATTACACAGAACTAGAAAGTGAAAGAACAGCCTAAAAAGTTTAAAAAAGTGAGACATTTAATTTGCATTTCAGCTGTAATAGTTGAGGTTTTTTTCTGGTTTGGAGTCATTCTCAACAAAGAAAAGAACATTCTGTCCCCACAATACAATGTTGTGTGTAATATTTTTTCCCTTAGAAAGTTATTGCGGAGGAGAAAATTAGAGAGTGTAATTAGTTTTGGTATGAAACTATATTGTAGTCTTAATTGCATTTAGAATTCCTTGTTGGCCCTCTTGCTCACCACCCCTCCTCCCACTTCCATAGAACATTAAGCCCTGGTCAGTATAAATTCAGTTTTGCTTTCTAATATTAAATATTTTCAGTTTCCAGGTCAAAGAAATGACCCTAGGTGAACGTTAATAAAATCTGTGGATATAAGATTTCTCTTTTACATACTTTACATACTTTGTCTTAAAGAGATGCCTATAATTTTATGATTAATTATGCAATGTTATTTGTTACACATAAAGTAATTTTGCCACTTGATTTAAAACA
Organism: Bos indicus; assembly: GCF_029378745.1. NCBI lineage: Eukaryota > Metazoa > Chordata > Mammalia > Artiodactyla > Bovidae > Bos > Bos indicus. Next base: position 66,246,268 of record NC_091765.1, on the reverse strand, counting down.
AAGTACAACTGTAATTACCTGGTGGCTGGCAGTTTTATTAAATTAGAGTAATTATTCTGGAATGATTAATATGTATGATAATTTATTTATCTAACAAATGTAGAAGATTAACGTATCAGATGGACATAACATGCTTTAATTGCTGACACTCCTTTTGCTCCATTGATTTTTTTTTTTTTTAATTTGCTCTTATTTGTTTTCATCTGGGGTAGTCTTTTCTGAGGGCAAATCTAGAATTTAATGAATTTTTCTGCATATTTATGTGTAATCATCTGTGATTGATTATGTCACAAACTAACTTCCCTAGGAATACACAATGGATGTGTTCTTCAGACAGACATGGATTGACAAAAGACTAAAATATGATGGCCCCATTGAAATTTTGAGATTGAACAATATGATGGTAACAAAAGTGTGGACTCCTGATACTTTCTTCAGGAATGGAAAGAAATCTGTCTCACATAATATGACAGCTCCAAATAAACTTTTTAGAATTATGAGAAATGGCACAATTTTATACACAATGAGGTAGTCTTTTAAAAAATTTTTTTAACTGTTTTTTCTTTCTTCCCTTCCTTCCTTCCTGTCTTTCTTTTTCCTTCCTTTCTTCCTTCTTCCTCATTGAGGAATCTATAAAATTATTTTTTTTTAGTTTTGATTTTATTTAATTGCCTTTTTTCGATCATAGACTCACCATAAGTGCAGAATGTCCCATGAGATTGGTGGACTTCCCCATGGATGGCCATGCCTGCCCTTTGAAATTTGGGAGTTGTAAGTTACAATCAGATTGTGGTTAGGATTTATGGTTACCTCATGCAAGCTGATGTTTTTGTATGTTCATGATTTTCCATAGTCTAACATTTAAATCATTGTCCATGACAATGACTTGTCTGAGGTTTGACTTTTAGGAGACAGTTTATTACCTAATATATTTAAGTTAAGAGGTAAAAACAACCCCTTTCCCCTCACCAGAAGCAAAAATTATTTCTATTTGCTACCTAGATAGCCTAGGTAGATTGAGTCATAGTTAATAGGTTGGTGATCAGTGGTGAAATTTAGGGACCACTGAACTCCTTGTGTTGGTAGTGTATCAGAGAAAGAGTAAATGATTTTTTTCATTTTTTGAATTTAACAGCTTCTGTTACAACCAGAAACCTTTATGGCAGACTTGAAAAAAAGCAAAAGAAGGTTCAGGGCTTCCTGACATGACATGGGTTAGAATAACATAAGCAGCGCTATTAGTACAAAAATGGCTGAAGCATGACCAACACAGATTAGGAGGGATGGTCTGATATGTAGGCAGAACAAGATGGTATAGTACCTTATGGGCTACATTAATTTGTTTAGATATTATTCTAAGTGCTATTGGATGCCTTTGGAAGGTTTTACTAAGGGTGGTTGAGAAAGGACTTTACCTAGATTAGAGCTATCTTGAGTGAAATGTCAATTATTATAGTACAAATAGTTTTCAGTTCTGGCCCCAGTAAGATCATGCTTTCTGTTCATTCTAGGGAGACTGGATTGTAGAAACAGAGACGAGCTGGAGGCTGTGTCTTGGTGATGATGTAGACTAGATTATAGTATCAGAGGAGGTGTAAGACACATGGATTTGGGATATTTTGTGGTGGTGAAGGCAAAAGGATGAAATGAATGGGTAGGACAGAATAAGGAATCTCTTTTACCCGAGCTCCCCTCTCAGAGATGGCAGCAAAATGTGCTTGCCTCTTCTCACGTCTGCCTCAAATATTTGACTCAATCAGAAGCTACCAAAAATAGATGCTGACTTTTACTATTGCTTCAGATTCTCAGTCACAATGATTGTGAAACCGTTGCCTGCTGTTATTATTGCTTATTGCTTAACTTAATGAGACTTGGCAGTCGTCATTCTTTTTATAACCCTCAGTAATCACAATATTCAAGTTGGGTTAACTTGAAACTAGAGTGAGTCCTTTGCTCTCCAACCAGTGATTTGATGAGAAAAGATAAAAACAGAAAAATACACGGACAGAAAGGATACCTGACTTAAAATATCATGGACAGGGTCTTAGCATTCTGAGACTTTAAATGTATAATTTAAGCATGAATATACTTCAGAAGATAAACCTTGAGACCTGATTGTACACCACTAAATGACAACACAAGCCTTATAGCTTGTTTTGCAAAGTCGTTTGTAGAGATAGTCTCCCTAGGTACCAACCTCTTTTGCAGAATTAAACATTTTCACTGAGGGCCTACTGTGCTCTAGCCATTTTAGGAATCTTTGCAGAGGGCAGCACACAATTCATCTTGGTTCTTTTGAACTCATTTGTGTATGAGCCAAGCTATCTGTTCTGGGTAGGCTGGTAAGCAAGCAGCTGGTCTCCATGTGCACTGAACACCAAATAATAGAAAATGGGCTTGAATTGCCGCTGGGAGGGATTTGCTGAAGATGGAAGGGAAAATGTTCTGATTGTGAGAGTTTAAAGGTAGTGGAATTGGTTCTGTAAGTACGTTCCCTGGAGAGCTTTACAAACTGCATAGCCAGTTGTCACCCGCAGAATGGTTCCCAAACAGCATGGGTATTGCCCAGAGGCAGAGTCTGGAATAGGTGACCCATGGAGAGCGCTTCCAAAGTAGGATTTGCTTTTGTTTTTGTTGTTGTATTATTATAGGCAGCATCTGGTATGTTTCTAATTGAGAGAGCTGTATGAGGAAGGAAGATGTCAATATTGGTCAAGTATTAGAAGTGAGTTAGAAGGGAAAGGAATAGCAGTTGGACAGTACTTTGGGTGGGGGTTATTTTTTCTGCTTTTCACCTGTTTATCCTATTAGTATGGAAACATATCCAAGGACACTGATGCATAGATCACATTTTAGTTGCCTTAGTTTTAGTCTCTCCTCCTGTAAACCTCTGGCATAAAAATGAGAAATATGCCCAGTTGCAAGACTGCTTATTTAATCTCTACAGTTTTCTCAATCTTAAACATGTTTGAATAAATCATAATGATTCTTGTTTTCATTTATTCCATCTTTCTTGAACATGTGTAATATTCTTAATCATTGACTGTCAGTGCAGATGGAAAAGGAGCCCTGACTCTAACCACCTTCTCTGCTGTCCTCCAGATGCCTATCCGAAGAGTGAGATGATTTATACCTGGACGAAAGGTCCTGAGAAATCAGTAGAAGTTCCAAAGGAGTCTTCCAGCTTAGTTCAGTATGACTTGATTGGGCAAACTGTATCGAGTGAAACTATCAAATCCATCACAGGTGAGACATTCAGTAATTTAAACCAATATGCAACTTGGCACTAGCTTCTTCATTGAAATATCTTGTGTTTTCAGGGTCCAGCTAAAAGTTTCCAGAAATAGAGTTGATGCATAGCTCACAGTTGAGAATTCTCTTTATTTATATTTAAATCTTATTTTAGTTTGAAATAAATTCTGAGTTGGTGAGATGCAAGAAATGAGTTGGTTTTCTTTTTCATAAAAAAAGTCAATGATCAAATATATCAAAACTATTTTCAACAGAATTCTCAGATAGGAAATCTGATCATTGATTTTTTTGAACACTGAATTTTCTTTGTTTTTTAGTACTTTCTCCAAGTCTGTTTTTTATATCTTGCCAATTTTTATGGTGCTACTCTATCCTCTTTTCAAAAATAAAGGCAAAATATAAAATTTAATTATAAAATATGTTAAGGGCATATATTAAAGCTGTCATGTGAGTAGATGGATGATTATTATTGAGGATTCTTGGTCTGTATTTGTTTTGGGGATGTGAATGGAAAGAATCATAGGACTTAGTTTTTGTCATATTCAGTGTGAGAAAAATAGCTGATTATTGCTTGTTCTTAAACTATTCCTTATGTATATGTATCACCAGGAAAAGTATTTTTTGAAAACATGTATTTTCCAGCCTGTAAGTGATTATAAAAATATGTTTTGGGAAGATTTGAGTCTTCAATCTGAGAATAAGGCTACTGCTTCCTGAGTTACTTTCTTAGCATGTTACTTTCAGATGTAATATTAAATATTTTATCAAGAGCTACGAGAAATCTTATGATATATTTACTTATTATCTTTTTTAGGTTTTTGTCTAAATGCTAATAAAACATACCTGAACTCAGGGATGTTATGGATGGGTCTATATGTGTTTCTTTATATATTTTTTTCATATATATCACATTTAGAAAGAAAGTTTTTTCCTGAAACTAAGACAGTAAGACAACCTTTCTCTAAGCATATATGTATATACAATGTATAGCTGTGTATTACAATTCTTTCTAAAATGAGGCTTTATATTTTCATACAGGTGTGTGTATTTTCATGGTTTTTTTCCAAGTGATTTTCCATAAAAGTTAACTCTAAAATCTGCTCTTACAAATGCTGCAAATGAAGTCTAATTGCTTTTGCAGTGTTAGATCTTTAAAATAGAAGGCACTGCAAGAATTTTTATAAAATTATAGCCCAACTTACTAAATTGCTTAATCACAATGCAACAACAGAAATGTTTTTCTATGTAATGATGCTCAGTATTGTTTTCCCCTTGTTGGGAACTTCATATTTCTCAATGCTTGTGCTGTCATGCCGAGCAGATACTTTCTTTGCCTAGAATACTGTTTGTTATTCTGAAATATGATTATAAAACCATTGAATATTTGCTCACAGAACCTATTAATATAACAATTTTCCTCATGCTTCGTTCACAGGTGAATATATTGTTATGACGGTTTATTTTCACCTCAGACGGAAGATGGGTTATTTTATGATTCAAACATACATTCCATGTATTATGACAGTAATTCTTTCTCAAGTTTCATTCTGGATAAATAAGGAATCAGTTCCAGCTAGGACTGTATTTGGTAATTATAATTCATTTCTTGGTTATTTTTGTTCACTTTACATTTTGATTGTGATTCATGGGACTAGCCTTTAGATATATCATCTCTGAGAAGATATTAAACAGTAATATATCTAGCTGTGCTAAGTAAAGAATCACAAAAGATTTCATTCTTATCAGCTAATACAAAGTAATAAAGCTTGAGAGGATAAGTGCATTCCTTTCCTTCATTTGGGTCCCTATCAGATTTACTTTATTGTAAACTGGCAGGTGAAGACCAAGTATGAATCTGGATATAATTTCACTGTGGGTGATATTCTTGGGTACCTAGCTTAATGCTGTGTAATTGAATTAAAATCATGTCTAGGTGTTAAAATGAAATGCACCGGGAGTTTAAAATAAAAGTCATGGATGAATGAATATGAAAGCCTTAGAAATATTTGCCTTTTAATGAAGAGGAACAAAAGGTTTAAATGCATTGAATTGAAAGTATTATATGCTTAGTTTGTTAACTCATTGTTGTAGTCTATCTACACTTTATTTTCTGAATATGCCACATTTTTTCTTTTTGTTTATATACTGGCTTCCTATATATCATTCGTCATTGTATCAAATCCAGAACACTTGAGTTTTAATTTTTTTAGCTGTTAATAAGCCTTTGCATATCAGCCATGCTTTTGGCTGATTGTAAAATATTACAATTAGTTATAATAATATTTAATTTAATATTTTTCTATTCTTTTTCTATTGATTGTGAGTGGAAAAGGCATTCAGTTGTAGGACAAAAAAGAAAATGATCAGAATTGCTCTGGAATGGAGGTATAGTCCCCATGAAAGATGCCAACTTCCCATTGCTTTTTTCTCTTTGGTAGAAAGCCATGATATAATACCCCTCATCACACAAAAGCTGAAAGAATGCTGGTAAGAAGGAGCTGAAGAGCGTGGGGACTTCTCACTCAACCCCAATCCATTGAGAGACTTTCTGATGAGGGCCATCTTAGTGTTCTCAGAGGACCTGAATGTGGGGACATATTCCATGGACACCGCCACCGCTTTAAGCTTAGGTTCACTCAAGGAGGTTTTGGAATCCTACTGGGGAAACTCTTAGAGGAGGGTTAGTGCTCCAGGCAGAGTGTGACCCCAAGAAGGCGTTGAGCAGGTGTAGTGGGACTGTCTACTTCATAGAGTTGTGAGGGTTCAATTAAAGAATGACTGCACATTGCAAGTGTTGAAAAATTCAGCTATTGAAAATAGATGGGAAAATGAAGAGAGAAAACAATGTAGTGAAGTTTATTTTCCAGTAGGTCAGGTTTTAAAACCCACATTTGCCACTTATTTTCTCCATCCATAACATTGTGATAAAATGTCTCTCCTTCCTAGACTAGTAAAGATGTAGAGTAATGTGTGGTGGTCATTACAGGGTACATAGCACACTTAGCACATACTTGTTACTCCCAGATGTTCTACTATACAGGGGAGAATAATTCTGCTTTGACTTTGTTGCCTTGATTATTAACTGCTTTTAAAAGAAAACATGCATCTTTCCATTATGTAATGCCATACACTCTGCTAAATTCTTTTCTTTAAATTGAAGTACAGTTGATTTGCAACACTGTGTTCAGTTCAGTTCAGTTTGTGACCCCATGAACCGCATCACGCTAGGCCTCCCTGTCCATCACCAACTCCCAGAGTCTACCCAAACTCATGTCCACTGAGTCAGTGATGCCATCCGACCATCTCATCCTCTGTTGTCCCCTTTTCCTCCTGCCCTCAATCTTTCCCAGCAACAGGGTCTTTTCAAATGAGTCAGCTCTTCACATCAGGTGGCCAAAGTATTGGAGTTTCAGCTTCAACAACAGTCCTTCCAATGAACACTCAGGACTGATCTCCTTTAGGATACACTCGTTGGATCTCCTTGCAGTCCAAGGGACTCTCAAGAGTCTTCTCCAACACCACAGTTCAAAAGCATTAGTTTTTTGGTTCTCAGCTTTCTTTATAGTTCAATGTCGCGAACCTCCGTCCATAGTTCATCAGGCACTCTGTCTATCAGATCTAGTCCCTTAAATCTATTTCTCACTTCCACTGTATAATCATAAGGGATTTGATTTAGGTCATACTTGAATGGTCTAGTGGTTTTCCCCACTTTGTTCAATTTAAGTCTGAATTTGCCAATAAGGAGTTCATGATCTGAGCCACAGTCAGCTCCCAGTCTTGTTTTTGCTGACTGTATAGAGCTTCTCCATCTTTGGCTGCAAAGAATATAATCAATCTGATTTTGGTGTTGACCATCTGGTGATGTCCATGTGTAGAGTCTTCTCTTGTGTTGTTGGAAGAGGGTGTTTGCTATGACCAGTGCGTTCTCTTGGCAGAACTCTATTAGCCTTTGCCCTGCTTCATTCTGTTCTCCAAGGCCAAATTTACCTGTTACTCCAGGTGTTTCTTGACTTCCTTGTTTTGCATTCCAGTCCCCTATAGTGAAAAGGACATCTTTTTTGGGTGTTAGTTCCAGAAGCTCTTGTAGGTCTTCATAGAACTGTTCAACTTCAGCTTCTTCAGTGTTACTGGTCGGGGCACAGAGTTGGATTACTGTGATCTTGAATGGTTTGCCTTGGAAATGAACAGAGATCATTCTGTCATTTTTGAGATTGCATCCAAGTATTGCATTTTGGACTCTTTTGTTGACCATAATAGCTACTCCATTTTTTCTAAGGGATTTCTGCCCACAGTAGTTAATATAATTGTCATCTGGGTTAAATTCACCCATTCCAGTCCATCTTAGTTCGCTGATTCCTAGAATGTCGATGTTCACTCTGCCATCTCCTGTTTGACCACTTCAAATTTGCTTTGATTCATGGACCTAACATTCCAGCTTCCTATTCAACATTGCTCTTTACAGCATTATTACAACATTATTACAACATTGTGTTAGTTTCAGTTATATAGCACAGTTACTCAGATATATATATGTAGACATATATAAAAATATATATGTATATTTTTTTAGATTCTTTTCCCTTATAGATTATTACAAAATACTGAGTATACAATAAATTCTTGTTGTTTATCTATTTTATGTATGTAGTGTATATGTTAATCCCAAACTCTTAAGTTGTTCCTCCCACATCTTCTTCTCCTTTGGTAACCATAAGTTTCCTTTCTGTCTATGCATCTGTTTCTGTTTTATAAATAAGTTCATTTTTATCAGTGTTTAGATTCTACATGTAAGTGATATCCTATTAATATATAGTTTTCTTTCTCAGTCTGGTTTACTTCCCCTCAGTATGATAACCTCTAGGTCTATCTGTGTTACCAACAAAAGATTAATTTGCTAAATGCTTGGTGTTTATTGTCTCATTAAGTGCAGTGAACACTCAGTTAACCTTGGCTGTATGCATCATCTATAAAGACAACCTAACTGGGCAGAAAGTTAGGGGCTGAGAATAAGGTCAAAGTCCCTGAACTTTCCCTTGTACAAATAATATTAATGTTTCCGGAACTATCATCATTGAAAATAAAAATAAAATCACTTCCACATGTATTACCATCTTTATCTTATGCTCCTAAATAATTTCTGCAACAGAAAATATTGCCCCATTAATGATGCCTTTGATTAAGAGGCATCCACGTCAAAAAGTGCAGACTTCGGAGCAAGATGGCCTAAGTTGTAACCTAAAGTCTACCGTTTATTAGCTGGGAGCCTTCAGTGAGGTATTTCTGCCGGTTTCCTCAAGTGTCACAACAGGGTGAATTGTCACTACTGCATAAGGTGGCTGTGAGGATTCAATGAGTTTATTTGGATACAAAGACTACCACAGTGAATACTGTTGTTAGTGTCATTGACTATTATGACAGTCCGTGCTGCCTTCTCTCTCATTTTGAGACTCGCTACTTGATACTATCATGTGAATGTTCTCTTTATTTTATAGTTATTGTGATTGCTTGATGAGCTTTGAATGCTTTCTTGGTTGATTACAAACTCATAGCCACTGTTCTGTCTCATTTGTCCCCAAATAATAGAAATTTCCAGTGGTATGTGTGTGTGGGGGGAGAGCATTAGTTATAGCTGTATCCATCCAATATTTCCTATCCAGATAAGCCAGCGTAAGGACATTATGTATCATACAGTAAGGATACTGCTTCTGCTAAGTCGCTTCAGTCGTGTGTCCGACTGTGCGAGCCCATAGACGGAAGCCCTGGTAACACTAATAATAATGATAATAAAATTTGCCATGTACTGATAGAGATCATCTTATTTAATCTTCAGAATAACTCAGCAAGTTAGGCATTAGTAATTTTATATGGATAAGGATATAGACACAAAGAGATTAAGAAACTTGTATAAAATCATATATTGAAGTGATAAACCCCAAACAATTTCTGCCTGACTTTGAGAACTCCCTCATGTCCACTCTACCATTCTGTCCTTATGTGGTAGGGGTGGGGTGGGGGAGGCAGTCTGGGGACCTGGGAGCTTGTGGATGATTTCAGAGCTGCTGAGTGGATGTGTATGGCTGTGTGCTCTGCATACTTTGTGGGAACTCTTCCATTTGCTTCTGATTGTGCTCAGGCACCAAGATACTGGTTTGGATTGACCAGGAAAATTATGCCCAATAATGAAGTCTTCTAAGACCTAAGATGTGCCAGAACAGTAACTATTTAATTGTTTGTTGAGATTTTCAATGGTATTTTCTTAAGGAAGTTAAGTTTTAAGTATGTGGGGAGTGGGGAGTGAACAGTCTATTTCATATGAGATTCAAATAAAAAGAAATAATTCTGGGCTAGCATTTATCTGTCCCATTTCTCATTTTTCTCTTTACTCAAGGAAGAATTTGCTGAGTAAGAGACGTCACTCGAGATCACGCAAAAAGAAAAACTAATAAAGATTAGTGTAAATATGAGAAGTAGCATGTGCCAAATTCTCTGGAAAGGTCTATTACTAAAGATGTATGCCTCTTAAGTTTTCTAATTATTCCAGTATAGTAAAACATGAAATCTGCGTAAATGCCAGCTGGCACATCTACATCATTACTAGTTCGTTTTCTAGGAGTAGCTAACCCAAAATTCACTCCTGTGTATAGTCTTAGCCTACTTTTAAATGTCCTCTTCCAGCTCCTGGGCCAGCCAATATGGTGCATATTCAGCATTCTAAAAACGGGGCCTGGCATCAATATCTGAACTTGTCAAAAAAGTTCCATGGTTATTATTTTCAGGATAGATGTGGTGACAGATATACTGCCTTCCTAGATGCAGAAGGAGCATGGCTTCTTATCTGAGAGGTTACGTCTGCTTGCTGTTTTGTTGGTGTCCATTTAACCAACTGCTTCACCTAGACACAGGTGTAAGAAGCCCATTCCTGTTGTGCTAGTTCTTTCTTAGAATTGAACTCCAGACAGAGAAACGTTTTAATGTCTAAAGGGATGGCAATTTCAAACACTCAGCCAACTGTTTATGCCAGTTACTTTCTTAATTTTCCCAAGTCATAAAATAGGAACCATAATATCTGAAAGACCGTTCTGCAAACTTTTAAATCAAGTGTACTCTAGACAATAAAAAAGAAATGCAAAGCAGCCACATAGCCATATATTGTTGAAAGTGTTCATAAACTTGGTGATGTACCCTCCTTAACAATCAGAAAGTCATTTTTGGATTCACAACTCAATAATTGCATTAATATTCTGCTTAGTTGTCATTAATGATGAAATTTCTTCTCATACTGCAGGAGAGAAAAAGACCATTACTGCTTATCCTCAGGAGAAATTGCTCTATTGCCAAAAAAATGTTCAAAGCAACATGAATAATCTTAAATTGTCTTAAATAATCTTAAATAAATAATCTTAAATTGTCTTAAATAAACTTATATTTGAGTTTCAGATACCTTTTTGATTACATTATGGTCTCTGTAAAACTTTCTGATTTCTGAGTAGTATTCTTAGTTAAATGGCATTGTTTATATTTTATTTTCAAGCTCTTTCAGTATAATTTCTATGCTATTAGAGGAAATGTACCTAATAAAGTTGTAGAACAGTTTTGAATTCTTAATAGGTCATTTAACCTGCTATGAATAAGAAGAAAAACTTTGATTTATATTTAAATTTTGCAGCTAGAAGTTTTCAGAATTAATTTAGGGTTTATTCACTATCTCATAATGACCATAGGGATGGTGCCATTTTCCTGAGATTTAAAATAGAAGCCTATACATCAGTGTTTCTTTTGCTGTCTCGTACACAGGGTTATTGTTACCATCTTTCTAAATTCCATATATATGCGTTAGTATACTCCAGTCCAGGTTCAATGCATGATACCGGATGCTTGGGGCTGGTGCACTGGGACGACCCAGAGGGAGGGTATGGGGAGGGAGGAGGGAGGAGGGTTCAGGATGGGGAACACAGGTATACCTGTGGCGGATTCATTTCGATATTTGGCAAAACTAATACAATATTGTAAAGTTTAAAAATAAAATAAAATTAGTTAAAAAAAATAAAATAAAATAGAAGCCTAAAAATAAAAATAAAATAAAAAAGAGGCCTAAAAGTCCTGTGGTCTCTTTCCAAAACAAAGTCTAATAAATTCACAATATTTCATTTTCATAGGCGTTTAGGTATTTATATATTTGATTGAATAAACATATTTTAAGTCTGTTTTAAACTTATAAAATATTAAAAATATCACAAACATTTCTTTTCAAAAAGAATACAACCAAATTCTCAACTTGTTCCCTCTGTATAGTTTATGGAATATTTTTGAAAGATCCATAGCTCAGAAGTTGTTCTAATTTCTCATGTTTTAAAACTGACAATTCAGAAAGGATTAGAAAGAAAATGGATTCCTGAAGAGCTGAAAAATGTATTTTTATTTATTACACATTTATCATGTGCTTGGCACTATGTGAAATACGGTAAATTCCAAAGCGGTGTTAAATATTTCAGCCCTTAAGGAGTCAATGCTTAACGAAGTTGTGGAAACAAAGCTCACACAAATGGAAAAATTAAGAAACAATACAAGGTAGAATATAATTAAGTGCTGAGTTGAAGAGACAATGTAATTTCTCCCTGCATCAAAATATTTTTATTCCTTCATTATTGCATGGGGCTCACTGTCCCTTCAGTTTAACATGTGACTTTAGGCTAGGGATTGGCATGGATTGGAATAAATAGTTTATGCCTTCATCATTGTTATTGTCTTCATCATCATCATTCCCAAACATCTGAGTGTATCAATTCAGGAGATTTCCTAGGTATTACATAGAATGATTTAAATGGATATGGTAAATCTCCAAATAAATTTCCAAACTTAACTACATAACATGGATTAGATCCACAGAGAAACAAAGATGCAGAAAGGGGCAATTGTGCAAATATTTAGCATTCTTAAATAATGCATTTCTCTATAGTTTCAGTAGCAAGTGGGATTTTTCCATTGAGAATGGGGAATGACATTTTTCCAGGCTCTGCAGAAAAGGTTTTTCTGGAGATGATATGCTTCAGAAGCTTATTGATGGGAGAGAAATACTGTTATTCTTGTTACCAGTATTTTCCTGCCAACCATAAACTGAAGGGCAGTAGATGTCCAATCAGAGGAAATCAGTCCTGAATATTTATTGGAAGGACTGATGTTGAAGCTCCAATACTTTGGCCACCTAATTTGAAGAACTGACTCATTAGAAAAGACTCTGATGCTGGGAAAGATTGAAGGCAGGAAGAAAAGGGGACGACAGAGAACGAGATGGTTGGATGGCATCACCAACTCAATGGACATGAGTTTGAACAAGCTCCAGAGTTGGTGATGGACTAGGAAGCCTGGCTTGGTGCAGTCCATGGGGTTGCAAAGAGTTGGACATCACTGAGTGACTGAACTGAACTGAGATGTCCAATATTTTTAAAACCAAATTGTTCTAGAAATCTATTTCTTGGGAGCATCCTTCTGTTTTATATAAATTGAGCTATTTTATAACTAGTACATTTATTATTTTAATTAAATAGGTAATATTCAGGTAAAGATTTTGAGTGTATATAACTTGTGATTTTTCTGGTAGAGAGTTTCAATAACATGGGCCATGCCTACCCCAGACATGAAATTCTGATACTTTAATTTTCAGTGCTACCATCTTCCCACTGCTGGTTGAGAATCAGTGCTTCAGTGAGTCACACTTCCTGTTAGGTGTTGAGTTTCTCAGGTATATTGGCCTGGGTACTAATATCATATGTACCCATATATGTACCCATAATAACATATGGGTATATGTTAGTTGCCTTACATACTTTAAGTCTTCATAGTAAGCTCAGTAAGTGGGCATCAAGTGAAACCCAGTGTGTTTTCCTAACTTAATCCAACTCACACTGAGCCAGTGATTGGAGGAGTAAGTATTTGAACCACATCTGTCTCTCACTCCAAAGCCTGTGCTACTTTTACTGAACCATTAGGATTGGAATCCTATCAAAGATGGTTTGTTTTGAGTTATAAACTTTGTTACTGCCATCCCACCAAATTTCCAGATCTGTTTGTTTGTTTGTTTTTTTGCGTAGAAATAACCATAAAGTATTTTGTCTCTTTGTTCTTTTCCCTTGAAGGAATAACCACAGTCCTGACCATGACCACGCTGAGCATCAGTGCACGGCATTCTTTACCCAAAGTGTCCTATGCAACTGCCATGGATTGGTTCATAGCTGTCTGCTTTGCTTTTGTATTTTCGGCCCTTATTGAGTTTGCTGCTGTCAACTACTTTACCAATGTTCAAATGGAAAAAGCCAAAAGGAAGACATCAAAAGCCCCCCAGGAAATTTCAGCTGCTCCAGTGCTGAGAGAAAAGCATCCTGAAACACCTCTGCAGGTATTTGACTTAATATCCTTTAGCTCATGATTTTAGCATCTTGGTCAAATTTCCATTGCCAGGGGAAAAGCTAGGAAGTTGTTGAAAATCCCAATGACAATTTGTAACTCATTTAAAAATTCAAAAAAAATGTTAAAGGATAATCATAAATTTCAACTTTGAAACTATGATTAATGGCTTAAAAATTAAACAGCTCTGGATGAGATAGATGTACACAGACCTGTTCAAATGAAAGTTCAGAATTTAAAAATTTTTAATTTTTAGGGGGCAAAATCTTACGTATGCACTTAAGAGAAACCTGTGGATACCCTTAAGTAGGTCGGAAAAGCATCTTAGTAGAGTTCATTGAACAAAATAAAGCAGTGATTCTTAGCATGGCTCCACATTAGAACTGCCCCCATGGGGATGTGCCCTTGTATGAAAAAAGAAAAGAAAACCAATGAACAAGAAGACTCATAGGTGCAGGTGATATCCTTCCAAGACTGAGAATTTTTGTCCTAAAGAGACAGATCTAAAAGGATATGAAAGTATATAAGAGCTACTGTAATTTACATTGGGCACATGAGTGATTCTGCAAATTAAAAAAAATTAAAAAGTGACTTTTGGATACCAGTTGTACAAAAATAGTAAACCATCATGAAAATGAGAAAGCAAGCAATCATCACCTCCTCTTCCTCCTCCTCCTTCTCTTCTTTCTCTTCCTCCTCCTCTGATACTCTACTATCTCTCTCTCTTTTTCTTTCCTGAATCAAAGAAGTATCTATGGTCAGTTATACACAGCCTTATTGTAGTTGCCACAAATGAGTCAAAAGCTCCTTTTGTCTGCATGTACCCAAATCAAAGTGTATGAAAGTCACCAACTCTATTCTCTATGGTAATAACTCATCCCCTTAATTATTCAAACATGCATTCATTCTTTTTTTTCACTCATTCACCAAATACACATTTAGCATCAACTATGCACCAGACACTGTTGATGATCTGAGAAACAAGGGCACACAAAGCCCTCTGACAATTATCTTACTCTATGGACTTAGATTTAAGTATGTAGGACAGGGGAGACAGAAAATTTACAAAAAATGTATATATATATAGCAAAACCGGTACATTAGATGGTGCATTGCTTTGATAGTGCTGAATCACCAAAGTGGGAAGAAAATGTTAGGGCATTGTGACAATAGTAGAATTCAGTTCCGGGACCAGGAAGTCCTCCCAGAGAAGATGCCAGTAGAACAAATTAGGTTAGCTGTTTACCCTGGGCTTCCCTGGTGGCTCAGACGGTAAAGCGTCTATCTGCAATGCGGGAGACCCAGATTGATTCCTGGGTTGGGAAGAGCCCCTGGAGAAGGAAATGGCAATCCACTCCAGCACTCTTGCCTGGAAAATCCCATGGACGGAGGAGCCTGATAGGCTACAGTCCATGGGGTCGCAAAGAGTCGGACACGACTTCACTTTCACTTTCACTTTACCCTGGTAGGTATAAACTGTTAAGGGTCCTTCACTTTATAGCTGTCTTTCCCAGTGCAGGGATAAGGGCACTGGTTCTCTAAGAATGACATATGAGCTGATAGAAAAAATTATTGTCCTTCCATTAAAGTAAGTTTGGATAGCTTACATTTTCTTCTAAAGAAATCAATTTCATCAAGATTTTCAAAATTATTAAAATGAATTTTGTTTACTATTGTCAGATAAAAAACTCATTATTTATTCCCTTTCCCTTTCCCCATAAGTAATTTTGTGTCCTTTCTGCCTTTTATTGTTGTTTTGTTGTGTTTGTTGTTTTGCTTTGTTGTATTGAGGCCTTGGTAGAATAATTCTATCTACCGTTCCTTTAAAAAATCATCCTGTGTTTATTTATTTGCTTTTTATTCTTATTGTTGACTTAAGATTTATTTTAATTTCATCTTTCTGCAGATTAATTTTGTTACTCTTTTTCTAGCATTTTGAGTTTAGTTCTTAATTTATTTTCACTGTTTCTTATTTAATAATAGTGTTTCCTTTATTGCAATGAGATTTCCTTTGCATACAGCTTTGGCCATAATTCATAACTTTTTGGTGATGTATTATCATAATTATATAATCATATAATTCTGCAATTATGCTGCTATTTTTCTATATAAGCTCGTAATTATTTGGAAGATAATATTATAAGTTCCAAATGGGATATTGTTTGTTTATCTAGTTTCATTGTATTTTTAGCTGAACCACCTTATATTCAGAAATGTTACCTGTATAGATTTGAATGTTATTGATATTTTCATTGTGGTCTGAATTATACTAAAGCTTATAAATGTTTGATGGAAATTAAGGAGTTGACTACTAGTTACTAATTTTACCTAAAACATTATTATGTCACCTCTAGTCACTTCTTGTCTTCTTGATCTTTCAAATACCAAAAACGTTAAGAAAAATTCTCCAAAAATGAGATTGTTTTAGTTTTGCATTTTAACTAGTTTTGTTTTATGCATCTTGATGCTATGATACTCAACATGTAAAGATTTATAACAGCTCTATTTTCATTGAACTCTGTGAATTTGATCATAAAATAACCTCTTTGGGGAGATTCCATATAGTACCCCTTGAATTCTATTTGGTCTGATTTCATTAACTTTTACATTCTTTCTTAATATTAACTTTTGTAATACATTTTTATTGCTTAATTTTCACATTCTTTATTTTTTCATATACTTTGAAAGCTATCTGTCCTATTATAACCAGTGTTTAACTTTTAAAACAACGTATTTCAAATTATAATTTTCTAATATTGTGGAAGTTATTAAATATATTGACTTTTCCTTGTAGCTATTAACTCGCCCTGATCCCAGGATTGCTAAAGTGTAAAGATTATGCATTTGGAGACATATATATATAAATACACACACACACACATATATATAAATATGTAGTTTTTTTCTGTTTATAATGAGTTAATGTGGTTCTCTTTTCATTTTTGCAAGGTGATAAGACTCCTTGCATAGTGTTATTGTATTTACTTGAAAGTACTGCTTAACTAGCATAAAACTATTCTGCAGAATTTCCAAAGGTGGGATGAGAACTAATACCTCCTTGAAACATTTTTTGACTGTAACAGTTGTTATCACTGATGAATGCTAGGTTTGGTGTGTCCAGTTGGCTAAGTCCGCTTGGATTCAGTAACTCCTCTTGGCAGCATGGGCCTCATGCTGTGTGCAAATGGCATAATAAAGAATAAGATGATGAAATTTGTTTGTGAAGGGCATAGAGTCACAGTCTTTACAGGTTTGGAAGGAATTTATAATAAATTTCATCAAAATATGTGTTTCACATCCTCTACAGTGTGTAACCATGTATGTATTACAACTTAGATCTCCAGAGCAGTTTCCTTGAAGAATCTGTGTTCTAAGGACAGTGATTAATGAATTGACCATCCATCCTCCAGAGTACATATTGCTGCCAGAACACACCTGGCTTTGGGGCTTCAGTTGTCATTGAATACTTTCAGTATTAAGTTTAGCTTTGAAGGTTGAGAATGCATTAAAATTGAGGAAGGGAAGGAGACAGAGAAAAACATAGATAAATAAGGAGAAGGAAATCAAGAAGGGGAAAGAGTGTGTTAAGAGCAAAATTTTAAAATATGTTCCTGGTAGGAAATATTCTAATTATCTTAGTAAGTTGAAATTTTATTATTCTAACGTGTTCCAACTTGTGTAGCTATTTGCTTATTTGAATAACGCTGCCTTTGTTTAAAATGTGTTTAAACTCCTCATTTAAAATTGCCTTCAGTCTGCACAATATTTGATAGTTCACCGGTCCTTTGGGTAAGCTCACTAGTCGTTTGATTCATTGTCACTATATGTGACCTATGGACTCTTAATGGCCTAGCAGAGTATTATGGTTACCATTTTTATTTCTTGGGAATTGGAAAGCTTATGCTTTATGGAATATTCATGAAGCAAGGAGAAAAGGCCGATTGGCAGACTCTAAGAGCAGCTACGGGCAGCCTGAGTATGTTTTTAGGCATCTCAGGAGGGAAAGTGGATGTTTTGCTTCTGCGACATTACTGTAATTCTGACTTTGACTTTGCCCTTCCAGTATTTAAGCTGAGCTCTGTTTTTGTGGTTCTATCTTTCCATATCCTTACTGCTTCTTAGAGTACCTACTTGCTCGCTGACACAGGTGATCTGGACTAATAGGATGGTTTGGACAATAAGTAACTATAAAATGTGGAGATTTCTTAATAAAATCATATTTTAACAATTATTTGAAAATATATTTCACAGTTCTTGTTCAGTCAGAAAGTATACATTAATGTATGCACATTATATATTGTTAAAAATATCCCATGATACAATGACTAAAATTCCTTGGACTTTTATATTGTGTCAGGTACTGTGTGATATGCTTAACATGTGCTAATTAGTTGCAAACTCACAATAACTATTTGACAGATGAAGGAAGTGACCCTTGAAGTTGTTAAGTGATATATTCAAGATAACGAAACTAGAAAATGGTAGACCCAATATTTAGCTTAATTTAGTTGTGTCTGAGTGTAGGGTTTGTTCTCTTAAATTCTGTTTTATAGTATTTAATTTATAATATAGCTATACAGATAGACATTAGAATGTATGTGTGTGTGTGTATAATACATGTGTATAAAATGATGAGCCTAACACAGAGTCTTTTGTTTGTGTTTCTATGATTAAATAACAACAGCAAAATATTCCAAATGCTTTTAGTAAGAACTTTTACAGACATTGTAGATACATTTTAATTTTAACAACTTATAAAATACATTCTATTTTTGTCCATGTTTTACCAATGAGGATATTGCTAGTTAGGGATCAAGCAATCCGCCCAGAGTTATTTATCTGGTAAGTGGTAGGACTGGGCTTGCAAAACTCAAACTTCTCATTTCACATCTTAATGACTGATTAGATATTGGGACAGGGAAATGAAGGATGAGATAGATGGTGGTGGCATCATTCATTAGAACAGAGAAGAGCAGTGAAGCATGTTTAATGAAGACGATACTTAGTTCAAGTTTAGACAGGTGGACTTTTCCATAGTGGGACATTTTCTCCTAACCCGTGATAGGATGGGATGTAAATGGGTACTTTTCTGAATACAAGTGCATACATCTCCACTGTGCACCTTTCCTGTCCCATCTACCTAATTGCTTTGTCTGTTTACATTTCACTGTAGCTATTCTTCATGGACTTTTCACTGTTAAAGTGCTCATAGATTCTTACAAGGATATTTGTAAATTAAATAGCTATTTGCTCCACTTATAATCTTTAAGAAAAAGATGATATTAAAAGAGTATATAAATAATTCAAGATGCACCTTGAATTTAGTAATTCAAGTGCATTCCTGAAAATCTCCTTCTTTACTGTCTATTCTTCAAAGTCAAACTCTAGCCCTATTTCCCAGATGAGGATCATTTTGACCAAACTTAAGGATCTCAAGAACATTGTGGCAAGAGTCCACATCTACATAATGTGGGTAATAACAAAATAAGAGAAAAAAGAATAGAAAAAATAGGAACTATTTGTCTTTCTCTGTATGACTTATTTCACTAAGAATACCCTCCAGACCAAGCCATGCTATAGCAAATGGCAACATTCTTTTGGTGGTTAAGTAGTGTTTCATTGTGTGTGTGTGTGTGTGTGTGTGTGTGTGTGTGTATACGTATATATATATATATATATATATATATATATATAAACATACACATATATACTACATCTTTTTAATCCATTAATCTATTGATGGACACTTAGGTTGCTTCCATATCATGGCAACTGTGAATAGAGCTGCAATGAACATGCGGGTACATATAGTTTTTCTTTTTTTTTTTTAATTTTATTTTATTTTTAAACTTTACATAATTGTATTAGTTTTGCCAAATATCAAAATGAATCCACCACAGGTATACATGTGTTAGTGTTTTTATTTCCTTTGGAAATATACTCAGGAGTGGAATTACTGGATCATATGGTAGTTCTATTTTTAGTTTCTTGAGAAACCTTCTTGTTCTTCATAGTGGCTATACCAATTTACATTCCCTCCAATGGTGTACAGGGCCCCTCACTAAACAGGGTCTCCACACGCTCTCCAGCGTTTGTTATTTGTGGTCTTTATGATGATAGCCATCTGACAAGTGTGAGGTGCTATCTCAGATGGTTTTGATTTGCATTTCCCTGATGGTCACAGTAGCTGTGATCATTATCATTGTTTATTTCCTTAAAGCATCTTTGATATCTAACGCATGCACCACACATAAGTTATCATCTGTAATATTCTAAAGTATTTTGAATAAATTATTTCATATGTGATTACTTTGTTTACCTACATGGATGGTGAACTCCTTAATAAAATTGATTATGGCTTCATTCTGTCTTCCCATACAGCACATAGCACAGTGTCTAATAGTCACAGTTGTTTATTATAATCAGCCAACCATAGTAATCAGACAGTAGGAAATGTGGTGCCTCTAAAAACCAATACATTTATCACCAATTTCCAAAAGCACTTGCATTTTTATGTAAAATTCCTCCTTACCACAGTTAAGTGTGAACTTTAGGTGGATATTAAGTGGTGAGCTAGAATCAGGTCACTGTGAGGACCAGGAACAGCAGATAGTCATTCTGAGACATGCATGTCAACAGTTGGACTTAGCTAGTGGACAACAACAGAGAACTGAGGAGGACACTTTGAAAACAAAATCAAGCAAAATGAAAAGTCTCTGTAAATCTATAAGTGCAGCCATGCATTATGAGGAGAGTACAGTTTGTTGTTCTTGGATCATTTTTGTCATCTCTTTCACTGAAAGTGAAAGTCGCTCAGTCTTGTCCAATTCTTTGCGACTCTATGGAGTATACCATGCATGGAATTCTTCTGGCCAGAATGTTGGAGTAGGTAGCCTTTCCCTTCTCCAGGGGATCTTCCCAACCCAGGGATCAAAGCCAGGTCTCCTGCATTGCAGGTGGATTCTTTACCTGCTGAGCCACCAGGGAAGCCCAAGAATATCGGAGTGCATAGCCTATCCCTTCTCCAGAGGACATTCCCAGCCCAGGAATTGAACTGAGGTCTCCTGCATCGCAGGTGGATTCTTTAGGAGCTGAGCTACCAGGGAAGCCCACACAGATATCGGTGTCTGTGAGCAACACCAGTGTTAAGTACAATGATTTCCCAGTGCTTGGTAATCACAAACCTCATTGCCTTCTAACAGGCTCTATAAACTAGGCCAGTTTCAGATTTTCATCTCAATCATTCTCAAAATTCCTCTTAGAAATGCTGTGCTTTAAATAGTTTAAGCTAGCACGCAAAAAAAAAAACACCTAGTTTTCTCATTTATCCTTATTTCTTTCACTTCTTAACTTAGTTTAAAATCTCCTTCCATGGCAGTTTGAATAAGGATGTGAAGAGGTACTGTCATTCCACCTGACATTTCAGTTTGTTGATGACAGTAGTAGTTTAATGACTTCTTTAAGTCTTATATAAATTGTACCTCTCTGAAGCCATACTTTTTTCTGTACTGAATGTTCTGTAGTTAGTAATGCTCTTTAGGCAATGAGTAATTGTTTAATCGCACAATTATTAAACTGGATGATTTAAGTGTCATGAGTATCAGAATTTTGTTTAATTTCCAACCATGTTTTTCATCTGTTACTTTTATTATGTGTCACATGCTGACTCATGAGAAATTGTCATTTTGCTAAAGCAAGAGAGCCAAATCTCCGTTAGCAATTTAACAACTGTTTCCAGAGCAACTACTGTGCACTAGTCATTATGCAAGGTGCTGAGGAGTCAAAGAATAGAAAACCTGGGAGAATAGTCTTAAAGTGAAGGAGAGAGGATATTATTCTTATAATTGACTATATGTAATATGTAGAATCTTGGTTTTAGAATAATTCAAGTATGTTTGTAGTAGTATAAGCTTACCCTCAAATATTCACTGCTACTTTAGACCTATGTGCTGGAATATGGATCCATGAATTCAATTTCCTACTGGGAACCTATTTATTTATGGCTATATTAATGGAACACTTGTTAAGTGTAGTAGTTTGGGAATACTCTGAGGGTAGTGTAGGGGGTGACATTCATCACTTGACTTCAAATATTTAAATAATGATATGTATGTGAATGTGAATAAATGAATGTGAACGTGAATGAATAAAAGTGAAAAATGCTTTGAAGGATGTTTGAGAGGGTGATGATAAATTAAATCAGAAAGAGTTAAGCTGAGACTTCAAATTAGCCTTTGAAATGCAAAAAGTGACAAGGTAAGAGACATTATTCAAAATGACAAAGGGAGGAGAAGCGATCAGTTTTAGTAGCTTATTGAAGTAATACTATGCATATCTTGGTAATTATTTGTAATAACATCACATGGGAAGAAAAATGCCAACATTAGCATCATAATTGAAAATTTAGGCTATTTTCTCCTCCAGAAGGGGAAATGCCATAATTTCAATGCTGCATTAGGAAGGCTAGATATTAATATATTAGCTAGTATTTAAGGAAGTATTAAGGCATCTTGTAAACCTAGTATAATACAATGTAGGAGTGTGTGTATGTGGTATGGATATAGATTACTAGTAAACTTTTCCATTTATTTTCATGTATTCTATGTTTGCAAATATGACAAAGGAAGAAGCTGGAAGTGTATTTATATAATATGTAGAATTTTGGGATTTAGTAAGTAGCTTGTCACCATCATAATCCTCATTGTTATTTTAAAAATTTTATTTATTTTTGATGTCAGGTTTTAATTGTGGCACATGGGTTCAGTTGCCCCTTGGTATGTGGGATCTTTAGTTCCCTGACCAAGAATCAAAACCAC
This sequence comes from Bos indicus, assembly GCF_029378745.1. Lineage (NCBI taxonomy): Eukaryota > Metazoa > Chordata > Mammalia > Artiodactyla > Bovidae > Bos > Bos indicus. The sequence continues at coordinate 66,223,799 of NC_091765.1, read as the reverse complement.
ATCCCCTGCATTGGGAAGTGGATTCTTAGCCACTGGACCACCAGAGAAGTCCCCATCATTGTTACTTCTGTGCCCTATAGGGCTTCCCAGGTGGCCATAGTGGTGAAGAACCCACCTACCAATGCAGAGACATAAGAGATGCATCCATGGAGTTGCAAAGAGTTGATCACAACCGACACGACTTAGCACACACACACATGTGCCGTATATATATATATTGTGCTAGTTACTTTACGTGTGTTATCTCTGATTTCCACAAACACCCTAAGATAAGTCGTGTTGTTACATATACAGTTTTATGGTTGAGGACACTGAGCCTTGGTGAAGTGTTTTGGATGCTTTCAGGTGCACTGTGCTGACTCTCAACTAGAGAAACCAGCCAGGCATTGAGGGATTTTTGTCTCTACTCTCAGTTTTCTGGCTTTTCTTTGATCACACAACCTAATATCTGAGTGTACATTTCTCTGTCTGTTACCTGATGATGTTAACCAAGATTATATCCAAATTCCCTTCTAATTTAAAAATCTGTTACTACAAACTCATCCGTATCTGTAACCAATGCTAGCTTGCTTTATACTCTTTAACATATGTTTACTTTCATAAGCATGGCTACAAAGAAGGATGGTTCTTTTTGGGTTCACTGAGTCAGGTCAAACTAAATATTCAGGTTATTTTATGTACTCTTACATAGCAAAAGTCCATACTGTTCCAAAAGCAATAAGAACATCAACTGATCCTGTGTTTAGTAGCACCAGGGAGTATTTTAAATATTTTGCATATATTACCTTATATAATTGGCATAGCAATCCTGTTCTAGTTTCATCCTCTTTTGTAGATGACTAACTGAGACACAGAGAGGTGTAAGTGATTCGTCCAAGCACACACCTCCTAAATAACTGAGCCAGGATTTAAACCCAATAGTCTGGCTCCAAAGTCTAGATTTACAACCTGTATAAATTGTTTCCCCTCTCTTGTAACCAAATACCACGACTGGTGACTCTTTCCTGTGCCTACCCCCACAGCTTCACTCCCCACCCCATTCCTCATTTTTCTGAAGGTTGTCAATGTTTATATTGTTGAAAGTGTAAGCCAGACAATAAAACTCTATCCCATTTATAATGAAGCCCAAGCAGTTCAGGGCTGGCAGTTCAGTTTACATAGAAGCTAAAGTCTCAGAAAATTAGACACACTCTCCAAATGTCTAGCTTTGCACAAAATATATGTGGATTTCCTCAATGCTAAAAATCACCAATTGATTTAGCTCAGTCACTTTGACTATAGGCCAATCCATAGTTTTTCCAATTTTTTGACATTTTAAACATCTAAAAAATGTTAAAAGGTATGTCTTTGAATTTTTGGTTTGAAATAACCTGCCTGATATGTACTAGTACATTCAATTAACAATATTTATTTATAATATATTTCAAAAGAATTCTATTATAAAGGTGGAGAGGAAAATTTTAAAGGATCTTAAAAGAGAGTTTTTGCCCTTACTGAATTTATACTATGTCAGGTGACAGCATAGGTATTCTGTAGGGGCCAAGAGATGTAAAAAATGTGGTGAATTTTGGGAGGAGCTGGTGAGAGAACCTAGCCTGGCAGTGAGGTGTATTTTACTGATGGTCAGCAGATAAAGGAGAGTATCAAAGAAATGAGCCACCTCATTACTATAAATATCATCAGTTTAGTTTGTGATTTTTATGCGTTAGCTTAAGGATTGCTGTAGAATTGCTCTATAATTAGTAAACTTCTGTCACGTTGTTGATATTTTTATTACTTCTCCATTTACTCTGTTCCTTCTCCAGTACATCTGGCACAGATTTGCTAAGAATCTAGCAGGTGCTCAAGAAACAGCTACTGATTAATTTCACTTCTCATATAACTGAGATAGGTGTTCAGTTGTCAGGGAGAGCAATACATGAAGGAGCCATCCATTTCCCCGCGTGAAATTTTTGCTCAGTTTTTTTCTTAATGGTGTTTCCCATTATTATTAACTTGGTGAATCTTTTTCTGTGTTACTACGTGAGTGGGCCAGCACTTCTTTTTAGGGGGAACACTGTCAGCTTCAAAAATATGCAGATGCTTGAAACAAATTCCCTCAATATTTGGCTGTATTATCCAGCAAGTTCTCATCCCTCAGCTACTAAGTAAGAGTATTCGTTCCTTCTGGTTTATTTGGCTAAGCGGCCAATTTCCCTTCTGCTATTTTGAGGGGCTAATTTCCCCACAACATAATATACATCGCTAAATCTCCAGCCTTTCTCTCAGCCTGTGATAATTTAGAAGTTTCAAGGTGCATCAGTTTGGGTATTACTTGTTTCATTTCATTTAAATAAATGAGAGGATATTATGCATATAAATGTCTTTGGTAGAGGAAAATTGTTATGTATTTTGGCCAATTAAAGGAGAGGGCATTTTCTTTTCAGATTGTGTGGGATGGTGTGTTTTTCTTAATATTTGCTACTATCTCATCTTCCAGGAGACTCTTACCCTACCTAACTTCTTTGTTTGAATAATGTGTCAAATTCTTTCCCAATGTCTTTTTTGGTGCTTTTATTAGTGAGCCTGAATTTTCACATTCCTCTTGCTTAATTATTCTGTAGAACTATTCTTTCCCCTTCATTTGCTCTATCTTTAATTTTTTAGTTGTTTTAGTTTTCTTTTAGTTTTAAATTTTTATTGAACTATAGCTGATTTACCATGTTGTGTTAGTTTCAGGTATACAGCAGAGTTAATGAGATATATCCAAATATATATATATATATCTCCTCTTTTTTAGATTCTTTTCCCGTATAGGCCATTATAGAGTATTGAGTAGAGCTCTCTCTGCTATACAGTACGTTCTTATTAGTTATCTATTTTATATACAGTAGTGTATATATATCAATTCCAAACTCCCCATTTATCCCTTCCCTTGCTTATCGCCTGGTAACCTAAGTTTGTTTTGTACATCTGTGATTTTACTTCTGTTCTGTAAATAAGTTCATCTATACACTTTTTTTTAGATTCCACATATAAGCAATATCATATATATTTGTCTTTCTGCATCTGATTTACTTCACTCAGTATAATAGTTTTTAGGTTCCTCCATGTTACTGTAAATTGAATTATTTTGTTCTTTTTTATGACGAGTAATTTTTAAAAATCTAATGTTTTCATGTAGACAACTAGCTTGGGCATTTCTTTATTCCCTCCAGTCTCATGACTCCCTAACAATGTAGTCCAGTGAATTTTGCTTCTTTCTCAAACTCTCTCCCTCTTTTAGGAGTAGTTTTGCTGAAGCCACCTTTTTTACTTACTTTTTGTTTGGCTAATTGAAAACAGTTGTAGATTTCTTTCAAAGAAAAGTTTGCTTATAAGGAATTCTAAAAGAAGGTTCAGTTCAGTTCAGTCCAGTCGCTCAGTCATGTCCGACTCTTTGCGACCCCATGAATCGCAGCACGCCAGGCCTCCCTGTCCATCACCAACTCCTAGAGTTCACCCAAACTCATGTCCATCAAGTCGGTGATGCCATCCATCCTATCTCATCCTCTGTCGTCCCCTTCTCCTCCTGCCCCCAATCCCTCCCAGCATCAGGGTCTTTTCCAATGAGTTAACTCTTCGCATGAGGTGGCCAAAGTATTGGAGTTTCATCTTCAGCATCAGTCCTTCCAATGAATATCCAGGACTGATCTCCTTTAGGATGGACTGGTTGGATCTCCTTGCAGTCCAAGGGACTCTCAAGAGTCTTCTCCAACACCACAGTTTAAAAGCATCAATTCTTTAGCGCTCAGCTTTCTTCACAGTCCAATTCTTACATCCATACATGACTACTGGAAAAACCATAGCCTTGACTAGATGGACCTTTGTTGGCAAAGTAATGTCTCTGCTTTTGAGTATGCTATCTAGGTTGGTCATAACTTTCTTTCCAAGGAGTAAGCATCTTTTAATTTCATGGCTGCAATCACCATCTGCAGTGATTTTGGAGCCCCCAAAAATAAAGTCTGACACTGTTTCCCCATCTATTTCCCATGAAGTGATGGGACCAGATGCCATGATCTTCGTTTTCTGAATGTTGAGCTTTAAGCCAACTTTTTCACTCTCCTCTTTCACTTTCATCAAGAAGGTTAGGGGTTTGCAAGTAAGGATGGGGGTTAGTTTCCCTGAGAGTGCTTCTATTTTTGCCTCCTTAAAAAATTTTTACTGAGTCCAGGCAGTTTAGTATAGATATCAAGGGATCACTTAAAAGTAGAAAATCTCATACCATGAAAATATTAGACAAAGGGAAGAGGGAGGGAGTACTCCACTGTTTAGGACATCTGCATTTCCTTTTTGGCCAGTTTGTTGGCATGCGTGGGAGCTCAGTCCTGTTTGATTCTTTGAGATCCCATGGACTGTAGACCTCCAGGCTCCTTTGTCCATGGAATTTTCCATGGAATCCACTAGAGTGGATTATCATTTCCTACTCCAGGGGATCTTCCCCACAAAGGAATTGAACCTGCATCTCTGGCACTGGTAGGCAGATTCTTTACTGCCTGTGCCACCTGGGAAGCCCCCAGTTTGTTGGCACCTGAGGATTAACATTCCCAAAGAGGACTTAGCCAAAGGTGGTGAGACCTCTGTAGCCAAGGAGCAGAAAGTCAACTCTTCATATATAAAAACAAGCATGTTATCCTCTCCAGCTTATCAAACTGTGGACATTTGTGTACATCTGGGATTAGTCTGTTGAACAGATTTTCTTTTAAAGAAGCAATTTGAAGAATACAAATCATAAGACAAATGCTTAGCACAGAGCCTGGCACCCAGTAAATGACCTTCCAACCTTTGTATACTGAGTTAATGAATGAAAGAATGAATGCAATATAGTCTCTATGAAATATTGTTACTGCTAGTAATGATAGGAAAGAGAAGTCCTAGATGATAACAATAATAGAGAAAAATCCCATAAAACCATCCCAGCATTGCTTTTTTTATTTTTTGAGGTTCACACAGAGCTTTGGGATTACTGAAGGAAATCTGGATAACACGACCTCAAACTACCTGGTTTCTTTGGAACTCTTCCCTGTGAAGGAGCTGCTTATCCCTGCCTTTTAATTGTCCATTTGTTTGATTCTTAGTTTTGTTGTTGGGTTTTCTTTGTGTCCTAATGTAGATGGGCTGCTAGAGGGGAGATGAGAATCGTGCTCAACTCTGCTGTTTAGGCTAAATTAGGCATGTTCTCTGGTTGCCTATGGAAAAAGGGAATAATCAATACTCTTCTGAGAACTGGTTTAAATGGAGAAGCTCTGGGAAGAGCATTTTGCTTGGAAAGTGATAAAAAGAAACCTCTGTGGAGCTTGGAAGGTACTTCCCTGGAAAGTGAGCAAGAGTCTAACAACCATTTAGAAACTTGCTAGCTATAGTCTCAAGAGCTGATCCTTAACTAAAGCAGCATTAACAGCAGCAATGAGTTGACAGCTGGGCACTTGACCTTCCCTGGCTGTCTCTTCCATGAAGCAATGAGCCTGTGGTTTGTTTTGAGAAAAGCCAGGTTTTATTTGTTTGAACCATGTAAAAGCACTGTTTTTGCTTGGTTTAAAATGATTTTTAATAATTAGCGATGTTGAGTATCTTTTCATGTGTTCATTGGCCATCTGTATGTCTTTTTTGGAGAAATGTCTCTTTAGGTCTTCCTCCCACTTTTTGATTTGGTTGTTTGCTTTTCTAATATTGAGCTGCATGAGCTGCTAGTATATTTTGAAGATTAATCCTTTGTCAGTTGTTTAATTTGCAATCATTTTCTCCCATTCTGAGGGTTGTCTTTTCATTTTGTTTATAGTTTTCTTTGCTGTGCAAAAGCTTTTAAATTTAATTGTTTATTTTTGTTTTTATTTCCATTTTCCAGGAGTTGGATCAAAGAGGATATTTATGTGATTTATGTCAGAGTATTCTATGTTTTCCTCTAAGAATTTTATAGTTTCTGGTCTTACATTTAGGTCTTTGATCCATTTTGAGTTTATTTTTGTGTATGGTGTTACAAAATGTTCTAATTTCATTATTTTAAAAAATATTTATTTTTTAATTGAAGGATAATTGTTTTACAGAATTTTGCTGTTTTCTGTCAAGCATCAACATGAATCAGCAATAGGTGTACATATGTCCCCTCCTTGTTGAACCTCCCTCCCATTTCCCTCCCTATCCCTCCCCTCTAGGTTGATACAGAGCCCCTCTTTGAGTTTCTTGAGCCATACAGCAATTCCCATCGGCTATGTATTTTACATGCCGTAATGTAAGTTTCCATGTTACTTTCTCCATATATCTCACCCTCTTCCTCCCCTCTCCCTGTGTCCATAAGTCTGTTCTCTATGTCTGTTTCTCCATTGCTGCCTTACAAATAAATTTCATCATACCATCTTTCTAGATTCCATATAGATGTATTAGTATACAATATATATTTTTCTCTTTCTGACTTACTTCACTCTGTATAATAGGTTCTAGGTTCATCCACCTCATTAGAACTGATTCAAATGCACTCCTTTTTTATGGCTGAGTTATATTCCATTGTGTGTATGCACCACAACTTCTTTATCCATTCATCTATTGATGGGCATCTAAGTTGCTTCCATGTTCTAGCTATTGTAAAGAGTGCTGCAATGAACATTGGGATACATGTGTCTTTTTCAATTTTGGGTTCCTAGGGTTCAATTTTGTATATGCCTAGGAGTGGGATTGCTGGGTCATATGGTGGTTTTATTCCTAGTTTTTTAAGGAATCTCCATACCATCTTCCATAGTTGGTATATCAGTTTACATTCCCACCAACAGTGCAAGAGCATTCCCTTTTCTCCACACCCTCTCCAGCATTTATTGCTTGTAGACTTTTTGACGATGGCCATTCTGACTGGTGTGAGGTGATATCTCATTGTTGTTTTGATTTCCATTTCTCTAATAATGAGCAATGTTGGGTACTTTTCATGTGTTTGTTAGCCATCTGTACATCTTCTTTGGAGAAATGTCATTTTCCCAGTTTTTGATGGGTTGTTTGTGTTTCTGGCATTGAGTTGTATGAGCTGCTTATATATTTTGGAAATTAATCCTTTGTCAGTTGTTTCATTTGCTATTATTTTCTCCCATTCTGAAGACTGTCTTTTCACCTTGCTTGTAGGTGTGCAAGGTTTTTAAAAGTTTAAAAGCTGTGCAAAAACTTTTAAGTTTGATTAGGTCCCACTTGTTTACTTTTGTTTTTATTTCCATTACTCTAGGAGGTGGGTTATAGAGGATCTTGCTTTGATTTATGTCTTCAAATATTCTGCCTCTGTTTTCCTCCAAGAGTTTTATAGTTTCTGGTGTTACATTTAGGTCTTTAATCCATTTTGAGTTTATCTGTCTGTATGGTGTTAGGAAGTGTTCTGACTTCATTCTTTTACATGTAACTGTCCAGTTTTCCCAGCACCACTTATTGAAGAGGCTATCTTTTCTCCATTGTATATTTGTGCCTCCTTTGTCAAACATAAGGTACCCATAGGTGTATGGGTTTATCTCTGGGCTTTTTGACTTGTTCCATTGATCTATAGTTCTGTTTTTGTGCCAGTACCATACTGTCTTGATTGCTATAGCTTTCAAAACTACATTGAGATTCACCTCACACCGGTCAGAATAGTCATCATCAAAAAAAAATCTACAAACAATAAATGCTAGGGAGTGTATGGAGAATAGGGGGTCCTCTTGGTTGGAATAGAACAGTATGAAGAATCCTTAAAAAACTAGGAATAAAACTGCATGTGACCCAGCAATTTCACTATGGGCATATACCCTGGGAAAACCATACTTGAGATAAGACATAGGCACCCCAATGTTCATAGCAGCACTATTTACAATAGCTAGGACATCTAGGAAGCCACCTAGATGTCCATTGATGGATGATGAATGGATGAAGAAGTTATGGATCCATGCATACAATGGGATATTACTCATAGCCATAAAAAGGGACACATTTGGGTCAGTTCTCATGAGTGGATGAACCTAGAGCCTGTTATACAGAATGAAGTAAGTGAGAAAGAGAGAAACAAATTTCTTATATTAATGCATATATATGGAATCTAGGAAAATGGTACTGATGTACCTATTTTCAGGGTACAAATAGAGATGCAGACACAGAGAACAAACTTTGGCAGCAGTTGGGGAAGGAGAAGGTGGGATGGATTAAGAGAGTAGTAATGAAACATACATTACCATGTGTGGAGTGGGTAGCTGATTGGAGGTTGCTGTATAGTACAGGGAGCTCAACCTGGTGCTCAGTGATAATTTAGAAGGGTAGGATTGGCTGAGGGATTGGGGAAGCTCAAGAGGGAGGGGGCATGTGTATACTTATGGCTGGTTCACATTGTTGTATAGGGGACGCTAACACAATATTGTAAAGCAATTATCCTTCAATTAAAAAGAAATTTAAAAAAACAGAATGATTTTTAGCAAGTCAAAAATGATCTTTTGAAGTGAAGATGAAGCCAAGATCTGGCTTTTAATTTCCTTTACCAGCTGTCTCTTTCTGACAGCAAAACAGGTAATTAATAAGAAATTGTGCTAGTGATTATGGTGATTAGCATTTTAAAATGTATTAGTTTGTTTTTAGGACAAAGCTTGAGTTTGGAGCTAAGGATGTCAAAACCTTGGAGCTGTACTCAGTGTGCCTGGGGCTGATGGGGATACATCCTCTGTGGGCATCTTAATGCTCTCGGTAGGACTGTTTTGTTAGTTTGTTTATTTGATTTTGACTTGAAGCTGTTCAGGCTTGTGCAGAGGAGGAGCTTCAACAGTCACTTTCCCCTGTGCTGAACTCACTCTGGCTGCTTCTGCAAGCAAGAAACCACTTTGCTAAAGCCTTAGCTGATCCTGAAAAATGTTAACATGCTTTCTGCTTAATGTTTGCCAACGGGCTGATCTAAAAATGGCACCAAGGAGGTTACCTATTATCCACAGAACAAGAATACATTTCAGGACTGAAATAGATTATGGTCAATGGAGACTTGATTTGCTGACAGGAAGTTATATTAGTATCCCTGAGCAATTCATAAAAATAGGAAGAGATTTTTATGTGGTGAATCTTGTTTTTTTTTTTTTTTTTTAATTAAACAAAGACTCTCTCCTTTAGTAGCTTTCAATATTTAAGTTTTTTTTCTTATTTTTTCAGTTTTCTTTATTGAATTCATATGCATTCATGGTTCAAAACTCCATAAATCGTTCATTTTTGCACATGTGTGATGGGTTTGTCAATGGCACCCCCACTTCAGTACTCTTGCCTGGAAAATCCCATGGGCAGAGGAGCCTGGTAGGCTGCAGTCCATGGGGTCGTGAAGAGTCGGACACGACTGAGCGACTTCCCTTTCACTTTTCACTTTCATGCATTGGAGAAGGAAATGGCAACCCACTCCGGTGTTCTTGCCTGGAGAATCCCAGGGATGGGGAAGCCTGGTGGGCTGCTGTCTATGGGGTCGCACAGAGTCGGACACGACTGAAGTGACTTAGCAGCAGCAGCAGCAGATGGATTTGTACAATAGTCACATTTATTTGATCAAATTCATTATTACATATACTTTAAAGATGTGTACAGAAGCACCAAATTCTATAAAATTTGGGATGATTTAAAAATAACTTTTTAAGTGAAACTTGCAATTATTTCCTGTGTGACCTTCAAGTTCCATGTGATAGATTGGAATTTTTGATTATTTTTTGCAGTTAACCTATGATGGATAGATTGTCTTTGCTTGTAACAACCCACATTTATACCTTTTGACCTACCAGCTAACATTTGTTTAGGACAGAAGTATCCTGGCTTTTGTCCAATAGAGTGGATAGTTACCCTAATAAAAGCAAATATAAAAAGCAGTCTTCCTCTAGGATTGAAAACTTGTAATGTATTTCAGTTGAATGTTACCAAACGGCAATCTTAGTATATATGACATATGTTGAGTTAGTATTTTGTTGTTGTTCAGTCGCTAAGTCGTGTCTGACTCTTTGCGACCCCATGGACTGCAGCAAACCAGGCTTCCCTGTCCTTCACTGTCTCCCGAAGTTTGCTCAAATTCATATCCACTGAATCAGTGATACCATCCAACCATCTTGTCCTCTGTCGCCCTCTTTTCCTTTTGCCTTCAATCTTTCCCAGCAGCAGGGTCTTTTTCAATGAGTCAGCTCTTCACATCAGATGGCCAAAGTATTGGAGCTTCAGCTTCAGCCTCAATTGTTCCAATGCATATTCAGGATTGATTTCCTTTAGGATTGACTGGTTTGGTCTTGCAGTATAACAAATATAATAGGCATGCTAAAATGGAGTTAAAGGTTAAAGTTACAACCCGTTAGGAATTTCAGAATCTGATGAGACAGTTTGAGATAATCATTGGCTACAGTTAACTTCTTGGTTACTATCCAGTCATTCTAAAGCCATTAAGTGGAACTAGCTACTCACAGTATTAGAAATTATAGTATCTAAGTGATGTAAATTCTTAGTTCTATGTTCCAAGAACTAAGAATTGAAGAAAAAAGAGGAAAAAAAGTCTCAAATCTTCGTTGTAGGTGAGGTAACAATTGTCCTAAAAGGTACTGTTGGCTTTATTCTCAGGGATTTTGTTATCAGAGTATATTCCTCATTTTAGGGGGAAAAAAGATGGAGAAAGATGTAAAATTTGGAGCTGAAATATGTGGGATGAAATCAGGAGTATGAAAGTTAGAAGAGAACTACCGAAGAAAATATCTTCTCTTCTGTGTCACTTGCTGGGCTGCTGCCCATATATTACCTAAAGTAAAAGTGCAGTCGCTCAGTTGTGTCGCCTCTTTGCTACCCCATGAACTATAGCTTATCAGGCTTCTCTGTCCATGGGATTTTCCAGGCAAGAGTACTGGAGTGGGTTGCCATTTCCTTCTCCAGGGGATCTTCCCAACCCAGGGATTGAACCCAGGTCTCCTGCATTGCAGGCAGATGCTTTACCCTCTGAGCCCTTCATTTTTTTTTTCCTCCTTTGAAGCACTAACTGAGGAAATCATAAAGTTTCAGCATATGTGTTGACCTGAATGAGAATGGAATGCTGGACTTGTACTGGGAAGAGAGAGATACAGATCCAGTTGTCATGTTCTGGATAGAACACTGCTGTTATTTGGGATTCTGGGATTCTGTCAGATAGACCTGAGTTTGCACTTAGTATAGCCTGATTAGTTATAGAGCTGCTCATTTTAGCAATAACTGTATTAAATATGAACATTGTATATGTTTTTTTTCCAGCCAATCTACAAGCACAGTAAAGCAAGCACAATCATACACTCTCAGCAAGACAAGCAATGATACAGATTTTGTTGTTGTTTTTTCACTAGCTTGCCATAATGTACTTCTCCAATTTGAATGCTTTGTGCAATCTGGTTATTGTGTTTACTCCATGGTGTTCATTCTTGGTGTCAATAATATCCTATTTTCTGGCTGAGGTTCTCTTTATTTATGATAATAGTTTGTTAGATTTCTAAAGGATAAACAAATGTGAATACTTTAATGGTTCAAGTACAAATTGGTGTTGAGTGGCAGTCTTATGGCTGTTTCAGATCAGCTGGATATATTCATGGCCTAAACCCAGCTAGGTTCACTATTAGAGTCATGTTAAAGAGTGCTAAAAAGATAAAGACATTAGCTAGAAGCCTCTTGATATATTGATGGTAGATGATAAAGATGACAAGAACAAATGACCAAGGGGACTATGTTATCCTTTGTAACAATTCGTTTGGTGATACCATTTCCACATATGCACTCCCAAGCTCAGCAGTGCATGCATACTCAGTCGCTCAGTCGTGTCTGATCCTTTGCAACCCCATGAAGTATAACCCATCAGGCTCCTTTGCCCATGACATTTTCCAGGCATGAATACTGGAGTAGGTTGTCATGCCCTCCTCCAGGGGATCTTCCTGGCCTAGGGATGGAACTTGTATCTCTTGTGTCTCCTGCATTGGCAGGAGGATCCTTTACAATTGTGCCACCAGGACAGCCCTATGCCAAGCAGGTATACCTGTAATTCATGTAGTAAACTCACATCTATTCAGGTACCAAAAAGCCCAAAAAGCTAAATTAGGTAAAAGCAACTTTTTGGTAATGTTGTAGAGTGTTAACATATGTAAATATGCCACAATATAATTTTAGTGCAGTTAGTGTTTATATCCAAATGCTTTGAAAGGTGACAATGCATGAGCAAAAAGACTCTCTGTTAAGAACAAAAAAATTAATCAGAAACTCATTCCAAAGTTTAATTTCAGTGTTCAGCTTCTTCCCTCCATAATTCATCAAGATGGCATTAAAAGTTGTTCCATTCCTCTTTTTAGACTGATCATTTTAACTGTTCCATCCTTAATTACTCCACCATGCAGACAAAAAGAGCCTGTGAAGCCTCACTCCCAGGCTTTTTGAGACATTAACGAATATTGCAAAAATTGTGTTGGGCCAGAAATCATTTTTCAAGATGGTTGTAATGAGAACCCCATTCCCCACCCCCACTACTGGCCATCCATCCCACATGCATTTCTTACAATGTATGGTGGACTCTTTGTTCCCTTCTCCTTAAAACCTGGGCGGACCTGTGGCCACAAGAGAAGTGGTGCTTTATGACTCTGAGGCTGGCTGTCTTGGGACTGCTTTCTTGGATCCAGCCAACATGCTGTGCTCTAGGGAAATCCAGTCCACATGCAGAGAGCACAGGTAGGGCCTGCCAGCTGACAGTCCCAGCATCAGTGGCCAGACATGTGAGGAAGGAGACTCCAGTACCAGCTGCTTTGACTGAAACCAGGTGAGAGGTGCTGAATGACGGAGAGCAGCCTGAGTCCAGCCAACCTCCAAACCTGTGAAAGATGGTGTTAAGATGATTGCCATTGTTTAAAGAAAGACATGATCATTTGGAGTGATTTGTCATGCAGCTCTAAATGGCTAAAAAACACATGCTTTTAAGTCAGACCTACTCAAGTTTGAATATTGACCCTACTTCCTGCTAGTGAGATGTGTCAGCCAAGATCTCAAGTTTCTCTAATTCTTTTTGTTCCTGTTACAGATGTTTAATCTGGAATATTGCAGGTGTTCAATGAACATGAGTTTCCCCTCCACCTCCCCTTCTGGTTTTCCTCCCTTCTTTCCCTCCCTTTTTCCTTCCCTCCCTCTCTCCCTCCTTCCCTTCCTTCTTTCTTGTCTTCCTTCCATCTTTTCCTTTTTGCTTACTTACTCCTTTTCTTTCCTTTCCTTCCCATGTAAACCATGTAAATTTAACGGAGTGCAGCTGCTTTGGTGGTAGGCCATTTTAGATTGGAATATCTTAGGGCCAGGTGTGGATTTAATTGGACCCTTACTTAAAACGCAAGCAGACAGAATTCAGGATTTTTTTTTTTTTTTTTTGGTGAAAACTGCTGAATCACTGGTTCCAAAATTGGCAGAAAATATGCTCAGACCTTCCACAGACAGTGCGTGTGGTATGATCAAGTGCCTTGGGGGAGTGGGGTAAACACATTTTTTAAAAAAGAAATGTTTCCATCAGTTCACAGTGAACATTATCTGAATTCAGTTCAGGCGAAGAATATCTTAAAAAGCTAGATAAAGGAAATGAAGGCATGAGCAACATGTTATTTGTAGGAATGACATACATTATCTCCTTGGCAACTGCAGGGTGGCATGCAATTTGGCGCTCTCCGTTGTGTCATCTCGGATGCCTGGAAGTCACTGTTTCCTATGGAAACAAAGGAAAGAACAACATGAGAAAAAGAGTTCTGATTTTAGTATGCTGAGAAAGTATTTTAAAACTGAGGGACCAGCAGGCTTCCACAGCAGAACCAGAACTCAAAGTGGCATTCAATTTTCATTTATTAATTCCTTAGTGCTTTAGAATATGAGTGAGATCCAAATTTGTTTTGACCGCACTGAACTTTTTATTCATGCTTTGTGATCAAATGATGACTCCAAACATTTGTGTGGAAGTTTCAATGCCCTGGCGTGTAGTAAGTCTTTCATAAACATTAGGATGTCAGCATTATTCATGTTCATTTATCTATTCATTCAACAAATATTTGTGGACTGTCTAATTTGTGCCAGGCATTGTGCTGGGTACTGAGGTTCCATAAACCCCTTGCCTTACGTCTTATGACATTATTCTGCCATATTCACGGGATATTGTGGTAGTTCTTTGCTTGAAGTGACTCAATAATTTAGCCAGCATTCATTTAGCCTCAGCCTGGAGAGGTTATTATTACATAGGAGCTAAGAGATAGCGAAATGAACCGCATGGCCTCACACTATTGATGGGATCTCATCATGGCTTTTCTTTGGTCAGTGATTTCGGGGAACTTTCCTAGGTGCAGTCAGCTTGTTTTCATCACCAACTTCCAAGTAAATGGCTCCAAAATATTTATGATAGTGACTCATGCTCAATATAATTTCATTTGGTAGGTAATTTGATGAAACTGAATGTCTTAAATGAAGGAAATTCAGATTGCAATATAGCTGGCTAAAGTCGTAGTTTCCACCTTGATGACATTCAAAGAGTTATCAACATTATAGAATGCTGCAGGGGCAGCCAACACCGTTGCAGTGGACTGCTTGATCACTGCAGGAGAATGATACACCGGTGACATGAGATTAAAGCCTGACATCGATGCTGCCAGGATCACCAAGGGGCTCCTGGGAATTTGTCCACAGTGGTGCTGGAGAGAAGGACTGTGGAACAGAAACCTGGATTCCAGAGTCTGTTCTTTCCAAGGATGATCTTGCTTTTCATTAATCTATCCAGTATCTCCAGAACGTGGCCTTTCCTGCTAATTCTATATTCGCTCCCTACCTCATCACAGCAGAAGGTTATGTGCATTTATTCACATTTCTGAAACCTATTAAAGAATGACTATGAAATAGACAGCTAATGTCCACCAAAGAGTCTCACAGGAAAAACCTTCTAGGCTGACTATACTAAATAGTGATTTCAGGTGTTCTTTTAGCTCTAAGGAGTTGAAGCCATATGGCTGATTTTATAATTTCAGCATTAAAATTAAAAACCAAATTTCACTTCCTGGATTATTCTTCCCTAGGGTCTTATTTTACTATGTCCCTCTCTAAGAGCAATATTTTAGCTTAGAATTTTCTTGGATTTGTGGATATATTCATGGAAGATTTAAATAGCATTGCAGCTGTACAGAAAAGCTGTTCTTGTGTGTGCTTTGAAAATCAGCTTTTCAATAACTGATAGCTTTAGAACTGTGATTGAGAGGAAAAATCCAGTCCTTGTTAAACAAGCTATTTCAGCTACTGGATGCATGCTTCAAACCGTTTGAAGGAAGAGAGGCTCACATCACCTCATCACTTTGCTCCCGGAGAGGCAGGTTGGTGCCCATGGCCCTCATGCATTTTCTGTGTGGGAGCAGAAGGCAAGAAGAAGGTGGGGCTGGATCTGGGAGATGACTCTGCTGCTCCATAGCAATCACTCAGCCATACTTTTAAACAGGCAAATTCATGAAATGGGAGAGGAAAGGCATTTAATTCTGGTTATCAGTTAATATTCCAGGATTGACTCATTAAGCAGTCCATTAACTACTGTAGTGGTCCAGGAAGTATAATCTGGATAGAATAAATGACTGTCATCTGGTTTTCAAGTGGATTTAAATGGGCTGCTTTTGGCTATATAGCTTTGCCAACTACTTATCTCTCGAGACATATTGTGTGAGACTCATCTTTGCTGTTTTGAGTGTACAGGAGGGAATGATTATGTTGTTGATTTATTTCAATACAGTTTATTCATTATTATTTCTTCATCGGACTAATTTTTATTGAATATTCATAGTGCTTAGTACTGTGCTAGTCACTGGGGGGAAGAAAATGATAAGACCATATTGCAACCCCAAAGAAACAGTAGAGATGGGCTCTCATACAGCATGCTGCATTGCTAGGCTGGGAAGAAACATCAAATGCTGTGTGAAGATGTCACAGCCCAGATGAGCCATCTCTGTGGTGGGAGATTCTGAAGAGGGTGGTGGGGCTGTCAGGTTAAATTTCTCAGAGGAAGCAATGACTAAGTATGATATCAGAAAACAGAGAATGGAGGCAAAGGAGATGAGGAAGCAGAGTGAGAAGAAAACGTGCCAAGACCCAGAAGCAAGACAATACAGCTCATCCTTGTAGAACTAAATGAAGACATCCTGGCTAGAACCCAGGTGTTTTAATTGGGTTTCCCCCAGACCAGACTCTGTTTCAAGAATTCGTGTGCAGGCAATTCATATTTGAGGTGATCCCAAGAAGCACTGCAAGGAAAATGAGATGTCAAGGAAGACAATCCAATAAAGTATGACTAATGGAACAGATTTACCACTGTGTGCTCATCGCCAGAGGCTCTCCCAGAATATGTGTGGAACACACCTCAGAATTGTCCTGTTGCGGGGCAGAGAAGTTGAGGTACTTATTTATCAGCTCTTGCCTCTTGTTCATTATGTTTATTCAGGAGATATTAACTTTCTTCTACTTCTGGTCAAACCCTCTCTCCCATTCCAGTCAAGCTCCTGTAGACAGATTATTACTTAGAGCAGAAAAAGGTAGGAAGCCATCAGTGATGTCTAAGTAAACCAAACAAATACAGACCAGGCACTCATAGCCTATGCTACACCAGGATCCCTGGAGTGGGTCCAGAGGAGGGTTTGGGAATAAATGGGGAGATGTACCTGGACTTGGAGGCAGGACCAGGTCAGGGAGAATGTTTTGTTATATAAGTGTGCTTGTTTCAGGAAAACAATAGGTTCATAAGGATGTTAGTTCTGAGAACTTTAATAGCCTGTGTGGTAGCTAAGTGAGAGATGTTGAATGCTATTCTGTGGCTTTGAAGAAGAATAGGCAGATTGGAAAAATCCTGAGGAAGTTGGATGGAAAGGAATAACACAGAGAGAGGCAAAAATCAAAGTTTTGTGGCTTGCAAAGTTAACTGGATTGTGTGCTAGTCTCTAAGATCTAGCATAGAGTACGAAGTTTGTGTTTGTTTGGATAAATACACTGAACTCCTTGGATATGAATAAATTTGTACCTGGTTTGACTTTGGTCACGAGGGTTTCTTAAGGGTAAGAATTTGGGGCTTTTCTCCACCTTTCATATCACCAGAGTCAGAACAGTGCCTGACATACAAATCAGATCAGATCAGTCACTCAGTCATGTCCGACTCTTTGAAACCCCATGAATCGCAGCACGCCAGGCCTCCCTGTCCATCACCAACTCCCGGAGTTCACTGAGACTCACATCCATCGAGTCAGTGATGCCATCCAGCCATCTCATCCTCTGTCGTCCCCTTCTCCTCCTGCCCCCAATCCCTCCCACCATCACAGTCTTTTCCAATGAGTCAACTCTTCGCATGAGGTGGCCAAAGTACTGGAGTTTCAGCTTTAGCATCATTCCTTCCAAAGAACACCCAGGGCTGATCTCCATCAGAATGGACTGGTTGGATCTCCTTGCAGTCCAAGGGCCTCTCAAGAGTGTTCTCCAACATCACAGTTCAAAAGCATCAATTCTTCGGCGCTCAGCCTTCTTCACAGTCCAACTCTCACATCCATACATGACCACAGGAAATATAAATAGGCACTTAAATATTTGTTGACTAATGCCTCTTGTGTTCCATAAGCCTCTTATCCTTCTCCATCAGAGGGCAGACAGACTGAAAACCGCAATCACAGAAAACAATCCAATATGATCATATGGACCACAGTCTTGTCTAACTCAATGAAACTATGAGCCATGCTGTGTAGGGCCACCCAAGACAGAGGGATCATGGTGGAGAGTTCTGACAGAGTGTGGTCCACTGGAGAAGGGAATGGCAAACCACTTCAAGTATTCTTGCCTTGAGAACCCAATGAACAGTATGAAAAGGCAAAATTATAGGAACACCGAAAGATGAACTCCCCAGGTTGGTAGGTGCCCAAAATGCTTCTGGAGATCAGTAGAGAAATAAGACCAGAAAGAATGAAGAGAGAGAGCCAAAGCAAAAACAACACCCAGTTGTGGATGTGACTGGTGATAGAAGCAAAGTCCGATGCTGTAAAGAGCAATATTCCATAGGAAACTGGAATGTTAGGTCCATGAATCAAGGCAAATTGGAAGTGGTCAAACAGGAGATGGCAAGAGTGAACATCGACATTTTAGGAATCAGAGAACTAACATGGACTGGAATGGGTGAATTTAACTCACATGACCATTATATCTAGCACTGTGGGCAAGAATCCCTTAGAAGAAATGGAGTAGCCATCAGAGTCAACAAAAGACTTTGAAATTCGGTACTTGGTTGGATGCAATCTCAAAAATGACAGAATGATCTCTGTTCATTTCCAAGGCAAACAATTCAATATCACAGTAATCCAAGTCTATGCCTCGACCAGTAACGCTGAAGAAGCTGAAGTTGAACGGTTCTAAGAAGACCTACAAGACCTTCTAGAACTAACACCCAAAAAAGATGTCCTTTTCATTTTAGGGGACAGGAATGCAAAAGTAAGAAGTCAAGAAACACCTGGAGTAACAGGCAAATTTGGCCTTGGAATACAGAATGAAGCAGGGCAAAGGCTAATAGAGTTCTGCCAAGAGAATGCACTGGTCATAGCAAACACGCTCTTCCAACAACACAAAAGAAGACTCTACACATGGACATCATCAGAGAGTCAATACCGAAATCAGATTGATTATATTCTTTGCAGCCAAAGATGGAGAAGCTCTATACAGTCAGCAAAAACAAGACTGGGAGCTGACTGTGGCTCAGATCATGAACTCCTTATTGACAAATTCAGACTTAAATTGTAGAAAGTGGGGAAAACCACTAGACCATTCAAGTATGGCCTAAATCAAATCCCTTACAATTATACAGTGGAAGTGAGAAATAGATTCAAGGGATTAGAACTGATAGACAGAGTGCCTGAAGAACTATGGATGGAGGTTTGTGACACTGTACAGGAGACAGGAATCAAGATCATCCCCAAGAAAAAGAAATGCAAAAAGACAAAATGGCTGTCTGAGGAGGCCTTACAAATAGCTGTGAAAAGAAGAGAAGTGAAAAGCAAAAGGGAAAAGGAAAGATATACCCATTTGAATGCAGAGTTCCAAAGAATAGCAAGGAGAGATAAGAAAGCCTTCCTCAGTGATCAGTTCAAAGAAATAGAGGAAAACAATAGAATGGGAAAGACTAGAGATCTCTTCAAGAACATTAGACATACAAAGAGAACATTTCATGCAAAGATGGGCTCAATAAAGGACAGAAATGGTATGGACCTAACAGAAGCAGAAGATATTAAGAAAAGGCGGCAAGAATACACAGAAGAACTGTACAAAAAAGATCTTCATGACCCAGATAATCATGATGGTATGATCACTCACCTAGAGCCAGACATCCTGGAATGCAAGGTCAAGTGGGCCTTGGGAAGCATCACTATGAACAAAGCTAGTGGAGGTGATGGAATTCCAGTTGAGCTATTTCAAATCCTAAAAATGATGCTGTGAAAGTGCTGCACTCAATATGCCAGCAAATTTGGAAAACTCAGCAGTGGCCACAGGACTGGAAAAGGTCAGTTTTCATTCCAATCCCAAAGAAAGGCAATGCCAAAAATGCTCAAACTACTGCACAATTGTACTCATCTCACACTCTAGTAAAGTAATGCTCAAAAGTCTCCAAGCCAGGCTTCAGCTGTACATGACCCATGAACTTCCATATGTTCAAGCTGGTTTTAGAAAAGGTAGAAGAACCAGAGATCAAATTGCCAACATCCATTGGATCATGGAAAAAGCAAGAGAGTTCCAGAAAAACATGTATTTCTGCTTTATTGACTATGCCAAAGCCTTTGACTGTGTGGATCACAATAAACTGTGGGAAATTCTGAAAGAGATGGGAATACCAGACCACCTGATCTGCCTCTTAAGAAACCTGTATGCAGGTCAGGAAACAACAGTTAGAACTGGACATGGAACAACAGACTGGTTCCAAATAGGAAAAGGAGTACATCAAAGCTGTATATTGTCACTCTGCTTATTTAATTTCTCTGCACAGTACATCATGAGAAACCCTGGGCTGGATGAAGCACAAGCTGAAATCAAGATTGCCGGGAGAAATATCAAACACCTCAGATATGCAGATGACACCATCCTTATGGCAGAAAGCGAAGAAGAACTAAAGAGCCTCTTGATAAAAGTAAAAGAGGAGAGAGAAAAAGTTGGGCTTAAAACTTAACATTCAGAAAACTAAGATCATGGCATCTGCTCCCATCACTTCATGGCAAATACATGGGGGAACAATGGAAACAGAATAGACTTTATTTTTGAGGGCTCCAAAATCACTGCAGATGGTGACTGCAGCCATGAAATTAAGATACACTTGCTCCTTGGAATAAAAGTTATGACAACATAGATGGGCTGTTAAAAAGCAGAGACATCATTTTGTCAACAAGGTCCGTCTAGTCAAGGCTATGGTTTTTCCAGTAGTCATGTATGGATGTGAGGGTTGGACTTAAAGAAAGCTGAGCACCGAATAATTGATGCTTTTGAACTGTGGTTTTGAAGAAGACTCTTGAGAGTCCCTTGGACAGAGAAGAGGTCCAACCAGTCCATCCTAAAGGAAATCAATCCTGAATATTCATTGGAAGGACTGATGTTGAAGCTGAAACTCCAATACTTTGGCCACCTGATGTGAAGAAATGACTCATTTGAAAAGCCCCTGATGCTAGGAAAGATTGAAGGTGGGAGGAGAAGGGGACGACAGAGGATGAGATGGTTGGATCGCATCACTGACTTAATGGACATGAGTTTTGAGTAAACTCCAGGAGTTGGTTATGGACAGGGAGGCCTGGCCTGCTGCAGTCCATGGGGTTGCAAAAAGTCGTACATGACTGAGTGACTGAACTGAACTGAATTGAATGAATATATGAATGGATAAATTAAAACTTTGTTATGTTCCTGAATCCTGTTGCTGTATGGGTCTTCAAGTTGGATAAAAATTTGAGAAATAGACATTGATTTTATGATACACATATAAAGATGGTAATCTAAGCCTCTGGACTAGTTTATTCATTTCCTGAAGACTGGAAGAACTGAAATGTCTGAGGGTTGAGCCCTCTGGAAATGTAACATTTTAGGATTCGTATTTGAGGAAGAGTATTCCACACTGAAGAGAGTATGTAAATGGAACATGCCTGGATTGTGGAATTTATTGGACCCATTTAACAGAGAAAGAAATAATCAGCAGTGTTAGATGCTGCCAAGGCAGTATGTAAGTTGCAGATATTTAAAAGTTCTTATTGGATTAAAATACAAAAAGTTGCAAGGGAAAGATGGGAAGGGAAATTAATAAACAGTGGGTTGAAGAGTAAATGACCAGGGAGAAGTGGAAACATTAAGTGTAGAAGATGTTTCCCTAAACTGGCAATGATAGAGTGGAATCTGGAAGGGATCAAAGGTTAAGGAGTTGTGGGACTTGATATTTTCATCCCCTTCTTTGTAACATGAGATAAATTTTAGTATGTTCTATGTTGGGAAAGTGCAAATATTTTTTAATTGCTAGCATGATTAAGTAAAACAATATTCCCAGGATTGTTGATTTTATGCTCTCCTCAAACATCCATCAGCCCAGAAGGAAACCTTTTAAATGGGAGTCCTTACTTATCTCTTCCTACAACTGTCAGATCAAGGCAAATTGGGTTTTAGCTGATGCTTAGAGAAGGCAATGGCACTCCACTCCAGTACTCTTGCCTGGAGAATCCCAGGGACTTGGGAGCCTGGTGGGCTGCATCCATGGGGTTGTGAAGAGTCAGACACAACTGAGCGACTTCACTTTCACTTTTCACTTTCACGCATTGAGGAGAAAATGGCAACCCACTCCAGTGTTCTTGCCTGGAGAATCCCAGGGACAGGGGAGCCTGGTTGGCTGCCATCTCTGGGGTCACACAGAGTCGGACGTGACTGAAGTGACTTAGCAGCAGTAGCAGCATTGCTCTGAGGAATGGAGATGATTGTCTTCACCGAGGAATAGGAAATAGCATGAATTTTGAAAAGGACACCCAATGTAGTGTTCCCATATATTTCCAACATTTTCTGAGGTAGATATTTACAGTATTCATTCAACATTAGTTCTATTGAAAAAAATACAATGAATATCTGAGTATAGAAATAATGGAAACTTCTATTATAATAATTTATCTCACAGGGACTATCTACATTTTTGTTCTAGAATATGAATAGCAATATCAAAATGATATTTCACAAGTATTGATCACTTACCAACTTCAGGTAAAGTGTTAAGCACTTTATGAATACTACTCCATCAATAACTCTAAGAAGTTATGATTATTATCTTCATTTTAGCCAGGAGAAATATGTAGCACAGAGAGGCTAAATAATTTCTCCAAGGTAACCCAGCTAGTATTTAGAACCTACAGTTCTGACATTGGTTTTTAACTTTCAATATACTGCCAACAAGGATAAAAATGAGGATAGATATTTGGCAGCTTTCAGTTTTAGAATTTATTTTGTAGATGTCTGTAGAGGGCAAGGGCTTCCCTGGTGGCTCAGTGGTAAAGAATCTGCCTGCCAATGTAGGAGATGTGGGTTCCAACTCTGGGTCAGGAAGATCCCTTGGAGAAGTGTACAGCAACCCACTCCAGTATTCTTGCCTGGGAAATCCCATGGACAGAGGAATCTGGTAGGCTACAGTTCATGGGGACCCAGAAGAGTTGGACACATCTTAGCAACGAAACAACAACAAATAAAGGGCACATTTCCCTTGCTGCATACCAGATATTTGTGTCTTTTAGTTTCTGGCCTGCTAGGCTGAAGTAGTTATGTTGGTGATATACATTAATGTGCTGATGAGCCATTTACCATAAATTGCAACTCAGCTACTGGTTTAATTCCTGCTAAATTTGCAATCTGCCTTTACTGAAGTGCAAAATTGGCTTTCTTGTCCTAAAGTGGTAGAACATGCAAAAGAGTCTAATACCTTATTTTCTAGCTCAAGTAAGATTATCTAGGCTCAGAGAAAGTTTTAAAATTTTCACTTTGGATGAACAGCTGTTTCAACATGAGAGCCTTATTAAACACCAAATGGTCTTGCTAATACCTCATTGAAAACTGCAGGTAATAGCATGGCACTTCCTCCTCAGGATAAGTCACATTATTTCCTGGAGAAAGTCCAAATGACCTCAGCGATTTGTGGGGTTATCTGTTTGACAACTGGTGTTGTGGTAGAATATCAATTTGTTCTGCTGACTGAATATGCTGTTTTACTATAGATGGAGATTTGTAATGAATTGTGTTTAAAAGGTAATTCAACATACGCTTTTATGACCAATTGACTGTGCTTCCATTCATAAAGTCTAGGGAATGGGATTGATGTTTAAAATACAAAAGCATATGCAATAGGTACTTAATGAGTCCTTTTCTGCTACATGCACATGTGTGCACACATTTACTTTATATATAATTTGGCACATGCGTTGTTGAACTTCATTTACTTTAATTATTTGCAGATAATTACATGTTCTCTTCCCTTGTGGTTCAGATGGTAAAAATTTCTCTTGCAACGTGGGAGACCTGGGTTTGGGAAGATCCCCTGGAGGAGGGCATGGCAACCCATTCCAGTATTCTTGCCTAGAGAATCCCCATGGACAAGAGGAGACTGACAGGGATGGGAGCCTGACAGTCCATGGGATCACAAAGAGTTGGACACAACTGAACAACTAAGCACAGTTTGAAGAATCATTTTCAAGTCAGAAACTAGAGCTAGTGTTTATGTTGATATCTTCCCTGGATTACAATTAAAGTTGAAATTGCAGTGTCCTATGAACCCGAGGGGGAGATGTTTTAGTTTTTCCATAATTTTGAGTAGCAATTTTATAAGCATCTTTCGAAAATTATATATTCAAACCGAACGTAAAGTCTATGGAAGGAAGTTGGAACACAGCTTCCTTTTTGCAGAAGAACTTCATAAAAATGGTTCATCATACAGAAGATGTGTATTTTGAATGACGGTGATGGTTCATTTTTCACACAACCCAAAGAGAAGTTTTCTTCAATTAAAAAGAAATTTTGCACTGCTAGTTTACCTTTGTGGTTAAGATAAAATTTTCTATACAGTAAATCACCAAAATGTGGACCTATTTGTAAATATTTATTTAGGTCTGACTGTAGACTATAGAAGGTATATGGGAAACAACGTATTATCTGTAAGCATATTATGACAACTAAGCACCAAAGAAGTAGGGCAAATATTAGGAAGAACAGAAAAATTCGTAAGAATTTTACAATTTTTACACATACTGGAAAGGAAGGATTAATCAGAGGAAGATTTTTTTGTGGGATAATGTGGGTCAAACATTAGTACAGTAGTTACCTTATAATAGAAATTGGATTAATGTAACTAAAATCCAAATCTGAAAAACCAAGCTGTTTATAAATGTTGCTTAACCTGGTTTGGGTTGTGTGCACATATTTCAGATAAGTTATGCTTTCTTCCAACTCCATTATGGTAGCTTTCTAACATGGCAAATTAACATATATTCTGTAAGCAACTTCCTGAAGTGGCTAAAATTGTTGCTTTGGGATGCAGATTATGACTGTAGCTCATTTTGACTGTCTGGTCTTAGAAGTAACCAACTTTCCAAGGCTTCAGTGTCCTTATTGGGAAAATAAGAATATTAATACTATTATATTACCTGGGTGGCTGTAGATAATGTTTTAGGTTATTAGTGTAGGGCTTGGTCCATAGTAAGTGCTCAATACATGGTAGAGATGTTGATAAAGATTCAAGACTTCTGTTTGGCAAGTGCTAATATCAGACATTAATTATTTAGAGTAGCCTGTGAATGTGAAGCATTGCTTTAACAGTCTATTTCAAGAAAATACAAGGGTAAAAAAAGAAAAGGAAGATTTTAGAACGTCCTCAAGGGATTTCAAATTTTAACTGACAAAGAAGGTTATTGGCCTTCTTTATCCTTACACCATAGAGAGAAATCTTTGAAAATTGTCCTCCTGCCAGCAGGCAGGCCAATTTTCCTTCCTCTAGCATCCCTCTTCCCTATGGTTAATACTTGTGCATGCGTGTGTGTTCGGTCTAGTCCAACTCTTTGCGACCCCATGGACTGTAGCCCACCACGCTCCTCTGTCCATGGGATTTCCCAGGTAAGAATACTGGAGTGGGTTGCCATTTCCTTCTGCAGGAGATTTTCCCAACCCAGGGACTGAGCTTGTGTCTCCTGCATTGACAGGTGGATTGTTTACCAAAGTTTACCAAGTCTTAACTGCCATCCAGGAATGTGGTTAAGACTTAATCATCCCTAAATTTCAGCTTATGTGTTACTTTTACGAAGAGACTTTCCCAGCAGTCAGGCTATGTCATGTACTCCCTAATTAAAAATTTTTTCCATGATAGAATTTATTGCTTATTATAACTTCTTAATAATTCCTGGTAGAAGTTGTAAGGCCTGTGCCTTTTCACCTCTGTACTCCCCATGCCCAACAAGATACTTGAAAATTTAGACACTCAATACATATTGTTCAATGAATGAATGAATTGGGTAGATCAGTGCCTTTGATAAGTCCTTCATTGCTTTTCAACTTAAATGTAGATATTCTGTTACTCATTTCCAACGAGAGAGGAAGCATGCAACCTGAGCCTTTTTTCCTAAAAATAAATCTGTTAAAGTCATCATGAATGTTTAGATTCAGTGGGTAAACATTATCTAATGTTCCAGAGAAAGTCGGCTTCCTTTAGGTAAGGCTCTTGGCTCATCAAAGGCTTCCTTAATGCAGAATGGTTGTGATTTTACTAAATGACTTGGCTGCTAATTCTTCAGCTTTAGAACTTTCTCCCCAAGCAGAAGTACACTGCAGATCTAGTCCTGATAAATTATTTCTTTTTAGACATTGCCCCTGTTGTCTTTGCTGAGGCAGATAAAATTGTGACTCAGACTGCTTGCTATGCCAGCCTCCTATAGGATTGGCAGGGATCTGAATTTTTCTGCATGGCTATTTATTATAGCACAATTTCATTTTGATCAAATCATATGAAGTCTATATTAAGAAAAGCATTGTCCAAATGTTTTCTAAGTTCAAATACAATTTTCTGAATATTTTCAAGCTGAAACAAATCATTTTCATAGGATGATGTGGTTTATTAAAAAAATGAATTTGTTTGGACACCCAAGTTAGAAATTAAAAACCATGGTAAGATTTCTTTTGTAATATTTTATCAGGTATCTACATATATTACCTTTAATTTTAAGTATTAAAAATATCCTTAATATAAAATATGAGCAAAAGTTATAAATTATTTTTAATGACATTTTTTCAATACTTAAACACATGTATGTTTTGAAATCCACGATACATGTACATACATTGTCACATGAAAATCATCATCTGAAAGGAAAATAAAAATATTTTATGAAAAATATTGAGTAGTTAAAGAAGGACCTGGAGCTAAGTCCAAATTAGAAGCTTAAATGAAAATCCTGGTTGACTCAAGTCCTCTGATTAGGATTAAGGAAAACTGAAAGGAACTCAAGAGATATCGTGGAGAATTCATATCTAAGCAACTTTGACCAGTTTAGAAAGATGATGTCGATGCCCCCCTGGTGGATATATGGAAGTGTTTTCATTCGTTAAGGACAAAATTTAAAATGTTACAAAGAAATCCATGCTTAATTCCTGTCAAAAGCATCTCAATTTCTCTACATATCTTAACTCAACCTAGGATTTGGGGGGTTATCAAAAGAGGATACTCACTCAGTGGAGAAGAGAGAACAAACTAGAAACAAAATACCTGAGAAGAGAGAACTGTTTAGGTTTTGTTTTTTTTTTTTTTTTCCTATGAGAAAAAGTTAACATTCATTATTTTAAAATATTAAGATGTATGTCTTAAATGTATTAAAGTTAGATGATTATCTTAGATTCCTGAGGTTGCCATAGCCAAATAAGATAGATCAGTTGAATTAAATAACAGAAATTTATTTTCATATTTCTAAGGACTAGAAAATCCAAGATCAAGGTTCTGGCCATTCAGGTTTCTGATGAGAGCTCTTTTTCTGTTTGCAGGTGACTGCCTTCCTGCTGTGTCCTCAGATGACACAGAGAAAGGGTTTGCTGGTGTCTCTTTCTCTTTCGTAAGGACATTAGTTCTGTCTGATCAGGGCTTCATTCTTATGACCTCATTTAATATAACTTCCTTAAAGATCCTATCTCCAGTATAGGACCTTGAGGAGTTAGGCTTCCAACATATGAATTTTGAGGGGCCATAATTCAGTCCATAGCAATGATTACAACTTTTTAATGTTTCACTCTACCTTTTTTTGACATTTGTTGCCTTCTGCTATCCCCAGTTTGGTGTCTTTCATTGTCTCATTTCTTCTAATTTAAATGTGGAAAAAAGTCCTTTGGCTACTGTCATTTAAATAAAAAAAAATAAAAAGAGTGATACTATAATGCCAGACCAGTATTTCCACAGATACAACTCTTTTTAATATTCCATTATATTGAGAAAGTGGGCCAGCCAAACTGAGTTGCCAAAGTTCTAATTGTGAGCCAACATTCTGGGTATGTCTTTTCATAGCATAGTGAAGGGTGAATATCATCCTATAGGTTGGATTACAACAGTTCCTCCAGTCTTTTCCCTGGTTACCAGTTTCTAGACTTTACTGGTAGTTGGAATGTTTCAGAAAGAGATCAGTGAACTGATATGTTAATACATGAGACGCTTTTTAAAAAATATAATTCACATCTTTTCTGGACATTGAAATACTTGTGGCTATTGTTTTTCTTACATATAGCTTTGGCATATGGTTGTGTTTGTGGTTGTTGTTCAGTCAGTAAGTCATTTTCGACTCTGCAACCCCAAGGATTATAGCATGCCAGGCTTCCCTGTCCCTCACCATCTCCCAGAGTTTGCTCAAACTCATGTCCATCAAATCGGTGATGCCATTCAACCAACTCATCCTCTGTCGCTCCCTTTTCCTCCTGCCTTCAATCTTTCCCAGCATGAGGATCTTTTCCAATGAGCTGGCTCTTGGCATCAGGTGGCTAAAGTATTGGAGTTTCATCTTCCACATCAGTCCTTCCAATTAATATTCAGGGTTGATTTCCTTTAGGATTGGCTGTGTGAGTCACTCAGTCGTGTCCAACTCTGTGACCCCATGGACTGTAGGCCACCAGGGTCCTCTGTCCATGGGATTTCCCAGGCAAGAATACTGGAGTGAGTTGTTATTCCCTTCTCCAGGGGATCTTCCTGACTCAGGGGTCGAACCCAGGTCTCCTGCATTACAGTCAGATTCTTTACTGTCTGAGCCACCAGGGAAGCCCAGGATTGGTTGTGGTAGTTGGTTAATTAAAAGCATGTTAGGTAAGTGTCAGGTGCAGAAGAACCACTCGGTAAAAATTAACCATTATTGCTGCTGTTGCTGTTTTCCCAGATGAGCTTTTTATATTTGTCTTATACCATAGGATTTACTCTAGAATTAATTCTTACCTTTATTATGTCTAAAATCTGTTTTAATTTCATTATTGCATTTTATATTTCCTTGTATTTATTCTAATTTTTGCCAGCAACATCCTTTTCATGGCTGACTTCATCACAGACTGTCTTCAGCTCCCTCTACCTTTCTGATTATTCAAAGCAGGCACATTACTTTTATAGAAACATAGAAAAAATTTTCTAAAATCTTGTTGTCTGTAATGATTTGTTCTTGAATGACATATCTTTTTATTTCAGAA
Organism: Bos indicus; assembly: GCF_029378745.1. Classification (NCBI taxonomy): domain Eukaryota; kingdom Metazoa; phylum Chordata; class Mammalia; order Artiodactyla; family Bovidae; genus Bos; species Bos indicus. Next base: position 66,195,086 of record NC_091765.1, on the reverse strand, counting down.
ACAGGATCTTGTTATCTGCCTTCTGAATTATTTCTATACAATATCCTTTGATGCCTACTAGGTACTGAGTGCCTTGCATGCATTGTCTTATTTATTCCTTATGAGGAAGGACCATTATTACTCCTGCTTTAATAAGAACTTTGAGGTTTCAAGAGATTTAGTAAGTTGTCAAATATCCCACAGCTGATAAATGGCAAATTCAGTGTTCGAGTCCAGGACAGTCTGATTTGATGACTCACAATTCAGTTTAGCCAACGTTTCCCATTTTCTAATCCCTGATGACTGGCGGTAGCATAACTAATAAATAACATGTCCTCCAAATAGGGTCGGAGAAGGCAATGGCACCCCACTCCAGTACTCTTGCCTGGAAAATCCCATGGACGGAGGAGCCTGGAAGGCTGCAGTCCATGGGGTCGCTGAGGGTCAGACATGACTGAGCGACTTCACTTTCACTTTTCACTTTCATGCATTGGAGAAGGAAATGGCAACCCACTCCAGTGTTCTTGCCTGGAGAATCCCAGGGACGGGGGAGCCTGGTGGGCTGCCCTCTATGGGGTCACACAGAGTTGGACACGACTGAAGCGACTTAGCAGCAGCAGCAGCAACAGCCATCTATTTAACCTACAAAGTCTTGGCAAATAAAAAGAAGCACTAGGAATCACTGTGAAATAAAACTAACCAAAGATCACTTATCTTCAAGAAACCCTACTTCTTTCAACTTCTAAATATGCAAGACAACATGAATGAATTCTGTAAGACCATATTCTCTGGTAATTCCAAATTGAAAACATAAATTTCTTATCCCAGTGCCTGATATTGAAAGTAATATTTCTACAGCTTATGGAAATGCAAACACTGAATTAAAAGCTAACATTGGGAGGAAATGAAATACAATAAATAGAGAACTCGGCATTTTCATTTCTACATTTTGTTGTTCAGTGTGTGTTGGAATCCCCTGGTAACAACTGATGAAATATTTAACATGTTTATTTGTAGGGAATGTTTTTCATTTCTGTTCGGTAACATTTAAAAAAAAAAAAAACACTACTGAAGGTCTTCCATGAATCATTACCTTGGGATTTAGTTTTTCATCTGCTCTTACCATTTATTGTTTATTTCTTTATTAAATAAGATGTGTGTCTGACCCCTGAAGCCCTGTCAGAACAGGCCTTGAATAAATGTCTTTGCATGATTGGATTTTTTTTTTTGGTACGTGACTCATTGATATTCTAGAAGATAAACCTGTTCATTATTAGCCTTGTTTGTTTTTAATTTAGAAGGGTTAAATTACATTTTATTAAACTTCATTAGCTTTTCAAATAAGCAAGATGAATGTGGCTTGCGTTCTGCATAGTCACTTTATCTCATTGCTGCTAGAGTAATAAGTTGAGATGAATTTTCTCTTTGCAGTTGATAATACTTCTTTAGAAATCGTGTCAGATCACAGTCATGATTGACGAATTGCTTGGATTTGCTCCTGTTTGCCTGTTGCTGCTTTAATTTGTTGGTAATGTTTAAATCTGCCACCTCACATCTCTATCCGACAGTTTCCCTTGCTTCAGGCTATTGTGACTAATGAAAAAATGATCTCAAACTAAATCATTTTTTAAAATTCAAGTGAAGCTTAGGTGCTTTTCTTGTTTGTAACCACTGTACATCTGCTGAATACTGATAGAGATACTCAACCCTGTGCATGAAACATAACCTCACTCTGACTGACACATTGGTGGCTCCAATACTTGAAGGCTGTGTGGATATTATTCCTAGCGAGTCCTGTGCCAGTTAGGTTAGCAGATTTCTCAATCCTTTTAGAGTTTGTCATCAGGGAAAATGACAACTACTTTTTACATTGAGGACCTTTAGACATCAATGCAAAATAACTTCAGTATCATTTGACTGCCTGGCAAAGAGCAAAGATTTAAGCCTTGAGTCAGTCTAGTTCTTCTCTGCTTTTGTAGGTTATGATATTTAGAGTATTGAGACTTCTTAGGCATTCTTAGTCAGACCTGGGTTCAAGTCTAGATAATTTATACACCTTAGGTGTTATCTGCAATATTATGGACATATGTGCGTAAACAAAGAGATAGTCATCTGAAGGTCAGATAGAAAGTTTCTGAAACTTGCTCTTTAATCTGAAAAGGAATCTTGACTCTGTATTATATCCATTTCAGTGAAATTTATTAAAAATGAAGTAGATGCCTGCTATGTGCATTAGCTTACTATGATTAATAAGATAGCTTTCTATCCTAGAAGTTCACTAATACTGTAAAACTGGGAATAAAAAGATTTGATTTTTTTTCAGATGGTAATCCTAGTGGCATACTTCATACTGCTTCCTCTACTTTCATAAAGTCTCATGCTTCATTGATTCTTTTTTCCAGTCACAGACTGATTCTGCCTCTTTGACTTGAACTCACTGTTTTCTCGAGACATATTCTTCAAGTCTGTGCTTATATTACTTTGATATTTAAAACTTGCCAGGTAGTGGGTAGTGTCAATATAATTTTCAAAACATCAAAAACATGAGTCATACAAATATGGAATTAATCTATGTCAAGGTTTTGTCTAATTCATTAATTAAGGGGGATACTGCTGCTGCTGCTGCTGCTAAGTCGCTTCACTTATTAGTAAAACTGGCTCAAAATCTTTTTGGGAGGAATGCCTATAAGTAACCATTATTATTGTCATTTGAAAAGAACACTAGAATGAGACTGCTAGATTAGATACAGAATTAGTTAATATCCTTCAGGGAGTCAAAACCATAACCTTTGGTGCTCCTTTCCACTGAACAGTAATCTAGAAGTTAATATGTAACTCACAGTGTTTGGGGTCAAATCCAATATTAAATAGCAGAATCAAACTCAAGTATACTCTCCACGAGACTTGCTAATCCTTGGGCAGACTTTTTAAACCATGCTCCACAATGACATTGCAGGGACATGCTGTATTCCTTTCTGATTTCCAAGTCTTGAATAATTTTTAAACAATATACTTGACTATTACAAATACTTGACTAACTCCTGTAGGTGTAGTTTATGAAGTTCTTTAATGTCTCCCCCATATTTGAGTATCCAGAGGCTGTACAACATGGCAGAACACTCAGTTAGTCACTCACTCTGTGACTTTCATGCACCATAACCCTTCTTCTGTGATTCTTTTCTACTGCTGTGAGCTGCATGCATGCTCGGTTGTGTCCCATGGACTGGGGCCCGCCAAGCAATTCTGTCTATGGGATTTCCCAGCAATAATACTGGAGTGGGTTACCATTTACTCCTCCAGGGGATCTTCCCGACCAAGGAATTGAATCCGCATCTCTTACATCTCCAGCATTGGCATGCGGGTTCTTTACAACGAGTGCCATGTGGGAAGCAATCAGTTATATTAGAACATAACTCACAGTTGGTATTTCAGAATATTTCAAAAGGATTCTAATCTGGAAGAAAGGAAGACAGGGTCCTACAAATGTTCTTGTGCTTCCTTCTGAGGCACAGTTAAGTCACTTATAGTTTCGCCTTTTAAGATCTCACTTTTAAAATTCATTAGGCAGGATTGAAACAGTCTGTGGAGCTAACTATTCCATATTACTGAGGCAAGGCTCTTCTGAGGACTCCACCAAATGCTACCTAAATGTTGAGATTTTCCACTATGTCTGGAGGGAACATGCGCTCTTCCTGGCTTGGTATGTGCTGTGCACTGTTTTTTCTAATCCTGTCAGGTGGTTCTTTTTGCCTTGGGTAGTTAACTCATGCTCAAAAGTGGATCTGTGCAAGCAAAATTCTCACTGGGGACTCTTCGGGATTTTGGGGCATTTTTTTTCCCCCAGTATCAAATTCTCTGCTATTTTTTCCTGTGAATTCTAGCCACCTTGATTTCATCACGTTCTCAGCTTCATCTCCTCAATGTAGGGGGTCTGTCAGATTGCTCGTGTATTCTTTCCTCCACCACAGCATGTAAACTGAGTTTTGTTTTTTCTCTCTCAGTGATTGTGTCCTGTGTTCTCTAATGCTCAATCTCTTAAAAAACAGTTGTTTTACAAATTTTTTTTTTGTCATTTCCTATGAGACAGTAAATTCAGTTCCTGTTGCTCCATTTTGGCCAGAAGCAGAAATCTCCAATTCTTAGAATTTAGTCTGAGGGAAAATAGGAGTTTCTAAAGATTATGGGCAACCCAATTTTTGGTGGAAGAAGGCAGTATGCAAATATCATGCTGTATTTGAAAAGATGTATTTCTCTCTTGCTTCTCCAATCAGCCCTTTATTACTTTCTTCCCTTCTTTTCTTAGTATATTTAATATTTTGCCACAGCTTGACCCTTCATTCTATTTTACTTTTTCTTATATTTTTGATTGCATCATGTGTGTGGGAGTGCATATTATCTTCCCAATGATAGTATAAACTCTTTAAATGTTGTGGATATACCTTATTATTTATATTTTTCATCTTGAATGTAACATCTTAAAATTAATTCTGTAAAAAGGGATTTAAAATCTGAGGATTAATCAGGTGATGTTTATTTTTTTTTAATTTTATTTTAAAATTTTACAATATTGTATTAGTTTTGCCAAATATCGAAATGGATCCGCCACAGGTATACATGTGTTCCCCATCCTGAACCCTCCTCCCTCCTCCCTCCCCATACCATCCCTCTGGGTCGTCCCAGTGCACCAGCCCCAAGCATCCAGTATCCTGCATTGAACCTGGACTGGCAACTCATTTCATACATGATATTATACATGTTTCAATGCCATGCTCAACATCACTCATTATCAGAGAAATGCAAATCAGGTGATGTTTATAATGTATCTTGTACAGGAAAAGCACAAGGCAAATAATGATACCTTTAGCTTTTAGGTTGATGTTAATTTTGGTTTCACTTGTTTCCACTCAAATTATGTGACATATGTGAGACTACAGTTTTTCATGAGTTCAGCTGCAACCTGTTTAGAAGAATACTCCAGGCTGACATGAAAAATACTTCCTAAACCTTTTCAGATCCTGCTTTGCCTCTGCCTGTTGCAAGGCTTTTTCTTCTCTCTCTACTCAGGGAACTTGAGGCCATAATTCACAAGTCTATGAGATATGTATGGACTGAACGCTTTCAACTTGTTCAATAAGTGTAGTATTGGAAAAATATTTTACATGTAAAATAAATATTTCTCTGTAAAGGGAGCTCACAAGTAATTTTGTATAATATTATCCATAAAGTTCCTTGCAAGTTGGCTCCTAATCATCCACTTGTGAGCTTTTCTTCATCATGTGTCTCTCTCCTCTGTACTTCTCCATCTCCTTACCCACCATTTATTTCATAAAATGGTGGGAAAAGAGGGTGGAAAAAGCAATTACAATATACCTTTAGTATAACTTAGAATAAACATAATCAAAGAGGAAAGATTGTTGCAAAAAGTCACAGTATCTTCTAAAGATAGACATGATTATTTTGGGAATTGTTTGAGCAATTGCTTTCCTTCATTAGTATGGACAATCTATAGTTGGCTCTATGGTTATTTATCATGCCTGTCAAAATATAAGAATTTTAATGCTTACCATCTGTATTCAGATACAGTCTTATTCTATACATAAAATCATTTTATGGAAAACGGTGAATTCCATTTTGATTTAAACACTATTGGTAAATAGTTTGAACTCAGATATTAATGAATGATATGGTGATGATATTTATATTATAATACAACAGTTTATTTAAAAATTATTTTCCTTTCTATTCACATTATTAATTGTGGTGAAAAACTAAAATGCATTAGGACTTCTAGATTTTATATAATAATGTCAATGTAAGATTATGAAAATAATTCCCAGAGATTTAGAAAGTAAGGTTTTGGAGTTCCTGTCTTTTTAAAGGAATATTATACACATATAGATGGCTATTGTTTTTATTCTGTGCACAAAAATAGATATCATTCTTGTTTATAAAGCAAACATTTACTAAACTCATTGAAATGTATACAGCATATCAGTAAAACTGTAGAAAGATGTTGTACAGTTATCATCATGAACCCTTAAAGTAAAGTCAAGTATAAGTCTAGTTCAAAGTTCTAAAAGCCTAATCTTTCCATAGATTTAAATTCTAATTATTCATAAGAATGGAAAATATTTTGAAATAGAAGATGCTTCATTCAGAGTTTCAAATATATATGTGTCCTTTTTAAGTTAGATATTCTTAAGCTTTCACAAAAAGCTGAATGACTGTAGCACATTAATAAAGGCTTATGAAAACAGCTAATTTGTAAGTATTTGATCCATTTAAATTTTGTATAATTGCATAAAATTATGTAACCAATATAATTTTTAATATACCTTTTCAGAACACAAATGCCAATTTGAGCATGAGAAAAAGAGCCAACGCCTTGGTTCACTCTGAATCTGATGTTGGCAGCAGAACTGATGTGGGAAACCATTCTAGCAAGTCTTCCACGGTTGTTCAAGGATCTTCTGAAGCCACACCACAGTCTTACTTAGCTTCCAGTCCAAACCCATTTAGCCGTGCAAATGCAGCTGAAACTATATCTGCCGCAAGAGCAATTCCATCTGCTCTTCCTTCTACTCCTAGTAGAACTGGGTATGTGCCCCGACAAGTCCCAGTTGGATCTGCTTCTACCCAGCATGTGTTTGGATCAAGACTGCAGCGAATTAAGACCACAGTTAATAGCATAGGGACTTCGGGGAAGTTATCAGCCACTACTACTCCCTCTGCTCCACCACCTTCTGGATCTGGCACAAGTAAAATAGACAAATATGCCCGCATTCTCTTTCCAGTAACATTTGGGGCATTTAATATGGTCTATTGGGTTGTTTACTTATCTAAGGACACTATGGAGAAATCAGAAAGTCTAATGTAATTTTGTTGCTATAGTAGTTTCCTAAAAGATGATGAACTTCACACAGAATGTCTTTTTAAATGTTTTTAAAGATAAACAATTGTTCTTTACAAAAATAAAAATTCCATGTAATTTTTCCATTTAAAAAATTCAAGCCAGTCATTGGGAGAGTTAATTAATTCCTTAGTGAAGGGAAAGTGAGCTATCTTTCATTTCAGAAAGATGATTTAAATAGAATCAATTCAGTATTCAAATTAGATGGAATACAGACTATCCTGAAAAGTTGGGACAAGCGAAACAGGGCTATTAGAGATCCATGGTGCATATTTATGCATTGAATTTTGAAAATAGTCTATGGTATTTTCTAATGCACACTATGAATATCAACCAACCACTCTAAATTTCCCAGTGGCACTGCTCTTAATCAGAATCGTTGGATATGATATGCCACAGTAACTTCTGGAGATCCTCTTAGTATCTTCAAGAAAAGGACTTTTCCTCTTATATGAAACAATTTTAAAAGGCAAATGGAACACAACAAATACTGACCAATAGAGTGAAACCTCTGCTGCAACAAAGACAGAGACCAGGAGAAATGTGTTCCTGCCATGTGCTGGCCAAACAAGAGTTAACAGTTGACTAGAAAATCTGTACTTTGAGCCAAAGTTTAACTTATTGTATGAATTCCTTTTGATAATAGTTCATTCAGTTATATATCCTTTCAACATATAGTTATTCAGAGCCTACCATGTTCCAGGCACTATGTTAGACACTGTCTCTCTAGAAAAGCTCTTTCACCTTTACCTGCACTTTTACTCAAATAGGAGAGTGAGTGCATGCTAATGAGCCATCAACTAGCAGAGGACATTGCTTTCTTTAGTGTAGGAGGTTTATTTAGAGTCTGATGACATAATATTCATTTCTGCTATATTGATAGAGGATTACAAGTGTATTATTCACATAGCCACTTTTGAGATTAGTACACATTAACGCAACTTCAGCAAGTGACTTCAATGTATAATTAAAATGTGGTAAAGATTGTTCTCTTAGTGAAAAGCACTGTGTACCTCAAAGTAGTAATCTGGGCACTGTAGGACCCTATAGATTACCTGTCTCAAACTTGATCAGAATCACATATAGAATTTGAATAGAAGCAGAATAGAATTTGATTAGAATCACAGAATCATCAGAATCAGGAATTCAGTACAAAGCCTTTTAGATACTTTTCCCAACATAGAGCTATATCAGCTGGTGAAATACTAAGCTTCTAGGGAGTTTTTGTGTCCATAGTTCATATTTTTGGGAAGTTTTATGTTTATTCTTGGGGGAGTTTTTATATAGTTTCATAACAAAGGTGAGTATTTTAAAATTATAAGAACAGTAAAAGAATGGAGTAAAGGGAAAAAAAATCATGACTTGGGGGTAGGATGCTACTGAGGCTGTTATGCAGTTTATCAGGATTTTCATGTGCTGATTTTCCTTTTTTTTATTAGGTAGGCTTAACAGCTTTATTAATTTTCTTTCAGCAGTCCTATGCCTCTAAATCTAGGCCTAGTTTTTTTTGTTGTGTTACTTCCAAGATTTTTCTTCTGTACTTCTCTCTTCCTGATCTGGGGTATGTGAATGAATGTGTTCTGGATGTTTGGGGACTATTTTGATAGAAATGGCCACCTTGTCAACAGTATTTCTTATTTTTTTAGAAAATATATATATTAATTTGCATTAGTTTTTTAGTTGTTGAATTGCCTTGAAATGGTTGTATATGAGACCTATAAAACGTGCAAATACTAAATATTAATTTGAATCATATCTGAGAATTCCTTCTTGGCTATGTCTCTAGGTGTTTCTTAGAATCATCAATAATTTTAAGGCTGAAGAATATTTTAGAAATCATCCAATCCAAACTCCTCATTTACAAATTGATGCCAGTAGTATGAAGCCCAATAAAATTTGTATATGTGTATATATTTAATAAAGAATACTTATAACAAAAAAGCTGATAATAAATTATTTCATGAATGTGAGTAGATTTATAGCCTTCAGGATGATGTTTGAAATTGTGGTCAGAAGCTATGATTGTTCTTTATTCCAACAAAATGACCGTATTTTTTTGGTGAGGAAAATGCTCCTTGCTTGTCAGTTGGCCTATTCTTAAGAATAGTTCATTGGCTTTCTTTTTTTTTTTTAAAGAAATTCTTCTCCTATCAATTCTTGCAGATTTTTAGGGAATAAAAAGAAATGGTTTTAGATTTGTAGATCAGTGATACAGGTGGATTCATAATTTTGTCTTTACCTTTGTATGTGAAGAAGATTTTTAAAATAATTCAGGTAGCCAAGCAAAGAGAAAGGACAAAACTAACCAAAGATTCTTAGTTGTTAAATGGAAGAATAAATTGACCAGAATGTTTAATCATTCTTGTGAAAAGGAATTATTTCTATTGCCCACAATGTTAGTAGTAAAAATATACAGTTTGTTTTTCTTAACTCAATTCCATCAAATTAATTCAAAGCTAACTTTTTAAAATGATCTTTTCTATCTTTTCAATAACTCAGAGATGCATTAATGGAACATTCTTGTGAAGAACCAGTCACATTTCACCATGAGAAAATATCACAAGTTATTAGGAGAGCCCAAATCCTGGCAGTTTGTGGAAAAGAATGACTATAAATGGTACCTTTTTATGTCTCTATCTTTTTATTTTTGGCTGCATCTTATTTGCGGCACTCAGGATTGTCATTGCATTGTGCAGGAACTTTTGTTGCAATGCACAGACTATACATTTGTGGCAAACAGGCTTCAGTGTGCTGCGGGCTGTGGGATCTTAGTTCCCCGACCAGGAATCAAACCCACATCCTCTGCATTGCAAGGCAGATTCTTAACCACTGGACCACCAAGGAAGTACTTATCTCTATCATTTAAAGATGAAATTCAGAATTGTTTCCTTCAGTACCAGGATCTATATTCACTAGCTGCTACGTAATTACTTCCAACTTCCAGGTATGACTAGGGATGATAATATATACTTACATGATTAATCCACAGTTGAAAAGGGCTTGCATTTTGTGTATATACAGAGTATTTGAATAATGTGTACTTTAAATTGAACCTCACAAACCTTGAATTTGAGTTGGCAGAGAGTAGAATCACCCTGTTTTACAAATGGACATGAATCATAGAGAAGTTAGTGACCAAGATAAAAGCAAAAGTGCTGGAAAGAACTCTGAAAGGTCATTTTTCCATCATTTAAAATCAAAATTAATGCAAAAATTGATGATGAACAAAATGCTTAAATTTTAAATAAATATGGGATTGGTATTAATAATTTATCTTTTTGCATCAGCCTCTAATATTGCTTGGCATGGCACTGGTATAGACAGTGAAAAAAGAATGCAAGTAATTGTATGTCTGTTGATGGAGAGAAAAAAAGAGTGATGGCAGGGAAGGCTTCACAGAGATCTTAAACTGAATTTTGTAGAATAACTGGGAGTTCTTATCCCTCTGCCTACTCCCACAAACAACAAAAGCATATTTTCACCACCCTCTGAGGCATGAAAAGAGATACAGATTTTGAACTTCAAGAGGAAACTCTTTCAACAGATTGTTCACAGTACTGGGAAGCAAGGTAAACATGAGGAAGTGAGAGTTGCTGATGTTGGAAAGACCTGCTGGGACAGAGAGAGTTTTGTGTAAATTACTAAAGAGAATAGATATGATCCTGGATTAGTGGGAGTTTAATGAAAATCTTGCAGGATAATAAGATGAAAATGAACATGCTATGCTTCTGTTTCAGAGAAATTATCTAATTGCCATAAGAGCTATGAAATAGACGGCCATAAATCTAGAATTAGTAACAGAATGGTGATATCTCATTTTTCTTTTCTCTCAATCTTTGCCTTCTAATTCTTTTTTTTGTACCCCAATGAGTTCATTGTCATTCATAAAAATATGTGATTTAAAAAAAATAAATATAGGTATCACAGAAAATTAAGAACCATCTCAAAATCCCACTGCAGAGAAATTGTTAATATTTCATGAATATTGTGCTAGATACTTTTGTACAAGTGTTTGTATTGAAGACTAGAAAGACCGATTAAAAGACAGAATCCTGTAAATTTGAGCCAAATGTTCCATAAATGAATGCTCTTAAATAATTTTTAAAATATTCCGTTTATCTTTATCTCAACTTAAGATAGAAATACAAGGATAAGACCGAAGAAATTATTGAAATTTAGATAGTCAAAGCAAAAGGTTTGAAAGATACCATATCTTTTTACCCTAGATTTCAGAATTTATTTCAGGATTTTTCCCCCTATTATGGGTCTAAATCGCATTTTTTCAAAGTGTTCTTTTGTTTCTCTAAAAGTGTTTAGTTTTGTTTGTGTTTGTTTTTTAACCCTCTGTTGTAATTTTCAACTTCATAATGGTTTTGGTTTTCTTCTTTTCCCTTCCTTTCCCACTCTGTGTCATTTCAATTTTTCATTTCTCTCTTCTTGTTTTTATAGTTTCTGTTAAATTTTTCTTTTTGAGCTTTTGACTCTCTTAATGAGATCATGTCTATAATTTATTTGAGGCTATAGAGAATTATTTATACAAACTTTTCCTTCATTTCCACCCCAAAAATGTTTTCTCTAGTATGAACCTCATCTGCATTTTCATTGTGCTTTTGTTCTTTGCCTTCTGGGCTGATTTCTGTTAATCACTGAATGAAGTCAGGTATTTAGCCAACTATAGTGTGGGAAGTTGGAGAAGGCAATGGCACCCCACTCTAGTACTATTGCCTGGAAAATCCCATGGACGGAGGAGCCAGGTGGGCTGCAGTCCATGGGATCGCGAAGAGTTGGACACGACTGAGCAACTTCACTTTCACTTTTCACTTTCATGCATTGGAGAAGGAAATGGCAACCCACTCCAGTGTTCTTGCCTGGAGAATCCCAGGGACGGGGGAGTCTGGTGGGCTGCTGTCTATAGGGTTGCACAGAGTCGGACACGACTGAAGCGACTTAGCAGCAGCAGTGTGGGAAGTGGTAGGAGAATGATTAGCCCACAGCAGCTTTTTAAATCTCAGGTTTCAAGCTCATCTCCCCAGATTTGGTTTATCTTCTGCCTAGAGACCATATTATTTCTCTGCTGTTGACATTTGGGGGGGTCAATGTGCCTCACAGTGTAGAACTCTCGGTTTTACTTTCTCCATGTTGTTGGTATTTTAGTGGTTATTGCTGCTTTCCCCAGCTTTCCCACTGTAATGCCAGTGGTCCGTATTATGCTGCAGTCTGTGTCACAGCTATTAGAGTCTACCAGCAATTTTGTCTTTACCCCCATATTCTACCATCTGGGAATAAACAACTGGAAACTCATGAAGACAGGATTGTTTTTCTCTTACTTTTTCACACTCTATATTATGGTTATTTCAGTCTTTGGAGGACAGTGTAGGACTGTAACATTCAGTGAAATCCACATCCTGTCAAGATATGTGTGCCAGTCAATATTCTTTCTACTGTAAGTACAAATGTTTCTCCATTTGAAAGCTATTTATTATAGTTTATGGTCAATTACTTGTAATTATAGATGTGTTTTTCATCCCAATTTTTCATTATTATATTTTTGGGAAGGATTTCTTAGGAGCAAAGTGCATTATAAATGTCTGTATTTCACCCTTTTAAATTGAATCCATCTATCATTTTTATTTCCATTAGATCAAGGTTGACCAGATTATGATTTGCTGATATCATTTACTGACAACCAGAGCTACCTGGTTTTCCCTTCTGCTTATCAGGTGTCATTGGAATCAGGTATTCAACCTACATTAAATCTGTTATGACAGTGTTGATAGAAAACACTTCCCTTTGGGGGAAGGAAAAGAAACTATAATACTAGAAAATAAATATTATTGCAGTTAACCATTGACTGACATAGTCTTTCTCAGCCATCTATATTTGTGAACAGTAGTCTACATTCCAGCTTTGCAGGTTTGCTGATATAATGGAACATGTTTGTTGTCATTTTACTGATTCCATACACTGTATTCCAATTTAATATACAATAAACCAGAGCTTTCATTTTTTAACATACATATAAATTAGTATTGGTCGATGAGGTAAGGGTCTATGATTTTAAGGAAGCGTTACTGTAAATTGAATTAAAATCCAAAGTGTTCATGCCAAACTGTACTCTGTGTTATAAGACATTGAATGGCCATAGTAAATAAGAAGCTAAATTTTCCATTGGTTTACCCTTAATGATGAAAACCTCTTAACAATTAACTGAAGAAGAAATTAAGTATTCTGTCTGGCTTTTCAATTGGAATGTGGCACAAATTGAGGAATAAAAGCTTATCTGCTTGCCCTCTGACTGATTTTGTTTCCTTAATTGTACAATTGAAAATATTCCTTATCATGAAAGTAAAGAACAGTAATAACACATATTTTATTTTATCATAAAAAACTAAATTTGTCCTCCTTTGAGCTTCATTATTCTTTTTTAATCAGAATAGCAGATAGTTAAGTGTGGTATTTAAAACAGCTCAAAATTCTGTAATAGATACACATGTTTTGATTTCATGGGGATGCAGTTTTCTTACAAAGTACCCAGTTCTGGAGCTTATAGCAACCACATTTGCCCCTGTGAAACTGATGATTTTATTCCTGTAAGCATATTATGTATTTTAATGAGTATAATACAAGGAAGAGCACATAGTCATTATGATTGTGCTTGGGCAGATTTCTTTTGAAAAAGGGATATCAAATATTGGTTTCGTATTTTAAATAATTCATCAGGAGATGAGTTTTTAAAACTCTCTTTAAGCAAACTTTCCTTGCTTCTCAAAGTTTAACTTGTTACTAGAGGTACTTTTCCTTTGCTTCTTAAAAACAATATACTTGAGCATGGCATGGTGAATAATTCAGTTTTCAATTTTCACTGGAGAGTGAGTATTTAAAATATTAAGGATTAAAATTTCCATAAAATTTGATCACAGATACTTATGTCTTAAGAGACATATTTTGGAGTTGAACTCTGGAATCATTAAAATACAAACATTGTATCTCTCTAATGCAGTTTTCTATTTAAAACAATAAATATAAATATCTTTGGAATATTTGGGGGGGTGCTTAAGAACTTTTCTTCTGTTTGTAAATATGTTTTCTTTAAATTGGTCACAGTATCGTTAGTGACAAGATATGTCACTTTTGAAGCCCTGCCCGTATCATGAGTATTTCTAGTTTTTCTTACCTTTAATTCCCTGCATAACCCATACCATCATCTAGGTTATAGTTTTGCCAAGCTCTCATAATTGGGGAATTTATTTGTGGGTGATGTGGTTGAAGGTAATTTATAAGGCCCATGAGATCTGATATAGCACAATAAAAGCCTGTAACTAGCTGGTTTTGATTAAAGAGGTATCAAATTTTCTAAGTCAAAATAATGTATAGCTGTCCATGGTTTAATACTAACTTGTGAAAACAAAATAAAATTCTGAGAACCTAAACAATGCTAACTTATAAAAATATGTGTGTTTATGTTTTTAAATATATAGCTCAGAATAATAGTGTAATTATTTTGATGAGATGAAGCACTTTGAACGTTCTGATGGTCTTTAATGAAATTTTTAAAAAATATAATGTATTTTGAAGCACTTTTTATGTAACCCTTCTTACTCTAAAGCAACTGTTTTCTGAAGAAAAATTCAGCTTTCTGAATTATACCTTTTAAAAAGGAGAACACCTGAGAGATAAAAAGTTGACCACAAATTTTCCGTGATGTACAAGCACATGTGCATATCTGAATGCATACTAATAAATTACATAGTATTTTTGTTTTGGTTGTTTACTTTTCAGTTCAGTTCAGTCGCTCAGTCGTGTCCGACTCTTTGCAACCCCATGAATCACAGCACGCCAGGCCTCCCTGTCCATCACCAACTCCCGGAGTTTACCCAAACTCATGTCCATGCAGTCAGTGATGCCATCCAGCCATCTCATTCTCTGTCGTCCCCTTCTCCTCCTGCCCCCAATCCCTCCCAGCATCAAGGTCTTTTCTAATGAGTCAACTCTTTGCATGAGGTGGCCAAAGTACTCGAGTTTCAGCTTCAGCATCAGTCCTTCCAATGAACACCCAGGACTGATCTCCTTTAGGATGGACTGGTTTGGACCTCTTTCACTTTTACAAGATATTAATTTAGTCCCTTCATACTTAACTGTATTTATTCAGTTAAATGTGATTCTTGTTGTGGACTGAATATTTGTGTCACCCAAGATGCATATGTTGAATCTTGACCTTCCATGTGATGGTGTTAGGAGATGGGGTTATGGAGAGAGAATTTGGCTTACATAAGGTTGTAAGAGTGGAACCCTTATGAATGGGATTAGTGCCCTTATAAGAGTCAGATGAGTTTACTTCCTCTCTCTGCTGTTACATGAAGATACATTAAGAATTTGGCAGTCTGTTGGACTATGTGGGCACCTGATCATGGACTTCCAGCCTCTGTAACTGTGAGGAATACATCTCTGTTGTTTAAGCTACCCAGTTCTTCAATCATGTCCAACTCTTGTGACCCCCATGGACTACAGCCCGCCAGGCTCCTCTATCCATGGAATTCTCCCGGCAAGAATTCTGGAGTGGGTAAGCTATTCCCTTCTCCAGGGGATCCAGAGATGAAACCCGGGTCTCCTGCATTGTATGCAGATTCTTTACACAATCTATGTTATTCTGATATGGCTGCCTAATCTGACTAAGGCAATTCTTTACTCTTGGGAGAATATTTCTATTAAATTTTTAATATTTAGATTTGTGTGAGTGGTTGTTCAGTCTCTCCATCATGTCCGACTCTTTGAGACCCCATGGACTGTAACTCTCTAGGCTCCTCTGTCCATGGGATTTTCCAGGCAAGAATATTGGAGTGGGTTGCCATTTCCATCTCCAGGGTAGCTTCCCCACCCAGGGATGAGCGCATACATGTTTCCTGCATCTCCTGCATTGGTAGGTGGATCCTTCACTACCGAGCCACCTGAGAAGCCCAATATTTAAATATGTAGCCCCTTTGTTGTGTAGTGATTTGTGTTCTGCTTTAAAAAAAAAAATTGAAAGTTATATTGATCACCAGATCCGATTTCCAATTGAAATTAATTTGCATTAGAAAATACCTGCCTTTTATAGTTAATATTGATCATAGAGAAGTACAGCTAATGTAAAAAAAGTCAAAGTCAAAATCAAACAAACAAAGCTATTCTGAAACACAAGGTGATAATGCCACATATAGAGTTTATGACTTTTCAATTGTTATGGCATCAGTTGTTTAAATTATACCAATTTTGTTTGTTTGAATCTTCTATGAATAATTTCTACATAGCTTATATTTAAAGGTTAATTTTCTTTCTGACTAATTGGAAGCAGAAGCTCAATGCTGGCCACGTGGATATGAAAATACACCCTGCGGCAATTCAGTAATTGTGAGCTTGTTTACAATATTACCTAATCCGTATTATCATTCTCTGTGCATTTTGAAAATTAATCTCTCTCCTGAGGAAAATTATATTAAATTCTTGCTATTATATCCTCATATGTTTTCTTGATGTCAAATATGCATCCATCGTGTGAGTTCTTAAATGTTATCCCTCTCACTTTATTCCAGAGAATGTAAAATAATGTCATTCATTTAATGTTGTTTTGGATTATGTTCTCATTTAAAAACTCTTTAGGGTAACATTCATCAACTTGGTATTCTAAGCAAATGAATTCAGGAATCTGTATCATTAGCATTAAGATAAATGCTAATCAGTGGTATCATTTATTAAGTAAGACCCTTATGTCTGCTTTTGAAATAATAATATTGTTAAAATGCCCACATGCATCTATCAGCTGAAAACTAAACAGACTTATACATAGGTACTTTTAACAGAAGGAAATCTCTGAATTGGCATTTACTCCAACATTCTGATACATTTCCATTTCTTCCTTCAGTCTCCTATATTTTGCCTCCTTGCTCGTTACTGTAAACTTATGGTACCCAAACTCCTTCCCTCAAGTTTATGGTGTTCCGACTAGTGTCATAGAGAGAAGAGATTAAAAAAATATCTTTTTCTCCTGAATGCAAAATGGAAAGGGTATAGGCATCATTCTATTTTTGTGTGCATAATTGTTTAACCAATACATCATATAATACTCCCCCATAAGTGAGACCAATACATTTTTATTCAGAAGTAAAACTTGGTTTAATGTTTCTTTTAGCAGAAAAGCAAATGTGAGGGGGAAAGCTATCGCTTTTTATTTTGGAAAAGGTTGCATTGTGAATAGAATAATACCTTCTGGCCACTCTAAGAATAAACCATAGAATTGAAAATGCCCTGTAGAGACTTGTGCTAACTGAATTATTCAAATACATCCTTTAAAGAGAAGATCTAAAATGCTGGCATTCATCATAAAAGTTGAGTGATACATAATCCATTTTTCATTACACAATTACTCCTTGCATTTCTGCCTAAGTGATGGCCTTATTTAAGCTCCTTGATCTTAATGTCTATATAGTCTGTAATGTCTATATAGTCTCACCCTTCTACATGCTGATGTCAGAATATTTCAGCTCATTTTATATTTACCTCTGGCTTCCCTGGTAGCTCAGCTGGTAAAGAATCTGCCTGCAATGTGGGAGACTTGGGTTCAATCCCTGGGTTGGGAAGATCCCTTGGAGAAGGAAATGTCACTCATTTCAGTATTCTGCCCTGGAGAATTCCATGGACTGTAAAGTCTATGGGGTCGCAAAGAGTCAGACACGACTAAGCGACTTTCACTTCACTTCACTTTAAGTTTCTATTGGCTGGTTCATCACCTGTGTGAAAAAATATTAATACTGACCATGACATTCAGGTTCCAGTTCTGATGTCGCCTTTATCCTCTCCTTCCACCTATTCTACCATCCAGCCACCCAGGACAACATGGAATTCTCTGGACATATATGCATTGGTCTCTTTTCAACCTAAATCCTTTGTTCTGATTGCCTTTCTTATGCTCTTGTCTTGTTGATGACCTCTTATAAGTATTAGCTCTAACATCAAAAATACATGTAAGAAACACAAGGAAGTCCGTTTCTCATTCTCATTAGTAGAATTAATTCATGGCACTTCCCCATATTTCCTACATCTATTTTTGTAGTAACTTTCATATGGAATTATGATTATTTGATAATATTTGTTTTTAATTTGTGTTTAATTTATAAATTAACTACATTTAGATAATGGTGTGAAGGGGCTTGGCTCCTTGATCACAAGTTCAATCTTATTTCATCAGTGTAACAGGATTAAAATTAATGTGTATATTGTCTTATGGACTTCCCATGTGGCACTAGGTAAAGAACCGACTGGCCAATGTAGGAGGCGTAAGAGATGTGAGTTCGATCCCTGGATTGGGAAGATCCCTTGGAGGAGGGCACAGCAATCCACTCCAGTATTCTTGCCTAGAGAATCTCATGGACAGAGGAGCCTGCAAAGAGTCCATGGGGTAGCCAAGAGTCAGACACGACTGAAGCAACTTAGCATGCACACATGCTTATTGCCTTATAACAAACAGGATCATAGCATATTGGTTGGTAATTCATAGGTTTTTTTTTTTTTATTTTACCTTATTTTTTTATTGAGGGATAATTGCTTTACAGAATTTTGTTTTCTGTCAAACTGCAACATGAATCAGCCATAGGCATACATATATCCCCTCCCTCTTGAACCTCCCTCCCATCTCCCTCCCCATCCCACCCCTCTAGGTTGATATGGAGCCCCTCTTTGAGTTTCCTGAGCCATACAGCAAATTCCCACTGGCTATCTATTTTACATATGGTAATGTAAGTTTCCATGTTACTCTTTCCATATATCTCACCCTCTCCTCCCCTCTACCCATGTCCATAAGTTTATTCTCAATGTCTGTTTCTCCATTGCTTCCCTATAAATAAATTCTTTAGTACCATTTTCTAGATTCCATATATGTGTGTTAGAATATGATATTTATCTTTCTCTTTCTGACTCACTTCACTCTGTATAATAGATTCTAGTTTTATCTACCTCATTAGAACTGACTCAGATGTGTTCCTTTTTATGGCTGAGTTATATTCCATTGTGTGTATGCACCACAACTTCTTTATCCATTCATCTGTCAATGGGCATCTAGGTTGCTTCCATGTTCTAGCTATTGTAAATAGTGCTGCAGTGAACAATGGGATACATGTGTCTTTGTAAATTTTGGTTTCCTCAGGGTATATGCCTAGCAGTGGGATTTCTGGGTCATATGGTGGTTTTATTCCTAGTTTTTTAAGGAATCTCCATACCATCTTCCATAGTTGGTGTATCAGTTCACATTCCCAGCAACAGTGCAAGAGCATTCCCTTTTCTCCACACCCTTTCCAGCATTTATTGTTTGTAGACTTTTTGATGATGGCCATTCTGACTGGTGTGAGGTCATATATTGTTGTTTTGATTTGCATTTCTCTAATAATGAGTGATGTTGAACATCTTTTCATGTATTTGTAAGCCATCTGTATGTCTTCTTTGGAGAAATGTCTTTTTCCCAGTTTTTGATGGGTTGTTTGTGTTTCTGGCATTGAGTTGTATGAGCTGCTTGTATATTTTGGAAATTAATCCTTTGTCAGTTGTTTCATTTGCTATTATTTTCTCCCATTCTGAAGGTTGTCTTTTCACCTTGCTTGTAGATGTGCAAGGTTTTTAAAAGCTTAAAAGCTGTGCAAAAGCTTTTAAGTTTAATTAGGTCCCACTTGTTTACTTGTTTTTATTTCCATTACTCTAGGAGGTGGGTCATAGAGGATCTTGCTTTGATTTATGTCTTCAAGTATTCTGCCTCTGTTTTCCTCTAAGCGTTTTATAGTTTCTGGTCTTACATTTAGGTCTTTAATCCACTTTTGAATTTATCTTTCTGTATGGTGTTAAGAAGTGTTCTAATTTCATCCTTTACCATGTAGCTGTCCAGTTTTCCCAGCACCATTTATTGAAGAGGTTGTCTTCTCCCCATTGTATAGTCTTGCCTCCTTTGTCAAAAACAAGGTACTGATAGGTGCATGGGTTTATTTCTGGGCTTTCTGTCTTGTTCCATTGGTCTATATTTGTGTTTTTGTGCCAGTACCATACTGTCTTGATGACTGTGGTTTTGTAGTATAATCTGAAGTCACGAAGGTTGATTCCTCCAGCTCCATTCTTCTTTCTCAAGACTGTTTGGCTATTCGGGGTCATTTGTGTTTCCATATGACTTGGAAATTTTTTGTTGTAGTTCTGTGAAAATTGCCATTGGTAATTTGATAGGGATCACATTGAATCTGTAGATTGCATTTGGTATTATAGTCATTTTCACAATATTGATTCATCTTACCCAGTAACATGGAATATCTCTCCTTCTGTTTATGTAGTCTTTTATTTCTTTCATTAGTGTCATATAATTTTCTGTGTACAGTTCTTTTGTCTTCTTAGGTAAGTTTCTTCCTATATATTTAATTATTATTCTTTTTTTTTTTTTGCAATGGTGAATGGGATTGATTCCTTGATTTCTCTTTCTGATTTTTCATTATTAGTATATAGAAATACAGATGATTTCTGTGTATTGATTTTGTATCCTGCAACTTTTGCTAAATTCACTGATTAGCTCTAGTAATTTTCTGATACTATCTTTAGGGTTTTCTATGTACATATCATGTCATCTGCAAACAGTGAGAGATTTACTTCTTTTCTGATCTGGATTCCTTTTATTTACTTTTCTTCTGATTGCCAAAGCTAGGACTTCCAGAAGTATGTTGAATAATAGTGGTGAAAGTGGACACCCTTGTCTGGTTCCTGATCTTAGGGGGAATGCTTTCAGTGTTTCACCACTGAGAATAATGTTTGCTGTAGGTTTATCATTTATGAGACTTCCCTGGTGGCTCAGATGGTAAAGCGTCTGCCTACGATGTGGGAGACCCAGGTTCAAACCCCGGGTCGGGAAGATTTCCTGGAGAAGGAAATGGTAACCCGCTCCAGTATTCTTGCCTGGAAAATCTCATGGATGGAGGAGCATGGTAGGCTACATTCCATGGGGTTGCAAAGAGTTGGACTTTGCAAAGAGTTTGCAAAGAGTTCGACTTCACTTTCTTTCTTTCTTTCTATCATATATGGCCTTTACTGTGTTGAAGTAGGTTCCTTCTATGACCATCTTTTGAAGAGTTTTAATCATAAATGGTGCTGATTTTCTCAAGGGCTTTTTCTGCATCTATTGAGATGCTCATATGGTTTTTTTATCTTTCAATATGTTAATATGGTGTATCACATTGACTGATTTGTGTATATTGAAGAATCCTTGCATTGCTGGAACAAACCCAACTTGATCATGGTGTTGGAGATTTTTGATGTGTTGCTGAATTCAGTTTGTTAAAATTTTGTTGAGGATTTTTACATCTATGTTCCTCAGTGATATTGGCCTATAGTTTTCTTTTTCTGTGTTGTCTTTGTCTGGTTTTGGGATCAGGGTAATGGTGATCCTGTAGAATGAGTTTGGAAGTGTTCCTTCCTCTGCAATTTTTGAAAGAGTTTTAGAAGGATAGGCATTAGCTCTTCTCTACATGTTTGATAGAATTCTCCTGTGAAGCCATCTGGTCCTGAGCTTTTGTTTTTTGGGAGAGTTTTGATCACAGCTTCAATTTCAGTGCTTGCAATTGGGTTGTTCATGATTTCTATATCTTCCTGGTTCAGTCTTAGAACATTGAACTTTTTTAAGAATCTGTCCATTTCTTCCAGGTTATCCATTTTATTGCCATATAGCTGTTCATAATAGTCTTTTATAATCTTTTGTATTTCTGTACTGTCTGTTGTAAACTCTCCTTTTTCATTTCTAATTTTATTGATTTGGTTCTTCTCTTTTTCCTTGATTAGTCTGGCCAAAGGTTTGTCAATTTTATCTTCTCGAAGAACCAGTTTTTAGTTTTATTAATCTTTACTTTTGTTTCTTTCATTTCTTTTTCAGATGTTTAGGCTCAGATCTTTATGATTTCTTTGTTTTTACTAATTTTGGGGGTTTTTTTGTTCTTCTTTTTCCAATTGTTTTAGGTATAAGGTTAGGTTGTCTATTTGATGTTTTTCTTGTTTCTTTAGGTAGGATTGTATTGCTATAAACTTCCCTCTTAGAACTGCTTTTGCTGCATCTCATGTGTTTCGAGTTGTTGTGTTTTCATTGTCATTTGTTTTTAGAATTTTTTTATTTCCCTTTCGATTTCTTCAGTAACCTGTTAGTTATTTTAAAATGTGTTTTTTAATCTCATGTGTTTGTGTTTCTTACAGTTTTTTCTTATAATTGATATCTAGTCTCATAGCATTGTGGTCAGAGAAGATGCATGTTATGATTTCAATTTTCTTAAATTTACTGAGGTTTGATTTGTGACCCAAGATGTGGTCTATCTTGGAGAATAGTCCATGTGCACTTGAGAAGAAGGTATATTCTTCTGCTTTGGATGGAATCTCCTGAAGATATCAGTGAGATGCATCTCATCTAATGTATCATTTAAGACTTGTGTTTCCTTATTTTCTGTTTTGATGATCTGTCCATTGGTGTGAGTGGGATGTTAAATTCTCCTACTATTATTGTGTTCCTGTCAATTTCTCCTTCTATGTCTGTTAGTGTTTGTCTTATGTATTGAGCTGCTCCTATGTTGGGTGCCTAGATATTTACAATTGGATTGATCCCTTGATCATTATGTAGTGTCCTTCCTTATCTCTTGTAATCTTTAAGGTCTTTTTTGTCTGATATGAGGATTGTTACTCCAGCTTTCTTTTGCTTCCCATTTGCATGGAATATATTTTTCCATCCTCTCACTTTCAGTCTGCATGTGTCTTGAGGTCTGAAGTGGGGTTTCTTGTAGACAGCATATATATGGGTCTTGTTTTTGTATCCATTCAGCCAGTCTGTCTTTTGATTGGAGCATTTAATCCATTTACATTTAAAGTAATTATTGATATATATGTTCCTATTGTCATTTTCTTAGTTGGGGTTGATTTTGTAGATCTTTTTTCTTCTCTTGTATTTCTTGGCTATATAAGTCCCTTTAACATTTGTTGTAAAGTTGATTTGGTGGTACTGAATTCTCTTAACTTTTGCTTGTTTGATAAGCTTTTGATTTCTCCATCAATTTTGAATGAGATCTTTGCCAGGTACACTAATCTTGGTTGTAGATTTTTTCCCTTCAGTACTTTAAATATATCCTGCCATTCCTTTCTGGCCTGCAATTTCTGCTGAAAGATCAGCTGTTAAGCATATGGGATTTCCCTTGTATGTTACTTGTTGCTTTTCTCTTGCTGCTTTTAATATTCTTTCTTTGTGTTTAGTCTTTGTTAGTTTGATTAGTATATGTCTTGGTGTGTTTCTCCTTGGGTTTATCCTTTATGGGACTCTTTGTGCCTGTTGGACTTGATTGACTATTTCCTTTTCCATGTTGGGGAAATTTACAACTATAATCTCTTTAAAAATTTTCTCATACCCTTTGTTTTTCTCTTCTTCCTCTGGGACCCCTATTATTCAAATGTTGCTGCATTTGATATTGTTCCAGAGGTCTCTGAGACTATCCTCAGTTCCTTTCATTCTTGTACTTTATTCTGCTCTTCAAAAGTTATTTCCACCAGTTTATCTTCCAGCTCACTGATTTGTCCCACTGCTTCAGATATTCTGCTACTGATTCCTTCTAGAGTATTTTTAATTTCAGTAGTTGTGTTGTTTGTCTCTGTATGTTTATTCTTTAATTCTCCTAGGTTTTTGTTAATTGATTCTTGCATTTTCTCAATTTTGTTTTCAATGTTTTTAATCATCTTTACTATCATTATTCTGAATTCTTTTTCAGGAGTTTGCCTATTTCCTCTTCATTTATTTGGACTTCTGTGTTTCTAGTTTGTTTCTTCATTTGTGTAGTATTTCTCTGACTTTTCATTATTTTTTAAAACTTACTGTGTTTGATGTCTCCTTATCTGAGGCTTCAAAGTTCAATTCTTTCTTCCATTTGGTTTCTGCCCTCCTAAGGTTTGTCCAGTGATTTGTGTAAGCTTCATATAGGGTGAGATTTGTGCTGAGTTTTTGTTTGTTTGTTTTTCTTCTGATGGGCAAGACTGAGTGAGGTGGTAATCTTGTCTACTGGTGACTGGATTTGTATTTTTGTTTTGTTTGTTGTTTAGATGAGGAGTCCTGCACAGGGTGATGTGCAGGTCTTGGTTGGGTGATGCCTGGTCTTGTATTGAAGTGGTTTCCTTTGTGTGATACTTTTGATATTTGATACTCCCTAGGGTTAGTTCTCTGGAAGTCTAGGGTCTTGGAATCAGTGCTCCCACTCCAAAGGCTCAGGGCTTGATTCAAGATAGACCATATTCTGGGCCATAAAACAAACCTCACTCTCAAGTCTTTAAGGCTGTAGTTGCCATAGCATGCAAACAAGAGATGAAAGGAGCTTTTCTCTGGTGTCTGCCAAACTCCTCAAACTTCAGAAGCTGAAGTCATTGCTAAACCCTTGAGGTTTGCCAATGCTCCTCTCAGCAACTGATAGATTTGTTTCATTCAATAATTTGAATTAGTTGATTGCCAAAGAGGACAGTAAGCCAACAACAGATTTCACTTTTTATATACATAATGATAAAATATTTAATTATCTAAAAAGAGTAGGATAAAACAAATTCCTTCATATAATTCCAATGTAAGGTTGTGTACTATGATGAAAACACCCTTTTTTAATGTTGAAAACTTCTCCCCCAGTTTTATTGAAGTATAATTGATGTACATGAGTGTATAAATTTAAGGTGTATGTATAATGATTTAACTTACATACACCATTAAATGATTACCACAAAAATTTTAGTGAATAGCCATTATCTCATAAAGACACAAAACTGAAGAAATAGAAAACGTATTTTTACTTGTGATGAGAACTCTTAACAACGTTGATCTACAACAAATAGCAGTGTTGTTCAGTCGCTCAGTCATGTCTGACTTCTGCCATCCCATTCACTGCAGCATGCTAGTCTTCTCTGTCCTTCACCATCTTCCAGAGCTTGTTCAAACTCATGTCCATTGAGTTGGTGATGCCATCTAACCATCTCATCCACTGTCATCCCCTTCTCCTCCTGCCTTCTCTCTCTCCCACCATCAGGGTCTTTTCTAATGAGTTGGCTCTTTGCATCAGGTGGCCAAAGTATTGGAGCTTCATCTAAAGCATCAGTTCTTCCGATGAATATTCAAGATTGATTTCCTTTAGGGTGGACTGGTTTGATCTCCTTGCAGTCCAAGGGAGTCTCAAGAGTCTTCTCCAATGTCACAGTTCAAAGGCATCAATTCTTCAGCACTCAGCCTTCTGTATGGTCCAACTCTCACATCCATACATGACTACTGAAAAAAACCATAGCTTTGTCTAGACAGACGTTTGTTGGCAAAGTAATGTCTCTGCTTTTTAATATGCTGTCTATGTTTGTCATAGCTTTTCTTCCAAGGAGCAAACATCTTTTAATTTCGTGGCTACAGTCACCATCTGCATTGATTTTGGAGCCCAAGAAAATAAAGTCTGTCACTGTTTCCACTGTTTCCCCATCTATTTGCCATGATGTGATGGGACTGGATGCCATGATCTTAGTTTTTTGAATGTTGAGTTTTAAGCCAGGTTTTTCACTCTCCTCTTTCACTTTCATTAAGAGTCTCTTTAGTTCTTCTTCACCTTCTGCCATAAGGGTGGCATCATCTGCATATCTGAGATTATTGATATTTCTCCCGGCAATCTTGATTCCAGCTTGGGCTTCATCTATCCTGCATTTTGCATGATGTACTCTGCATATAATTTAAATAAGCAGGGTGACAATATACAGCCTTGACGTACTCCTTTCTCAATTTGGAACCAGTCTGTTGTTCCATGTCTAGTTCTAACTGTTGCTTCTTGACCTGCATACAGGTTTCTCAGGAGGAATGTAAGGTGGTCTGGTATTCCCATCTCTTTAAGAATTTTCTATAAATATAATGAATTAATAGGAATGTTAATTAGATTTATTATGTTTTACATTATATCCCTAGTACTTATTTATTTTATTTATTCTATAATGTACCTAGTCTGTACCTTTTGAATGCTTTCATCCAATTCTCACTCCACCGCACTCTCCACTCCTGGTAACCACAAATGTGACCTCTTTTTCTGCCTTCTTTTGATCTTGTTTCTCAGTCTTGTTTTGAAGTATAATTGACCTGAAACATGTTAGTTTCTATTATACAACATAGTGATTTGATATTTCTATACATTTCAAAATAATCACCATGAAAAGTGTGGTTATGTCACCATATAAAGATATTACAAAGTTATTGATTATATTTCCCATACTGTGTATTTTATAATCATGACTCATTTATTTTGCAACTGGAAATTTGTACCTTTCTCCTCATGTTTCTCTCCTCTGACAGTCACCTTTTTGTTCTCTGTACGTACAACTTTTTTTCTCTTTTATATTTTTTCATTTGCTTTGTCATTCAGAATCTACATATAAATTAAATCATATAGTATTTGTCTTTCTGTCTGAGTTACTTCATTTATCATAATATCCTCTGGGTCCATACATGTTGTCACCAAATGCAAGATTTCATTCTTTTTTATGGTTTATGGCTGACTTATATTCCATTGTGTGCAGATTGATATATGTATCTATATATAATTACATATCTCATATCTTCTAAATCAGTTTGTTGATAAGCATTTAGGCTGCTTCCATGTCTTGGCTATTATAAACTGTGGTATAATGAACAGAGGAGTGTGTATGTCTTTTCTAATTTTTGTTTTCATGTCTTTGGATAAATACCCATGTGTGGAATTGCTGGATCATATGGTCATTCT
This sequence comes from Bos indicus, assembly GCF_029378745.1. Classification (NCBI taxonomy): domain Eukaryota; kingdom Metazoa; phylum Chordata; class Mammalia; order Artiodactyla; family Bovidae; genus Bos; species Bos indicus. The sequence continues at coordinate 66,168,404 of NC_091765.1, read as the reverse complement.
ATTTTTACTTTTTTGAGGAGTCTCCATACTGTTTTCCATGGTGGCTGCACCAATTTATGTTCCCACCAACAAAGCAAGAGGATTCCCTTTTCTCTACATCTTGGTCAACACTTTTTATCTGTTTTTTTTTTTTTTTTTTACAATAGTCAATCTAACAGGTATGAGGTGGTATCTCATTGCAGTTTTGATTTGCATTTCCCTGGTGATTAGTGATGTTGAGCATCTTTTCATGTGTCTGTTGGCCATGTGTATATCTTGTTTGAAACAATGTTCAGATCTGCTGCCCATTTGGAGAAGGAAATGGCAACTTGCACCATTATTCTTGCCAGGATAATCCCAGGGACAGGAGCCTGGCAGGCTCCAGTCCACGGTGTCACAAAAAGTCAGACGTGACTGAGCACACACACTCAAAGATAGAAAAGAAACTGTGGAAATAAAGACAGAGTAAGGGCAGAGAAGAAAATAAAATGAAATGTTTGTTTCACAGTCATGTCTGACTCTTTGTGACCCCATGAACTGTAGCATGCCAGGCTGATCCAGTATTTTACTTTCAATGTGTTTATATTACTTTTAAGTCTACATGATATATGGATGGATGAGCACTTATATACCCGTGATTTTTATTCACTTACTTTACTAATTTGAGGAAAGAAACATGTCTGGTACTATGTAAGTAATGGAAACATTTGTGTATGATATAGATATATTTTTGTATCAATACTAATGATTTTACTTTTAAATTTAAGATTTACAGTGTCTTCAGAGTTTATATATGTCTTGTCATCTGATATGATGAAGCTGAAAATATTTTTAATTAAGTCAATGCATGCTGGCACAAATTATTAAGCAGGGACACACATATACATACAAACACAATATTGTAAATGAGAGACAACAAACTAAGATATTTAAGGTGACAATCTACTACCTAGAAGTAGGTTAATATAGTGCTAGTTCAGGGGCTCTAGGTTCATAGATCACTTAGTAGCGTGTGACATTAGACTTATCATTTAATCTCATTGCTGTTTAGTCTCCTCATCAGTCAAATAAGAATAATCACCTGAAGAGTGATTTTGATGTGAATCAACTCACCTCATAAGTTGATTCATGTGAATATGTTTTGAAAAATACCTGGCTCATAGTTAAATGCTCAATAAATGATGGGTTTTATTCTCAGTTATCAATTGAGCCTAACAAACTTCCCTGACATTTGGTGGCTTAAAAACATCAATTTATTATTTACCTTTGTTGTTCTTTTGGCTCAACTGAGTGGTTCTCACTTGCAGTCTCAGATACAGTTGCAGTCAAACGGCAGGTGAAGATGGGGCCATAGGAAGTTTTTATACTCCCAGACCTAATTCTTGGACTGAGAGGACCACAATTATGGTGGTTATTTGAGGATTCCTGTCTGTATGTGGCCATTTTGTGCCTTCCCATGACAAGGCAGTTTCATTAATCAGATTTTATATAGGGCAGCTAGCTTTCCCTGGAGCAAGCATTCCAAGAGATAGGAAGTAGAAGCAGCACGTCTATCAATGTCCATCCTACAAACTGGCACAAATATGGTGCTTGTGCCATGTTCTCTAGGTCAAAATGGAGTCCTTTCAGATTCAAGAAGAGGGGACTCAAACCTTACCTCTCAGTGGGATGTGTGTCAAAGGATTATAGCCATCTTTAATCTATCACATATATTAACATTATTCAGTGGCCTATTTAATGAATACCAACATTTCATGACTTCTTGGCAGTTGATGACCTCTGTGGAATTTAGATACATTTGCCCTAGATTCTCAATATTACAATGTTAAAAAAAATGGTATTTGAACAATTAGCATTATAATCACTGGAGAGTTCCAACCTATGAAAAAGACAACCCCAGCTTTATCCCCCATTGGCTTGCATCATGTGGAGTGCTGTTGTGTATACCACCATTACCTAATAGTTAAAGATCAATTCAGAGAAGAAACATTTGTTTTTCCATAAAATCCATTGAGGATACATCTCTCTGTTTTAACACATGAAACAAGATTGTGAGAGAACTGGGTACATATGTTGCTGTCAACAGGGTATAAAAATTAGAGGTCATTCAGGTTCCAGGGAAAAGAATTACTGGGGCAGGGTGGCTTCTTCCTAAACCTTAGCTAAAAATGGCAGCACAGTTAAGTAAAGGGAGTTCAAAGTTTGGGATGGTGACAGTGGAGATATGTTTTTCTGCTCCTGTTGCACCAGCCCCTTAACCATCCCTTTATTTAGCTAATTGACTCCAGACCTTAGTGAACTGGCACTTGAGCCAGTTAAAGTGGCAATTTGAAACAAAGAAATTTTAAAATTAGTTTTGGAGGTTCAATTCAGTTCAGTTCAGTCGCTCAGTTGTGTCAGACCCTTTGCGACCCCATGGACTGCAGCAGCCAGGCTATCTGTTCATCACCAATTCCCAGAGCATACTCAAACTCATGTCCATCAAATCGGTGATGCCATCCAGCCATCTCATCCTCTGTGGTCCACTTCTCCTTCTGCCTTCTATCTCTCCTAGCATCAGGGTCTTTTCCAATGAGTCAATTCTTGCCATCAGGTGGCCAAAGTATTGGAGTGTCAGCTTCAGCATCAGTCCTTCCAGTGAATATTCAGGAATGATTTCCTTTGGGATTGACTGGTTAGATCTCCTTGCACTCCAAGGGACTCTCAAGATTCTTTTCCAACACCACAGTTCAAAAGCTTCAATTCTTCGGTGCTCAGCTTTCTTTATGGTCCAACTCTCACATCCATACATGACTACCGGAAAAATCCTAGCTTTGACTAGATGGACCTTTGTCAGCAAAGTAATGTCTCTGCTTTTTATATGCTAAGTTGGTCATAGCTTTTCTTCCAAGGAGCAAGCATCTTTTAATTTCATGATTGCAGTCACCATCTGCAGTGATTTTGGAGCCCAAGAAAATAAAGTCTCTCACTGTTTCCATTGTTTCCCCATCTATTTGCCATGAAGTGATGGGACCGGATACCATGCCATGATCTTCTTTTTTTGAATGTAGAGTTTTAAGTTTTTACACTCTCCTCTTTTACTTTCATCAGAAGGCTCTTTAGTTCCTCTTTGCTTTCTGCCATAAGGGTGGTGTCATCTGCATATGAGAGGTTATTGATATTTCTTCCTGCAATCTGGATTCCAGATTGTGCTTCATCCAGCCCAGTATTTTGCATGATGTCCTCTGTATATAAGCTAAATAAGCAAGATGACAATATACAGCCTTGACTCCTTTCCCTATTTGGAACCAGCCTGTTGTTCCACGTTTTGAGGTTCAGTATCACAAATTTAGACAGGCGGTTCCAATGACCTAAATAAATGGAGAAGTCATTTCTGTCTAATATCCTGCACAGTATTAGCTATAAAGAAAATAAAAATAAAAACTTGCCAGGAAACATAATCTCTCAAGCATTCATGTGGTACTAATGTAGTTAGATATTTATTTTTAACCTGAATCACTTCTTGATGACGATATATTATTTTATGACATCTCCTACTAAATTCCATTGTTTGTTTCATTAAAAATTTTTTTTTGATTTTTTTTTCAAGTGTATGATTCTACTGCAATCATACACTTGCAGTAGAGTGGTTGTAGAATCACAGCACAGCACTCAAAAATCAATTTCCAAGTAAATTAATTTATTCACTTGGATTTCTTAAACACCTTGAAGTGTATGCATATAATAAAAATGAACCACTTAAAATCTCCTCTTATGTCCTATCCCTTTCCCCATATTCCACAGTCATTCCCATTTCCCTGCCTCCAAAAGTCTTCATAAATGCCTCCTTAAGGACCTATATCATTCACCTCTCATTTTTTACAGCTTTCTGCCTAACTCTCTAGTTTGCTTCTTCTTCATATTCCATTGTTCTTTAAAACAAAGCATCAGACTTTACTTTCACCACCAGACACATGCACAACTGGTCATCGTTTCTGCTTTGGCTCAGCCTCTTCACACTTTCTGGAGCTATTTCTCTCCTCTTCCCCAGTAGCATATTGGACACCTACTGACCTGGGGGCCTTATCTTCCAGTGTCATATCTTTTTGTCTCTTCTTACTGTTCATGGAGTTCTCAAGGCAAGAATACTGAAGTGATTTGCCACTCCCTTCTCCAGCGGACTACGTTTTGTCCTTGAATATTCATTGTAAGGACTGATGCTGAAGCTGAAGCTTCAATACTTTGGCCACCTGATGTGAAAAGCCAACTCATTGGAAAAGACCCTGAAGTTGGAAAAGACTGAGGGCATGAGGAGAAGGAGCGACAAAGGATGAGATGGTTGGATGGCATCATCGCCTCAATGGACATGAGTTTGAGAAAACTCTGGGAGATATTGAAGGACAGGGAAGTATGGTGTGCTGCAGTCCCTTGGGTCACAAAGAGTTGGACACGACTGAGTGACTGAACAACAACAACATATTCCATTATGAACAAAATAACCCATCAGGCAATTGACAAAATTTTCTTCAGAGAATTTCGATCATTCCTTCTCTCCAACTTGGATTCTGAATGGATCTAAATTTAGAAGTAGGAGTAGTGTGATCAGTTTTCAGAGATAGAAAAAAGAAAAATGTAGGAAAAGAAGAGAGGTAATACAGGGTGCCAATTTTCACTTCTGAAGTTAAGCTCTATGATGGAACAACAACAACAAAAAATCTACATGGTTAGAAATAACTATAAAGGGAGGAAAGTACATAAAATATATGTAGTTGAGTTGGAGAAGATCTTTTGAAAGGGGATTGCTTCCACACCTTTTCTGAAGACTTTCTGAAAGTGTCAGGCTCACAGAAGTGTGCCACAGAAAAGATTGTATATCCCATTTCTTGGCATCTTGTCCAAAATAGTATTTATCCTAGATTTTAAATTTTTGATTAAAAATTAGTCTTTATGTTTGTACTAAAATAAGTCAGCTATTTGTTAGATCTTAGCCTTATTCTTCTGACTTCTACCATGGTCTCATTTAGAAACGTGAAGCATGTATAACAAACAAAATTCTGATTTTGTTTGTTATGCATGATCAAACCTCAGAAACAACCAATAGTAGATTGTCTCTGGTTCTTGTCTTTCCAGACCCAATATAACCAACATCTTTCCATTAAGAATATTAGGTAAGATACTAATAAAGCAACATGATCTGGGACACTAGCAGCTTAGGGCAGCTAAGAGAACTAACTTCTGGTCTTGGGTCATGGTGAGCAAGCTTTCTGATGCTGTTCTTCTTACTGTCCTGTTGGGGTACCATCCTGCTGTGACCTGGTTCAATAGGCCTTTGAGAGACAGAGGTCCTCCTTTAGATGCCAAAGGATGTACTCAGTGAAACATTGCAGATAAGGTACACAAAACAAGCCTGGGCAACTGAGGCTAACTTATACTACTCTTGAGCTCATGAATAAGCTGAATTTTCTTGTCACAGTTGTTTTGTCATTTATTATATATTATAATAAAGTACTTTATTATTTAGTAAAATTTTAACTTGCAATAAGCCTTTTCATAAACAATCAGACTTAAAAAAAGGAAAGTGTATATTAAATGAGATTTTAAATATTAAATTTCTGTTTTTAAGAAAGTTCATAAATATTAAGTACACAAAAGAGTTTTCACCATTTATCATCCATAATGAGAACTTTGGTAGTGATATCACTACCAAAGCCAGAAGCGATAGATTTGCAAAAGAATCATCAGCATTTACTTCAAAGGTTAGTAGTTATTCTAAGAAGACTGTACTGGAAGATAAGAAATTAACCCACACATGGCTACAGAAGGTGCATCTATACATTTCATTGTGAAATAAATATTTTCCTTTAGAGCAAATGACTATTTATCTAGTTGTTTTTATTATATTTTTAATCCCAAATATTTTAGTGCATGCAGTTTGATATATTGGCTATTACATAAGGCCGGTTTTGTATTATATTGCTATTTGGTGCTTCAGATAAATTCCCATGCTTTTTCTTTACTATTCAGCTTGTGGAATCACATTAAAACCTGAAAATTCATTCCTCAAAAGTAAAACATCTTCTATTTTTGTGAATGTCATTTTATATTAAGTTAAAAGGATTATATTTAAAATTAACTTATCTTCAGTGATATGAATTTAAATTGGGCAGGTCATAAGATCATAGTAAAAGATAAAAATTCTTACTGAGAAATATATGCAATGACTATATCCTCAGAATTGGTGGTGGTATGTACATAATTCATAAATGCATCCAAACTGCAATTGACTTGTGAGCTATTAATTGTCAAACTTCACAAATAATGTTAGGTGCAGATATACCTTGGTTTTTTTTGTGTGTGTGCTTCATGTCACTGTGTTTTGTAGATACTGAGTTTTTTGCAAATTGGAGGTTTGTGACAACTCTCCTTTGGGCAAATCTATTGGAGACATTTTTCCAACAACATTTGATCACCTCGTGTCTCTGTGTCACATTTCAGGAATTCTTGGAATATGTCAAACCTCTTCATTTTATTATATTTGCTATAGTGATCTGGATTAGTGATCTTTGATGTTACTACTATGACTTGCTGAAGGCTCAGATGATGGCTAGTATATTTTAGCAATACAATATTTCTTAATTAAGGTATATTTTTAATTTTAATTACGGTATATACATTGTCTTTTTTTAGATATAATGCTATTGTACATTTAATAGACTACAATGTACTTAAACATAAATTTTATATGTGCTGGGAAGACAAAAAGTGTGTGTAACTTGATTTATTTGATATTTGCTTTGTTCTGGTGGTCTTGGGCTGAATTTACAATATCTCTGAGATATGCCTGTATGTAGATGACCTTCAGCATCTGCAGATTTCACATCCACAGATTCAACCAACCAAAGATTGAAAATATTTGAAAAAAATTTTCAGAAATTTATGAAAAGCAAAACTTAAATTTGTGGTACACACGTAGCTATTTATATAGCGTTTACATTGCTTCAAATATTGTAAGTAATCTAGAGATAATTTAAAGTAAATGGGAGAATGTACATAGGTTATACACATATTCTATGGAATTTTATATGAGGAACTAGAGCATCCATGAATTACTACTGTATATAACAGTTTGATGAATTAAACTATAAAACATTTTGTGATAAAACCAGAATTGGCTACCCCCTCCAAAAAAAAAAACAACAACACTCAAACATAATAGCATATATTTTCTCTCTTTAGTTTCTCCTTAATAAGATTTTATGAATATTTAATTCTTTAAAAATACATTTTAAAATAAATTTAATTATCTAAAAAGCTACTGAATTTTTTATAAACCAAAGTTAAAAATTTTGTTGCATTGTTTAAAATTCATTTAGAAATTTTAAACAGTTCAAAAGCTGTGCTAATGGAATTCAGATTTTTGAAGATATTACAGTTATTGAAAAAGTGCTTGTGACACAAGAAAGACATTTATATTTACCTCTCCAAACTAAATAACCTAATCAAGTTCACATGAATTTTAAATGATGCATAATGTAAGATTTAATTTTGACATTCTATAATTATTTCTTGGGATATTTTAACTCATATGAAGAATCTTTTGATGGAGTGCTTATTAAAACAGGATAAATTTGCATTCTTAGAGAAAATAAATGAAATTTAAGAGGCTCTCCAATTTGCAGCATCTAAGTTTGGCAAAACCTTCAAAAAGATCATAAATAATGGAAAACATTTTATGAAACTTGTATCATACAAATGTTTGCTGAAGATTGTTACTTTGAGTAGAGACAAAAAAGACAGTACTTGGGAAAATATTTGGACTGGAAATTATATATTTTAAGAAAAACTGGAAATGAGATTTTCTGTTTAGCATAATTTCTCTGAGTTTATTTTCTAAATTTAAAATATTATCTACAGTGAGGAGTAAATTAAAGATGTCAAAATTTCCCATATATCAACCATAAGATACATATTTGACAAGACTGAAGGCAATTAAAAATTTTTAAAACAGTAACACCATATTGGGAAAGGCAATGGCAACCTACTCCAGTACTCTTGCCTGGAAAATCCCATGGATGGAGGAGCCTGGTAGGCTGCAGTCCATGGGGTCGCGAAGAGTAGGGCAGGACTGAACGACTTCACTTTCACTTTTCACTTTCGTGCCTTGGAGAAGGAAATTGCAACCCACTCCAGTGTTCTTGCCTGGAGAATCCCAGGGATGGGGGAGCCTGGTGGGCTGCCGTTTACGGGGTCGCACAGAATTGTACACGACTGAAGCAGTTTACGGAGAAGGCGATGGCACCCCACTCCAGTACTCTTACCTGAAAAATCCCATGGACGGAGGAGCCTGGTAGGCTGCAGTCCATGGGGTCGAGAAGAGTCAGACACGACTGAGAGACTTCAGTTTCACTTTTCACTTGCATGCATCGGAGAAGGAAATGGCAACCCACTCCAGTGTCCTTGCCTGGAGAATCCCAGGGATGGGGGAGCCTGGTGGGCTGCGGTCTATGGGGTCGCACAGAGTCGGTCACGACTGAAGCGACTTAGCAGCAGCAGCAGAAGTGACTTAGCAGCAGACTTAACAGTAGCAAAAGCGACTTAGCAGCTGCAGCAACAGCAGCAGCAACACCATATTAAAAATGTATTCTTCAGGAAAATATTAGTGACAGTATTACAGACAATAAAGGCTGAAACTAATTAAAATACATTAAGATTTGCCAAGAATTACCATTTGCTGTTTTTTAATATTAATGAAGACATCTTCAAGTTTTTGCTTAAATATAGTTTAACTTTGAGAAATAATTTTATTTTAAAAAATGAATTTTGAATTGCTGTCTATACTAAATTCGCCAATATAAAATCTCAAAAATTTATAAATTTATTTTATTGTCCCCTTTCACTTTCAGGGGTCCTAGCTTGGAAAACATGGTTACTGTAATTAATCGGAGAAGGCAATGGCACCCCACTCCAGTACTCTTGCCTGGAAAATGCCATGGATGGAGGGGCCTGGAAGGCTGCAGTCCATGGGGTCGCTGAGGGTCGGACACGACTGAACGACTTCACTTTCACTTTTCACTTTCATGCATTGGAGAAGGAAATGGCAACCCACTCCAGTGTTCTTGCCTTTAGAATCCCAGGGACGGGGAAGACTGGTGGGCTTCCGTCTAAGGGGTCGCACAGAGTCGGACACGACTGAAGTGACTTAGCACCATAATTAATAACTTGGCATGCTTAGGAGAGGTCAGATACACTGCAAGACTTGTGGCTCATTCTCTGATTACAGGCACTTTCAAATTTCCCTCACGGCCAGGTGGGATTAAGATATAACTGAAAGAAACAACCGGAGAGTTTGCCATAAGATCGCTGTGACAAAGAAGGAAAAGATTCCCACCGGAAAGACCATGCATCATGTTAAGGAACAGGAACCCTTGTCCCAGTGCTGTTTCCTTTACATGGAGGGACACATACAAGAACAACACCCTTAACGGTTCTCGATCTTTGGACTTCTTCCTGTATAGCCTGTGGCAATTAGCTATCTGATTGGTCAGTTCTGAAAGAGGAAGTCGGGATGTGACCCGCCCCTTTATTTCCTTTTAGGGAGGAGCGATTTCTAATAGGTTCCCACCTCACTCGGCACTCAGGCCCCCAGGCGGTAAAGTTGACAGGCGACGAATTTGCTTCTGCGCCATCTTCCGTTGGACGCTGTCTGGCCAGTGTTTGGTAAGTCTAATTCTGGAGTTCAGTATCAGTAAGCCTGCGGTTATAAGCCATACTTAATTAAGTACCTTCTCTAGCAGTTGTAAGGAAATATTTTGGTTTTCCTGCCGCTTTTTTTTTTTTTTTCATTTCTCTCAAGGGAAGAGAGAGAGTTTACTTACGGGACCCTTCTCACATGCAGACATCTAGAATATAGAGTGGGAGTAAAGAGAAAACGAAAAAGAGAAATCTGTGTTTTAGAGTGTTTATGGAGTAACACTTCGGGTGCATGCTTATGGCATGGTTGGAGTGGGAGGTATTGGACAGTGTTGGACTAGGCACTGACCACATATTTTCAGCAGTAGGGAGCTGTGACAACGTATTTTCAGTGGTAAGGGGCTGTTCCAGCTTATGGCAATTTTGTTTACAGGAGAGTGGCTGTTTTTATATAAGCAGACGCCGATTTCTGTAGCGGGCAAGTCTGCATACTTTGGGATGTAAGCAAAGGTAGGCAAGCTTTCAAGGGCTCAGCAAGAAAATCTGACCAGTACCACTGAGATATCCTTATTAAATGCATCCTAGCCAAATAGTTGCTGCTGCTTGACCTTAAATTCTACATATTTGATTATTTCTAAGTAGCCTTGTCAGAGACAAGGGTTTGATTATAGAGAGTCTTTTCGTGTACCAGCCTTTTTTAGGTCTCAAAGTGTTTCTACTGTAATCAGCAGTATCTGCAGGATGTATTTAGTGCTAGGCTTAGGTTGTGGCAGAGAAAATATGAAATTCTGGTTATTTTTTGTATTGTTTGGAGTCCTTTTCAGAGTCAAGAGAGGAAACAGAGGGACAAATCTAGGAGTCATGTGACTTGTTCCTATGTTTAAAAGTTTCTCCTATCTCTTTGGGGAGATACAACAGGACTTGGTGACTAAACCACCACCACTTATCTCTTGATCTCAAGTGGCCCTAAATTTGATAATTTCATACAGTCTGACCATGACTTTTCACTGCTGAGATTCAAATTGTGACTCCACCAATAGGAGGTTGATGGATACCAAAATTAAAAAAAAAAAAGAGAACCCTTACTGTAAAGAGTATCTTGTTGTTTAGTCCCTCAGTCATGTCCAACTCTTTTATGACAGGCTTCTCTGTCTGTGGGATTTCCCAAGCAAGAATACTGGAGTGGGTTCTCATTTCCTTCTCCAGAGGATCTGCCTGATGCAAGGACTGAACTTCGGTCTCCTGCATTGTGGGCAAATTCTTTACCGCTGAGCCACCAGGGAAGCCGATAAGGACCATATAACTTCCTAAATTCAGAAGGAAAAATAACTCAGTAAAACGATTGCAAAAATAGTGTCTAAGAAAACAAGTCAGATAGGCTTGTGCTTGGGAATCTCTGGTTCTAATGATTGCATTTGCTTAGTTTGAGGTATTCAAGTAATTTAAAATTCGTGCTCAGGTTAATATAGAACAATGGAAACAAATGAACAATGGAAACAAAAGAAAAACTGGCGGAGAATAAAACTTATTTTAGAAGAAAACTTGAGAAATTATGAAGTGAATTGACAAAGGTGACGTAGAAAATTACACTTTGAAGTTCCAGTAGACATCTATAAGGGAGAAATAGAGAGTCAAGGGGATGTAAATGCTGTTCAACAGAGTATAAGAAAAGGGAGAGGTGTTTAGTTGTTACTAGATTGAAATAGGTCCCCAGGTCCCAAATTAATCAGAAAGAGAAAGAGGCAGGGTCTCAAATGGAATGTCTCCTTCAAAGAGAGTCAAGAAACAATTGAGGTAAGAAAATGATATAAAGTGCATTAGAACAGAATCTTAAATAGTGAGAAAAGTAGGAAGGTCTGTAGAATATACAGAGTATCATTAGGTGATTTTCAGGTACTATAGTCTTTGTAGATTTGCAGAGAGATATACTTAGTTTGTGCCTTAAAGGAATATGCCCAAGAATTAGGACTGAAGACAAGGCTCAGCAAGATAAGGCACATTGCAAGGAACAAGGCAAGAAGATGAGTTAAATTTAAGCTTGTATAGGCTTGATATCAGTCTGATGGGAGAAAAGTCTTTTTTTGTGGAATTATCCATCTCAGAGAAGTGGGGGATAAGAAATCTGTTTAAATAGTAGATACTTTTAGTAAACTCAGAATGTAGTGATTTCATCATTGATAGTTGAAATGATTCTGGAATTTAAGAAATGGAGGAAGAAATTAGAAAAAAAACAAAACAAAACCCACAAACCCTGATGTCTGGAAAAGATAAAAAGGAAGGCAAGTATTCATTTCCAGCAAACAGCAATAATCTGTTATATTTTGGAGAACAGACCAAATTAATAAGCAGGTTAAGCAGTTAGAAACTCAACTTTTGAAATGGATTAAATGGTTAACAAATTAACTCCAACTTTCTGAAAGGTATAGGAAGATAAAAAGTAGAGGCATATTTTATTGCTGTAGAAAAATGTGTAGCAGAAAAAAAATGCTATTCAAGGCCTGAACACTTCAGTGATGAAAGGCACTGCCCGCAGGAGCATATGGAAGGGCTATTAGTTCTCAGTGGGCCCCTAGGCTCTCAGGCTTCAGAAACATCAATTGCAGCTTCACTTCAGGAATCAACTTTTGAGAGTGATTTTTCAGCCAAAATAAATAAGATAAAAAGGAAACCCTCTCTGAGATACAGGTTTCACCAGCTAAGCCATTCCGTAGCAAGAGGCAGTGGAAAGAGCCACTGTCATATAGGATTGAAAATATCTGCTTTCTGGAGGTAGTAAGGCTTATTTCATGAGATAGAGTTTCCACTTCCAGTAGTAACAGAGTGTCAAAAACTGGAAGTTAAAGGAGAGAACAGAAATGAAGAGGTTTTAAAAATATGTTGCAGAGGGAAAAATTATACTTCAAGTAAAATCTGGTGATCTTGACTGCAGAATTTTAAACTTTTCTGAAAGTCAGGAATGTCTGAAATGTCAGTCCAAGAGAGGCAGTGGTATGCTAAATGCATTTTTGTGCCTAGATTGATGAGTCCATAGTGTCATAATTAATGTACTAATAGTTTCCTGGAATCTGTACTGCTCACACAGACTTACAAGCATCCAGATAAAGCTAAAACCAATAATATTTCCAGGTATACTTCTTCCTTTTCGTGCATACTCAGTCGCTCAGTCCTGTCCAACTCTTGGTGACCCTATGGGCTGTAGCTTGTTAGGCTCCTCTGTCCAGGGGATTCTCCAGGCAAGAATACTGGAGCGGGTTGCCATTTCCTACACCAGGGGATCTTCCCAACTCAGGGATCAAACCTGCATCTGTTGTGTCTCCTGCTTTGGCAGGTGGATTCTTTACCGCTTGTGCCACCAATTCTGATTTTTAAGAACACAGTGTTTTAGGGGAATATCTAGTCTAGAATCTGGGAATGTCTTATATTTAAGTTTTAGTGCTCTGGGGCCAGTTTTAAGTTTATATGTTAATTTACTTTTGTTTTTGAACCATACATTCCAAACTCAAAAACTTGTAATTCAAAAACTAAAAAAATATACATTGATAAATCTAATTTCTGTTATATTTCTTTCAAGTTGTACTTACTGATATTTACTTGTTTAACATGGGATTCCCAGGTGCTTCAGGGGCAGAGAATTTGCTTGCCAAGCAAGAGACCCTGATTTGATCCCTGTGTAGAGAAGATGCCCTGGAGAAGGAAATGGCAACCTAATCCAGTATTCTTGCCTGGGAAATTCCTTGGATGGAGGAACCTGGCAGGCTACAGTCCAGGGAGTCGCAAAGAGTTAGACACGACTTTGCCACTAAACAGAAGCAGCAGTTGTTTAACAAACATTACTGTAATTGTTAGTAAATGCCCAATATTGTCCTGTGTACTTTGCAGTTGTTAACTCATTATTTTTGTGTATCAATCCCTAAAGTAAGAATTCCTACAATTTCCATTTTATAGATCATCTAAAAGACTTTAATTAATTTGTAAGTGTGAGAGATAGACCCAGGCAGTTTGGTTTGAGTTAGACTATGTGGGAAATTCTTAAAGAGATGGGAATACCAGACAATCTTACCTGCCTCCTGAGAAACCTGTATGCAGGTCAAGAAGCAACCGTTAGAAACAGACATGGAACAACAGACTGGTTCCAAATTGGGAAGGAATGCCTTAAGGCTGTATATTGTCACCCTGCTTATTTAAGTTATATGTAGAGGACATCATGAGAAATGCTGGGCTGGATGAAGCACGGGCTGGATGAAGCACAGGCTGGAATCAAGATTTCTGAGAGAAATATCAATAATCTCAGGTATGACAGATGACATCACCCTTATGGCAGAAAGTGAAGAGGAACTACAGAGACTCTTGATGAAAGTGAAAGAGAAGAGTGAAAACCTGGCTTAAAACTCAACATTCAAAAAGCTAAGATCATGGCATCCAGTCCCATCACTTCATGGCAAATAGATGGGGAAACAATGGAAACAGTGAGAGACTTTTTTTCCTTGGGCTCCAAAATCACTGCAGATGGTGACTGCAGCCATGAAATTAAAAGACGCTTGCTCCTTGGAAGAAAAGCTACAACCAACCTAAACAGCATACTAAAAGGCAGAGACGTTACTTTGCCAACAAAGGGCAGTCTAGTCAAGGCTATGGTTTTTCCAGTAGTCATGTATGGATGTGAAAGTTGGACCATACAGAAGGCTGAGCACTGAAGAATTGATTGTTTTGAACTGTGTTATTGGAGAAGACTCCTGAGAGTCCCTTGGACTGCAAGGAGATCCAACCAGTCCCTCCTAAAGGAAATCAGTCCTGAATATTCATTGGAAAGACTGATGCTGAAGCTGAAGCTCCAGTACTTTGGCCACCTGGTGCAAAGAGCTGACTCATAGAGAAGACCCTGATGCTGGGAAAGATTGAAGGCAGAAGAAGGAGATGACAGGATGAGGTGGTTGGATGGTATCACTGACTCAATGGACATGAGTTTGAGCAAGCTCTGGAAGATGGTGAAGGACAGGGAAGTCTGGTGTCCTGCAGTCCTTGGGGTTGCAAAGTTTAAATGCAAATGTATGCATATATGAATACATATTTTTAATTTTGCCTTTTCTCTACAAAAGAAATCAAATTTTATATACTGTTCTACATCTTGTTTTTTCCCTTAGTTGCTCATTCTAGAAATGCTTCCATATCAATAGGTAGAGAGCTTCTTTCTCATGGTATAAAATATTAATATAGCGTAACATGAATATTTGCTATGTGAATGTATCATAGTTTATTTAAATATTCCCCTGTTGATAGACACTTGAGTGATTTCCCTTCTTTTGCAATTAAAAATAGTAGTTTGGTAATAAGCTTATATACTTCTCATTTTTGGCAAGTTATCTATAGTATAAATTCTGAGACTTGATTTTTTGGATCAGAAGTTAAATGCATATATAACGTTGTTTGGTGATGGTGGTTTAGTCGCTAAGTTGTGTCTGACTCTTGTGACCCCATGGACTGTAGCCTGCCAGGCTCCTCTGTCCGTGGGATTCTCCAGGCAAGAGCATTGGAGTGGGCTGCCATTTCCTTCCCCAGGAAATCTTCTTAACCTAGGAATCAAACCCAGGGCTCCCACATTGCAGGCAGATTCCCTACCGACTAAGCTATGAATAAATGATTTCAAATATTACTAATGGACCATATATCTAATCAGTTACAGGTTCCTTTATTCATCAAATATATGTTAAACTTAGCTACCAAATTCATCCAAATCTTACGTATGGAATTTTATTCAGAAACTAATGCTCTCCATTTCAAGAGACCAATATTGTCAACACTTAAGCACTTAATATCCAATTCTTCACATGATTTTTTTTGTCTGATGGACCACTGTTAACTTTTCTCATGAAGTCTGAGCAATAAAATTATATTTCATAGATGTTCTTACAG
This sequence comes from Bos indicus, assembly GCF_029378745.1. Taxonomy (NCBI): domain Eukaryota; kingdom Metazoa; phylum Chordata; class Mammalia; order Artiodactyla; family Bovidae; genus Bos; species Bos indicus. Next base: position 66,152,846 of record NC_091765.1, on the reverse strand, counting down.
TATTTGCAGTAGATAGCATTGTTTATATATTGCTAAATCTCATAAGTCTTTTACATTTTGCATTCTGCTTATATGCCTCACAATAGCCTTATTAACAATATTATGAAAGGTTGAGATTTTTGCCAATCTGATAAGTGAAAAATGTTACTTCAGTGTTGTTTTAATTTGCATTCATATAATAATAGGACACAAAAGAGTTTGATATCTTTCCATTTGTTTAAGGGCCACTTGAATTTTTCTGGGAACTGGCTCTCAGTTTTTGTCCTTTTTCTAGGGAACACTTAGTGTTTTATTTCTGTTTGATATCCAGCTGCTCTTTTTATATGAAGAAGATATTACTTTTGTCTCTGATGTGAGTTTCACATGTTTTTCCCATGTCAGTCATTTGTCTTTTGACCCTACTAATTTTTTTAATGTGGTAAAAATATATCTATTTTATTTTATGAGTTTGGAGTCATATTTAGAAATGTATTTCTCCAAGTTTATAAAGAAATTTATTTTCTTTAGTACTTTTATGGTTGCTTTTTTTTCCTTTATACATTAAATTTTTGATTCTTTTTGAGTTTGTCAGTGGTCATGAAGTAAGATACAGATTCAACTTTATTTTTTTTCAGATGACTACTTTTTGGACTCTTTAAGATGTTTGTAGTAAAAACATGTCTTTTTACCTGTCTTTAACATGATACAATTTATGAATCCTTGAGGAAACTATACCCATTTTAGACACTGAGAATACCTCTGACTGAGAAAAAGTAGAATAAATTTATCAACATGAGTTTTGGACTTTGTACTAGCAATTTGATTTTAATATTTTCAAACTGCAGCTCACAAAGGCCTGAGACTTTGACCATAGACATTAAATTTCTTTCAACCTTAAAATTTCTTGTATTTAAACTTTCAAGGTTATCTAATTTTTGGACTTTAATTTATCCTTGGGATTTTAATAATTTAAAGAGGTTATTTTCAAGTTTGGAATATGTCTATAATGTCAGAATTTTATTCTTAGAATTTCAGCCTTTTGATAAAATTGCAGGACTGCTGATGAAAATGGTGAATGTGCTGGTCAAAATTTGGGATAAGAAATAGAATTGGGATTAAATTTTCAGCTTTAGATTTAGAATGACTACAGATTTACTTCAGTTAATGTGGTTTTTGACCTGTTTTGAAGGATTCTGAGCTTGAAAATCTAAACTGGAAACACTGGCTCTAGAAAGATACCCAGAGTCATAGTTGGAGTGGGTGACTCAGTGGTGGGAGCAGGAATGTCTTGATAAGATACTCATTCCTTTCTCTAGGGGAAAGCCACTCCTCAAGCTGAGCTGAAGCTTAAGATTAAGCTTAGAGGTTTAGAAAGAATAGAATGCTGCAGAATATTGGTGTATGGGAGGGACCATAGAATGCTTCCTGCCCACCTCTGATGTTTCCTTTACATGTAAGATCCATTGTCATAACATGTCTGAAGTAGTTCAGGGAGTTATTTGATTGTTGAATTGATAAGGAGAAACTAGGAACCCCTTTATTTTCACTTGTTCTTGGAATTGAACTGTCTTTAGGAAGCTGCTCTGCTCTCTTGTTTTACAAGGGTAGAAGAAGGACTATCGCCAATACCTTATTTCTGAGACTAAAAGGGAAAAAGCATAATTTTGGATTCAGTACTAGAAAATATATTAATAGATAAACTGCAGTCTTCACTATCTGCTTTAGTTAGTTCAGTCGCTCAGTCATGTCCGACTCTTTGCCACCCCATGAATCGCAGCATGCCAGGCCTCCCTGTCCATCACCAACTCCCGGAGTTCACTCAGACTCACGTCCATCAAGTCAGTGATGCCATCCAGCCATCTCATCCTCTGTCATCCCCTTCTCCTCCTGCCCCCAATCCCTCCCAGCATCAGAGTCTTTTCCAATGAGTCAACTCTTCGCATGAGGTGGCCAAAGTACTGGAGTTTCAGCTTTAGCATCATTCCTTCCAAAGAAATCCCAGGGCTGATCTCCTTCAGAATGGACTGGTTGGACCTCCTTGCAGTCCAAGGGACTCTCAAGAGTCTTCTCCAACACCACAGTTCAAAAACATCAATTCTTTGGCGCTCAGCCTTCTTCACAGTCCAACTCTCACATCCATGCATGACCACAGTAAAAACCATAGCCTTGACTAGACGAACGTTTGTTGGCAAAGGAATGTCTCTGCTTTTGAATTTGCTATCTAGGTTGGTCAAAACTTTCCTTCCAAGGAGTAAGTGTCTTTTAATTTCATGGCTGCAGTCACCATCTGCAGTGATTTTGGAGCCCCCCCCCCCCCCCCCCCCCCCCCGCAAAAGTCTGACACTTTCCACTGTTTCCCCATCTATTTCCCATGAAGTGATGGGACCGGATGCCATGATCTTCGTTTTCTGAATGTTGAGCTTTCCAACTTTTTCACTCTCCTCTTTCACTTTCATCAAGAGGCTTTTTAGTTCCTCTTCACTTTCTGCCATAAGGGTGGTGTCATCTGCATATCTGAGGTTATTGAGATTTCTCCTGGCAATCTTGATTTCAGCTTGTGCTTCTTCCAGTCCAGCGTTTCTCATGATGTACTCTGCATATAAGTTAAATAAGCAGGGTGCCAATATACAGCCTTGATGTACTCCTTTTCCTATTTGGAACCAGTCTGTTGTTCCGTGTCCAGTTCTAACTGTTGCTTCCTGACCTGCATACAGATTTCTCAAGAGGCAGGTCAGGTGGTCTGGTATTCCCATCTCTTTCAGAATTTCCCACAGTTTATTGTGATCCACACAGTCAAAGGCTTTGGCATAGTCAATAAAGCAGAAATAGATGTTTTTTTGGAACTCTGTTGGTTTTCCATGATCCAGTGGATGTTGGCAATTTGATCTCTGGTTCCTCTGCCTTTTCTAAAACCAGCTTGAACATCAGGAAGTTCACGGTTCACATATTGCTGAAGCCTGGCTTGGAGAATTTTGAGCATTACTTTACTAGCATGTGAGATGAGTGCAATTGTGTGGTAGTTTGAGCATTCTTTGGCATTGCCTTTCTTTGGGATTGGAATGAAAACTGACCTTTTCTAGTCCTGTGGCGACTGCTGAGTTTTCCAGATTTACTGGCATATTGAAAAAAAGAGAAGGATAAATAGAGGTTGAAGTATTGATAATATTTATTGGAGGAGATGGTACATGATTTGGACCTTGCTTTTTATAAGTAAAAAAAGAAAGCATATAGGGTGTGGATATTAATATGAATTAAAGCCATTTCTTGAACATATAATAACTTTCTTCTCCAACTATAGAGAAATATAGCAATAAACAAAAAGTGATGAACAGCCCCTTTTCCCTGATTTTACAGTGTGGTAATTTTACAATACACTGTGATTTATTGATTATTCCTGTGATTAGGGAACAAAGGAGATATGCTGTCAGCAATGAACTTACCAGGTTAGACCAAAGAGTTTAGGATAGATGCTATGCATTATGTAGGATCAACAAGAGATTTTAAACCAGAAAGTGAAAGCATGAAAAATGGTACTTTAGAAAATTTGGTTGTTGGTAAATTGAATGGAGAGAGACGTAAGTCAGGAAAATCAATTAGGGAAATAGTAGAATAATCTAAGCAATAAATGATGATAATAATTTAATTTTGACTTTTTCAACAGAGAATTCAAAAGAATCAGTAGTTCCTTTAGGTTTAATTTATGAATGGAAGAGGTAATTCAGCTTCAGGATTTGTAAAAAGGTATAGAAATTTGGAAGAGAAGTAGTTAAATTCATCTTTATATACAATTGGATATTGGTCAGTGCCTATATACAGGAGAAAAATCCCTATATAAATATTAATGTTTTAATATTAAAAATGTTATAAAAATCAACATTATAAAATTTAATTTTGTATTTTAGGGTGGCCTGCCTTGAACCCCATCACTTGAGAGTGGACAGTAATAGGCTGTTTCCTAAATTAGTGTCTGCTAGTAGTACTGGTAGCTACTTTGTTTCTTAGCAGAAGTCCAAGTGGTGTTTTTCTGCCTTAGCATTTTCTTGTTATAGAGAGAAAGAATGCCAACTGAGCCAGGAGAGATATCACCTCCTTTTCTTTTTAAAGATCTGAAACAAGCATGGGGGTAGGTGAAGACAGGGGAGAAAAGAGCTGGAAACTAAATTTTATGAAAAAACTAGCATTTCTTAATAGGGCCCACAGCTTGAGTGACCTGTATTTCCAGACAGTTGCCCCTGTCTTGACCTGTTCATTTCCGGTTTGTTGTCTGTGCCCCTGGGGTGAGGCTAAAGACAAAGGACAGTTGGGAAGCCAGCCCTGGCCCACAAAATAAGCCTTCAATTGTCATTTTAATGGCTCTACCATTTCACCTTAATTTAATTTCCCTACCTCCAAGAATATATCTTGTTTTGTAAGTTCACAAGCTGACACATCATCCAGAGAGACTATTTATTTTTCCTATCTTCTCCACACAAATGCTGAGATTATTCTAGCAACAGTAATCAAGATCTTCTGTCTTTGGGTTGCAAAGAAAATGCATTCAACTGTACTTGAAAGAGGAAATTGAAATTTGGCAACAGATGATAAAGCACATTCTCCTCTCTTTCGATTCTGTCTGCTCTTATCCACTGAACTGCATTAATAAAAGCAAAAGGGGCAAATATACAATATTCAGTTGCCCAAAACTATGTTTTAGGTGTGTTGTGGTTATTCCTATTACAGAACCTTGTGCCTCTAGTCATTTTTTGGGTCAGTGCTAGCATGGTGCAAAATGAACCACGAAAATAGTCCCTAGAGGAAGGTTTTCCCACTAGCTTTAATAGCAGAGCTACTGTGAATTTTCTAGAAATATGATCAGATCTCAAATATGATTGTCTTACCTATCTGCTAACTGTAGCCTTTTCACATTTACTGGGGTAATTATTTTAGGAAACAACCCTGTAAATTTATTAGCATGCTTAATGCTAGCTTTAATTATTTATTGCATTTATTGGGTATGCAAGTCATGAAATTGCCACTGGGTACATTTACCAATAGCACAACCACCACAATAATAAAAGGCATCCAAAAATAAAAGTAGGTTGGTGCCTCTGAGAGAGAGTTCCATAAATAAAGGGCGTACTGCAGATTTTTCTTTTCCCCCATCAGACATTCTCATGGTCATGATGATTGTGAAACCATAGTCAAATTTATAGAAATGCATGAGTAAGGGCAAAATAAAAGTTCATACTCACGTACACTCAAAATAATCCTTTATTGCTAGCCCTGTAATAGGTGGGTGGCACGAGTCTAGGCAAAATTTTGAAGTAGGAATAGTTCAATTTCAGGTGCTTCTAGTTTGAGAAGGAATGGCAACCCACTCCAGTGTTCTTGCCTGGAGAATCCCAGGGATGGGGGAGCCTGGTGGGCTGCCGTCTATGGGGTCGCACAGAGTCGGATATGACTGAAGTGACTTAACAGCAGCAGGCTCCTCCTTGTGTACCTACTAATATTTCCTTCTCCAGAAGCCTCATTTATTTTCTCTCCCCTCCAAAATTATTTATTCTCAAGAGGAGATGAGATGCATTAACACTGGGGTTTAAATGATGAAGGGGGCTCTCTGATGCTAAGCAGCCCTAGTTTCAAGTCCATTTTTTATTATTTTCCATCTATGTGATTTTAATGAATGATGTCTACCTCAGGGAGATTGGGTGTTGGTACAGCTTGAGCTTATGCAATTTAGAGGACTCTTTTTAGAAAAATACAAAACTGTCTATACATTTAGGTAAGAAAGTGAATATTTATAATTATACTTTAAAAATGACAAATACATCAAAATTCAGGAAAATAAATTTTACTGGCCATTCACCAATCATATTTGTCCATAAAAATTTTTCTACAACAACAACAAGAATACCTTTCCAAGATAATGAGTGGTCTTGGGATACAGTGACCTATTCTGATTTTCTGAAGATGTAGGACTACTTTGATTTTCTCTCCTCTTAATGAGTCATTTTTTTCTGATAATGAGAACTGATGTGGGGAAGATGGGTAAAGTTTGGGATGAGTCAGGCACCACTGAGTAAGTCACGTCTTCAAGAGCACTGAGCTCTCCCTTTCATGTAAGCTGGTGGCAAGTCCCCAAAGTAACTCTTGTGCAAGGAATGCATGTCTTTGCCTTACTTCCTGAATCATGGCCAAGCCAATAAACTGCTTGTAAGATGTATCATAAAGTCCATAAAGAACTATAGAAATAAAGGTAACGTGACAGTGATTTCAAAGATGCTCACCTATACTGTTTACCTATATGTGACATTTCCAACAGACTTCTCCCAGTAACATCATGAAAAGTATCACTTAAGTCCAATACCGCATGTGATACTGCTTGTCTTTTCTTTTTAGCCTATATTCTAACCTGTAACAGTAATACCAACAGTCCCTGCAGTTAATATCAAAGTCAGGAAGAAGACTCCCAGGCCACCAGAGTTAGCAAGAAGTCTTTGACCCTCCTGAGAGGAAAGGTATTCTTTCCTTTGACATTGATGCATTAAGCAGGCTGTTTTTGGAACCTTTGGGTTGTACTCAATTATAGTCCTTAGTATTTGTCTCTCCTAAAGGATGCCCAACAATAGCTAAAAATAAATTTAACTGAATAGGGTGAAAGAGTAAGGAAATAAAATGAATACATAAGAGGTCCGTTGCACAGAGCTGGAACAAAAGAAACCTACTTATATCTGAGATTCATTTTCTCTTCACTGCATCAGAATAACATGCCTGAAATTTAATTTGATTTTACAATGCTCACAATCAAGCTTGGCTTTCAGGATGTGTTATTCTGAAAAATCTGTGGTCTCTTCAGCTTTTGCTGAATCCAGAGTCATTCTCTAGTTGAAAGAGGAGAAGGGAAAGAAACAAGAGTGGGCTCAGAGTAAGCAAACTAATCCATAACGAGGTGGCACAGTATTTACTAGTCTACTACATAGATTTCCCCCATGAGAATTGGGGAAACTGAGACCTGATGTAAACTACTGTCTTTTCTCCAAGGCTCTGAGATCAGAGACAAGACACGGGAGTTTTACATAGTTGTGTTATTCATCATATGTGAAACGAATCACCAGTTCAGGTTCAATGCATGATACAGGATGCTCGGGACTGGTGCACTGGAATGACCCAGAGGGATGGTATGGGGAGGGAGGTGGGAGGAGGGTTCAGGATGGGGAATACCTGTACACCCATGGTGGATTCATGTTGATGTATGGCAAAACCAATACAATGTTGCAAAGTAATTAGCCTCCAATTAAAATAAATAAATTTATATTTAAAAAAAAACAACAACAAAGTGCATTCTCTTAGACTCTTTCAGTTGGTTCTGGGGGCATCTTCTAATCTTCTCCTTGTCTCGTTGGTTTTCCCTTTCAGTCCTCTCTGCTGGATCCTCTTTTTCATTCTGGCCTTAAATGTTGAAGTGTCCCAGGACTCCGTCCCTTGACCGTGCCTGTTCTTTAGACACATTCACTCCCTAGGTGATCTTTTAATTACCACTCTGACACCGAAGGCTCCCTAGGTTCCATCTATGGCCTGAATCTTTGAGCCCCACATCCAAATGTCTGCTTAAACCTAACGTAACCAAACTTGAATTCTCGATTTTTCTCTACCAACTCTGTTTCTCTCATAGTATTCCCCTTCAAGCAAATGATAATATCTAGTTGCTCAAGTCAAAAAATTTGCCATCATCCTTGACATCACTCTTTGTTTCATATCCCGCATCAGCAAAACTGTTGGTTGCGCACTTTTGAATCTGACTACTTCTCTCCATTTCTGTTGTCACCACTTTCATTCAAGCCACCATCATCTATTGCCTGGACGTTTACTTAATCCTCCTACCTCTTATGTCTTCCCTTGCCTCCATTTAGCTATATGTCTTACATTGCCAAAAGTTCCATTTAAAATGTAAATATGCTACGACCCTCTGAGTAAAGCCCTTGAGTGCATTGCTATCATACTCAATGAAGTAGAAAATCCTTATTCACCCGAAGGCCTTAGATTATGTGCCTCCAGACTCCCTAGTTTCTGTCCTTACTTCCTGTTCTCCAGCAGCTCTGCTGCTCCTTTGCACTCGCTGTTCTCCTGTCCAGAATGATATTAGTCCGTGTGGCTCGCTCTTTTATTTCTTTCAGTCTTTGTCAGCTTGTCAGAGAAAACTTCACTGCTTGTCTTGCTCAAAGAAGCAGCTTTATCCTGCTTTATTTTTCTTTAAATCTTTATTGTCTGCATCTCCCAGTAGATTGTGAGATCTATGTGGAAAGAGATGTGGTCTGATTTGTCTTCTTTTATATGCCCAAAGTGTCAGATGTCGGGCATAGTGTAGTCAGTAAGTAAATATTTGGAGAGAGAATGAATAAGTCACCATTAATGTTCTTGGGGGGCTCCATTTGTTTTAGAGCAGCCTCCTTTCTATTGTGTAGTCAAGTCCATTATAGTTCCCAGCCAGTTTCCAGTCCTGGCTTTTAGTAGCTAATCTCTACTAGAACAGATGCCAAATCCTAGTGATTGTGAAAACATGGCATGCACTAAGGAAGGCCTAGACTTAGGCTACATTTCTGCCCAGACACACCAGAGTAACAAAGCTTCAGAGCTCATAGCTGTCCTGCTCTCTTCAGCTATAAGTCATATTTTCAGAGCAGGGACACCTGGCTGTGCTGGTTGAAGGTTTCAAGGCTTAGTGACTTCCTGTAAGAAATGCTGCTGGGATTTATTCCTTTGTGTAAATCAATTTTCCTTTGTTATAAAAGTAACACTGACTAGATGAATGAGGAAACATTGGCAAAATAAGAATTGTAGAAAAAAGTAGAGAAATAATTATTCAAAATTCCACTACTTGCTGTGTTTCTCATTAACTTTATTTTAGTGTTTGTTTATATGTGTGTGTGTGTGTGTGTGTGTGTGTGTGTGTGTGTGTATGTTTACACAGTCGGGGTAAGCCAACAGTATTTATTGAGCACTATTTGTTGCCCTGGCGGCTCAGGCAGTAAAGAATTTGCCCACAATGTGAGAGACCTGGGTTCAATTCCTGGGTTGGGAAGATCTCGTGGAGAAGGGAATGCAACCCATTCCAGTATTTTTGCCTGGAGAATTTCATGGACAGAGGAGCCTGACGAGCCCCAGTCCATGGGATCTCAAAGAGTCAGACACGACTGAGTGACTCACACACACATTTTTATTCAGAGCCTTCTGTCCCTGTCCTAATGATCTTAATAAAAAAATGAGGGGTTTTGACTTTCTGTCCTCAAGATGAATACTCTCCAGGAGGCATTCCTTTCACATGAAATTAAACTTCAGTCTTTCCACGTTACCATTACCCTGTGCTGAATGTACATTTGTCCTTTTAGTTACCTATCTAGTCTCTCTCCCTCTCTGAGAGGTAGTACCCCTAGAAGCCTGCTCAGATATGTTGGAACAGTGTTGGAAAACAGAATTCCAGTGAAAACAAGAAAAATGTATGTGAGAGTGTCATTGACTTGAAGAGGAGTCAAGTAGTATTGTGGTGTCAGGCTTGGTGGATATAGGGAAGAGTTGAATGTTAAGGAATATTTGTGACTGAACCTAAATTCAGGGAGCAGATAGCAGGTTTAAGGCCAGACCTAACAAAGAAGATGTGAAGTCCTAGCCAGAGAGAATGCAGATAGTAAACATAATGTATAATGGAAATGTGAGGACGTTTTATAGAGGTAGATGAATTAGTTCTACCAAATGGACTTTTCTCCTTGGGTTTATTAATATATGATCATTATAGAAACACTAGAAAGTGCAGTTAAGTAGCTGTCCACTTGGTGCTTGCTTTGTGATATTAGTGATGTCTAGGGTAGGGATTAGAGAAAGAGAGAATTGGAAATTGGAAGAGGTAGGGCTTCCCTGGTGGCTCAGATGGTAAAGAATTTGCCTGCAATGCTGGAGATCCGAGTTTGATCCCTGGGTCAGGAAGATCCCCTGGAGAAGGGAATGGCTACCCACCCCAGTATTATTGCCTGGTAAAGTCCATGGACAGAGGAGCCTGGCGAGCTACAGTCTGTGAGGTCACAAGGAGGCAGACATGACTGAGTGACTTTTACTAAGAAATGAAGAGGGAAACACATCATTGTAATATAATCATTCAGAAAGAAATAGTAATCTGTCATCTTTATAAATATAGTAACCTGTACATCCCTGCTGCTTGACTTGTTATGTATTACTTTTGTGATTTGAGTCAAATCTGTTACATTTAAAAAAACACTTAAATTCATAAATTGGCATTAAGAAGGTGGAAATAGACCAGAATTTAAATGCTACTTATTTCCTATAATTCTAAAAGAATTCTTTGAAATCTTAGTGGAATGCAGTGTCTAATACCTGAGGGCACCCTTCTGAGATACCTAAGTCTTTGCCTCAAAGGAAAGCGATGGGCTCTTGTGGCTGGGACCACTTTGTCACTCTCATTGTGCTCTGAATTCACAGTACCCGGCATGTGATTTATTGCTTATTAGAGAAGCTCTTACTGTCACTGTGAAATGTTGTTCTCCAGATGTTTGAATCATTAAGAGTGGTGTCAGCACAGCAAGCAAGCCTTCCGTTTTGGAACATCAGTGCCTTCTGCAGGGGTCGGCAGCCAATTGGTTCTGGCCTGATTAATAGTTGCAAACAGAAGTGAGCTGTGTCCAAGAGGTGGCGAAAGAATCCCTGGACCAGGCTAAGTGCTTCCTTTGTTTTTATTCTTCAAGCTGCCTCCAGTGTGTGGAGGCTAATTCTGCTTTGGTGAGGCAATTAGGGAATAGTCAGATAGTAAGACTGCTTTCTTAGCTGGTAAAAATTGTCACACAAGCCTCAACTGTCTTATATCTGTATGAGATATTTACTTTGTAAAGTAATTTTACACACATCTTAGATGAAACCTATGAGTCCTCGGTGGCAGACAGTGTACAGATGAAGGACATAAGAACCTTTTCTCATGACCGTCAAACTGGTTAGGGTTAGAATGAAGTTTTGCTTCTTAAATGAATGTATTTGCATTTTGATGTTGTTATTTGTTAGTACTCTTGGGCTGGGAGGACATAGTATCTTTCTGTGGAAAATGCACATGAAAATCTATGCCCTAAAATGCTTCTCAGCAAAAAATGAACAAAGTGAAACATGAACAGTTTAGAAAGAAGAGATGAGATTCATTCCTTCCTTCCTTCCCTCTCTCCTCCCTTTCTCTCTTTTTTCCTCTCTCCCTTCCTTCCTTTCAGTTTGATTTATATTAAACCCTCCTAGATTGAGGTCCACTTAATGACGCCTGCCTCTTGTTAGAATTGTAATGCTAATTGTTTTTTAAAAAGCAAATTATATTTTCATGTTGCTGAGAGGATTTCTGCCTCGAGTATAAGACACCTGCTTGTGAGTTTTTTCCCCATACCAATTAACTGTTCTGTCCAGTAGGTGGACTCCTTCATGAACATATAAGGGTTTTCTTTTTCCTTTAATCAAGTGTTCCTTAACTCTGTGAAAAAGCATTTCCTCATATTGAACTTTTGATTTCACCAATTTATTTTCTGAAAGGCTGAAAATAGATTCTGGAATACTGCCTATTCCTGTTGAGAAATGACTTCATCTTTAGTTATTTTTTAAAATTTCATTTTTGTTTTAGTCTATATCTTGACATTTTTTATTTATAAGTCAGAGCTTCTTTGCAGTAACTAAACTTCATCTTCACTGGATTCTCTTAAACTGCATTTCTGTGCTTATATTCACTACCATATACAAATATATGATTAATGCAAATTGACACCAAGGACTAATAATTACGTTTGTTATGATAATAAATCACTTTATAGTCTCCATAGTTGTTTTCTTCACCTTGTTCTGCAGTAAATACTTTTTATAATGGTTTTTTCAACAAGTAATCTGGCACTTGGGTCATTTGTAAGCCAGTCCCTGAAACTTCCACTAATTACTGCCCCTAGGCTGATTTGAAGTCAGGTGTTTTTAGCAGTTTCTCTACGGCCTCTGGGACAAGTGCAAATTCTCATTTTAAGTTATGTCTTTCTTTGTCCCTAAATTCTTACTTTGTTCTTTGAAAATCTTATCATATCATGTACTTATAGACACAGATGTTGTATGCATGAAAATTACAGTAGTTGATTCAGTACTTTTATGTCAACATAAAGGAGAAATCTTTTGAAATGGAAATCCAATTTAGGAAAAGCTTCATTTGGGTAACCTTTGTGTGCTATTTCTCTGTGACTGAGCCAGTGAGCATAGCATGTGATCTGAAACCAAATTTCTCTAGTAATTCATTGCCTTTAAATATATGTTCCACCTCCAGTGAAAGATTAAAATGTCAAAGATAAGTAGAAAAAGAAAAGACAACCTTTTTCTTATATAATCAAGAGCAATTTTGCTGTTTTTATTCTAGCTTATAAATTTGTTGAAAGAGTTGTATCTTACTCATCTTTATATTGATCTTAGTATCTGATATCAAACATGGAGGTATAGCTGAACAGAATGTGTTCTATTACTTTAAAAATTGAAGTAACTTGAATTAGAACCTTCTATTAAGCAGAATAATTAAGGATGTCATTATAGAAACAGAAATTTTTTAAACCCACACACAGATTTTCAAGACAGGCAGGTACAGTTTTGACTCATGACTCCTTTTATTAGCTGCCTGACCCCGTACAAGTCATTGAACCTCTCGGAGCTTCAGGTTTCTCAGTTTCTAAAATGGGATTAACAATACTTAGAAATAATCAAGAACAAGATATTATATAAATTATCCAATAATATGCTACAAAAATGATTCAAACCTAGCTCTTCTGATTTATTTTATATAACACTGAAATTGTCTTCCTATACTTTAAGCACTTATAAGGACAGGGATTAGAAAATTCTCCACACTAGTTATGATAATCCTGTTCTACGATGATACAGGGAGAAGAAAATAGGAAACTTCATTCTGAAAGCAGATTTGAATTTTGAGACCTTTATACTCTCTGAATGTTTGAGTCCCCTTCAAATTCATATGTTGAAATCCTAAGGCCCCATGTGAAAGTATTAGTATGTGGGGCCCTTAGGCAGGGTGCTTAGGTCATGAGGGTGGAGCCTTCATAAATGAGATTAGTGCTTTTATAGAAGTGACCCCCATAGAGCTCCCTAGCCTCTTCCACCATGTGAGGATACAGTAAGAAGTTTATAACAGGAAGAGAACCCTCAGCCAACCACACAACCTGACCTTGGACTTCTGGCCTCCAGAACCATGAAAAATAAGTGTTTATTGTTTATAAACCGCCTGGTATATGGTAGTCTGTTGTAGCAGCCCAAATGGGCTAAGACAGATCCTGATAAGAATTTTAAACTGATATTCAGGCAATGCAATAAAATGTTTATAAATTGGTAGATAAGAATTATTTTTAGAGAAAATTTTTAGTGTGAAAAAATGTGGAATGATGAGGAATTCTGCAAGGAACAAATCTGAGATACTATTCTAAATTAAGTCAAAAAACCAAGATATATGCCAAGCCATTAAATCTATGAAGTAATTTCAAGAAAGCATGAAGAAAATAAACAATCAGAATTGTCAGAGCAATTGATAACATCTTTCACATGGTTAAACATTTTCTTCTAGAATTGAAAATTTTAATCCAGATATGATATCAATTTAATTATACTCAAGATTGGTACTAGCCTTATCTAGGATTCAACTGAGTATGAAAATATAATACACCTTGATTTTTTTCTTTACCAAAAATTTAAAATAGAGATTTTATTTCCTACTACCTATCAAAAATAAGAGGGAATTGACTTTATTTTTTATACTATTATAACCTTCAGATTTGGTTGCCCAAGATCCTGAGTGAAGTGAAAGTGAAAGTGAAAGTGTTAATCACTCAGTCGTGTCCAACTCTTTGGTACACCATGAACTGTAGCTTTCCAGGCTCCTCTGTCCATGGAAGAATACTGAAGTGGGTTGCTATTCCCTTTTCCAGGGGATTTTACCAACCCAGGGATTGAATCCAGGTTTCCTGCATTGCAAGCAGATTCTTAGCATATGAGCTGCCAGGGAAGCCCATAAAACCCTGAGTAAAGGATATTTACTATATGTCTTTTTCCCATTGCAAAACTAGGAATAGTACAGATATGTGATAATAATGATAATTGCATACAAAAAATGATTAAGAACCAAGGTTATGGGACTTTTCAAGGAAATGAACAGAGTCTACAATTTGATTCTTACTCTTCACTGCAGGCACTATATCAAAAGCATTCAAAAGATTCAGTTCAGTTCAGTCACTCAGTTGTGTCCAATTCTTTCTGACTCCATTGGAGGGCAGCACGCCAGGCTTCCCTGTCCATCACCAACTCTCGGAGCTTACTCAAACTCATGTCTGTCAAGTCGGTGATGCCATCCCACCATCTCATCCTCTGTCATCCTTTTCTCCTCCTGCCTTCAATCTTGCCCAGTAGCAGGGTCTTTTCTAGTCAGTTCTTCTCATCAGGTGTCCAAAGTATTGGAGCTTCAGCTTCGCCATCAGTCCTTCCAGTGAATATTCAGGATGATTTCCTTTAGCATTGACTGGTTTGATCTCCTTGCAGTTGAAGGGACTCTCAAGAGTCTTCTCCAACACCACAGTTCAAAAGCATCAATTCTTCGGTGCTCAGCTTTCTTTATAGTCCAGCTCTCACATCCTGGAAAAACCATAGGTTTGACTATATGGACCTTTGTTGGCAAAGTAGTATCTCTGCTTTTTAATATGCTGTTTAGGTTTGTCATAGCTTTTCTTACAGGGAGCAGGCATCTTTTAATTTCATGGCTGTAGTCACAATCTGCAGTGATTTTGGAGCCCAAGAAAATAAAGTCTGTCACTGTTTCCATTGTTTCCCCATCTATTTGCTATGAAGTGATGGGACTGGATGACCTGATCTTAATATTTTAAATGTTGAGTTTTAAGCCAGCTTTTTCACTCTCTTTCACCTTTGTCAAAAGTCTCTTTAGTTCCTCTTTGCTTTCTGCCATAAGGGTGGTGTCATCTGCTTATCTGAGGTTATTGATATTTATCCCTGTCATTTGATTCCAGCTTGTGCTTCATCCAGTCTAGCCTTTCTCATGATGTACTCTACACATTAAATAAGCAGGGTGACAATATACAGCCTTGATGTACTCCTTTCCCCATTTGGGACCAGTCTGTTGTTCTATGTCTGGTTCTAACTGTTGCTTCTTGACAAGTGTACAGATTTCTTAGGAAGCTAGTAAGGTGGTTTGGTGTTCCCATCTCTTTAAGAATTTTTCACATGTGTTATTCAAAAGATTAGGCTCTACCTAATATCCTTTGGGCTTTGCAAATCTGCATGCTACATTGGGAAAACCTCATCTTACAGGATATCCTGTTCAAGCTGTACTGTAAAGGCAGAGAAAGAAATAGGTCCAGGCTTTCTGTCAGGACTCCTCTTGAGATATTAATGTATAAATTTACTAATGTTGAATTACAACCCAGGTTCGATTGGATCCATTAAAATGGCTTATGGTTCTGAGTAATTTATCAGATTTTTATATCTATTGGCAGAAATTGTAGTGTCATATAGACCACATACACATTGAGTTGGGGAAAGAAATCAATCCTTGTCATCCTTTAGTCTCTTTTGTCTTTGAGATGTGGCAGAAGTAGTGCTGAATGAAAGCCAAGTAAGCCAGAATCTATCCTTCTGTTAGAGTGACTTGGGATAAGCTCTCAATTTTCACATAGATGTTATTTTTAAAATACTGAGTTTAGAAAGAAGAGAGCTTTGATTGTCAAGGAGATATTTTTATTATCCTGGGATACATACATCTCAAATTCTGGGACTTTTCAGTAAAAAATTTCTGCATAGCTTCCAATCAATTGCACCAGCTGCTTCTTCAGAATACCTCTTGTTCAGTATTGCCCATGACACTGGAAGGAAAGGAGAGAAACTTTCTATACATTAGAAGTGGAATCTCTGCTAAGAGATTTCTATATCCGGTGTTGGTCTGAAGCTTTGAACTGCTCCATTTTTTTTCTAATATTTCTTATTAGATCAAGAATGTGTATTTTTATGGTATTTTATTTATCTAAAAAAATTTTATGGCTCTTCTAGTTCAGTTCAGTTAGTTCAGTAGCTCAGTCGTGTCCGACTCTTTGCGACCCCATGAATTGCAGCACGCCAGGCCTGCCTGTCCATCACCAGCTCCCGGAGTTTACCCAAACTCATGTCCATCGAGTTGGTGATGCCATCCAGCCATCTCATCCTCTGTCGTCCCCTTCTCCTCCTGCCCCCAATCCCTCCCAGCATCACAGTCTTTTCCAGTGATTCAACTCTTCGCATGAGGTGGCCAAAGTACTGGAGTTTCAGCTTTAGCATCATTTCTTCCAAAGAAATCCCAGGGCTGATCTCCTTCAGAATGGACTGGTTGGATCTCCTTGCAGTCCAAGGGACTCTCAAGAGTCTTCTCCAACACCACAGTTCAAAAGCATCAATTCTTCGGCACTCAGCTTTCTTCACAGTCCCACTTTCACATCCATACATGACCACAGGAAAAACCATAACCTTGACTAGACGGACCTTTGTTGGCAAAGTAATGTCTCTGCTTTTGAATATGCTATCTAGATTGGTCATAACTTTCCTTCTAGTTAGCAGAAGACAAAGTCAGCCCACCATATTTGGACCTTAGTCATTACCAGGCTAGACTAACTGCCTTTCCAAGATGAATTTAACAAATAAACAGTGAACAACCAAAGTTTTTCTAATAAAAATCAGTTGCATTTAGCCCTAATTAGATGTAGTGACTTTTCAGAGTAAAAATGTCTGATATGTTTTCAGCATAGATGAAACTTCACAAGTACCCTCTTGGGTACTTGCATCAACCTTCCCTGCTCTAATTTATTTTATATACATGTGGCTTTACATTAACCTGTTTTAAAACATTGTAATTTTTTTTTCAAAGTATCTGTTGTTAATACTTTTCTTATAGAATTTCAAACTTAGAAAAATTAGAAGCACAGTACAAATACTACTTTCTTCTCCTGAACCATTTGTAAGTTACTGAATTGATTCTTTATCATTCCCAATACTTTAGTGTTTAAACCTTATAAAGAAGGACATTCTCCCACATAATCATGGTACTACCTTCAAAACCAAGAAATCAACTTTGGTACATCAGAGAAATCTCAGCATCCAGCATCCAGCATCCAGCAAAAGAATCCAGCTAAAATTCTCATATTGTATTTAGCTGTTTTACCTCTTTTGACTTCTTTATTCTGGAACATTTCCATGATTTTTCCTTTGATGCAAGCTCTGGGAGTTGGTGATGGACAGGGAAGCCTGGCATGCTGCAATTCATGGGGTCGCAAAGAGTCAGACATGACTGAGTGTCTGAACTGAACTGATTATGACCCTAACACTCCTGAAGATTGCAGACTAGTTATTTGGTAGAATGCCCCTTTAATGTGAATTTGTCTGATGTTTCCTCATGATTAGATTCAGATTAGGAATCTTCGTCAGAAACCACAGAAATACTTCCTTCTTTTCATTGCAGCCTATCAGGTGGTACATGATTTCAGTTTTACCTTTTACTCATGATATTCACCTTGATTACTAGATTAATGCAGTATCTGCTAGATTCCTTCACTTTTATAAAGCAACTCTTGTCCCTGTTTATATTTTGTGGGAAGTTACTTTGGTGCTGCTGCTGCTGCTAAGCTGCTTGAGTTGTGTATGACTCTGTGCAACCCCATAGACGGCAACCCACCAGGCTCCCCTGTCCCTGGAATTCTCCAGGCAAGAACACTGGAGTGGGTTGCCATTTCCTTCTCCAATGCATGAAAGGGAAAAGTGAAAGTGAAGTCGCTCAGTTGTGTCCGACTCTTCGCGACTCATGGATTGCAGCCTACCAGGCTCCTCCGTCCATGGGATTTTCCAGGCAAGAGTACTGGAGTGGGGTGCCATCGCCTTCTCCGGGAAAGTTACTTTGGAACTGTGTAAATATCCTGTTCCTCATAAATCTATTCTTTAATTTGTTAATTTAGGTCAATATAAACTAGAGACTTTCTATTTTATTTTTGTGTTCAAATTGTCCCAATTTGGCAAGCAGTAGCCTACTTAAGCTGGCTTCTTTGTTCTTAGGATATGCATATTATTTGAGTACTTCCTTTTTGTGACTTATCTTTTACATTTTTTTCCAGCTCTATTGAAACTATGACCAACAGATACAAATTGTTTTTATTTAAGGTGTATGGTGCAATGATTTGGTATATATATACCTTGTGAAATGATTACTACATTAAGAAAATTAACATACCTGTTAACCCACAGCTAACTTTGTGTGTGTGTGTGTGTGTGTATGGTGAGAAGACTTAGTATCTCTTCCCTTAGCAAATTTCGAGTAAACAATACATTATTATTAACTGTAGTCACCATTCTGAACTTACTCATCTTAAAACTGAAAGTACCTTTTGGCCAACATTTACCCATTTTCCCTAACCCCCAGGCTCCAGTAACCATTCTTCTGCTCCATTTCTATGGATTCAACTCTTTTTTAGATTCCATATATAAGTGGGATCATGCAGTATTTCTCTTTCTGTGTTTGGCTTTTTTCACTTAGCATAGCGTCCTGAAGATTTCTTATGTTGTCACAAATGGTGACATGTTGAATACTATTCCATTGCATGTATATGTATATCTTTATATGTATTTGTATATTATATATAAATAATAATACTTATATGTGAAATATATATTAATGATAAATTTATGCATTGTATATAATATATATATGACTGGATATGGAAAATTTGGTTTATATATATATAATTTTCTTTATTCATTCATCTCTTGATGCACACTTAGGTTGTTTTCATGTCTTGGCTGTTGTAAATGATTCTGCAGTCAGCATGAGATGCAGATATCTCTTTGAGGTATTAATTTTATTTCCTTTAGATATATACCCATAAGTAGAATTTGTGGCACATAGGATAGTTGTTTTTAATTTTTTGAGGAACCTCTCTACTATTTTCCTTATGGCTATAACAAATTACTTTCCCACCAATAGTATATAAAAATTTCCTTTTCTCCACATCCTTGCCAACACTTATCTTTTGACTTTTTGATAATAGCCATTCTGACAGGTTTGAAGTATCTAACTGTGGTTTTGATTTGTGTTTCCCTAATGATTCCCTAATGGCTGTCTGGGGACGCCTTACAAATAGCTGTGAAAAGAAGAGAAGCAAAAAGCAAAGGAGAAAAGGAAAGATATAAACATCTGAATGCAGAGTTCCAAAGAATAGCAAGAAGAGATAAGAAAGCCTTCTTCAGCGATCAATGCGAGAAATAGAGGAAAACAACAGAATGGGAAAGACTAGAGATCTCTTCAAGAAAATCAAAGATACCAAAGGAACATTTCATGCAAAGATGGGCTTGATGAAGGACAGAAATGGTATGGACCTAACAGAAGCAGAAGATATTAAGAAGAGATGGCAAGAATACACAGAATAACTGTACAAAAAAGATCTGCACGACCCAGATAATCACAGTGGTGTGATCACTGACCTAGAGCCAGACATCCTGGAATGTGAAGTCAAGTGGGCCTTAGAAAGCATCACTACGAACAGAGCTAGTGGAGATGATAGAATTCCGGTTGAGCTATTCCAAATCCTGAAAGATGATGCTGTGAAAGTGCTGCACTCAATATGCCAGCAAATTTGGAAAACTCAGCAGTGGCCACAGGACTGGGAAAGGTCGGTTTTCATTCCAATCCCAAAGAAAGGCAATGCCAAAGAATGTTCAAACTACCACACAATTGCACTCATCTCACATGCTAGTACAGTAATGCTCAAAATTCTCCAAGCCAGGCTTCAACAATATGTGAACCGTGAACTTCCTGATGTTCAAGCTGGTTTTAGAAAAGGCAGAGGAACCAGAGATCAAATTGCCAACATCCACTGGATCATGGAAAAACAAGAGAATTCCAGAAAAACATCTATTTCTGCTTTATTGACTATGCCAAAGCCTTTGTGTGGATCACAATAAACTGTGGGAAATTCTGAAAGAGATGGGAATAGCAGACCACCTGACCTGCCTCTTGAGAAAGCTATATGCAGGTCAGGAAGCAACAGTTAGAACTGGACATGGAACAACAGACTGGTTCCAAATAGGAAAAGGAGTACATCAAGGCTGTATATTGGCACCCTGCTTATTTAACTTATATACAGAGTACATCATGAGAAATGCTGGACTGGAAGAAGCACAAGCTGAAATCAAGATTGCCAGGAGAAATCTCAATAACCTCAGATATGCAGATGACACCACCCTTATGGCAGAAAGTGAAGAGGAAC
Source organism: Bos indicus (assembly GCF_029378745.1). NCBI lineage: Eukaryota > Metazoa > Chordata > Mammalia > Artiodactyla > Bovidae > Bos > Bos indicus. The sequence continues at coordinate 66,132,537 of NC_091765.1, read as the reverse complement.
TAAAAAGCCTCTTGATGAAAGTGAAAGAGGAGAGTGAAAAAGTTGGAAAGCTCAACATTCAGAAAATGAAGATCATGGCATCCGGTCCCATCACTTCATGGGAAATAGATGGGGAAACAGTGGAAAGTGTCAGACTTTTGCGGGGGGGGGGGGGGGGGGGGGGGGGCTCCAAAATCACTGCAGATGGTGACTGCAGCCATGAAATTAAAAGACACTTACTCCTTGGAAGGAAAGTTTTGACCAACCTAGATAGCAAATTCAAAAGCAGAGACATTCCTTTGCCAACAAACGTTCGTCTAGTCAAGGCTATGGTTTTTACTGTGGTCATGTATGGATGTGAGAGTTGGACTGTGAAGAAGGCTGAGGGCCAAAGAATTGATGTTTTTGAACTGTGGTGGTGGAGAAGACTCTTGAGAGTCCCTTGGACTGCAAGGAGATCCGATCAGTCCATTCTGAAGGAGATCAGCCCTGGGATTTCTTTGGAAGGAATGATGCTAAAGCTGAAACTCCAGTACTTTGGCCACCTCATGCGAAGAGTTGACTCATTGGAAAAGACTGTGATGCTGGGAGGGATTGGGGGCAGGAGGAGAAGGGGACGACAGAGGATGAGATGGCTGGATGGCATCACTGACTCGATGGACGTGAGGCTCAGTGAACTCCAGGAGTTGATGATGGACAGGGAGGCCTGGCATGCTGCGATTCATGGGGTGGCAAAGAGTCAGACACGACTGAGCGACTGATCTGATCTGATCTGATCTGAATGATTAGTAGTGCTGAGCACCCTTTCATATACCCGTTGGCCATTTGTATATATTCTTTGGACTCCCACGTATACATGTCCTCTTCACATCACTAGGGATCTTATACCCCATCCCCATTTACATCATTCTTCATTGAAAGGAGCTCACCACCTCATTTGGATTCTGACACCCAGTGCTACACTGCCTTCACTTACAAATATTTTCCTCTCTGCATTTGGGCTCCTGGTTCTCCTTGTTGGACCAATCTCTGTCTATACAGAAAGATCCTTCTCACTCTGCTGGAGCTCTGACATGACACACAAAGCTATGCCCATGAAGAAATACCCTTCTCTTCTTGCTTTGATGCTGGCATCTCACGTCAGTCCAGCTTCCCACAGGAGTCACTGCTAACTCTTGTTCTTAGTGCCTACATTGGCTTCTCCTCTTCTCTCTTGTTTGGATGTTCCCTAACTCACTCCAGGTTGCTATTCCATGAGGGAGGCCCTCCTCACATCAGACTCTGATACTTCATCAGAGGGAGATTTTCCCTGTGGATATCCTTGCTTCTCATTCATGCTCTGATACACTGCTCTGGGTTTCTGTTGGTACCCTTCTCACAGCAGGCAGACATATCTATTAATATTTTGCTTTCCTCCTGTATCTTTTTTTAACTCCTACTTTAAAAAATAAAAAAGCTTTCTTTTTTAAAAGAACAGGACTGAAACCTGTCTGAAACTTTGGATGTGAGGTGGTCCTCTTCTGTTTATAAAAATAAGATTTCTACTTAATCTTTTTCAGAGAAAATACATTTGCCCCATTCACATATCATATGCAATCATTAATTAATCCATAAGTAACACTACAATTAGAATTTTATTTTGTAAACCTTTTTTAAAGATGATGATGTCATGTCCACTTTGTGTTCTCATATATCTAGTGTGTTTCCAGCAATAAAAAAAAAATTGGTAATAGATGGCATAGGGTACTATCTCATCACCTCAAGTTGCTCATGATCTTTTTGGATTAGCAGTAGTTCCAAAGGATAAAGAAGGCAGCACAATATATAAACTTCTGTGAATAACTTAGACAGTTGGTAAGTATGGTGTAAATTCCAAGAAAAATATGACTTGTGGTCTGGAGCAGTTGAATTTTCTTATAGGAAATGTCTAAAGGGTCATCACTTCAGTTGATTATGAACAGTAAATGGGATTCAGATAGATGAATGGATGGGGGGAAAAAGAAGAGGCAAACATCAGGAAAATCACAGGTAGAATAAGCATAGCACATGGGGGATGCAAAGAAATCTATTTTGATGGGAGCAACAGTAAAGGAGAAAGTCATAGGAGGTTAGATTGATAACTAAAATGGGGGCTATTTCCCACACCGTGGAACCTGTCAGTATAAAGAGTATGATCTTTTTTCATAATCACTAGAACCACAGTGAGATCTTGAGCAGTATTATGACATGATGAAAGTTGTGTTTTAGGAAATTTAATCTAGAGGTTGTTTCTACCTTGTGTGGATTAGAGTTGGGGAAAATTGTCACTTAGGCAGTTAAAAATGAATTGGGAATGTCCAGAGCCTAAAATTCAGCTATGAGACTGAGGATGGAAAAGATGAAACAACTCAGAGCTCTTTTCAAGAACAACTGAGAACACAGTGTAACAAACCGAAAAATGAAGGGTAAAGAGTGGCTTCGGAAGACATCAGGCAAAATGAGTGGACATTGCATCCTCTGGAAGAAACATTAACATCTAACATTTTGCACTTGCTATTGGATTTAAATGCTTTTCTTTAACTTCCTTGTTTAGTAATTATTTTAATCCATGACTTTCCAGAAAATCTGCAGAATGTTGATTTTAAAAAGCAAAATAGGAAAATTAAAAAGAATTGGTAATGAATGATCCAAAACACATACATGAACAGAAGTTATATCTTTATGCAGTGTAGCAGTTACCCACAGGAGGTACGTGTTAGGCAGCTTTAGTTCCCAGCCATAGTCTTGGAAGCAGATGGGAGATTTGAAATATTTTTAATAAGCATTTGGAGGCGGGATTGAACCCATAATTTTCAGAGAATACTTAGGAGACCAGCTGATATATCAGATTGGGAGCCCTTTGGTAAATGGTAATATGATTATATCTGTGTACAAACAAACACACAACAGAAGAGAAGCAACCAGCATAGAATTGCATGTGTCAGTCTTAGAAAATACAGAAAAATATCAGTGTTGAGAGAAAATCTAGGAAACATCTTCATTTGCAGCTATTCAGCCAAGTTTACAATTTTCTCTTTTTTTTTTTCTTTTAAGCTTCGACTAGAAGTCTACATAGAGAAAAAATACTGTGGTTTCAGAGGGCATCAGGGACTATATACAACCTACTTATCAAAGCATAATGTTTATTTTGAAATATTAATATAGATGAAAATACATTCTATTCTTGGAACAAAAATAATACCCAAAGAATCAATGTGATGGGCCATGTATTATTTGGTAGTTATAAAATGAAACATAAAATGAAGGCTAGTTAGTTTTCAGTTGTTTTTTAGTTATATATATATTGAATGTTGCAACTGAAAAAAATATATTCTCAGTGAAGGTATTAGGGGTGAAATTCTACTCACTGCTGCATTTCATTTGGTTCTTATTGTATCTTGACTGCAACTAAAATAACCTCAAATTTGCTTTAAGTATATTTTGTGAATCCTAAAAGTATCTCAAATGTAAGCAAATTCCAACTCCCCCCCCCCCCAAGTATGTTGCTCTTACTTGAATAAAACAAAATTAAATGTTGGCTTTTGGTTGTAGGTTGTAAATTATGCACTGAATTTAGTTTTCTCTGAAACGTGAGCCAAAAAAAAATTTTTTTTAAAGCAACAAAATAGATGGATAAGCTACAGTTTCCAAACTAAGAAAAGACTTGCTTCTGTTTGAGTTGGGACACAAAGTAAATGTAATCTGAAAGGAAAATATATTTTTTTCTCTTTATATTTTATAATATTTTAATTTATTTACCAACTGGGTATCAGTCTCCTGATAATCTGACCAAAAAGATGTGGCTGAGGTTTAAATAAACAAGGAAATAATATCTCTACTAACAAATAATAACAAAATTTATTGAATTCTTATCATAATTTAAGTGCTTTCTATTTTCTATTTAATTAAATTAACACCACAACTCTATGAGGTGGGTAGCATTGCTGTTGCTATTCTAGGCACAGAGTGAGTCAGTAAATTATCCAAGTTTCCACAGCTAGGAGCAGGTGAAGACAGAAACTCTGACATTCTGACCTTTGAGTTCATTTCCTTTTCTCATGCTATAGAACTTCTCTGTTTGACATAATTTGTGAAGAATTACCTTTCTGAGATAGAAATAAGAAACACAGATATGTATTACCTAGAATCAGATAACTTGAGGATACAAAATGTCATTAAAGACATAGAATATAATAGCAATAGCTACTAGACATACTTCTTAGGTTATCATACGTTAGAGCTTTTTACTTATTTTCTTTCCCAAGCACCATTTTCCAGATGAGGAAACTAGAACTCAGATACATTATATACCTTCTTCAGTATCACAGAGCTTGTAAATGTCAGATTCAGAATTTAAACACAGATCTCTGACTCCAGAAATCTGTGTTCCTTTTAATAGGAACCTGTGAGTCCAAAAAAAAGGGAGCTGAATAAAGATTTAGGAAAAATATAAGATGCTATATCTGTGGCAAGGGCAGTAAGGAAAAGGAGGAAGTTGGTAGATCTGAAATATGGATTGTTAGGTTGGAGACAACCTCATTGGCAGGAAGAGATATTTCTGGTGAGACAGGGGCTTTTAGTAATCTCACCCTTTTATAGAGTCCAGTGCGAGGGCTAATTCATCTAACCATGCATTTCTCAACATATCCATCCACATGTTTTAAATACAATACACTCTCTATGACACTCTCTATGAGTATTTTTTCCACCCTAAGTCAGCAAATATAAGATGAGGTTCTGAATCTGCCAGCTACTGTATAATGATGAGGAATATCATAAACACACACTTTTCAGCATTCATCTTCCAAGGTTGAAGTAAGGAGCAATCAATGATGTTTGTGAAATGACTTTAGGAAAGTGGTCAGTGTGTCATACCTGTTAGTTGCTGTCATGACTAGCTTAAGTCTAGGACAGTGATTGTCAATCCTTACAACCTCCAGAACCCAAACAAAGGTACCCATACACACACACACACACACACACACACACACACACACACACACATACACGGTACCCATCAGAATCTTTTAAGAACTGAGGGAAACAGAGCTGTATTGTTTGGTAAAATCTCCTGGTCCCAGGAAATTCTTAGGTATTACTCTTGGGTATGTCTAACTGTGGGATTCCCTGGTGGTTCAGGTTTGATCCCTGGATTGGGAAGACCTGACTCTGGATTTAGAAAAGGCAGAGGAACCAGAGATCAAATTGCCGACTCCATTGTATCATAGAAAAAGCAAAGGAATTCCAGAAAAACCTCTATTTCTGCTTCATTGACTACACTAAAGACTTCCTGTGGATTACAACAAACCATGGAAAATTCTCAAACAGATGGGAATACCAGACCACCTTACCTTTCTCCTGAGAAATATGTATGCTGATCAAGAAGCAACAGTTAGAAATGGGCATGGAATGATGGCTGCTTCCAAACTGGGAAAGGAGTACGTCAAGGCTGTATATTGTCACTCTGCTTATTTAACTTATATGCAGAGTACATCATGCAAAACACTGGGATGAAGGAAGCACAGGCTGGAATCAAGATTGCCAGGAGAAATATCAATAACCTCAGATATGCAGATAACACTACCCTTATGGCAGAAGGCAAAAAGGAATTAAAGAGCCTTTTGATGAAGGTGAAAGAGGAGAGTGAAAAAAGCTGGCTTAAAACTCAACATTCAAAATATTAAGATCATGGCATCTGGTCCCATCACTTCATGGAAAATAGATGGGGAAACATGAAAACAGTGGCAGACATTTTTTTCTTGGGCTCCAAAATCACTGTGGACCGTGACTGCAGCCGTGAAATTAAAAGACACTTGTTCCTTGGTAGAAAAGCCATGACAAACCTTGACAGCATATTAAACGACAGAGACATTACTTTGCTGACAAAGGTCTGTATAGTCTAAGCTATAGTTTAACTTGGTTTAACTATAGCCATAGTCTAAGCTATGGTTTTTCCAGTAGTCATGTATGGATGTGAGAGCTGGACCATAAAGAAGGCTGAGTGCCAAAGACTCAGTGCTTTCAAGCTGTAATGCTGGAGAAAACTCCTGAGAGTCCCTTGGACTGTATCAGGCCAAATCAGTCAATCCTAAAGTAAATCAACCCCGAATATTTATTGAAAAGACTGATGCTGAAGCTGAAGCTCAATACTTTGGCTGCCTGATGTGAAGAGCTGACTCATTAGAGATCTTAATCCTGGGAAAGATCGTGGGCAGGAAGAGAAAGGGATGACAGAGGATGAGATAGTTGGATGGCATCACTGACTCAATGGACATGAAAGTTTGAGCAAAGTCTGGCACATGGTGAAGGACAGGGTAGCCTGGCCTGCTGCAGTCCATGGGGTTGCAAAGAGTTGGACACAACTGAGCGACTGAACAACAAAAAGGAACCTCCATACTGTTCTCCATAGTGCTGTAACAGTTTGCGTTCCCACCGACAGTGTGGGAGGGTCCACTTTTCTCCACATCCACTCCAGCTTTCATTGTAGATTTTCGGATATATAAGGTGACTTATGTAAGGTGATACCTCACTGTAGTTTTGATTGCCATTTCTCTAATAATTAGTGATGTTGAGCATCTTTTCATATACTTTTTAACTATCTGTGTATCTTATTTGGAGAAATGGCTATTTAGATTTTCCACCTATTTTTGATTGTTTTGTTTGTTGCTTTGATATTGAGTTACTTGAGGTGTTTGTATATTTTGGAGGTTAATCCCTTGCTAGTTCCTTTGTTTGCAAATGCTTTCTCCCATTCTGAGGGTTCTCGTTTCATTTTGTTTATGGTTTCCTTCGTCCCGCAAAAGCTTTTAAGTTTTATTAGGTCCCATTTGTTATTTTTGTTTTTTTCATTATTCTAGGAGGTGGATTGAGAAAGATCTTGCTGTGACTTATATCTGAGAGTGTTTTCTCTATGTTTTCCTCTAAAAGTGTTATATAGTCTTTAATTCATTTTGAGTTTATTTTTGTGTATGGTGTTAGGATGTGTTCTAATTTCGTTGATTTACATGTAGCTATCCAGTCCAGCACCACCTTTTGAAGAGACTGTCTTTTCTCCACAGTATATTCTTGTCTCCTTTGTCTTGTATTAGGTGATAATAATTGCATGTATTTATCTTTGGCCTTTCTATCCTGTTCCAATGTTTTTGTACCAGTACCATATTCTTTGTTAATGTGGTGTATCACATTGATTTGTGCATGTTGAAGAATCCTTGCATCACTAGGATAAATCCCACTTGATCCTTTTAATGTGTTGTTGGATTCAATTGGGCTTTGATAGTGGCTCAGATGGTCAAATGTAGAAGGCAATGGCACCCCACTCCAGTACTCTTGCCTGGAAAGTCCCATAGATAGAGGAGCCTGGTAGGCTTCAGTCCATGGGGTCACGAAGAGTCGGACACGACTGAACGACTTCACATTCACTTTTCACTTTCATGCATTGGAGAAGGAAATGGCAACCCATTCCAGTGTTCTTGCCTGGAGAATCCCAGGGACAGGGGAGCCTGGTGGGCTGCTGTCTATGGGGTCGCACAGAGTCGGACACGGCTGAAGCGACTTAGCAGCAGCAGCAGATGGTAAAGAATCTGCCTGAAATATGGGAGACCGGAGTATTCAGTTTGCTAGCATTTTGTTGAGGATTCTTGCATCTATGTTCATTAGTAACATTGGCCTGTAAATTTATTTTTTTGCGATTTCTCTGTCTGGTATTGGTATCAGGGCAAAGGTGGTCTTGTTGAATAAGCTTGGAAGTGTTCCCTCCTCTGCAGTTTTTTGAAAGAGTTTCAGAAGGGTAGATGTTAACTTCTCTAAATGTTTGATAGAATCTGCCTGTGATTCCATCTAGTCCTGTACCAGTCATCTAATCCTGAACTTTTGTTTGTTGGAAGATTTTAAAAATACTTTTATTGATATATTTTTGGCTGTGCTGGGTTTTCGTTGCTGCATGGGCTTTTCTCTCATTGTGGTGGGTGGGGGCTGCTCTCTAGTTGTGTGGTGTGGGCTTTTCATTGCCCAGGCTTCTCTTGTGGCAGAGCATGGGCTCTAGGCACATGGCCTTCAGTACTTTGTGGTACATGAGCTCAGTAGTTGCGGCTCCTGGGTTCTAGAGCACAGGGGTCAGTAGTTGTAGCACACAGACCTAGTTGCTCCACAGCATGTGGGATCTTCCCAAATCAAGGACTAAACCTGTATCTTCTGCATTAGCAGGCAGATTTTTTTATCACTGAGCTACCAGGGAACCTCCTGTTGGATGATTTTTAATTGCAGTTTCAATTTCATATTTGTGATTGAATGTATTCATATTTTCTGTTTCTTCCTGGTTCAGTCTTGAAAAGTTGTATCTTTTTAAGATTTGTCCATTTATTCTAGGTTGTCCATTTTATTGGCATATAGTTGCTTATAGTAATCTCTTATGATTCTTTGTATGTCTGTGGTGTCTGTTGTGACTTCTCCTTTTTCATTTCTAATTTTATTGATTTGGATTCTCTCCCTTTTTTTCTTGATGAGTCTGGCTAAAGGTTCATCAATTTTATTTATTGTCTCAAGGAATCAGCTTTTAATTTCATTGATCTTTGCTGTTGTTTTCTTGATCTCTGTTTCATTGTAGTTTTGCTCTGATCTCTGATTTCTTTCCTTCTACTAACATTGGATTTTTGTTGTTGCTATTCTTTCTTTAGTTGCTTTAGGTGTAAGGATAGGTTGTTTATTTGCTATTCTTATTTCTGGAGGTAAGATTGTATTGCAGTAAACTTGCCTCTTAAGACTGCTTTTCCTGTGCCCCATAGGTTTTGAGTTGTCATGTTTTTATTGTCATTCATATCTAGGTACTTTTTGATTTCCTCTTTGATTTCTTCAGTGATCCATTGATCATTAAGTCAGATATTGTTTTGTCTCCATGTATTTGTGTTTTTTCCAGTTTTTTCCCCCTATAATTGATTTCTAATCTCAGCATTGTGGTCAGAAAAGATGCTTGATACAATTTCAGTTTTCTTAAATTTACCAAGACGTGATTTGTGACCTACCCTGGAGATGTGATTTGTCCTGGAGAATGTTCCATGTGCACTTGAGAAGAAAGTGTATTCTGCCACTTTCAGATGGAATGTCCTATAAACATCAATTAAGTCTATCTGATCTAATGTATCATTTAAGGCTTGCATTTCCTTATTAAGTTCCTGTCTGGTTGGTCTTTCCATTTATATAAATGTCGATGCCCCTTTTATGGCTGTTAGCATTTGTCTTATATATTGATGTGCTCCTGTGTTGGATCCATATATATTTATAATTGTTAGATCTTCCTCTTGGTTTGATCCCTTGATCATAATGTAGTGTCCTTTCTTGTCTCTTACAGTAGTCTTTATTTTAAAGTCTATTTTGTCTGATAAGAGTATTGCTTCTCCAGCTTTCTTTTGACTTCCATTTGAATTGAATATCTTTTTCCGTTCCCTTACTTTCAGTCTGTATGTGTTTCTAGGCTTGAAGTGGGTCTCTTGGAGACATCATATGTATGAATCTTGCTTTTGAATTCATGATGAAGTATTTTAAATCTCTAGAATAATGTCTATATCTTTTCTCTTTCTCTGTTTTAAATGTATTAATACAGAGATAATCTTTTTATGAATGAAAAATTTCCAGAAACCCACATGCTGCTTGGGCTGGCTTATTAAAATATATTAAAATCTAAGTGATGCTACAATATTTTCTTCATTTTGATGGAAAATTGGGTAAGGGGAACAAAGAATATTGTACTAAAGAAACTTAACAAGTGATTTTTCTGTTTCCCAAATGTAATTAGCAGTCTCTTTCCTCCTCACCCTTGCATAAGCCATTCCTACACAAAGTTTCTTAGAGCAGTGCTTGAACATTACTCCTTATCTTCCCTGCTCTGACCCAATCATGGCTAATTTCTGAATTTCCTTTAGGGGGTCTGCAGACTTCTGGATTTTTATTTTTCTAACCTTATAAGTTATTTTCTTAACTGAGCCAAGATTTTAAAAATTGAGGCTTTACATTAAAAAACCCCTGCTTTCCAGTTTTTTTTTTTTTTTTTTTTCTTTAAAGAATATCAAAAGTTCTAACAACACTGGACTATCTCTCCAAGGCTAGATCTGAGATAAATAACCTTACTCATGAGAATATTATTTTAGATTTTCCCACAAAGCTTAGGTAATTTTAAGGAAGATAGTATAATTTTATTTTAAATCAAATTTAAAAGGGATCAGTGCCTTCTTTTTGTGGTTTTGAAATTAACATTATTTGTTTAAGAAAGTAGACTAGTTTCATTGTGATCAAGGCAGTTCTTAAACTTTTGGCTGGGGACAGATCATACTCTCTTGCAATACCATTGTCAGACACTTTGTGGGGAGACTGGGTAATCTCTAGATGAAATTAAGAAATGTAACTTTAAAATAATAATAACATTAAAATAATAATAACATTAAAAGTTGTTGATCATTATTTGACACTGAAGATTAGCAGGAATAGAAAAGAATAATTTAAGTTTACTAGCTTTTGATGTTCTGTTTTGTGTCAAATGTTAAATTAAATGTTATCTATGTATTATATATAATAGATTTTTCCTAGTTCCAACTATGAAATGTCTACCAGTCCAGTTTCCAAGTTTATCTCTAAAAATACCATGCTCATTCCTTCCTCCAGTATTCACATATTGCCTATAACTAAAACCATTTCATATCTCCCCTTTGGATACCCAGATCTTTCCTACCCTCCAGGGTCTAAAATAAAGTTCTCTTTTTTCATGCATCTTTTTTTTTTTTTTTTTAAATCAAAAAGTATTGCCTATTAGAAAGGATAGGGACTTGAGAGGTAGACAAACTCCTGAGAAATCTGTATGCAAGTAAAGAAGCAACAGTTAGAACTGGAAAAGGAACAACAGACTGGTTCCAAATCGGGAAAGGAGGACGTCAAGGCTGTATATTGTCACCCTGCTCATTTAACTTATATGTTAAAGTACATCATGAGTAGAGTACATCATGAGAAATGCTAGGCTGGATGAAGCACAAGCTTGGAATCAAGATTGCTGGGAGAAATATTAATAACCTCAGATATGCAGATGACACCACACTTATGGGAGAAAGCAAAGAAGAACTAAAGAGCCTCTTGATGAAAGTTAAAGAGGAGAGTGAAAAAGTTGGCTTAAAACTCAACATTCAGAAAACTAAGATCATGGCACCTGGTCCTATCACTTCATGGGAAATAAATGGGGAAACAGTGGAAACAGTGACAGACTATTTTGGGGGGCTCCAAAATCACTTCAGATGGTGACTGCAACCATGAAATTAAAACTTGCTCCTTGGAAGAAAAGTTATGACCAACCTAGACAGCATATTAAAAAGCAGAGACATTACTTTGTAGTCAAGGCTATGGTTTTTCCAGTAGTCATGTGTGGATGTGAGAGTTGGACTATAAAGAAATGTGAGCACTGAAGAATTGGTGCTTTTGAACTGTGGTGTTGGAGAAGACTCTTGAGAATCCCTTGGACAGCAAGGAGATCCAATCAGTCCATCCTAAGGGAAATCAGTCCTGGGTATTCATTGGAAGGACTAATGCTGAGGCTGAAACTCCCAATACTTTGGCCACCTGATGCGGAGAGCTGACTCATTTGAAAAGACCCTGATGCTAGGAAGGGTTGAAGGCAGGAGGAGAAGGGGATGACAGAGGATGAGATGGTTGGATGGCGTCACCGACTCAATGGACAGTTTGAGTAGGCTCCGGGAGTTGGTGATAGACAGGGAAGCCTGGCATGTTGCAGTCCATGGAGTCACAAAGATTTGGACACGACTGAACTGAACAGAAACTTGGTTTTGAAACCAAGTCTGCTTATTTATGTGACTGTGTAGACAATTTTAGCTTTCCTGATCCTCCATTTCCCCATAAAATCATAAAGTTGGTGTAATAATTGCCTCACTTTTTATGAGAAAAATGTTACAACATGCTAAACATCTGAAGATTCATAAAGTGTTAACATATTTTCTCTAGCATTTAATAATCCAAAGTAGCAGCTCACAAGATGCATAAGCCTCAAACTTGTGTCTGTTTGATTTACCCATGTTTTAAAATGTTTACATTAATTTCCAGCACTAGAAAAATATTGATGTTTTAAATAAACCTCTAAACTCTTGTTTCTGTTTAGAAAATTTGAAGATCTGGGAACCCTCGACCTCTGTTACTAAATGGCAGCAATCCATGGGTAGCTTTTCTGAGAAAACATGTTTCAGTGTGGCTCAGTATCTACTTTGCCCATTGCGTGCACTTATTTGCCTTTTTTGGGTCTGATTATCATTTGAATTTGCTATCCTAGTGTTAAGCCATTTATTTTTGTATTTGAATATATTCTACCTTTCATCTTTTACTATATGTGTATATATATATTTCATAGTCTGTGCATGCATGCTTAATTGCTCAGTCATGTCCGACTCTTTGCAGTCCTATGAATTGTAGCTCACCATGCTTCTCTGTCCATGGGTTTTCCCAGGCAAGAATTCTTGAGTGGATTGCCATTTCCTTCTCTGGGGGATCTTCCCGATCCAGGGATTGAACCCTGGTCTCCTGTATTGCAGGCAGATTCTTTACTGCTGAGCCACTGGCGATGCCCATCATAGTCTATAGTGTTTAAAAATACCATATATTTTAATGTACCTTGTTTTATATATAATGTATATTGTATGCCTTATTCTATTATATGTTATAAACATATAAATGGGGCTACCCTGATAGCTTCATTGGTAAAGAATCCACCTGCAATGCAGGAGACCCTGGTTTGATTCCTGGGTTGGGAAGACCAATGGAGAAGGGATAGGCTACCCACCCACTCCAGTATTCCTGGGCTTCCCTTGTGGCTCAGCTGCTAAAGTATCTGCCTGCAGTGTGGGAGACCTGGGTTCGATCCCAGGTTGGGAAGATCCCCTGGAGGAGGGAATGGCTACCCACTCTGGTATTCTGGCCTGGAGAATTTCATGGAGTGTACAGTTCATGGGGTTGCAAAGAGTCAGACATGACTGAGCAACTTTAAGGACTTCCCTGTAGCTAAAATGGTAGAGAATCTGCCTGTGATACAGGAGACCCAGGGTTCGATCCCTGGGTCGGGAAAATCCTCTGGAGAAGGGAATGCAATCCACTCCAATATTCTTACCTGGAGAATCCCATGGGCAGAGGAGCCTGGCAGGCTACAGTCCATGGGGTTGCAAAGAATCGGACACTACTGAGTGACTAGCACACAGACATATATAAATAAATTCCTAGATGGCACATATGAGATTTTAAGAAATCTTCAAAACTCTACCAGCTTCTGGTTGTTATGTCACATCATAAGTTAATAAATACTGGTTAAATTATAGTATAAGGTTAAAAGGTGTAAAGATGTAATGTGTCCGTGGAGTTAATTTTATCTATCATCAGTGTACCTTCCATCTCTCTATGAAACTATGAAGGAGGATACATGCAGAGGGGGAAAAAACTTATTTTTTTTTTCTTTTCAGCATCAGGATTGGTTTTTCAGGGTTTTTATTCTGTTCACTGAAACTTTAGTACGCATACATTCTGAAAATTCTTTGTTTTGATCAGTTTTTACTTCTGTAGCTCTCCCACTGGGAAATTTTACTTGCTCTTTGTTTAATTTAGCTGTTACATAAATATGTTGAAATGATCCATTATTTCAATTCCTACTGTGAAAATATTTTGTAAGCAGCAGTATTAAAGCACTTTTTTTTTTTTTCCTCTCAGCTGTATAGATCATAGGAATTTGAAAGCAGCCAGAGAATATAAACCTTATCCAGCAGACCTCCTCATGACACCACTGGGGCTCTGGAAAGAAAATGTCCACAGCTCACCTCTAGATTGAAGAACCTCAAGTAGGGCCTAGCATACATGACTCCTGTTCCAACCAGTGTTTAAATTTTAAATAGTAATTCAGCTTTTTATGATGATGTGAAGCAAATAAAATGGATTTCACTGAAATAGTTATGTTTTCAACCTCATAATCTAAATCAACTAGTATTTATTAAACTTACTATGTAGTTTTATTTTATTTTCACAAGAGCTGTGTGGGATATGTACTGTTATTATCTCATCTTACCGCAGGGAAATCTGAGTGACTTTTTGAGAGTTAGAAAGCTAGTGATGGTGGATGTGAGATTTCCACTCTGGCCATCAGACTTCAGCTTCCATGTCTGTAACCACTTAGGCCACCCGCTTTGTCATCATGTGCTTATTTTCTCTATTCTGTCTTGCATTTGTCATGTCCATGTGTAAGAACTGATACAACGTTGACAAAGTTTTCAGTCTATCTGTGATTGTTTGAATGTTAACTTCTAAAGTTAAAAATTTCTACCTTCATTACACAGTTCTATCAAACTGTATCGCTACTGTTCTGATTCACCATTTCACCTATCTGTGAAATTCTGAAATTGCTATAGTGGTGATTTTCTTCCTCTGCAAATACCTCTACTGATGTTTGCCACTTTAAAAACAAGCAAACAAAAACACTTTAGGTATGATGACTTTGGATGAGCAAAATAATTCTTTTAATGAGTATGCCTCAAGCCTTTTCTCGATTGCTCAAAAAAATCTCATTTCCCATAGAAATAATTTTGGTCTTCAATTTTCAGTTTCACCCTTTTTATGTAAAGAGTGCCTGATGGGATGAAAAGCTGTGTACTTTCAAGAGAGGGTTTTTCATTCAACTTGTTAATGTCTTCATTTTTACAGAAGCTATATCCAGTGCTGGATGAGGCACTATGTAGGAGACCAAAGGATTGGAAGTTGGACTTCACAGTTGAGAATTAAAACATGTGAACAATTGGTTAAATAACTTAAATCCATATAAGGTGACCCTGAGCAGTGAAAGTCAGTGTTATAGTCCTCTAGTGCTGAGCTAAAGAGAGTATGTGAAATAAAGCACAATTGAGTCAGGTGATGTTAATCAAGGGCTTTGGAAAAAAGTACCATCCAGTTCTGGTTCTGTAGTCATATCCTCTGCCTGGCTTTCATTTCTCACTGATCTGTAAGAAATTGGAGGAGGCACATAAGTAAGATTCTGGGCTATCTTTTTTGTAACACTTTATTTTTCTGACTAGAAAACAAAACCAGACTTAATTGTGAATATTTAGAAACTATAAAAAAGTATGAAGAAAAATATTGTCATCCAACACCCAGAGAAATCCATTGTAAACAGTTAATTTTCTATTTTTCCAGGTCTATGTGCTTAACTGTTTAAACATCTCTTTGTTGCCTTTATATTATATATGTTCAACAAATTTAGGATCGTATTGTTTATGTACAATTTGTTTATTTTTAGTTCACTTTTTCTCACTTAGCCCAGAACTCAGAGGAGCATGAAATGCATGACTAGTTTGCATACGTTTAGTATTGCTCAAAAGGATGTTTTAATGCATTTGTCATGTTTTCTTCTGTGATGATTAGTGTATTGTTATTCTGCTATTACATCTTCTCTCTTCATTTTTTAATTGAAGTATAGTTGATTTATAATATTATATTAGTTTTAATTGTATAACATAGTGATTGAATAATTTTATAGATTATACTCCATTTAAAATTATTATAATGGCTGTATGTGCTGTGCTATACATCATATCCTTGTATCCTACTTTGTAGATAATAGTTTGTACTTAGTCCTATATCTCTGTCTTGCCCCTTTCCCCTTTCTCTCTCCCTGTTGGTAACCACTAGTTCTCTCTATCTGTAACTTTGTTTCTGTTTTGTGTTTCTGTATTCATTTATTTTTTTTATTTTTTAGATTCCACATATAAATGATATAATACTTATCTTTCTTTCTTGACATATTTCATTGCGCCTAATGCCCTCCAGTTTCATCCGTATTATAAATGGCAAAATTTTATTTTTTATGGCTGAATAATATTTCATTATATATCTCTCATATCTTCTTTATACATTCATCTGTTGGTGGAAACTGAGGTTGCTTGCTTTCATATGGTGGAAATTGCAAATAATGCTGGTAAGAACATTGGAGTGCATATATCTTTTTGAATTAGTGTTTTCATTTCCTTCAAGTACATATGTATTAGTGGAATTGCTGGGTCATACGATAGCTACATTTTTATGGTAGATAAATTTTGAGGAACCTCCATACTATTTTCTGTAGTAGCTACACCAATTTATATTCCCACAAACAGTGTTTTAGGGTTCCCTTATCTCCGTGTCATAGCTGATATTTGTTATTTGTATTCTTTTTGATGATAACCATTCTGACAGGTGTGAGGTGATACCTCACTGTGGTTTTATTTGATTTCTCTGATGATTAGTGATGTTGTGCATCTTTTCATGTGCTGGTTGGCCATCTGCATGTTCTCTTTGAAAAAAATGTCTAGTCTGTTCTTCTGCCAATTTTTATTCTGTTTATATTTGGTATTGAGTTGTATGAGTTGTTTGTATGTTTTAGATATTAATCCCTATCAATCATATAATTTGCAAATATTTTCTCCCATTCAGTAGTTTGTCTTTTTGTTGTGTTGATGTTTTCCTTTGCTGTGTAAAAGCTTTTAAGTTTAATTAGGTCCCATTTGTTTATATTTGCTTTTGTTTTCTTTGCCTTAGGAGGTGGATCCAAAAAAATATTATGGAAATTTTTGTCATTGAATGTTCTGCCTATGTTTTCTTTTAGGAATTTTATAGCTTCTGGTCTTACATTTAGGTCTTTAATCCATTTTGAGTTTATTTTTGTATATGGTGTAGCCATATGGAAAAGGTTTGGCGATTCCTCAAAAAATTAAAAATTGATCCCTGGATTGGGAAGATCCCGTGGAGAAGGAAATGGCAACCCACTCCAATCCTCTTGCCTGGAAAATCCCATGGACAGAGAAGCCTGGTAGGCTACAGTTGATGAGGTCGCAGAGAGTCGGACACGACTGAGGAACTTCACTTCATTTCATAATCCAGCAACTCATTTCTAGGTGTATATCCTAAAGGAATGAAGTCATTTCCATAGGGAAAGATAGCTGCACCCTCATGTTCATTGTTTCATTATTTACAATAGCCAAGGTATGGAAATAAGTATCTGTTGATGGGTGAATGGATAAGGAAAATATCCTGTACAGGTTTCTCACACTACTTGAAAGCAGAATGTTCCTATGAAACCTTTCTTAAGCTGAAATGGCCTAAAGTAAAGCAGCAGTTACCTTATGATACACACATCTCACTAACAGATGCATGAAATAAATCTAGATAAAGCACACATGCTCACACACAGTTCAAACTATGATGACTTTATGCTAAGATACTGAGTGTAGTTAATGGGGAAGAAGCTTGGTGGTGCCACTCTAAAACAGATGCTGAATGCTATTTTCACTTTTTGCCTTTTTTCATATATGTGAAAAGTCTTCTCTGGATTTCTTTTAACTAACAAAAACTGGTACTAAAAGCCAACTGGTGTAAAGCAAACCTTTGAAAAAGCAGGATTCTATATATCCTGGAGGATATGTATCTCCTGGAGGAGGGCATAACAACCCACTCCAGTATTCTTGCTTGGAGAATCCCATGGACCGAGGAGCCTGGTGGGCTACAATCTATAGGGTTGCATAGAGTTGGACACAACTGAAGCGACTTACCACCCAGTATGCACTAATATAGTATGTTGATTATTGATACTCATAACTAATATATAAACATTGTGTAATATAATTATTATATAATATTTTCTAAATAATATAAACTTATTCAACCATAAATAGAAGAAAATTCAATTTCAAACAACAAGGATGGATCTTGAGGGCTAAGTGACTTAAGTCAGAGAAAGTACTGAATGATCTCATTTATATGTGAAATAAAAAAAAATAAACTCAGAAACAGAATAGAGTTGCAGTGGGGAGAGGGAAATTGGGTGATAATGGTCAAAAGGTACACACTTCCAGTTATAAAATGAGTAAATTAGGGGGATATAATGTATTATGTGCTTGAAAATTGCTGAGAGTGTATCTTAAATGTTCTTATGCACCCACACCCACAGTGCCCTACACACATGTAACTGTGAGAGGTGATGGCTGTGTTAACTGGCCTTACTCTGGTAATATTTTGCAATATATTGTTGTTGTTCAGTCCCTCAGTCATCTCCAACTCTGCACACACCAGGCTTGCAATATATATATCTACCAAATTGGCACATTGTAGCCATTAAACTTACCCTTTGTTATATGTCAATTATATCTCACTAAAGCTGGGAGAAAAAAGGCGTCTTCTTATTAGAACACAGATGAATTTGTACTGAACTGCAACGCAGGTGCTCTTGGGGGCTACCTACTTTGTTGGATCCTGTCATAAACCAAAACACCTCCAGTGGCAACTCTACTATCCTCAATGCCTATATTCCCAAGTAACATTTATTGCCTCTTTATTCCTCTGTCATTTTCAATTCCATCACTGCTCAATTTCCTTGTCATTTCTTAGTTTGAATCCAAAGAGAAAGAAGTACATTGGCTCCAGCATTTTTTAAACTTGAACCAGTTCTCATTTATTGTCACAAGCCAACCCAATGAATTCACTGTCCTTGGATTAGATGCCTAGCCCAAGATGACTGACTTCTGTTTCTATGGGGACATGGAAATGTGGTACAAAGCCTGGCTGCCTAATAATTGCACTCATCAGGAATAATGGTTTCAGCAGCCTGCTATGGTACTGGCAAGCAATGCATTTGGCCTATGGAGAACAGCAATTTATTCTCACTAATATATGACTTGGTAAATAACTATACTTTTTTTTTTTTTTTACAATGTTAGTAATTAATTTACATTTCTGCAGTGTTTCATAGGCTAAAATTGTGTTCACTTATATAATTTCATGTGATACTTCATATTACATTTTAGGGGAATAGAAAATGGATCTTAAGATATGTTTTCCATGTGTGATATCTATACTATACATATTATTCTGTATTTGGGAAATTTACAAGATACTTATGTTCATTTAGCAATCTGTTTCTTTTTCTTGAAAATGCTCACTAACTTGTTCTAATAAATAATAATTATCCCTGGATGTAGGAATAATTAACACTAAGAATGATAGTTGATAGAATCACACAGTTGATAGAATTTCTGGAAAGAGCTGTATACCTCACTCAATTCAACATCTTCATTTTAACAACGCTGTGTCCATTTATCCATCTTTCTTTAGATCATTAAGGAAGACATGCTCTGATTTTTAATTATCTTTGCAATAAATTCTTGGAATTAATCACCTAGGGAAAAATGTTTTCTTTCATAAAATGAAATACTTATTTTTGTTGGAAATAAGGTTACAGAACTTGTATTTCTGTCTTTGTAATAGCTGTGAGAAAGCACAGGGCTGGATTTAATTTTCAAAACAATTATATGGGCATATTTTTCAAAACAATTATTGTCTTCAATTCATTAGACAAATTATTGAGTGAACAAAACTATGGGTTAAGCATTTTGTAGGCCCTTATATTTAGCTGTAGTTTGTATATGTTTATCTAATGGTGTATTTCCATTTGATTGTGTAAATGCATATTTCCATTTTCATGCAAGCCACCTCAGTCATTTGGAAAAGTAGTTTTCCAGTCAGGTAAATCTTATCGAGCACATACTGTGGGTTCAAAAGTATTTCAGTGAAAAGCTAATAGGAGTAAATACTGTGGAGGGATATATATTCTAGTGAGGATTGGACAAAGAAGATTAGGAAAACTGTTAGTAGTAAAATAAGTTGAAAACGCCTCCATGCCATGATATAATTCCCCTTGCTTCATGGTGCCAAGGACATTACTGAGAATAATGAAACCTGCTAACCCAAACAAAATGAAGTATATCAGCAGTTGATTTAACTTTTAGCATTAATAATGGAGTAAAACCTTGGGAAAAGCTGATGGTGCAAGATGGAGAGTTGCATTGCTAGCTTAGCAGAATATCTATAGAGAAATATACTATAAGTATATATATACACACATACATATGTATATACCCACATAAAATATATTTATATATATGTGTTAGGCAGAGTAAATGCATATATAATGTATATGTTTACAGATATAATTGACCCTTGAACAACACAGATTTCAACTGCATAGATCCACTTATAGGCAGATTTCTTTCTATAGTAAATGCTATAATACTACCTAATGTGAGTTTGGTTGAATCCACAGATGTGGAATTGAGAATATGGTGGAACCATTAATTCAGAAGGCAGACTGTAAAGGTATAGAAGAATTTTTATATGTGCTGATGGTTGTCACCCTAACTCCTGTGTTGATTAAAAGAGTTAACTCTGTATAATATACACGCACATATAACACATGTATACACACATATATATAGATACCACATATTGCATATGTAAAATAAAAGGGAAACATTCTGCACGTTTTGGATAGTATTGTTTTCTAATAGAACAGGAATAATGAATACTTGTGTATCTTTTATACAGTTTGCCTCTCTATTTAACTAAGTAAGTGCTCAATATATCTTCAGTGAATAAATGAACAAGAAAGAAACTGCTTTCAAAGCATTATAGGAAAATAGGATGCTCACCGTAGATAAATGTAGATAAAAGCTGAATACTAATGATACTAGGGCACAACATAGGTTTTGATTATGTGACAGTGTTTTATAAATAGTATAAGTTTGCTTACAAATTATAGATGTTCAAAAAGTGGCAGGGCAGTTTCTTTCACTGAGACATACCTAGTTAATTCAGGGCCTTTCACATAATACATGCTCATTAGATTTAGTTGTATTAATTTTTAAAAAATGCACATTAAAAGCTAATCTGAGCATGTCTAAAAACAAAAGTTTAAAAATAAGTTGTTAGCTCAGAGGTTTTCTGACCAGCTCAGTCATGTCTGGAAGAGGAAAAGGCGGCAAAGGCTTAGGCAAGGGTGGTGCTAAGCGCCACCGCAAAGTCTTGAGAGATAACATCCAAGGCATCACCAAGCCCGCCATTCGGCGCCTTGCTCGGCGTGGGGGAGTCACACGCATTTCCGGCCTCATTTACGAGGAGACCCGAGGCGTGTTGAAGGTGTTTCTGGAGAATGTTATTCGGGACGCGGTCACCTACACAGAGCACGCCAAGCGCAAGACGGTCACTGCCATGGACGTGGTCTACGCGCTAAAGCGGCAGGGACGCACTCTCTACGGCTTCGGAGGTTGAGTTGCTGCCCCTGTGCTGTGTGTGACGACAATCTCAAAGGCCCTTTTTAGGGCCAAAAAAAATAAATAAATAAATAAATAAATAAAAATAAGTTGTTAGCCACTTAGTAATTAAAATGAACTGACTTTGATTAATATTGTTAACCAGTTTTGAAATACCAACTTTCAAAGCCTTATAAACAGTGAAGTAGCACAACTCTGGCACTAATTGGGTCTTCCTGGGAGCCTAATAAGGCTGAATGTCTTTTACTTAGGAATGCTACTTAGTGCTTTCTCCTCAGAAGGAGGCTGGAGTGAAGGTGGCTGGGACTTTGCTTCTTGTGTCCCTTCCAGTGATGATCACCTATAAGCTGGCTAGAACACTAAGACCCACCTCTTCACAGAAACATCTGCAGGGACACTCATCATTGCTTAAAAAACTTAGTTTTTCATTGAAAGGACTAGTAGTATTAGTGAATGACCTCCTAAGGCAGAAGGAACTGAATGCTTACTGGCTTCTACCAATGTCCACGCAGAATCACTGCCTCTTACCACTTTCTGCCAGCAAGGTAGAGGATTCCAAGGCTGGAATGGAGATGGCTCCCCTGGTTTCCTTGTTCCTGTAATTGGTGATTACCCCCTGTGCCCCTAGTAGGTCAGAGGACTCAACTTTCTCTTTGCTCTTTATCTCTGTGTCAGATTTGTCTGAAGAATCTGGAGAAATGGAGAAATGCTTTTCTCTTGGTTTTCCTCCTACCTCACTAGTCTCTCTTCGTTCGTCTTTTCCCTGGCTTTTTCATAATTCCTTAGCCTCTAAATTTTGTAGTAGCTCAGGACTTGCATAAATTTCTACTGATGCATAAAAAAATTACATCAAAGTTGGCTCAGATGGTAAAGAATCTGCCTGCAATGCAGGAAACCCAGGTTCAATCCCCAGGTGGGGGAGATCCTCTTGAGAAGGGAACGGCTACCCATTCCAGTATTTTTGCCTGGAGAACTCTATGGGCAGAGGAGCGTGGTGGTCCCTGCTTGGGGTCTTTGGTCTTTGTGTCACAAAGAATCAGAAAAAACTGAGCAACTGACACTTTCCAATTGTTTTAAACAGCACACATATATTATCTCACAGTTTCTTTGGGTCAAAAGTCTAGATGCAGCTTAAGTAGGTCTTCTGAAAGACTGCAGACAAGGTGTCAGCTGGTGTGGAGGTAACATCTGAATCTTTACTAGAGAAGAATATATTTCCAAGCTAAACAGGTTGTTGGCAAAATATATTTTCTTAAGGCAATAGAAGTGAGGGCTTCATTTCTTGGCTGAAGTTCAGAGACATTACAGGAAGCCAGATAGAGGCTGCCCTTGGTTCTTTGCCTAGTGGGTTCCCCAACATGGCTCTTGCTTCACAGAAATCAGCTAGCAAGGGAAAATCTCCAACACTGTGGGCACTATATACTTTATTGTAATACTGTGCTCACAGTGTCAATCATGTGCATGCTGTCATGTATTCTGTTGGTTAGAAGCAAGTTACAGGTCCTGCCCACATTCTAGGGAATGGGAATCAAACAAGAGCATGATCCCCAGGAGGCAGGAAGGAGTGAGGCATCTTAAGAATCTACTCACCCCTAAGGCTGGTCTCTGTCATCTTTCTTCTCTGTCTGTTCTCACTTCCTCTTGTATCTCATGTCTTTATACTATCAATGAGTTTACAACCCTGTTTTATATTTAAAACTTGATATCCTTCTGTAAGGGGCTTCCTCTGTAGCTCAGCAGTAAAGAATCCAGTGTTCTCACCAGGAAAAATCTCATGGACAGAGAAGACCGATAGGCTAACAGTCTGTGTGGTCACAAGAGACAAATGTGACTGAGTTGGCATACACAAGCACATACAAATCCTTCTGTAAACTCCACACTGATAAGACGCTGCATTCTTTATATTGTTTCTTTTGAGTATGTCTGATAGATATCTAAAAAATTCAAATATCGAAAGTCAAAATAATTGTTTCCCCTAATAGTAAAAATAATTGCTTTACCAGTGGTTTCACAGTCCCACTAAATGGCAGCTATATTCTATGCTTTCAGTTCCTGAGATCAAGAAACTTGTGTCATTCTTGACTCTTCTTCTCTCGTATCCAAGACCCAAGTTATTAAATCTCTTACTTTTTAATTAGTCATTTCTTGATTATGCTTATCAATGTAAAGAAATTTAGGAAAACAATAGAATGGGAAAGACGAGATCTCTTCAAGAAAACTAGAGATACCAAGGGAATATTTCATGCAATGATGGGCACAATAAAGGACAGAAACAGTATTGACCTAACAGAAGCAGAAGATATTGAGAAAAGGTGGCAAGAATACACAGAAGAACTATACAAAAAAGATCTTCATGACCCAGATAACCACAATGGTGTGATCACTCACCTAGAGCCAGACATCCTGGAGTGCAAAGTCAAGTGGGCCTTAGGAAGCATCACTACGAACAAAGCTAGTGGAGGTGATCGAATTCCAGGTGAGCTATTTCAGATCCTAAAAGATGATTCTGTGAAAGTGCCGCACTCAATATGCCAGCAAATTGGGAAAACTCAGCAGTGGCCACAGGACTGGAAAAGGTCAGTTTTCATTCCAATCCCAAAGTAGCACAATGCCAGAGAATGTTCAAACTACCACACAATTGCACTCATCTCACATGCTAGCAAATTAATGCTCAAAATTCCCCAACCTAGGCTTCAGCAGTACGTGAACTGAGAATTTCCAGATATTCGAATTGGATTTAGAAAAGACAGAGAAACCAGAGATCAAATTGCCAACATCTGTTAGATCATAGAAAAAGCAAGAGAATTCAAGAAAAACATCTGCTTCATTGACTATTCTAAACCTTTGACTGTGTGGATCATAAGAAACTGTGGAAAATTCTTAAACAGATGGGAATACCAGACAATCTTACCTGCCTCCTGAGAAATCTGTATGCAGGTCAAGAAGCAACAATTAGAACCGGACATGTAATAACAGACTGATTCCAAATAGGGAAAGGAGTAGATCAAGGCTGTATATTGTCATCTTGCTTATTTAACTTATATTCAGAGCACATCATGCGAAATGCTAGACTTGATGAATCACAATCCAGTTTGTGATGAATCACAAACTGGAATCAAGATTGCAGGGTGAAATATCAGTAACCTCAGATATGCAGATGACACCACATTTATGGCAGAAAGTGCAAAGGAACTAAAGAGCCTCTTGATGAAAGAGGAGGGTGAAAGAGCTGGCTTAAAAACTCAACATTCAAAAAACAGATCATGGCATCCAGTCCCATCACTTCATGGTAAATAGATGGGGAAACAATGGAAACAGAGATTTTATTTTCTTGGGCACCAAAATCAGTGCAGATGGTGACTGCAGCCATGAAATTAAGAGACGCTTGCTCCTTCGAAGAAAAGCTGTGACAAGCCTAACATATCAAAAAGCAGAGATATTACTTTGCTGACAGTGGTCATGTGTGGATGTGAGATTTGGACCATAAAGAAAGCTGAGCACTGAAGTTCGATGCTTTTGAACTGTGGTGTTGAGAAGAGTCTTTTGACTTTTGAGTGTCTTTGGACTGTAAGGAGATCAAACAAGTCAGTCCTAAAGGAAATCAGTCTTGAATATTCATTGGAAGGGCTGATGCTGAAGCTGAAGCTCCAATACTTTGACCACCTGATGCAAAGAACTGATTCATTGGAAAAGACCCTGGTGCTGGGAAAGATTGAAGGCAAGAGGCAAAGGGGACAACAGAGGATGAGATGGTTGGATGGCATCACCGACTTGATGGATATGAATTTGAGCAAGCTTCAGAAGTTGGTGATGGGTAGGGAAGCCTGATGTGATGTGGTTCATGGGGTCACAAATAGTTGGACCTGATCCTTATGTTCAGGTAGCACTGGGACCTGATCTAAAATATAGGTCCCTTGGCGACTCTGGCAACTGGAGTCATAATGAGAAGTAACCTCTATCTGTTTTCTACCAGCCAGCTCAGCGCCTGCTTCTACTGGGATGGACCACGTGACACTCCAACCCCTCAGCTTTCTGACTTTGCTGCTGATGGAAACTCTTGTGATTTTACAATGTGTCAGAGTTGCCTCTCAGCAAACAGGTCTGCTTTTGCCTTAATGAACCTCTCAGTACAGAGTAGGAGGTGCAGGTAATGGGAGTCACATACCTCCTGTCTTAATATACTCTGTCTTCAGGGTTTTCTCTTCTTGGGCCTTCCTGCTTTTCTTCCATTATTCTTTTTGTTTTTCTTTCATACCCACATTTTGGAAAACTGTTATTATCTGTTTCTGGTTAGGTAGGGCTTCCCATCATCCATTTACACTTTGGTTGAAAGTATTGAATAAATATATCATTTTCTCCAGGTGTGTTTTTATAGAATAGAAAAAAAGTGTTCCTGTGACTAGAATTTGAGGCATTAAAGTGGATTTAGGGCACAGACAGTAGAGACGTTCATAATTGTTTCCTTGAACTTGCATGGATGAGGTAGCTGCCTATATTTGTACATATCAGGTGAACCTTGATCAGAACTCTGCCTATTTGGGCTTGGACACAGGTAAATGGTGACTCATGGAGGCAGCTGACAGATAAAAGAGTGTGGTCTCTACTACATGGGTTTAGAAAATTTTACAGACTCCTTCTGTATCTCCATAGGAGGGCAGGAACCATGTCCCCTTCCTTTCATATGCTTTGCAATTCTTTTCTTTGTACTTTATTTCTTCAGGTTTGTTTAATCAGGTGTTGCTTGTGTAAAATATTTTGTTGGTGGTGGAGTTGTTCTATGGTGATTTTCTGGATAATATAACTCACTCTTTACTTTTTGCCTTTTTCTGTTTCCTTGAAACCTCATACTAATTCTCTAATTATATTTTTAGGAATCTGAATCTTGAACTTTGTGAGGAAAACATCTGAGCTTCAGTGTTCCTGTCAGGTAATGATAAGATATGGAAAAGGCCCATAGCGCCATGATTAGAATTTCACTATGAGTGTCAATTTTAGATAATTTTCAGGAACCCATTTTTTTATGGGGGGGGAAAAAAGCTAAAGTGCTAGTAAGAAATTATAAACATAAAATTAACAACAAAGTCGGGGTGAAAAGTTGTATGTACTTCTAAGCAGTGTATTTATTATTCAGAATTAGTCCCACCACAGAAAGAATGGGGGGCATATGTAAATAGGTAAATGTTTCCAAAATAAGATTAATTCCTATCTGTCAAAAATGTTTTATTTGAGAGATTAATTTGATAATCTTAAAATGAAAGCAGTTGGATGAAAAATAAAATGTGTTTACTGCCAGCAAACATTTTGGAGAGGTAAACACTTATTGCAAGTACTGTACAGGCTTAGAAAGATCATTTTTTTAGCTAGCTAAGACCACCATTTGTTTTAAAATGCCATCCATCATTTCAGTGTTAAGAGCGCCCCCTGGTGTGATTGTATAATCATGCTTATGAGAAATTTGGGCACTATCCTTTTTCATTTTAAAACATTTTTATTGAGTACTCTTTTATTGATACATATAGTTGATTTTTAATATTATCTTAACTTCAAGTATACAGTACAGTGATTCAGAATCTTTGTATATTATACTCCATTATAAGTTATTAAAAGATAAAACTTAAAATTCTGTGTCCTGTACAATATCCTTTGTTACCTTTTTTATATACTGTTTTTTAAATCTCATTTTTCTTTTTTTTTTTCATTTTTCTATTATATGGTGATAGGACTTCTTTTACTGCTATGCCAGCCAGACCACTATGATGTGTAACTATCTGAAGAAATGTGAATTTATTTTTTTCCTTGCCCTTATCCATTTTTATATCTGGAATCAGTGGTGAACCTGAATGTAGAATTTGGGAATACTAAGCCGTAAACTCCTTAAGTTAAAGTTAATGATCAGTAATATATGCTTTGGTAAATATTAAATTATATACTGAGATAAAATTTTACAGGATAATAAAATTCTTTGATGGTGATAGCTTTGTTCAGTGCCAAATTTCTATAAACAGTTTCTTTTTGGTAAACTCATGAACATTTTAATAATTAAATATGAGAATTAAGACATCACATTTTACTTTTGAAATATTCATTGTGTGAAAAAATTGATCTTAAGTTCTAAGTTTTTTTTTTTATATTCTAGTACCCTCCTATAACCACAGAAATTCCAAATATAAACATAATAATTCATCCTTGAATCATAAACAGAACTCTTACCCACCCCCTGAAATCACCCTCACTCCTGTAAATTATCATTCAAATGTGGCAACAGATTGTCTATTTTATAACTTCATTTTCCCTTGCATTTAATATTTAGTCCTTGGGGTGTAATTAAACCATCCTTGCAAACTGAAAATGTGTGTATTATTCTAAACTACATTTCTGTAAATTTGGTAATTGCAGTTATATTCCCTCTACTGTCTCTTCTCCAAACTTAAATTATCATGATGATTTTAACCATTTCTTTTAGGTTCTAAACATGATCATTTATAGGGCTATCACACTGAACTCTTTGGAGTAAACTGGTTTTACTTTCATTTTCTTCTATATGGTACCTCTTTCATTGAATTCTGAAGTTAGAAGTTCAGCACAGGATTTATATTATGTCCTGGCCTGTTAAAAGGATATTTTCTAAAATATAGAATTAAAAAAATCAGAACAGTGAACCTATGATAGTTGACCTGTATTTGAATCTGTTGTTGAAATTTACTAGCATTGTGACCTTGAATAAATCAGTATCCATCTCAGAGCCTTAATCTCTCTGTAAAAGGGGAATGCAAATTGCTACTTTGCAGAATATTGTTAATTCGTCATTTATATTAATATGCATTTAAGATTTACTATCTGCCAGATTTAAGGCTGGATGCCTTGTGAGCATTTCATTCTCAAAATAATTCTGTGAAGTGGGTGCTGTTCTGTGTTATTGATGAGGCTTAGGCCAAGATTTCTATTGTTGTCTTTCTGATTTAAAATGAGCTTATAAACACTATGCTTTGTATTTGTTTAAATCATACTTACTCATTTCTGTTAATTCATTGATTTTATTGTCCTTAAGGTCAAATCATCTCCCAATATACAAACATACAAGAACCCAATCTTTTGAAAAAGAAGAGCTGGATCTTTTAATATGGATGCTCTTTATATTTGGAAATCAGAATTACTTTGGGGATTTATTCTTCTACACAATTTTTTCAAACCAGGCAACGCATTAAGAGGTTATTAGCATGGTTGAGCTGATAGTAGTGACAAGGACTATTGGGTTAGTGAACTTTGAGGTACGTTTATGCATACTATAAAGTAATAAATGCTAATCATGCTTCCAACTCACCATTTCTGCTGGTTTTCTCTGGAGCTGGAACCATAATCTATTCCTTTGTGCCTTATTGTTCTTATTAGTATTTAAGTATCTAATTACTAGGAATGGCTTTGTGAAGGCTACATCATTTTCCTTATGGTTTAAGAATTTTCCCTCATGTTTTAGATACCAGATTTTATTCTTTAATTGCTACAGAAGCTAATATAAGTTTCTCTTTTTGCTAATAAGTTGTTTTGAAGACTACTAAACAACTCAGTAAGGAAACGGTGTGAACAGGCTTGTTCTTTTGGAACACTATCTCTAGGAAAATCATCATTATTGAATCCATGAATGAGTGAAGAAATGGGAGTTGTTTTAGTTTTCTACCCTCATTTCTGTCCCATTTCTGAACTTAGTCTCCTGCCTGCCCATTACATACACATACACACACAGCATTTGGTGAGTTTATTCTTTGACTTGTTTAATGTTCATGGAATCCAGTCTCTTTTTTCCCCCAAATCCTATATTTTTCATTGTAACAATTGGAATACTCCTTTATTTTTCATATTTTTCATTGGAACAATCATATTTTTCATGGAAACAATCATATTTTTCATTGGAGCAGTCGGAATACTCCTTTAACTGAATTCTCCCTCCAGTGTTACCTGTCTCCTATAAATTGTCCCCGGTAGCACCAGAATAATTTTCTGAAAACTTAGAGCTAGTAACAGCTTAAAATTATTCATTGTCTCATTGTTCAAAAAGACTCTTTGGTTCTTGCTTACCTGTCTTCTGATTTGCCTCACTACCGTTGTCTTTACTCTTTGAATTCTGTGCTTTGCACTACTGAATACGTTACACATCCCAGAATGCTTTTCACTTTCTTTGTCTTCCTGAGCCTTTATGCACTAATGCATTTGCCTTTATGCTGGTAACATCCTTCTGCATTTCATCTGGTAAGCTCCACTTTTTCTTCTCTGACAGTCAGTCCTTCCCTCTCAAAACTCACCCCACAAGCACATAGAGAGTCTAAGTGCTTCTTTAGTGGACAATTGCAAGATCCTGTGCTCACTTCTGTTGTTACAAAGTTTAGATTAAGGAGGGCAGCTTTAAAGCAAATATTGTGTTATATTATTCAACATACCACAGAGCCAGATATTTGGAAAATGCTCAGGACTACTTTATTTATAAAGCCCATAAAGAGGCTTGATGAAAAATAAATATTGTGTTAGGATTCCCATGAAGATCCCATGCCTCAGTCAGGCTTGTGGATCTGATTGATTTCTGTCAGCTGGGCAGGATAGTGAAGCAGCCATCAGCTGACTTTATATGCTCTCTTTCATTTACATTGAATCTTTTACATTTTCACTTAAATTGACTTTTTCCCAGCACTCATGCACTTCTCAGTACCCCTGTGTGACAGCAATTTCTTGTGACTTGTTCTGTACTCATTCTCTTCTTCTTACTTGTGGAGTCAAGAGAAAGAAAAAAAACCCCACAAATTCCCCATTATCTCATTCTCCTTGTTGCTATGGGAGACAATCTGCCATAATTCTGTCTAATGAAATATAAACAAAAATCCGATGAAATTCCTGGGAAATTTCTGCATTCTTGATGTTGATTTTCTTGTCTTCCTTCTGGCCTTTTCTTTCTTGTTCCTGGAAGGTGCTCATGATGACTGGAACCTTGCTACTTTGAAAGATTAGGAATATTGCTGAAATTTTAGCCATGACTTACTTGAACTTCCAAATCAATATCAGTAATCTTCTTCCCTTGAACTTATTATGCGAGACAAGTGTCACCATTTTGTGTTTAAGTCATTGTTATTTGAATTTTCTGTTGCATCAACTGACTCGGTTCCCAAATTGATACTTCTTACAGTTGAAATGAATGCCTTGGAAGTTAGTGGTATAAGTTTTTCACCTGTTCAAGTGTTTTGTATCTGGTAACTCAACAGCCATGTATTTAGACCTATTGTCACCATATACTACACTAGACACTAACGTATAAGGTCTAGAACACCATTCCTATGTAGATGGCTTACAGTCCCATAGATGCATATAAACATAAAATTAATTGTGATATTATATATGAACTATGATGAATTATGACAATAGAATATGAAATAGAATATATAATATGGTAAACACCTCAGCAGTATATGTAAAAAGCCTAAGTGTGTACAGAAGACAGTATTTACAATTTGATCAAGCTCTCCTAAAAACAAAGCTGCAATTTTTGAAATCAGAGAAATGAACCTCTTTTCTGGGATTTCACGCACCTTGGACAGGACAGTGTGGGTGGTTACTTACCTTTATGGGTCTGTCTTCTGACTCTCACTAATAATTAAAATGAACACAGTCTCTGAAACCAGAGATAAAAATCTACACTTTGAATTGCTGACAGGCTATCTTTGGAAAGTCAAATTGGTGAAAAGCAATCTGTGGAGAAGGAGTGGCAAGAAATGACACAGGAAGTTGCCAAGGATTCTATTGACACAGAATAGTAAGCCAAGAGCTGTGACAAGGATGGCAGTAAACAAGGAACTGAAGCTCGGTGGTTGAAAGGCAAGAGTTAGTTAATGGAGAGAGACATCAAAACATCAGGCAGCCAACAGCCCGGAACAAACTCACAATGAGGGAGGGCTAGGGAACAAGCCTCCTCAAGAGAGCACAAAAATAGGCTGCTCTTCTCCGGGACTCTCGGCAAAGTCTGTGAGGAAAGCCAGAAACAGATCATAATAAGGACACTATTTATAAAATTACAGCCACTCAAAGGAGTTAAAATGAGAAAATGGTCTCAAAATAGAGCATAAAAATTTTAATCAGTCAATGTTTTGAAAAGCACTAAACATTCAAAGAACTTGCTTCAAAAAGAGAGTCCAGGGACATTGGCATTGATTTCAGTGCTTGATCTTGAAGTGATGTTTTTTTGGTATAGATTTTGAAATGAAAAAATGTTCAGGAAAGGCAAAAATCAATGTGGAATAAAATTTCTGGGCTTGGGCCAAATGCCATTCAGAATTCTCAGGTCTTGGGCTAAACTACAGAAGGAAATTTGAGCACGTTACTATTTCTTTTAACTGTGACACAGGGTTTTCCCAGAAGATGAATGAGAGGAAAGCTGCCAGTGATCCAGGTTTGAATAATAAGGACTGGCCATCTCTAGTCTACCACACACTTGAGAGAAGCTATGAATACCAATCAGGCAACAAGACATGTTGTGTGATCACAGAATACTCCATACTTTTGCTCTACTCAGGATTAATGGACCAAGTTATGCTTTGATAGATGACTCCCAGGGTCTGATAGAAAATTATAGACACTTTTCTGTGGTACAGTTCCAGTCTTCCTGAAAAAGAAAAAAGAGGATAACTAACAAAAATAAAGAGATATTTTGGCTTCTATGACCATATTGCATCTGCATTCTTCATCTAATGAAGGATGCTAATTACCTTGTTAAAATGGAATTTGATCAAGAGTGATTTTCTGGTGTGTGTGTGTATATATATATATATTTCATTTTTATATATTTTTATATCTGAAATATATTAAATCATTTATTATAAATTAAATTATTTCTAATGTAAGACATATAGATAGTTCATTCATTTTTTTTTTTAATAGCTTTTAAAGTGCTTGCTGCCTCTGAGGAAGCATGATTATTTTGCATGATGTCAAATGCCACAGAATAAGGGTTTGACCTAAATACCTTTTACCTTTTCTTCATAATTTGATGCTTATCTAGAATATGCAAATTCATCTAAATTTTCTAGGAACTATTTTGCTTGTAGTTGGCAGGCTGCTTTGCTTCATCTGTGAAACACTAATGTGCTTTCAAAGAGTATACTGTTTTCTAGATTTATGTTCTAGGCATCCAGAATTCAGTAAATGCCTATGTTCACTTTATTCATGTCTTCTCTTTTTGAAGTAGCTTCAGTTATTTCAACCTCAGTCTCAGAATGAGGAGTTTTGACCTTTGGTGTCTTTTCATTTATAAATCTGTTCTATGGTTTATTACTATTATTGTCCTTAACCAAACCTTACCTTCCTTTTTAGTATTTCTGAAATGTAGCAAACAGCATGAGGCTGTATGTGTGCATACATGCTCAGTTGCTCAGTCATACCCGATTTTTTGTGACCCCATGGACTACAGCCTGCCAGGCTCCTTTATACATGGGATTTTCCAGGCAAGAATATTGGAGTGGGTTGCCATTGCCTCCTTCAGGGAATCTTCCTGACCCAGGGATCAAACCTGAATCTGCTGCATTAGCTGCATTGTCAGGTGGATTCTTTAACACTGAGCCACCTGGAAAGCCCATGAGGCTATATAGAAACACAAAAAAGAGAATGTTATAAAAAACTCTTGGTGGATATATAATCATCATTACTTTTCTAAGAGCACTGTCTCTTCCTGTTGATGAAACCTATCTCCAAATAATATATTCCTGATTTTGATAAACAAGGTTATGATTATAGTGAGTCATTAATATTTGATGAATATAACTTGAAAATTACGTTAGATTTCCAAAAGAGATCAAGGTCATATAATAATCAGGAATTAATTACAAATTTGCAAAGAAGTTTTATTTAAAGAGGCATTTTGTTTTTAACTTCTCAGTATCTTCCTTAGATTATTTATATAGGAAGATATTTTTTTCTTTCAAGAGTTTTCACCTATAGAAAACCAAAGGTAATGTTTTCATTTATTTGTGCCTCTACTTGTATGTTTGGGTTGGATCTCACTTATATGTTGCACAGGCTTCCCCAGGTAAGTCTGATGCACACCAGTATTATAAGAACATTCTAAAATACTCAATAAATGCAGAGTGAAAACTATTATAATGAGAATATACTTAAAAATATGTTTAAGGTTTCTGTGTTGATTTCAAATTAAATATAATTGCAAAGTATGTGTTGTGGACTGAATGTTTGTGTTTCCCCAGAATTCATTTGTTAATTCATTCATCAAAATTCATTTGATGGTATTAGGAGGTGGAGCCTTTCGGAGTTCCTTAGTTTAGATGAAGTCATGAGAGTGGAGACCCCATAGTGGGAACAGTGTTAGATGTTAGAGGATTATCAATATAATTAATATAAGAAGGGGAAGAGACTAGAGCTCTATGTGAGGACACAGTGATCTGTGATACACTGCAAGCCAGGAAGAGAGCTCTCACCAGGAACCAAATCTGCCAGCACTTTGATCTTAAACTTTGCAGCCTCCAGAAGTGAGAAATTGTATTGTTCAAGCAATCCAGTCTATGTATTTTGTGTTACAGTGGCCTGAACAGATTTAATGGTATGAATTGGAAGCCAGAAACAAATTGAAAATTTAAATACCTTTTTCTAACTAAAGTTGACTACTAAACTTAGAGCTGCCTCAATAAAGAATGTAACCAAATGACCAATAGTAGGCATTACAGAAAAGATGATCCATTAGGAAACAGAATGTTTGGAAAATGTAGTGCAGATACATCCTATAGCTAAATTTAAATATGGAGAAACGTAGTTAAGCAGAATGCCTAGAGAGACATTGTTCTAATTTAATTGGATCTTTGATAAAAGTTGAGCTGAATGTCCTTTGTGACTCAGTCATTGCTGACAACTTTATCATCAGTAAAATGTTATCCTTATCTGCTCTCCCTTAAGGTAATCAGAATTGAATTGTTTGCTTTTGGAAACTTTACCCTGAAGCATAGTTCTCATTCCACAGTACTATCAAGGGATGAGGATTAAGAGCCATAAGTGTTTGTAATGGGACTCTCTGACATTACCTTTGTGTGATTTGTCACATTATGTTATTAATGGAATATAGAGAATTATAGATAAATAATTCAAGTTAATGATTTTAGTGAAAGAACTTTTATTTATTTATTTATTTATTTTTTTTTTTGAAAAAACTTTTAAATCTTAGCTGTTAAAGGTGTTTATTCATCATAATAGTCATTAATTTAGAGAAAGAATTTTGTAAAACAGGATTTAGGAGATTGATATAGTCTAAAATATTTAAAGATGTATCCTGATTCTGCACACTACTTTTTAAAATTAATGGAGGTTTAAATGGAGCTCTATCTATAGTACTTATTTTGTGCTGGGCATTGAGTTAAATGTGTATACACATAAGCATACACATATAAAATCTCATTGCTATATAATATATATAGTCTGGTTTCTGTAACAGCCTAGAAAATTAATGTATTTGTGAAAATGACATGAGTTTGTGTGTTTGTATGTGGATTTGAGTGTTCAGAGCAATAGCAAACAAAATTGCTCTATTATCAACTGGAACATAATTGTATTTATTATTATTATTGCTGTTGTTAGTTAAGCTTGTTCTAAAACTTGAAGAAATAAAATGAAAACTTAATAGAACTCTCAGAAATAAAGTGCTACATTAAAAGCATGGAAAAGATAAAAAAAGAAGCACTAGAATTATCAAAATAGTGTATTCAGAGGAGTGAGAATCAGGAACAGGGCAGAAACAGTAGAAGACTTATGTTTTATCTCGTAAACCTATTTTAAAAAAACATTTGATTTTTTTAAAATATGATTTTATAAATAGGTTTCAAATGTAACAAAAAAATAATTTTATGAGTTAAGAAAAAGAAATGAAGTGCTTAAGATACAAACTGTCAGAACCATTC
The DNA here is from genome assembly GCF_029378745.1 of Bos indicus. Taxonomy (NCBI): domain Eukaryota; kingdom Metazoa; phylum Chordata; class Mammalia; order Artiodactyla; family Bovidae; genus Bos; species Bos indicus. The sequence continues at coordinate 66,097,463 of NC_091765.1, read as the reverse complement.
TAGGTCGCTTTAGCATCAGGTAGGAAAGAAACAAGTTCATCAATTAGGTAATTACAAATTAATTAACTTTAAAGTAGCAAGATGTGTAAGATCTTTCTTTTTTTACTACCTTTACTTGATTCCTTGTCTCCATTGGCAGTCCTCTCCACTCTTACTCATGTTAGATTTGAGTTGAATGTATATTTGAAAATTGTATAGTGTTACTCTGCATGTATGTGTTCATGTGTTTTTAGTTTACATAAATTATGACCAGTGGGCTTCCCTGATGGCTCAGCTGGTAAAGAATCCGCCTGCAGTGCAGGACACCCCAGTTCAATTGCTGGATCAGGAAGATCCGCTGGAGGAGGGATAGGCTTCCCACTCCAGTATTCTTGGGCTTCCCTTGTGGCTCAACTGGTGAAGAATCCGCCTGCAGTGTTGGAGACTGGGTCTGATGGCTGGGTTGGGAAGATTTCCTGGATGAAGGGAAAGACTACCCACTCCAGTATTCTGGCCTAGAGAATAAATGAAAGTCAGTCACTCAGTCCATGGGGTTGCAAAGAGTTGGACATGACTGAATGACTTTCACTTACTTATTCTATTTAATAGGTTTTCTGATCAGCCCTGTTTTTTCTTGTGATTTATTAATTCTCTTAATAGTATTCATCTAATTTTATTCTTCTGATTGTTCCCTTGAGTTTGTCTCATGCATATACCACATTTTACTCATCTTATCTCTTATGATTGACACTTTGTATTACCAAGAGGATTCTATAGGTCACATGTGGATATAATTTTACTAAGTACTAATTGGTTGCTTTTCTGAAATAGTTTATAGGCCTAACAGTAAAACCTGGAAGCTTAACTTCACTCTTATATTTTCTAACATTTGTACTATGCAACTTCCTGATTTTTGGCACTTTGAAAATTGGTATTTTGAAATTTGTATTACTTAGTAGTGAAGATGAGCCTCTTTTTCACATATGTAGCCTTTGTTCATTCTTTTGGGTTTCTTGTGTTTTCCTTGACACTTTTTAGGAGCTTCTTATATATTCTCGATTAATACTTTGCAACATCTAGTCTTTAATATCTTTTAATTTTGCTTATAGTATTCTTCACTGAACAGAAATTCTGCATGTTTTGTCAAATTTAGTAGTTTTTTGCTTTATATATATCTTAATCAAAGTTAATAAGGTGTAATTTATATACAGTAAAATGCACTCATGCTGAGGATACAGTATGGAAATTTTGACAAGTATATACATCTGTGTGCTTACCATCACAATGAAGATACAGAAAATTTCCATCACACCAGAAACTACCCTTGTGACCCTTTGCGGTCAATTTCTTCCTTTTGTCTCCAGCCCCAGACAACTAATGTTCTCTTTTCTGTTGTTAAAGATTAGTTTTGCTTTTTCTAGAATATCATATAAATGGGATCATGCAGTGTGAACATTCTTTTTCACTTCTTATACTCAACATGTTTTTTAAAGAAATTAAAAGGAGAAAATGTATCTCTACATACATACACATACACATATATGCATGCATACGTATATGTGTATGCATACACAGTTAGATGTATACATACTATACATATATGTACAGTTTATATTTCTTCTTGTGTATCTTATATATCATTTCTTTTTAATCCTTCAGACTTCCTTTAGCATTTCTTTTAGTGAACCTCTGCTAACTCATTAAAAATGTTTTTCAACTTTATTTTGGAAGAGTAGTTTCACTCGATATAGATTAGTTCTTAGCTGAATTGTTTTTTCATTTGTGCTACGGACACATCGTTCTCTTCTGGAATCCACTGTTTTTGATATAAAACCCATTGTTGATTGAATCACTATCGACATCTATGTAATATGTCAATTTTTCCCCTGCTTCCAGAGCTTTTTTTTTTTTTTTTAATCTGTAGCTTTCAGAAGTTGACTGTGCAGTACCTGAGTGTGATTTTCTTTGTGTTTACCCCACTGGGAGTTTGTTAAACTTCTTGGATATGTAAGTTAATAATACTTTTTTCTTTCTTTTTTCCTTTATATTAAGTTTATGAAGATTACAGCCCTTATTTCTTGAAATAGTTCTCTTTCATTTGTTGCCTCTATTCTCCTGGTACATTGAATCATTTGATGTTACCCCAGAGTTTCTGGGGCTTCCCTGATGGCTCAGACAGTAAAGGATCTGCCTGCAATGCAGAAGACCTGGGTTTGATCCCTGGGTTGGGAAGATCCTGGAGAAGGGAATGGCTATACACTCCAGTATTCTTGCCTTGAAAATTCCATGGACAAAGGAGCCCAGTGGGCTACAGTCCTTGGGGTCACAAAGAGCCAGATACGACTGAGTGACTTCTCACTTTCTGAGTGAGTACTCAGAGTCTCTGAGCCTTTTTTATTTTCTAAAGTTTTTGTCTCTTCAAATTCTATTCATTCTAATGATCTACTTTCAAATTCATTGATTCTTCTTCAACTAGTATTGACCGCATTTAGTAAAATTTAAATTTCAGTTTACTTTTCAATCCAGAATTTCCATCTCATTCTTTTTATAGTTTCTATTTCTCTGCTAAGATTCCATGTCTGTTCACACATTGAAGTGTTTTCCTTTAAGTTTTGAATGGTGGTGTTTAGTTACTAAGTCCTGTCTGACTCATTGTGACCTCATGGACTGTAGCCTGCCAGACTCTTCTGTCCATGGGATTGCCCAGGCAAGAATGCTGGAATGGGTTGCCATTTCTTTCTCCAGGGGATCTTCCCCACCCAGGCATCAAACCTGTGTGCTCCACTTCTCCTTCATTGGAAGGTGAATTCTTTACCATATCTCTCTTTAATTCTTTGAACATGTTTGTAATAGCTGCCTTGAATTCTTTGCCTGGTATGTCTAGCATCTGTGCCTGTTCAAAGTCAGGTTATATTAAAATGAATATTTCATGAACAGGGGTCACAGTTTCCTGCTTTTATTGTTATTTTATTGCTTGCCTACTAATTTTTGGTAGAAAAGTGGACATTGTAAGTAATATGCTTTAATGACTCAGAAACTCCTTTTTTTCTTTCCCTGATGATGATGATGGTGATTATGACTTTGTTCATCAGAAAAAATGGAGAAAGCCCTTATAAGTTAATTTGTTTGGAATCAAATTTTGAAATCTTATTTCTCCTTCAATGTTCATCAGCCTCTGATTTTTTCTTAGCTTCTGGCTGTTGCTACTGCCTCTTTGTCCTCCTATTCTCTCCTTGTTCTTCTTCCTTTTCTCTTCATTTTTCTTTTTCCCTCTTTTTGTCTAGCCTCCCAGCTCTAACCTGAGCATGAAGTTTAGCAATTAATCAAATATCTTATGTGCAGAGTTTATACTCAGATTCTGGGGCTCTGTTAGCTTTTTACCAGTCTGTTTGCTTTGTCTTTAGTTATTGACATAATTTTTTTACTTTATTATCTTATAATTGTGCATTACATTGGTTAGTTTCAAATATAAAATCAATTTATATATGATTTTTTCCCTTTTTATATATTTCTAGATTTGATTGATATTGTTAAAGTATTAATGTTGATTTTTATGTAGTTTTTTTTCCTCTAATAATGTCTTGATCTACTTTTGATTTCAAGATAATTCTGGAGTCAAAAAATGAGCAGAGATTTATTTCTTCCTCTCATTGTAATATTGCTTTGGCAGGGTTTCTATTTTTTTTTTTTTTTTTTTATGTGTTTGGTAAAACTGTCAGTAAAGCAGTTTATCCTATAGTAGTCTTTGTGGGGAGTTATTAAGTTACAAATTTAATTTCCCTAGTATATATAGAGCTATTTAATTTTACGATAATTTTTGAGTTAATTGTATTGTAGTCATGAGGAACCAGAGCTCAAATTGCCAACATCCATTGGATCATGGAAAAAGCACAAGAGTTCTAGAAAAACATCTACTTCTGCTTTATTGACTACACCAAAGCCTTTGGTTATGTGGATCATAACAAACTGTGGAAAACTCTTCAAGAGATGGGAATACCAGACCACCTTTCCAGCCTCCTGAGAAATCTGTGTGCAGGTCAAGAAGCAACAGTTAGAACTGGACATAGAACAACAGACTGGTTCCAGATTGGGAAAGGAGTATGTCAAGCCTGTATATTGTCACCCTGCTTCTTTAACTTATATGCAGAGTACATCATGCAAAATGCTGGACTGGATGAAGCACAAGCTGGAATCAACATTGCCAGGAGAAGCATCAATAACCTCAGATATGCAGATGACACCACATTTATGGCAGAAAACGAAGAGGATTTAAAGACCTTCTTGAGGAAAGTGAAAGAGGAGAGTGGAAAAGCTGGCTTAAAACTCAGCATTCAAAAAATGAAGATCATGGCATCCAGTCCCATCACTTCATGACAAATAGATGGGAAAACAATGGAAACAGTGAGAGACTTTATGTTTTGGGTTCCAAAATCACTGCAGATGGTGACTGCAGCCATGAAATTAAAAGACACTTGCTCCTTGAAAGAAAAGCTATGAAAACCCTATAAAGAAAAGCTATGACAAAGAATATTAAAAAGCGGAGACATTACTTTGCTGACAAAGGTCCATGTAGTCAAAGCTGTGGTTTTTCCAGTAGTCATGTATGGATATGAGAGTTGGACCATAAAGAAGGCTGAACACCAAAGAATTAATGCCTTTGAGCTGTCGTGTTGGAGAGACTCCTGAGAGTCCCTTGGACTGAAAGGTGATCAAATCAGTCAATTAAAGGAAATCAGTCCTGAATATTCATTGGAAGGACTGATGCTGAAGCTGAAGCTCCAGTACTTTGGTCACCTGATGCAAAGAACTGACTCCTTGGAAAAGACCCTGATGCTGGGAAAGATTGAAGGCAGGAGAAGAAAGGGATGACAGAGGATGAGATGGTTGGATGGCATCACCGATTTGTTGGATATGAGTTTGAGTAAGCTTTGGAAGTTGGTGATGGACAGAGAATCCCTCAGTGCTATAGTCCATGGGTCACAAAGAGTCAGATGCGACTGAAGGACTGAACTGACTATAATATTTGTGATATGAACCCTTTAAATGACTAGTTTTATGGTATATAATTTTTTAAAAAATGATTAGGTATAAAGTTTCATAAATGTCATCTAGATCAAGTGAAATTTTCTCAGTCATGTCTGACTCTTTGTGATCCCTTGGATTGTAGCCTGCCAGGCTTCTCTGCCCATGGAATTCTCCAGGCAAGACTACTGTAGTGGGTTGCCATGCCCTCCTCCAGGGGATCTTCCCAACCCGGGGTTCAAATCCAGGTCTGCATTGCAGGCATAATGTTTACCCTCTGAGCCACCAGGGAAGCCCAGTTTATTAATAGTGTCATTCAAAATTTGTATATTGTTAGTAATATTCTGTTTTGTTTAGTCTAACACTTGTGGGATCATATGGTAAATATATGTTTAACTTTATGAGAACATGCCAAACCATTTTCCAAAGTGGCTGTATCATTTTGAATTCCCACTCTCAATAAACGAGTGCTCTTTTTGCTTCAAAGGCATTTTTTATAGAACTAGAAGAAAAAATTTACAATTTCTGTGGAAACACAGAAGACTGCAAATAACCAAAACAGTCTTGGGAAAAAAGAATAGAGCTGCAAGAGTCAAGCTTCCCAACTTCAGACTATACTACAAACCTATAGTAATCAAGAAAGTATGGTACTGGTGCAAAAACAGATACATTATATAGCTCAATGGAACAGGATAAAAAACCCAGATATAAGCCCATGGACTTACAGTATGTGACTTCACTTGTAATGTGATATTTTTATTTGGTATAGAATTCTTTGTTGGCAAGTTTTTGTCTGCTTGTGTTGTTTTCTCTTAACACAAGAAAGATATCACTCTATTGTCGTCTTGCTTGCCTGGTGGTCTGGATCCAAACCATCAATATATTTGAAGTATTCCTGTAACTGTTTGTGTTGAGACCTCAGTTCTTTGGTGTATTAAAGATAATTTTTAATTTGCTGTTTGTCTTATTTTTGTTTCTGTCATGTAAATTAGGAGTGAGGCTCTTTCTAGTTCTATTGAACTCTAAACTATTATTTTTAATGTACTAGTATATTATACAGTGTGTGAACTGTGGGCTTCCAGATGTTCAAGCTGGATTTAAAAAAGGCAGAACCACCAGAGATCCAACATCTGTTGGATCATAGAAAAAGCAAGACAGTTCCAGAAAAACATTTACTTCTGCTTTATTGACTATGCCAAAGCCTTTGACTGTGGGGATCACAACAAACTGGAAAATTCTTCAAGAGATGGGAATACCAGACCACCTGACCTGCCTACTGAGACACCTGTATGCAGGTCAGGAAGCAACAGTTAGAACTGGCATGGAACAACAGACTGGTTCCAAATTGGGAAAGAGTACGTCAAGGCTGTGTGTTATCATCCTGGTTATTTAACTTATATGCAGAGGATATCATGCGAAATACTGGGCTGGATGAAGCACAAGCTGGAGTCAAGATTGCCCGGAGAAATATTTATGACCTCGGATATGCAGATGACACCACCTTTATGGCAGAAAGCAAAGAAGAACTAAAGAACCTCTTGAGGAAAGTGAAAGAGGAGAGTGAAAAGGTTGGCTTAAAACTTAACTTCAGAAAACTAAGATTGTGGCATCCAGTCCCATCACTTCATGGCAAATAGATGTGGAAACAATGGAAGCAACTGAACTGAACTGATTGTTATCTAGTAATCTATGTTTGCTTTCATAAATACTTTCCTTATCCTGTTTTAGAATATGTATTGTCAGTTCAGTTCAGCCGCTCAGTTGTGTCTGACTCTTTGCAACCCCATGGACTGCAGTGTGCCAGGCTTCACTGTCCCTAATCAACTCCCAGAGCTTGCTCAAACTCATGTCCATCAAGTCGGTGATGCTATCCAACCACCTCATCCTCTGTTGTCCCCTTCTCCTGCCTTCAATCTTTCCCAGCATCAGGGTCTTTTCCAATGAGTCAGTCCTTTGCATCAGGTGGTCAAAGTATTGAAGCTTCAGCTTCAGCATCAATCCTTCCAATGAATATTCAGGACTGATTTCCTTTAGGATTGATTGGTTGGATCTCCTTGCTGTCCAGTGGACTCTCAAGAGTCTTCTCCAATACCATAGTTCAAAAGCATCAATTCTTCAGTGCTCAGCTTTCTTTGTAGCCCAGCTCTTACTTGCATACATGACTAAGGGAAAAACCATAGCTTTGATTAGCTGGACTTTTGTTAGCAAAGTAATGTCTCTGTTTTTTAACATGCTGTCTAGGTTGGTCATATCTATTATCCCAAGGAGAAAGCATCTTTTAATTTTATGGCTGCAGTTCTTTCCATAATATAAGTTGGTAGAATCATTTTTTTTCTGTAAGAATTTATGTGACATAGATATTAACTGTTTTTAAAAACAATATGGAGGGAGGTGGGAGGGGGGTTCAGGATGGGGAACACGTGGACACCTGTGGCAGATGCATGTTGATGTATGGCAAAACCAATACAATATTGTAAAGTAAAATAAATAAAAAAATAAAAAACAATATGATTGTGGAAAATCTAGGATTTTTAAAATTGTTGGAAGACATTCCTTTAATTTCATTTTGTGTAAGTTTTTCTATTTTTGTTCCAATTTTGCACAGTGCTTCTGTTTTCCTGCCTATGATGGGGTTGGGCAAAAGTTACATCATAAGGAAGAAAAATAACACATAAATAGATATTTTCCCCTATCCCTCCATAGTCCTCTCTCCACCTGCACCTCCTTCATGTTATCTTTTGTCTCTCTAGATGTTTCTTGTAGTTTTCATGCTATATTCTGGGCTCTTTTCATCCTTCCTTGTCATTTTTGAAGCATATCCTGTGTTGTTTTTGTGGACAGGATCTAGTTCATGTTAGTGGCCTTTTCCTTGAAAGACAGAATCTCTCATAATTTCTATTTAAAAATAGAAGAAACTGAGTTCTTAAAGTATATTAAACACTTGACATCTATTTTGGCAGTGTTAGAGAGACATACTTCATGATTTCTGTTTCCTAGGCTTAGTTTATCGGAGAAGGCAATGGCACCCCACTCCAGTACTCTTGCCTGGAAAATCCCATGGGCTGAGGAGCCATCTTTGGGGTCGCACAGAGTCGGACAAGACTGAAGCGACTTAGCAGCAGCAGCAGCAGCAGGCTTAGTTTATAGACTTCCCGGGTGGCACTAATGGTAAAGAACCTGCCTGCCAATGCAGGAGATGTGGATTCTATCCCTGGGTTGGGATGATTCCCTAGAGGAAGGCACGACAGCTCACTCCAGTATTCTTGCCTGGAAAATCCCCTGGATAGAGGAGCCTGGCAGACTATGGTCCATAGGATCACAGAGTCAGAAATGACTGAAGCGACTTGGCACACACACATGTGGTTAATCAACAGAGATCCCTCCATATTCCATTATCATCCTAAGTATTTGACCTTGATAATAAATATTTGTGAGAGTGATGATTATTCAGCTTCTATATTTAAATAATACTTCAGGTTTTATACTACTTATACATTCAGTTGATTCTCTTTTCTGCAAGTGTGAGCTAAGATACTGTTGTCTGCGTATCTAAGATTAGAGAATCTGATGCTGATGGGATTAAATGATCTCCCTAATATAAAAAAGTGAATGGTAGAGCAACCACCAGATCTTAATATTCCAAACCCAGTCCTGCTATTGCTAAAAAGACTGCTGCATGTGATCACCCTTCTTGGCTGCTTATGTTGTGTCTTAATTTGTCAATTTACATACAGGCTGTAACATGGAGTCAAAAATACTTAAGGATTCACTGAAAACTTCAAAGAATGTTTCTGCTATATACAGTTCATGTTTTCTTCTGGAAAAGTAATTTCTGTCAGAAGGAATTATCTATGCTAACTGATATTACTTTCTTGATGAGAGTGACTGAATTCTGTCTGGTACAGTTTTCAAAGTGCCTCTCATGACTTTGACTTCACATTTTCCTGTTGTATTTATGACATCTTGTTAAAGAATAATTAGAAATCCATATTTGAGTTGAAGTCAGAGCAGAAGAACCTCAACAAGAACAACTAGGTATGAAACTCAGAGTTGATTTTTAAGTCAGCATATGGTAGTGGATCTAATTTTAGTATGTGGAAAACTTAATTGACAGACCTAAATTAAAATTCAGATTCCTAGCCTTCAACTATAGTAATTCTGGTTGGCTTTCTGTGATGGGCTGTTGCATCTAAATTTTTACCCTTTAGAGATGTGCTACCTAACTTACTCTTCTGTATAAGCCAAAAGCAAGTAAGCAAAAAGCAAGTCATCAGATTAGATAGAGAATTATATTAAGCTGAATAGCTAGCAATCAATCTTGCAGAAACAGTGCAATTGCCTTTTGAAATGCAGACAGTGGAAAGATCTGGAATTCTACCCTGATCTAGTTTCTATCTGGGACTAGATCAGAATTTCCTGTCACTGCTCGGTTTTACTTTAGCATTTAATTATGGTTTGTAACACTTATTTGTTGCTTTAATTTATTTCTATACCTGTGGATTGTAAAATTCCTGAGAGTGAGGTATTTGTTACTGTTTTCCTTTCAGCCCTTAGGATGGGAGCTTTAATTCCATATGTAGAAAGAATGAATGAGGTGTGACTATGAAATGATACCACCAAAGGAATTTTTGATGAAAAGTTCAATCAAGAAGTTTTCCAAATCAAATTTGACCTAATTTTGCATTTTTTGTCTATCAAAAATACTCAGTAATCCCTATTATGCAAGGAACTCTTGTCACTTGTCAGCCAAGAGAAGCTAACATGCTAGGAAAAAAAGACTTTGTTTTAAAAAGGGCAAAATTTGAAGTGATTGTGAACATGCGAAAGTGACACTGAAGATGTATTCATTTTATTCAGTCATTCATTAAAAAATAGTTTTTGAGCACTTATATAAGTAGTTTTGAGCACTTATATTAATTTACAGGTAAATTAATTAATAGGTAGAATAGGTAAATTAATAGGTAGAAATAATGGTCACTTCGTTTTTGAAGCTTACGGTGTTTGGAGGAAGAAAGACAGCCAAATGAGTAGGTAAAACAAAGGAGGGGCTTTCTGCAACATTGAGATATCTGAAGTATCACAGAACAGAGCCTCCAAATTTATGGCATAGATAAGACAGATATGGAATCTGTGGTCTGCTTCACACAGATGATAACACATATGTATGCCATGTCTAAGAGAACTACTTACAGTAATGAGAACATTTTTGTTACTTGGTTTTCCATTACACTGAAAGATGCTTAAAGTCTGCCATGCTTTGCTAAGTTACTTCAGTCATGTCTGACTCTTTGCAACCCCACCAGTCTCCTGTGTCCATGTGGTTTCTCCTGCACTGGTCCATGCCAGAATGGACTGTTTGAAAACATCCAGAAAGTTGTGCAACTGAGGATAAATAGAGAGAGAAATTACGTCAATTCTCAAATTATTCAATGATCTTATAGTACTCAGTAACCTTTATTGAATTTACTGTCTTATTAATCCTTTGTACTTCCAGCAGAAGGTAAGAAGGGTCAGTTTGGTTTTTTGTTTTGTTTTGCTTTTGTTTGTTTTATTGGAGTTCCACTCTATTCAGAGTATTCCAGTGAACTTCGTAGAGAATGTTGGTATTGTTTAGTTACTAAGGGGATCTTTCCGATCCAGGGATCAAACTCATGTCTCCTGTGGCTCCTGCACTGCAGGCAGATTCTTTACTGCTGAGCCTTATGCTCTTGTATTTTTCACAAGGGTGGCTAAGTGGTAAAGAATCCTCTTGCCAATGCAGGAGATGCAAGTTCAGTCCCTGAGTCGGGAAGATCACATGGAGAAGGTTACTGAGTATATACAAGATCATTGAATAATTTGAGAATGACATAATTTTTCTCTTTATTCTCACTTGTACAACTTTCTGGATGTTTTCAAACAGTCCATTCTGGCACAGGTACCAGTGCAGTTATCCTTTGTAAGGGGCTTAATAAGACACTGGAAGCCACTGTACACTATTTTGGGAAGAAGTCTATCTTCTTCAATTTTGAATTTTTCTGAAATTTAAATTTCTAATCAGTTCTTTTTCTTTGTTCTACTGAGAAATGCGTAGGTTCAAAGAGTTATTCAGACATCTCGTGTGCAAAGCAAGTTCTGAAGTTGAGGGATAAAATGTGTTTGAAGAGGGTTTCAATAAGGTGACCCTCCAACTCTGCTCACTACCTAAACTCTAATCTACTGAGATGATTAGAGTGTCTAGGCTTTTTCAGCCTAGTTTGAGGCTTTTCCCCCTATCTCCTGGTTTTCTTTAAATTTCATTGAGCCTGACTCTGCAACCAGACCCTAATCCTCTTTGAGGCTTCTTTAACTTCATCCTGTTTCCTCAAGATGGGAAAGTATTTCAGAAAGTGCTTTTTACTCTGTGACCTAGGATTATGCTTTGATTATGTGATTATTCAGAATATTTAGAGCTTGTAGTTAGTGAATTACAGTCACCCAATTAAAGAATGTCAGAGAGAAGTAATAGAAAAAGCACAGTGACAGTGAAAATGTCAATATTCAGATTGTACTTGATTTTTTCAGCATACTATAGTAGAGAGATCATAAACTGAGGAACTGATGGGATGAACTGTGAACCTGGCTTGTCTACTTACCTTGTACGTATACTTAAATCCCTAGTGCCTCAGTTTCTTCAACAATGAAAAGAAGGAAAATGATTCTATCAGATGTTAGAAAGGAATAAAATAATTCATGTAAATCACTCAGCAGAATGTCTGGCTCTTGTTAATATCTAATGTGTTAACTTTTCTCTGATTCTTACTTTGCCTTTCTTCCTTCCACACACAGACAGACTCTAGCAAAGACTGATGACATGTTATTAGTTAACCACTTAATCTGTGTAGTTGAGGTTTGAAATTTACTTGCTTCCCTTCTATCCTCTTTCTTGTCTCATTTTAATTTCCCATTTATGTTATGAGCTTAAAGCCTTGAACTAAGGTTTTATTTTTTTTTAATTTTTATTTATTTTATTTTTAAACTTTGCAATATTGTATTGGTTTTGCCAAATATCGAAATGAATCCGCCACAGATATACATGTGTTCCCCATCCTGAACCCTCCTCCCTCCTCCCTCCCCATACCATCCCTCTGGGTCGTCCCAGTGCACCAGCCCCAAGCATCCAGTATCGTGCATCAAACCTGGACTGGCGACTTGTTTCATACATGATATTATACATGTTTCAATGCCATTCTCCCAAATCCTCCCACCCTCTCCCTCTCCCACAGAGTTCATAATACTGTTCTATACATCAGTGTCTCTTTTGCTGTCTCGTATACAGGGTTATTGTTGCCATCTTTCTAAATTCCATATATATGTGTTAGTATACTGTATTGGTGTTTTTCTTTCTGGCTTACTTCACTGTGTATAATAGGCTCCAGTTTCATCCACCTCATTAGAACTGATTCAAATGTATTCTTCTTAATGGCTGAGTAATACTCCATTGTGTATATGTACCACAGCTTTCTTATCCATTCATCTGCTGATGGACATCTAGGTTGCTTCCATGTCCTGGCTATTATAAACAGTGCTGCGATGAACATTGGGGTACACGTGTCTCTTTCCCTTCTGGTTTCCTCAGAGTGTATGCCCAGCAGTGGGATTGCTGGATCATAAGGCAGTTCTATTTCCAGTTTTTTAAGGAATCTCCACACTGTTCTCCATAGTGGCTGGACTAGTTTGCATTCCCACCAACAGTGTAAGAAGGTTCCCTTTTCTCCACACCCTCTCCAGCATTTATTGCTTGTAGACTTTTGGATTGCAGCCATTCTGACTGGCATGAAATGGTACCTCATAGTGGTTTTGATTTGCATTTCTCTGATAATGAGTAATGTTGAGCATCTTTTCATGTGTTTGTTAGCCATCTCGTATGTCTTCTTTGGAGAAATGTCTATTTAGTTCTTTGGCCCATTTTTTGATTGGGTCGTTTATTTTTCTGGAATTGAGCTGTAAGAGTTGCTTGTATATTTTTGAGATGAGTTGTTTGTCAGTTGCTTCATTTGCTGTTATTTTCTCCCATTCTTAAGGCTGTCTTTTCACCTTTCTAATAGTTTCCTTTGTTGTGCAGAAGCTTTTAAGTTTAATTAGGTCCCATTTATTTATTTTTGCTTTTATTTCCAATATTCTGGGAGGTGGGCTTAGAGGATCCTGCTGTGATGTGTGTCGGAGAGTGTTTTGCCTGTGTTCTCCTCTAGGAGTTTTATAGTTTCTGGTCTTAACGTTGAGATCTTTAATCCATTTTGAGTTTATTTTTGTGTATGGTGTTAGAAAGTGCTCTCGTTTCATTCTTTTACAAGTGGTTGACCAGTTTTCCCAGCACCACTTGTTAAAGAGATTGTCTTTAATCCATTGTATATTCTTGCCTCCTTTGTCACAGATAAGGTGTCCATATGTGCTGCTAAGGTTTTATCACTCTCTCTCTCTCCATACAAAATCTAAAAGGCAAAATGAAGCAAAATCTTGAATCTAACCCCCATTTGAAAAACAAAATTCTCAGAGGCTCAAAAAAAGCTGTAAGCTATTCAAAGTAGGATGCCAGTAAATTGACCACAACACAGCAAATAATACACTAGATGCCTTGTATGAAGGTCCACTTCTAGCCCACACATAACCAGGGTTATGGTGAAAATGAATCAGTGAGATATGAAGTATTCTAGTGAAAGTGAATACTGTGCTATTTCATGAATTTTTATTATGCAAAATAATTTTTCTTGTTGTGGAAAATCATCCTAATGAAAATAATATATTATTTTGAAATTAAATATTTCTTAAAATTAAATAATATTTTCAACATTTGATTTGCATTTCTGCCATGTACAGGATATTTCACAGAGAAAAAAAAAGTCCAGATACCAAACATCATTTCAAGGTGATTACAGTATAGTAACAGGATAACTATTAAGTAATTATAAGCCAGACTAGATCATTTTAAAGTTTCTAGTAACATACTATGAGAATTTAGAGAAGAACATGATTACTTCCTCTCACCTAAACAAGAAAGTAAAAATTTTAAGTTCTTAATTCACTGTTTAAGCAGAACTGAATCTGCATTTCTGCAGTTGTAAGTGAAGGCAGAATGTGTCCATTTTCTTACTTTGCTGAGATTTCTTTTACTAGAGTCAGGGCAGTCTTTAATTTCAAAGGCTAAGCTCTGAAATTTTCTTGGTTAGCACTGAAGAGTTGCATGGGGAAGTCAGATCTAAGATGTACAAAAGGTACACTATAAATAGGGAAAGGCTGTATTAGAATTGCTAGCAAGTAGGATTGTTAATGATCACATTGGAAGCCATAATGTGACTATCATGATTTCTATTGATATCTAAATAGAGTCTGCATAATTTTACTTTAATAGGCATAAATTCACTCATTCTACATTAATTGACCATTTATTTATCATTTAAAAGAAGAGTCTACCCTTAGCCCAACTGGAAATAATTTTTACTCACTATCTGAATAATTTATATGCCTCTCAATGACATTTTTAAAAACCAAATTTGTATACTAATAAATAGAAGAATGATAGGATTGGCAGATTTGGTTTTACCAATGCATCCAAATTCCCTAACGTCTAAAATATAACTACTGTAGGAAATCATAACTCATGCTGATATCTCTTCAATGAAAGAATCCAATGGCAGTCAGTACATCAGTAACACACAGTTATAAAAAAAGACTGTCAAAACTTATAATACAATCTTTGAAATCATTCATTGCCAACAACCTCGTAACATATCACCATTCGTTAGTATAACTATGACTTCACATAGCAAAGAGGGTGTTTGCTGTGACACATGGACATCACCAGATGGTTAATACCGAAATCAGATTGATTATATTCTTTGCAGCAAAAAATGGAGAAACTATACAGCCAGCAGAACAAGACAGGGAGCTGCCTGTGGCTCAGATCGTGAATTCCTTATTGCCAAATTCAGACTTAAATTGAAGAAAGTAGGGAAAACCACTAGACCATTCAGGTATGACCTAAATCAAATCCCTTATGATTATACAGTAGAAGTGAGAAATAGATTTAAGGGACTAGATATGATAGAGAGGTGCCTCATGAACTATGGACGGAGGTTTGTGACATTGTACAGGAGACAGGGAGCAAGACCATGCCCCCAAAAAAGAAATTAAAAAAGCAATGCAAATGCAAAAGCAAATGCAAAAAAAAAAATGGTTGTCTGAGGAGGCCTTACAAATACCTGTGAAAAGCAGTGAAAAGCAAAGGAGAAAAGGAAAGATATACCCATTTGAATGCAGAGTTCCAAAGAATAGGAAGGAGAGATAAAAAAAAAAGCCTTCCTCAGTCATCAGTGCAAATAAATAGAGGAAAACAATAGAATGGGAAAGACTAGAGATCTCTTCAAGAAAATTAGAGACACCAAGGGAACATTTCATGCAAAGATAGGCTCAATAAAGGACAGAAATAGTATGGACCTAACAAAGCAGAAGATATTAAGAAGAGGTGGCAAGAATACACAGAAGAACTATACAAAAAAGATCTTCATGACCAAGATAATCACAATGATGTGATCACTCATCTTGGAATGTGAAGTCAAGTGGGCTTCAGGAAGCATCACTATGAACAAAGCTAGTGGAGGTGATGGAATTCCAGTTGAGCTATTTCAAATCCTGAAAGATGATGCTGTGAAAGTGCTGCACTCAATATGCCAGCAAATTTGGAAAACTTAGCAGTGGCCACAGGACTGAAAAAGATCAGTTTTCATTCCAGTCCGAAAGAAAGACAGTGCCAAAGAATGCTCAAACTACTGCACGAACACTCATCTCACACGCTAGCAAAGTAATGCTCAAAATTCTCCAAGCCAGGAAGTTCAACAGTATGTGAACTGTGAACTTCCAGATGTTCAAACTGGTTTTAGAATAGGCAGAAAAACCAGAGATCAAATTGCTAACATCGTTGGATCATCTAAAAACCAAGAGAGTTCCAGAAAAACATCTATTTCTGCTTTATTGACTATGCCAAAGCCTTTGACTGTGTGGATCACAGCAAACTGTGGAAAATTCTGAAGGATATGGCAATACCAGACACCTGACCTACCTCTTGAGAAATCTCTTTGCAGGTCAGGAAGCAACAGTTAGAACTGGACATGAAACAACAGACTGGTTTCAAATAAGAAAGGAGTACGTCAAGACTGTATATTGTCACCCTGCTTATTTAACTTCTATGAAGAGTACATCATGAGAAACACTAGGCTGGATGAAGCACAAGCTGGAATCAAGATTGCTGGGAGAAATATCAATAACTTCAGATATGCAGATGACAGACACCACCGTTATGGCAGAAAGTGAAGAAGAACTAAAGAGTCTCTTGATAAAAGTGAACGAGGATTGTGAAAAAGTTGGCTTAAAGCTCAACATTCAGAAAAACAAGATCATGGCATCTGGTCCCATCACTTCATGGGAAATAGATGAGAAAACAGAAGAAGCAGTGGCAGACTTTATTTTTTTTGGGTCCCAAAATCAATGTAGATGGTGACTGCAGCCATGAAATTAAAAAACGCTTGCTCCTTGGAAGAAACGTTATGACCAACCTAGATAGCATATTCAAAAGCAGAGACGTTACTTGGCCAACAAAGGTCCATCTAGTCAAAGCTATCGTTTTTCTGGTAGTCGTGTATGGATGTGAAAGTTGGACTATAAAGAAAGCTGACCACTGAAGAATCAATGCTTTTGAACTGTGGTGTTGGAGAAGACTCCTGAGAGTCCCTTGGACTGCAGGGAGATCCCACTGGTCCATCCTAAAGGAAGTCAGTCCTGAATATTCATTGGAAGGACTGATGTTGAAGCTGAATCTCCAATACTTTGGCTACCTGATGCAAAGAACTGACTCATTTGAAAGGACCCTGATGATGGGAAAGATTGAGCGTGGGAAGAGTAGGGTACAACAAAGGATGAGGTGGTTGGATGGCGTCACTGACTCAATGGATATGAGTTTGAGTAAACTCTAGGAGTTGGTGATGGACAGGGAAGCCTGGCATTCTACAGTCCATTGAGTTAGAGAGAGTCAGGCACGACTGAGCGACTGAACTGAACTGAACTGAACTTTACATATACATACCTTTAAAGAAGGACTCTCTTAAAGTTGCTTTTTTTGAATAATCACTGTAGGCTTAGTTCATTTCCTAAAAGGAACATATTATTTTAAAAATACTCCATAATTTGCACTGAAATCAACTATGTATTTTTAGTAGTAATTTTTCAGTAGGAAGATGATTCTGTCCAGGAAGGATACACTTAAAGATACATATTACATGTCACTTCCCGAGGTTGAGCCAACTAAAGGAAAACAGATGATGTATTTCTTTGCACATGGCAACTTCTCTGGTGAACTACAGAAAGCAAAGTGGAAGTTTCCTTCTGAAATCTGCAAGGCTACAATATCTTATGACAGACTAATAGTTTAGGCAAATAAGAAATATTTTAAAAAGTTTGTCATATGATTAAAGAAGTATCATCAAATTAACCTCAAAATTCACATGTAGCTAATGGTACTATTATAGACATTGCTGGTTGCTGATCAAAATCCATGTTTTAATTGTCTTTCTAGTCACACTGATAGTGCTTGCCAAACTTTCTTGTGAATAGGCATGCCATGTGACTGAGTGCCACCAAGTGGAATGGGAGCAAAAGTAAAACATGCCACTTACTCACTTGAAAATGAAATTAAACTTCTCATGTTTGTGCTTCCCTGTTTATGACTCTTTTCAACAGCCTGGAATTGAGACTCCATTTTGCATGGGAAGTCAGCTCTACTGTTTACCCATCTAATGCTTTTATGTGAACAAGAAACAAATTTCTAATATGCTTCACTCATACTATATTTTTGAGTATATTTGTTATAACCATTAGACTATCCTAACTCATATAAATATGTATTGTAGTAATTAAATAGAATATTATTCGGTTCAGTACTGAAGCTAGGGGAGCCGCACAGTTTAAGTCCATATTTATTAAAAGGAGCAACAACAGCAACAACAAACAGATCTAACCGATGATGGTTACATGAAAGTATGGAAGGGTATTCCTCTTACTTTTATTTTTCATGATAGGGAAAGTCAGTTATTAGCATTGTGATTTTATTTTTCCAATTAAGGCCCTAAGCCATGCTTCTTGTCATTTGACTTGGTTGGTTATTAGAACATATTAAAATGGTGTATTAAAATATAGATAATCTGTTACAATTGAGATGAATAAAAGGAGAATGATTGTAAGGGCATAGTTAGGGCCAGTACATTAAGGACCAGCAGAAACCCATGTAACCTAAAATAGCAGCAAAGAAATAAGATGAATACACAATGACAGGAAGATTGAAATTGAACCAAACAAGTATTTCTTATGAGGCAAATTAGAAAGGCACAGACAGTGCCTCTTGAGATGTGTGTGTGTGCATGTATGTACACGTTGGATATGTGCATGCTTGCACCTACCTGTCCGAATTGATTAAGCATATATGCTGTATGAAGAATTAGAAACATAAAGGAAGCGGAAGAAAAAGATCAGGACTCCAGGTGATCAAAACATAAGGCTATTCAAGACATCTGGTAAAGAGCTTGTATCTTCCCATTCCTTCAAATATTTAAAGATTACATGAAGACATGGAAGGTTTTTATTTTATTTTATTTTTTTGAAACAACATCAAATAGAAGCATAAAGAGTAAAAACATAAAAGATCTTATTTACCTATGAAAATCTACAAAGTGGCTGGAAATATGGGGGGAAAGAGGACATTGCAAGAAGATAAATGAAGATAGCATGAAATGACAGAAGGAAACAAATGACATCATTAAAATATTATATTTGAAGTCTTTTAAATTAAAAAATATTGAAATATAGTTGTTTTACAGCCATATTTCAGGCGTTAGTTTCAGGGGTACACCAAGTTAATTATATGTATATATATATATTCCTTTTTTTACTTTCTTTTCCCATTACAGGTTATTACAAGATATTGAGTGTCATTCCCCTTGCTATGCAGTAGGTCCTTGTTGATTTTCATCTATTTTATATGTAGTAGTGTGTATCTTTTAATCCCAAACTCCTAATTTGTCCCACCCTCTCCTTTAGTAACCGTAGTTTGTTTTCTATGTCTATGAGTCTTATTTCTATTTTGTAAATAAGTTTATTTGTATTATCTTTTTTAGATTCCACATATAAGCATATCATATGATATTTGTCTTTCTCTGTCTGGATCACTTCACTTAGTATGGTAATCCCTAGGTCCATCCATGTTGCAACAAATGGCATTATTTCATTCTTCTTTGGGGGCTGAGTAATATCCCATTATAATATTTGAAGTCTTAAAAAATCTAGGCTTAGCCCCTACACCTTCCATTTGTTGGACATATAACCTTTGATTTCACCATTCTTAATTTTAGTAGTCCTATTTGTGAAAAAGAAACCAGAATTCTTGATGTATTTATCTTGTAGGATTGTAATGAAGGTGAAACAGGATAATGGGTGTGAAAGAACTTTACAACCTATAACATAGTCTTACGTACGTAGGTTTTGGAGTATATTGTTTGGTTAACATGTAACATCTTGAGTTTTTTTGGAAGGAGTGTAGTGATATTTTCCTAACAGAGACCTCCAAGGTAACACAAAGGCAAGATTCATAGGGAACATAGCTTATGAAAGTCTCATTCTGATTTTTTTTTTTTTTTAATGAGGGGGGTGTAAACTATAATGAATACTTGACTTTGTGGACAGCTTTATGTGTTACAAAGTAGAGAAAGCAGTGAAGTAAATGAGGTTTAATTTTTGGACAAAGAGCAAGAATGATTGTGATTTGAAAGCACTGAGGAAAGAAAGAAAATGGAAAGAAAGTGTCCAATTTATCTGAGAATAAAGATTTGTACTATATTTATAAATGCTAAACATTTGGAGTAGGGGGTAGTGGGAGAAAATGTAAAGAAATTGCATTGTCTCAGATTCTTAAAGGAACACTGGCTCAAGTCAGATGAGAATCTTAAAATTATTGAATCTAATGAAATAAAGTATTTGATGAAGAAATGGGAAGCACGGTAACTGGACAAGGAACTGTAATTGAACTCATATTTTTAATAAAGATCCAGAGAAAAGATGAAAAGAGGCTCAGTTAACCCCACAGCATTGTGAAAGAATACCAAACAGAGCTCAGATTGAGCTACAATTTGAGAAAAGTGCTAAATTCAAGAAGCAGGAAATTTTATTTGTGATTAAGGAAAGTTGGACAGGATTCTAACTCTAGGAATGGATGTCATGATGTTAGCACCTGAAGCAAGAAGTCATAACACCATGGTTTTATTTGAATTCCATCTTCTCCTATAAAGAGGAAGTGGTTGAAACATAGAATCCTTTTTCTCCACACAGCATATTTAGAACCAGTAGAAAAGTTACCTCAAAAGAGGTGCCATGAAAGGTGGAACATGGTATAAATTTTCAGTAACTGAAAATCTGATGGTCTAGCCTAGAAGGTAGTGAAACTTCCATCTCTAGAAGTATTCAAGTAAAGGTCACATGGTTAATATCATTATTGAGTGGAACTTAAGTTGAAGTAGTTATGTTCACTCGCTCAGTCATGTCTGACTCTTTGTGGCCCCATAGACTGTAGCCCTCCAAGCTCTTCTGTCCGTAGGGTTTCCCAGGCAAGAATACTGGAGGAGGTTCCCATTTCCTTCTCCAGGGAATCTTCCCAACCTGTGTCTCCTGCTTGGCAGACAGATTCTTTACCACTGAGCCATCTGGGAAGCCCCCAAAATACAGGACACCTGGTTAAATGTGAATTTTAGATAAACAGTGAATAATTTTTTAGTATAAGTATATATAAGATATTTTATCTAGAAAGCCTTCTTCTAGACATTTTTTTCCCCAATGACTCTCTGGGTCAATTTTTCCTGCTCTCTTATTATACAAGGAATAGGGAAGAAAGAAATTACCAGCACAGCACAGCCCAACACTACTTACAGACTTGACTCCAGGGGTTTTCTCAAGATTATTAAGTTAGAATCCATAGAATCACAAAATTGAAAGGAACTCCTATGTGAAATCTGGAAAAGTCCTTAATTTTAAGAGGAAAATGAATGATTTGGCTTCTCCAAGACAGAACATAATGATGTAGAAAGTTGTTTGCCACAGTTATTGGTTGCTAAGAAAGTTTATGGATTCTCCTTTATTGTAGGTGATTCAAAACCATTTAAAATTCATCCTTGTGCTTGTGGGAATGGAAGATAAACTTCTCCAGGTACATTTTTGCTCTGGAAGCCTATTTTTAAGCCTTACCAGAATTCCCCTGACGTATAATCCCTTCACAGTTTTATAGGACTAAGTTTTTCAGCTCATCGATCCCTGAAGTTCCAGTAATTTCACTACAGATAGTTGTGGGGATAATTTAAGCAAGTCCCATTTCCCCCCAGTTTCCTTTTCCACAACTTTACAAAATAACCCAAGCGTGGGACATTCTGTAAATGTGACAGCCTAGTTTTCAGCCTCTCCTGGGGTTAGAAGCTCTTGTGGCTAACCTTTGAAGAACTAACTCAAAGAAGAAATCTCTTAAATAGTTTGTTGTTGTTCAGTCACTAAGTTGTGTCCAACACTTTGCATCCCCATGGACTGTAGCCCACCAGGCTCTTCTGTCCATGGAATTTCCCAGGCAAGAATACTGGAGTGGGTTGCCATTCCCTTCTCCGTTCAATAGATTGCAAACTGTAATTCATTTTTTGTTGCTTGAATAACATATAAAATGATAGTAATGTTGCTGGGCATGAGGGTGGGGTGAATATTTGACTTATAATTAAAGCCATGTACCCCGAAAAAGGACATTTTAAAATATCCTGCAAAATTTTCTATTATGCATGATTTTTTCAATGTCAGCACTTCCATAAAACCATTTTACTCATTCCATGAAAGAAGCCATAGAAATTAGCTAAAATTAGCAAGTTTTTGTCATATTGAAGGACACCTTCCAAGATGTTTCATGCACATTCAACCTAATTCCCTTGTCTACTCCTGCATATCTCCTTTAAACTAATAGACTTATCCGTGTAACATGTAGCCAAAATCACTTACTATAACCCTAACAATCCTTTGAGCTTCCCTGGTGGCTCAGTAGTAAAGAATCTGCCTGCATATAAGAGAAGCAGATTTGATCCCTGGGTTAAGAAGATCCCCTGGAGAAGAAAATCTCAACCCACTCCAGAATTCTTGCCTGGGAAATTTCATGGATGGAAGAAACTGGCAGGCTATATAGTTCATGGGGGTCACAAAAGAGTTGGACACGACCTTAGTGATTAAACAGCAACAACAATCATTTGAGCTCTTGGGATTCTCCTCTTCATCTAAGCACTGGCTCTTTAGACTGACATATCTGCCTGGTTTGTTCTAACCAAATGAATGGAAACCATCTTAAACTGAACTCTCAACTCTAATACAGAGGTAACTCCTATGCTGGTTGTTTTCTATTGAGAGGTCCCCTTAAAGTAGGAAAGAACTATAAAGGGCTGTCTCTGTTAACATCATGTATGGAACTCACAGTGCTTAAAATAAATATATCTGCTCTAAGCTCTAAAGACCTGTGCATACAAGGGATATATTCAGAGCTTCCTGAGGCAAATTTTGTATGAGTTCTTTGATCTTCCTGGCAAAGGCCCCAATACTTTTATGTTAAGAAAACAAATGGGGAACTCAGAGGCAACGAAAGTACTAAGTACTTAATTTAGGGCCTGGGTTGTTCCTCAGCCTTCTCAACTGACTATGTCAGATGGGATGGTGAAGGTTAGAAAATTCACTAAACTTCCAAAATGACTCTTAACTCATTGATATCTGCTATATGGCACCCCACTCCAGTACTCTTGCCTGGAGAATCCCATGGATAGAGGAGCCTGGAGGGCTGCAGTCCATGGGGTCGCGGGGGGTCGGACACGACTGAGCGACTTCACTCTCACTTTTCACTTTCATGCATTGGAGAAGGAAATGGCAACTCACTCCAGTGTTCTTGCCTGGAGAATCCCAGGGACGGGGGAGCCTGATGTGCTGCCATCTCTGGGGTTGCACAGAGTCGGACACGACTGAAGCGACTTAGCAGCAGCAGCAGCAGCAGCAGAGCAATAGATGTTAGAGTATTTAAAATCTGATTTGGGTGATGGCAGTGCCAAATGCTTCATTTGGGTTACGTGATATATTAAAACATGGGGCTTCCCAGGTGATACTAGTGGTAAAGAACCTGCCTGCCAATGCAGGAGATGTAAGAGATGTGGGTTTGATCCCTGGATGGGAAAATCCCCTGGAGGAGGAAATGGCAACACACTCCAGTATTCTTGCCTGGAGAATCCCATGGACAGTGGAGCCTGGCAGGCTACAGTGCATGGGGCTGTGAAGAGTCAGACATGACTGAAGTGACTTATCATACATGCATACCATGCATGCATGCAATATATTAAAGATTACAGTGTCTAATAAATCATATTCTCTTTGGCTTCTTAGAATCTGGGATAGGAACAATAGGTCTTGGGAATGTCTTGCAAAATCACCTGATTCAAAAAATATAGAAGTAACTTCAATGACATCTCCTCTGGGTCAGTATAGATTCAAGACCTTTAACTAGATTCTTGTTTAAGTATCTGAAGGTCACAGTCTTAGGCAATCTGATTGGGAAACTGGAAGATTCTAAGCAAAGTATTTGCCCTCCTAAAGGATCCCTGATCTATCAAGCACACATAGGAGTTCTGCCTCTCATGTTGAAACCTACTTCTGGAAGTTAATCAGGCATGTTTCACTGGATCTTTGTGATAGCTGAAATATTGGGGGAATTTGAGGTGCTCTTTGTATGCATTTGAACAGTGTTATTGCATTTCATTGGTGTGTTCTAAAGTCAGAGTTGAAAACAGCTGTTAATTGTCATATCATCTTTTCATGCAGTGTCTAAAGACTTGGGTGATACCAATAACCATTCCTGGGTGCAAGCTGGAATTCAGGCAGGAGGGTCAGCAGATAGAGAGGTCCCTTGTTCTTTCAGAGTCCCGTGGAAAGGAATGCTTGGGTATGAGGGCAGCTATAATGCTCTGTGGGTTTGGATTCCAGGAGAGGGACTCTTAACAGCTGTTGTTCTCTTTCAGTAGGGCAAATGTGAGAACAGCTTTGCATGGGAAGAAATGGACAATTTGGGCTTAGGTGCTGGGCATTTGAGTGTTAGAAAGCCAGATGCCCAGCCCTGTGGGATCTAGGAAGCTCCTGGTCCCCTTGGGAGTTTTAATTTGGAAAAAGGAGAGCTACTTGGTCCTAGCTACCTAACTGCAAAGCAGTCTAGAGGAACCTCCCAGTGTCATTCACTAGATTATCCTATCTAACACAAAGTAAAAGAGACAAATGTATATCTGCAGGTTAGTCAAGACTCACCTACAAATCTACTTAAAATCCACCACTCTTGTTCAAAATAGTATCATTTTGTTAGAATTATAAAATATTATATGTGTTTCCTGATACTGTTTCCACTTGAAAAGGTGCTCAGTCACACAGTTTGTCAGACTCTTAGTGACTCCATGGACTGTAGCTCTCTAAACTCTGTGGGATTTTCCCAGTAAGAATACTGCAATGGGTTACCACTTCCTACTTCAGGGGATCCTCCCCATGCAGGGATCAGACCAACGTCTCCTGTGTCTCCTGCATTTCAGGCAGATTCTTTACTGCTGAGCCACTGGGGAAGCATTTTTACTCAAAAAACTCGGTGATTAATTAATATATAGTATAGAGTTTCACACAGCTGAGAGACTAACACTTTTCTCTTTTTTTTCCCCATTGGACTGAGGGTGAGATGAAGTATCCTTCCGGAGCAAACTTAACTTTTTTTGTACAATGGAATTTCACTCTCACTGAGGACATTCAGGAAAAAAAAAGAACAGAAAAATGAGAATAAGCTAGGGCTTGATGCTTAATAAGCAACAAGAATGACAGTGAGAAGTGAAAGTCGTTCAGTCATGTCTGACTCCTTGCAACTATACAGTCCATGGGATTCTCCAGGCCAGAATACTGGAGTGGGTAGCCTTTCCCTTCTCCAGGGGATCTTCCAAACCCAGGGATTAAACCCAGGTCTCCCACACAAAAATAGGGTGTTTTAATAAACAGAGTTGGGGCATAATAGATGGTTCCACATGGTAGATGGAACCATAATAGATGGTCAGGCATGTGCCCAGAGCTCATCTGGTAGACTTTGTCTCAGCAGACCCTATTGAGACTGATAATGCATTGCTTTCTTTGGACAGATTTGTTAGGAATAGTAAGAGTCTGAGCTTATTAGAAATTCCAGGAGGATATAGGGAACTAGAACAGACATGGGCTGAAAATAATTAAAATGTATTGGGAAGTGGGATACCATAGGCAGAGAATATAGTTTGGGGTGACCTTGTTTGTCTTTGTCTGAAATGGCACAGTCTTGATCTGGGATCAAGTAGTGACAGTGAAAGAGGAGCAAAAATAAGACAGGCATAGCAATAATAAAATAATATATATGTAATATGAATTTTGAACATGAAGTCACCAAACTGCTGATCAAAATATTATTCAAAACACTACAAATGTTAGATACATACCTTGAAGACTCAGGAATCTGGCTCTTTAAGGGCTATTTAGCTGCCCCCTCCAAATGAAATAAACCCACACATTTAGGGTACAAACTATGAGTCATCTATAGAGCTTAGCCTTAGGCCAGGGCTTAATAAATATTCGCTGAGTAAGTTAATAGAATTGCAAAGAGCACACCTACTTTGCCAACAAAGGTTCGTCTAGTCAAGGCTATGGTTTTTCCTGTGGTCATGTATGGATGTGAGAGTTGGACTGTGAAGAAGGCTGAGCACCGAAGAATTGATGCTTTTGACCTGTGGTGTTGGAGAAGACCCTTGAGAGTCCCTTGGACTGCAAGGAGATCCAACCAGTCCATTCTGAAGGAGATCAGCCCTGGGATTTCTTTGGAAGGAATGATGCTAAAGCTGAAACTCCAGTACTTTGGCCACCTCATGCGAAGAGTTGACTCACTGGAAAAGACTGTGATGCTGGGAGGGATTGGGGGCAGGAGGAGAAGGGGTCGACAGAGGATGAGACGGCTGGATGGCATCACTGACTCGATGGACGTGAGTCTGAGTGAACTCCGGGAGTTGGTGATGGACAGGGAGGCCTGGCGTGCTGCGATTCATGGGTTCGCAAAGAGTCGGACACGACTCAGCGACTGATCTGATCTGATAAGACAGATAAATTGTTTACTCTGTTTCTGCCTCAAATGTCCCAATGTTTCCTGATTTTAAGTAGACAATGTATAAAGGTATGCTTAGATGACAGACGTAAAAGTTAAAGACATTACATCTTTTCACCAAAAGTATACCTGATTTTAAGATATAGTATTGGTTCAAACCAATATATATTATTGCTACCTCTTTTAAAACAAACCTAAAAAATAGTTTTTAGATGCAAAATATATGATAACCTTAGTTTATTTTAGTTACTAAGAGACAGTTCCACAGAGGGTCTCACTTACCTCATGTTTCTTTAAAATTCCAAGAAGTGTCACTTTTACACTTGCTAAACCTGAACTTCTACTAGTAGGATGCCCTTTAATTGGATCTATGAAAGCAATTCCCCTAGAGTATAGTTACAACCAGTTTACAGAAACCAGTTCAGGGTTTACAGAGAGATAGGAAAAAACAATAACAACACTGAAAAACGGCAAGTCTTCCTTTGCTCAGCTTAATATTTAGAGGAAAAAGTGGGGTTAAGCTTCAGGGGTTCATCTGAATGACAATTTTTTCCTTCCTTGGATTATATGAAATAAAGAAATAAAACAATGTGTTTTATTTCTTTTTATGTAGTTTTCCCCAGTGTTTCAGGATCATGACATTATTAAAGCTGTGAACAGTAATATATGCCCACTGGCAATAGTTCATTCTAGAATTTTCAGAGTAATGATAAACAGTGTTAGATCAATGAAATTGACAGATAATTCAAAAGGGTGTTCTTATTCAGTAAACAATTTCAACATTCCAAGAGAATGCAGTTTTTAGACCTGTTTTTCTGTTGTGAGATTTTGCTTTTTGTAATGATTGTTTTTAACAGTAGTTACATACAGGTAGGAGAGGCACAGTATTGATCTGTTTTTTGATTCAGTTGTCTTGTTTACTTATTTTGGACCTTTCTGTATTTTCGTCTTATCTGGTAGAAATGCAAGTAGACAATTGAATAGTTAAAGGAGAGGCAATCAGAGGAAGAGAGGTAAATGGCTTTGATAATCCATACACTAGCTAATCATCCACCTAATTTTTGAGAATTGATTGGATTCACAAGGCGTGAAATAGAGTCCTGTAAAGTTTTTCTAACTAAATTTCAACTTATTTTTGCTTCCCAGTAACAAACTTTGTGAAGTTCAGAAATCGAATACTAAGAACACACCAGAGATGACTTAGGACCCAAAACAGAAAATAGAAAAGCAGGTATTTGGGGAAACTAGCTGAGTCATCGCAGTGCTTATTAGAAATGGTAGCCTCCACACTGAAGTCTCTACAATCCTGAGGATAAATAATTTTCTTCCATGGATCATTCATGGGCTGATGTAGGTCAACACTTTTCTCTGCTTTCCACTTGCATGTGTGCTAAATCACTTCAGTCGTGTCCGACTCTTTGCTACCTGATGGACTGTAGCCCACCAGACTTCTCTGTCCCTGGGATTCTCTAGGCAAGAATCCTGGAGTGGGTTGCCATTTCCTCCTCCAGGGGATCTTCCAGACCCAGGGATCGAACCCAAATTTCTTACATCTCTCTTGCATTGGTTGTGGGTTCTTTACCACTAGCACCACCTGGGAATAGGCAAAATCATGTTCTCCATGGGCGCATTATTTTTTTTAGGGGGGGAAGCATCATTTCAGTAAATTAGAACAATATGAATTTATTATTAGAGTTGGAACATACTGGATCAATTTGGAATTTAGATCATATTGGAACAATATGAATTTATTAATAGATTACTATTAGATTATTTTTTGTGACTTTGTTAGAAAGTTTTATTAATTAACACAACAAGAATCAATCAATCCTGGTGATTCTTAGGATCCTAAAAAGTATCATTTAGGTCAAAGCATGCTGGTTGGAAATTCTGTTTTGAAATTCTGACTCCTTATTTTAGATTTTTGACTCCTTAAAAATAGCCATTTCACTTGATATGGATTTTTTAGCTAAGAAATGACTCTTTGGTATCTAAAAAAGAGCATTAAAAAATAGAGAAATTTTTTCAAGGACACATTAATCTCATCAAAACTCTCAAAAGGCAACTTTTGCCTTTTGTTATCCTGTTATGTATAATGTTTTTATTGTATGACAGAAATAAAATTGGTTTTTCATTTCAGTTTTTATTATGTACTATCCAGCCTTGCTTGGTTTCATTTATATTGATGTAAATATAACTAGACTGAATGTAGGTGACCAAGAATATGGAACATGTTAAACTATGGAATTGGGGGCTTCTCTCTTATTGGATACCTTGTTCTACAATGTTGTTCTATAACTTTTCCTTTACTTTTCTTTCCTGGGCTTTTGTTTGTGCTGTTTTCACAATTTGGACGTATTCTCTCTAAGTCCAAGTGCCCAGCTCAGTTTGTTGAAAGCCTTGTCTCGTAAGTCCTAAGCTACAAGAGAGATAGCTGTAGAATAGAGTTGATATCATATTTAAACAATATGGTACACTTTATAGATGTGTTAAGAGGATAGATCTCATGTTAAATATTCTTAGCACAGTAGTTTTTAAAAAGCAGGAGGGAGAGAGTTTTAAAAAAAAAGGAATTGCGGATCACAGGTCACACATGTCAGGACTAAAAAGCCATTCAGGAGTCTTGGAGAGAGAAGGATACACTTCGAGTGATGGAATTACCTGGGTGGTCAGGAACTGGCTAGGTTGAAGCCACTAAAACTAGAGTAAACTAAAATCTTGGGAAAGAAAATAAGGAGAACACCAAGTACATAGAGCCAATGCAGGGTGTGAAAGTAATTTCAGAATTTATTTCTAGCTTCCCTGCAGTTTAATGAAGTCCTACTGAGCAGGCACTGAGTTCTACTTATTTTGAGGTCTGGCTCAGCCAGACACTGCCTTCTAGGATTTTCATCTCAGACGGTTTCTCTTCGATGCACTCTCTTTGGTATCCCCAAAGCTACAATTAATATATCCCCTCAATACTCCACCAATATTTCCATTGTATTTTTACTTTCTAATTCAGTTTAATAAATATTGAGTGGCTACAGTGTTTCAGACATTCTGCTGGGAAATACCTTGTCATTTTTTATTGGTCTCCCATTTCCTCCTAAGGCTTCCCAGATGATTCAGTGGTAAAGAATCCGTCTGCCATGCAGGAGACATTTGATCCCTGGGTTGGGAAGATCCCCTGGAGGAGGAAATGGCACCCCACTCCAGTATTCTTGCCTGGAGAATCCCATGGACAGAGGAGCCTGGTGGGCCAGGGTCCATAAGATCACAGAGTTGGACATGACTGAGTACGCATGCACATTGTTCCCTCCTAACATCAAAAAGGAGAATTTGCACTTATTAGAAAATGGAAGAAGATTTCTGACTGGTCTCTTTGTCATGATTGTTAGTATCATCATCTTTTCCAAGCCCACAGCAAACACTTGAAATCCAGAAACTTTATCTGTTTTCATGTATTTTATGAGGATTCAAGTTTCTAAGGTATGCTATCCTGCAATGATACTCTCTTAGATATGGCCACCTTGGGGACCAACTATGGTCTATAATACCAAAGGTACCTCATCACTCAGTCATGTCCAACTATTTGCAACCCCATGGACTGTAGCACGCCAGGTCACCCTGTCCATCTCCAACTCCTGGAGTTTACTCAGACTCATGTCCATTGAGTTGGTGATGCCATCCAACCATCTCATCCTCTGTCCTCCCCTTCTCTTCCTGCCTTTAATCTTTCCCAGCATCAGAGTCTTTTCCAAGGAGTCAGTTCTTCACATCAGGTGCCCAAAGGATTGGAGTTTCAGCTTCAGCATCAGTCCTTCCAATGAATATTCAGGACTGATTTCCTTTAGGAAGGACCCGTTGGATCTCCTTGCAGTCCAAGGGACTCTCAAGAGTCTTCTCCAACACCACAGTTCAAAAGCATCAATTCTTCGGCACTCAGCTTTCTGGATTCCAACTGTCACATCCATACATGACTACTGGAAAACCATAGCCTTGACTAGATGGGCCTTTGTTTGCAATGTCTCTGCTTTTTAATATGCTGTCTAGGTTGGTCATAGCTTTTCTTCCAAGGAGCAAGCGTCTTTTAATTTCATGGCTACAGACAGCTTTTTCTACAAGCAGGTATCCTTACCTTAATGTTTTCCACCCTAGGGTATCTCATATAGTCTTCTGAATGATTTTATGCTTTTTAAAAAGGACATGCTTCTTAGGTTGCTTCTGCTTTCTACCCAGCTGTAAACCCCAAGGGGAAGAATTACGAAGCCAGATTATCTCAGTAAAATGGGGGAAGGGAAAAGAGAAAATATAGCTGAAGTTCTCAAAAATTTACTTCCCAGACAGATATTGAACAAATGACTATTATAGATGAGAAAAATAATTATAGTTATCAGATCAGATAAGTCGCTCAGTCATGTCCAACTCTTTGCGACCCCATGAATCGCAGCACGCCAGGCCTCCCTGTCCATCACCAATTCCCAGAGTTCACTCAGACTCACGTCCATCGAGTCAGTGATGCCATCCAGCCATCTCATCCTCTGTCGTCCCCTTCTCCTTCTGCCCCCAATCCCTCCCACCATCACAGTCTTTTCCAATGAGTCAACTCTCCACATGAGGTGGCCAAAGTACTGGAGTTTCAGCTTTAGCATCATTCCTTCCAAAGAAAATCCAGGGCCGACCTTCTTCAGAATGGACTGGTTGAATCTCCTTGCAGTCCAAGGGACTCTCAAGAGTCTTCTCCAACACCACAGTTCAAAAGCATCAATTCTTCGGCGCTCAGCCTTCTTCACAGTCCAACTCTCACATCCTTACGTGACCACAGGAAAAACCATAGCCTTGACTAGACGAACCTTTGTTGGCAAAGTAACGTCTCTGCTTTTGAATATGCTATCTAGTTTGGTGAGAACTTTCCTTCCAAGGAGTAAGCGTCTTTTAATTTCATGGCTGCAGTCACCATCTGTAGTGATTTTGGAGCCCAGAAAAATAAAGTCTGACACTGTTTCCAGTGTTTCCCCATCTATTTCCCATGAAGTTGTGGGACCGGATGCCGTGATCTTCATTTTCTGAACGTTGAGCTTTAAGCCAGCTTTTTCACTCTCCACTTTCCCTTTCATCAAGAGGCTTCTGAGTTCCTCTTCACTTTCTGCCATAAGGGTGGTGTCATCTGCATATCTGAGGTTATTGATATTTCTCCCAGCGATCTTGATTCCAGTTTGTGTTTCTTCCAGTCCAGTGTTTCTCATGATGTACTCTGCATATAAGTTAAATAAGCAGGGTGACAATATATAGCCTTGAAGAACTCCTTTTCCTATTTGGAACCAGTCTGTTGTTCCATGTGCAGTTCTAACTCTTGCTTCCTGACCTGCATACAAATTTCTCAAGAGGCAGATCAGGTGGTCTAGTATTCCCATCTCTTTCAGAGTTTTCCACAGTTTATTGTGATCCACACAGTCAAAGGCTTTGGCATAGTCAATAAAGCATAAATAGATGTTTTTCTGGAACTCTCTTGCTTTTTCCATGATCCAGCAGATGCTGGCAATTTGATCTCTGGTTCCTCTGCCTTTTCTAAAACCAGCTTGAACATCAGGAAGTTCACGGTTCACATATTGCTGAAGCCTGGCTTGGAGAATTTTGAGCATTATTTTACTAGCGTGTGAGATGAGTGCAATTGTGCGGTAGTTTGAGCATTCTTTGGCATTGCCTTTCTTTGGGATTGGAATGAAAACTGACCTTTTCTAGTCCTGTGGCCACTGCTGAGTTTTCCAAATTTGCTGGCATATTGAGTGCAGCCCTTTCACAGCATCATCTTTCAGGATTTGAAAGAGCTCAACTGGAATTCCATCACCTCCACTAGCTTTGTTCGTAGTGATGCTTTTTAAGGCCCACTTGACTTCACATTCCAGGATGTCTGGCTCTAGGTCAGTGATCACACCATCGTGATTATCTGGGTCGTGAAGATCTTTTTTGTACAGTTCTTCTGTGTATTCTTGCCATCTCTTCTTAATATCTTCTGCTTCTGTTAGGTCCATACCATTTCTGTCCTTTATCAAGCCCATCTTCGCATGAAATGTTCCTTTGGTATCTCTGATTTTCTTGAAGAGATCTCTAGTCTTTCCCATTCTGTTGTTTTCCTCTATTTCTTTGCATTGATCACTGAAGAAGGCTTTCTTATCTCTTCTTGCTGTTCTTTGGAACTCTGCATTCAGATGTTTATATCTTTCCTTTTCTCCTTTGCTTTTTGCTTCTCTTCTTTTCACAGCTATTTGTAAGGCCTTCCCAGACAGCCATTTTGCTTTTTTGCGTTTCTTTTCCATGGGTATGGTCTTGATCCCTGTATCCTGTACAAGGTCACGAACCTCATTCCATAGTAGATCAGGCACTCTATCTATCAGATCTAAGCCCTTAAATCTATTTCTCACTTCCTCTGTATAATCATAAGGGATTTGATTTAGGTCATACCTGAAGGGTCTAGTGGTTTTCCCTACTTTCTTCAATTTCAGTATGAATTTGGCAATAAGGAGTTCATGGTCTGAGCCACAGTCAGCTCCTGGTCTTGTTTTTGCTGTCTGTATAGAGCTTCTCCATCTTTGACTGCAAAGAATATAATCAATCTGATTTTGGTGTTGACCATCTGGTGATGTCCATGTATAGAGTCTTCTCTTGTGTTGTTGGAAGAGGGTGTTTGTTATGACCAGTGCGTTTTCTTAGCAAACCTCTTTTAGTCTTTGCCCTGCTTCATTCCGTATTCCAAGGCCAAATTTGCCTGTTACTCCAGGTGTTTCTTGACTTCCTACTTTTGCATTCTAGTCCCCTATAATGAAAAGGACATCTTTTTGGGTGTTAGTTCTAAAAGGTCTTGTAGGTCTTCATAGAACCGTTAGCTACCTAATAAATTTGGAGGATTTATTTCCCCCAAACAGTCAAACACACTAGTATTAAGTTACCTTTATGTCTAGCATTGGCGAAGGAAATGGCAACCCACTCCAGTACTCTTGCCTGGAAAATCCCACGGACGGAGGAGCCTGGTAGGCTTCAGTCCATGGGATTGCGAAGAGTCAGACACGATTGAGCGACTTCACTTTTACTTTTCACTTTCATGCGTTCGAGAAGGAAATGGCAACCCACTCCAGTGTTCTTGCTTGGAGAATCCCAGGGACAGCAAAGCCTGGTGGGCTGCCGTCTGTGGGGTCGCACAGAGTTGGACATGACTGAAGTGACTTAGCATGCCTAGCATGTTCAAAAGCAGAGACATTACTTTGTCACCAAAGGTCCGTCTAGTCAAGGCTATGGTTTTTCCAGTAGTCATGTATGGATATGAGAGTTGGACTGTGAAGAAAGCTGAGCGCTGAAGAATTGATGCTTTTGAACTGCTGTGGTGTTGGAGAAGACTCTTGAGAGTCCCTTGGACTGCAAGGAGATCCATCCAGTCCATTCTAAAGGAGATCAGCCCTGGGTGCTAAAGCTGAAACTCCAGTACTTTGGCCACCTCATGCGAAGAGTTGACTCATTGGAAAAGGCTCCGATGCTGGGAGGGATTGGGAGCAGGAGGAGAAGGGGACGACAGAGGGATGAGATGGCTGGATGGGATCACCGACTCGATGGATGTGAGTTTGAGTGAACTCTGGGAGTTGGTGATGGACAGGGAGGCCTGGCGTGCTACAGTCCATGGGGTCACTAAGAGTCGGACTGAGCAACTGAACTGAACTGAACTGAACTGATGTCTATCACCAACCCACTCCAGTAGTCTTGCCTGGAAGTCCCATGAACAGCGTCACAAAGAGTGGGACACAGCTGAAGAGACTTAGCATGCATGGCTTGGCATGCCTATCACAGAGTCACTTATTAGAAAAAAAGACATAGATATTAGTGCTCAGTAATGAGAGTATTCAAATAAAGTGTTCAAATAAAGTTACATCTGTAAAAGGATGTAGTTCATGCATGGGTACATGGGCATTTAAATGATGGTGATATTGACATTAGAAAATTAATATATATTTATATGCAAAATACAGTTTACAAAGAATATGATTAACAAGATACATACCCATGTTATACCAGTGGTTATGACTAAGTAGTCCATTTAGTGGGAATTCAACAGTTTTCGGCTTTATTCTTTTTGTTCTCGCATTTTAAAATTTTTCTCCAAGGAATGTGTATTGTCTCTTAACCATGAAAATAAAACTAATGAACAATTTTGAATTTCAAAAAGATCTAACTGCTTCCATCTAGTAAGTGTTTATTGTGTGTGGTCACTTTGGTAGGCACTTTACATACATTATTTCTATTTTTCTCCCCAGTGTTAAGAATTGGTATAAAATGGAATTTTTTCCTATTTATTTCCTTTATTTGTTTCTAGAAGAGGAAGTGTTAATCAGATTGGTAGATGAGAAAGCCCTGTTTCCTTCTCGGCAGGGTTGCTGTATAGTAACAGGCTCTTTTCTCACAGGCCACCCCCCTTCTGCTCCATCCATGTGATTAAGTAAAGAAGAACCCTCCACCCATGGCTTTCTTTTTTCCTTTCTCTATGATTATTATCTTAACATACTTGCTGTAATTTGGATAAAATGTGGTGATGAAGGGACTTTAAGTATGGAGTAAGAAGAAGAAATCTGATTTTTAAAAATTTAACTGTGGAGGAATTTCCACACAAATGGCTGCATTAGATTTTATGGAATTCATGTATGTTTGTTTCCCAGCAAGGGGATAGATTTCTCAGGAAAGCAGCATTGTGTTAGTTCTACATCTTTGGTAGTATTTTCCATTTCAGTGATGGCTATAACTTTGCTTAACAGTGTATCATCCACTAATGGGCATGTAAGTGAAGCTCTACTAATTGGAGAATCAAAAAGCTGCACAAGCAATGAGACATAAAGTGATAAAATATGTGCCTTAACTGATGATTTTTAATGCTACTGAAATATATTTTTAAAAATCAGAGTAATAGATTCTGAAAATGTATTGCAATATTTTAAATTTCTTTTATATTTACAATTTTATGCCAAATTCTTTTCATGTACCTAAATAAGCATATTATATTGGGCTTCTCTGGTGGCTCAGATGGTAAAAAAACTGCCTGCAATGCCGGGGACCTGGGTTCGATCCCTAGGTCAGGAAGATCCCCTGGAGAAGGGAATGCGTATGGATAAGATACCCATTAAGTCATGAGAATTACAACCTGTCATGGCCTAACTGATCCTTATATATCTAACGTAGATCTTGGAGTTGAAAATTTCACTCCAGTTGGTTTTTAGTATATAGAAATAGGTCATTCACTTGATTCACATAGCTCGTTTTATTTGTGTAAGTCTATTTAGTCTTTACTGTCGTCGTTCAGTTGCTAAGCTGTGTCTGACTCTTTGCAACTCCATGGACTGCAGCACAGCAGCTCCTCTGTCCTCCACTATCTCCTGGAGTTTCCTCAGATTCATGCCCATTGAGTTAGTGATTCTAACCATCTTTACTACCTAAGCCTGAATTTATATGGCTGTTGTTGTTCACAACAACAACAGTGATGCCATCCAACCATCTCATTCTCTATTGCCCCCTTCTCCTCTTGATTTCAATCTTTCCCAGCATCAGGGTTTTTTCCAGTGAGTCAGCTTATCTCATCTGGTGGCCAAAGTATTGGGGTTCAGCTTCAGCATCAGTCCTTCCACATTTCATTTTCTTGGCCTCCAAAATCAACATGGACAGTGACTGCAGCCACAAAATTAAAAGACGCTTGCTCCCTGGAAGAATAGCTATGACAAAACTTAACAGTGTATTAAAAAGCAGAGACATCTATTGTCAATAAAGGTCTGTATAGTCAAAGCTATGGCTTTTTCAGTAGTCATGGATGGGTGTGAGAGTAAGGCTAAATTTATATGGTACTTTATACTTTGCAGTGTAGTATGTTTTTTAATCCACTGTTCAATTTTTGTCTACCGAGTATCAATCTTGCTAATACTAGTACCAACTTCTTTGTACTTTACCACTCCTCTATTCCATGAGGTTCTGAGGGGACTGCCATTCTCCAAGGTAATTTGATAGTGTAGGAGGCTTGTAAGGTACTGGAGATCTGGCTGTGATTACAATGAGGACATTTTTAACATTGAATGAAATACTATATACAAACACTGGGAAATAGAAGAAAAGTTATGATATTGTCTCAGTCATGTCCTCTGCCAAAGAGAGGATTCCAACCATTAGTAGAAAAGATAAAGA
Organism: Bos indicus; assembly: GCF_029378745.1. NCBI lineage: Eukaryota > Metazoa > Chordata > Mammalia > Artiodactyla > Bovidae > Bos > Bos indicus. The sequence continues at coordinate 66,061,024 of NC_091765.1, read as the reverse complement.
ATGAGGAAAAGGAAAGCTAACAAATTCTGAGACCTGGCATTTCTATCTTATCACTCTATGTCTGTTATAGGTAGCATTTCTAACCTTCCCAGTTAAGTAAATTGGTAATTTATTTTTTAGCTTGTTTCATATTATTTGCATACAAAATGTGAGTGACCTCATAGAAGTGAAGTCGCGTAGTCGTGTCCGACTCTTTGCGACCCCATGGACTGTAGCCTACCAGGCTCCTCCATCCATGGGATTTTCCAGGCAAGGGTACTGGAATAGGTTGCCATTTTCTTCTCCAGGGAATCTTCCCAACCCAGGGACTGAACCCGGTCTCCCGCATTGTAAGCAAACACTTTACCATCTGAGCCACCAAGCTTATGCCCAGTATATGTGACTTTTCATTAGTAAGACCCTACTTCAAAGAAAGGTAAATAGAATGACCTACTTTATAGATGCAGTCATTCTGCTTCCTTTGTCAATTTGGGGTTTATTCAGTAGGCTCATTTACAAAGTAGAAAAATAGAACGAGTATGGAGATGCTGGTGTGCTCAATAAAATGGACTTCCCCCTTACCAAGACTGACCTGGCTACATCCACCGAGAGTGCCTAATTTTCCCAAATTGTTGACAAACATCACCTAATATGAAATGATATTTCTAGGAGATCAGCCAACTACCTAGTTATGGGTCAACTACATTGAATTTCTTTCATTTTAAAATGCCAACAGTCTACAACCTCAAAAATACATATTTTGAATTTGGTTTTGTTTTCTTACCTGTAATGTTTCTGTCAGAGCCATTATTCATCAATTTCCTGAATGTTCTAATATTGTCAAAATATTCCACACAAACCATCTTTTCATATTCTGTTTGACTTCACAGTGGAACAAGGGATGTAGTGGACCAAGGCCTTGGGTTCCCTAGACTTTTCATGAATCCCACTTGAGGTACCAGGTTAGAATTTATAACTGTTTCAGTAGTGCAAAAAGAACTAAGTTGAACATAGAACTGGTGATGGACAGGGAAGCCTGGCATGCTGTAGTCCATGTGGTCACAAAGAGTCAGAAACGACCGAGTGACTGAACTGAACACAGAATATGTAGGAAAGGATTGAAGGGAAGACTTGAAAACCAAGCCTTGAGGTGTTCAGAAACTAGAGCAGTTCTGTTTTTGTCTACAGTAGATGATGCTGACTGAATCTCTAAGGCACTGTCATCAGAATCTCAGCTCTAATTTTGGTTTCTCTCTGTGTGTGTTTTTCCAGACACTATCATTTCTGGAGTGGAGAATCTGGTTGGCTTAGTTTGGGTCTGTGCTTACTTCTGTGATAAATGTGGGGAGAAAGAAGTATATTAAATATTAGGCATCCAAGGACTGGACTGTAGTAGCTATTACTTTTGCTTCCTCAGGATGTTTCCTTTGTGTCTCCCTCTTTTCCCTGCTGCCCACCATTTAATAATAGAAAGTTTGTTCTCCTAGCTATATGGTTGAACATATGATCTGAGCTATTGATAAGCAAATCTAGCTGTTACTGTGGTGACTGTTTCTAATTTCAAAAGGATAATAGTCATTCTTTGTCTATCATATTGAAATTCATCATAAGCTATAAAATCTCCTTTGCAAGGATAATTTACAGTTAAAAATATTTTCATATGGTTTATAAGTTTATTTTCTTAGGTGTAATAAATGAAGACATTGACTTCACATAATAAAAATGATGTGGAGTTGTGGAGTAATGCACTATTTTACGGAGAAGGCAATGGCACCCCACTCCAGTACTCTTGCCTGGAAAATCCCATGGATAGAGGAGCCTGGTAGGCTGTAGTCCATGGGGTCGCTAAGAGTCGGACACGACTGAGCGACTTCCCTTTCACTTTCCACTTTCATTCATTGGAGAAGGAAGTGGCAACCCACTCCAGTGTTCTTTCCTGGAGAATCCCAAGGACAGGGGAGTCTGGTGGGCTTCTGTCTTTGGGGTCGCACAGAGTTGGACACGACTGAAGCGACTTAGCAGCAGCAGCACTATTTTAATTTTATTAATTTTATAGAGAAGATGAGTATGGATTGCCTCCAAATTACTTATAATGTATAAACAAAAGATTTTGCAGTTGTTCAACTAGATGATAAATTGGAGCAAAAGAGTGTAAGCATGCTAACCTGAAGACAAAGAAAAAAAGTCAAAACAATTAGGGTTGTATTTATGTTTCAGATATAGGTAATCACAGATCTGATGTTTTAATTCTTAGGGAACCAACCAAATCCTGCCAGAGATTGTATGCCTGAATAATTCTGTACTTTTTCCTTAGAGTAACTTATTATATTGGTTCTGAAATTTTTGGTTTTATGTTCTTTGTCCCCATATCACACAGTGAGGCAGAGACTGTCATTCATTTCTGTATCTCATAATCTACTCTTTAGTTCAGAACATGACAACACAGAACATAATGGTCACAGACATAACACATGAGTTTTGGCTTTAGTGAAAGCTGTTTGATTATTGGATTTACCAAGTTCGAGCCATGTAACCAGGAGTAAATTGTTGACCCTAATCATGCTTATTACATTTTTATATGTGATCTGGGAATAATATTGCCTCTTTGGGTAATGTAAGAATTAGGTGTGATAATGTAAATAAATTCCTAATCACAGTCTTGACATAAATTTTAGATGAAATATAGTTAGTAGCATTGGTTATCCAATAAATATTTTTGGCTTCTTAAGTGAATGGTTATTTAATTCTTCTTGGTAAAATCTGTGTTTTTTTGTCTAAAAATTATATCAATGAATGTAAATATTTCCGGTATCTACAATGCAAGAGTATTATCTTGTGTTTGATATAGTATTTTTGAATGTATGCAGTTATAAAAATGCAGTATTACTGAGTAAGAACACATGCCTACTGCATAAAATATTGTTACATAAGAAGAATGAGTCTTGTAATTGAATAAAATAGGCACAGGGACCATTGAACTACTACAGTGAAAGTTTGGTTTCATTGATTACTCTGCTAGCTGAATTAACAGATGCTATAAATACTAGCAAATATCTTAATGCTGATGGAGCTAATTGATATATCAAACTATTCAGTGGATCGTCAGCTGATGTGATTAAATATGCAAGATGTAAGTGATATTTTAAAATGTCTACTAATTCTATATGCTTCATCTCACACATTAACACCACACATTTTTAAATTTGAGTGTAACAGTGGCAAGCTGTTTAAGTATGTCATTCATAATTGCAATTGATATATAGTGCTTATTTTTCTTGTTCTGCTAGTAAACAAATATTTTGGTAGGGTAGTCATGAAAAATAATGAAACTTAAGATCTGCATGCATTTACCTGTAACTATGGTATTACTAGGAGAAAATACTGATAGCATAGAGAATTCAGAATACAACTTGTTTTGCCAAATGCATGTTATTGTCATAGTTACTTTATATTGAGAGAGAAAAATTAATGAAAATAGCAGATTTTGTAAATCCCTTTAGAAGAAATACAAACAGTAAGGATAGTGATACGAAGGGTTTTAGCCTTGTTCTGGATACTCCCGAGAAAGAATCTGGACCTTTTCAATGTATTACAGAATTTGATTTTTAGATCATGTCTCTCACACCTGCTTTCCCCTCACCTCATAGCCACTTTAACCACAAGGAAGGTCTTGTCTTTGTTGTGGGAAGGAATCATTTCACTCTGAATCAATGAGGATAGTGTTAAAATTAGTAACTGGTGGTAATAGTAATAGGTCACCCTTTTTGAATACTTATTCTGTGTCAGGTACTATGTAACCACTTTTCAGGTGTTATTTATTCATTATTAGTTCTGTGCCTACTAAATCTTGGACATTTAAGAACTAGGAATATAACATAAAATAGGAAAAATGATGGAAATTCATGTCAGAGCTTATATTTTGTTGAGAATATATTGAAAAATAGATTGCTGTGTTATTTAATCCTTTTCCTCTTTATTCATTTGGTTCCAGTATTATCTTCATCTACCATTGAAGAAATGGAGGTTTAAAAGAAACCCACAATGCTGTGGCTCAGATTGTAAAGAATCTTCCTGCAATGCAGGAGACCCAGGCTTGATCCCTGGGTCAGGAAGACCTCCTGGAGAAAGGAATAGCTACCGATTCCAATATTCTACCCTGGAGATTTCTATGAACAGAGGAGCCTGGTGGGCCTGTAGTTGTTCTATGGGGTCCCAAAGAGTAGGAATGATGGCAAGACTAACACTTTGTTAATTTGCTTTACAGTTCAGTTTGGTCCAGTCGCTCAGTTGTATCCAACTCTTTGCGACCCCATGGACTGCAGCACACCAGGCCTCCCTGTCCATTGCCAACTCCTGGAGTTTACTCAAACTCATATCCATTGAGTCGGTGATACCATCCAACTATCTCATCCTCTGTCCTCCCCTTCTCCTCCTGCCTTCAATCTTTCCCAGCATCAGGGTCTTTTCAAATGAGTCAGCTCTTCGCATCAGGTGGCCAAAGTATTGGGGTCTCAGCTTCAACATCAATCCTTCCAATGAATATTCAGGACTGATTTCCTTTAGCATGGACTGGTTGGATCTCCTTGCGGTCAAAGGGACTCTCAAGAGTCTTCTCCAACACCACAGTTCAAAAGCATCAATTCTTTGGCACTCAGCTTTCTTTAGAGTCCAACTCTCAACATCCATACATGACTACTGGAAAAACCATAGCTTTGACTAGATGGACCTTTGTTGGCAAAGTAGTGTCTCTGCTTTTTAGTATGCTGTGTGGGTTGGTCATGACGTTTCTTCCAATGAGCAAGTATCTTTTAATTTCATGGCTGCAATCACCATCTGCAGTGATTTGGGAGCCCCCAAAAGTAACGTCTGTCACCGTTTCCCCATCTATTTGCCATGAAGTGATGGGACCAAGTGCCATGATCTCAGTTTCCTGAATGTTGAGTCTTAAGCCAATTTTTTTACTCTCTTCTTTCACTTTCATCAAGAAGCTCTTTATTTATTTATTTATTTTTAATTTTATTTTATTTTTAAACTTTACATAATTGTATTAGTTTTGCCAAATATCAAAATGAATCCATCACAGGTATACATGTGCTCCCCATCCTGAACCCTCCTCCCTCCTCCCTCCCCTTAGCATCCCTCTGGGTCGTCCCAGTGCACTAGCCCCAAGCATCCAGTATCGTGCATGGAACCTGGACTGGCATCTCATTCATACATGATATTTTACGTGTTTCAATGCCATTCTCCCAAATATTCCCACCCTCTCCCTCTCCCACAGAGTCCATAAGACTGTTCCATACATCAGTGTCTCTTTTGCTGTCTCGAACACAGGGTTATTGTTATCATCTTTCTAAATTCCATATATATGCATTAGTATACTGTATTGGTGTTTTTCCTTCTGGCTTACTTCACTCTGTATAATAGGCTCCAGTTTCATCCACCTCATTAGAACTGATTCAAATGAATTCTTTTTAATGGCTGAGTAATACTCCATTGTGTATATGTACCATAGCTTTCTTATCCATTCATCTGCTGATGGACATCTAGGTTGCTTCCATGTCCTGGCTATTATAAACAGTGCTGCGATGAACATTGGGGTACACATGTCTCTTTCCCTTCTGGTTTCCTCAGTGTGTATGCCCAGCAGTGGAATTGCTGGATCATAAGGCAGTTCTATTTCCAGTTTTTTAAGGAATCTCCACACTGTTCTCCATAGTGGCTGGACTAGTTTGCATTCCCACCAACAGTGTAAGAGGGTTCCCTTTTCTCCATACCCTCTCCAACATTTACTATTTGTAGACTTTTGGATTGCAGCCATTCTGACTGGTGTGAAATGGTACCTCATAGCGGTCTTGATTTGCATTTCTCTGATAATGAGTGATGTTGAGCATCTTTTCATGTGTTTGTTAACCATCTGTATGTCTTCTTTGGAGAAATGTCTATTTAGATCTTTGGCCCATTTTTTGATTGGGTCATTTATTTTTCTGGAGTTGAGCTGTAGGAGTTGCTTGTATATTTTTGAGATGAGTTGTTTGTCAGTTGCTTCATTTGCTATTATTTTCTCCCATTCTTAAGGCTGTCTTTTCACCTTGCTGATAGTTTCCTTTGATGTGCAGAAGCTTTTAAGGTTAATTAGGTCCCATTTGTTTATTTTTGCTTTGATTTCCAATATTCTGGGAGGTGGGTCATAGAGGATCCTGCTGTGATGTATGTCAGAGAGTGTTTTGCCTATGTTCTCCTCTAGGAGTTTTATAGTTTCTGGTCCTATGTTTAGATCTTTAATCCATTTTGAGTTTATTTTTGTGTATGGTGTTAGAAAGTGTTCTAGTTTCATTCTTTTACAAGTGGTTGACCAGTTTTCCCAGCACCACTTGTTAAAGAGATTGTCTTTAATCCATTGTATATTCTTGCCTCCTTTGTCAAAGATAAGGTGTCCATATGTGCGTGAAATCTTAAAAATTAGAGCAGAAATAAATGCAAAAGAAACAAAAGAGACCATAGCAAAAATCAACAAAACCAAAAGCTGGTTCTTTGAAAGGATAAATAAAATTGACAAACCATTAGCCAGACTCATCAAGAAACAAAGGGAGAAAAATCAAATCCATAAAATTAGAAATGAAAATGGAGAGATCACAACAGACAACACAGAAATACAAAGGATCATAAGAGACTACTATCAACAATTATATGCCAATAAAATGGACAACGTGGAAGAAATGGACAAATTCTTAGAAAAGTACAACTTTCCAAAACTCGACCAGGAAGAAATCGAAAATCTTAACAGACCCATCACAAGCGCAGAAATTGAAACTGTAATCAAAAATCTTCCAACAAACAAAAGCCCAGGTCCAGATGGCTTCACAGCTGAATTCTACCAAAATTTAGAGAAGAGCTAACACCTATCCTGCTCAAACTCTTCCAGAAAATTGCAGAGGAAGGTAAACTTCCATACTCATTCTATGAGGCCACCATCACCCTAATACCAAAACCTGACAAAGATCCCACAAAAAAAGAAAACTACAGGCCAATATCACTGATGAACATAGATGCAAAAATCCTTAACAAAATTCTAGCAATCAGAATCCAACAACACATTAAAAAGATCATACACCATGACCAAGTGGGCTTTATCCCAGGGATGCAAGGATTCTTCAATATCTGCAAATCAATCAATGTAATACACCACATTAACAAATTGAAAAATAAAAACCATATGATTATCTCAATAGATGCAGAGAAAGCCTTTGACAAAATTCAACACCCATTTATGATAAAAACTCTCCAGAAAGCAGGAATAGAAGGAACATACCTCAACATAATAAAAGCTATATATGACAAACCCACAGCAAACATTATCCTCAATGGTGAAAAATTGAAAGCATTTCCTCTAAAGTCAGGAACAAGACAAGGGTGCCCACTTTCACCATTACTATTCAACATAGTTTTGCAAGTTTTGGCCACAGCAATCAGAGCAGAAAAAGAAATAAAAGGAATCCAAATTGGAAAAGAAGAAGTAAAACTCACTATTTGCAGATGACATGATCCTCTACATAGAAAACCCTAAAGACTCCACCAGAAAATTACTAGAACTAATCAATGACTATAGTAAAGTTGCAAGATATAAAATCAACACACAGAAATCCCTTGCATTCCTATACACTAATAATGAGAAAACAGAAAGAGAAATTAAGGAAACAATTCCATTCACCATTGCAACAGAAAGAATAAAATACTTAGGAATATATCTATCTAAAGAAACTAAAGACCTATATATAGAAAACTATAAAACACTGGTGAAAGAAATCAAAGAGGACACTAATAGATGGAGAAATATACCATGTTCATGGATTGGAAGAATCAATATAGTGAAAATGAGTATACTACCCAAAGCAATTTATAGATTCAATGCAATCCCTATCAAGCTACCAACGGTATTCTTCACAGAGCTAGAACAAATAATTTCACAATTTGTATGGAAATACAAAAAACCTCAAATAGCCAAAGCGATCTTGAGAAAGAAGAATGGAACTGGAGGAATCAACCTACCTGACTTCAGGCTCTACTACAAAGCCACAGTTATCAAGACAGTATGGTACTGGCACAAAGACAGAAATATAGATCAATGGAACAAAATAGAAAGCCCAGAGATAAATCCACGCACATATGGACACCAAGAAGCTCTTTAGTTCTTCTTCGCTTTCAGCCATATGGGTGATGTCATCTGCATACCTGAGATTACTGATATTTCTCCTGGCGATCTTGACTCCAGCTTGTGCTTCATCCAGCCCAGTGTTTTGGATGATGTACTCTGCATATCTTTTAGGCAATGGCTATTTTAGGATTGAACCCAGGAACTAAAGCCCTGCAGTGTCTTGCTCTACCATGATATTCTGTTTTTCCTAGTCTACTGCTTCTTTCTTTACAGCCCTGTTCATGTCTTGAGAAAACTGAAGTTTCTCCCTGGCAGCATCTGTTATCCACATATTCTGTCTTCATTCTAATGATACAGATGAATTTTCTGTGTGCCATTCTGGAGCCACTTCCTCCGTTTGTACCCAGGATCCCTCTGCTCTTGTCTAGTTAAGGACCTTGTTCTAGCAAATTTCCCCTTTCTTTCCTGCATTAGTATTTTCCTCTCTCACTCTCTCTCTAGATCTACTGGATCATTCCCAATTAGAAGACATAAATTCTATTATTTTCTGTTATTTAAAACACTTGTGCATGCATGCACATGGGCACACATTCTCTTTACCTCAGTTTACCCTTCAGTTACTGACTCATTTATCTGTTCTTTGTTAAAAGCAGAATTTCTCATGAGTAATCCATACTGGTTGTATTCAATTGCACTTCTTCCACATTTTCTTAAAACCATTACATGCAAGCTATCACTCTTATTTCACACTGAAGTTTCCTTAAGTCCAAAGGCTTCTGAATTCCTAAATCCAGGTGTCATTTGTCAGTTCCCATTAGCTTATTATTGACATTTGGCACAAATAATAACTCTCTTCTCCTTGAAATTCCTTCTATACTTAGTTTCCAGTTGAATACACTCTTCTGTTTTGTTATTTAGTGGTAGCTTTTTCTCAGTCGCTTATCAGTTTTTCTTCATCTGGTCGTCCTTCTAATGATAAAATGAGCCTGGGCTCAGTTTCTAATAATTTTACTTCTTTTGCTGCTATACTCATTTGATGATCTCATCTAGTCTTGATTTTTAAATACAAATATATAATCTGTGATAAACTATACTATTGCACTCACTCACTCATTCTTCGTGTTCTTGCAACAAGGTTTCACATTCTTTTCTCTTGTAGCACTGTTTTATCTTCAGGGCACAGGAGAATTCCTAATGGAAAGTAAATATATCTTTGGATAAATTTTCTCCAGTTAAAATAAACATTCTACTGTCTTTTCTAAAATTGCCAATAATTGCATCTAGTCTTTTGCCAACAACTTGGAAATAATGATAGCCATTGTCCTGTTTAGTGCTTGGATTTTCTATCAACTTCAGGCTTCTTTTAACACCTCGGAAAACAGGGATCTCACTACCTCCAAAGGTTCTTGTTTCCTCAAAAGATAGCTTTAATGTTTATAATTCTCTTCCTTGTGTTGAGCCAAAATCTCTCTCTAAAGTTCTGTTCTAATTTGTCTTACTTTTTCCCCTTTGAACCCCATCTACTGTTTTTGCAGACCTCATAAATAATGGAAGGTTTTGGCTGTCTATATATCTTGCTGCTATAACAGATTTTACTTTGTATGTGGAGAAAATGACATTATTCAGGAGCTTCGTATTATACATCAATACATAATGCAGGGCGCGGTTCATTGCAATATGACCCAATTAGAAAAAAGCATTTAAATAACATATTTATCACTGAACAGTAAGATATTAAGCTAATAAAAGTAGTGCACAGTTATGTGCAATCTATTTGAGGGAAATGTAAGATTCTAAAAAGTGGACATTATGGTTTCCATGATGAAAGATTTAAAGTCATCCTAAAGTACAGTGACTTTTTGCAATCGCATTAGAGCACCAAACTGAATAGAGATGATCCCTTTAACAATACATGACTATAGTGCTAAAATTTGGCTCCAGAGGGCCCAATACTCTGGTTTGCAAAATACAGTCTTGTAAGATAGGCTTTGCATAACATACTGGAAGTCCTCTTTTACTTTCCTATAAAGAATATAGCTTGTCTTTTCTTAGTCATTTTCTTTAATAGTAATAAAGAATAACTAGCAAACCCTGTATATTTGCTGTATATATATATATTTTTAAATTTTATTTTATTTTTAAACTTTACATAATTGTATTAGTTTTGCCAAATATCAAAATGATATTTTTAAGTATCAAGCAGTATCACGTATAATATCTAGGTTAAGGTTAAGTCACTTCAGTCGTGTCCGACTCTGTGCGACCCCATAGACGGCAGCCCATCAGGCTCCCCCATCCCTGGGATTCTCCAGGCAAGAACACTGGAGTGGGTTGCCATTTCCTTCTGTCTAGAGTAGGGCTAATTATGTAATTGAGGTAACAAATCAGAATATTAAAAGTTTCAGAAGTCTAATTTTATTTCAAAGATGCAGAAACATCATTGCATATTTGACAGTAAATGATACCTCTTTATTTATATTTCCAAGTAAAAATAACCTGCCTTATTATATAATGCCTTGTGTTTCTGAGTGAATAACTTGCTGTGTGAATTGAATAGTCAAAGTGTAAATTTTACATGTAGTTAAATCTCTGATGCATTTAACTGTTCTCCTTTTGGAGTCAAGATCAACCTTAGGAAAAGTAGTCCCTTCACTGCTCTCAAGAGAGTTTGTTATCAGCTACTGTTTTTACTCACCAGTGATAAGATTTGAGAAGAGGAGAGGCTCTGGTGAAAATGGAGCTTTCAAAATAGATGGAGATGTGAAAGTAGGGTATATAACAAAGAAGGAGGAAAGAAAAGTCATCGATAACTCTCTATAGCCAATCAGTCCAGCAAACCATAGTTCACATGGAATTTGGAGAAACAGATAATAGTCTACCAATGGAAAAAGAGTAAGATAGACATCACCTTCCTCCTAAAGTCAAGTATTCCATTTTGTGCCAACATAATAAGACGATCTGGAGAAGGCACTGGCAACCCACTCCAGTACTCTTGCCTGGAAAATCCCATGGACGAAGGAGCCTTGTAGGCTGCAGTCCATGGGGTCGAGAAGAGTCAGACACGACTGAGTGACTTCACTTTCACGCATTGGAGAAGGAAATGGCAACCTCCTCCAGTGTTCTTGCCTGGAGAATCCCAGGCAAGAGGGGAGCCTGGTGGGCTGCCGTCTGTGGGGTTGCACAGAGTCTGACATGACTGAAGCAACTTAGCAGCAGTAGCAGCAATAAGACTATCCACAAAAGATTTAGAGTGGAAAATTGGTGATAGGCATGAAAAATTAATAAAACTAAAGCACTGGAGCAGTACTGTATAGACTAATGGGGAGTTAGTATAATTTCTCTGCATATGAGGACATGGTCAGGCAAATTTAAAATCCAGGGCAGAATCTTTGAAAGTAGCCATTAATAGAAGAATTGAGTTCTAAAATAATGAATTATAATTGTATGGCTAGCCAATGCAAGTAAGGAAGGATGCATTTGTAAAATCATCTGCAAAAATTGGAGGCATCTTTCAAGAAGGGATTATTGGCTATTTGAACTGTTGAAAACAATAAAAGGTGAAAGCCTTAACTGAAAAACAGCTATGAAAAACATAACCTAACCAAATCTGTAACAGACTTTTTAGAAACTGTTAATGGGCTAGATTCCTGAAAGAGCAATGCTTAAGAGCAAATATCCAGGTCAGTTTAAAGAGAAAAACTGGATGAGGGAATTAGGAGGCTATGTGTTTCCAGTTACTATAGGCAATACAGCCTTCTCAGGATCATGAAATTAAGTTTACTCATTGTCTGACTGAAACATCCTTCTCAGTCCATTCGGGTTGCTATAACAAAGTGCCACACATGGAGTAGCTTATAAACAATAGTTCTAGAGATCAGAAGTTCTGAGATTTATTTCTCACAGTTATAGAGGTCGAAAGTAAGAGATCAGGGTACAAGCATTGTTGGGTAAGGGCCTTCTTCTGCATTGCAGACTGCAAGCTTCTTGTGCTATGTCCTCAAGTACTGAAAGGGTTGAGGATCTCTCTGGAGCCTCTTTTATAAGGTACTAGTACTCTTGCTTGGAAAATCCCATGGACAGAGGGGTCTGGTAGGCTGCAGTCCATGGGGTTGCTAGGAGTCGGACACGACTGAGCGACTTCACTTTCACTTTTCACTTTTATGCATTGGAGAAGGAAATGGCAACCCACTCCAGTGTTCTTGCCTGGAGAATCCCAGGGACGGAGAGCCTGGTGGGCTGCCGTCTCTGGGGTCGCACAGAGTCGGACACGACTGAAGCGACTTAGCAGCAGCAGCAGCAATCCCATTCATGAGGGCTCCACTTTCATGATTTAAGTACCTCCAAAATGCTCCATCTTCTAATACTGTTACATTTGGGGGTTAGGATTTCAACATGAAATTTTGGGGGAGGCAAGCATATAGACAATAGCAACATTCCTCTAGATAAGGTCTTACAGAGGCACTCCATAGACTGAATATGGCCCTCAAATGTGTTTTGTTTGCCCTACACCTTATTTTTTAAAATTAAACCTACTCTTGAAAGTCAGAATATTTCACATTCATAATCTGGATGTTCAGCTTCTCTTTAAAAAAATGAGATCTGGAAAACCATCTCAAGTCCTAACAAGGCAACAGTGAAATAAAGTTTCCATTTGTGGAAAGGATTTGATTTCATTACTTTACCATGGTTTCCAACATAGCCTATTTTTCCCCAGCACTAAAACTTGGTGTCAGTTCTGAATTTGAATCATGCTTACACCATGGATTTTCTTTGTAACAGTATAGAAATATTTTTCTGTGCCCACATCTCTATCTAGAATGGAAAATCTAATCAGTGTAAAAATCAACATATTTCATATGTTACAAGGAAATGGAGAATACATGTATTGGGGGGCTTCCCTCGTGGTTCAGTGGTAAAGAATCCACCTGCAATGCAGGAGACACGGGTTTGATCCCTGGGTAGGGACGATCCCTTGGAGAAGGAAATGGCAACCCATTCCAGTATTATTGCCTGGGAAATCTCATGGACAGAGGAGCCTGGCGGGCTTCAGTCCATAGGGTTGCAAGAGTCGACTAAACCACCACCACCACCACGTTATTTTTGTTGAAATGTAAAAATGTTCTGCCTAATTCGTATGAAAATCTTTAGACCCTTTGCCATGTTTCCATTATTTTTCTAGCTTCTGTGGACGTTTAAGTCTATGCCTTGTGTAGTGGTCTCAATAGTCCAAAGTTTTAAAAAACAATCTTACTTAAAGTTCACGACACAGAGTCATTAGGTAATTTCGGTGTTCTTGAGTCAGGTACTCTAAATAGTGCACTAAGGAGGCGCTGGCAATAAATCATCCTGAACATCTGAAACCTAAACAATCTGCATACGTTGTTGGAAAGAAAAAAGACCTTCTGTGCAAATGAAAATGAGGTACTGGATTGTGATCACTCCACTTAAGCACATAATATAGCTGACTGCTATTCTATTCCTTGACATTTCTTTAAGTGAAAAAAACATATTTTGTTTCTATGTGTATATGCATATATTAATATATTTTATCTATAAACCCATATATGGGTATATGACATTTGAATTCTCTGATAGCTTCATGTTTAGTTCATATAATTGAAAGGTTGATTTTCCATTTAAGAAATCATATAGAGTGTACACCTTGTTCCTGCCTTGGGCTGGATTTCTTGCCTCTTAAGTTCCTATGATTTGGCAGGGGTGGAGACATGATTACTGAGGTACACATAGAGTCTGATTAAGTTAGTGTGAAATTTCGTTGAATTAAGATCATGTTCATGAACTCTGGTAGAAATGGTCAGGAGCAGGATCAAAGACCTTATTTTGTGCTTGAAGATTTAAATGTTGTAGTCCTTTAGAAAATATATCAAAGACAGTTTGAAGTCCAACTAGACCACCTGAGTCACTGTTGGTAAGAATAAGATTCTGTCCTTGGGTCTACTCTAAGACCATTTAATGGAAAGGATCACATATGCACAAAAAGGGGGAAATGGGACATGTTTTTTAGGCTCATGAAATTATAACCTTTATAGAAAAGGAAACTGAAGCCAGCTGTTATATATATCTATATGTGTATGTTTCCATTTTCCTGAGGTGGCATGAAAACTGTAATGTATACATCCCCACTTCTTGGCATCTCTGTTAAGGTGCTATAGTTGGACACTTACTGACTTAACACTATCAGAATTTATTCACTCAGCAAGGATTTATTGAGAACTTTTATATTCAAGATACTCTGTAGGTGCGAGTAATTAAAATATGAGTTGAAAACTACCTATTTTTAGTAAGTTTATTATTAAGTGGGAAAATATCAGATGGCAGGCCTTATTAATAAAGTTTAGAATGTATAACTATAGTGCTAAGAGCCTTCTTGTTCTGTGTTGGACACTGTATTTCATTGTCACCTATTTCTACGCTGATTAAACCTTTTATAAACTATTTCCCCTAAGACTGCAACAGTTATTATTATCCTTATTTATATATTAGGAAAATTAAGCAAGGAAAGTTTACAACCTGCCCAAGGTCACATAGTTACTAAAGTTGCAGAGTTGAGACTAGAAATTCCTGAATCCTTCACCCAGGATCATACTATTCATGTGGTTATGTGCAGTCTCAGCAAGATAGTCTAAAAAAATAGCAGATAAATATGACAGTCATGATTAAAGGTATCAGTAAGGTGCCTTAATAAATGATGGAATTTTTAGGTCTTTTATATTTCACTGTTCTCAACAACTTTGACCTATAGTTAGAATTTCTGATCTCTCCTGGGTGCTCTTGATTTTTAATCCCGAATGTTTCCAAAGGTCTGAGAAGGGCATAACAGAAAGCAATTCATCATGTTGGCCAGCAGAGATCCATATTTCCCTGGGGCAAAGCAATGAACCTTTGAGTTTCAAACTGCTTGGGATATTGAGTCCAAGCATTCTGATTTCAGACGTAAAACTAAAAGGAACTAATAGTCTCTGAAAAATGCATTTTCAGCCTTAATTCTGTTCATACTTTCTCAGCAAGAAGCAGTGGTACGAAAACGCAAAGAGGAACAGTTCATCTCTCTCCCACCTTTGGGACCAGGAGAACACAATGTAATCTATATGTGGAAGGAAGAGGAGACTGTATTTGGTAAAGGCCGTTTCTAATGTGCCTCTGGTAGCTGTGCCAGATCTTTAATGGGTACCATGGCCGCATGAAAACTGCAGGGAACTATATTGCACTCCAGATGCTACCATTTAGGTGGTCCCCTGCTACTGGTTCTGCTGACAAGCAAGTTGTGCAAATAGAAGGAAGGGCTATTTTTCAGGGAGCTCTGGCTTCTGTTGGCATAGTGTTCTTTTTAAAGCTGTTTCTAGTCACTTAAAAAAAAAAAAAAAAAAGTGAAAGTCGCTCAGTCATTTCCAACTCTTTGTGACTTCATGGACCATAGTCCATGGAATTCTCCAGGCCAGAATACTAGAGTGAGTAGTCTTTTCCTTCTCCAGGGGATTGTTCCAACCCAGAGATCGAACCTAGGTCTCTTGCATTGTGGGAGGATTCTTTACGAGCTGAGCTACAGTTCAGTTCAGTTCAGTCGCTCAGTTTTGTCCTACTCTTTGCGACCCCGTGAACTGCAGCACGCCAGGCCTCCCTGTCCATCACCAACTCCCGGAGTCCACCCAGACCCATGCCCATTGAGTTGGTGATGCCATCCAACGATCTCATCCTCTTTCGACCCTTTCTCTTCCTGCCTTTAATCTTTGCCAGCATCAGGGTCTTTTCAAATGAGTCAGCTCTTCGCATCAGGTGGCCAAAGTATTGGAGTTTCAGCTTCAACATCAGTCCTACCAATGAACACCCAGGACTGATCTCCTTTAGGATGGACTGGTTGTATCTCCTTGCAGTCCAAGGGACTCTCAAGAGTCTTCTCCAACACCACAGCTCAAAAGAATAAATTCTTCAGCACTCAGCTTTCTTTATAGTCCAACTCTCACATCCATGCATGACCACTGGAAAAACCATAGCCTTGAATAGACAAACCTTTGTGGACAACGTAATGTCTCTGCTTTTTAATATGCTGTCTAGGTTGGTCAAGACTTTCATTCCAAGGAGTAAGCGTCTTTTAATTTCATGGCTGCAATCTCCATCTGCAGTGATTTTGGAGCCCAGAAAAATAAAGTCTGACACTGTTTCCACTGTTTCCCATCTATTGCCATGAAGTGATGGGACTATATGCCATGATCTTAGTTTTCTGAATGTTGAGCTTTAAGGCAACTTTTTCACTCTCCTCTTTCACTTTCATCAAGAGGCTTTTTAGTTCCTCTTCACTTTCTGCCAGAAGGGTGGTGTCATCTCCACATCTAAGGTTATTGATATTTCTCCCGGCAATCTTGATTCCAGCTTGTGCTTCTTCCAGCCCAGCATTTCTCATGATGTACTCTGCATATAAGTTAAATAAACAAGGTGACGATATACAGCCTTGACGTACTCCTTTTCCTGTTTGGAACCAGTCTGTTGTTCCATGTCCAGTTCTAACTGTTGCTTCCTGACCTGCATACAAATTTCTCAAGAGGCAGATCAGGTGTTCTGGTATTTCCATCTCTTTCAGAATTTTCCACAGTTTATTGTGATACACATAGTCAAAGGCTTTGGCATAGTCAATAAAGCAGAAATAGATGTTTTTCTGGAACTCTCTTGCTTTTTCCATGATCCAGCGGACATTGGCAATTTGATCTCTGGTTCCTCTGCCTTTTCTAAAACCAGCTTGAACATCAAGAAGTTCACGGTTCACATATTGTTGAAGCCTGGCTTGGAGAATTTTGAGCATTATTTTACTAGCGTGTGAGATGAGTGCAATTGTGCGGTAGTTTGAGCATTCTTTGGCATTGCCTTTCTTTAGGATTGGAATGAAAACTGACCTTTTCTAGTCCTGTGGCCACTGCTGAGTTTTCCAAATTTGCTGGCATATTGAGTGCAGCACTTTCACAGCATCATCTTTCAGGATTTGAAAGAACTCAGTTGGAATTCCATCACCTCCACTAGCTTTGTTCGCAGTGATGCTTTCTAAGGCCCACTTGACTTCACATTCCAGGATGTCTGGCTCTAGGTCAGTGATCACACCATCGTGATTATCTGGGTCATGAAGATCTTTTTTGTACAGTTCTTCTGTGTATTTTTGCCATCTCTTCTTAATATCTTCTACTTCTGTTAGGTCCATACCATTTCTGTCCTTTATCGAGCCCATCTTTGCATGAAATGTTCCTTTGGTATCTCTGATTTTCTTGAAGAGATCTCTAGTCTTTCCCATTCTGTTGTTGTCCTCTATTTCTTTGCATTGATCACTGAAGAAGGCTTTCTTATCTCTTCTTGCTATTCTTTGGAACTCTGCATTCAGATGTTTATATCTTTCCTTTTCTCCTTTGCTTTTCACTTCTCTTCTTTTCACAGCCATTTGTAAGGCCTCCCCAGACAGCCATTTTGCTTTTTTGCATTTCTTTTCCATGGGAATGGTCTTGATCTCTGTCTCCTGTACAATGTCACGAACCTCATTCCATAGTAGATCAGGCACTCTATCTATCAGATCTAGGCCCTTGAATCTATTTCTCACTTCCACTGTATAATCATAAGGGATTTGATTTAGGTCATACCTGAATGGTCTAGTGGTTTTCCTTACTTTCTTCAATTTCAGTCTGAATTTGGCAATAAGGAGTTCATGGTCTGAGCCACAGTCAGCTCCTGGTCTTGTTTTTACTGACTGTATAGAGCTTTTCCATCTTTGGCTGCAAAGAATATAATTAATCGGATTTTGGTGTTGACCATCTGGTAATGTCCATGTATAGAGTCTTCTCTTGTGTTGTTGGAAGAGGGTGTTTGTTATGACCAGTGCATTTTCTTGGCAAAACTCTATTAGTCTTTGCCCTGCTTCATTCCGTATTCCAAGGCCAAATTTGCCTGTTACTCCAGCTGTTTCTTGACTTCCTACTTTTGCATTCCAGTCCCCTATAATGAAAAGGATATCTTTTTGGGTGTTAGTTCTAAAAGGTCTTATAGGTCTTCATAGAGACCTACAGTAGACAGAGTCAGGACAAATTGAACTGTAAAATGAAAGTACTATTTCCAGTTTATCAGGCTACTGTGTGCGCCAAAATTTCATTCTTCATCAGTGCAAGAGTATTATTAGACCTAATGTAACATTTCTAGTGAACCATGTATCTTGTTGTTGTGGTTCAGTTGTTAAGTTGTGTCTAACATTTTGAGACCCCATGGACTGCAGCATGCCAGGCTTTCTTGTCCTTCACCATCTCCTGGAGTTTACTCAAATTCATGTCCATTGAGTTGGTTATTCCATCCAACCATCTCACCTTGTATCACCCCCTTCTCCTCCTGCCCTCCATCTTTCCCAGCTTCAGGTTCTTTTCCAATGAGTAAGTTCTTCGCATCAGGTGACCAAAGTATTGGAACTTTAGCTTCAGCATCAGTCCTTCCAGTGAGTAATCAGGGTTGGTTTCCTTTAAGGTTGACTGGTTTGATCTCCTTGCTGTCCAAGGGATTCTCAAGAGTCTTCTCCAGTAGCACAGTTCAAAAGCATTAATTCTTTGGCACTCAGCCTTCTTTCTGGTCCAAGTCTCACATCTGTACATGACTACTGGGGAAACTATAGCTTTGACTCTGCAGGCCTTTGTTGGCAAAGTGATGTCTCTGCTTTTTAATACACTGTCTGGGTTTGTCATACCTTTTCTTAGGAGCAAGTGTCTTTTAATTTCATGGCAGCAGTCACTGTCTAACTCATATTTTCATTGAAAAATTATTTCTAATATATTTTATTCTAAATAAGCCCTCTGATATATATTTCTATGATTATGTGCTGGGTGCATATGTAATTATTCCTGAAATGTGCATTTCTGACTGCATGCATGCTAAGCCACTTCTGTCGTGTCTGACTCTTTGTGACCCTATGGACTGTATAGCCTGCCAGGCTCCACTGTCCATGGGATTTTCCAGGCGGGAATACTGGAGCAGATTGCCATGTCCTCCCCCGGGGAATCTTTGCAACCCAGGGATCGAACCCACGTGTCTTATGTCCCCTGTATTGGTAGGTGGATTCTTTACCACTAGTGCCACCTAGGAAGCCCATGCATTTCTGATTAATAAAATTCAAATGCTAACATCCCCTAGGATATAAACTGAGGTTAAATCATTTACATATATATTATACTATTTTTATTTAAACGTTTCAACAGTAAGTCATCTGAGAGTCTAATAAAGATTTGTCAGTGTGGATGTGATACAGTCATGTTTCTGCTTTTAGAAGATCGCTTATGAAGGAGGGTTCAACATATACAAGTCAAAAAAATGTGATACAGAACATTAACAAAATGAAAGATGAAAATCATATGATCACCTCAATAGATGCAGAAAAGGCATTTGACAAAATTTGACATCATTTTATGACAAAAACTCTCAAAAAATTGAGTATAGCATCAGTTCAGTTCAGTCGCTCAGTCGTGTCCAACTCCCTGCAACCCCATGAATCGCAGCACTCCAGGCCTCCCTGTCCATCACCAACTCCCGGAGTTTATTCAAATTCATGTCCTTCGAGTCGGTGATGCCATCCAGCCATCTCGTCCTCTGTTGTCCCCTTCTCCTGCCCCCAGTCCCTTCCAGCATCAGAGTATTTTCCAATGAGTCAATTCTTCACATGTGGTGGCCAAACTATTGCAGTTTCAGCTTTAGCATCAGTCCTTCCAGTGAACACCCAGGACTGATCTCCTTTAGAATGGACTGGTTGGATCTCCTTGTAGTCCAAGGGACTGTCAAGAGTCTTCTCCAACACCACAGTTCAAAAGCATCAATTCTTTGGCGCTCAGGTTTGTTCATAGCCCAACTCTCACATCCATACATGACCACTGGAAAAACCATAGCCTTGACTAGACAGACCTTTGTTGGCAAAGTAATGTCTCTGCTTTTGAATATGCTATCTAGGTTGGTCATAACTTTCTCAAAATAATAGAGACCATGTATGAGAAGCCCAGAACTATCATACTCAAAGGTGAAAAGCTGAAAGTTTTTCCTCCGTGATCAGGAACAATTCAAGGGTGCACTCTTTTGCCACTTTTATTTAAAATAGTATTAGAAGTCCTAGCCAAACAATCTGACAGGAAATGTAAATAAATTAAAGGCACAAGTTGGAAACCAAGAAGTAAAATTGTCTCTATTTTCAGATAACATGGTACTTCATGTAGAAAATTCTGTAGAATCCCCCCTAATTTTTTTTTCAGTAAAGTTGCAGAATATGAAATCAACATACAAAAATAAATTACATTTCTATATATTAATGAACTATCTATAAAAGAAATAAAACAATTCCATTTACAATATCATTAAAAACAATAAAATATCTAGGAATAAATTTAACTAAAGAGGTGAAAGACCTCTGAAAACTGTAACAGTGATGAAAGAAATTGAGGGAGACACAGATGAAAGATATCACATATTTATGGATTGGAAGAACTTAATATTATAAAAATGTCCACACTACCAAGTGATATATATAGTCTATGCAATTTTCCCAAATACCAATAGTATTTTTCAAAAAAATAGAAAAATAATCTTAACATTTTTATGGAACTATAAGGACCATAATTACCAAAAGCAATCTTGAGAAAGAACAAAACTGGATGCATCACACTCACTTATTTCGAACTGTATTATAAACCTATAGTAATCAAAACAATAGGTACTGGCATAAAAACAGACACATAAGACCAGGGGAACTGAGCAGAGAAGCCAGAAATATACCTACGCATATATGGTCAAATAATTTTAACAAGAGCACAAAAAACACACACTGGGGAAAAGATAGTCTCTTCAATAAATGGTATTGGGAAAATTGTATATTCACATGCTAAAGAATTAAACTAGAACCCGATTTTATATCACTCGTAAAATTTAACTTGAAATGGATTACAGACTTAAATGTAAGACCTGAAATCACGAAACTCTCCTATAAGAAAGCATATGGAAGAAGCTCCAAGTTGTTGGTCTTGGCAATGATTTTTTAAATTTTGAGACCAAGCCACAGGCAACAACAACAACAAAAAAAATAGAGCTATATCAAAGTAAAAAGATACTGTAAAGCAAAAGGAACAAAATGAAAAGGCTAGTTGTGGAATGGGAGAAAAATATTTGAGAACCATATATCTAAGGGATATATATAAGAGATAATATACAGGATAAGGGATTACTATACAGGATATATAAAGAATTTATGCAATTCAATAGCAAATAAATAACCCAGTTAAAAAATGGGCAAAGAATCGGAAAAGACATTTATCCAAAGAAGATGTACAGATGGTCAGTAGGTACATGAAAACGTGTTCAAGGTCGCCACTCAGGAAAATGCAAATCAAAACCATAATGAATTATCACCTCACATATGTTAGGATGAGAGCAAAGTCACTCAGTCATGTCTGACTCTTTGCGACCCCATGGACTGTAGCCTACCAGGATTCTCCATCCATGGGATTTTCCATCAATGTGTATTTTCCAGGCAAGAGTACTGGTGCTAAGTCACTTGAGTCATGTCCGACTCTGTGCAACCCCATAGACGGCAGCCTACCAGGCTGCCCCGTCCCTGGGATTCTCCAGGCAAGAACACTGGAGTGGGTTGCCGTTTCCTTCTCCAATGCATGAAAGTGAAAAGTGAAAGTGAAGTTGCTCAGTCGTGTCTGACTCTTAGCGATCCCATGGACTGCAGCCCACCTGGCTCCTCCATCCATGGAATTTTCCAGGCAAGAGTACTGGAGTGGGGTGCCATTGCCTTCTCCAGGGGATCTTCCTGACCCAGGGATCGAACCCAGATCTCCTGCATTGTAAGCGGATGCTTTACCGTCTGAGCCACAAGGGAAGCCCCATGTTAGGATGGCTACTATCAAAAAGGCAGCAGATACCAAGTGTCTTGGAAGATATGGAGAAAAGGGAACACTAGTGCACTGATGGTGGGAATATAAATTGGGCTGGAAAACACTATAGAGGTTCCTCAAAAAATAAAAATAGAAATATTATATGATCCAGTAAATCCCATTTCTGGGTATACATCCAAAGGAAACAAAATTTGTGTTTTGAAGAGAGTTTTGTACCCCTATGTTTATTGTAGCATTATTCACAATAGCCAAAAATGTGGAAATAATCCTTCTGTTGACAATAGGTAAGTAAAATGTGGCATATGTTCAGCTATAACAAAAAGGGAAATTCTGCCATTTGGGCCAACATGGATTAACCTAGACTGCATTATGCCGAATGAAAAAGTCAGAGAGAGAAAAACAAATACTCCATAATCTTATTTATAAGTGGAAACTGGAAAAAAACACACAAACACAACTGAACTCATAGCAGCAGAGAGTAGATTGGTAGTTGTCAGGCACAGGGGATGGGGGAAATTGAGAGATGTGTATTCAAGGATGCAAATTTCCAGTTATAAGTTTTGAAACTCTAATTGATAGCTTGTTGTGTATACTAACAATTCTATACTGTAAAGCTGAAATTTGAAAGTAGATCTTAAATGCCCTCATCTCTCTTTTCCTGTCTCTCCCTCCCTCTCTCACACACACAATGACAACTATGTGAGGTGATGGATGTGTTAACAACCTTCATTGTTGTAGTTCATTTTGCAAAGTACACATACATCAAATTGTCACACTATGTAACTTAAATATGCAATGCCATATGTCATTTATACCTCAATAAAACTGGGGGAGACAAAATCACAAAAATCTCAAGCAAAAAGAAATCACTTATGAGCAGTTGGGAGAATAGATAGAGAATGTGGGATGGCAGAGGCACCATTTATGGAAATCATTCACCATTTATGAAGAAAAGTTGAGCTATGATAGAGGCAGTTTGGATAGAAAAAAATTAATGGATTTGAGATGTTTTTAGGATGAAAATGTAAAAGAATCCAGTGCTGTATTAAATGTTTCAAGGGAGTTGAAGGTGTCAAGAATCATTTGTAAGTTTTAAGTTACTCCACCACGTGTGTGGAAGTAATCGTTGCTAGGTTAGGAAGCATTAATAAAGACCAGGTTTGAGTGTAGAAGGGAATAAACACACTTAGACCTGTTGATTTTGTAGACATCAAATTATTTTGGATTATTTCATAATATATTTGAATTAGAATTATCTCAGAGATGTTAAGAAGGCAGTTTAATGTATTGCCCTGTATCTAAGAAGATAGCTTATATGTGGAGACATAATTTGGGAGTCATCTAATTGCCCATTGATGGTATGTTTATTAGTGTGCCTAGGAGTACCTAGCGAGAGAGAAAGCATATATATTCTTGAAGTACTCCTTCACAAAGGACCTATTAGAGAACAACGAGTTTGTAAAGAAGAAATAGCCATAGAAATAGAAAACTTAAGAGATATTATAGAAGCTAATGGAAGAGAAGGTATTCAGAAGAGGGGTGCATCATTGGATTTTATTGTAGCAGAAAAGTCAAGAAAAGGGATTTACTATATCATTTTAGAGACAGAAGAGCCATTATTGCTCTTTGTAATATCTATTTATATTGAATGAGGGGAAACCAGATGGGGTGCAAGGGAAAAAAACTGGAAACTCAGGAAATTTTCAGGGTTCATTAATTGTTTGAAACTAGATCTCTCTTCCATGGAATTGTGTCCTTCTATACATTCTTACATTGTGTGCATGCATGTATGCTAAGTTGCTTCAGTCATGTCCGACTCTGTGCACCCCTATGGACTGTAGCCCATCAGGCTCCTCTGTCCATGGGACTCTCCAGGCAAGAATACTGGAGTGGGTTGCCATGCCCTCCTCCAGGGAATCTTCCTGACCCAGAGATCGAACCCACATCACTTACGTCTCCTGCATTGGCAGGTGGGCTTCCCTGTTGGCTCAGACTGTAAAGAATCCACCTGCAATGTGGGAGACCTGGGTTTGATCCCTGGGTTAGGAACATCCCCTGGAGAAGTGAATGGCTACCCATTCCAGTATTCTTGCCTGGAGGATTCCGTGGATAGAGGAGCCTGGCAGGCTAACAACCCATGGGGTCACAAAGAGTTGGATACGACTGAACCACTAAAGCACAGCACACCACAGCACCACCTTGGAAGCCCTTCACATATATCTGCAGTTCACATAATGTAAATCGCTGTTTTGGCTTAAGGCTTCCCTGGTGACTCAGACGGTAAATAATCTTCCTGCAATGTGGGAGACCTAGGTTCAGTCCCTGGGTTGGGAAGATCCCCTGGAGGACGGCGTGGCAACCCACTCCAGTTTTCTTGCCTGGAGAATCCCCATGGTCAGAGGAGCCTGGCAAGCTATAGTCTGTGGGATCAGAAAGACTTGGACATGACTCAGCAACTAAGCATAGCACATTTTGTTGTTGTTCTGGGACTGTTTTCTACAGTCAAATAAATGAATGTTTTATGTAGGAAATCCCCAGCATCATCTAGCTGCTGGGTTTATGTTGTATCAGTAATTTTGGATTTTCCCCATATTTTGACAAATACCATTTGTAGGCGCTCACCTAATGTGTGACTTTGGATGTTAGGCATACTTAAAGGGAATACCTTCACAATCTAGCTTAAATTCAGTCCTGGATGAAGCAAGTGCCTATGAAACATGGCTATCATTTATTATCCCGGTATCAATTGCAAGATTTTCTTAGTTATTCTTTCTGGCTCTTTAATATAAATTATGAAGTTATAGGTGACCCTGTAAAATCATGAACTATGAAGTAAAAGTAGGAGCTTGCTTCACTTTGGATATTATTAATTCAAAACACAATTAGATTCTAACAGTCTTAATTATAATTATTTTGTGTCTGTCCAGTCTTATAAATTGCCTGTATTTGTTCTCAAGTCTCTCAGGTTTATCTGCTATTATTTCTTGGAAACATTAACAAGTTTTTATGATGATTACAATATGATGTTCAGTCTAGATGAAAATGTATTATAGAATTGGCAAAAAGTCAGAAGGAGCTTCATTCCGGTATGATGTTTATGTGCTCCCATTACCGGTGCTGTTGTTATAAATTTGACATTAAAGGAGATCCTCTTAATCTGTACATCATCAGACCTGAAGATCACCTTTAAAGAGGAAATGTTTGAAAACTAAATTTTAGTTTTGCTAGTTGGAGAAAAACCCTCAATAAAGCTTTCCACCACCGTTCCTTTACATCTGGTTGAGCTTATTTATGAATTTTAGCTCACTCATCCAATACTCCAGGAAGCTTTTACTGAGCTCTTTGGCTGGCGTAGATGCCTTTTTTTTTTGGTGGCTTAGCATCTTGATCATATTTGTTATAGAACTTTTCATATTGAAACCTTATCATTATCTGTCTTTCCCACTGAGCGTTCTTGGAAAGAATGGACCTTTCTGATCCATTTTTGTAACTCCAGTGTGTAGCAGGCTGCAGTCACATAATAGGAGCTTAATTGAATCATATTTAAGCATAGAATAGTCATAATACTATTTAGGATTTTCTAGAGGATCATTTCATTATGCAAAAATCTTGAAATGGAAATTTTCAGTTCTGTAAATAAGCGGCAGAAAGCAGAGTGTACATGCTCCCATCCTCACAGTCTCAATTGCTCCTTTTACTGACTTCTCTCTGCCAGTGCAGCATATTTATTTGAAACTTTTGATAATAGAAATAAAATGTTATAGATGGAAAAAGCTGGAGAGAATCTAGTCCATGGATCCCTGTCATTTAATGACTGCATTGCTGTGTTTCCACTCCCTTTCCAATGGACTTGCATTTGGATCAGCTTTTTCTCTCAGTATAGTGGAGATATTTTTTGGTTTTGGTTTTGTTTGTTTGTTGTTTTGGTTTGCCCTTGCCCATTCGGTATGCATTCCACCTTCTTCTGGTAACAGTAACCCATTGCTTATTCAGTGTCCTGATCTAAGGGAGGGCAAAGGATTCATACCTGTTTCTATACTTTGATCTTTGTGCCTCTTTTGTAACTAGCTTACATTACATGGAGAAGGAAATGGCAATCCACTCCAGTATTCATGCCTGGAAAATCTCATGGACCGAGGAGCCTGGTGGGCTGCAGTCCATGGGGTCACAAAGAGTCAGACACGACTGAGCAACTTCACTTACATTAGAAAAATACATACATGTGTTTGATTTTCCCTCAGTTAGAATGTGAATTCAGGAAAGGAGTAGTTTAATCTCTGTATTTACTCTACTCTGTCTTCCTATTTCTACCCATGTTTTTCCTCAACATTTATTTATAGTACTAAGTCATGAATGACCAATCACCAAAAGCTGACTATAAGCATTAATTATCAATTTAAAGTGATGTCTGGGTCTTTCAGATCTTATGGTTTGGATTCAATGAATGTGATAAAATACATAGTCTATATAAGAAGCCCCACAGATCCTCATCAGCTAGGTTCTAAGCTATATATAAATTGTGAAAGTGAAAGTCACTCAGTCCTGTCTGACTCTTTGCGACCCATGGACTATAGAGTTCATGGAATTCTCCAGGCCAGAATTCTGGAGTGGGTAATCTTTCCCTTCTCCAGGGGATCTTCTCAACCCAGGAATCGAACCCAGGTCTCCCGCATTGCAGGCAGACTCTTTGCTAGCTTAGCCACAAGGGAAGCCCACATAAATTATATGTATAATCAAATTATGGCCTATTTGCATATTAATCTTACTTTTCAAGTTAACAAATGTTCAAAATGATTTAAATTATGCCAGGTTAGTTTAAGAATGCCCATTTAGTCTGTGAAATGTTAGACTCCATTAGATTAAAGAAAAAGAACGTGAAAGTAACCTCTTTGAAACCAGAATTCTAATTGGAAACCTTAAGATTTCAAAACAAGAATCTGTGTTCTGAATTTCTGTTGCATGTGCTTGGATGGGTAACCTCCCTCAGACTTGCTTTCTTCTTTAGCCTCTTTCCCTCAAGGATTTAAAAGAAAAACTAAAACGAAATATCAGTTCACTAAAGCAGGCACCCTGCCCCAAGGTTTGGCAAAATGCATCCTGTCTTACTGTGTCTTCTGAGGCATCTGCAAGGGAAAAAAAAATCAGTTTACTAAAGTCAGCCCCTCTGGCCAAAGTCTTTCTTACTTCCAAATAATGAATTCTAAATGGAAAGGAAAAAAGAGTAGAATACCAGCATCTTGTTAAAAGTTTCCAAAATTTTATGAAAGCAAAAATAAAAAAATAAATTGTACTGAAAGAACTGGTAAAAAACAACTTGCAAAGTGATCACAGTTACTACTTGAGGGCTGTGAAGTGCTCATCTCATCAAATGATATTTCTCTGCAAATGCTCCATAAGTTGCCCAGGTGATGGCAATAACAAAAGTCTTATTCTTAAAGGTTTTATTTGCAGATATATTTTGAACAGAGTTTAGCAGGACAGAGATAGTCCAAGTAGGAAATAAAATCTGGATTTTTCAGAAACAAGGATGAAAGGATTATTCTGCAGCACTCAATATTCCAATCTAAATGTGGATTTGATCCGAATTAACTTCTGGAATAGACCATTACTGCCCTAATTTTTGACCAGTAGCTGAAAACAATTTTCATGAAAAGTAGAGACACTTTCAAAATTAAAATGTGGTTGATATCTAAAAGTTAAATATTAATATTTTAATTTTTCTCTACTTTTACGTGAATATGAATAAATACTTAAAGACAGGAATACCTTGCACGTTTTTATTTCAAGATTTAAATGAAAGTTTCACATTATGCAAAGAGGGGTCATTGATGCAACTCTAATGGCCATTTAAGAATCATACAATCTTTCTGCTCATAGAGTGTTTAATGAATAAAAAGGTAGATAGGGAAAAACATACACACAAAATATTAAAACTGTAGAAGTCAGATTCACATAGTAAAGGCTAGAGTTAATTGCTGAGAGTGTTAAGATACCCCCAGGCTTACCACACACTCTATACTCCCTGAGTCATATGTTGCAAGTCCCCACAAGGAAGTGATTTAGTTTGCAAGATGCCTCCTGGAGCTATTAAACTATTTAAAATGAGTACAGTGATGTAACAGCATTGAGAACCAGAGACATCCTTTGGTGTTCCCCAAAGTGCGTTCTGGAAAACACTAATATGGAAATATGCTCCAGAGGAAGAAAGCGTGCTGGCTCAACTAAGTTTGGAAATCTCCACATGGCATTCCTCTCAGAGAATCACTGTATGCGTTAGCACCATACAGGTTTGGGAAATACTTCAGTAAAAAAGAGTTTGACTTTATTACCTGCATATTTACCAAATTTAGATGACACTGAAGTCGTTTAAATAAATAACACTCACTAGCATCAAACAGAGATACTGAAATAGGCATATCTTTAGGGAAATGCTGATAGAAGGTTACTTTACTACTGAAATCAGTGTCAGGCAAGTTAAAAGATATATTATGTATTCCAGTCACTGGATTGGGATATTATTCTTTTAAAGTTTAGAAAATAAATTCTCACATTCCGGTTTCTATGTCAAGTTCTGAGAGTTCCATTGGCATGAGGTGGATGCTCATCTTTACATGCCTTTGCAACCAAAAGAACTGTGGTCTAGTGCTGCAGAGCAAAGGACTGGATACAGAAATTTGAAGACTGCAGAAACAAGGGACTGGCATGTTTTAAGATCTTGATTGGGTGAACTATCCAAGTTCTAATCATTCATCATTAACATTTGCATTATTCCCTTGCAAACTCTTCCCCACACCAGAGTAATGTCTAAGGTGCAATGTTGACCCCATAACTCATGTTCCTAATGTCTCTCAATGGCTCATTTTCTAGATAAAATTTTCAAAGTTTCTGGAATTTATTAAAACCACATTCTTTTTCTTTAAAAAGAAACCACTCTTTCCTTTCCAAGATTAAGTTGGATAAATGCTACACATTTCTCCAGATGTTTCAGTTTACTGAATCCATAGACTCTTTTAGCTGGACCTGACTCTACAACAACCTACAAGCCTTGGAATGCACTTAATATAAAATCTTTTGGGAGTAAGCACAGCAGCTTCCTTTCTGACATTAATACATTGCCTAAAATAACAAGGTCACTTATTTCCAATGTTTGAAATGGATCGTAATGTAAAAATAACATGGAACTTTGCTGGATCTACTAGAGTTTAAGGGCTTCCCTGGTGGCTCAGCAGTAAAGAATCTGCCTGCAATGTGGCATACTTAGATTTGATCCCCGGGTTGGGAAGATCCCCTGGAGGAGGAAATCGCAACCCACTAAAGTTTAATAAAAAAACAAGATAAAGTTTAACAGAAAACAGTCATGCCATTGACTTGTAGTATGGCGTGGAGAAGAGCCCCCAACCTCTGTGTAACAGTTTTGTTCTGTTATACGTAACTATCAGAAAGGGAGAAAATGAGGATAGTTGAGAGTGCTTTGTGACTAAAGAAAATATAATGGGCACTTCAGGAGAGAAGCACATTAATGTAATCAGTTACATAAAAGGAATTGCCTGAATGAACACTATGGTTATTCTGAGGATGGATAGAATTGAATCCTTTCAGCATTCTATATAAGATAGAAATAGTCTGCTCACTTTGGCTGTGAGAAGTACCTGAGGGAGAATATATACGTTCTATCCCTTCACTCTTCAAGCACCATTTGCCATTTGAGGGCATTGGCTGGCAAGTTGTCCAGTCTGTCATTTCTCCCTCCTGGCACAATAATCCACCACTGTAATCTGCCTTTGTGTTTGTTCAGGTGACATTCATTTGTGTCACTTTTAGGCTTAATAAAGTGACATAATCCACACCCTTAAACAAATGGCTGCACCATCCATCGATTGAGTAACTCAGGAGGCGATATCATTACATATGAAGTAGACAATTGTTCAACATTTCCATCAGGGGCACTGCTTCATGCAGGTTCCCAGATCTCCTGTTAGAAAAAGGCTGAAGGCTTAATTGTGATGGGTGACACCACATCGTGTACACTTAATCCCTCCTTGAGCAGCCTAATTTTCTGAGAAATACATAAATGAACAAAGACACTGCCAATTTGGTGCATTTTTTGCGTCAGTGTTCTGAAGTCGTTGACGAAGAGTAGAAGAGTAGAAATAAAAGGTGGAAATAAAAGTGTTGCAGTTGAGTAATGGAGTCTAGGAGCCTTAGCTTTGAAAGCATATTATTCGTTATACAGCAGAACACCCGTGTTACTAGTGCTTTTAATGTTTTTAAATGCTACCAAATGTTTCGTTGACTAACCTATTCCCAGGGGTTCCGTATAACTCTTTCAGGTCACTCAGGTACTGCTTTCTAAATTACCGTGGTGGTGAATTCAATTACTGCTGTACTCTTTCAGTGGCCTAAAAGAATAAATGGTCTTCCTAAAATGTTTTTCTCTTTGGAAAGGTCTAGAGTGTTAGGGCTGAATAGGACCTTAGAGATGATCTGATTCAGTGTTCCATAAACTTGTCTGATGACAAGATTCTCCTGAGAACTTGTTTTCAAAAATATAGATTCTCAGGCTTCTTCCCTGGATACTCTGTTACAATATATTTGACATGGGGCCCAGGAATCTACATTTTGTGATGAAGATTCCAAATAACTAAGGCGGGTTTGGGAAAAGCCAAATTAGTTCCACTTTTTAATTTTATGGATGAAGAAGCAGATGCCTAGATAGATTAAATGATTCATCTAAATTATACTGCACAGAATATTTTGAAAAATTGAGATTATTTCAGGACAAAAGTTGTGATGGGCAACTTACATGCATCTCATAGTAGAAAATGTATTTTCTTAAAATTTAAGCCTTCTTTATTGAATAGAACAGTGCTATTTAGAAGATTGTGACAGTAGTGATGGAAGACACTTGACTGCATACGACAGTGGTTCTCAAGAATGATTTTGCCCCACAGGTGACATTTGGCAATGTCTGGAGATACACTTTGGTGTCACAGCTAAAGAAAAAGAGGTACTACTCGTATGTAGTGTATAGAGACAGAGATGCTACTAAACACACTGCCACACACAAGACATCCTCCTACAGCAAAGAAGTACGTGGACCACCGTGTCAATAGTGTCCAAGTTGGGAAACCCTGGTATTAATTGCTTCTTGAGCATTATCTCCCTTTGAGATACTTAATAGGCCTATCCGGGCACATTTGAGAAGTAGGATACAGTTTCCAATTTTCTTCCTGAAATTAGATAGAAAGTCTTATACCAAAGTTAAGCAGGTCATTTATTGACCCATGTCAGGCTATTCTTAGGCTGGGTGAAATTCTTTTTTTTTTTTTTAATTTTAGGACGATACAGTAAAATCCTTTTAGGATTCTTCGTCTTTCGTCTACTCAAATATCTAGACCTGTCATTCCTAGTACACCTCAATTATGTCTGCTTTGACCTTTCTGCATTCTGTATCTAGATCACCCAAATTCTAATTCCATGGGATCAGCTAAAAGCTACAGTGTCAATGTCTGCTGAGTTTTAACAGAAATTGAGACAGTTTGGGGCATAATCTTAACCTAAAAGCTAAAGTGAATAGAATACAAATTTACTTAGAGTAACTTATTTTCAAATCAGTATGATTTTTTCCCCTAATATGTCTCAATTTTATCTCCTCTCTGTCGTCAGTACTTAATTCAGATACTCATCATCTTTTTAGTAAACCATTGAAAGAAACACTTAACTAACCTCTTAACTTTTCTGCCACTTTTGCTGTTTTCTTACCATTTTTTCACCTAATCTAATTTGTAAAGTGCTTTTTCCTCCAGATTTTCCCCCACCTTAAAATTTTCCTGATTAAACCAATAGGTAGTTTCTCCCCATCAGTAGAATGTTTCTCAATTGTGGATTACATATGGAATCTTTATAAAGAGGAAAGAAATCATTTTATCTCAGCTGATATCTACTTAATTTGATTGTAATATCATGTATTTATGTATAAACATAAAATCAAATTCTTCTTTATGTTTAACGTTTAACACAACTATGAAACCAAAACAAATTTTCAAATTAAAAATGAACCAAACTATTCAACAAATAAAATTCAAATTTGCAATATAACTCAGTAAGACAGTTAATATTGTCTTGAAACTAAAGCATTGCTTTCAGTGGCCTTGTGTTCGTTATTTTCAAGTGCCTGTGCTATATGGTAAGCTGTGGTGTGACTGTTCATCTAATTCTTTATTCTGTCCCTGAAATCAGTGCATTATTTAAATATAAAACCTGCCTCTATTCTTTTCATATTAGCCCAGGACAGATAAATGTACACTAGTGCAATTGAAATGCAAAACAAGGATAAACACAGGTACTAGAAATTGATACATCAGCCAGTTCTCATATTATTTTCTTGTATTTATTTATATTGTATTATTATAAAGGGAAAAATCACAGAATTAAGAATTCTTGTAAATTACAGGAAAGGCTTTGTGTTTGAGCACTGTTTCCTCAACAATGGGAAAGACTGACCTATAGAAGTGAGTCCAGATGCCACAGCAAGGCATGTAAAGTCTTCAGTATCCACTGCTGTTCTTTTTTCATCCCTCCAGGCTCATCCATGGTATTTGCTGTTTTAGTACTTATTACTTAGTGTTACAGAGCTCATCAGACTGCCTTGCTCCCATATTATTTCACCTCTCTGTGCTTTTGCTTGTGGTACTTGGTCTACATTTTTTTCCTACCAGTTTTGTTTTTTATGTTTCTTAATCATCGTTCAGATCAAGCCTAGATATCTTTTCCTCTAAAACCATTTCTAGAACCCCGGGGTGAAATGTACCTCTCCTCTGTGGATTAAGGGTACCCAGTGACCTTCCCTAAACTGTCTCCTCCCTTGTGACAGTGCTCTGTCCATCACCTCCCTCTATCAGAGCTACAATAAGAGTAGGGATGGTGCCACTAGCCCAGGTCCTGTCATACCAGGAATCACTCCAGAAATATATGCATGCATGTATGCATGTATGTATAGTAAGCTGAAGTGACCCATTTTAAACTGAAGACCCATCTCTGGTAACCAGGCTAGCTTTTGTTTCTTTTGTTTGTTTCCAATGCTCAGAATTGAATGTACTTTAAGAAAACATGGCATAGTTGAAAATGCACAGTATTTAAAATCAAAGGACTTGATTTCACATCTTGCCCTGTCATTTATTCTTGTGTGTAAGATGGAGATAATCACCATCTCACACTCTTTTTGTGGATGTGCAAAATTTTGGCATAATATTTGGCAAACAGGCATATATGCAATAAATGTTCGTTTCTTTCCTATGTTATTGCTTTACTTCTTTTTATGGGCTGTAGGTATTTAAAATTGTTATTGTTACCAGTGAAGTTTCAGATTTATATACCTCCTTATTACAGTTAGATTGAGGACCACTGTTAGTTACATTTTCCTGCACTGTGCTTCTGCTTTACTGTATAAAATAGATGGGACAATCCATCTTTCCTTTTCATCCTCACAGGATACCTCACTCCCTGTAACTATTTATATTTATTCAGAACATATTTTTTTTCTTTTATTGCCACAGGCATGAGAGAACCTCTACTTTGTTCTTATTACCTAGAAAAATCTGTCTTCTTCCTTCTCTTTGTAGTCCATTTTCATCAAAAAGCATCTACTTTGAGAAGCATTCTCTTTACCGGCATTGTATTTTTGAATTTTCCTTTTTTATGCTTTCATACAGTTATGAGAATCTATAGCTTCAGTTCTTTGGGTAATAGACTTAAGGCTCTTAGATAACACAAAATTTATTGTAAAAGTAAGTCATGTGGAGTTCAGCAAGATGAAAAATTTCTCTAATCAGTAGGTTCCCAGCTCTTACATGTGTTTTGTAAACAAAAATAGATCAAAGGTAGATATGAAAGCAACTGATTCTGATTTAGCTGATGCTTACAAGGAAAAACAAAGAATGAAAAGGTGGCAGTTTTTTTATTATAGAATGAAATGACTGTAACTACATAAAGCTACAGAAAGCATTCCTAATATGAAATTCTTAATAATGGACACTTATTGGTACAAGAAAATTCAAACTAGATGGAAAAAAGTGTCACAGATCTGGTGATAGCCAGAGGATGAACTAAGCAGCAGAGGGATACAACCAAGTGTCACTAGAGACAAAGTATTTGAGTTTCAACTTAACATTGAGAGGATAGGAATAGTGAAACCAATTTGTCATAGAGCAGCAGGCATGAGTTGATGACCCACAGGACATGCCTATTATCACGAATTATTCTCTGGTTCCGTGCCTTCTTAGAGACTGAAAGCTCTGTGGCGCAAGCGCTTTTGTATTGTATTAAGGCTGCACCTGTCATACTCTGATCCATTTCACCTTCAACCAACTCTCTGAACGCCACTCAGACTAAAACTGCAGTGCTTTTTGGTGAAGAGAGTCATGACTAACAGAAAAAAAAAAAAAAAAAAAAGCTATGAATACTTGAAACATCAGAGGAAATGCATTTGGTTCTGTTTTTACCCTGTTTGTCACAGTCATGAAGAGTACCACTTTACCATCTGGTAGGAAATAAAAGAGAACCTTAGGGTCTTGTTTTCTAAGTTGGGAATAAAATAATTTGAGTTGGAAAATCTCAGTGAACAGTTGAAAGTTCACAAGTACTGACCTCAGGCCCTTTTGTATCCATGTTGCCTGCATTTGGGGTTCAGTTAACGTATGTCATTGCTAGAGACTGAGCACTGTTTGACAGCTTGCACAGAGAAGAGAAATTAATAGAAGGGACTCCTCCATGCATTTCTGCTTCTATACCTCTTTTCAGTGTAACTATCTGTTTGAAAAATTAGAATTATTAGGGCTATTATGGTCATGTACATCTGATTTCATGATTTGGGGTCTTGTTCTCAGTTGGTTTTAACTTCTTATGAGAATACCAATGTTCATTTATATTTCAGATTGACTCAAAAATGTTCTTTCTTAATTTTCATGTCAGCTACTGGGTATGCAAAATTACATTCTTTGTTCTTGAAGATTTTCAGATTACTGGAGGAGAATATAAAGATAATTCTTTAAGAGAATGACAAGACGAGCCATCGGCTGTAAGAAAATATTTGCAAAAGACATATATGATAAAAGACTGTAGATTCATTGCAACAAATCTAACAAATGTGCTATGCTGGTGCAGGATGGTAAAGGCACAGGTTATATGGAGACTTTATACTTTCTATTCAATTTTTTGTGAATCTAAAACTAAAGAACTTAAGTTTGTTTTAAAAATGATTAAACCAATGCATCATGCCAGATGGTATGAAAGAAGGGTTGTAAGAAGTGTAGAAGCCCAGAGAAGAAGGGCTTATTCAGCCTAGAGGGGTTTCAAGAAGACTTCATAGAACCGATGGCCTTTAGACCAGGATTTAAAGGTAAATAGAAGTTGCCCTGTAGCAAAGTGCAAGGCAAGAATTACAGGTAGAGGAGAAGAAATGAGGAGGTTTCGAAGGGAAGAAAGGAGCAAGAAAAAAAAGAGATATGACATACTTGTGAATGCCTTTTAATTCTGACTGAAATTAGAGTTTTACTGTAGACATAGGCAGGTCATTGGACTAGTGTGGCATGTTGGAAATCTAAGCCATTTTATCAGCTGGACATTTTTGTCTCAGTTTGCCATTGAAGAAATTAAGGCAAAAAGAACTATATGAACTGCCCAAGTTCATATAGCTGGTCAGTGGCAGAGCTAAGACTCAGATCCAGACATCATGAAAACTCAGCTGCCTGACCACACTGCAGGAGATGGTGTGGGTAAAACCTTCAAACTGGGAAGAACTAAATGTAGGTCAGATGTCATTGCCCATTTTTTGTTTTTGCAGGTTTCTTCACAAGGAAATAGACCAGCAGCTTCAATCAACTTCAGTTCTGTCATACCTTCATGATGTTTCCCTTGGTCAGAAATGCACTAAGTAGTCTCAGGATCCGAAGGATTCAACAAATTAGACAGAGTCACTCGAAACACTCACCAGATTTTCATGACAAATACGGTGATATCCTACTAGCCAGTGGAACCTCTTTCTGTCTTGTTACATGGGTATTTCTAGTCACACAGATTGGCATACAGTGGGGCTGTTCCCCTGTTGGCAGAGTCACCCCACAAGAGTGGAATGAAGAGTAGCCATCACAGTTACTGTAAAACAGAATTGTTTCAAGGTCAATTTGTTCTTTAAGCACTCTGCTGCTCATTAAACTATAGCATAATTGAAGAAATAAAATGCATGTGAAACTGTTGAAAAGTCATTGAAAATAGTCATTATTGTGCGTGAAAGCAAGGCAGTAGTGGTATGTATAGATTCCAGGGCATTATGAAGAATAAATATGTGAAAGTAGAATTAATGAAACATGTACTTTTCTGGTTTAATAATTTACATATCCTTCAGCAGATATACATACATAGGTACTTTACAGAGGGGCTTCCCAGTGGCACTAGTGGTAAAGAATCTCCCTGCCAAATCCAGGAGCTGCAGGAGACTTGGGTTTCATCCCTGAGTCTGGAAGATCCCTGGAAGAAGAAATGGCAACCCACTCCCATATTCTTGCTGGAAGAATGTCATGGACAGAGAAGCCTGCTGGGCTATAGTCCATGGGGTCGCAAAAGAGTAGGACATGAATGAGCATCTGAGCACACACATACTCTTTACAAATTTTACAAATTTTTGTCTGGCAAATCCTATTAAATCTTACTTTAAAACAATTCATAATTGACCATTTTTCCTTCCCCAATCTGAACCAACATACTTTCACTGGGATTATTATAAAAACTTCCTAGCCTGTCTCCTTTTCTTTACACTTGATGACCCCCAAGCCTGCCCCACACCCCCCAACCCAGTCACACACTATTTTAAGGACAACAGCAAGAATGATCATTTCAAAACATTAGTCTAGTTGGGCTTCCGTGGTGGCTCAGACAGTAAAGAATCTGTCTTCAGTGCAGGAGACCTGGGTTCAATCCCCGGGTCAAGAATCTCTCCTGGAGAAGGGCATGGCAACCTACTCCAATATTCTTGCCTGGAGAATCCCCATGGATGGCGGAGCCTGGCAGGCTGCAGACCATGGAGTCGCAAAGAGTCAGACATGACTGAGCGACAAGCAGAACACAGTGATTTTACTCCTTTCTTCAAAACCCTGCAGCTCCCCCTTCCCTCCAGAGTACCTTCTCTCTTCCTGGAATGCATTTCCTCCAGACCCTGTATGACTCACTCCATCACACATTTTCTTGGTCTTGTTTGCATACTGTCTTTTCAGAGAAGGTCTCTAACTACACTTTCAAAAATTGCAAACCCTGCTTAGACCAAGCTTTGTTTATCCTGTCTACTTGCTTTATTTTTCTCTATAGGATTTTCATCATCTGACACATAGGATATATTTTATTATTTATTGTCTGTGTATTTTTTTTTCATAACTTTATCCCTACAACAGGGCCTGATAAATTAGGTCTTCAGTAATTACTGGTTGAATTAATGAATTAATGACTGATTTGAGATAATTCACAGTTGTCCTTCTTAGTCTGAAAATAATACATTTGTTTACCACGGTGGGTTTGCAGTGATTACTGGAGATTTTATTAGTATCTGTTGCTACTTTACAAAGTGCCTTAAAATTTAGTGATTTGAAATGACAGACATTTATTATCTCACAGTTGCTGTGGGTCAAGAATTTGGGTATGACCTAGCTGGATATCTCAGGTCCAGGACTTCTTCAAAGTATCAGACAGGGCTGCTGTTATTTTAAGACAAACTGAGGGAGGATCCATATCTAAATTCACTCACATGGCTGTTGACTAGTCTGAGGGCCTGACTGGATTGTGGCTGGACACATCAGTTTCTTGTCATGTCGGTCTCACCATAGAGCTTATAATGTAACAGAATAAGAGAGGGTGTCCAGGACAGAAGCTTCAGTCTTTTTGTAACCTAATCTTGTAAGTAACATTCCATCACCTGCACCATATTTTGTTTATTAGAAGTGAAACACTAAATCAAGGTCCTGCAAAAGGGGAGGGAAATTTACAAGGGCATGATTGCCTTAAGGCAAGGATCACTGGAACTCTTACGAGAGAGACTTACTATCTCTTACTAGAGTGACTAGACCACCTCCTACTTCTGGATGATCAATTTCAAGGTAAGTGTACTGTTCTCAAGCTCAAATACATATTCTTATAATTATTCTCTGGATAAAGGACACATTCCTCCCTATTATTACTATTTGAGGGTTTTTTAGAATCTTTCTGAGGTGTGTTATTTATAGGTCTTTGAGGAATGCCCATTTTCAGTTCTGTTAGTATTACTAAGTTATTCCCCAAAGTGGTTAGTTTACATTATTTTTTTTTTAATTTTTATTTTATTTTATTTTATTTTTATAAAATATTTTATAAAATATTTTATAAAAAAATATTTATTTTATTTTATTCTTGTTTCACATCCAAACTCACTCTTAAGAGTTTTCATACATTTTAATATTTTCTACTTTAATGAGCATGAAATCATAACTCATACTTTGTTTCCCTGATAATTTATGAGGTCAAACATCTTGTGTTAGCTTTTTGTGTTTGGGATTTTTTTGTGTATGTGAACTTTCTATATGTTCCTTTTTGCCATTTTTTTTATTATTTACCTTAATCATGCAGAAAATTTTGTATATTCTTCATACTATTAATGATTATATCAGTCATGATTGAATCAGAGAGACAGAAGCTGTGTGAATAGTATAGACTCTAGAGCTAGAAGAGAAGTTTTTACAAGGCTGTTGTCTTTGGTACTGAACAAGT
The DNA here is from genome assembly GCF_029378745.1 of Bos indicus. NCBI lineage: Eukaryota > Metazoa > Chordata > Mammalia > Artiodactyla > Bovidae > Bos > Bos indicus. Next base: position 66,022,198 of record NC_091765.1, on the reverse strand, counting down.
TCTCAGTAAAGGAAGAAAGCTGAACATCAATAAAGGGAGTGCTGGGGCCAACAGGAATTGAGAAGGATGCACTGAACCATGGCTATAAACTGGAAACTATGCCTCTTTCTCACTGTCTCTTAATTGAGATGACAAGGATGCCTTATGGGAGAAGCTAGAGCCCTTCACAGTGGAACTGCACATTAACCTGGCTCAGGACTCAAAAGAGCTGGAGAAAAACAGGCGTTTAAGCAGTTACAGGCCCAGGTGCTATTTCTTATCAATCAAGCCAGAAGATCGGTAACAGCATACGCAAGCTGCCACAGTGCAGGGCCACTTCAGTGCAATTCAGTTGCTCAGTCACGTCCGACCCTTAGCAACCCCATGAACCACAGCACGCCAGGCCTCCCTGTCCATCACCAACTCCCGGGGTCCACCCAAACCCATATCCATTGAGTTGGTAATGCCATCCAACCATCTCCTCTTGTCGACCAGTTCTCCTCTCCTGCCCTCAATCTTTCCTAGATCAGGGTCTTTTCAAATGAGTCAGCTCTTCGCATCAGGTGGCCAAAGTACTGGAGTTTCAGCTTCAACATCAGTCCCTCCAATGAATACCCAGGACTGATTTCCTTTAGGATGGACTTGTTGGGTCTCCTTGCAGTCCAAGGGACTCTCTCAAGAGTCTTCTCCAGCACCACAGTTCAAAAGCATCAATGCTTTGGTGCTCAGCTTTCTTTATAGTCCAACTCTCACATTTATACATGACCACTGGAAAAACCATAGCCTTGACTACATGGACCTTTGTTGGCAAAGTAATGACTGCTTTGCTATCTAGGTTGGTCATAACTTTCCTTCCAAGGAGTAAGCGTCTTTTAATTTCATGGCTGCAGTCACCATTTGCAGTGATTTTAGAGCCCAGAAAAATAAAGTCAGCCATTGTTTCCGCTGTTTGCCCATCTATTTGCCATGAAGTGATGGGACTGGATGCCATGATCTTAGTTTTATGAATGTTGAGTTTTAAGCCAACTTTTTCACTCTCCTCTTTCACTTTCATCAAGAGTCTCTTTAGTTCTTCTTCACTTTCTGCCATAAGGGTGGTGTCATCTGCACATCTGAGGTTATTGATATTTCTCCCAGCAATCTTGATTCCACCTTGTGCTTCATCCAGCCCAGTGTTTCTCATGATGTACTCTGCATATAAGTTAAATAAGCAGGGCGACAATATACAGCCTTGACGTACTCCTTTTCCTCTTTGGAACCAGTCCGTTGTTCCATGCCCAGTTCTAACTGTTGCTTCCTGACCTGCATATAGGTTTCTCAGGAGGCAGGTCAGGTGGTCTGGTATTCTTATCTCTTTGAGAATTTCCCACAGTTTGTTGTGATGCACACAGGCAAAGGCTTTGGCACAGTGTGTAGAAATAGATATTTTTCTGCAACTCTTCCTTTTTTGATGATCCAGCGGATATTGGCAATTTGATCTCTGGTTCCTCTGTCTTTTCTAAAACCAGCTTGAACATCTGAAAGTTCATAGTTCACGTATTGCTGAAGCCCGGCTTGGAGAATTTTGAGCATTACCTTACTAGCGTGTGAGATGAGTGCAATTGTGCAGTAGTTTGAGCATTCTTTGGCATTGCCTTTCTTTGGGATTGGAATGAAAACTGCCCTTTTCCAGTCCTTTGGCCACTGCTGAGTTTGCCAAATTTGCTGGCATATTGAGTGCAGCACTTTCACAGCACTGTCTTCTAGGATTTGAAATAGCTCAACTGGAATTCCATCACCTCCACTAGCTTTGTTTGCAGTGATGTTTTCTAAGGCCCACTTGACTTCACATTCCAGGATGTCTGGCTCTAGGTGAGTGATCACACCGTCGTGATTATCTTGGTTGTGAAGATCTTTTTTGTATAGTTCTGTGTATTCTTGCCACCTCTTCTTAATATCTTCTGCTTTGTTAGGTCCATACCATTTCTGTCCTTTATTGAGCCTATCTTTGCATGAAATGTTCCTTTGGTATCTCTAATTAGAGGTCTCTAGTTTTTCCCATTCTGTTGTTTTCCTCTCTTTCTTTGCATTGATTGTTGAGGAAGGCTTTATCTCTCCTTGCTATTCTTTGGAACTCTGCATTCAGATGCTTATATCTTTCCTTTTCTCCTTTTCTTTTCGCTTCTCTTCTTTTCACAGCTATTTGTAAGGCCTCCTCAGACAGCCATTTTGCTCAGCCACTGCTGAGTTTTCCAAATTAGCTGGCATACTGAGTGCAGCACTTTCACAGCATCATCTTTCAGGATTTGCTCTACACCAATCTTCCAAGTGTAAAATGGATGCTGGTTCATGTCTACTATCCCTATCTCATGCATCTCTCTCTCCTGTGGCCAGTCCTAACCTGAAACCATAGAGGGGAGGGAATTCTGGAAAAAGTTCAATCCTAGCTAAGTTGACATTTAAAAAGCTACAGTAATCCACCACTTGTCAACTTGCTATCCATGCCAGTACTTGAATTTCAAATAAAGACAGTAGCAAAAATAAGCTTTCACCTAACACAATGCAACTGTCTCTTTTAAAACTAATACTCTAATCCTATCCTCAAAAGAGGACACCACAAAGACCCTTTATCTGTGGCAGGGCCAGTTTAGTGGAACCGTTGCTGTGACCTCTACTGGAAACTTAGATGTCTAGACCAGCAAAACTCTAAAGTTACAGGGACAGGAAACAAATGCTTCTCTAGTGTAATGCTAGGGGTGATTGTGGAAAAGCAACTCTAATCTCCACCTCTTGATTTCCAGGCCTGTGAAGCTCAGTTCTGGGAAATAGCACCATATATTTATTGGTTATTTAAAGCAAGTCCAGCATCTTGGGAGACATTACTTCAGCTGGCAAGGTAGTGTTGCCCAGTTGTTGCAGTCACTAACACTTCAAAAATGTCCCATTACCATTTCATAAGTGATGGGAAATGTGGTAATATTAGTGACTCTGAGAAGCATAAACCTATTACTATACTACATTTGCTATAAAGTAAGCTGCTTTGTCAGTATCAGTGCTGTGTTACATACCATGGTACTAAGTAAGACACTTTGTAAATTAATGGATGATGGTATTCACAGAAAAGTCACAGAGAGAAGAGGTAAATTGACCTTGTTAGTAAGTGGGTATTCGAATGAGAACAAAATGTTGCCTGTTCCATGATGAAGATGTCTAATGAAATCAACCTAGCACTGATAGCGAGCTGACTCCTTCCTTTCCTCTAAGAAATTAGTGTCCAGTAAAGGTGTAGTGTTGGTCTATTCATTTGATAGATTGGGTACTCAACAGTGACTACAGCCAGACTAACCTTGATGAGTGCAAGTCCACGTTGTTGAGCACAGACAATCTCCCTACCTGCTGTCATGATGACTTTGTCTCTGAGCCACGGTGAAAGTACAGGGTGGCTGAGTGTGATAGCCGCAAGAAGGGATCATCTTGTCCACCTGAGCATTAAGATAGATACACTTCTGATAAGTTTCCTTTGGTGAGCATTTATATGGGTCTGAATATCTTCCTATTCTGTACTCATTTAGAGAAATCTGTTACATAATCCATTCCCAGACTTGTCACCAATTTTCCAATAGTGTTGCTTCTAATTCCCTGACCAGCTTACCAAACCATTAGGTGGTATCCATGACCAGGTGTACGGTTGTACCTCCAACTAAGCAACAACTCTGTGTACTATTTCATGTACTGCCTACCAAGATTTCCCTTCTTCAGGGACAATTGGTAATTAAACTATATTGCTGAAGCTGTCTGCTTTCAGGTAGGGCCAGCATATTTTGTAGAACCAGATCTGAATTCTTTATTCCTCATTCAAATGGCTTATGAACCTATAAATCCTAGATTTTGAAGTGACATGAGACTTTCCCAAACCTACAATGTGTAAACAGTGGAACCTGGAGTCAAACTTTAGAATTGTTATTTTACTTCCAAGTTACACTGTCTCTCAGTGTTTCTTAGTGTACGGCTTGGACATTCCAGAGAAGGACTCAAGCTGGAGCTAGAGAAGATAGGGAGTTATCATAGATTGTTGTGAAAACCAAGGGGGTGAAAAACATTATCAAGAGAGTATATCAACAAGGTGGAAGAGGAAATGGGAACCCACTCCAGTATCCAGTATTCTTTCTTGGAGAATTCCATGGACAGAGGAGCCAGGTGGGCTACAGTCCATGGGGTCACAAAGAGTTGGACATGACTGAGTGTCCAAAACATGTATCAACACAAACACACACACATATCAACAAGGAAGCAGGTATAAGGAATACATGAGGTATGCAATGAATACTATTATTTTATGTTCACCTTGAATATTTTCTAATTTGAAATGAGAATGCAAGCCTATCTCTTTAGGCTTATATATGCATATGTAAGTATGGGCATGCATAAATGGGAATGTGTATGTGTGTGGGGGGGTGTGGAGTGTGCATATTTAGGTATACAGATATAGACACACATCTATATCGATATACACAGATGTATACATATTTTTTAAATTTATTTAAAGGAATGTCTATACACATAAATGGACTTCCCTGGTGGCTCAGATGGTAAAGTGTCTGCCTACAATGCAGGAGACCCGGGTTCAATCCCTAGGTCAGGAAGATCCATTGGAGAAGGAAATGGCAACCCACTCCAGTGTTCTTGCCTGGAAAATCCCATGGATGAAGGAGCCTGGTAGGCTTACCATTCATAGCATCGCAAAGAGTTGGACACGACTGAGCAACTTCACTTTCACTTTCATACATATAAATAAGCTTTGCTGCTGAGTCACTTCAGTTGAGTCCAACTCCGTGCGATCACATAGACGGCATCTCACCAGGCTCCCTCGTCCCTGGGATTCTCCAGGCAAGAACTCTGGAGTGGGCTGCCATTTCCTTCTCCAATGCATGAAAGTGAAAAGTGAAAGTGAAGTCGCTCAGTCATATTAAAATTTGTGACCACTGGTCTCTTACAAGAAATTGAAATATTGCATTTTTTGCTATTTCTGTCTTTTCCCACTGGATTGTAATCTCAGTTCAGTTCAGTCGCTCACTCGTGTCCAACTCTTTGCAACTCCATGAATTGCAGCACGCCAGGCCTCCCTGTCCATCACCAACTCCTGGAGTTCACGCAAACTCACGTCCATCGAGTCGGTGATGCCATCCAGCCATCTCATCCTCTGTCGTCCCCTTTTACTCCTGCCTCCAATCCCTCCCAGCTTCAGAGTCTTTTCCAATGAGTTAGCTCTTCTCATGAGGTGGCCAAAGTACTGGAGCTTCAGCTTCAGCATCATTCCGTCCAAAGAAAACCCAGGACTGATCTCCTTTAGAATGGACTTGTTGGATCTCCTTGCAGTCCAAGGGACTCTCAAGAGTCTTCTCCAACACCACAGTTCAAAAGCATCAATTCTTTGGCCCTCAGCTTTTTTCACAGTCCAACTCTCACATCTATACATGACTACTGGAAAAACCATAGCCTTGACTAGACGGACCTTTGTTGGCAAAGTAATGTCTCTGCTTTTGAATATGCTATCTAGGTTGGTCATAACTTTCCTTCCAAGGAGTAAGCGTCTTTTAATTTCATGGCTGCAGTCACCATCTGCAGTGATTTTGGAGCCCCCAGAAATAAATCTGGTTATTATTATTATAATATGATCAGACATAAAACATCAAATTCAGGCTGTTTTATTATTTTCCATGTGTCCTAAAACTAACTTTTGAATACATTTATCAAATTTTCAGCCACAATGTAATTTTTTATAGTATCTCATACACTTCTTGGAAGATTAATTTATATTATTAAAATGTCACTGTTTTTGTTCAGTTGCTAAGTCATGTCCAACTCTTTGAGACCCCATGGACTGAAGCACTCCAGGCTTCCCTGTCCTTCACTGTCTTACAGAGTTTGCTCAAACTCACATCCATTGAATCAGTGAGGCCATCCAACCATCTCATCCTCTGCTGCTTTCTTCTCCTCTTCCCTTCCATCTTTCCTGCATCAGGGTCTTTTCCAATGAGTCAGCTCTCCACATCAGTTGGCCAAAGTATTAGAGCTTCAGCTTCAACATCAGGGCTCCCAATGAATATTCAGGGTTGATTTCCTTTAGGATTGACTGGTTTGATCTCTTTGCTGTACAAGGGACTCTTGGAGTCCTCTTCAGAACCACAATTCAGAAACATCAATTCTTTGGCACTCAGCCTTCTTTATGGTCCACCTCTCACATCCATACATGATTACTGGAAAACCATAGCTTGACTGTATGGACTTCCATCAGCAAAGTGGTACCTCTGCTTTTTAATATGCTGTCTGGGTTTGTCATAGCTTTGTTCCATGGAGCAAGCGTCTTTTAATTTCATGGCTGCAATCAGCATACACAGTGATTTTGGAATCCAACAAAATAAAATCAGCCACTGTTATCATTTTTTCCCCATCTATTTGCATGAAGTGATGGAACCGAATGCCATGACCTTAGTTTTTTGAATGTTGAGTTTTAAATAAGCTTCTTCACTCTCCTCTTTGATGGCTCACACGGTAAAGAATCTGCCTGCAACATGGTAGACCTGGGTTCGATCCCTGGCTTGGGAAGATCCCCTGGAGAATTGAATGGCTACTCACTCCAGTATTCTTGCCCAGAGAATTCCATGGACGAAGGACAATGGCAGGCTACAGTCCATGGAGTTGCAAAGAGTCAGACTAATACTTTCACTTTCACCCTCATAAAAGGCTCTTTAGTTCCTCTCTGCTTTCTGCCATTAGAGTGGTATCATCTATATATCTGAGGTTTTTGATATTTCTCCTGACAGTCTTCATTCCAGCTTGTGATTCATCCAGCCTGGCGTTTCATATGATGTACTCTACATAGAAGTTGAATAAGCAGTGTGAAAATATACAACCTTAACAAACTCCTTTCCCAATTTTGAACCAGTCTGTTGTTGTTCCATGTCTGTTCTAACTGTTGCTTCTTGGCCTACATACAGGTTTCTCTGGAGGCAGGTAAGGTGGACTGCTATTACCATCTCTTTAAGAATTTCCCAGAGTTTATTGTGATCCACACAGTTAAAGGCTTTAGTATAGCCAATGAAACAGAAGTTAATTTTTTTCTGGAATTCCTTTGCTTTTCTTGCAATCCAACAGATGTTGGCAATTTGTTCTCTGCCTGTTCTAAATCCAGCTTGTACATCTGGAAGTTCTTGGTTCACCTACTGTTGAAACCTAACTTAAAGAATTTTGAGCATTATCTTGCTAGCATGTAAAATGAGCACAGTTGTAATGTAGATTGAACATTCTTGGTAGCTCAGCTGGTAAAGAATCTGTCTGCAATGCAGGAGACCCTAGTTCAAATCCTAGGTTGGGAAGATTCCCCTGGATAAGGAATATACTACCCCCTCCAGTATTGTTAGGCTTCCCTGGTAGCTCAAATGATAACAAAATCTGCCTGCAATACAGGAGACCTGGGTTCAATTCCTGGGTGGGGAAGATCCCCTGGAGAAGGGATATACTACCCACTCTGGTATTCCTGCATGGAAGATTCCATGGACAGAGAGGATCCTGGCAGGCTACAGTCCATGGGGTTGCAGAGTCAGACATGACTGAGCGACTTTCACTTTCACTTGCACATTCTTTGGCATTGTTTTTCTTTGAGATTGGAATGAAAACTGACTTTTTCCAGTATTGTGGCCACTGCTGAGTTTTCCAAATTTGCTGGCATATTGAGTGCAACACTTTAACAGCATCATCTTTTGTGATTTGAAATAGCTCAGCTGGAATTCCATCACTCCATTAGCTTTGTTCATAATAATGCTTCCTAAGGCCCACTTGACTTCACACTCCAGGATGGCTGGCTTTAGGTGAGTGACCACACCACTGTGGTTATCTGGGTCATTAAGACCTTTTTATATAGTTCTATGTATTCTTGCACTTCTTGATCTCTTCTGCTTCTGTTAAATCCTTGCTATTTCTGTCTAGGTCTTTTCCCTTCTGTTATTTTGCTCTATTTCTTTGCACTATTCACCAAAGAAGGCTTTCTTATCTTTTCTTACTTATCTCCCGAATGCTGCATTCAGTTGAGTATATCTTTCCCTTTCTCCTTTGCCTTACTTCTTTTTCTCAGCTATTTTTAAGACCTCCTCAGATAACCATTTTGCCTTCTTGCATTTCTTTTTCTTTGTGATAGTTTTGGTCACTGCCTCCTTTAGAATGTTATGAACCTCTGTCCATAGTTCTTCAGGCACTCCTGTCTATCAGATCTAATCCCCTGAATCTATTTATCATCTCCACTGTATGATCATAAATGATCTGATATAGATCATACCTGAATAGCCTAGTGGTTTTTGCTACTTTCTTCAATTTAAGTCTGAATTTTACAACAAGGAGCTCATGATCTGAGCCACAGCCAGCTCCAGGTCTTGTTTTTTGCTGACTGTATGGAGCTTTTCCATTTTCGGCTACAAAGATAATAAGCAATCTGATTTCAGTATTGACCATCTGATGATGTCCATGTGCAGAGTCAGCTCTCGTGTTGTTGGAAGTGCGTGTTTGCTATGACCAGGGTGTTCTCTTGACAAAACTCTGTTAACCCTTACTCTGCTTCATTTTATAATCCAAGGCCAGCTTGCCTGTTACTCCAGGTATGTGACAATATCTTTAGTATGATTGTTCTCTAGTTTATGAGTCTCCCACCTGGCACCTCTATGATAGCGCTTCAGGCTCTATGGTAGGGCTAATGGCGCCCTCCCCTGAAAGGACTTATGCCAACACACCGACCCTCCTAGCACTGCTGTTGCCAGTTCTCCTGTGCTGCGGCAGACCACTGCTGACCCATGCCTCCACAGGGAACCTTCAAACACTTACAGGCAAGCCTGGCTCAGTCTTTTGTGGCAGTTACTGCTCCTTTCCCCTGGGTCTTGGTGTGAATGAGGTTTGTTTGTGTCCTCCAAGAGACTCTGGTGGATATGGGGTTTGATTTTAACATCCTTTTAATGTGATTCCTACTGTCTCATTGTGACTTCTCATTTGTCTTTGGACATGGGGTATCTTTTTTTGGTGGGTTGCAACATCTTCCTATTGATGGCTGTTCAGCAGCTAGTTGCAATTTTTGTGTTCTCACAGGAGAATATGAGCACACATTCTTCTACTCCACCATCTTGTATATATCATTATGAGGAAAATATTACTTGGAAATTACTGAATATATTTGCTTGCTGCCATCAAAGAAGGAGAACTTCATTCTGACACATTCTCTATTTATTTTGAAAAACTGGGCTAGTAAGGCTACACTTTGATACTGGGCTTAAGTATGAATAATAAGTGAAGATAGAATAATTAAAGCTTTCTATTTCTACATGCTCTTTTAGTTGTTGAAGCATTGAATATTTTTCTTATTTGAAATTTATAGAGTACGTAAGCTTGTCATGTATCCTATTGAATAAATGTATATCCGTGATTAGCCATGGGTTGGTTAAGTTTGCATGTCATCCAAAATTAAAGATAGAGATAGAATCCACATCTCTTGGCCGTTGGTCTACTGTCTCATTAGAATTTCACATGCTTCTAAGAAAAGACAACCCTGATCTCATCCCTTGGGATGATGGTAAATTGATAAATAACTGGAGTGGCTGCATGCCAGCTATTGGGAAAATAGGTAAGTTAGAGTCAGGCTGGAGAACAGGACTGAAAGGGTGGGGTGTGTGTGTGTGTGTGTGTGTGTGTGTGTGTGTGTGATCAGTCTAATTTATGTGCATGCACCCACTTTAATGAGATTTGAATATGAGGTCCAGCATTTACTAATTAATAAAAATGACAGAAGCTATCCAAAAAGTATGAACAATAAGTAAAGAGATATCTCTGTGCTAAATTTTTCACTCACATCATTAATTGATGTAACAGATGCAATGTGTGCCATCTTCAAAGATGTGACGTAAGAAAAATGAAGTGGAGATGACAAGCTAGTTCTTAACAGCCATTGTTAAAACAGATTTCAGTAGAAAATTCCCCCTTTTAAGGGAAATTTCTGCTAAATTTAGAACTGTTTAAGTATCATGTTAGTTCTTCATTTGTTACAAGCATAGAAAATAGCATAGACGTTTGACCTACATCATAAAATCTTTCATGTTTTGCAATAACTGCAGTTGCTTTCCTTAGTTGGGGGGTATATTAATTTGAGCAGTTATCTGTTATTTGCCAATAACCTTTTACATTACAAAGAAAAAAAAATATCTGTAACTTCGTTTTCTTCTTCTATCTGGAAACCATAGAAACCAATGCGAAATTACAGCAAAGAAGTTCGTCACTGGGCTATCTCAAGCTGATCTCCATGGAAACATTTCACATTTTCTTGAAATGAAAGATATTCCAATCAGACACAACCATAACTGATGGGTGTCTGACAAATATACCACCACCAACAAAAAGTACACGGATATTTTTATTAGATAATACATTTGGAAGAGTTTTATAACTACTTCATAAATGAGGACATTTAAATGGTAAGTGTGATACCAACTACAGAAATAAAAATACAGTTTTGAAAACAATGTTCTGTCACTCTATTTAAATATTTTTCTTTCTAGATTTTTGCATAAAAGGCAACTTCCTAAAATAGTATGGACTTCGAATTCAGAAAGATCTGTATTCACAGCGTAACTCTGCCCCTTAGCTGTCTGGCTTCTGACTCCTAATTTTTTTATTATAAAGTTGAGGAAAATAATACCTGATTTACAGGTTTTCTTTGCTAATGGGTTATGCTAAATGCTTAATAAGCAATTATGAATTTTTAACTGGTTAAATGAATAAATGAGTGATGGAAGTATTGATAAGGGTGAGAAGGAGGATTATATCAGCCTTTTAATGAATGGTTAAGAGATGAAAGGTGAAAAGAGACTAAATAGGTGAAAGAGACCAAATAGGAATGTCAAGAGTTTTGACAATGATTTAATTCTAATAATACAATGATTATTCCTAATTCAAAATTTTTCAATCTCCAAAAGTTTATTTTTAAGATTGCTGTTTGGAGTTTGGGTCATATGAATGGAGTGGAGAAGGGACTTCATCATATTATAGGAGTGAGCCCTAAAATAAGCCCATAAGGTAAAAATCATATTTTCAAAAGTATCTTAAATTGCATGTAAAATTCAGTATCCATTAAATGTGACCTGTTATATAAAGAATATACACAGTAACACATATTAACCAAGACATATACATGAGAAATATACAATATACCTCCGTAGAGTGTGAGGGCATGTCCTTTTATGAGAGCAAAGTGAAACCAAAAAAAAACACTCAGAAACACGTAGGCTTACTGAGCAGAACAATAAACGGATTGTGTATTCACTATATTTTTGTGTGTGTCTGTCATTCTGTATCTGTGTTCCAGTCTCTTTAATCTCTCCCCATGCCTCTTTCCATTTTCGTGTCCTCCTGTTTGTCTCCAAGCCTATAAGCTGATCTGATTAAATTAAACACATATGACTCCACTATATTACCATGGAAGCAATATTAAAATTAAGCAGCAACACATGCAACACATGCTGAGTGATATAAAACAAACTTCTATGGGTGATTTCAGAATTTTATTTTTCCAAAAATAAGGAACGCTAAAGGAACATGCATGTTAAGTCAGTTAAGAAGTCATGGATATGCATAAAAGTATTTTAAACACACACAATTTCATTGATTATAGAATGATCAAACTTTCTAAGGAAATAACTAAACATGCATAAGCTGTATAATATGGAGAAGGACATGGCAACCCACTCCAGTATTCTTGCCTGGAGAATCCCAAGGACAGAGGAGCCTGGTGGGCTGCCGTCTATGGGGTCGCACAGAGTTGGACATGACTGAAGCAACTTAGAAGCAGCAACAGCATGTACATTAAAGACCTACATTTAAAATTTTTTGCTTACTTTAGGTTAAGATAGGATTTCAGTTATGTTACAATTTCCAGTGCATTACCTTTGACCACACACCTTTTTATCTCAATGAAATAAATTCACATGTTAATATGTATAAAAGGCATATGATAGGAAAACCTTAAACTACTCCAATTTCTTTCCTTTTCTTTATATATCTACCTCACCTACCTACTAAATAATTTGTGAATCTGAGTTTTTAACTCTTAGGACTTTAGCAATAAAGACATTATAATTTTTACATCACTTAATGAGAATGCTGGCTAGGATTATATGACATCCTGCCAAAGTTTGTTTACTTCATGCATTCTCTAAATTGTGATATCAAGAAAATGTTCTGTTCTGATAGCTCTAAAAATTACCCTCTAATGATACTGAAAAGCTCTAAAAGCTGTTATCCCCAGTGAAATAGAATGGCTTATGACCATAAGTGAATACCCAGTTGCTTCAGTTATGTCTGACTCTTTGCAACCATGTTTACAGTAGCCTGCCAGGCTCCTGTGTCTATGGGATTTTCCCAGCAAGAATCCTGGACTGGGTTGCCATGCCCTTCACCAGGGGGTCTTCCTGACCCAGGGATTGAACCTGCATCTCTTGCATCTTCTGCACTGCAGGTGGATTCCTTACCTCTGAACCACCAGGGGAGCCCACTGACTGTACACTTATTTTTAAAAAGTTACTTATAAATTAAATTTATAAGTAAGAAACTACCCACTTCATATATGAATGAAAATTAATCTTCAGTGTATTTTCACAGTCAGTTCAGTTCAGTCGCTCAGTCGTGTCTGATTCTTTGCGACCCCATGAATTGCAGCACGTCAGGCCTCCCTGTCCATCACCAACTCCCAGAGTTCACCCGAACTCACGTCCACTGAGTCGGTGATGCCATCCAGCCATCTCATCCTCTGTCGTCCCCTTCTCCTCCTGCCCCCAATCCCTCCCACCATCACAGTCTTTTCCAATGAGTCAACTCTTCACATGAAGTGGCCAAAGTATTGGAGTTTCAGTTTCAGCTTCAGCTGAAACTGATCAGTCCTTCCAATGAACACCCAGGACTGATTTCCTTCAGAATGGACTGGTTGGATCTCCTTGCAGTCCAAGGGACTCTCAAGAGTCTTCTCCAACACCACAGTTCAAAAGCATCAATTCTTTGGCACTCAGCTTTCTTCAGAGTCCAACTCTCACGTCCATACATGACCACTGGAAAAACCATAGCCTTGACTAGACGGACCTTTGTTGGCAAAGTAATGTCTCTGCTTTTGAATATGCTATCTAGGTTGGTCATAACTTTCCTTCCAAGGAGTAAGCGTCTTTTAATTTCATGGCTGCGGTCACCATCTGCAGTGATTTTGGAGCCCAGAAAAATAAAGTCTGACACTGTTGCCACTGTTTCCCCATCTCTTTGCCATGAAGTGATGGGACCGGATGCCATGATCTTCGTTTTCTGAATGTTGAGCTTTAAGCCAACTTTTTCACTCTCCTCTTTCACTTTCATCAAGAGGCTTTTTAGTTCCTCTTCACTTTCTGCCATAAAGGTGGTGTCATCTGTCATTGATATTTATCCCAGCAATCTTGATTCCAGCTTGTGCTTCTTCCAGCCCAGCATTTCTCATGATGTACTCTGCATATAAGTTAAATGAGCAGGGTGACAATATACAGCCTCGACGTACTCCTTTATTATAACTTAAATACAAATAAATTTTTTATTTTCCTAGTCTGACAACATAGAATGATTTGTTGAGCATGATAATTATTCCATAAATTTAAAAATAATAATAATTTAGCTTTACTGTGTTGGGACAAACAGCATTACAACTTGACTAATTAAAGAATCAGACTAACAAGAAAAAAATAGAGTTTCTTTATTTGCTAAATATATCCAACTTCAGTGTTCAGTTTTTGAGTTATTACCTCACAAGTGAAGAAACCAGGTAGCTCGGACGGTAAAGTGTCTGCCTGCAATGCAGGAGACCTGTGTTTGATCTCTGGGTTGGGAAGATCCCCTGGAGAAGGAAATGGCAGCCCACTCCAGTATTCTTGTCTGGAGAATCCCATAGATAGAGGAGCCTGGCAGGCTACAGTCCATGGGATCGCAGAGTTGGACAGGACTGAGCGACTAATACTTTCACTTTTTGCTTCTGTAAAATGAAAAAAAAAATGCTATTAGTAGCCTTTAAAAGGCAGTTTCCAAGAGAATTGGGCAAAGAGGAATTTTATATTTTACACAACTATTCTGGTATATTACATAAAAATTTTAAGCAAGATTATTTGCTTTGTCTTTAATTATGTCACATAATTATGTTGTTGTTGTTATTGTACAGTCACTAAGCTGTGTCTGACTCTTTGCTACCCCATAGACTGCAACATGCCAGGCTTCCCTGTCCTTCACTATCTCCCAGAGTTTGATCAAATTCAAGTCCATTGAGTAGGTGATGCTATCCAACTATCTCATCCACCACCACCCTCTTCCCATTTTGTCTTCAAACTTTCCCAGCAACAGGGTCTTTCCCAACGAGTTGGCTCATCACATCATGTGGCCAAAATATTGGTGCTTCAACTTCAGCATCAGTCCTTCCAATGAATACTCAGGGTTGATTTCCTTAGGATTGACTGGTCTGATCTCCTTGCTGTCCAAGAGACTCTCAAGAGTCTTCTCCAGCACCACAGCTCGAAAGCGTAAATTCTTTGGTGCTCAGCCTTCTTTATGGTCCAATTCTCTCATCCATACATGACTACTGGAAAAATCATAGCTTTGACTACATGGACCTTTGTTGATACAGTGATGTCTCTGCTTTTTAATATACTGTCTAGGTTTGTCATAGCTTTTCTTTTAAGAAGCAAGTATCTTTTTATTTCATGGCTACAATTACCATCCAATGATTTTGGAGCCCAAGAAAATAAAATCTACTGCTTCCACTTTTTCCCCATTTATTTGCTATGAGGTGGTGGGACTGGATGCCATGATCTTAGTTTTTTGAATACTGAGTTTTAAGTTGGCTTTTTCACTCTCTTCTTTCATCTTCATCAAGAAGCTCTTTAGTTCGTCTTTGCTTTCTCCCATTAGAGTGGTATCATCTGCATATGTGAGGTTGATATTCTCCTAGCAATCTTGATTCCAGCTTGTGCTTCCTCCAGCCCAGTATTTCACATGAAATACTCTGCATATAAGTTAAATTAACAGGGTGACAATATACAGCCTTAACATACTGCTTTCCAAATTTTAAATCAGTCTGTTGTTCCATGTCTGGTTCTAACTATTGCTTCTTGACCAGCATACAAGTTTCTCAGGAGACTGGTTAGGTGTTCTGGTATTCCATTCTTTTTAAGAATTTTCCATAGTTTATTGTGATCCACACAGTCAAAGGCTTTGGCAGAGTCAATAAAGCAGAAATAGATGTTTTTCTGGAATTCTATTGCTTTCTCTATGATCCAATATGTGTTGGCAATTTGATCTCTGGCTCCTCTGCCTCTTCAAAACCAGGCTTGTACATCTGGAAGTTCTTATTTCACATGCTGCTGAAGACTAGCTTGAAGAATTTTGAGCATAACCCTACTGGCATGTGAAACAGGTGCAATTTTATGGTAGTTTGAACGTTTTGGGCATTGCCCTTCTTTGAGATTGGAATGAAAACACATTTTCCAGTTCTGTGGCCACTACTGAGTTTCAAAATTTGCTGACATATTCAGTGCATCACTTTAACAGCATATCTTTTAGGATTTGACATAGCACAGCTGAAATTCCATCACTTCCACTAGCTTTATTTGTTTAAATGCTTCCTAAGGCCCACTGGACTTCACACTGTAGGACATCTGGCTCTAGGTGAGTGACCACACCATCATGGTTATCTGGGTCATTAAGACCTTTTTTGTATAGTTTTGTTTGTTTATTCTTGCATCTCTTCCTAATCTCTTCTGTTTTTCTTAGGTCCTTACCATTTTTGTCCTTTATCATGCCTATTCTTTCATGAAATAGTCCCTTGATATTGCCAATTTTCTTGAGATCTATAGCCTTTCCCATTATGTTATTTTCCTCTATTTCTTTGCATTGTTTATTTAAGAAGGCTTTCTTGTCTCTCCTTATTATTCTCTGGAACTCTGCATTCAGTTGGGTGTATGTTTCCCTTTTCCCCTTGCCTTTTGCTTCTCTTCTTTTCTCAGCTATTTTAAAGCCTCCTCAGACAGCCACTTTGCCTTCTTGCATTTCTTTTTCTTTGAGATTGTTTTGGTCACTGCTTCCTGTGCAACATTATGAGCTTCCATCCATATTTTCAGGCACTCTGTTTAGCAGATCTAATCCCTTGAATTTATTTGTCACTTCCACTGTATACTCATAGGGATTTATTTAGATCATAACTGAATGGTCTAGTGGTTTCCCCTACTCTCTTCAATTTAAGTCTGAATTTGGCAATAAGGAGTTCATGATCTGAGCACGGTCAGCTCCCGGTCTTGTTTTTGCAGACTGTATAGAGCTTCTCCATCTTTGGCTGCAAAAAATATAATTAATCTGATTTTGGTGTTGACCATCTAGTGATGTCCATGTGTAGAGTCCTCTCTTATATTGTTGGAAAATGGTGTTTGCTGTGACCGGTGTCTTCTTTTGAAAAAACCCTGTTAGCCTTTTTCCTGCTTCATTTTGTACTCCAAACTCAATCTTGCCTCAATACTCCAGGTATCTCTTGATTTTCTACTCTTGCATTCCAGTCCTCTATGATTAAAAGTATATCTTTGTGTGTGTTAGTTCTAAATGATCTTATGGGCTTCCCTGATGCTCAACAGGTAAAGAATCTGCCTGTAAGGCAAGAGATGCAAGAGATATGAGTCCCATCCCTAGTCTGCAAGATCCCCTGGAGGAGGGCATGGCAAGTCACTTCAGTGTTCTTGCCTGGAGACCTATTACTGTGATGTTGAATGGTTTTCCTTGGAAGTGAACCAAGATCATTGTCATTTTTGGATTGCACCCAAGTACTGTATTTCAGATTCTTTTGTTGACTATGATGGCTACTCTTATTTCTTCTTCGGGATTCTTCCCCTCAGTAGTATATATAGTGATCATCTGAATTAAATTTGCCCTCTCCTGTACATTTTAGTTCACTTATTTTGATGTTCACTCTTGCCATCTCCTGCCTGACCACATTCAAGTTACCTTGATTCATAGTCCTAACATTCCAGGTTCCTATACAGTATTGTTCTTTGCAGCATCAGACTTTACTTTTACCACCAGATACATCTATAGCCAAGTGTCATTTCCACTTTGACCCAACTGCTTCATTCTTTCTGGAGCTATTGGTTATTGTATCTCACTCTTCCCCAGTAGCATATTGGACATCTTCCAACCTGGGGAGCTCAACTTCTGGTGTCATATCCTTTTCTGTGTTCATACTGTTCATGGGATTCTCTTGGCAAGAATACTGAAGTGGTTTGCTGTTTTCTCCAGTGTACCACATTTTGTCAAAACTCTGCCCTATGACTAGTTTGTCTTGGGTGGCCCTGCACAGCATGGCTCATAGCTTCATTGCATTATACAAGCTTCTTTGCCATAACAAGACTGTGATAGTTCTTTAAGTAATAGACTGCTATCATAGAGAATGTTTGTATCTCTCCAAAATTCATTTTGAAACTTAATTCCCAATGTAATGGTATTTGGCAGTGGGATCTTGGGGAAATGATTAGATTATGATGATGAAGCCCTCGTGAATGGGGTTAGTGCCCTTAGAAGAGATCCCAAAGAGTTTACTTGCCTTTCTGACATGTGAGAACTTAATCAGAAGAACCTATATTTAAATCAGAAAGCAGGATTTCATCAGACGCTGAATTTGACAGCAGCTTGATCTCAGACATCTCAGCCTCCAGAACTGTGAGAGATGCATTGCTGCTGTTTATAAGCCACTCAGTCTCTGGGATTCTGTTATAGTAGCCTGAATATACCAAGACAAATGTTTTGTATATTTTACTTATTCAAAATTATTAATTTATTGGGTTGTATTATAAATCTCCTCAGAATACAATATAATTAAATAGTCTGTAGGACAGAATTATTAGCATTTGAAATGATTGTGGGAAAGAGAGTGGCAAAGTAACAAAAAGAAGTATCTTCTTTTATGAGTTAGTCCAAAATGCATGCCACACTTTATTTGTATTAGTTGGAACTGACCGTTTTGTAAAGTTACCTGTCACTAAGCCAATGTCTCTTTAGAGATAAACTTTATAAACTTGGTCAATTTGTCTGTAGTTAGTTAGATAAAATAAGGCTAAGCTTAAAGTTGAAATTTATTTCTTTCTGATTTAGCAGTTCTGTGCAGGTGAACAGTTTAGGGCATTAAGCAACACCATAGCAACAGCAGAAGCCACTGGAAATTCGAGGACAAATAGGAAGCATTCACAGTAAGAAGGAGATTAACACACCTCTTACACCAAAGCAGTGCAGGTTCCCTGTTTTCTCTAAAATAGTATGGTTATAGAAACAGGAAGGTTGTGTGTGTATGTGTGCATGATTGTAGTAAGAAATTCTATGACCATACTGCAATTACAACCAAAACAAACAAAAACTCCCCAAATTTTAAAACAGAAAGCCCTGCCCACTTGGTGTGTGTGTGTGTGTATGTATGTATGTATGTATGTATGTATATATATGTGTGTGTGTGTGTTTCATTATCAGGTATAGATTAGTTCCTTGGTATAACAAGGAGATCCAACCAGTCCATCCTAAAGGAAATCATTCCTGAATATTCATTGGAAGGACTGATGGTGAAGCTGAAACACCAAACTTTGGCCACCTGATGTGAAGAACTGATTCATTTGAAAAGACCCTGATGCTGGGAAAGATTGAAGTTGGGAGGAGAAGGGGACGACAGAGGATGAGATGGTTGGATGGCATCACAGACTCAATGGACATGAGTTTGAGTAGGCTATGGAAGTTGGTGATAGACAGCCAAACCTGGCGTGAGGCAGTACATGGGGTCACAAAGAGTCGGACACGAATGAGCAACTGAACTGAACTGAATAGTTTGGCTCATGCAATGATGAAGGCTAAGTTCCAAGATCTGAAGGGTGAGTGGGCAAGCTGGAGATCCAGGAAACAAAAGTGTAATTCCTGTCAAATTCCAGCAGCCTGAGAACCAGCAGAGCTAATGATGTAATTTCCAGTCTGAAAGTCAGGCAGGCTCTAGACCCAAGGTGAGCAGATATTTCAGTCTGATTCCAGGGGCCAGTGTCCCAGCTCAAACAACAAGAGGAGTTTTTATTTGCAGGAAGGTCAGCTTTTTATTCTTTTCACACTTTCAACTGATTTGATGAGGGCACACACATTAGGGAGGGCAGTCAATTTTATTCAATGTATGAATTTCGAATTTCAAATGTTAATCTCACTCTAAAACACCATCTCAGACCTACCGTAATGCTACTTGACCAAATATATGGGCACATGAAATTAACTGTCACACAGCTCATGGGTCAAAGAGTGTTACTGAAAGAGTATGTGTTTGGGGTCTGGCTGCTCACTGCTTAAAAGCCAATGAACATGTCAGGTTGGTGGAAAAGAACATTTGCTTTATTTCAGATGCTGGCAACTGGGGTGGGGGTCGGGGAGGGTGGCAGACATCTGTCCAAAGGCAGACTCGCCCCTGATAAGCAGGGGGTGTCAGCTTTTATAGACAGAGTGGAGGGGGAGTACACAGCACTGTCATCTCTAACATCATCTTCAAATTGGTCATCGGTGGTCTGACCAGCATCATCTTTATTGTTTTAGGTACAGTTAAACAATCTTCGGTTCCAGGGTCCATTTGCTCCCATTTCTTTGCGGTCAATTCTCTGAATTGTGGCCGCTCATGCCCTGGGTACAGCCTGGTCCTCATAGTTAACTTCTCCACCTGGTGTTTTGGTATCTATAAGACAGCTCACAGAATATGACTCAGAATATTACCTACAACCCTTGAGAAAGAACTAAAGGTCCCTGATGATGTTTAGTGACTTTGTTTATGTTATGTTTGTTATTTAACCCCTTTTGACTGTTTTCCTTTGTTTCAGTATTTCTCACTTCTCTGATTAAACTTATTCTTTGACTAAAGGTTTCCACAGGCAAAGGCAGGCCGAGGACATAGTGGGGGGCGGTGGGATGGGGGGGGCAAGGATCATAGGGTCCTGCTCAGTTTCAAGAGGAAGTAGAGTCCAAAAGTTCAGACCTTCCTCAAAATTCAAGAGAACACAATGTATCAGAATTGATGAGATACAGCTAAATTAGGTATTAGATGACAATTTTTAGATTAAATATTTATAAAAATAAAAGTGAAAAGTGAATTAAACACCTCGCAGCTCAGTAAACAAGAAACTTTAGAAAGAATTATATAAAACTCAAATCAGAAGATTTAAATCAACTTTAAAACTGAAACATAATGAAACATCATTAAGAACTAACTAATAATCCAAAGGTGAACTCACTCATTTGAAATGATCAACACAATAAGAGAGCACTAATCAATAAATAATCATATTAATTTTAAAAAATGTGTGGGAGAGGACACATATACTGAAATTTAGAAATGGCAATGTTTTATTCAAACTGAAAAAATATAACAGATTATTCATATTCTGTTTATATATATTATTTACATTTATATATATTTATATTGAATATATTTAAAAATCTAGATGAAATGAATAATTTTCTAGCAAAATATAATTTATCAAAGCTCATTTATTCTAAAGGATATATAAACATACCAATTACCTAAGAATAAAGAGATGACTCCAATAAAAAAAAAGAAAAGAAAACCCTGAATAGGCCCAGTTGAGAATTTGGCCAAACTTTGAAAATAAGAAAATCCTCAATCTATTTAAACTATTATAGAACAGGAAAAAATGAAAATTCCAAATTTATTTTAGGAAATAAATGAGTTATAGACCCTCAAATTAAAAAGAATGTACCTAAATTAAAATTCAATCTCAATATCAATGTGGGAATAATACACAATGATCATGTGGATTTATTCCAGGAATGCAATGATAGTTAAATATTGACATTTACATAACCCATTATATCAATGGAACTAGGGAGGTAAATGATATCCTCAGGTTCAAAGATGTATAATGATATTTAACAATGTATAAATTTTTTTTCATTTTAAAAATATTCATGTGTGTGAACATACACACGCACAGACACACACACTCATACAACCCTTGATCCCAAAGTCAGCATCTTACGTAATGGAAAAGCACTGGGGACTCTGATTAAAATAAAGCAAAAAGCACATATGTTCTCAGCTTCTATTATTATTTAAAATTTTAATTTACAGGAAGTAGCATATACAATTAGTCAGTAAAAATGCAATTAGAAGCGTAGGAGTTGGAAAGAGTTAACTCCTATTTGCAGATGACAGAATTGTGTATGTGGAAAATGGGGGAAAAAAAAAAACTGATGGAGTAACTACAAACAATAAAAGAATTCCAGGTGAGATCAGATTATAAAATCATAGAGTCAACATTTGAAAAGATAATGTGGTTGAGACAGTTCCACTTACCAAGGAAAAATAATGAGCACATAGAACAGCTATATGTAGAAAAATGTACAGCATGTGTATGTGTGTCTGTATGAACGAATGAAAACACATGCCATGGTCTTGGACAGAGAACTTCAGTGTCATAGAGTTTAATCTTCCCTGAGATAATTTTAGCATTAAAGCTTTTCTAGGAAATATTAGTAAACTGTTTTTCTTTAGGACTTGGCAAGTTAATTATAAAATTCATTTAGCAGAGCAGATAATAATCTGGACACATGAATATCCTGGAAGGTAGTGACTGTCTCTCTTAGTTATTGAAACATTTTTCATAATCTTAATTTCTAAAGCAGTGTGCCATCATGTATAAATAGAAGCCAGACCAATATAATGGAATAGGGAACCCATAAATAGATTTTTTATGTGGAAATTTAATATATGACAAAGGTAGCATTTAAACAGTGGGGAGAAGATGCATTTTTAATGAATAGTGTTGGGATAACTAGTCACTCACAAGGAAAATAAATAAAATTGTGTCTACTTCTGACACTTAATACAGAATAAATTCCAACTGGTTTGGATCTGGAGAAAATTTTTTTTGAGTGACAAAAGTTTCATAATTATAAGTCAAAATCAATATACAATGAGAAAAAATGCTGATAAATTTAATGATATAAAGAAATAACTTTTACATTGCAAAACAATCCAATAAAGTAAAAATTACAATGACAATTAGGAGAAAAGTGTTTGAAAATTATGTCATTTTAAAGAGTTATTATCCCTAAAAAAGCCTTATGCTCACTTAGGTTGTTATATAATATTGAGCAGAGTGGGAAAATAATTTGAAAAAGAATATATACATGTGTACATACAACTG
The DNA here is from genome assembly GCF_029378745.1 of Bos indicus. Lineage (NCBI taxonomy): Eukaryota > Metazoa > Chordata > Mammalia > Artiodactyla > Bovidae > Bos > Bos indicus. The sequence continues at coordinate 65,999,942 of NC_091765.1, read as the reverse complement.
AATCGCTTTGCTGTACACTTGAAACTAACACAACATTGTTAATCAACTATATTTCAATATAAAAAGTTAAAAAATAAAAGTCTTCTGAAAGTAGAGAGATAAAGGCCAATTTACAAAAGAGATATGAACAGATAGTTCACAGAAGAAATGCAAATAGTTCTTATAATGAGGTGGATGAAACTGGAGCCTGTTATACAGAGTGAAGTAAGCCAGAAGGAAAAACACCAATACAGTATACTAACGCATATATATGGAATTTAGAAAGATGATAACAATAACCCTGTGTACGAGACAGCAAAAGAGACACTGATGTATGGAACAGTCTTATGGACTCTGTGGAAGAGGGAGAGGGTGGGAAGATTTGGGAGATTGGCATTGAAACATGTAAAATATCATGTATGAAACAAGATGCCAGTCCAGGTTCAATGCACGATACTGGATGCTTGGGGCTAGTACTGGGATGACCCAGAGGGATGGTATGGGGAGGGAGGAGGGAGGAGGGTTCAGGATAGGGAGTACATGTATACCTGTGATGGATTCCTTTGGATATTTGGCAAAACAAACACAATTATGTAAAGTTTAAAAATAAAATAAAATTAAAAAAATAAAATATCCATTATAATAAAAAAAATTACAAAAAAAAATAGTTCTTATATATGAAAATATTCACAACTTTCCATAAGAGAAATGTGCTAATTACAGCTAAGCTGAGATACTGTTTCTCATCAATCAGATTGACAAAAATCCCAAAGTAGACCAAACGTTGATGAGGTTGAGGGAAAACAAGCACTTTCATAGATTACTATTGGGAATGGAAAATGGTAACATTTCCTGAAGGAGAATTTAGCTATATTTTCCATTTATCTTTTGATCCAGATATCTCATTTCTAGAAATCGATCTCAAAATGCACTGACAAATACATGAAAAAGTATAAACAGCATGCTATTCATGGCAACGGTTTTGAAAGAGAAAAAAAAAAAAAAAAGCCTGTTATTGAACTCTTATTTATTTATTTTCAGCTTCAAAATCCACACGTGTATAACTGACCAGATTTGCAGTCTGGCTCTATTGACCACAGTTCTGTTTGCTCCATGGCTTCTGTTAGTCTCTGCCTGCAGGGGACACTATAACAAACAGAAACTCAGAAAAGGAAATAAAGAATGCTAACTTTTCCAAAACATCTAAAGGATGATTTGCCTTCAGTTTCTTTGAGTGTCACAACAGCAATATTTCTTCACTCCAACAACAAGAACTTGTTCCCCAGTGATTTAAATGCTGCCTTTATCACATAGTAAATGCTTTGTCTGAAGCTTAACTTGTTGGTAATACAGTTCATTTGGAAGAACAAATAATATCCAGGAAACCCTGGACTTTTTACTAAATTGTGTTGGACTAGCTGGTTAACCACAGGAACAATAGATAAAACTGATTTTATTTATGACCTTCTCCACAGGTTTGATTCCAGATGGTTCTGAGATTTAAATATTTTAAAAATGAAATTGTATAACTAGATGAAAATGGGAACACTTATGGGTCACACAGTAACTACAGAGGAAAAAAAAACAAACCTATGACTAGATAGCATATTCAAAAGCAGAGACATTACTTTGCCAACAAAGGTCCATCTAGTCAAGGCTATGGTTTTTCCAGTAGTCATGTATGGATGTGAGAGTTGGACTGTGAAGAAAACTGAGCTCTGAAGAATTGATGCTTCTGAACTGTGGTATTGGAGAAGACTCCTGAGAGTCCCTTGGACTGCAAGGAGATCCAACTGGTCCATTCGGAAGGAGATCAGCCCTGGGATTTCTTCGGAAGGAAGGATGCTAAAGCTGAAACTCCAGTACTTTGGCCACCTCATGCGAAGAGTTGACTCATTGGAAAAGACTCTGATGCCGGGAGGGATTGGGGGCAAGTGGAGAAGGGGACGACAGAGGATGAGATGGCTGGATGGCATCACTGACTGGATGGACATGAGTTTGGGTGAACTCCGGGAGTTGGTGATGGACAGGGAGGCCTGGTGTGCTGTGATTCATGGGGTCGCAAAGAGTTGGACACGACTGAGCGACTGATCTGATCTGATCTGATCTGATATCCTTCCCTGGTGGCTCAGATGGTAAAGCGTCTGCCTACAATGCGGGAGACCCGGGTTCAATCCCTGGGTCAGGAAGATCCCCGTGGAGAAGGAAATGGCAACCCACTCCAGTGTTCTTGCCTAGAAAATCCCATGGACAGAGGAGCTTGGTTGGCTACTGTCCGTGGGGTCGCAAAGAGTCGGATACGACTGAATGACTTCATTATCACTATCACTATATCACACATAAAAGAGAAAATCAGACAATATATACCTACTGGTGAGAATACAGAGACTATTTCTGGACCACTCTTGCCAAAAGAATTCCCAGAGTTGAATGTCATTCTAACTACCGATTTACAGGAAATAATGAGAGAGAGAAACATTTTTGACAACACCTTGGAGATGCGCTAAGCAAAATCAAGTCTGGGAAACTCTTGGACAAATATCCAGTTTCCTCTGCAAATAATTGGCAAGGAAAAAAAAAAAGAGAGAGAGACAGAGGAAAAAAAGAGGGAATGGGTGGGAACATATAAAGTGAAACTTGAAACAAAATAATTGCAAATTGCAATGTATGGACCTTCCTTGGATTTTGATTCAAACAAAATATATACGAGACAATTGGGAATTTGAACACTGGCCTGAACGTGATGATTTTAAGGAATTTTGTTTTAGATATAACAATGATATTTTGGTTGTGTTGCAAGTAAGAGAATGTTCGTATTTTAGAAATATACCCTGAGACACTTTTAAGTAAACTGCTACCTAGAACTTGCTTCAAAATAATCCAGTGTGCATATTGGGGGCAGGGAAGCATAAATGAAATGAAAATGGTCACTTGTTGAAAACTATTAAAACTTAGAATTGTGTGCATAGGAGTTCATTTTCTTATTCTATTTGTATATTTATATATTATTTTTTACATTTTTCAAAATTAAAAGTAAATAATTTAGTATGTTTATTTATAGTATTTTTGCTGATAATCATAGTGATTAATATAATGACAATGAACATTTCATTTGAGAACTGTGATGCTTAAATGTACTTTAAATGCTTTATTTCTTTAAATTTCCCCAGTAAATATGTGGAATACTTATTTTTGTAAAAGTATTTCCATTTTGCCTGATTTCAAAACCTCTATCTTCACAACTATTTGCTTCTCTGCCATTCTATCTAATTAGTGGTAAAAGGTGGTAAAAATTTCAGTTTCAAGTTTGTCAGTGAATAAGTTCTTTTAATATTAATGTTTAATAATTATTAAATAATAATGGTTGTCTGTTATCATTATGTACCAGGCACTGTTCTAAGGACTTTGAGTATTTATTTGACACCTTTGACTATTCTAAGAAGTAAAACTTTTACTAGCTAAATGCATTTTATCATGCTTGGAAAGCTTGTGTGATTTCAGGGTCTCCTATGCAGAATCTATTTAAACATTTATCTTGTGTTAGACCTATAAATTCCTCATTTGTTCCTATTAGAAATAATACTGTATGAGGAAGTCTTATACACAAATCTTGAAGCTTCACTTTTGGTATTTTTAAGAAGAATCTTAAGAGAAAAAATTTACTAGGTATAAACATTTGAAACTTTATATATTGATATGTATATTGATTAATAATCCCTTTCAGAAAAACTTTGTCAGCTTCCACCAGTTTTACATAACAGTTCCAGTATTATGTGGAGTTCAGTACACTTGAGTTTCGCTTAGTAATCTCATTTTTTAAAAAGCACAGTTGAAACCTGAGAGGTTTCATGCAATTTGTATGTTAATTTTCATTTCTTTGATTGTTAATAGTATAAGACATTTTGAAGTAAGATAATTTTGTGTGACTTGTGTATGTGTGTATTGTGGATATGTGTAATGTGTATATTGTGTATATGTGTAATGTGACTATGTGTATATGTGTATTGTCCATTAGTTTCCTTCATCTGCTTTTTTAATATGAAGATTTGTTTATTTTTGGTCATGCTGAGTCTTAGTTGCTGCATGGGCTTTTCTCTAGTTGCAGCGAGCAGGGACTGCTCTCTACTCATGGTGTGTGGACTTCTTGTTATGGTGGCTTCTCCTGTTGTGGATCCAGCAGTATTTGCTGCCTGTGGGCTCAGCAGATGTGGCTCTTGGGCTCTAGCGCACAGGCTCAGTAGTTGTGGCATATGCAATTAATTGCTCCTCAGCACGAGGGATCTTCCCAGATGAGGGATGGAACCCATGTCTCCTGCATGGACAGAAAGATGCTTTACCACCCAGCTACCAGGGAAGCCTCTGTTTGTTTGACTGACATTCTTATCTTTTTAAATTCTAAGACTTCTGATAATCATAAAATACCAGTTATTTTCAGTCATATGTCCTGCAAATATTTTCTTACTTTAGTGTTTGCTCTTTATATTTGTTCACGATATTTCTGACAGGTGATTTTTTCCAATTTTGATGTAATCATTTAATCAATCATTTCCTTTTACCTTTTCCAATGAGCTTTTTCACTTGGACAGTCTTTGGGGATCACATCAGAGAAACATTCACAGACTTGTGCACTAATTGGTTAGGTTTTGAGCCATTATTCTCCCCTTTGCCCCCAAATGCTCTAGTCAACTGACTTCCTTTCAGAACCTTGACTCTATCAAGCTCTTTTCCAGTTTAGGCTGGGAAAACATTGTTGTAACACCTGCTCTCTAGGCAGTGCAGAGCTGGACCAACTTGTTCTAAGGCTGTTTTGTAGTCTGAATTGGTTGAAGAATCCTGGCTGTCAAAGTACCTGATCTCAGCAGGAAGTTTCTGGAGTTGAGCCAAGGAGCATTATTAGTGTAAAGGCTATGGAAGGCAGCTTGAGAGGAGAGCATCACCAATGCCTTTCTGTGTGAACACTTGGTTTGGATGCAAATAGGTTCTTAGTAGAAAAGACAGAGGAGAAATAATTGAAAAAAATCAACATTTTCGAAGCAAGTTTTAATTTTTGTTGGCATTGCTGAAATGGAGCAGGATCCTGTGGTCCTTGCCCCTCTAACCTGCCCCATGTCTTCTGTCTTCCTTTTGTCTGTGGTAAACCAGTCAAAGAAAAAGTTTAATCAGATAAGTGAGAAATGAGGAAACAAAGGAAAACAGTCAAAGGAGACTAAATAATAATAATGTAGTCATTAAGCATAGTCAAAGACCTTTAGATAATATTCTGAACCATATCCTGTGAGCTATCCTGTAGATACTAAAACACCAGATGGAGAAGTTAACTACATGTTGACTAGACTATACCCAGGACATGAGCTGCCACAATTCTGAGAATTGGCCACAAGAAATGGGAACAGATAGACCCTGGAACTGAAGATTGACTGTCCCTAACACGAAGATGACACTGGTCAGACAGCTGATGACCAACTGGAAGATGACTATTACAGATGACTGTGCTGTTTCTGCATGCGGCCCCCGCAGCCTTTAGACAGATGTTGGCCCTCCCCCTCCCCACTGAGTTGCCAGCACTTGAAATAAAGCAAACTTTTGTTTCAACCAACTTGGCCTGTTTATTGGCATTTTGAGCAGGGAGCAGCCAGACGCCACCACATACCATGTCTTTAATGATGGCATAGGAGATATTTAGCAAGATGCTTGGAGATTTTCATTCCGGGACATAGCTTTATCTAAAGCACTGAAATTCCAAAGTTCAGTTCAGTTCAGTCGCTCAGTCGTGTCCGACTCTTCACGACCCCATGAATCGCAGCATGCCAGGCCTCCCTGTCCATCACCAACTCCCGGAGTTCACTCAGACTCACGTCCATCGAGTCAGTGATGCCATCCAGCCATCTCATCCTCTATCGTCCCCTTCTCCTCCTGCCCTCAATCCCTCCCAGCATCAGAGTCTTTTCCAATGAGTCAACTCTTCGCATGAGATGGCCAACATACTGGAGTTTCAGCTTTAGCATCATTCCTTTCAAAGAAATCCCAGGGCTGATGCAAAAGCATCAATTATTCGGTGCTCAGCTTTCTTCACAGTCCAACTCTCACATCCATACATGACCAATGGAAAACCATAGCCTTGACTAGACAGACCTTTGTTGGCAAAGTAATGTCTCTGCTTTTGAATAAACTCACATCAAGTACATACTTGACTAAAGAATTTCAGTGATGGCAACAAAATTAATCATTCCCATTAAAACTTCAGAGATGATTCTCCGTTTCTGTTTTCACTACTCAGAATGAGAGTTAAAGCAAGTGTGAATTTAGAAACCTGACTTTTGTTTGGAAATCTTATTTTGAGAAGGAACATTTTGAAACAGATTTCTTCCCATTTTTAACATTATTTTTTATTTGTAACAAAGTAGTACAAGTACATGGTTTTTTAAACTCTAGCAATATAGAAGGCTTAAAAAAAAATTAGTCTCCCACACAATTTCCTTCCATCTTCAGTTTCTCTCTCATTATAACCTTTTTACCATTTTCTAATTGTTTTTCTGTTTGCTAATTTTTATTGTAGCTCTACATCATAAACTGGCATTGATATTTCTTGATTAATTTATTTCAGCCTTTGTCTCTGCATATCTTTGTATGATGGATGCTGTGCATGCCCAATCATCCCAAACTCTTTGTGACCCCATGGACTGTAGCCCACCAGGCTCCTCTGCCCATGGGATTTTCCAGACAAGAATCCTGGAGTGGGTTGTCACTTCCTCCTTCAGAGGATCATCCCGCCCCAGGGATCAAACCCACATCTCCTGCGTCTCCTGCATTGGCAGGTGGATTCCTCACCCCTAAGTCACCTGGGAATGATAAATAAGTATTTAGCAAAATTTTCTGTTCTTATTTTGGGGATTAGAAAATCTTTTCAAATCTGTGTACTAGGGTTAAAATTCTTTGTTTTTTAAAAAGCTCACTTCAATTCCCTGATAATTGATCTTTTTCCTTTGGTAACTTTTTCAAATTTGTTTAGCTTGATCTTTCCCTTGCTACAGATTTTTCTTCAGTTTCTAGCATATTTCTTTCATAGTGAGAATGACTGTCAATGTAAGGTGTGTGCTTGGGGCCTGTGAACTGGCAGGCTTCGTTTTGAATAATTGAGCAGGGAACTGGAATTTTTCTGGATAGTAGAATTTGAAAATTTTTGCTTTTGAGGCAAATACCCACTTATCTCAGTTTGTCCACCGACATTTAAGTTTCATTAGAATGAAGTCCTCTTCCTCCTAACCCCAACACTTTGAGTGATTTTGCTTTATTTACAAGTCAGGATAAATGGGGACTGTTCTGACTTTTCTAAAAATTAACACTAAGGTGTTGTATTTAGAAGGTCAGCTCCCTGCTTTTCTGGGTTCTTCCTTAAATTCTAGGGTGGGTGGGTCCTCTTCTGTTTGTCCATGTTTGGTAAATCTGCTGAAGCTCTTATCTCATTTTAGTATAGTCATCTATATATTTTTTGAGCATTACTTTACTAGCGTGTGAGATGAGTGCAATTGTGCAATAGTTTGAGCATTCTTTGGCATTGCCTTTCTTTGGGATTGGAATAAAATCTGACCTTTTCTAGTCCTGTGGCCACTGCTGAGTTTTTCAAATTTGCTGGCATTTTGAGTGCAGCACTTTCACAGCATCATCTTTCAGAATTTGAAATAGCTCAACTGGAATTCCATCACCTCCACTAGCTTTGTTCGTAGTGATGCTTTCTAAGGCCCACTTGACTTCACATTCCAGGATGTCTGGCTCTAGGTCAGTGATCACACCATCATGATTATCTGGGTCATGAAGATCTTTTTTGTACAGTTCTTCTGTGTATACTTGCCACCACTTCTTAATATCTTCTGCTTCTGTTAGGTCCATACCATTTCTGTCCTTTATCAAGCCCATCTTTGCATGAAACGTTCCTTTGGTATCTCTGGTTTTCTTGAAGAGATCTCTAGTCTTTCCCAATCTGTTGTTTTCCTCTATTTTTTTTGCATTGATCACTGAGGAAGGCTTTTTTATCTCTTCTTGCTATTCTTTGGAACTCTGCATTCAGATACTTATATCTTTCCTTTTCTCCTTTGCTTTTCGCTTCTCTTCTTTTCACAGCTATTTGTAAGGCCTCCCCAGACAGCCATTTTGCTTTTTTGCATTTCTTTTCCATGGGGATGGTCTTGATCCCTGTCTCCTGTACAATGTCACGAACCTCATTCCATAGTTCATCAGGCACTCTATCTATCAGATCTAGTCCCTTTAATCTATTTCTGACTTCCACTGTATAATCATAAGGGATTTGATGTAGGTCATACCTGAATGGTCTAGTGATTTTCCCTACTTTCTTCAATTTAAGTCTGAATTTGGCAATAAGGAGTTCATGATCTGAGCCACAGTCAGCTCCTGGTCTTGTTTTTGTTGACTGTATGCTGCTAAGTCACTTCAGTCATGTCTGACTCTGTGCGACCCCATAGACGGCAGCCCATCAGGTTCCCCTGTCCCTGGGATTCTCCAGGCAAGAACACTGCAGTGGGTTGCCATTTCCTTCTCCAATGTAGGAAAGTGAAAAGTGAAAGTGAAGTCGCTCAGTCGTATCCGACTCTTCGCGACCCCATGGACTGCAGCCTACCAGGCTCCTCCATCCATGGGATTTTCCAGGCAAGAGTACTGAAGTGGTGACTGTGTAGAGCTTCTCCATCTTTGGCTGCAAAGAATATAATCAATCTGATTTCGGTGTTGACCATCTGGTAATGTCTATGTGTAGAGACTTCTCTTGTGTTGTTGGAAGAGGGTGTTTGCTCTGACCAGTGCATTTTCTTGGCAAAACTCTATTAGTCTTTGCCTTGCTTCATTCTGTATTCCAAGGCCAAATTTGCCTGTTACTCCAGGTGTTTCTTGACTTCCTACTTTTGTATTCCAGTCCCCTATAATGAAAAGGACATCTTTTTTGGGTGTTAGTTCTAAAAGGTCTTCTGGGTCTTCATAGAACCGTTCAACTTCAGCTTCTTCAGCATTACTGGTTGGGGTATAGACTTGGATTACTGTGATATTGAATGGTTTGCCTTGGAAATGAATAGAGATCATTCTGTTGTTTTTGAGATTGTATCCAAGTACTGCATTTCAAACTCTTTTGTTGACCATGATGGCTACTCCATTTCTTCTGAGGGATTCCTGCCCGCAGTAGTAGATATAATGGTCATGTGAGTTAAATTCACCCATTCTAGTCCATTTTAGTTCATTGATTCCTAGAATGTTGATGTTCACTCTGCCATCTCTTGTTTGACCACTTCCAATTTGCCTTGATTCATGGACCTGACATTCCAGGTTCCTATGCAATATTGCTCTTTACAGCATCGGACCTTGCTTCTATCACCAGTCACACCCACAGCTGGGTATTGTTTTTGCTTTGGCTCCATCCCTTCATTGTTTTTGGAGTTATTTCTCCAGTAGCATATTGGGCACCTACTGACCTGGGGAATTCCTCTTTCAGTATCCTGTCATTTTTCATTTTCATACTGTTCATGGGGTTCTCAAGGCAAGAATACTGAAGTGGTTTGCCATTGCCTTCTCCAGTGGACCACATTCTGTCAGACCTCTCCACCATGACCTGCCCGTCTTGGGTGGCCCCATGGGCATGGCTTAGTTTCATTGAGTTAGACAAGGCTGTGGTCGTAGTGTGATTAGATTGACTAGTTTTCTGTGAGTATGGTTTCAGTGTTTCTGCCCTCTGATGCCCTCTTGCAACACCTACCGTCTTACTTGGGTTTCTCTTACCTTGGATGTGGGGTATCTTTTCACAGCTGCTCCAGCAAAGCGCAGCCACTGCTCCTTACCTTCAACGAGGGGTATCTCCTCACGGCTGCCCCTTCTGACCTTGAACAAGGAATAGCTCCTCTAGGCCCTCCTGCGCCCGCGCAGCCACAGCTTCTTGGAAGTTCACGTATTGCTGAAGCTAGGCTTCAGCAATACATGAACTGTGAACTTCCAGTTCTTCAAGCTGGTTTTAGAAAAGGCAGAGGAACCAGAGACCAAATTGCCAACATCGCTGGATCATGGAAAAAGCAAGAGAGTTCCAGAAAAACATCTATTTCTTCTTTATTGACTATGCCAAAGCCTTTGACTGTGTGAATCACAATAAACTGTGGAAAATTCTCAAAGAGATGGGAATACCAGACCACCTGACCTGCCTCTTGAGAAACCTATATGCAGATCAGGAAGCAAGAGTTAGAACTGGACATGGAACAACAGACTGGTTCCAAATAGGAAAAGGAGTATGTCAAGGCTGTATATTGTCACCCTGCTTCTTTAACTTATATGCAGAGTACATCATGAGAAATGCTGGGCTGGAAAAAGCACAAGCTGGAATCAAGATTGCCAGGAGAAATATCAATAACCTCAGATATGCAGATGACACCACCCTTATGGCAGAAAGTGAAGAAGAATTAAAAAGCGTTTTGATGAAGGTGAAAGAGGAGAGTGAAAAAGTTGGCTTAAAACTCAACATTCAGAAAACGAAAATTATGGCATCTGGTCCCATCACTTCATGGGAAATAGATGGGGAAACAGTAGAAACAGTGTCAGACTTTATTTTTTGGGGCTCCAAAAATCACTGCAGATGGTACTGCAGCCATAAAATTAAAAGATGCTTACTCCTTGGAAGGAAAGTTGTGACCAACCTAGATAGCATATTCAAAAGCAGAGACATTACTTTGCCAACAAAGGTCCATCTAGTCAAGGCTATGGTTTTTCCAGTGGTCATGTATGGATGTGAGAGTTGGACTGTGAAGAAAGCTGAGCGCCGAAGAATTGATGCTTTTGAACTATGGTGTTGGAGAAGACTCTTGAGAGTCTCTTGGACTGCAAGGAGATGCAACCAGTCCATTCTGAAGGAGATCAGTCCTGGGATTTCTTTGGAAGGAATGATGCTAACACTGAAACTCCAGTACTTTGGCCTCCTCATGCGAAGAGTTGACTCATTGGAAAAGACTCTGATGCTAGGAGGGATTGGGGGCAGGAGGAGAAGGGGACGACAGAGGATGAGATGGCTGGGTGATATCACTGACTCGGTGGACGTGAGTCTGAGTGATCTCCAGGAGTTGGTGATGGACAGGGAGGCCTGGCGTGCTGCGATACATGAGGTCGCAAAGAGGCGCACACGACTGAGTGACTGAACTGAACTGAACTGATATATTTTTTACTCTTTATTGGCCTTTGTTGACGATCTTAAGGTAAGAGAAGAAAAGTGTTTGCATTTTATCAGCTGTCCTGAACCAGAAATCATGTTACTTTTTAAAATAAATTTTACTGCATTTTATTTTAAAAACAAATATATAATCATTGAAGAAAAAGCTGGCTTAAAACTCAACATTCAAAAAACTAAGCTTGTGGCATTCAATCCCATCACTTCTTGGCAAATAGATGGGGAAACAATGGAAATGGAAACAGTGGTACATTATATTTTCTTGGGATCCAAAATCACTGCAGATGATGACTGCAGCCATGATATTGAAAGGCACTTGTTACTTGGAAGAAACACCATGACAAACCTAGACAGTGTATTGAAAAGCAGAGACATCACTTTGCCAACACACTTTGGAAGCACTGTGGCTCAGATGGTAAAGAATATGCCTGCAGTCCAGGATACCCTGGTTTGATACCAAAGTTAGGATGATCCCCTGGAGAAGGGAATAGCCACCCACTCCAGTATTCTTGCCTGGAGAATTCCAAGGACAGAGGAATATAATGTAACTACAGTTCATGGGGTTGCAAAGAGTCGGATGTAATTGAGCAATTAACACACGCACATCATTTGCCAACAAAGGTCCAAACGGTCAAAGCTATGGATTTTCCTGTCATGTATGGGTGTGAGAGGTGGACCATAAAGAAGGCTGAGAGCTGAAGAATTGATGCTTTCAAATTGTGGTGCTGGAGAAGACTCTTGAAAATCTCTTCGACTACAAGGAGACCAAACCAATTAATCTTACAGGAAATCAACCCTGAATATTCATTGGAAGGGCTGATGCCGAAGCTGAAGGTCCAATACTTTGGCCACCTGAAGCAAAGATGCAACCCTTTCGAAAAGACCCTTATGCTGGGAAAGAGTGAGGGCAACAGAAGATGAGATGGTTGGACGGCATCATTTACACAATGTACATGAGTTTGAGCAACTCTGGAAGATAGTGAAGGACAGGGAGAGTTGGACATGATTTAGCAATTGAACAACAACAGCAATCATTAAAGAAAATTTGTAATACTCAGGAACATATAAAGAAGGAAGTAACCATAAAGAATCATCTCATTATTAATTATAATGACATTTTGCTACTTTTTTTTGCAAATCTATATTTTTACTTCTGTATCTATAGCTGTACTATAGCTTTGGTCCAGTTTTGATCACAATATTGTATGGTAAGGATTTTTCATGTACATAATAATTACTCATAAACAAATTTTGAGGGAAAAAATTCTCCATTGTGTACATGAATATATCATAATTTACTATTCCCTCATGGTTACAGTTAAAACGCCTTCACCTTAATCACTACTGTAATAATGCTACACTGAGAATTCTTTACATAATCTTTGCCCCTATTCCTCATTGTTTCCTTAGGATTTCATCTTCATAGTAAAAATTCTGAATCAAAGTCTATAAAAATATTAAATTTCACAATTCATGTGCCAAATTGTTTTACCAAAAAATGTGTTCGTCAGCAGTATATAAGAGACCTATCACACCATTGTCTCCAAATAACATGATATTAACTTTTAGTAAATGCCAATTTCGTACATATAAGCTGCATCTTATTTTACTTGGCTTTCCTTTCATCATTAACAAGGTTGAATTTTTAAAATTTTATTTGTCTATTTTTGTTTCTTTTTTCATAAGTTATCTGCTTGGATCCTTTGCTGATTTTTGAAATCATGATATGTAACGGTTGCATTTTAGAATTTTGTAATAAATCAAGATGTGTTCCATATAAAAGCTACTTCTATATGCCAATAGTTTTGTTTTAGAAATTTTGTAGTGTAGACCATGCCTAGAATGTTCAGTCAACTTTTAGCTTTCTATGAATACTGTAATTATCTACTTATGCTTTTGCATGTTGCCAAATTTTAAAACTCAATCATAAACACAATAGAAGCATAAAGGAAAGAAATTGTGGCAAGGATAGTAATAGTTTTATTATTAATGCTGTTTAGTCTCTAAGTCATGTCACCTTGCAACACCAAGGACTGTAGCCTGCCAAGCTCCTGCCAAGTCCATGGGATTTCCTAGGCACAGTACCACTGTGGGTTGCCATTTCCTTCTGCAGGGGATCTTCCTGACCCAAGGGTTGAACCCACATCTCCTGCACTGCAGGCAGATACTTTACCCCTGAGCCATTAGAGAAGCCCAGTTACATTATTAGCTCAGGAGAAATAGGGAAGACAATTGCAAAGTATGCAGAGAAGTGTAGTATCTACTGTAGTGCCTGCTTAGAGGCTGTCCCCACATACGTATTTGGTGAATGAATGAGTCAGGGAAGTATGGCCAAGCAGAGGACTGAAGACACATCTGGTGATGGCATCTCTTCCTCCTTACAGTCTTTTCTATGGTTTGATAAGTATAAAGGCTGATAAGGAATTCTTTTGTTCCAGTTTTTCTATACTGCTGAAAATAATCGTATCCACAACACTCCAAGGTGATGCATTTATTGATAATGTTTTCAAAAGTGGTCTGAACGCTTTAAAACAGAATTAGGCAAATACAAGCAGTTCTTATCAAGATATCATACATAATGGAAAGAGTATTAATTCATATTCAAGACAGATAGGCTTGCAAAAGTTAGTGTTTCTTTAAATAGCAGGTGTTATGATTGTTTCTATAGCAATAAAACAACCTTCATAATTTTTTAAAGTTATTCTGTTTTGGCAAGAATTTTTTCCTTTGAAACTTTTTAATTGTAAAAACTATATCAGAATCATATTAAAGATAATTCAGGGAAAATTGCTTCAAGTGCACCTGTTGTTAATTTACATTCCATTTTCCTAACTGTTAATGGGATATGTATTTGCTAGAAGCTGTTGTAGACGCTTCAAACTAGGTATGAGAAAATAAATTTTTAGTGAATTTGAACTCTATGTGCAAAAACTAAATTAAAAAATGAAGTTAGGGATCATTTCAGTCAGATATTTTTATTACCAAAAGTCTTTATATAAATATTTTTTGAGACTCTCTTTGTTACAAACCATGGAATTTATCTGTGACCTTTATATCTTGCCTATATTCCTTCCTTTGGGTGAGTTCCTCTTCTCTAACCTCCTCTCCTGGCTACAGAAGAAAAAAATAATCCAGGTTGACCTGTAAGAATAGCCCTTACTGTTAGGAATATTAACTACTCCAAAACTTTTCAAAGGATTAATATAGATGTTAATAGTATAGGGAATATTCTATTTCTGTGGCAGGAATGTTTGGTATAAGGAGACAGCAAACCCAGACCATGCATCTTTGTTGAGATATGAATAGTCCATTTGAGAATGAAATGATGGCAGCTTCTTGATAATATTTGAACCTTTGGATCCAGCCAAGTCCAAAGCAAGAACAGCATATATTTTCTTATTAAATGAGTCAATAGGTTTCTGTTTTAGCTTAAGCTAATTGGGATTGGGTTTCTGTTTTTTTTTTTTGTTGTTGTTGTTGTTGTTAAAGAACTGTGTCCTGATGCATTATGCAGACTCTGAGTATGTAGATTCCATCTTCAAGTGAAATGAACAACAACAAAAAAGAAACTCTTGTCACCCAGTGCAGATTAATGCAGATGTTAGCAGTGAGTGCACAGAAGCCCAGATGTATAGTGGAACTTGGATAAAGGCATAGAGGTAAGAGAGATACTAGGACACATTACGAAAATCAATGCATTTGAGGGGCATGGAAGTTGTCACTCTGTTCTAAAAACAAAGAAAAAGCTGAACAAACTGAATATCCACTACTCTTAGATCCATCAGAGAACTGAAGTCATAGGGCAAATTGTTCCCCCCCAAATTAGAAGGATAGACAAGAAGACACAGAAAATCACAGTTTACTAGAGCAGAAATCTAAACTGTAATTGACAAAATGCTAGAGTTTCAGTGTAGGCAAGCCTGAGCTTTAAAAACTAAAGGAGACCCAGACTTAGGGGGAACCTTACATTAAACTTACTGTGACCATATGATTCAGAAGTCACAATCCCTTGGTTATTGCCCACATGAGATGACAACATGCTCACAAAAACTTGCACACAAATGTTTATAGCAGCATTATTCACAGTTGTCGCAACCTGGGAGTAGCCAAAATGTCTTTCAGTAAGTGAATGGATAAATAAACTATGGTGAGTGAAAGTCATTCAGTTGTGTCTGACTCTTTGTGACCCCATGGACTATACCATCCATGGGATTCTCTAGGACAGAATACTGGAGTGGGTAGCCTTTCCCTTCTCTAGGGAAATCTTCCCAGCCCAGGAATTGAACCCAGGTCTCCTGCATTGCAGGCAGATTATAAACTATGGTAAATCTATAAAATGGATACTTTTCAGGACTAAAAAGGAAATAAGAAATCAAGCCATGAAAAGACATGTAGGAACCTTAAATACATATTACTAAATGAAAAAATCCAATCAGAAAAGGCTACATACTGTATGATTTCAACTGTATGACATTCTATAATGGCAAAGCAATGCAGAGAGTAAAAAGATCAGTTATTGCCAGGGATTAGGGAAGAGACAGTGTAGAGTAGACAAAGCACAGGATTTTTAGATAATGAAATTACTCTAGTATCGTACTCTAGTACGATACTAGAAAGCTGGATACTTCTCATTGTATGTTTGTAAAGCTCCTAGAATGTACAACACCAAGAGTGAGCTCTCATGTAAACTATGGACTTTGGGTGGTAATAATATATCAATGTAGGTTCAGTGACTATAACAAATGTACCACTCTGGTGAGGGTTGTTGATAACTAGGGAGGCTATGCATGTGTGTGGTCAGGGAGTATATAGGAAATGTACTTTCTGCTCAACTTTGCTGTGAAACTAAACTGTTGTAAAAAATAGAGCCTTTGGGGGTTGGGGGCAGAATCTAGCATTATCAAGAATAATGAATATGAGAAAAATGACAGAAGATAGTTCCATCATCCACTATGACCACAACCACAACTGCTACAGTGGAAATTGGTTTGTTGTTCAGTTGCTAAGTCATGACTGACTCTTTATGACCCATGGCGTGCAGCATGCCAGGCTTCCTGTCCTTCGCTATCTCCTGGAGTTTGCTTAAACTCATGTGCATTGAGTCAATGATGCCATCCAACCATATCATCCTCTGTCACCCCCTTCGCCTCCTGCCCTCAATCTTCAGCTTCAGAATCAGTCCTTCCAATGAATATTCAGTGGTGCTTTCCTTAAGGATTGACTGGTTTGATCTCTGTGCAGTCCAAGGGACTCTCAAGAATCTTCTCCAACACCACAATTAGAAAGCATCAGTTCTTTGGTGCTCAGTTTTCTTTATGGTTCAATACTCACATCTATACATGACTATTGGAAAAACCATAGCTATGATTATGTGGACCTTTGCTGGCAAAGTGATGTCTTTGTTTTTTAATACATTGTCTATGTTTGTCATGGGATTCCCATGTGGTACAGTGGTAAACAATCCATCTGCCAATGCAAGAGATGAAAGAGACACAGGCCCAATCCCTGTATCAGGAAGATCCTCTGGAGTAGGAAATGGCAACCCACTCCAGTATACTTGCCTGGAGAATTCCATGGACAGAGAAGCCTGGCGGGCTGCAGTCCATGGGGTTGCACAGATACGGACATGACAGAGCACACCACGCCACGCCACACAGGTTTGTCATATTTTTTTCTTACATCTATTTGCACCTGATTCCTAGTAATCATGATGTCTTTTAAAAAGGTTTACTAACTTAATTTTATTTATTTTTGCATTTTATTTATTTTTCACTGTGTTGGATCTTTGTTGCTGTGTGGGCTTTTATCTAGTCAAGGTGCATGGGCAGTCAGGCTTCAGTAGTTGTGGCAGGTGGGCTTGGTAATTACGGCTCCCAGGCTCTAGAGTGCAACCCACTCCAGCATTCTTAGCAACTAAACACCACCACCACCAACAACAACAACGTTGTTATCTGTAATCACTATGCTGTGCATTAGATCTCTAGGACCCATTTGTTCACAAGTTGCAAGTATGTACCCTTAAGCAGCATCCCTCCAATTCCCCCACTCCCCAACCCCTGGTCACCACTATTCTACTCTGTTTTTACAAGGTCAGCTGTTTTAGGTGCCATGCGTAAGTGATATCATACAGTATTTGTCTTTCTTCACCTGACATCTCACTTAGCATAATGTTCTTAAGGTGTTTAAATACTTAAAGCAAAGTAGTGACACCACTTATTTGATATGTATGTGGAAAAGACACTCTTCGTATTGGGAAAAATGGATTTGATTAGGATGAGAGTAGCAGAAATGAAATAGTTAGAGAACTGTTATTATCATCCAAGTTAAATTCATGAGTGTGTAGACAAAGAGAGGGGAAGGATTCAAGAAGCAATAAGGAGTTGGACCCGCAAGACTTGGTGAGGGGTTAGTGAGAGAATAGGAGGGGACTAGAAAGAGCAGACTGGCCTCTGACCTTTAGGTCCCAGTGCATGAGTCAGTGTAGGTCAACATAAGCACAAGTTTTAAAAA
Source organism: Bos indicus (assembly GCF_029378745.1). Lineage (NCBI taxonomy): Eukaryota > Metazoa > Chordata > Mammalia > Artiodactyla > Bovidae > Bos > Bos indicus. The sequence goes on along the minus strand of NC_091765.1, from coordinate 65,982,250 downwards.
TTTATTTAAGTTGACAATCCAGTAATTAAAACACATCCTCTCCTCCCATCTTGAAAAATATAAATCTGTAATGACAGATTAACTATAGGGTTAATCTATGATTTTTATATAACAATGTTGGTAAAATATCAATGATAATTAATTTAATTACTATATAGTGCATATCTGAATGTTTTTGTCAGCATTTTTTCATGAAAATAATGGCTTAAGGGATTAAAAGCTAAAATATAATTGTGCTCAAAGTATATTTAATTAAATATATTTTTGATAAAATTATAAACTTAAAAAATTACTTTTAATATTTTGGGGAAGGATTTTTTTCACCTAAAGCAACCCAATCATCTATTAAAATTAAGATGCGAAATGTAAATTATAAAGAATATTCTATTTAAGATCAATTTTAGCATTTATTTTTTTTTTAATTCATTTTGATATTTGGCAAAACTAATACAATTATGTAAAGTTTAAAAATAAAATAAAATTGGAAGAACAATTTTAGCATTTAATGTCTACCTGGTTGCCAATATGAAGAATCGGTATCATACTTCATGCCTGTTTCCTCCAGACTTTAACTCATACAAATTTAATATTAAGAATTCTTAACATTGATAAATGTTCCACAGTCTCCACTGAACAGTTAGCAACACGATACTAATGCTTGAGCACCTCTGGAACTACAAATTGGAACATGAAGAGAACATGAAAATGGATGCTTAGCCCAAGAAGTTATTGCAAGAATCCATTGTACCCATGCCTGCTGAAGGAACATTTTGATAAGTTCATTAATATGTCTTTTCATTTACCTTAACACATCCACAGCTTAAATCCTCATCGTTCTCTTTGGCAAGACCCCTTTCTGAAGTTATTAGTGACACAGTTCTCACACCTTCCCATCATTCAGAAGTAATTCCCTTTGATTTCAAGAATATAGGGCAAAAGATATGTGAAATGTTGTCGTGGAAACTAAAGGGTACTAGCCAAGAGAAAAGATATTAGTGGCACAATTCACCTTGTGCCAATCTGAGTGCCAGACCCAGAAAGTCAGAGATGCCCATGACTTCCTTGAGAGAGAGAGAGAGAGTTTGTGCATGAGAGAGAGAACCCAGAATTTTTTTTAAAGATGTGTGTATTCAGTTGCTCAGTCATGTCTGACTTTTTGTGACCCTATGGACTGTAGCCCACTAGGCTCTGCTGTCCATGGAATTTTCCAGGCAAGAATACTGGAGTGGATGGATCAGAATAGATGTTTCTCTTGCCTTGGTTCAGTGATGCTTGGAGGACCACCGTAAAATTTTACCTTAAGTGTCTAGGCTTCTGGCGGGTTCTTAACCAGGATAGGGATTATCATAGCAAGAGGAGCAGATTTAGGAGAAAATTATAGGTTCAGTTTGGGACAAGTTAATTTTGAGATGGTGGGATAGTCAAACTAAGAAATTTAGCTGAGTTAGAAATGTAGTCTGGGCCTCTGAATATGGGAATGAATCTGCAATATAGACTTAAGAGCTGTTAGCTTTGTAGTTTCTGGGGGAAAAAGAAGATTTCACAATTCTACTCTCACACTCTTCTTTTTCTTCTAGAGGAGAAATCTGCGTATCAGATGTCAGATACTGAAAAGGCCATAACAAGCAATGAGTGAAGTTAATCTGTGGATTAAATGGCCAGCTCCCTTTGAAATCTCTCTCATGCCTCCTCGACTTGGAGTTCAGGAACTTGGCCATTTCAACAACCCTGGAGCCTACTTTACTTTCTTTTTCTTTCTTTGAATATCTTCTACATCTTCCTGCCATGAAATTAGAATGTGATAATACTGAAAATCTGCCTTAGGTTGAGGAGGTATGTGTGGGAGGAGAGTTTGAAATAGAGAAGGTGACAGGTTAAACTTCAGAAGTCTCAATATAAAATGATTATAAGCTTTGAGGTTTAGGGACAAATATAGCTTTTGCCCAAAGCTTCTTTCTCCCATTTGTCATTGTTCATTGTGTATAGCCTCATGAGAAGGGCGATATAGTGTAGGTTAAAATTTCAGTACTCCTGGATTATCAATCCAACTGATACTGGTGAAATCCCATCATAATATGAATTACCAGGATTAAAAAGTAAAAGTCCTATTATTACCTGCATTATTGATAATTAAATAAATTCAAATGGTAACATTTGAACACATGTGCAATGAAAGAAGTTTTCCATTCCACTTTAGGTCTGGGTCCCACATATCAACACAAACAGGAACCTTCCCTGCCTATTGATCAATGCTTTAATTTCCTCACTAACAACATATTGAAAGAAAACAACATTGTTAATTAATGTCAGTGCATACATTTGTGTGCACATGTATACGTAAGAATATATTCCAAGAAGTAAAATTTCTAAATCAGAAAATATCTGCCCTTAAAATTTTGTGATTGCCAAATTGTTCTCCAAAGAGACGTAGCCAATTTTCACCAGGATTTGAAATTTTTAGATGAATGTTCATAAATATTTTCACTTTTTTAATCTTGGAAGATAATGATGGCATCAAATTTTTGTTTTAAAGTGCATCCTATTGATTATGAAAGAGGTTTGTAAATTGGTGGTGTTTCTTCTTTATATAATCTATACATGTATCTGTAGGGTTATTGAGTTTTTCTTCTAATGTGTAGAAATGTTTTATATCTTTAGGAAACATAGCCCTATTTTTAGTTTATCACTTGCTATGTTTATCTTTTCATAATATTTTTCCTGGACTGATATTTAATAATTTTGTTATATACAACTTTAACAACATTTTCCTCTATGAAAGTGTTAGTCACTCAGATGTGTCTGACTCTTTGCGACCCCATGGACTGTAATCCACCAGGCTCTTCTGTCCATGGAATTCTCCAGGCAAGAATACTCTAATGGGTAGCCATTCCCTTCTCCAGGGGACCTTTCTGACCCAGGGATCAAACCCAGGTCTCCTGCATTGTAGGCAGATTCTTTATCATCTGAGCCACCAGGGAACCCATTTTCCTCTATAGCTTTCTCTAAATTGTTAAATATTATTAAAATATTTAACAATATTTTTCTTTGTAGTCCTTTCCTCTCTAGTGTTTCTCATGAAGAAAGTCATAACCAACTCTAATATAATGAATAAATATGCTCATCTTTTTCTATCTCCTATGATATATTCATATTTTCTACTTTGATATATCTAAAGTATATTTTGTTTAAAATGATAATGTTGAAATATAGCTCTATTTGTTCCTAGTGACTAGCAGTCATTCTGAACACTTTAAGAAAGAAAAATAATCCATCTTTTTCCTATTGAAGTGAAATGCCACATTTAGCTATTTGCTAAATCCCCATATGCATTTGATTCTATTTCTGCGCTCTCCATTCTGTTCCTTTGATCTGTCTACATTTCTCACACCACAAAAGATCAAGTGAACAGAAGTTTTGAAATATGAAAGATGTAAATAAAACTATAACATATATTTTATAGAAATACACATACCTATACACAAATATACATAAAACCAGCAAAGTTTATGTACAGATAGTCTATAAGAAAAGAAACACAAATGCCTGATGAAAATTTGAAACATGCCCAACTTCAGTCATAATCAAAGATGAGCAAATTAACATTACAATGATGTTCCATTTTTGGTCTATTATGTTGGCAAAAGTGAAAATGTTTGATTAACACGGGTACTCCCTTACCATTAATGGAATGTAAATTGGCACTTTTTATTTGATTAACCACTTGATAAGAACTCTCAAGAGTCTAACTGTACATATCTTTCAACCCAATAATTTCCTACAGATGTCTTGTATACATTAAAAAAATATAAGTACAGTGTAATATGTACAATATTAAAAGACCAGAAACAAACAATCAGGGGTAAAGGAACTTTTAAAATGAAATATTACATACATACAAAGACAAAGTTATCAGCCTTTAAAAAGAGTGATTTCAATATGTATCGACAAGGAAAAATATTCTGAAAATATATTATAAATGAAAAATTTTTTTAATGATATAAGCAAATACTGAAGAATTGTAAGCTCCTCTGTATATTAAAGAGTATATATCTCATGAAATTGGCACACACGGATTTGGCTCTATATGGATAGAAGATTTCTGAAAGAATATGTAAGAAAAAACTAGTGATTCATTCTGGTAACAGGCAGAATGTAGTGTTTCCAACATAATTGACAAGGTTTATTTAATCATGAAATGTTTTCATAAGAAGGAGTACCAGCAACTCTTTTCAAACATGGAAAAGTAAGCCAGTAAATATTTTACAGGAAAAAAAAAAAAAAAAACAACTATAGTGTTTAACCTTACTCCAAAATGAACATTAACATGAAATTCCACTCTTTACCTATCAAATTAGAAAAGTTTGGCAACTCAAAATTTAGTAGTTTATATATATGTATATAGCTTCCAATTTGACAGTACTTTATTTCTAGGGATAAATGAATAGTAGAGTAGTGTGTGTGTGTGTGTGTGTGTGTGTGTGTGTTTATAAGGGACTTCCCTGGTGGCTCAGATGGTAAAGCATCTGCCTACAATGTGGGAGACCCAGGTTCAATACCCGATTCGGGAAGATCTCAGGGAGAAGGAAATGGCAACCCGCTCCAGTACTCTTGCCTGGAAAATCCCATGGATGGAGGCGCCTGGTAGGCTACAGTCCATGAGGTCCCAAAGAGTTGGACACAACTGAGCGACTTCACTTTCTTTCTTTGATTCTGTTAACTTTAACTAGAAATCTGTGATTTTCTGTCTGCTGTTAAATAAAATGAAGGAAAGAAAGAAAATAAAAACAAAATAATAATAATAATAATGAGAAACCTTCACTGCTGCTGCTGCTGCTGCTGTGTCGCTTCAGTCGTGTCCGAGTCTGTGCGACCCCATGGACTGTAGCCTACCAGGCACCTCACGGACCTTCACTAAACAGAGTCAAAAAAGCAGAAGGGGGAGCTCTCATGTGCTGTGAAAGCAAAGCCCAACAGGGAAAAGAAAGACTCATCTTCTTTCCTGGCAAGGACTCAGCCAATGAAAATCGCAGACTATTTACTAGAGCTGTCTGAACTTCCTCTTTCCCTCTGTAAAAGTGTACTCCTTCCCTTGCCCTGTGGGAACATGTACGTGGCTTGCCACATTGCAGAACCTGAATTACAATTTTCTGCTGATCCTGAATAAACTCCCCATTGCTGGGGAAATATCTGGCAGTCTATTTGTTTCAGGTCAGCATTTTGGTGACCTATTTGGGAACTAGAGAAGACCCCTGAGGGCCCTGGGACTGGTGAGCAGATCTGAACCCTCTGTCACTCATTGCTTTTCTTACCAACCCTGGGGTTCAAATGTATGCGTTTCTCCTGGATCTAAGTTTACAACCTGTTTGTGTTTGAAGCTCTCCAGGTGTTGTTTGGGGTCTATTTAAGGGTTTTGACTTTCTGGTTAAGACCTTGTTCTGTGTCCTAGTACTGGTTTGGCATTTCCATCTGACTTTGAAATCAGACTGTTTCAACTGATAGTGGTTGGAATTGCTGTTGGCCCAATTCTTTTAGGAAGGAACTGCTTCAAAAGAAACTGTGCTTAGCTTTTTAGCTTTCAGACTATTCCTTTGGAAAGACTATTCTCTGCAGACTGAGAAAAAAGAAAGCTTTTGCCTTGGCTCTTCCTGGACCAAGCTGTCTTCTTAGGACTGGCTGGGGTTGACTTGCAAGCTGTTTGAACTGAATCATTTGTGCTGTAAGCTGTTTGAGCTTTTGAAAATTGTTTTTACTCTAGAAGAAAAAAACCCTGAAAATGGAGCCCCAGTTATCCAAATATTTGGAGAACCCCAACCATCCATCCCACCACAAAGTCTAATATTGGCTAATATTATGCTTAAAAACCGCGATCCTTCCTTATGTGCATTACTATCTAAATGGACCAACCTGACCAAATGCAATTTAGAATATCACTGGTCATTACGGGGAATTTTGTAATCCCCAAACTTAATTTCCTCAATACTAAATTGAACCACAGAAACTCAAAAATTTCCAGAACTGAGTGGAATGCTTATTGTGATTGGTATTTTGAGACTTCCTAACATTATCAAGAGTCTAAAATTGCCTCTTTGCAAAATAAGGTGTTAATATTAACTGAGGCAAACAAATGATTAAAAAAAGGTAAAATGAGTCCTGAAGCCTCAGATTGGCCTTTCCTGGCTTCTTTGTCTCAGGCTCTGTCTCCAGCAGCATCTTGTCTCTCTCTTGGCCTGGAACCGTCACTGACACCATCTTCTTCCTTTCCTTCTACACCGCCTGTGGCTCCATTGTTCTCCCATAAAAACTTCCAAACTATTTCCCCCTTTTCTTGGAGCTTGCCCCATTCCCTTTTCCTCTGAATTGTCAGAACTTATTCATTTAAAGTTAATCCTTTTGAGGCTCCAGAGACTAAACTCTTAATTTCTTATATTCCCCAGACTAAAGCTGAACTATAAGCCAGAGTCAAAGATTTTCCCAAAGTAATAGGAGATTCTCACAGATTTCTGAGGAATTTAACACAGTCACTCAAACTTATCAGTTTCTTTTCTCAGACTTATATCAGCTAATTCATACACTAGTCTGTAAGACCAAGCCTAGCACTTAATGAAAACCACTAATTGGGAAAGTTCTGAAAGGTCTCTGGAATTAAAACTGGGAGGCCAGCTGACTAACTTATAAAATCAGGCTTAAGCAAGCACTGAGTGATTTCATCAATAAATTCCTAGAGCTTTTCCAAAGCATGGTAATTGGGACAAAATTCAGGCCTGCACACAAAAGTCTGATGAATATAGTCATGATTGTTACAATTGACTTCAGTTTATTTTTGAAGAAAATTCTGATCTTCCTTCAAATGCTGATTCCACCCAAGTAACTTTCAACTCTATATTTATTAATGAAATGGACTGGGGCCTTTCCCCTCTAGTGAAAAGGACCAGGGTAAAATGGGAAATTATGTCCACTTCAGGTTTAGTTCATCTGGTAAACTAACGCTCTTGTACTTTAGATGTTGTTGTTGTTCAGTAGTTGAGACGTGTTCAACTGTTTGCGACCCCATGCACTACAGCACGCCAGGCTTCCCTGTCCTTCACTATCTTCTGGAGTTTGCTCAATCTCATGTCTATTGAGACAGTGATGTCATCCTCTGTCGCCCCCTTTTCCTCTTGCCGTCAATCTTTCCCAGCATCAGGGCCTTTTCCAGTGAGTCGGCTGTTTGCATCTATTGGAGCTTTAAGTGAGTTATTGCCAAAGAAAATCACAAAAATATTTTTTCTTCAACTCCAATAAATGAAGGCTCCGAAATGAAACCACTGCCCACCTGCACACACACACACTCTCATTTTACCAGTGAGAAAACCTAAGGGCTGATAATGGAGGTTTGTCCAGGACCTCTAAGCAATGAGTAACACTGTTATCCTTTGATAGCCTGTTGTTCCTAATCCTTATGTGTTACTAATACGCATTCCTACTGGAAGTAAATTCTTTAAATTGATTCATGCAGCACAGTCTTTAGTATTCCAGTTGATGAATCTAGACAGTACCTTTTTGCTTTCATTTTGGAAGGAAACAGTAATGCCTCAGGGTTTTACTGAGAGTTCTTATTTCTTGCAAATCCTGAAGGCTAACCCAGATGACAAAGAGTTCTTTAGAGGTTCTACTTTGTTGTGGTATATGGATGATTTGCTTTTTTGCTTTCCTTCTCAAACTTCTTCTGGCGTGCTGTAGTGCATGGGGTTGCAAACAGTCGAACACGTCTCAACTATTGAACAAGGCTGCATCCACTTGCTAACTTTTAATCTTAAAAATTATAACACCACCAAGGAAAAATTGCTATTTGCCCAAATCCAGGTTTGATGTTTAGGGCAAATTTAGAACAAAGTCTACACCTAGATCCAGAGAGACTTCATGGTGTCCTGTTTCCCCAAACTCAAAACAATGCCAACTGTGAGTTTTTGTTAGGCTAGTAGGTTATTGCCAAAATTAGATTCCAAATTTTTCTCTTACAGTTAAACCTCTATATGTTTTACTCAACAATAACAAGTCTGATCCAATTTTATGGGAAGAATTGAATGACATAGCCTACAGGGCCTTAAAGGAGAGTTTGATGAACCCACTTGTCCTGGGTATCCCCATTATTAGATACCTTTTCCCGTTTTATATGTGAAAAGAAAGGGAATACCTTCGGGTACATACCCTCAAACAAAGGAGACCACCATCAGCCCATACGGTATTATAGTCAATCACTGGGAGCTGTAGTACAGGGATACTCCACTTACTGTAGAGACATTACAGCCACTGCCCTTTTGGTTAAGACCAAAGAGAAAATTGCTGTCCCCTTTAATCATTTTTGTACCTCACGCAGTAGAAACTCTCCAGAATTTTCAACATACTCAACATTTCTCAGCCAGCCACTTTACCTCGCATGAAGTTTTTCTTATTAACTGACCCTCAGATAACTATTTTACATTTTAATAACCTCAGCTTGGCTACTTTTCTCTCCTCTGCCACCAAAGGAGTATATCACAACTGCTTAAATCTGGTGGATCACTTCCTGACTCCTCATAATGATCTACAGGAAATTTCATTTGGTAAAGTTGACTTCTCATTGTTCACTGATGGTTGTTACTCAAAAAGTGAAAATGGCAATATTGTACTGGGTGTACTATTGTAAATTCTTTTGATATTGTTGTTGAGGCAACATCTTTATCTATGGCTAGATAAAGCCATAGATAAAGGTTCAACAGGTTGAATTATACACTTTAGAAAAGGCAGAGGAACCAGAGATCAAATTGCCACCATCCGCTGGATCATGGAAAAAGCAAGAGAGTTCCAGAAAAACATCTATTTATGCTTTATTGACTATGTCAAAGCCTTTGACTGTGTGGATCACAATAAACTGTGGAAAATTCTGAAAGAGATGGGAATACCAGACCACCTGACCTTCCTCTTGAGAAATTTGTATGCAGGTCAGGAAGCAAGAGTTAGAACTGGGCATGGAACAACAGACTGGTTCCAAATAGGAAAAGGAGTACATCAAGGCTGTATATTGTCACCCTGCTTCTTTAACTTATATGCAGAGTACATCATGAGAAACGCTGGACTGGAAGAAACACAAGCTAGAATCAAGATTGCTGGGAGAAATATCAATAACCTCAGATATGCAGATGACACCACTCTTATGGCAGAAAAATATCAGATCAGATCAGATCAGATCAGTCGCTCAGTCGTGTCTGACTCTTTGTGACCCCATGAATCACAGCACACCAGGCCTCCCTGTCCATCACCAACTCCTGGAGTTCACTCAGACTCACGTCCATCGAGTCAGTGATGCCATCCGCCATCTCATCCTCTGTCGTCCCTTCTCCTCTTGCCCCCAATTGCTCCCAGCATCAGAGTCTTTTCCAGTGAGTCAACTCTTTGCATGAGGTGGCCAAAGTACTGGAGTTTCAGCTTCAACATCATTCCTTCCAAAGAAATCCCAGGGCTGATCTCCTTCAGAATGGACAGGTTGGGTCTCCTTGCAGTCTAAGGGACTCTCAAGAGTCTTCTCCAACACCACAGTTCATAAGCATCAATTCTTCGGTGCTCAGCCTTCTTCACAGTCCAACTCTCACATCCATACATGACCATAGGAAAAACCATAGGCTTGACTAGACGAACCTTTGTTGGCAAAGTAATGTCTCTGCTTTTGAATATGCTATCTAGGTTGGTCATAACTTTCCTTCCAAGGAGTAAGCGTCTTTTAATTTCATGGCTGCAGTCACCATCTGTAGTGATTTTGGAGCCCAGAAAAATAAAGTCTGACACTGTTTCCACTGTTTCCCATCTATTTCCCATGAAGTGGTGGGACCGGATGCCATGATCTTCGTTTTCTGAATGTTGAGCTTTAAGCAACTTTTTCACTCTCCTCTTTCACTTTCATCAAGAGGCTTTTGAGTTCCTCTTCACTTTCTGCCATAAGGGTGGTGTCATCTACATATCTGAGGTTATTGATATTTCTCCTGGCAATCTTGATTCCAGCTTGTGTTTCTTCCAGTCCAGCATTTCTCATGATGTACTCTGCATATAAGTTAAATAAACAAGGTGACAATATACAGGCTTGATGTACTCCTTTTCCTATTTGGAACCAGTCTGTTGTTCCATGTCCAGTTCTAACTCTTGCTTCCTGACCTGCATACAAATTTCTCAAGAGGCAAATCAGGTGGTCTGGTATTCCCATCTCTTGAAGAATTTTCCACAGGTTACTGTGATCCACACAGTCAAAGGCTTTGGCATAGTCAATAAAGCAGAAATAGAAACTATTAGCAAGGTGAAAAGACAGCCTTCAGAATGGGAGAAAATAATAGCAAATGAAGCAACCGACAAACAACTAATCTCAAAAATATACAAGCAACTCCTACAGCTCAACTCCAGAAAAATAAATGACCCAATCAAAAAATGGGCCAAAGATCTAAATAGACATTTCTCCAAAGAAGACATACAGATGGCTAACAAACACATGAAAAGATGCTCAACATCACTCATTATCAGAGAAATGCAAATCAAAACCACTATGAGGTACCATTTCACACCAGTCAGAATGGCTGCGATCCAAAAGTCTACAAATAATAAATGCTGGAGAGGGTGTGGAGAAAAGGGAACCCTCTTACACTGTTGGTGGGAATGCAAACTAGTACAGCCACTATGGAGAACAGTGTGGAGATTCCTTAAAAAACTGGAAATAGAACTGCCTTATGATCCAGCAATCCCACTGCTGGGCATACACACTGAGGAAACCAGAAGGGAAAGAGATACGTGTACCCCAATGTTCATCGCAGCACTGTTTATAATAGCCAGGACATGGAAGCAACCTAGATGTCCATCAGCAGATGAATGGATAAGAAAGCAGTGGTACATATACACAATGGAGTATTACTCAGCCATTAAAAAGAATACATTTGGATCAGTTCTAATGAGGTGGATGAAACTGGAGCCTATTATACAGAGTGAAGTAAGCCAGAAGGAAAAACATAAATACAGTATACTAACGCATATATATGGAATTTAGAAAGATGGTAACAATAACCCTGTATACGAGACAGCAAAAGAGACACTGATGTATAGAACAGTCTTATGGACTCTGTGGGAGAGGGAGAGGGTGGGAAGATTTGGGAGAATGGCATTGAAACATGTGAAATGTCATGTATGAAACGAGATGCCAGTCCAGGTTCAGTGCACGATGCTGGATGCTTGGGGCTGGTGCGCTGGGACGGCCCAGGGGGATGGTATGGGGAAGGGGGAGGGAGGAGGGTTCAGGATGGGGAGCACGTGTATACCTGAAATTTTTTTAATAAAAAAAAAAAAAGAAAAAAAAATCACTGATCACAGATAACCTGTAACAAATGTAAAGATAATGCAAAAGTTTGAAATACTGTGAGAATTAGCAAAATGGGATACAGGGACATGAAGTGAACAAATGCTGTTAGAAAAAAAGGGCACGGAAGGATGATCAACACAGGGTTGCTTCAAACCTTCAATTTGTAAAAAACACAATATCCATGAAATGCAATAAAGTGAAGTACAGTAAAACGAAAAAAAAAAAGAAATAGATGTGTTTCTGGAACTCTCTTGCTTTTTCTATGATCCAGTGGATGTTGGCAATTTGATCTCTGGTTCTTCTGCCTTTTCTAAAACCAGCTTGAACATCAGGAAGTTCACGGTTCATGTACTGCTGAAGCCTGGCTTGGAGAATTTTGAGCATTACTTTACTAGTGTGTGAGATGAGTGCAATTGTGCGGTAGTTTGAGCATTCTTTGGCACTGCCTTTCTTTGGGATTGGAATGAAAACTGACCTTTTCCAGTCCTGTGGCCACTGCTGAGTTTTCCAAATTTGCTGGCATATTGAGTGCAGCACTTTCACAGCATCATCTTTCAGGATTTGAAATAGCTCAACTGGAATTCCATCACCTCCACTAGCTTTGTTCGTAGTGATGCTTTCTAAGGCCTACTTGACTTCACATTCCAGGATGTCTGGCTCTAGGTCAGTGATCACACCATCGTGATTATCTGGGTCATGAAGATCTTCTTTGTACAGTTCTTCTGTGTATTCTTGCCACCTCTTCTTAATATCTTCTGCTTCTGTTAGGTCCATACCATTTCTGTCCTTATCGAGCCCATCTTTGCATGAAATGTTCCTTTTGTATCTCTGGTTTTCTTGACGAGATCTCTAGTCTTTCCCATTCTGTTGTTTTCCTCTATTTTTTTGCATTGATTGCTGAAGAAGGCTTTCTTATCTCTTCTTGCTATTCTTTGGAACTCTGCATTCAGATACTTATATCTTTCCTTTTCTCCTTTGCTTTTCGCTTCTCTTCTTTTCACAGCCATTTGTAAGGCCTCCCCAGACAGCCATTTTGCTTTTTTGCATTTCTTTTCCATGGGAATGGTCTTGATCCCTCTCTCCTGTACAATATCATGAACCTCATTCCATAGTTCATCAGGCACTCTATCAGATCTAGGCCCTTAAATCTATTTCTCACTTCCACTGTATAATCATAAGGGATTTGATTTAGGTCATACCTGAATGGTCTAGTGGTTTTCCCTACTTTCTTCAATTTAAGTCTGTATTTGGCAATAAGGAGTTCATGGTCTCAGCCACAGTCAGCTCCTGGTCTTGTTTTTGCTGACTGTATAGAGCTTCTCCATCTTTGACTGCAAAGAATATAATCAATCTGATTTCGGTGTTGACCATCTGGTGATGTCCATGTGTAGAGTCTTCTCTTGTGTTGTTGGAAGAGGATGTTTGTTATGACCAGTGCATTTTCTTGGCAAAACTCTATTAGTCTTTGCCCTGCTTCATTCTGTATTCTAAGGCCAAATTTGCCTGTTACACCAGGTGTTTCTTGACTTCCTACTTTTGCATTCCAGTCCCCTATAATGAAAAGGACATCTTTTGGGCGTTAGTGCTAAAAGATCTTGTAGGTCTTCACAGAACCATTCAACTTCAGCTTCTTCAGCGTTACTGGTTGGGGCATAGACTTGGATTACTGTGATATTGAATGGTTTTTCTTGGAAACGAATAGAGATCATTCTGTCGTTTTTGAGATTGCATCCAAGTACTGCATTTCGGACTCTTTTGTGAAGAGGAACTAAAAAGCCTCTTGATGAAAGTGAAAGTGGAGAGTGAAAAAGTTGGCTTAAAGCTCAACATTCAGAAAAAGATGATCATGGCATCCAGTCCCATCACTTCATGGGAAATAGATGGGGAAAGAGTGGAGACAGTGTCAGACTTTATTTTTCTGGGCTCCAAAATCACCGCAGATGGTGACTGCAGCCACGAAATTAAAAGACACTTACTCCTTGGAAGGAAAGTTATGACCAACCTAGATAGCATATTCAAAAGCAGAGACATTACTTTGCCAACAAAGGTCCGTCTAGTCAAGGCTATGGTTTTTCCAGTGGTCTTGTATGGATGTGAGAGTTGGTCTGTGAAGAAGGCTGAGTGCTGAAGAATTGATGCTTTTGAATTGTGGTGTTGGAGAAGACTCTTGAGAGTCCCTTGGACTGCAAGGAGATCCAACCAGTCCATTCTGAAGGAGATCAGCCCTGGGATTTCTTAGGAAGGAATGATGCTAAAGCTGAAACTCTAGTACTTTGGCCACCTCATGCAAAGAGTTGACTCATTGGAAGAGACTCTGATGCTGGGAGGGATTGGGGGCAGGAGGAGAAGGGGACAACAGAGAATGAGTTGGCTGGATGGCATCACTGACTCGATTGACATGATTCTGAGTGAACTCCAGGAGTTGGTGATGGACAGGGAGGCCTGGTGTGCTGTGATTCATGGGGTTGCAAAGAGTCAGACACGACTGAGCCACTGAACTGAACTGAACACAGGTGAAGACAAAACTGCCAGTATTTATACTGGTAGCAGGTATACTCTTAGAGTAGCTCATGATTTTAGAATGTTGTGGAAGCAGCATGGCTTTCTTATTTTCTGGAGAAGTAAAATTAAAAATAGCTCCAGTGCTCAGGAATTTGGGGATGCAATACTTTTCCAGAAGCTTTGGCAATTATTAAGATTCTAAGGCATTCTAAACTTTATTGTTAGGAAGCTAGGGGAAGTCACCTTGTTGATATTTCTGTAGGGAATACTACCTTTAAGGGGATCAAGAGCAGCCAGACCTCTGTCATGGTGACTTGGTGGTCTTGTAAATAATTTCATCAGAGGATTAGGGGCAGATGCAACAGTTGGTAAATATTGAGTAGAAAGTAGAGATTATTCTATTTAGAAGCTTTAATAAATATATTATTTGTTTCAGATAAAACTGCATAATTCATCAATCTATTGACTAAAATACTGTTTAGTTCGTTTTTGTTCGGACACAGCATAGTATATTTTTCATATTTTTGATATTAAAAAACTTTGGAATGTGAAGCAATGCAGGACAGATTTAAAATATTTTTCTTCAAGATTATTCTTAAACCCATAACCCACCTGATTCTTAAATATAGCTAGAGGAGGCCTTTGTATAATCACTCCTATTCTCTAATATAACTCCAAGACAGAAGAGTTTTTTCAAGATTATATTAGTCCCTCAAAATTGAAGATTTTTCTTGTGTTACTTCTCTTTATTATGAAATACTAATAACCTCTGACCTTAATATTTTAATAAAAAAATGCCAATATCTAAAAATAAACATCTTTAGAATTAAATTTACATTAGAGTTGATAAATCAAGCATGAATAAACAAACTAATGCAACTATCCAGTTATAAAAACTTGCCAGAAGAAAAAAAAGACAGTTTAATTTAATGGAGAGCCATATATCTTTTGTAGAGCTCCTGAGCAGGAAATTTTTGGATAGCATCTTTTTTGAATTGCAGCTAAGTCATGTCAATTTTGGTTCAGTTTTCAATATGGGATATCAGTTTAAAAATGTAATGTTTTCTGGAAAATTAAGCACTAAAAACAAATTAAAATCAAAACCTTTACCTAGATCTTATGAAATGTAGTCAAGATATTGGTTTCTAGCATATTGTTTCAGGCATAAGTTAAAAGACTATAGACATCAATTAAGATCAAACTTTTCAAGCATTTCTAATTATAATGAAAAGCCATTTCTATTTGTTTTTCAAAAAGTGAGTATTGACTTTATATTGATGGCAATTAAAATTATCATCAGACTTAGTTGTAAAGAAAAGCATCCATCTCAGGAAAGAGTCATTTTCCATACTATTTAACTTTGGCACAGATCATAACATTGTGCTTCTCAACACCCAGATCACAAACATCATACCTTTTATGAGACCCAAGCTGCTGCTGCTGCTGCTAAGTCGCTTAAGTCGTGTCCAACTCATGTGACCGCATAGATGGCGGCCCACCAGGCCCCGCCATCCCTGGGATTCTCCAGGCAAGAACACTGGAGTGGGTTGCCATTTCCTTCCCCAATGCATGAAAGTGAAAAGTGAAAGTGAAGTCGTTCAGTCATGTCTGACTCTTAGCGACCCCATGGACTGCAGCCTTCCAGACTCCTCTGTCCATGGGATTTTCCAGGCAAGAGTACTGGAGTGGGGTGCCATTGCCTTCTCCTGTGAGACCCAAGAGGGCACAGAATTCACAGGTAGAACCGGAGATGTGAAGATCACTGGATTGAAATGATACCCAATGAGTCAGGTACAAAGCAGAGCCCTCTTCTATGTGAAGGAGATTAAAACATAAATGAAACAGAAGGAAGCCTTTTCTGGATGATGAAACCAACTGGGTCATGACCAATCATCTAGTACTTTAGTTTTGCCATAATCCACCTACCCAATAACTTGTTAGAAATAGGATAGAAGTTGAGCTGTAGGAGTTGCTTGTATATTTTTGAGATTAGTTGTTTGTCGGTTGCTTCATTTGCTATTATTTTCTCCCATTCTGAAGGCTGTCTTTTCACCTTGCTAATAGTTTCCTTTGATGTGCAGAAGCTTTTAAGTTTAATTAGGTCCCATTTGTTTATTTTTGCTTTTATTTCCAATATTCTGGGAGGTGGGTCATAGAGGATCCTGCTGTGATGTATGTCAGAGAGTGTTTTGCCTATGTTCTCCTCTAGGAGAGGAATTCTGTGCCCTCTTGGGTGGGAATGCAAACTAGTACAGCCACTATGGAGAACAGTGTGGAGATTCCTTAAAAAACTGGAAATAGAACTGCCTTATGATCCAGCAATCCCACTGCTGGGCATACACACTGAGGAAACCAGAAGGGAAAGAGACACGTGTACCCCAATGTTCATCGCAGCACTGTTTATAATAGCCAGGACATGGAAGCAACCTAGATGTCCATCAGCAGATGAATGGATAAGAAAGCTGTGGTACATATACACAATGGAGTATTACTCAGCCATTAAAAAGAATACATTTGAATCAGTTCTAATGAGGTGGATGAAACTGGAGCCTATTATACAGAGTGAAGTAAGCCAGAAGGAAAAACATAAATACAGTATACTAAGGCATTTATATGGAATTTAGAAAGATGGTAACGATAACCCTGTATACGAGACAGCAAAAGAGACACTGATGTATAGAACAGTCTTATGGACTCTGTGGGAGAGGGTGGGAAGATTTGGGAGAATGGCATTGAAACATGTGAAATGTCATGTATGAAACGAGATGCCAGTCCAGGTTCAGTGCACGATGCTGGATGCTTGGGGCTGGTGCGCTGGGAAGGCCCAGGGGGATGGTATGGGGAGGGGGGAGGGAGGAGGGTTCAGGATGGGGAGCATGTGAAAAATAAAGAATAAAAAAAAAATAAATAAATAAAATTTTCCAATTAAAAAAAAAAAAAAGAAATAGGATAGAAAGTTAAACTTTCTTCAAGGTTATAAGATTAAAACCTGGTTCTCTTTATGACCGTATGATTATTTCTCTGTTTAAAGTCATGGAGAAAATCGTTGAATATAGGAGATCTGGACAGGAAACAGCTTAACGACTTGTTCCATGTTTGAGACATGGAAATGGAAACCCACAGTCACTCGGAACAGAAATGCTAAGCCACATAATTTATTGTAACACAGGGAGAAACTAGTTTTCTTACCTTGGATCCATGTTTCAGTCTTACAGTGTTGCTGATAGTTCTGAGACACTTCTGAGAAATCCTGTGTACTTCTCTCAGTTCTTCAAGAAAAAAAGATAGATAAGTGTTTTTCTCTCTTTGTCTCTCCTGGGACAGCTGAAATTGTGTCTTTCTATGTTCTTCTAGGGGTGAGAGGATGTGTGATAATTGATTCTCTTTGTGTGGTGTAACACTCTAAAATGAATAATAATCCAGGGTATTACAAGTTCTTCAACAATTTAGCTGAAATTATCTTAGAGCAGCATTGTCCAACAGAAATGTAATGTGAATCATGCAGGTACTTTTAAATACTTTAGTGACAATCTTTTTAAAAAAATAAAGAGAAGGAATAAACATAATTTTAATAATAGATTTCAGTTAACTTGATATATCAAAAATATTATTGCTTCCACATGTAATCAATATAAAATTTTTAATGACATACTTAAGACTAATTTCTTAAGTGCAGGTTAATGCAGGTTTTTGTTTTTTTTTAACTTCTTTGTTTGTTTGTTCTTACAGAACACCTAATTCATACCAGCACTTTATATTTGTATGGAGATCATGGTCATTGTACTACACAGCACAGCACTAGGTTGTAGGCAAAGAGATGAGAGAGGAGGATAGCCTGATCTAGGCAAAATAATGAGATTCTTGGACTGTGAGGATTAAAGGATGTTGAGATCAGTTTCCTATATGCAAATATACTCTGTAATTTGGCAGGATTTCAGTGGGGGATAGCTGCAAAATGCCTGTGGAAGGCGGTGAGCCAGGGTAATTTGTTTCAAAATGTGACATTTCTTACATTTGATTATTCTTGGATAAACTCACACCTGTTTTGTGGGTGTTCACCTCCAAATAGAGTTTCTGATTAAAGTATCTAAATAGAATAATATTGTCCATACTCAATACTTCTATCCCCAAAACCATGACTTGTGGCTCAATCTGATGAGGCCTAAATTCTGCTTCTAATCTCTTGTTGAAATTATCCACTCTAAGACAAGGAAGGATGGAAGTTTACTTGAATCAGAGGAGGACTTATTTTTGGAAATTCTCATAAATAATTTATTTTATGATACCATTATTATTTTCTTCTACAACAAAACAAAGAAGCTGTGAGTTGATAATAAATTCTAGAGGCCATGTAACTTAATATTCATATAATACTAAAGGCTTTACCATGGATTTGTAGTGTACTCAGTTTAACTATGAAGTGAAGAGTTAGTCCCTCAGCTGTGTCTGACTCTTTGTGACCCCATGGACTGTATGTAGCCCACCAGGCTCCTCTGTCCATGGGATTTCCCAGGAAAGAATACTGGAGTGGGTTATCATTTCCTTCTTAAGGGGATCTTTTGGACCCAGAGATCAAACCTGGTTCTCCTGTATTGCAGACAGATTCTTTACCATTTGAGCCACTAGGGAAGCCCAGTTTAACCATAAACCTGGGGACATAAGGTTTAGACTAGACTAAGCATAGCAGTTTTCATTTCGTATGTTAACCTGGAAGCTCTGGTAAAGACCACCATTATCTCTTTGTGAATTACAGATTTGAGGATATAAATTTCTGGATTTTTTAAAACTTTTTTGAGGTACAGTTGATGAACAATTTAAAGTGCACATCATGATTTGAAACATGCATTCTTTGTGAAAGAAGTCTTCCCATCTAGTTAATTAAGCTGGGCTTGATTACAACGTCTGCTGTGAGTTCAGGAGGTAGACTGGATTAGATAATGCTTGAGTTATATAATTGTATATGTTTTCATTGAATAGTTTAGACTCTGTGCCTCCAGAAGTCACATTTGGAGAGTCAGACATACCCAAGAACTATTACTACCTCATGCTGGTATCCAGACCCAACTCACTGCTCATCTTTGGTGCTGTGAAAAACAGGGAGAGTGATGGTATCAGTTAAGTTGAAATGTAGAGTAGAGAAAAAAGAATGAGCCTTAAAATGGGAGTACTTGGATAGAAATATCAACTCTGTAAAGTTAGTTATGTATATTTAGGAAAATTAATTTTCTCTTCTCTAAAATGAGGATAATAATAACACCTATCTTACAGGATTGTTGTGAAGCTCCCTTTAATGTATAAAGCATTTGGCATTCATTGTTCTTACTTTGATTTGGGACCCTTATAAGATTTTTAAGAACAAGGACCATGACTTCAGTTCCTTTGTACAAATCCAGCAGAGGCAAACAATATGTGTGAAAGCAAATGAAGTACTTTTGAACTGGAATGTTGTCAAGTTTTACTTTTTGTGTACTTCAAAGCAAAAGCATAAGTTAACTTTCTTGTCTAGTTGATCAAAGTATAGGCTTTATTAGAGATAGGATAAGATGCTGAAAAAGTTCTCTGGGTGGCTGCCAACACTTTCTTTCTATGCTACCAAAATAGCCAAAAAGGAAGGGCCTGTCTGTAACAATTTTGAGCAGGGATTCATTGGTAGTCATTGTGTGGTTGTTGTAAAATACAGCTTAGTATTTTATGGCAGCTTAATCTACTTTGCCTTTCATCTGTGCATCTGTGAAAAAATAGTGACAACATGGAAAATATTCTAAATCAAACATATGGAGTGTTGGAGTCTGCAGCCAAATCCTGTCCTCACCAAACTGTTATTGAGAGAAAGTAGAAATTCCAAGACTTATTTGAATGCTATTATAGATTATTGTAATGTACTCAGCCACTCCCTTAAATTGATTATTATTCTAAAATATCCTCAAAACAGAAACAATGAAAAGTCACATGAAGTATTTCTTTTTATCTTACCAAATGTTTAAGACAGAAAAGAACTTTCAGTAAATCCATACATAAGGAACATACATACATCACAGACACACACAGCATATATACCTGATAGTTGAACACAAATTAACATGTATGGATCCAGAGTGAAAGAGTGTATAGATTCAAAATGAAAGACCTAAGTCGTGTCCAACTCTTTGCGACCCCATGGCATATATAGTCCATGGAATCTCCAGGCCAGAATATTGGAGTGGGTAGCAAAGATCTCCAGAAGATCTTCCCAATCCAGGGATTGAACCTAGGTCTCCCACATTGTAGGTGGATTTTTTTACCAGCTGAGCCACAAGGGAAGCCCAAGAATACTGACATGGGTAGCCTATTCCTTCTCCAGGGGATCTTCCTGACCAAGGAATCAAAATGGGGTCTCCTATTCCTTAAAAAACTGGAAATAGAACTGCCATACGACCCAGCAATCCCACTGCTAGGCATACACACCGAGGAAACCAGAATTGAGAGACACGTGTACCCCAATGTTCATTGCAGCACTGTTTATAATAGTCAGGACATGGAAGCAACCTCGATGTCCATCAGCAGATGAATGGATAAGAACGCTGTGGTACATATACACAATGGAGTATTACTCAGCCATTAAAAAGAATACATTTGAATCAGTTCTAATGAGGTGGATGAAACTGGAGCCTATTATACAGAGTGAAGTAAGCCAGAAAGAAAAACACCAATACAGTATACTAATGCATGTATATGGAATTTAGAAAGATGGTAACAATAACCCTGTATGCAAGACAGCAAAATAGACACAGATGTATAGAACAGTCTTTTGGACTCTGTGGGAGAGGGCGAGGGGGGGATGATTTGGGAGAATGGCATTGAAACATGTATATTATCATATGTGAAAATGAATCGCCAGTCCAGGTTTGATGCCTGATACAGGATGCTCGGGGCTGGTGCACTGGGATGACCCAGAGGGATGGTACGGGGAGGGAGGTGGGAGGGGTGTTCAGGATGGGGAACACGTGTACACCCGTGGCAGATTCATGTTGATGTATGGCAAAACCAATACAATATTGTAAAGTAATTAACCTCCAATTAAAATAAATAAATTTATATTAAAAAAAAACAACACGAAGTCTCCTGCATTGCAGGTGGATTCTTTACCATCTGAGCTATCAGAGAAGTCCAACATGAAGCAGGCTTAGCATTAAATTTTTGAACAAGAATAAACTGATTACATGACATGATGTCACATCTGTGTATCACAGTTTGTTGTTGTTTAATACTGTGCCTCACTCAGAGAGGTGAAGAATGGAGCTCATGAAGTGCTGCTCACACCAGGTTCAGTGTTTTGTCATTTGAACTGTGCCATCTCTACATCTGTGGAGGGACCAGTCACACAGATCATGATGTGAAGGGCAGCTGTACATCATCAGAGCAGCACTCAATCTAAAAACACCAAATGAACTCCAAAAAATGAGTTTTTCTGCGGGAAGATGACCTCATACTACCTTTTAGTTTGATTATATATTATATTGTAAATTATTTGATTTTCTATATTTTGGTACAATATGCATTACTCAGCAATCTTTCTCCAAGAGCAATGCTTCACAAATGTTGGCTACATTGTAATCTTTGAAAGGCTTGTTTAAAAAAAAAAAAGGATTTCTGAACTCTGACCCCATAGTTTCTACTTCAGTTAAGTTTGAGGTAGAGACAGAATTTTTATCTTGAACTAGTTTTTAAGTGATACTGATTCAGTTGGTCCAGGGACCACACAGTGAGAATCTCTTTCATTATAGTAATTGTTGAAATAATATACCAGTGAATAAATGAGATAAGCAGTAGAATTACATTTATACTGATTTTTTTTTATACAATTTCAGTATACATGGAGATACTTTTATATAACACTCTGAATATAAAGTGACAATGTTGGTTATTTGGTAGATGTTGTCTATACCTAACTTTAGGTATCCAAATATATGGCATCGAGTAGACAATTGCTTTGATTACTCTACATTTTACTTTTGACACAGATGTATTTACATGAACTTACTGGGAGTGAGATTGTATTTTTAATTGAAATGTTGAAATAATAATTTAAAAACAAGTCAGACTGACAGATCCTATGATACCCAAAGATATTTGCTTTAGAATATTCTTGTTTTAAAAGAAACTGCTCAAGGTTTATAGATATCAGGAAATTGTTGACTTTAGGATTTGGTTATAAGACATCTCTTTTTCCTTTTATCATTTTTAAATTACTATGATTTCAATTATAGGCCATCACCTATGCCTGTTTAGGGTGGTGCAGGCTTTGCGGTTAGGTTGTTTCTAGCCATTGATTACTTAAGAGATAAGTATCCATAAAACACAAAAGAATTGACATATAAAACAAACTCTATTCTGTCAATTTAGGAGAAGCTCAGGCTTTCTGAAAAATATTTTAGTATGCTATAAAAGGTACCAAATGACACTATATTTTTAAAGCAAAAAAATAAACTAATGAACAAAAACCCCAGAGCAACAACAAAAATAAACAGTAAAATTTTATTATTTATTACAGTGATTGTACTATTTGCTATTTCTGCTCATTTAATTAAATATAAATATAATAATTTTATTTTTGTAAGGTATAGAAATATTCAAAATATACAAAAATATATAGCAAAAAAAATCCACACATCACACACACAAACACAACACAACAGGTGATAATTTAGGTTCTTTGGATCCTTCAGTTGATCTCTGGTTGATAAGGAACAGATGTCTACTCAAGCTTACTCAAATGAAGGGGGAGGTTGCATCTTCACAAAAATATGCAAATGCTGAAAAAATAGGCCTTATATAATAAAAGAAAAAATGGGTTAGCTCCAGGAGCCCATCAACTAGATTTTGTGGGCCTTCATTCTGGTTTCTTTGACTTCATGTTCACTTATCTCTACTTATGAATCTGCATCCCCCACCGCTGTTTTCCTAAGGGATGTTAGGAAACTGATGTCTCAGTGTCTCTAAATATTCAAACTTCAAATTCCAAGGAAAGAAATCTAATGGGTAGCCCAGCCTGTGGATAAAATCTTCTCGGGCCAATGGTTTGCTAGTTGTTCATCTATGGTTAGATAATATATGGGCACATGCTACATGGAAAGGCCCTCATCAGGGATTCTTGCATAGTTGAGTTAAAATATAAAGGTTGGGTGGATACTATAGTCAAATGAAGCATTTTTAGAAGAAGCCAGATTGGCTGAGGCACAACATCCTAAACAGAGCTGGTGATTCATGTACTGACAAAGCACCCAGATCACAGAGGGAATACCAGAAGGGAAATAAATGGCCTCTTGAGAATGGGATTGAAATTTAAACATAAATTAATGAAATTGCAAGGAACAGGAAGCAAAATGTAGAACCCATGGAGGGAGCAAAATGCCTCCTGCAGTGAGGTAGTATGTCATAAGGAAAGAAGTAGACAGGACTACCCAGGAGAAATCATACATACTCAGTACATTAGAAGTGCTTTCGGTCTGTTGGAGAGAAAAAAATTTCCTCTACCCTTCTAAGTTGCTTCCCTGGTGGCTTAGTTGGTGAAGAATCTGCCTGCAATGCAGGAGACCTGGGTTTGATCCATGGGTTGGGAAGATCCCCTGGGGAAGGGAAAGGTACCCACTCCAGTATTCTGGCCTAGAGAATTCCATGGAATTCTCCAAACAGGTGAACACGACTGAATGACTTTCACTCAGTCTAAGTTCTTTGGGCTGATCTAAGAATTAAATTGACATGAGATCTAAGAGTTAAATTGACATGAGGTTAATGGAGAAAATAAAGTAAAAGTTTCGTAGCGTTTATTTGCAGGAAAGACCCAGGAAAACTGGGTTACTCACCCAAATAGCCAAAATTCTCACCTTATTTACTGTCTTCAGCCAAAGAGAAAAGAGGATGTTGCAGAAGGTGTTTTGAGACTTCAGAAGGGAGGAAGGCAATTGATATGAAGATGGAAAAGCACATATTTGGTGAATCAATGTTTGTTGGTCCATACAGAGGCAATGAGAAAGGGAGTGGACTCTGATCTTTAAACACTGCCAAGTCTCCTCCACCACATCTAGACCACATTCTTTGCAGGTATCTCTGGTGATGGCTCTATTCTGAAAGAGACCCTTCATCTAAATTATGTAACAAAAAATGATTTCCTGGGTCTTCTGTTTCTCAAAGATAATCAGCTAAATTAGTCTTCTTGCCAAAGAGACATTTTAGGGTGCCAAATTTTGTTTCCTCACTGGTCTTATGATGAATATCTTATCTTCAGACTTCATAGTAACATTGTGTTATAACTTTAATAATTCTTTCATAGAATAAAAAATTGAAATCCCCCATATGTAAGCTTACTAATATCATCTTGTTTGGCCCAATTACAAATCTCTTGTTAGGTGCTTTTATGTTTACTATAGGAAACTTCAAATTTAGAAACATATAGATTTTCCTATATTAAAAATAAGTTTTAAATTTACCTTTCTAACCACTTTTTAACAATGGGAGGAACAAATGATTGCATACCTTGCCACTTCTGCTTTTCACCATCTAAAATTGAACTATTTAGTGGTTTATGGTTGAGAGTGATTCAGTTCAGTTCAGTTCAGTCACTCAGTCGTGTCCGACTCTTTTCGAACCCATGAACTGCAGCATGCCAGGCCTCCTTGTCCATCACCAACTCCCGGAGTCCACCAAAACCCATGTCCATTGAGTCGGTGATGCCATCCAATCATCTCATCCTCTGTCATCCCTTTCTCCTCCTGCCCTCAATCTTTCCCAGGATCAGGGTACTCACATCAAAGAATAGAACTCTCTTACTAAAGAAAACTTTTTATGTGTGTAGTTTTAAAGTAATTTGACTTTTACCAATCCTTAATATTGACCATGATCATAGTTTTTAATGAAAACATGCTTTTATCACCGGGATTTTTTTTCATCTAATTATCCCTTTGGACTTAGTGAATTAGTTAGACAAAATAAATATTGAAGATCATGTATGCTTTTCTATTCTCAGAAAACAAGCTTCACTTTCCTGTTTTTTAAAAAAAAATTTTAATTTGCTTCTATAGTTTATTTACTTTTTTTTTACTATATGTAAAAATCTCTACCTATAATTCAAAGCCACGCATTGCTTGGCTACTTATACTTGCACAGGGTGGATAACATGGAAGAGAGAAAGAAAAAGAAGATTGGAAAGGTAAGGCTGAGGTCAAATTTCTGAATTATTTTGGAGGCATTCTTAGGATTTCTGGCCCTGTGATCCTTGAAATCTGTTGTGCCTCACATTTTACTTTATTTAATTTTTTAAGGTTTCTTGTTCTTCTTGTAAATATTCTTATTTAAAAGATTTTGGATGAGACCTTGGAATCTGTAATTTGAAGAATCAACTGATGATGTTGCACTTCAGTATTTGGAAGAAACTATCTTTGGCAGTGGAGAGTCAATGAAGGGTTTTGAGCACAGAAGTATTAAGCAGAGATATGTTTCAGAAAGATTACTTTAGGAAATAATAGGTTTGTGAAATCTGGGACTTAACACAGAGAAACAAGTTAGGAGATGATTGCAAATAGCCAAGAAAGAGTTAATGAGGGTCAAAGTTGGGACGATGGCATGAGAATTGGAAGGACAAGGAAGACTCAATGGTTCAATAAATATTTGCTGCTGCTGCTGCTGCTGCTGCTAAGTCGCTTCAGTCGTGTCTGACTCTATGCGACCCCAGAGACGGCACCCCACTAGGCTTCTCCTTCCCTGGGATTTTCCAGGCAAGAATACTGGAGTGGGTTGCCATTTCCTTCTCCAGTGCATGAAAATGAAACGTGAAAGTGAAGTCGCTCAGTCGTTCCCGACTCTTAGCGACCCCATGGACTGCAGCCTACCAGGCTCCTCCGTCCATGAGATTTTCCAGGCAAGAGTACTGGAGTGGGGTGCCATTGCCTTCTCCACAATAAATATTTACCAAATGCTTACTATAAGCAGGTATTGTTCTAGGTATTGTGAATACAGCAAAAAGAAAAACAGAAAAAAATTTTTTTACTCTTGTGGAGGTTATATTCTATTGCTATAAGACATAAAATAAACATATTACTTACAGAGATAGACAGATTAGGTGCTATGAGGAAAAAAAGCAGTGAAGGGGACATACAGTGCCAGGTGGAGAGAGGGGTTAAATAAGATGATTTGGGATGGTTTTACTGATACAGTGATATTTTAAATAAATTTGAAGGAGGTGAAGTTTCAAGCCAAGTAGTTATCTGGTGAAAGTCATTCCTGACAGAGAGCAACATATCAATAGAAAGATCAAAGCATGGAAGTGTCCTAGAAACAGCAAAGCGTGATACTGTAGCTGGAATAGAAGTAATGGGGAGAGGAGTAGAGTGTTAGGTGAGATGAACAGTGGGGTGCCTGATATTTAGAACTCTGTAGTTTCTTATAAGAACTTTGTCTTTTGCTCTTGACTGTGATAGAAAACCAAGAAGGGCTTTGAGAAATGGAAAGACACATTGTGCTTTATGTATTAATAAGATAAATCTGACTGCTGTTTCAATAGACTCGGTGACAGTGTTGATGGAAGAAAGAGAAAGACTAGTTAGAAGGATATTGCATTAACCCAGTTTCATATAGTGATACTTTGGACAGTGTGACAGCAATGGAAATAATTTGAATTATCAGTTTCTTAAACTATTCTGAAGATACGGACAACCAAAGTTTCTGACAATTGGATGTGATATATGAATGATAAGGAGGACTTAAAGATGTCTTCAGGGAAAGATGGAATGGTTATTAAAAGAGAAGAGTTAAACTGCAGGTGGAAAAAATTGGAGGGAAGAATATCAGGGGTCTAATTTTGACATGGTTACATTTGAAATGGATATTAAGGCATCAAAGTAAAGATGTTGAGTAAGAGGTTGAATCCTATAATTTTGGAGTTTGAAAGGTCAAGCCTTGAGATAGAAATTTGGCAGTTCTCAGTTCCATAGATGAGATCACTAAGGAAAAAGTCTTGAGAGAGAAGAGAAGCATCCTAGGGACTGATATTTGGAGCATTTTAAAAACAAGACATTTCCTTCTCCAGTGAATCTTCCCACCCTGGGATGGAAACTGAGTCTCTTGAGTCTCCTGCATTGGCAGGCAAGTGTTTTTTGTCACTGGTGCCACCTGGGAAGCCATAAGGTAGACAAGGAGGAACAAAGAGACTGAAAATCAGCACGAGTGAGATAGGAGGAAACTTAAGAGATCACAATGTCTTAAAAGCCAGGAGAAGAAATTTTTTCAAAGTTGGAAGAGTAATCAACTGAATCAAACACAGCTGGTATTTCAAGCAAGAATTCTAAAAACTGACCTTTGGATTAAATAATAATGAGATCTTTGCTGACCTTCACAAGAAGAGATTCTGTGTGGACGTGGAGTGAAAGTATTTCTGAATTGCATTCAAGGGATAATGGGAGTAGACGAATTGGAACAGGGAAGAGTTTTATTTTAAAAGAGCCAAGAGGAAATATTAGATAATACAAGGAAGAATATGAAAATGGAAAAAGGAAAGATATTTTTTTTTGTAGTTACCCATCCATGCCCCCAACAAAATTGGTTAATATGTCTAAATTGGTGATATCACATGTGCTAAGAAGTTATGAAAAGGTTTAGTGCATATAATGGGTCTATCTGTTGATAGTAGTCAAGTACAATAACTTGAGCAAAGGGAGGGACTTCTGTTTTTATTTCAGTTAGAGTATGAAGTCTAGAGTAAGAGTTTCTGTGTGGACTGGGTTTGCATAGGTCAAAGTCCTGCTGGTGCCAAGGAAAGGTGGGTGAAGTCTTTCTTACTGACTTTCTTAGCTGTGGGGCAAGAGACAGAAATAGATGGGGCTTGAAAACTGTCAGTGGTCAAACACAAAAAATGGAATCAGAATGCTACAAAAGAGCTTAGTGACAAGTTTGGCATAGACATTTAGGAAAGTTATAAAGAAGTATCTCTACTTTGAAGCGTAATGATTGAAGATATTGATGGCATTTAATCAAGACAGGAAACACCCAGTGTGGATCAAGTTACATCTAGAAGTACCAGCTCATTCTGGTCCTCAGGAAGAAGCAAGAGGAGCAAAGGAGGAGAAAGGGTGGAGAGCCAAGATAAAGCAGTAAGGGCTGATGGTGTGAATTTTGACATTTGAGTCTTGAAGAATTATTCTTCCAAATTTCCATTTCTCTTTATGCAAATGTTTCTCATTTAGTTAAGGATTTTATAATATGAAATCAGATAAAAAGGATCACTCTTTTTAATTTTGAGAAGTTTGCTCTTTCCTTTTTAGGTTAGCTAAATTCTTTAGTCAGCATCATATTTAAAAGAATTTATTAAGAGTCTGTTGTGAAACTTCTTGACTTCCAATTTTGGTTCTGAAATGAAAATAGCTTGGAAGTGATTATTTTTCTTTCCAATAAGAAAACAACTGAACAGATGAAAAGTCAATAATTTTTAAAAATTCATCACAAGGCTGAAGTTGTAAGGTAAATTTCTCCCCCAAAATCTGGGTGGACAGGTGTAACTAGAGAGTCACAGACAAACTCTCCTTACATGAGGTGGAAACCACTAGAGCCATAAACTAGTAGTGAAACCGAGCAGGACTCTGTAGGACTCCTGGGCACAGAAGCCTTTCTGTCCCCAGGTTTTTTACTCCAGCCTCCATGACCTGCCCTGAGTTCCAAAGGACAGATTTAAACAATGGAAATCAACCCTGAATATTCATTGGAAGGACCGATGCTGTAGCTGAAGTTCCAATACTTTGGCCACCTGATGCAAAGAGCCAACTCATTAAAAAAGACCCTGATGCTGGTAAAGACTGAAGGCAGGAGTGTAAGGGGACAACAGAGGATGAGATGGTTGCATGGCATTATAGACTCGACATGAGTTTGAGCAAGCTCCCAGAGATGGTGAAGGACAGGGAAGCCTGACGTGTTGCAGTCTGTGATGTCATAAAGAGTTGGACATGACTGAGTGACTGAACAACAACAATACTCCTGGAAGGGAAGGGATGCAAAGAAAAGGGAGAGGCAGCCCAGGAAGCAATAGTGTAGCCTTGGCCAGGGTCCTGGTTCCACTTCAAGGATAAAAATGTCCTAAGGTCTCTTTAAGATGTTAGCCTTCTTCATACCAGAGAAAGACCACCTTAGTCTACATGAAACGAATTAGAGTAACTCATCAAGAAGCTCTGGTCACCTGAGACCAGAGAAGAGGAGCAGAGACCTGCACACAGCCTCATCTTACCCCACTCTTGAATCCTTGCTATAAAACCCTTCCTCAAGTCCTCCCAGGTTGGGACACATAGTTTTTGAGAGGCAGAGCCTGCTGTGTCCCCCAGTGCCTGGCAAAGCAATAAAGCTATTCTTTTCTAGTTCACCCAAAACTCTGTGAGATTTGATTTGACATTGGTGTACAGAGACAGAGCTTTTGGTATCAGTTGTTTAGTTGCTAGGTCCTGTCCAACTGACTGGAAAAGACCCTGATGATGGGGAAGATTGAGGGCAGGAGGAGAAGGGGACGACAGAGGATGAGATGGTTGGATGGCATCACCGACTCAATGGACATGAATTTGAGCAAACTCTGGGAGACAGTGAAGGACAGGGAAGCCTAGCATGCTGTGGTCCATGGGGTCATAAAGAGTTGGACATGACTGAGTGACCGGACAACAACAAGCAAGAGAGTGAGAAACTATGGGAGCTTCTGTCTTAAAGGACCCTCTGATTTTCATGTTTTAACCTGTAGTAATCCATCAAGCTCTCGTATTGAAGAGTTGGAGAAGATCCCCTCCCAGCTCTGCTAAGGGGCCTACAAGAGCAATCACTGTGAAATATCTAGAGCTTTCTCCATAACAAAGGTTTCCCTCAGGAGGAAAAGCATTTACCAGCAATTTATCTCTGCTAGAGGCAGGGTACTCCTCAAACTCAAGACTCTTCTATACTTCTAACTCATTGGAAATGACCCTAATGCTGGGAAAGACTGAGGACAGGAGGATAAGGGGGAGACTGAGGATGAGATGGTTGGTGGGATCATCGATTCAATGGACGTGAGTTTGAGCCAAGCTCTGGGAGATAGTGAAGGACAGGGAAGCCTGGAGTACTGCAGTCTATGGGGTTGCATGGAGTTGCACACGACGGAGTGACTGAACAACAACAAATTCCTAGCCAGATTAACATAAAGGCATATTTATCTTAGTTCCTATTATTGTGTACAAGGCATCCAGTTTTCAACAAGAATGGATATGTCCAAGGACTGCAAAAGACAAAAAGAAAAGAAGAATTGAAGAGACAAAACAATTATCAGAACCAGCCTCAGATATGACATAGGTATTTGAACTAGCAAATTGTGAATTTATATATCTATAATTAATATGCTAAGGACTCTCAAGGAAAAAGTAGACAACATGCAAGAATAGATGAGAAATAAGTATAGATATGGAAATTCTAACAAAGAAGCAAAAGTTCAGTTCAGTGCAGTCGCTCAGTCGTGTCTGACTCTTTGCAACCCCATGAATCGCAGCACTCCAGGCCTCCCTGTCCATCACAACTCTCGGAGTTCACTCAAACTCACGTCCATCAAGTCAGTGATGCCATCCAGCCATCTCATCCTCTGTCGTCCCCTTCTCCTCCTGCCCCCAATCCCTCCCTCTGAAAGCATCAGAGTCTTTTCCAATGAGTCAATTCTTTGCATGAAGTGGCCAAAGTACTGGAGTTTCAGCTTTAGCATCATTCCATCCAAAGAACACCCAGGGCTGATCTCCTTCAGAATGGACTGGTTGGGTCTCCTTGCAGTCCAAGGGACCCTTAAGAGTCTTCTTCAACACCACAGTTCAAAAGCATCAATTCTTCAGTGCTCAGCTTTCTTCACAGTCCAACTCTCACATCCATACATGACCACTGGAAAAACCATAGGCTTGACTAGATGGACCTTTGTTGGCAAAGTAATGTCTCTGCTTTTGAATATGGTATCTAGGTTGGTCAGAACTTTCCTTCCAAAGACTAAGCATCTTTTAATTTCATGGCTGCAGTCACCATCTGCAGTGATTTTGAAGCCCAAAAAAATAAAGTCTGACACTGTTTCCACTCTTTCCCCATCTATTTCCCATGAAATGATGGGACCAAATGCCATGATCTTCATTTTCTGAATGTTGAGTTTTAAGCCAACTTTTTTACTCTCCTCTTTCACCTTCATCAAGAAGCTTTTTAGTTCCTCTTCACTTTCTGCCATAAGGGTGGTGTCATCTGCATATCTGAGGTTATTGATATTTCTCCCGGCAATCTTGATTCCAGCTTGTGCTTCCTCCAGCTCAGTGTTTCTCATGATGTACTCTGCATATAAGTTAAATAAGTAGGGTGACAATATACAGCCTTGATGTACTCCTTTTCCTATTTGGAACCAGTCTGTTGTTCTATGACCAGTTCTAACTCTTGCTTCCTGACCTGCATACAGATTTCTCAAGAGGCAGTTCAGGTGGTCTGGTATTCCCATCTCTTGAAGACTTTTCCACAGTTTATTGTGATCCACACAGTCAGAGGCTTTGGCATAGTCAATAAAGCAGAAATAGATGTTTTTCTGGAACTCTCTTGCTTTTTCCATGATCCAGTGGATGTTGGCAATTTGATCTCTGGTTCCTCTGCCTTTTCTAAAACCAGCTTGTACATCTGGAAGTTCACGGTTCACGTACTGCTAAAGCCTGGCTTGCAGAATTTTGAGCATTACTTTACTAGTGTGTGAGATGAGTGCAATTGTGTGGTAGTTAGAGCATTCTTTGGCATTTCCTTTCTTTGGGATTGGAATGAAAACTGACCTTTTCCAGTCCTGAGGCCACTGCTGAGTTTTCCAAATTTGCTGGCATATTGAGTGCAGCACTGTCACAGCATCATCTTTCAGGATTTGAAACAGTTCAACTGGAATTCCATCACCTCCACTAGCTTTGTTCGTAGTGATGCTTTCTAAGGCCCACTTGACTTCACATTCCAGGATGTCTGGCTCTAGGTCAGTGATCACACCATCGTGATTATCTGGGTCGTGAAGATCTTTTTTGTACAGTTCTTCTGTGTATTCTTGCCACCTCTTCTTAATATCTTCTGCTTCTGTTAGGTCCATACCATTTCTGTCCTTTATCGAGCCCAAGCAGGGCAAAGGCTAATAGAGTTTTGCCAAGAGAATGCACTGGTCATAGCAAACACCCTCTTCCAACAACACAAGAGAAGACTCTACACATGGACATCACCAGATGGTCAACACCGAAATCAGATTGATTATATTCTTTGCAGCCAAAGATGGAAAAGCTCTATACAGTCAGGAAAAACAAGACCGGGAACTGACTGTGGCTCAGATCATGAACTCCTTTTTGCCAAATTCAGCCTTGAAGAAAGTAGAGAAAACCACTTGACCATTCAGGTATGACCCAAATCACATCCCTTATGATTATACAGTGCAAGTGAGAAATAGATTTAAGGGACTAGATTTGATAGAGTGCCTGATGAACTATAGACGGAGGTTCGTGACATTGTACAGGAGACAGGGATCAAGACCATACCCATGGAAAAGGAATGCAAAAAAAAAAAAGCAAAATGTCTGTCTGAGGAGGCCCTACAAATAGCTGTGAAAAGAAGAGAAGTGAAAGCAAAGAAGAAAAGGAAAGATATAAGCATCTGAATGTAGAGTTCCAAAGAATAGCAAGAAGAGATAAGAAAGCCTTCCTCAGTGATCAATGCAAAGAAATAGAGGAAAACAACAGAATGGGAAATACTAGATATCTCTTCATGGAGAAGGCAATGGCACCCCATTCCAATACTCTTGCCTAGAAAATCCCATGGACGGAGGAACCTGGTAGGCTGCAGTCCATGGGGTCGCTAAGGGTTGGACACGACTGAGCGACTTCACTTTCACTTTTCCCTTTCATGCATTGGAGAAGGAAATGGCAACCCACTCCAGTGTTCTTGCCTGGAGAATTCCAGGGATGGGGGAGCCTGGTGGGCTGCCGTCTATGGGGTCTGCACAAAGTCGGACATGACTGATGTGACTTAGCAACAGCAGCAGAGATCTCTTCAAGAAAATTAGAGATACCAAGGGAACATTTCATGCAAAGATGGGCTCGATAAAGAAGCAAAAGGAAATGTCATAAATCAAAAACACAATAAAAGAAACAAATTATACTTTTAGATGAGCTCATCAGTAAACTGACATAGTTAAGGAAAGAATTAGTGAGCTTCAAGATAGGAAATTTCCAAACTGAAATGCAAATATAAACCAATAATACACCCAGAACAGAACACTCAAAAAACTGTGGGACAATTTTAAAAGCTACTGAAACACCATGCTCTTCATGCCCTGAATGGCTCCCATCACATTTAAAAGCTGAGCTCTCTATTTGATCAGGTTCTCTTATTTCTCAGGCTTCATCTCATATATTCTACTATCAGTTGTTAATACTCTAGCCTAACTGACTTTCTTTTTATCAAACACATTAAGTTTGTTCCTACATTATGGTACTTTTCCTAGTTATCTATTATATCTGGAATATTCCTCGCAAATAACTGGCCTGGCTGCTAGCTACTTATCATCTGAAAGTCAGCATTAAAGTAACCCTCACAGGTGTACATGGATTGAAGCCTTTGCCTTCTCCACTGATATGAGTTTCTAGAGATTGAATCATCCCCCGCTTCCTGGCACAGTGAGTGAGACACCCTTACAAACAAAGATTTCCCTTACAAACATAAACATCTCTTACAAACAGTAACTTGCCTCTTGGTTTTCAGAACTTCTCTAGTGCCTGTCATTTATTAAAAATCAGCAGCTAAAAATAATCTTTATGCCAAAGAGGTACATTTTGGGGTGGCAAATTCTACCCCCCATACCCTCTCTCATCATTCAATCTATAGTAGCAAGCCAGTCACTCTCTTTCATAGTGCACTATTTATTTTTATTATATTTGTCTTCATAATATTAACCACTATGAAAATTATTCTTGTTTACTTATATTTCTTGTTGATTTCATCCAGTAAAATAAAGTGTGAGTGTGAGGATCGTGTCTGTTGGTCTTGTTTTATTGTCCTACCTGCGGTGATTAGGTGAACAAAACATGCTTGTTCTCAAATTTGATTTGTTTTTCAAAGTGAGGTACTGTATACTACTCATCTTCAAAATCCCCAGATGTCAAAGGAACTGTCTTTCATATAGCATTCAAAGCATGAGATCACTGATGTGTTATTATAAATTTAGTACATCCATTAAAATACTGGGCTATATTCTATATTTAAATTAAAATATGCAAATTAATTCCTCTGTGTCTCTCTTTCTCTATCCAAATGTTAAGGTGCTTTTCTCTTGATATTGGAATTATAGTGGTTTTCTTTCTTTTTTTCTTAATTTTTGGAGAAGGGATGGATTTGTATGGAGTGGAAACTTTATTATTTGATACACTCATGACCAGAGATAGTCAATAGATTGAAAAATTAATTTAAGGCAGAGTCATAGAAGTTATATATAAATGCTGCTTTACTTCATGTCATTGCTGCTGCTGCTGCTGCTGCTAAGTCGCTTCAGTCGTGTCCGACTCTGTGCGACCCCATAGACTGCAGCCCACCAGGCTCCGCCATCCCTGGGATTCTCCAGG
Source organism: Bos indicus (assembly GCF_029378745.1). Classification (NCBI taxonomy): domain Eukaryota; kingdom Metazoa; phylum Chordata; class Mammalia; order Artiodactyla; family Bovidae; genus Bos; species Bos indicus. Next base: position 65,947,780 of record NC_091765.1, on the reverse strand, counting down.
CAAGAACACTGGAGTGGGTTGCCATTTCCTTCTCCAATGCATGAAAGTGAAAAGTGAAAGTGAAGTCGCTCAGTCCTGTCCGACTCCCAGCGACCCCATGGACTGCAGCCTACCAGGCTCCTCCGTCCATGGGATTTGCCAGGCAAGAGTCCTGGAGTGGGTTACTTCCTGTCATTAGTCACCTAATATTTAGCATAAATTATCAGGTGTGATCCAAGGGGCTCACCATACATAACAAAAACATTCTTACCACTTGAGAAATTCCAAGAGTTTAAGAGCTTGCTTTTCAAGACCCTGGGACAAAGGCAAGAGTGCTGGATTATAATTATGGTAAGAGAAGGAAACGGCAACCTCCTCCAGTGTTCTTGCCTGGAGAATCCCAGGGATGCGGGAGCCTGGTGGGCTGCTGTCTATGGGGCCGCACAGAGTTGAACACGACAGAAGTGACTTAGCAGCAGTAGCAGTACATCTGACACAGGTAATTCTGGTAATGAACATTATGGTCTCTTTGCAATCCTAAAATTCACTTCCTATGGATAAAGTGCATGTACATCCTAGGAAGGTCGAAAAGAGGGAACACTCAGTTCGTCGTTATAGACTTGTATTATTATTATACTTTTAGGGAAACTTCCTCTTAATATGCTTTATAAACAATTGAGGAAATGAGTAAGTTGAGGTCATGAAGATCTTGTATTGAATTTCTATTTTTTATAATAACTATGAATTCCTTAATTATGGGCATACATATTAAAGAACATGTTTTAAATGCTTAAAGGAAATTTTTTTGAGTGTTGAGATTAGTGAATAAAATTAAATATTTATGTTTTTTCCTGAAAATAGTTGATCTTCAATTGCATTATAAAAGTATCCTTTTTTTTTTTTCTTCTGTCCTTATTGATTTTTGCCTCACCTCTCCAAAGTTACAATACATCTTGTTGAAGGTGGAAAAATCTTTAAAGTCCTTGTAAAGTTCAGGCTTTCACTTTTCAGGTGAGGAAACAATAAGCTGTGAACTAACTTGCTCAACATCAAGCAAATTCTAGCAGAGGGCTTACTGCAATTCAGAGTTCTTGAGTTCAGTCCTGGGCTTTTATAGGGAGTTAAAAAAGGCAAAAATTATGACAATTGCATATGTCCTAATTGAGAGATAGCATGACACATGATAAACAGCTTCATTTTTTAATTAGGTCTACAATTATATCTCACCTCTTGTTATCACTGGCTAGGTGCCTTTGATCAAATTATTTAACCTACTTGAACTATGGTTGCTTCCCAGTTTAGAGATTATTAAATGAGGTAACTTCTAAAGTAACCCAGCATTGAGAGTACTTCTATGAGTAATTGTGCTGCGTGCCATTTAATTAATAAATGTCTAGTAAGTCAGACTTTCTACGTTTTTATTTGAATTGGAATATGAGCAGATATATTACATTTCAAAGCTGACCCCTTTTGATTTCTAGATCCAACTGAGTTCGTACTTTGCAGTTCGTTGCTTCTTTAACTCTCCCATGGAGACTGTTATTGCTGCATCATTCAAACTGCTGAAATGAAAGATTTCCATTCTTCTGGAGTATTTTAAAAATCACTGAGAAATGTCCCTGAGGCTTTGCAAGCATGCTCAAATGCCACAGCAGGTGTTTCATGTGAAATCTAAAATATATTGAGGTAAAAACACATAAGAATGACTGAAAAGAAAAGACAATATTACTGTAATAACTTCTTATAAGGATTTACCATGTTAACAAAAATATTACTAAGTGAGAAGCCAATATGAAAAGGCCACATACAATATGATTCCAACTATATGACTTTCTGGAAAAGGCAGAACTGTGGAAACAATATAAAGATCTGTGGTTGCTAGGAAAAAGCAGGGTGATGGGAGGTGAACAGAAGAGTTTGGGGCAGTGAAAATACTTTGTATAATATTATAATGATGAATATATGTCATTATACTTTGTCCAAAGTCGTAGAATGTGCAACAACAAAAGTGAAACCTAAAGTCAGCTGTGGACCTGGGGTGGTGATGTGTCAGCATAGGTTCATCCTTGGTCATAAACGTGCCATTCTGGTAAGTGCTTGTGGAGAACAGGGGCCATAAAGGAAATCTCTGTACCTTCTTCTCAGTTTTATTGTAAAACCTAAAACTGCTCTTAAAAATACTCTTTCTAAAAAATAAAAAATAAGTAATTTGAAGACAAAAAATAAATACAATTTTTGCTGAATGCTGAACTTTCAGTTGAATGTAATGTTTTAAAAGTCATATACAGCTAGTTTCATATTTTTAAGATTTCACTTGTGATACCTTTCTTTATTTGTCAAGTCAAGTCAAGAACTATTAAGCAAAACATCTCCGTATTTCTCTCTCTTCATTGCTATCTTACTTACATAATGATTTATAACATTAAAACAACTGAGAATTATATGCAGCAACTATAGTACAAAATTCTAAACATAATATCTGCAAAAATCATACCATTGAACTTAAGGGATCATCAGTTTAAAGACATAAGTAATGTTGGTTTGAATCAATAAATGTATTTTTGGATGCCAGGCACTCTGGTAAGAACTAATATAGAAGTGAATAAGACATGAGTCCTTACTCCTCAAAGTCTCAAACTAGTACTAGAAAACTCCATTTGTGCATTTGCTGTGAGCAGTTGTTTCTCATTTACCTAAAGATACATGATGATTAGGAAACTTCCAATTATCTGGTGTAAAATATAAGACATAGATATATTTAATTTATTTAATTATTGTGATTGAAGATTACCCATAGCCAGTGGTTTTGTCTATCATGTGGTTAGTTTCTCTTAAACTGTTATTTCACTTTGATAGAAAACATTGCATTCTAAGACTCTGAAAAGTATAAAAAATTAATAGAAACCCAAATTAAATAGAGCTGGGAGACTGGAAGTGGTAGCTTTCCCCCACTGTATTGATAGCAGAGTCCAAAAGGAAGAAGAAAGACTTTCCTTTTTCCTGGCAATAACTCTGCCAAATGAAAACCCATGGACTCTGTTTCCTATAGCCCTCCCAAGTTCCTTTCCCTTTTATAAAGTGCCCTCCTTCCTTCGCCAGGCACTCACATGCAGGTGCAAGATTGCAATTCTCTCGTGATCCCTATCCGCCCCCCCCCCCCAAAAAAAAATCATCTTTACTGCAGAGATATCTGGGAGATATCTGATAGACCATTTGTTTTAGGTCAAGAAAAGAAAATTATTGGGTTGGCCAAAAGGTTCATTCTGGTTTTGGAAACCCAATAAATGCTGCAATAATACACCTCACAGCATATTTTATGTGAGGCTCAAAATGACATTACTTTGAGTGCCCCCAAGAAGATATTTTGGGAATCAGGTAGATCTCTGAGCCGTGTTCCCAAAGATACAAACTACGAAGATCATGAAACTAAAACTAAAGAGAAGATTTCAATTATGTCCTCTTTCTGATAGAATTATATTGAAACCAGGCACATAAAAAGATGTTGCCACTTTTGTGATGTGAAGAAATAATCAACAAGAATAGAAGATGACATGTCAGTCACTCTGTGCTTTGATAGAGAAACCACAGATTGTCTGAGATGTATAATATGACTTCCACAAAGGGAGAGGCAGAATTGAAGGAGCTAAATTTTTCAGAAACAATGGTCTGAGGAGAGCTAGAACACTGAAAAAGAGGCCATCACTAATGGACTTCCTAAAAACTATATTATGTAGCTGGAACACAGAATTGTTAGGCTTAAGACAAATGTCCTTGGATATATATTTCTAAAAAGAAAATAAATAACAGTGATAGAATTTAACATGAAGAAAAGGAAAAACAATGACATTGTAGCAGTAAAAAAAAATTAGATAGAATTTGAGATAATGGCTTCATCCCTTGGGACAAGGGTTATGAAATAATAAAAATGTGTTGCAGTTGGGGGATAACGACAAGGGGAAAGTGGAATTAAATTTCTAATTACAAAAATCATGTGTTTATGCAAAGGTCTAGTCAATTATCTTACAGCAGTCTGATTCACTCAACACATTAACACATAGCAAATTTTGAAATGCATTTGGGAGGCAAAAAGCAATCATTTGGGGTTTGAAATTATTAAGGAAGTAATTGTGAACAATTTCCAAGTGTTTAGCTATTACAAAAGAAAAGCTACATTTGAAATAAACAATTGAATAAAAACTTAAACAGCATTACAGGGAATGCAAAATGTGAATTTTGTATTGTTTAAAATGTAGAAGAGAGATAAGGGTTCCACAAGAAATATTAAATATATTGTTAAACCCCTGGGGTAATTGAGTAAAAAGAAGGTTCAACAGTTATTGTTTAAGGGCTATTGAAAAGGAAGGATGAGAAAATTCATTTTTAATTTCAAAAAGCTAGAATCTGGCTTACTTCAAGGAAAATAAGAAAAATGATGCTTCTGTAAAAGGCAACTTAAAAAAATAATTTCAATTTAATGTGTGCCCACAAGTTGGCACAAACAGTATGCATACTATATGATGATGAACACATGCAATTTCCTTCTTTACTGTATTTTAAGACTGCTCTGTATGGGTGGAACTATAAAACATTGCATGCATTATTGAAGTGAGAGAAAAATGGTCTAATACTTGCTCAGCTGAATATAGAATGAAAAACAAGTATATTTCTTGTTTCTATTAAAAATAGAACATTAAACTCATGAGGAAAAAGATCATGTCAGAGCTGATCACTTGTTCAGATGCTTCAAAATTTTGGATTCCATAATACTTTCAGTGTGTAGAATGTTTTATACTGAGAAACACAAAAACATTTTTTGTATAACTTTCTTTATGTCTATACACAGTCTGTTGTAGATATGAGGATGCTAAAACTGGAAAGAAGGTTTAGAAGTTTTAAGCTTTTCCTGATAGACCTTTATAGAACCAGGCACATAGGAAGATTTGCATCTATTATGATAAAAAAAAAATTAATAAGGATAGAAGAGGCACAGAACAAAAAAACAACCAGATCTTGAACAATGTTGGAAGATGTTGAAAACTGTCTTTAGTATCATCTCAAACGTACACCCCACTCCAGTACTCTTGCCTGGAAAGTCCCATGGATGGAGGAGCCTGGTGGGCTGCAGTCCAAGGGGTCGCTAAGAGTCGGACACGACTGAGCGACTTCACTTTCACTTTTCACTTTCATGCATTGCAGGAGGAAATGGCAACCCACTCCAGTGTTCTTGCCTGGAGAATCCCAGGGATGGGGGAGCCTGGTGGGCTGCCGTCTCTGGGGTCGGACAGAGTTGGACACGACTGAAGCGACTTAGCAGCAGCAGTAGCAGCAAACCTACAAACCAGGACAACCAACAATCAAAGCAGAGTCTGTTGCTGCTGTATCAAACTAAGTGCTATCTTCCTGAACTCTGATACTGCCACAAAGTCCATAATTTTTTTTTCTGTTTTTTGCTATGTGATTTATTTTGAACGTGTCAGAGAACAGGAACAGTTCTCAGTCCTACTCAATTGAACTCTAGATTTTACAGTTAATTCATCCACTGAATTTGTTTATGAATGCCTATTGCCTTTCAATCAATTGTTACCTATATTCAGGGTCTATTGTACCAGGAGGGGCTTCCCGGGTGGCACTAGTAGTAAAGAACACACCTACCAATGCAGGAGACCTGGGTTCGATTCCTAGGTTGGGAAGCTTCCTTGGAGGAGGAAATGGCAACCCACTCCAGTATTCTTGCCTAGGTAATCCTATGGACAGAGGAGCCTGACAGGCTATAGTCCATAGAGTCACAAAGAGTTGGACAAGACTGAACTAACTTAGCACACATTGTATCTGGATCTATTTTTGACCTACCTCTTTTCCTGGTAGAATCCCTAGAATGCTTTATTCTACATTTTCCCTCAACTAGACTTTTCCCTCAAGGCATTGACTGTTCTTTGCACATGTCCCATCATTAATTTTTTCAGTACAATGCAGATCAGTTCAGTTCAGCCGCTCAGTCATGTAAGACTGTGACACCATGGACTACAGCATGCCAGGCTTCCCTGTCCATCACCAACTCCCAGAGCTTACTCAAACTCATGTCCATTGAGTTGGTGATGCCATCCAACCATCTCATCCTCTGTCGTCCCCTTCTTCTCCTGCCTTAATCTTTCTCAGCATCAGGGTCTTTTCTAATGAGTCAGTTCTTCCCATCAGGTGATTAAAGTATTGGAGTTTCAGCTTCAGCATCAGTCATTCCAATGAATATTCAGGACTGATTTCTTTTAGGATGGACTGGTTGGATTTCCTTGCAGTCCAAGGGACTCTCAAGAGTCTTTTCCAATACCACAGTTCAAAAGCATCAATTCTTCAGTGTTCAGCCTTCTTTATGGTCCAGCTCTCACGTCCATACATGACAACTGGAAAAACATAGCTTGACCATAGATGGATCTTAGTCAGCGAAGTAATGTCTCTGCTTTTTTAGTATTATGTCTAGGTTTGTTATAGCTTTACTTGCAAGGAGCAAGTATCTTTTAATTTTATGGCTATAGTCACCATCTGCAGTGATTTTGGAGCCCCCCAAAATAAAGGCTGTCACTGTTTCCATTGTTTCCCCTTCTATTTGCCATGAAGTGATGGGACAAGATACCATGATCTTAGTTTCTTGAATGTTGTTTTAAGCCATCTTTTTCACTCTCCTCATTCACCTTCAACAAGAGGCTCTTTAGTTCCTCTTCACTTTCTGCCATAAGGGTGGTGTCATCTGCATATCTGAGGTTATTGATTTTTCTTCCAGCAATCTTGATTCCAGCTTGTGCTTCATCCAGCCTGGCATTTTACATGATATACTCTGCACATAAATTAAATAAGCAGCATGACAAAATACAGCCTTGACATACTCCTTTCCCAATTTGCAACCAGCCTGTTGCTCTATGTCCACTTCTAACTGTTGCTTCTTGATCTTCATACAGATTTCTCTGGAGGCAGGTAAGTTGGTCTGGCATTCCCATCTCTTTAAGAATTTTCCACAGTTTGCTGTGTTCGAAACAGTCAAAGGCTTTAGGATAGACAATGAAGCAGAAGTAAATGTTCTTCTGGAATTCTCTTGCTTTTTCTATGATCCAACGGATGTTGGCAATTTGATCTCTGGTTCCTCCGCCTTTTCCAAATCAAGCTTGAACATCTGGAATTTCTCTGTTCACACACTGGTGAAGCCTAGCTTGGAGAATTTTGAGCATTACTTTGCTAGCTAGCATGTGAAATGAGTTCAATTGTGCAGTAGTTTGAACATTCTTTGGCATTGCCTTTCTTTGGTATTGGAATGAAAACTAATCTTTTCCAGTCCTGTGGTCATGGCTGAGTTTTCCAAATTTTCTGGCATATTAAATGCAGAACTGTTACAGCATCATTTTTTAGGATGTGAAATAGCTCAGGTAGAATTCCATCACCACCACTTGCTTTGTTCATAATGATGCTTCCTAAGGCCCACTTGACTTCTCACTCTAGGATGTCTGCCTCTAGATGAGTGATTACACCACTGAGGCTATCTCCATCACTAAGATCTTCTTTGTATAGTTCTTCTGTGTGTTCTCGCCACCTCTTCTTAATATCTTCAGCCTCTGTTAAGTCCATATTGTTTCTGTCCTTTAATGGTTTCTGTGCCATTAACTAGGGCCTTTTTAACAAAGAGAGGTCAACTTATTCAAAGCGTTATATATCCTTGACATCTTGACTATTTAAAATCCTGTGTTTAGGGGCTATCTGGATAGCAATGGGAAAATCTTATGCTTCCTTTCAAGCTGGTTTATAATAACTTCACCAAGCTGTGCTCTGGAACATTGTTTTAGTTTCTCTGAAAAGGTGTGGCCTCCCAGCATGGAGCCTACCAGTGATTCTGGATCTTGCACAAACCTAATGTGGTAGAAAGGGAGGACCCAGGAGCCATTGTGTGGGTGGGTAGACCATGATGGGAAATGTTTTGAAAAGAGACATAAAGATTGGGTCTTGGATAGTCTCTGACACTAGCTGTTGGACCTTGAACTGGAGTATATATTTTATTAGGCTAGTGTTTCTTAAACTTTGCTATCCTATAAATCATCCATTATGTTATGGAGATGCAGATTCCTGTTCAATAGGTATGAGATTCCTGTTCCATAGGCATATAGTGAGGCCTCCAACTTGGTATTTTTAATGATTCCCAGATGCTTTTGTCTGTGGGCTACACTTAGAGTAATAAGGCTCCGAATCATATTGGTTAAATGGAGGTGATGGTGGTGGTGGTAGATTAGTTGCTAAGTAATGTCTGACTCTTGCAATCCCGTGGATTGTAGCTTGCTAGGCTCCTCTGTCCATGGGATTCACTAGGCAAGAAAATGGAGGTGAGCCTCTAAATTCTTTAAGTGTGCTTACATTCTGTATTCTTTCAGAGCTGATACTTTGGTGATTGGATCTGAACCAGTTCACATTTCTGAAAAGATTAAGATTTACTGCTCTGAAATGCCCCCAGTGAAGATATTAGGCATTGAAGGATGCTGTAAATGCTCATCCAGATCATTGGAAGGGGAGGCAATTTACTCAAGAGTATATAAACCCTTGCTAAAATATTAGTTTTCACAACATTTCCATTGGGGTACCAGGGAATCTGAAATGTGGCTTATGGCTCAAAGGAACAATGGCATATTTAGGTTTTCATATTTCTTCCTTCTTAAGTGGCATTCTTTAATTTTCTGATTATTAAATTTTTAAAGTTCTATTTGCATAAATTATAAAAGTTTTTTCTCTAGTATAGCTGGGATGATGCTAATTAATGATTTCTTGCTAGATCAAATAGACTCAGAATAAGTTGCCAAATGTGATAGAATAGGAAACATTATTAAAAAGCTGTTGATCAAAAGTGATTGGTTTGAAGGACTATCTATCATCTATTATGTTTTATAATGAGATAGACTTATTGTGAGATGATATCCCTAACATATGGCATCTGGTCCCATCACTTCATGGGAAATAGATGGGGAAACAATGGAAAGAGTGTCAGACTTTTTTTGGGGGGGGCTCCAAAATCACTGCAGATGGTGACTGCAGCCATGAAATTAAAAGACGCTTACTCCTTGGAAGGAAAGTTATGACCAACCTAGATAGCATATTCAAAAGCAGAGACATTACTTTGCCAACAAAGGTCCGTCTAGTCAAGGCTATGGTTTTTCCTGTGGTCATGTATGGATGTGAGAGTTGGACTATGAAGAAAGCTGAGCGCCAAAGAATTGATGCTTTTGAACTGTGGTGTTGGAGAAGACTCTTGAGAGTCCCTTGGACTGCAAGGAGATCCAACCAGTCCATTCTGAAGGAGAACAGCCCTGGGATTTCTTTGGAAGGAATGATGCTAAAGCTGAGACTCCAGTACTTTGGCCACCTCATGCAAAGAGTTGACTCATTGGAAAAGACTCTGATGCTGGGAGGGATTGGGGTCAGGAGGAAAAGGGGACAACAGAGGATGAGATGGCTGGATGGCATCACCGACTCAATGGACATGAGTCTGAGTGAACTCCTGGAGTTGGTGATGGACAGAGAGGCCTGGCATGCTGTGGTTCATGGGGTCACAAAGAGTCAGACACGACTGAGCGACTGAACTGAACTGAACTGAAATGATCCCTAACATAAAGATAGCAAAGTTAAATACAGATGCAGGGTTTCACGCAGTGTAAAAATAAAGAAGAGTCTAGGATAAGACAAACTGGGCACTAAGTATATAGGAGAGTTGCCAAGCTTTAGTAAAAGTAGGCCAGTAGCAGCTGATATCAAAGTAAGGCACAGAGAAAGGAGAACCACATTGGAAAGCTCAGAGTCAGATGTTTTCTTGAATCATGGTTTTAAGTCATCAAGATCAACACTTACAGCTTAATGTTTAACTTGCTTTATTCCTCAACAGGAAAACAAGTAACATCAATAACAAATAGGGTAAAATATAATTCAGGAATTTAGTATGAAGAGAAACTTCTATAAAAATTATAATCATGACAACTATGATATTTACTGTTATCAATAATTCCAAGAAGTTAAAGAGCTGACCTCTTTGTCCTCCTATGCACAGTTCTCATACTCCTTTTTTATCCACAAACTTGATACAGAGGACTCCAAGGCCTGCAAAGAGGCAGAGCCATGACATGGAAGCAACCAGACTCCCTGACTCATCATGTAGAAGAAAGCAACGGGAATGTATGTGCAGAACTGCTATGCAGTTGTGAAATACTTTTACATTCTGTTAAGTCTCTGAAATTTGGTTCTTGTTTATAACTGCAGCTAGGGCACCCAAACTAATACAGAAATTTATACCAGAAGTGGAGTGCTACTAGTGAAAAAACACTAAAATCTGTTGAACTGGCTTAGCAGTCTGGTTGTGGGCAGCAAATAGAGGTGGCTAGAGAACTGGAGATCTTTGTTTACCATGGCAAACATTTGATAAAATTGTCACCTGGGATGACCTAGAAGGTAGATCAAGTGCCTACTAAGCTGGTAGCTCTTAGGAAAGCTGTCAGAACCATCCAGATAGTTAGAATATTTTGGTTAATTCCTTCTAAAATAGTAATTGACCAGCTTTCAAGTGGAAAATCTAACACATTGATTTCACATCATGATAAAAACTAATAGTTTCTGGAGTTCAAATAATAGAAAATAAGACTGAAAAGGCATTGAGGGCATAAAGACCATCTAGGCCTCTCAGGTGAAAAAAATGTAATTGAGGCATCAGTTCAGTTCAGTGGCTCAGTCATGTTCAACTCTTTGCGACCCCATGGACTGCGGCACTCCAGGCCTCCCTGTCTGTCACCAACTCCCGGAGTTTACTCAAACTCATGTCCATTGAATCAGTGATGCCATCCAACTATCTCACCCTCTGTCGTCCCCTTCTCCCAACTTCAATCTTTTGCAGCATCAGGGTCTTTTCAAATGAATCAGTTCTTCACATCAGGTGGCCAAAGTATTGGAGTTTCAGCTTCAGTCCTTCCAATGAACATTTAGGACTGATTTCCTCTAAAGGACTGGTTGGATCTCCTTGCAGTCCAAGGGACTCTCAAGAGTCTTCTCCAACATCACAATTCAAAAGCATCAATTCTTCGGCACTCAGCCTTCTTTATAGTCCAACTCTCACACCCATACATGACTACTGGAAAAACCATAGCTTTGACTAGACAGACCTTTGTTGGCAAAGTAATGTCTCTGCATTTTAATATGCTGTATAGGTTGGTCCTAACTTTACTTCTAAGGACTAAGTGTCTTTTAATTTCATAGCTGCAGTCACCGTCTGCAGTGATTTTGGAGCCAAGAAAAATAAAGTCTGTCACTATTTCCACTGTTTCCCCATGTATTTCCCATGAAGTGATGGGTCCAGATGCCGTGATCTTCGTTTTCTGAATGTTGAGTTTTAAGCCAACTTTTCCACTTTCCTCTTTCACTTTCATCAAAAGGCTCTTTAGTTCTTCTTCGCTTCCTGCCATAAGGATGATGTTATCTGCATATGTGGGGTATTGATATTTCTCCTGGCAATTTTGATTCCAGCTTGTGCTTCCTCCAGCCCAGCATTTTTCATGATGCACTCAGCATATAAGTTAAATAAGCAGGGTGACAATATACATCCTTGACGTACTACTTTTCCTATTTGGAACCAGTCTGTTGCTTCATGTCCAGTTCTAACTGTTGTTTCAGACCATATAAAATTAAAGGGATTGACTTTCAGTCTATGCCAGCAGGCCTCAATATGGTAGGATCTTCCTGACCCAGGGATTGAACCTGGGTCTCCTGCATTGCAGGCAGATTCTTTTGTCTGAGCCACCAGGGAAGTTCTTTTTTTGCCAAAACCATACTGCTAAGGATACTATGATCCCAGCCAAAAATAACTGGTGACTTTGAGCCAACTCTTAGGCCACACTTCCAACTTACCCTGTTAGGAAGTAGAATAAAAAAGCTAAACTTTCCACAACTCCCTAACTAACTAAGGCCAACTCTCCTGCATGCTCAGTGAGCAGGACTAAGCATTACTGAGTACAATGAACAGTTGGTTCCTTCAAGGTAACCAATCCAAGTCTAAGCAAAGAGCAGCGGAGGATTCTTCAAACTGCTTGCTCAGCAGAATTCTGTCTTTGCCATAGATCAGTAACTGCTGTGTGTCTCCCATTTTCACTTTGTCGATCTGAAGTTTTTACTGGGCACACCCTGTCCTTGTTCCAGGCATACTCTGCCCCTGCTCCCTCATTGTATATTGGCTGGTTTAATTACGTAGAGATGCAGCAAGTTTGTCATTTTAGTTTGTACATTGTGACTCCCACAGGGAAACACAGAAGACTTCAAAAAAGATACTGTACTACCTAAAAAGCCTAGACTTCAAGCTGGGTTCAGTAACTAAATGGTGCTTTGAATTATTTCCCTTTAAGACAGAAATGAGTGTTGTAATAGATTGAATGTATTGCTTCAAAATTCATATTTTGATACCTAATTCCAAATGAGATGATATTTGGAGGTAGGACATCTGGGAAGAGATTAATACCCTTATAAAAGAGATAAAGCTCCTTTCCAGTTGAGCTATTTCAAATCCTAAAAGATGATGCTGTGAAAGGATTGCACTCAATATGCCAGCAAATTTGGAAAACTCAGCAGTGGCCACAGGACTGGAAAAGGTCAATTTTAAAGAACGGCAATGCCAAAGAAGGCTCAGACTACTGTACAACTGCTCTCATCTCACATGCTAGTAAAGTAATGCTCAAAATTCTCCAAGCCAGGCTTCAACAGTACGTGAACCGTGAAGTTATTAAAGCTGGATTTGGAAAAGGCAGAGGAACCAGAGATCAAATTGCCAGCATCTGCTGGATCATTGAAAAAGCTGGATTTGGAAAAGGCAGAGATCAAATTGCCAGCATCTGCTGGATCATTGAAAAAGCTGGATTTGGAAAAGGCAGAGGAACCAGAGATCAAATTGCCAGCATCTGCTGGATCATTGAAAAAGCAAGATAGTTCGAAAAAAAACATCTATTTCTGCTTTATTGACTATGCCAAAGCCTTTGACTGTGTGGATCACAATAAACTGTAGAAAATTCTGAAAGAGATGGGAATACCAGACCACCTTACCTGCCTCTTAAGAAATCTGCATGCAGGTCAGATAGCAACAGTTAGAACTGGACAGGGAACAACAGACTGGTTCCAAATTGGGAAAGGAGTACATCAAGCCTGTATATTGTCACCCTGCTTATTTAACTTCTATGCAGAGTACATCATTACAAATGCTGGGCTGGATGAAGCACAAGCTGGAATCAAGATTACTGGGGGAAATATCAATAACCTCAGATATGCCGATGACACCACCTTTATGGCAGAAAGCGAAGAACTAAAAAGCCTCTTGATGACAGTGAAAGAGGAGAGTGAAAAAGTTGGCTTAAAACTCAACATTCAGAAAACTAAGGTCATGGCATCTGGATCCATCGCTTCACAGCAAATAGATGGGGAAACAATGGAGACAGTGACAGACTTTATTTTGGGGGGCTCCAAAATCACTGCAGATGGTGACTGCAGCCATGAAATTAAAAGACACTTACTCCTTGGAAGAAAAGTTAGGACCAACCTAGACAGCATATTAAAAAGCAGAGACATTATTTTGCCAACAAAAGTCTGTATTGTCGAGGCTATTGTTTTTCCAGTAGTCATCCATCTAGATGGATTATGGATGTGAGAGTTGGACTCCAAAAGCGCCAAAGAATTGATGCTTTTGAACTGTGGTGTTGGAGAAGACTCTTGAGAGTCCCTTGGACTGCAAGGAGATCCAACCAGTCCATCCTAAGGGAAATCAGTCCTGAATATTCATAGGAAGGACTGATGCTGAAGCTGAAACTCCAATACTTTGGCCACCTGGTGCAAAGAACTGACTCATTTGAAAAGACCCTGATGCTGGGAAAGATTGAAGTTGGAGGAAAAAGGGACAACAGAGGATAAGATGGTTGAATGGCATCACCAACTCAATGGACATGAGTTTGTGTAAACTCTGGGAGTTGGTGATACAGGGAGGCCTGGTGTGCTGCAGTCCATGGGGTTGCAAAGAGTCAGACACGACTGAGCGACTGGGCTGAACTGAACTGAACTGAAAGCTCCTTTGCCCCTTCTGCCACATGAGAACATAGCAAGAAGATGTTCTTACAAGTCTTCTTTGTTTTACTGAGTGAAGTAGAATACAAATAAATAATTAACAAATGAATGAATTGCTTTTCATTGTTTAATTTTTGTTGAAATACAATAAGTAGTAACAGCAGTTAATGATTATGTTTACCTATTTAATAAAAGTTTATGAACATAATGATGGCATGAGAAAGATTTGTTCCGAATTAAATATTCCTGTGACCATAGTCATTAAATTCTGACAGTTATTGCTATGGCTTTTCTGGAACTCTCTTGCTTTTTCTATGAACCAGCAGATGTTGGCAGCTTGATCTCTGGTTCCTCTGCCTTTTCTAAAACCAGCTTGAACATCAGGAAGTTCACGGTTCACATATTGCTGAAGCCTGGCTTGGAGAATTTTGAGCATTACTTTACTAGCGTGTGAGATGAGTGCAATTGTGTGGTAGTTTGAGCATTCTTTGGCATTGCCTTTCTTTGGGATTGGAATGAAAACTGACCTTATATCAATAACCTCAGATATGCAGATGACACCACCCTTATGGCAGAAAGTGAAGAGGAACTAAAAAGCCTCTTGATGAAAGTGAAAGTGGAGAGTGAAAAAGTTGGCTTAAAGCTCAACGTTCAGAAAACGAAGATCATGGCATCTGGTCCCACCACTTCATGGGAAATAGATGGGGAAACAGTGGAAACAGTGTCAGACTTAATTTTTCTGGGCTCCAAAATCACTACAGATGGTGACTGCAGCCATGAAATTAAAAGACGCTTACTCCTTGGAAGGAAAGTTATGACCAACCTAGATAGCATGTTCAAAAGCAGAGACATTACTTTGCCAACAAAGGTTGTCTAGTTAAGGCTATGGTTTTTCCTGTGGTCATGTATGGATGTGAGAGTTGGACTGTGAAGAAGGCTGAGCGCCAAAGAATTGATGCTTTTGAATTGTGGTGTTGGAGAAGACTCTTGAGAGTCCCTTGGACTGCAAGGAGATCCAACCAGTCCATTCTGAAGGAGATCAGCCCTGGGATTTCTTTGGAAGGAATGATGCTAATGCTGAAACTCCAGTACTTTGGCCACCTCATGCAAAGAGTTGACTCATTGGAAAAGACTCTGATGCTGGGAGGGATTGGGGGCAGCAGGAGAAGGGGACAACAGAGGATGAGATGGCTGGATGGCATCACTGACTCGATGGACGTGAGTCTGAGTGAACTCCTGGAGTTGGTGATGGACAGGGAGGCCTGGCGTGCTGCGATTCATGGGGTCGCAAAGAGTCGGACACGACTGAGCAACTGATCTGATCTGATCTGATTGCTATGGTTTCAAAAAGATATAGGTTTTGAGATTCATCAAAGCAATGTGGTTTATCTACAGCACAATATTTAGCCTTGATACTCATGAAATTGGGAGGTGCTCTCTTTACAATGTAGAACGCTAGCATAATACCTACCTTCTACCTGTCTATGCCAGTAGGGCTCCTCTGCCCCTAGTGTGACAATGAAAATTATATCCAAATATTGCCAAATGTCCCTAGGAAATAAAATCACCCTGATGGAGAATCTGACATACTACTTCCATCCATTCATTTGTCAACCAACTTAAAAATGATATTGAATGTTTACTCCATGTCTGGCACTATTCTAGCACTAGGAATACAGCAATGAATGAAACAAAAAAGACTCTACCTTAACAAAGCTTCTATTATGGAAGAATAAATATAGAATAAATAAATAAAGTAATCCATAATATAAGGTAAGGTAGTGAGAGATGATATGAAGAAAATAAAGTTGGTATGAGGATTATTTTAATAATGTCTTTCATTTTCTGCATTCTAATATCTTCACATCTGAGAATTTCTGACCCTGGAGTGACTGTTCTTCCTAGGGGTAGCCAGTTCCTAGTGGTATAAACAACTTGCCGGAAAGTGTGTTTTTAAATGCAACCTAAACGGTGAGAGTCTCACCCTCAAGTACTTTCTCTATGAGGTTCTCATTCTGGACCATTATCCACCTGCCCTAATCAGCTCAGGGCCAGTACCAGGCAGCTAGGAACAGCCCTTGTGACCCAGAGATGCTGAAATTATTCAAAGTAGGCAATCCTAGACCTGCTTACCCTGTCTCACCTGTTCCTTCCTGAGAAAACCACAGTAAAGGCATTTGCCCACAGTTCCCCCAACCTGTTCCCTTGGTTTCCTGACCAACCCTGGTGCCTCTCCGTGTGCCAGCCCACCCATTTCATGGCATGCCCTCTCATGGGAACTATGAGTGATAAACCATCTTTTCACGGGTAATTGTCTCCTGATCTGTTGGCCTCTCTATTACCTTAATACACCATATTTTAGAATAAGACTAAAGATCAGCAGGGTTCTATTTTAGATGAGGTGCTCAAGAAAGGACTCTGTGAAGGAGTGACGTTTGCAAAACCAGAATAGGATGCATGAACTGTGCTAGTACTGGAAACAGTAGAAACCACAGAGGCAAAGGTCTTGAGGTGGATGCACATGTGTGTGTCTAAGGAAAAGCAGAGGCCCGTGTGACTGGGGCGCAGCGTGAGGGACAGAAGGGAAACTGGCGAGGTAGCCAGGGGCCAGATCATACAGGACTCTGCGGGCCTCTGTAAGGTTTCTAACTTTGATTTGAGTAGGATAAGAAGCAAATGTAGAGCTACTAGCTGGGAAGTGCATAATTAGACTTATGTTTTAAAAAGATTCCATGTGACTTCCCTGGTGACCCAGAGGCTAAGACCGCAATGCCCAGTTTCGATCTCTGGTCAGGGAACAGAATCCCCCATGTCACAACTAAGATTTGGCACAGCCCAATAAATAAATAAATATTAAAAATAAAAAGATTTCTGCTGATGCTGTTTAGAGAGCAAACTGTAGTGGGGAAAAGAGTGAAAGCAAGGAGATCAATTAGGTCAGGAATTGTGAACTAGGAGACTAGCTATTGAGGGGGACACATTTTGAATGTAGAATCAAGAGACTCGATAGGATTTGCAGTGAACTGGATTTTCTATGTGAGACAAAGTGAAAGTTTTGATCTTAGGGATCTAGTGATGACATTTGTGGATATGAGGAACACTGAAAATAGAGCAACTTAAAATCAACAACTCAGTTTGGGGCATTAAGTGTGTGGTGCCTGTTCAACATCTAAATATGGATGATAAATAAATAATAAGCATTTGTGTGTATATATCACTGGTATCCCAAGAAATAGTATAGGGGCTAGTGATATAAATTTTGGATTCATTTATATCACTATATAAATGAACGAGTATATAGATAGTATTTAAAGCCACTGAGATGGATGAGATCAACTCACAACAGTATATTCTGCTTATAGGCCCAGAAGAATTGAAAGCATGTATTACAATGAGTTTAGACTTGGAAACTATGACTTAGAAAATGTTTCAAACGTCATAAGGAATAAAGAAAAGAAAGTCCTGTAAGATTTTAGGGCTTCCCTCATAGCTCAGTTGGTAAAGAATCTGCCTGCAATGCAAGAGACCCTGGTTTGATTCCTGGGTCAGTAAGACCCGCTGGACAAAATCCCTGGAGAAGGGATAGCCTATGCACTCCAGTATTCTTGGATTTCCCTTGTGGCTCAGTTGGTAAAGAACCTGCCTGCAGTGTGGGAGACCTGGGTTTGATCCCTGGGTTCGGAAGATCACCTGGAGAAGGGAAAGGCTACCCAGTCCAGTATTTTGGCCTGGAGAATTCCATGGACTATATAGTCCATGGGGTCCCAAAGAGTCAGACACCACTGAGTGAATTTCACTTTCTTTCTTTCATAGGTAATCAGCAAATGGTAAAAGTTTTTAGAAGCCTTTACTTAAATCTTCTGTACTTATGGGTAGATTTATTGGTAGCTGTCGATTTATTTATCTCCTTGTTGAAGTATAGATTTATTGAAGGGGGAGGATAGGAAATAGGATAATGATTTTTTTTCTCCTTCTATTGCATATTTATAGCTTTCACACCATCACTTGAAGGCTTATTTGTTTATTTCAAATTCTTAACCTGGCTTATTACTCTCCCCTCCCTCCTCCTCCCTTTTTAAATTTCTCCCATTTGGCAGAGTGTTAGGCAGCAGTACTCATGATGATAAAGCATAGAGCAATAGCAATTCCAATTGGGCTTTGTGGATTAGCATGATAATGCGTCGATAATGAACCCTGACTGCTTTTCTTAAAAACGCACTGCTAGCATCACCACCAATGAGTCCTTTGGAGCCATTACCATTTGCCTGTGTCTTTGCTAGACTGAGGCAAATATCCAGAGCGTACAGTATGCTGAGTTCAGGTTATATCTGAATCCCTTTCTTGATCTATTCTTCTAGCTCTTGATAAAGTCTCCATACAAAAATTACAAAAATGTTCAACACACAAACAAATATGAAATACTTTTTCTAATTTGTATTTTATATATATGTGTATGTGATTTTTTTTCATACTACCTACCTCATTACTTAGCTACCTTTCCATATATCTAATGTCAATAATAATGAAAAGATTATATATAGATGTCTATTTTTAGAGATAAAATTTTTTAAGGCCTTGAACCTAGGTATAAAAATGAGAGAGACTTCTTTTATATAATGAAATTTTCTACAGGGCTAATAACTGACAGTAACAATGAGAGTGGGGACATGCTAAGTTGAGGAAATATATTTACCAAAAATACATCAGGCTATGAGCAAATTATGTATTAAATGAACAGAAAGCCAGAGCCAGAGAAGGAAATCTGGAAGGTTAAAGCAAATGGACAACCCAAGACACAAAGTAAGTAGCTATGTGAAATTAAAGTTTTGGGACTTCCCTGGTGGTCCAGTGGTTAAGACTCTGCCCTTCCACTTTAGGAGGCACAGGTTTGATCGTTGGTGGGGAACTGAGATCCCACAAAGCATGCCACATGCCCCTCAGCCCTTGCCAAAAAAAAAAAAAAAAAGAAACACCCAACCAACCAACCAAACAACAAAAAAACTTGATGACCAAGGAACATTCAACAGCTCTGAATACATACATTTGGTCTTTTTCCATGTGTGAGAGAAATAAAATTATTCTGGGGGCTTGTGGGGAGCAGAATTTTCCACTATCGCTATCCTGGCTCTGTCTCCACTTCGTGGGGAAAAAAGATTAAAGCAGTGTGACATTTCTGTGAAAAAAAAAAAAAAGAGAGAGAGAGAGAAATAGTTTTATAATGGAGAGTGCTTAGAAAAAAGCTTAAATTCATACATACCACTAAACAGATAAAACTACATACCACTGAACAGATAAAACTAATATTCAAGAGAATACATATCCAATGTTACTCACATATGCACTCACATATAACAACTCTTATAGATGTTTAGCGGAGAAGGCAATGGCACCCCACTCCAGTACTCTTGACTAGTAAATCCCATGGACAGAGGAGCCTGGTTGGCTACAGTCCATGGGGTCGCTAAGAGTCGGACACGACTGAGCGACTTCACTTTCACTTTCCACTTTCATGCATTGGAGAAGGAAATGGCAACCCACTCCAGTGTTCTTGCCTGGAGAATCCCAGGGATGGGGGAGCCTGGTGGGCTGCTGTCTATGGGGTCGCACAGAGTCGGACACGACTGAAGCGACTTAGCAGCCGCAGCATAGGTGTTTAGACACCCATGCACTCATCTTACTGCACTGACAGTGTGTTGTTGCTGTTCAGTTGCTGTTTGTTGTGGTCATTGTTCAGTTGCACCAGCAGTGTAAGTCACACAAATACCTGTTCAAGGGTCCCTCTTGGCACTTTGCCAGGCAGAGCAGCACATCAATATGAATATGGATGAAGTATCTCCAAGTAACTTTCTTCTTAGAATCCTCTTGATTAAGTCAAGGACTCTTGAGTAGATCCCTTCCTTTGTCATATATCTTCTTGATCCATTGTTGTCAGGGAAAGTTGAGACATATTTGAGCTTGAGATGAAGATGCTTAGTTTACAAATGAACTGATATGGTGTAGTTGAGGTGAAAATCCTTTCCATCACCAAAGGTCTTTGCTGTAGCAGAGATATTTTCTCTATTTGGCTGCTAAGACTTAGTGAGTGGTAAAATCTTGGTAAATCTTGGTACAATCTTACCAAATCAGCAAGGGTGCCTTTTGGTTTTGTTAAGGGAAAGACCCTTTGGTCAGTTGTTAACCAATCCACTGAATTTTCAGCCTGTTTAATCCATATAAATGCAAGTACAAGTAAACCAATCTGCAGACACTCTCAATAATGTATGTAGCCTACTCATTTACTCTCCTTGATAACTGAACCGTAAACGTAGGTTAATTATTAGCCCAATACCACTAATATGTTTTATGTTTGCTTGTTGTAACTGTTGTACCATCATTCTTATTGATTGCTCTTATTATGGTTAACAAGAACCATTACAATTAGTACTGTCCTAGGTGACCCATAACAACTACTCTCTAGGTACAAGCAGAGTTTGAATGCATGTGGGGAAGGTCAAAGCCAGTTCATAATACAACTTATGAACACTGAGCTCCTGCTAAAGTTTTCCTCTTAATGGGTGATTTAGGATTTCTATTAGAAAGGTGTGGGCCTCAGAACAGCAGAATCTGAACATGGATCTTAGAGACAAAAATTCACACATGGGAGAACTCTAAACAGAAGTGTTATGTACCAATCAATATATTGTCTAATGTTGTTGTGTAAAAACAAAATATGTTCTATCCTGGGCAGATCTATCAATCTTCCCCAGTTCTAATGCTATATGTAAACTTGCTATATTAGTTTGCTAGGGCTGCTGTAACAAAATACTTCATACTGGTTGAATTAAGCACCCAGAAAATTATTTTCTCAGAAATATGAAGTCTGGACAAGTTGCTGGGAAGACGAATTTTTCTGAGGACCACGTGGAAGGGATCTACTCTAAGCCTCTCCCCTTGGCATGTAGTTGGTTGTCTACTTCCTGTGTCTTGACATTGACTATACATGTCTGTGCCCTAATATCTTCTTTTAAGGGCTTCCCTGGTAGCTCGCTGGTAAAGAATGTGCTGCAATGTGGGAGATCTGCGTTCGATCCCTGGGTTGGGAAGATTCGCTGGAGAAGGGAAGGGCAACCCACTCCAGTATTCTTGCCTGGAGAATTCTATGGACAGAGGAGCCTGGTGGGCTACAGTCCATGGGATCAAAAAGAATCAGACACGACCAACATTGTCTATGCACGTCTGTGCCCTAATTTCTTCTTCTAAGGACATGGGTAAGATTGGATTGGAATCTACTCAAATGATCCCATTTTAACATAATTACCTCTGCAAAAACCCTAATTCCAAATATTGTCACAATCTGTGGGGTACAAAATTCAGCCCATAATACCAACTTTCTTGGTAATATTTAAAAAAAATCTCCTACAGCTCACATCCCTGTATCAGACATAGTGTTTTTATACAATATATATAAGCCAAATACATTTTTTAAGGTGTATTATACTTCTTAATGAGGTCAGTTCCCAAGCTATCGCAAAGCAATTTGAGGGTCTTGTAATAGATGGACACAGGTTTCTTTTATTCAACAACTACTTAGCAAGCACTAACCATGTATCATATACACCTCTAGGCTTGGGGGATACATAAATTAATAAAACAGATAAACCCCATTGCTGTTACAGAAGTTACATTCTCTCTGGGAAACACAGACAAAATAGACAAAAATAGTAGGTACAATAAACAAGTAAATTTTATTGCAGGTTAGAAAGTGTTAAGTGATATGGAAAACAACAGAGCAGGCTAAGTGGGAATAAGAGGTGATGGGGGTCTAGGGTTGATGGAATTATAAATGGGACAATCTCAGTGGGCCTAACTGGGAGGCTGGCATTTGAGTCAGAGTGTGGAGAGGAAGGGTAGAATAGACAAACATCTAGGGAATGAGCTTTCTAAGTGAAGACCCTGGTTTCCACTATTGCTAACCAAACATTCCCATTTACTGGACTTTGCTGGCATTACATTTTACTGGACTTTGCTGGCATTAACTTTTACTGGAAATTGAGATTTCACAAAATACATGACTATCTGAATCCTCACCATTAGCCATCCCTAACTATAGGAAGACAATTACCTCATCCAACAAGCTGCATGCTACACTCTCTGTTTAAAAATTTCCCACCTTAGATAAAATAATTTAGTCTTCTCCTAAAATCCTCTTGATGTCTGCAAGAAGTTAACAGCACACTCTAATACTCATGTATTTCTGCTAAGCCTTCTGAAATGCCATTCATAGGCACAGAGCTTGGATCTTATATAACAAATAAAACATTAGGCAGTTTTTGCTGCCACTTAAGAAAGCTTTGTCAAATTTCAGCCAGGAAAATGGGGCTCTGTATCAATGCAACTTGTCTATTTAATTGTCTATCTCTTTGGATAGTGTGTTCCAGGTACCAATTTTTAAAATAGTTGGGCCCCAAATGACAGCCTCGGTAGAATTACGGCATAGGGAGGGCTTGTTCTAAGAAAGAAGAGAGTGTGGACAAGAGTAAATGCTCTACTGCATTCACTAGTTATTGCTCTAGCTTTTTTAAAATTTCATTTAAAATTCACTGAATATCACAATGTGAGGCTCCTGATGGTGAAACATTTCACATTTTTTAAAACTTCAGTGGCTAAGAGATTCTTTACTGTGTCACTGTTTTTATTTCTTCCAACCCAGACACGCAAATGACTTTTGGTTTATCATCACACACACACATAGCAGAAATAATGAATGGGTTAGAGCAGTGTTTGTCGAAGCTTAGGATGTATGGGAAATCTGGAGAGCCTGTTAAAACACAGATTGCTGTCTCCAGTGCCAGAGTTTCTGATTTGATAGTCTGAAGGTGCAACAGGAATCTGCATTTCAAACAAGTTGATCAGTGACGAAACTTTGAGAACCAGTGGAACACACTTCTATTTGAAGTCTTAGCCTCATTTGCAACACATAGCTCCAGGCAACTAGAGTCAGAATATTTTCCCTCTGAACATAAAATAATATTCCCGTGTACCTGGAATATAAGGACATAGTCCCAATATGTTCAGGGGAATTTCTGGTAATTTTGTTAAGATCACTACCTATGCTTCTAAAACTCTTTACTTGTTATGCCCTGGAACTTCTAGGTCTTCCAGAAGTTGCTACTGGAATAAAAACATAAGAAATAAAGATTTTAGCAAGATCCATTTTAGTCAGTCTTATCCTTCCCATAATTTCCCCTGTCTTTGTCATTAAGCAATCAGTACTGAAGATTCAAGCATAGCAATACATGACAGAACAAACAAAGTCATCACTGAAGCTCGAAGGCCCACTTGCATCCAAATTTCAGTAAAGTTTTTTAAAGATGCATAATACCAATTATGAACCAAATGGAATGAATCTGAGTAAAGACATCATGGAAACCTTAAAATACTATGACCTAAAATGTTTGTACTCTACAGTTGGACATGTATTTGAAATGTGGCTTCCTGTCTTTCCATTCAGAAAATGGTGTGTACAGAAAGAAAAGCAAGAAATAGAGAAGTTTCTTGTGCTTCCTGATATATTTTTTCACTAAAGGATAAAGTAAATAGTAAGGATACAGAACTTATGGATCTAGACAGGAAATAAAAATGAAGAGTAATTATGTGAAAAAACTAATCTGACACAGTTATACCATGAGAACAGAGAGCTGGATATAGAAGTAGATCAGTGGACAGTCATAATCAGTTGATTAGAAATGGCTTTTAAATATGATTTTTCTTCTGAAAATCAAAGGATCCTATATTTGTGTAGTAAAACTATAACCCTGGTCAACCCAAGCATCTTCAAAAGAACCCCCCTATTATGTTAAAACTTTCTTATCTGCATGTAGAGTTAAGCACACAAAAAGCTACAAAGAAGAGTCATGATGTTGATTAGGGTGGAAGGTACAGATTTTTAATGAGTAACTTCACAGCTAGGTGTACTGTGACTGTTTATCCCAGGGTCAAATACAGTATGCTTACATATCCCTTAGATGCCTACCTGACTGACCGAATGATCTTGGGAAAGTGTGCTTGAAAGCACTTGTCAAAATTAACCTCAGGGGCACTGAGGTGCTAAAGCTCTCCAACTGAAATCTCCAGAAATAGATAGGAAGTAGAGTAGTAATATGATTTCGTTGTTGAATTAAGCATGAGAAGGAAAAAGAAGGAAATGCCCTCAAGCATGAATAAGTCTTCATTTAAGAGTGTCCCATAACTTTTGCCTGACGTATTGCTAATTTTTTAGTTAAGCTGATACCAGCTATTTCTGGTTTAGAATCCTCTGAATTGAACGATAAAACCCATAAAAAATTATTTGCTGATCTATTAACATAGACAATGAGATTGACACTCATATGCCTGCTCTAATGAATACTGTAGCAATAAACAGAAACAGCCAACCAAATTTAAGAAGATTGAAAATCTGGGTGAATTATAGGATTTGAAACATACAACTGGAATTATCAGTTTTCTGATACTACAGCTATTTAACCATTTTGAGAGACGATAATGCAGATTATAATGTCAAGTTCAAGAAATTCTGATCTCCATGGCAACCATGGGTGCTAAAGTCACCCACATGGTTATGAAACTTCTAGGTTTCACATTCTGGAGTCAGAGTGTAATCAGTTCCATATCCTATTGGGAATAAGAAGAGTAGGGGAACATAAAGGCAGTCAGTATCTACTGACAATTGCAATGTCACTTTCATTCTCTTGAAGGCTAAATAATAAAGACCTTTCTGGGACCAGAGATTGGGGTTTCATGCAAAAATTTACCTCTTTTGTTGTTACAATAAAATGCTGCCACATTTTCTTAATATAATGGGAAATAACCCTTAGAAAATGTCAAAGAAAATTTTCCTTCCCCTGTTCAGTTAAATTGTGCTATTTTCTCCAGTGTACCATATATCTCCAAATTGCTAATAGAGTTACTTAGTAAGGTTGAGACTATATTGGACAGAACACATACAGACTACTGCACTCTAGTCTCTTTTATCTATCATACTTTATTTTTCAATTTGTCCCAAATGTGTAGTTTACCAGTTAGGGCAGAACTATAAAATATACATAAGAGCAAAGAGGAGGTCACTCTGACAATGTGCTGTTTTTGCATATCTTTAATTCTTCAAGAATGACAGTTAGGCAAATAACTATCTCTCTTTAGTTTATGTCTGTGAAATATTATATCAAAGATGTTTTTATGGCTAGCACACAATATATGGTATTTTTACTTTATCATGAGCCATAGCAAAAATCTAAAGCAAAGTGAGCAATAGTTTTGTACGTAATTCAATATAGAAGAATCTTTTTTAGCAACTGGTGCTAGAAACATTGGATATCAAAATGTCACTAATCAAAAACAAACAAAAAAAGGACTTTGATACATAGGCTCATACAGATATACAAAATTAATTAGCATAAAATGGATCAAAAATCTAAACTTAAAGAGGTAAAGTTATACAAGTACTATAAGAATATATTGGAGATAATTTTGGTGATCTTGGTATTGTGGAAGAATGGAGTATAGGGACTATTTGGACTAAGACATACTTAGTGTTTACTTGTTCTTTATAAACCTGAAGTAGATACACACCACTGGCCACAAGTAGCATTCAAAATATTTAATAAGAGGTCAGCATGAGTATCAGCTGTTTAGGTTGGATGCTAATCTTGAATTCTAGGAGAATATCATTTTAACTACTGACTGAGACATAAGTTGCTATGTCTTTTCCAGATATTCATAATTCATAATTCTGGAAGAAGTATACATTTCGATTCTAACACAAGCTGGAATCAAGATTGCCTGGAGATATATCAATAACCTCAGATATACAGATGACACCACCCTTATGGCAGAAAGCAAAGAAGAACTAAAAAGCCTCTTGATGAAAGTGAAAGAGGAGAGTGAAAATGTTGGCTTAAAACTCAATATTCAGAAACCTAAGATCATGGAATTTGGTCCCATCACTTCATGACAAATAGATGGGGAAACAATAGAAACAGTGACAAACTTCATCTTTTGGGGGGCTCCAAACTCACTGCAGATGGTGATTGTAGCCATGAAATTAAAAGACCCTTGTTCCTTGGAAGAAAAGCTATGAGGAACCTAGACAGCATATTAAAAAGCAGTGACATTACTTTGCCAACAAACGTCTGTATAATCAAAGCTATGGTTTTTCCAGTAGTCATGTATGGAAGTGAGAGTTGGACTATAAAGAAAGCTGAGTGCTGAAGAATTGATGCTTTTGGACTGTGGTGTTGGAGAAGACTCTTGAGAGTCCCTTGGACTGCAAGGAGATCCAACCAGTACATCCTAAAGGAAATCAGTCCTGAATATTCATTGGAAGGACTGATGCTGAAGCTGAAACTCCAATACTTTGGCCACCTGATGTGAAGAACTGACTCATTTGAAAAGACTCTGATGCTGGGAAAGATTGAGGAAAGGAAGAGAAGAGGACGACAGAGGATGAGATGGTTCGATGGCATCACTGACTCAATGGACATGAGTTTGAGCAAGTTCCGGGAGTTGGTGATGGACAGGGAAACCTGGCGTGCTACAGTCCATGGGGTCACAAAGAGTCAGACATGACTGAGTGACTGAACTGAACTGAACTGATGCTCTTCATACCTCTGTTCCCCTCATCTGAGATTGCCATTCGTTGGCTGGGGATTGGTGTAGTGTGGATTAATTGACATGCCTGATTGTGTGTTTATTTTCCAGGAAATCCCAGGGCTGCAGATTAGAAGGAAAATGTCAAATTCTCTTTTCTTCTATCATTTCTCTGTTCTCACCTTCATTTATCTTCTTCACAGGGTGTTTGCATGACCCGATGGACTGTAGCATGCCAGGTTTCCCTGTCCATCAAATATAACATCAGAGAGTCCTCTTGGAGATGTTAATGGACTTGGTAGCAGAGTAGCTTTAATTTTGCACACTCAATATGACATCTATGTTTTTATTTAATGAGATCTTAAAAATTATGGTGGATGGGAAAGAGTTGCTGCCTTTTTCTTTTCTCTAAGGAAAAAATATTTTTTTGTGTTTGTGTGGCTAAGAAATAGGTGGATGATAAAGTTGAAATGAAGCAAGCAGAAAAATTTCAAATTTTCACCCTTTGATGTATCAAAAATTATTCAAAGGGAGGAGAAAGATAGTAGAGTCCAAAGAATTCTATTCTTCTATGCATTAATTTTGTCTCAGCAGCTTCAATTCTATGAGTTGAATCTTCAATATCCAAATAATTAAACGAAAAAAAATCTGGCTTGTACATTCTGAATATTGTGTTTCAAATGAGCTCTTATTGGGATGGGGTTGGTTTGAAAGGTGTTAAATGTGACTTTTAGAAAAAACATCACTATTTTCAACACTTTTTTCCCCCCAAATAAGTAGCTTCTATTATGCTGCTGCTGCTGCAAAGTCACTTCAGTAGTGTCTGACTCTGTGTGACCCCATAGACAGCAGCCCACTGGGCTCCCCGGTCCCTGAGATTCTCCAGGCAAGAACACTGGAGTGGGTTGCCATTTCCTTCTCCAATCCATGAAAGTGAAAAGTGAACGTGAAGTCGCTCAGTCGTGTCCGACCCTCAGCGACCCCATGGACTGCAGTCTCCAGGCTCCTCCGTCCATGGGATTTTCCAGGCAAGAGTACTGGAGTGGGGTGCCATTGCCTTCTCCGGCTTCTATTATGAGTCAATGACAAATCTGCTTTCAGTTAGGCATGTAGATTCTTTTTAATATGTTTGTTAGTTTTACAAAGTTCTATCCAGTTTGCTAGCATACAAAATCACCTGAAAAAGTATTATGTCTGACTTAATCAAGAGCCCTTGATACCAATGACTCTCAATGAGAGCTTTTAATACCTGCCTGGTAGAACATGGGTCCAATTTCATAAAACCCAAGGAAGAGCCAATAAAGTGCAAGGCCCTGTTAGGCACAGTGAAGGAAAGAACACAGTTATTCTTGCCTTTCATTAATTTATAATTAATTAGTATGCCAGTCATGTCAAATTCAGTATAAATAATTTTGCTGGAAATGTGACAAATGTGTGAATTTTTAAGATACAGATTGGTAACCATAGAGATATAGATTAGACAAACTACCCAGCTTTGTGTATTTTTTATTATTTTTTTTTAAATTTTGCTTATTTTTATTGAAGTATAGTTGATTAACAATGTTGTTCTAGTTTCAGGTGTACAGTAAAATAATTCAGTTATAGGTAAATATATTTATTCTTTTTCAGATTTTTTTCACTTATAGATTATTACAAGATATTGAATATATCATAGTTCCCTGTGTTATACAGTATATCCTTTTTGGTTATCTATTTCATATATGATAGTGTGTATGTATATTGCTTTAGTTAAATGACCATGTAATTCATCATTCAAACTGGTACATTTTTGAGAGATAAAGGAGTCAGTGAATTGTTTAAAGATAATAGTGAAAACCTGGACTATCCCAGGGCAAATCAAGGTATATAATCAACTAATTCTGATAAACATATTTTATGCAGGGAAAAATTGGTCCTAAAGATTTTATCATATTGTAGAGGTCAAAGGTTGCCATATATCTGTATGGGGCGTCCAGACTTTCCTTTCTAGTTTCGTCATGAATATTTTCTTGGTATCAATGTATTGCAAGCTGAACTCTCCAATTACCTCTTTATCTCAGCTGGATGCATGTCTTTGCTTTCTTTTCCAATTATTTCAAATGTAGATCACATCTGCTATCTAACTTCTTCCTTCTTCCACAACTGTATTATAGGGACTTCACTGGGAATCCAGTGTTTAAGGCTCCATGCTTCCAGTGCTGGGAGTGCAAGTTCAATCCCTGGTAGAGGAACTAGGATCCCACATGCCATATGGCCCAGACGAAAGATAAAAATAAATAAATAAAAAACAACTGTCTAATGGATTATTTTATGAGACTTTTTTCAAATCTCCAAATGAAAATTGTGAGAAGGTGGAAACATTAAATTCAGTTATCTACTCAATATGTTGAAGGCAGTATATCCTAGACTTTGCAGGAAAAACAAGGGCATTAAGATATTAGATCTCATCCTTACTGCATGGTGTGGCATGCTCAGTCCTGTTCGACATTGTAAATCTATGGATAGTAGACTGCCAGGCTCCTCTGTCCATGGGATTCTCCAGGCAAGAATACTGGAGTGAGTTGCCATGACCCAGGGATTGAACCCCCGTCTTGTGTCTCCTGCATTGGCAAGCAAGTTCTTTACCACTGTGCCACTTGGGCATCTCATGATTCCTGCTGCTGTAGACTTGAATGTCTGTGGTGTGGTAGTGGTGGTGTTAGTTGCTCAGTCATGTCTGGCTCTTTGCAATCTCATGAACTGTAGTTCACCAGGCTCCTCTGTCCATGTGATTCCCCAGGCAAGACAGTGGAGTGGACTGCCATTCCCTTCTCCAGAGAATCTTCCCAACCCAGGGATCAAACACAAGTCTCCTGCATTGCAGGCAGATTCTTTACCATTTGAGCTACAGGGAAGCTCTTGTCTGTGCCCTCCCCCAAATCTATATGTTAAAATCCTAATCCTCAAAGATGATAGTATTAGAAGGTGGGGCCTTTGGCAGGTAATTAGGTCAGTGAGGGTGGAGCCTTCATGAATGGGATTAGTGATATTTTAAGAGAGACCTCAGAGAGCTTCACTCTGAATTCCATCACATGAGGACACACAGTTTATAGTGCCAGCTATAAACTGTGAAGTGACCTTCACCAGAACTGGACCCTGTGATCTTGCACTTCCTAGCCTCTACAACTCACAGCAATAAATTCCCTTTGATATAAGCCACCCAGTCTATGGTGTTTTGTTTTAGCAAAACAAAAGTTAAGACACCAAAGGGGATATTTGACAAGCTAAGACACATACAAAAGATTATAATTTTACCGACAGGATTAAACAATCAAGTAGATAATAAGGGGGGGAAAAAAAGCACAGAGTAAGACAAGTGCCATTAAAAAAGAAAAAAACAAAACTCATACAGAAGAAATAATCATATTCATTTTGAAGAATCAAGAAGTGTTTTTCATTAACATGAAGACATTTGTGACAAATCTTGGATAGATATATCAACAGAATGAGTTAAGGAAGAGAAAGGATAGCAAGTCAGGGGGATTAACAGAAATATACTTAACAAAAAATAATAAAAAATAAGGGTGAATAAATATATTGTCATAAAATGGAGTAACTAATCTGGTGATCAGGAAGCTTTAGGAAAAGATTTGTATCATTTACACTAAAACAGCAATTTAAGCGATAAAATTGTTTGGAGTAATCTATGTGGAAATTAAGAACAAGACCAGAAAATGTCAATTTTTATGATGCAGAAACATACATACAACAACAACAAAAAATATTAAGGAATTGCAAAAATAAACTAAAACAGAGCTAAAGAAGAAATTGTTTTAAGAATCTGGTTAGTGAAAACCAAAATTTTTAGAGAGATCCAGGAGGATTGGACCAAAAATCCATAGTTATATTTTATCAATTATATATTTTGAAACCAATTTTTAGCACAGGGATGAAGATTGATGGTAGATCTGAAGAGTTAAGACTTGAACTGGTAAGAGTAAATATAGCTTGCGTTGAATTCTTGAACCATAAAGTCGGCATTCAAAAGAGAAAACATGATCTGCATCATACCAGCAACAATTAGCAATAGTTAACTGCAGCCCAAAGAAAGGCAATGCCAAAGAATGTTCAAACTACCACACAATTGCACTTATCTCACACTCCAGCAAAGTAATGCCCCAAATTCTCCAAGCCAGGCTTCAACAGTACATAAACTGTGAACTTCCAGATGTTCAAGCTGGATTTAGAAAAGGCAGAGGAACCAGAGATCAAATCACCAATACCCATTGGATCATTGAAAAAGCAAGAGAGTTCCAGAAAAATATCTACTGCTTTATTGACTACACCAAAGCCTTTGAAAGTGTGGATCACAACAAACTGTGGAAAATTTTAAAGAGATGGGAATACCAGACCACCTGACCTGCCTCTTGAGAAATATGTATTTAGGTAAAGAAGAAACAGTTAGAACTGGACATGGAAAACAGACTTGTTCCAAATTGGGAAAAGAGTACGTCAAGGCTGTATATTGTCACCCTGCTTATTTAACTTATAAGCAGAGTACATCCTGTGAAATGGCAGGCTGGATGAAGCACAAGCTGGAATCAAGATTGCCAGGAGAAATATCAATAACCTCAGATATGCAGATGAGACACCACCCTTATGTCAGAAAGCAAAGAGGAGCTAAACAGCCTCTTGATGAAAGTGAAAGAGGACCCTGAAAAAGTTGGCTTAAAGCTCAACGTTCAGAAAACTAAGATCATGGTATTTGGTCCCATCACTTCAAGGCAAATAGATGAGGATACAATGTAAACAGCGAGACACTTAATTTTTTTGGACTCCAAAATCACTGCAGATGGTGACTGCAGCCATGAAGTTAAAAGACCCTTGTTCCTTGGAAGAAAAGATATGAGGAACCTAGACAGCATATTAAAAAACAGTGAGTGACATGACTTTGCCAACAAATGTCTGTATAGTCAAAGCTATGGTTTTTTCTAGTAGTCATGTATGGATGTGAGAGTTGGACTATAAAGAAAGCTGAGCACTGAAGAACTGATGCTTTTGGACTGTGGTGTTGGAGAAGACTCTTGAGAGTCCCTTGGACTGCAAGGAGATCCAACCAGTACATCCTAAAGGAAATCAGTCCTGAATATTCATTGGAAGGACTGATGCTGAAGCTGAAACTCCAATACTTTGGCCACCTGATGTGAAGAACTGACTCATTTGAAAAGACTCTGATGCTGGGAAAGATTGAGGAAAGGAAGAGAAGAGGACGACAGAGGATGAGATGGTTCGATGGCATCACCGACTCAATGGACATGAGTTTGAGCAAGTTCTGGGGGTTGGTGATGGACAAGGAAACCCGGCATGCTGCAGTCCATGGGGTTGCAAAGAGTCCAACACGACTAAGCAACTGAACTGAACTGTAGCCTTAAGGATAGTTGCATTGTCCTCACATTGCACTAAATAGATATTAAAATCTTTAAAAGATAAAATAAGAGGGTAGCTCACCACTTCTCTCCTTTTCACAAATCTTCCCAAGGGCCAAATACTGGCACAGAAATAAATGGCTGTGGCATTATTTACAGAGAGATACAGGCTAAATGTAATCCAGTACGTGGATTGGGATATAATTAAATATGATATGTGGCAGGAAAATGTATAGATATAACCACATAATTAAGTCAATTCAGTTTAAAAACAGGAAAGCTGCATTTAAATCAACCAAAAGCATTAAAATTTGTTTTAAGAAATAATTACTATTCGTGACAGGGTTTTTAAGAAATCACAATCTCTAAATATGTTTATGTGTTTTGTTATTTTTATTTGGTCTCTTTTTTTTCTAGTTTTAACTTTTTAATGGAAGTATTCCAATATAAAATGATACTATTTTGAGTGACTATTATTTTAAAGTTTCAGAAACTTTATCTCTAGCTAACATGTGTAAGACAAATGTAATTATTTTGCCAGTGGACAACGTAACCTGATTGACTTGAAGTGGAAATATTGATTTCTATGGAATACTTCCCAATAACATTGTGATCTGGGAACTCTAATTACAAAACTCTCAATCCACTTACAAATATATTTGGAGATTGGTCGCTTCCAAATTATTGCCTCTGGTAAACATTCTATTTTTTCACATTGACATAAATATCACTTAAAATAATTCACTTTTATATGAAAATTCTTGTGTCAATATTAAACCTATTCGTAAGTGGTAAATAGCAAATACGTTATTTTCTTTCAAAATGAAAATGATAAACCAAATCCAAATGTTTCATTTATGATTCATTTCTTTTAAAAATTAAGATGAAAGACCGTACTCATTTTGCTGACAGATTTTATCAATTTTACTGATAGATGAATCTTTTTCATTAGGCGTAGGAACAGAGGAGTAAGTTTGAATTGGTATTGTAGCATCAAAGTACAGAGTAAGTGGCAGTAGAAATGTGGAGAGAAAACAACTTAGTTTTGGTGATTGAGAAGAAATCTTGTGAGAGCATTTTCAATTCAGATGGATAAGGACTAAAGTGAGCCACAAGCTAGGCTGTTGTCCATGAATTGTCTGTAGGGAAATGCACAGCTTCCTGCTCTGTTACAAAATAAGAAAAAAGAAAATATCTAAATCTGCTCAGAAATCAAATTGAAGGACACTGGAGGAATTATTATAAAGTACCAAACATTTGCATCTAGTCTGTCAGGTAAGAGAAATCTAAATAATTTAGTTCAGAGAAGGAAATAATTAAAAGTATAATGATTATTCTTCCTATTTTGAAAGATTGAAGGCAGCAGGAGATGGGGTTGATGATGGTTGGATGGCATCATTGACTCAATAGATGTAAGTCTGAGCAAACTCCAAGAGATAGTGAAGCACAGGGGAGCCTAGCATGCGGCAGCCCATGGGATTGCAAAGAGTCGGACATGACTTAGCAACTGAACAGCCACAACTTTGTCATAAGAGAAAAGAGTTCTCTCTTCCTCTTTCTGGATTTTGTTTTAGATAATATTTCCTAATACTGAACTACGTACCACATATTTTGACAAGTCAATAATTTTAATAAAGAATATAATAAACTAGATTTTCAATATACCCTAAGTATGCTTAAGGGACTGGTAATTTGCAAGAGTACATCAGATTTTTTGGTTGAGAAAGGAATATACATATTCATTTGATTAATTAACAAATTCATATTGTTTCCTGATAATTTTTTAATTTTGTTCTCAGTAGTAGGACCATAGGATATATAACTATGATTTAACTGCTTATATGTTGAAAATTGTGGCCCAATGACATATGATGGCCTCTAAATATTCAAATTGTGTTGACTTATAGGAAGTTATGGATTGATGTTAGTTTTGGATGGTCTTTGAAAGTATAAAATGAATAAGAGAATTTTTAAAATTTAGCTATTTATAAGAAATCTTAGATTATTTTCAGAGAATAGAAATAAGAATTTATAATGATGTAACAGAATTCTGTTTTGTCAAACATTAGGCAAGAACTGTTGTTTTTCAATTTCTGTGTTACTGAAGAATGCTAATGGTTTCAGAATGAAAAAGACTGGAAAATTAGAATTTTTTTGTATACTGTGGGTGGCATACAATTATTTTTCAGTAAAAGTTGTGTATAAATTTCATAAATTCTCTTAGGCATTTCAGTAAATATAGATATATTTCTTTCTAAATATTGCCAAGACATTTTCTTTTTGCATTGTCTAAAATAATTTAACTCTTTGTTTTTGGTAATTTGAATTGATAAGGATCGAGAATGGGTTTATTATGTGGAAGTAATGTTAGCACAATGAATTTTGCCCCACTCTTTATCCAATAGTCTGGATTAATTGAAAACATTTTGTTGTTGTTACTAAGAGTCTTAGATATAAAAAAGCATTTCACATGCCCCCAAATAACACCCTCTTTAGAAGTGATCTTGGGTGGCCTCAGCCTGCAATGGCTGGAGCAGGGCTTGGGTTTCCAGCAAGAGACTGAGGTGGTGATAGTTCCAGATCTTAGCCACTAGACCAGTGATCAGTGACAAGGGAAAGTGTCAAGTGAAAGCCTTTGGCTTTACAGAAAAGAACTTCCCCAAAGAAGGAAGTAGTGAAGAAGGTAAAGTATTTATTAAGAGGGGGAAAAAAAAACAGTACATGTGGATAGACCATGAGGTAGAGAGAGTCACTGAGTTGCATCCTTGTGGCAGTTTCAATGACTTTTATGGGGTATTTTGTCCATGTTTCCTTTGGCCAATCATTTTGATTTGCCTGGTTCACAGATCTTTTTGGTATATCGTAGGATCCTCCCTTGTGTGCACATGCATCTCTTAGCCGAGATGGATTTTACCAAAAAGGCATCTGGATATAGCATCCCTTATCATTGTTCCCTGTTTGGCCTGCAAGGAACCTTTTTCTGTGCATGTGTGGTCTCAGAGGTTTCTTGATTTCAGAACGAAAAATATGTGGTCTGGGCAGGGCCCAGCCTCCTCATCTTAATTGTTCTGCTAGTCTTGTCTTGGAGTTTTTGTCCATAGGAAATGAATCTGCAATCACTTTACCCTGGGAGGGTCCATCTGCCTCCTGCCTCAGAAGGACTTCAGTTATTAGACTACAGAGGAGTGCTACTGGAGGTGATGAAAGAGGATATTAAACTATAAAGTTTGCTAAAACATGAGACTTATCTAAAAAGGATCTACTTGCTGAGGAAAGAGGCCACTGTGTCTTCTCTCAGTCAAAACTCTCCAGGGTTTCTTATAGAAACACTTTTCTATATCTAAATTGTCCTATCCTGTTTCTCTTTTCCATTAACCTTAACATGATAATAGGTAATATTGGCAGGTTCTATATAGTGATTAACACTAATATACAATTGCACTCATCTCACATGCTAGGAAAGTAATGCTCAAAATTCTCCAAGCCAGGGTTCAGCAATACGTGAACCGTGAACCTCCAGATGTTCAAGCTGGTTTTACAAAAGGCAGAGGAACCAGAGATCAAATTGCCAACATCCGCTGGATCATGGAAAAAGCAAGAGAGTTCCAGAAAAACATCTATTTCAGGTTTAGTGACTATGCCAAAGCCTTTGACTGTGTGGATCACAATAAACTGTGGAAAATTCTGAAAGAGATGGGAATACAGACCACCTGACCTGCCTCTTGAGAAACCTGTATGCAGATCAGGAAGCAACAGTTAGAACTGGACATGGAACAACAGACTGGTTACAAATAGGAAAAGGAGTATATCAAGGCTGTATATTGTCACCCTGCTTTATTTAACTTATATGCAGAGTACATCATGAGAAACGCTGGGCTGGAGGAAGCAGAAGGTGGAATCAAGATTGCCGGGAGAAATATCAATAACCTCAGATATGCAGATGACACCACCCTTATGGCAGAAAGTGAAGAAGAACTAAAAGCCTCTTGATGAAAGTGAAAGGGAAGAGTGAAAAAGTTGGCTTAAAGCTCAACATTCAGAAAACGAAGATCATGGCATCTGGTCCCATCACTTCATGGGAAATAGATGAAACAGTGGTTGACTATTTTTCTTGGCTCCAAAATCACTGCAGATGGTGATTGCAGCCATGAAATTAAAAGACGCTTACTCCTTGCAAGGAAAGTTATGACCAACCTAGACAGCATATTAAAAAGTAGAGACATTACTTTGTCAACAAAGTTCCGTCTAGTCAGGGCTATGGTTTTTCCAGTGGTCATGTATGGATGTGAGAGTTGGACTATAAAGAAAGCTGAGTGGCGAAGAATTGATGCTTTTGAACTGTGGTGTTGGAGAAGACTCTTGAGCATCCCTTGGACTGCAAGGAGATCCAAGCAATCTATCCTAAAAGAGATTATTTCTGGGTATTCACTGGAGGGACTGATGTTGACGCTGAAACTCCAATACTTTGGTCACCTGATACAAAGAGCTGACTCATTGGAAAAGACCCTGATGCTGGGAAAGATTGAGGGCAGGAGGAGAAGGGGACGACAGAGGATTAGATGGTTGGATGGCATCACTGACTCTATGGACATGGGTTTGGATGGACTCTGGGAGTTGGTGATGGACAGGGAGGCCTGGCGTGCTGCGGGTTGCAAAGGGTCAGACACGACTGAGTGAATGAACTGAACTGAACTGAACAGAACAATTAAGAGAACGAATGCCATTCCCTAAGGAATATTATTGGTAGGTTATTGAAAACCATGTGTAATTCACTTATACACACACGCAAATAAATTAACTGTAATAAGTATTCACATTTAGAGAAAAAGTGCGTACTTGCTGCTGCTGCTGCTAAGTCGCTTCAGTCGTGTCCGACTCTGTGCGACCCCAGAGACGGCAGCCCACCAGGCTTCCCTGTCCCTGGGATTCTCCAGGCAAGAACACTGGAGTGGGTTGCCGTTTCCTTCTCCAATGTATGAAAGTGAAAAGTGAAAGTGAAATTGCTTAGTCGTGTCCGACTCCTAGCGACCCCATAGACTGCAGTGCACCAGGCCCCTCCGTCCATGGGATTTTCCAGGCAAGAGTACTGGAGTGGGGTGCCATTGCCTTCTCTGAAAGTGCATACTTGGTTCATGCAATTGGAAAAGAAAGGTAAGAAATCTATGAAATAGTAATGGCATCTACCTTGTCACTTCAGGAAGGAAATGAGCACGCTCAATTGTTCTTTATAGGAGCCCTGAAATAACCCAAGGGTGTCGAACACATCAAGACTTTGATTGCAAGTTTTATGTAAAAGAGCTGACTTTGATTAAAATGTTATGCAATATAATTGTTCTAGTCACTTAAAGTCTTAAAGACAAAGAGTAATTCTTACTTGGACTAGACCATAAAGTGATTTCTCTAAGACTGATTTCACACACAAAAATGTCTAAAGCAAAAGTTTTCTCTAACTCCCAAATACTGGAGTATAGACATCATATGTAATATAGGTATTAAAGAGGAGATCAAGGACCATTAGATGTTTCAGTTTGCCTTTGCCATTTCCCTGATGAACTTCCATAAGGATACCTTGACTTTATATTTCTGGATGAAACTAACAATTAAATGCAGAGATGGAATATTGTTTCATTTTGCCCTTTCATGAATATTCTTTTGTTTACCTTTGGTCAAGCAAAATCTCAGCTTGACTGGTTTCCTAACATTAAATCTTCAAATACAAAAGGCAGCAGAATTCTTACATGCTTTTATTCTTCTTAAGAAATGTTCTGATCACATCACAGTCTTTGATACTTTTCAGATATTCTATGGTATTGCTTTAGTTGCACAAGGATTTAGAAAAAAGAGGAAGTTGTGCTTGCTTTATTCGGAGGAATATGGAACTTTGTACAGTTTGCTTTGACATCATGCTCATTCACAGTTTTGAATTTATGAAGAATTATCCACATTATCCTTGCAGATCCCACTCCTTTGCCTAGAAGTACTCTGCCTTGCTCACCAGAGGGTTAAAAGGAACCTAGTTTTCTGAGATTTATTCACACACTGGTATCTTTTACTACATCTGCCTTGGTATTACAATTTCCAGTATTGCATCTTGGTTGGCAGTAAAAATAGACAGTGACTTGTGATGTCAAGTATGTTATAGGACATGGCAAAAATTGGAAAATTTATACCAATATTATAGTCTCTCAAGGCAAAAGCTACCCAGCTCTTAAATAACCCAGGAATTGGTCCATGGTAATAAGAACAAAAGTTTTTCTCTTAAATTTAGCAAAGCTGAATTAAATTCATGAATATAGGAAATCCCAAATTTTCATAAGAATATTTTCACATGGTCCAAGTTTCCAACTTGTAGGAAAATATCACAAACCACTGGGGAAGAAATCAATTCTTCAAGAAGAAAGGTGAAAATTTACTATGAAGGAGAATGAATCTTTGTCTAACATCAGACTAATATGAAATACAGCATGTTCGTATTTAATATGATGCTTAAAATCAAAAAGAAAAATAAGTACAAATATGAGTTTTGTTCAGGTTTAAGGTTTATCATGAGTATCAGAAATTTACTGTTATTTGATTGTTTATTTTTTACAGTTGTTTCAGATGACTCAGTGGTAAAGAATCTGCCTGCATTGCAGAAGTCATGGGTTGATCCCTGGGTGGGGAATATCACCTGGAGGAGAGCATGCAACCCATTCCAGTATTCTTGCCTGGGGAATCTCCATGGACAGAGGAGCCTGGTGGGCAGTAGTCCATAGGTTCACAAAGAGTCAGACACACTGAAGCAACTGAGCATGCACATGCATATATACATGTATCTATGTATATAATTTATCCTGACAGTTCTGTTTTGGTTTTAACTAGGAGATACACACAAATAATTGAGGCAGCTGTAAAAAGAAACAGGGAACTCCCCTCTCATTGTGTAGTACAGATAGAACTAGGAGATGAGATCGGGCCATATGATTCTGTGGGAGGTAATATACTTTCACAAAGAAATTATGGAGCTGATAAATCCTATCTCTAAAACCCTACTTCCCCCTTCACCCTTACAGTTACATAAATCATAAAACAATGACAAGCTAAATGTTCAGAGTTATTTTCATTTTGATAGGGTATCTTAAAGAGCCAAACCCTTACATGGATCCAGAGTTGACATTTGTTGGTCAATATCACAGTTAAGATATTATTGGCCAGGTACACCTGTCCATGTCCCTATTAAGAGGTTACCAAATACTGTTCTTCCCACTTGCTTGAAGCCTGATGCTGTGGCTTGCCTTAGGTACTTTCTCCAGAAAGGAATAGATAGCTGACATTGCTGAAGCATTAGAATAGAGCAGGGACAGTGGTAAGATTCCTGCTGTGTACTTTAATGATTCCTAGTGCTGGAAACTGGCAGAGAAAAAGAATCTCTCTATAGTACAGTTATCCACTAGGGGGAATTATTCCCTTTAGAAAATATAACCCAATTGATTGATATAAATCTATATATGTACAGTTATTTGCTGAGCATTTCCTGTGTTCCCAGCGCTGTATCATTCATGATAAGAAGAGAAATATAGGACACTGCTCAATTATTTAGAGCAAAAAAATTCATTTTTTGAAAAATTGCATTTCTGTTGCAAACTTATACTTTTCTAAAATTCAATAAAATAAATTACTAAGAAAATGAAATTAAAACCAATACAAGCCAAGTTGTTATTATATTCAAGAGAAAAATTTCATTTAACAAATACAATAAAAATGCATTACAAGGAAAAAAATTAAAAATATGTACATTGTTCATTGAAAATTGCATCACTGTGATTCAGACAGAAAATCACTATTACACTTGAACCTGTAGTGTCATAACAGAAATTAAAAGTTATGAGCAAAATAGAAATTCTCTGTATATTGAGAACCTATTTCACCCTTTGAAGAAATATCCTACACATCAAAATAGAACATTTTTAAAGTAACAATAAATTTGTTCCTTGCTTATTAATTTATTGAATATAGGTTCTCTCAAAAACAACTCTTATTTATAGAGAATGACATATATAAACTATTTCAGTTTTTTTTCAACTCATTCTAAATGAAATTACCTGATAGTCCGGTTGTTAGGACTCTGCCCTTCCATTGCTGGGGACTCAGGTTCTATTCCTGGTCAGGGAAATAAGATCCCACAAGCCACACAGGGCAGCAAAAATCAATCAATCAATCAATAAAATAAATAAATAAATAAACTAACTGTGGAGAAATCAGACTCACAACAATATGTTGATGGCAGTGAAAGTGGTTTTAAAGTAATTTCAGCAAGTTCAAGGTATTCATTTTTAACTTTTATCCAGGATGCTGTATTTTCAAAACTCATCTTCAATGCTTCATCAGCAGCTAGTGCCAACATTTTATACTGCAAGTTATTGCCAAACTTAATTTAACTTATGACGAAAGAAACTGATTTTAGATTTCATTAATATATGATAGGGCTTCCCTGGTGGCTCAAATGGTAAAGCGTCTGCCTGCAATGCGGGAGACCCTGGTTCGATTCCTGGCTCAGGAAGATCCCCTGGAGAAGGAAATGGCAATCCACTCCAGCACTCTTGCCTGGAAAATCCCATGGACGGAGGAGGCTGATAGGCTACAGTCCATGGGGTTGCAAAGAGTAGGATACGACTGAGAAGTGAATATTCTTTTGATGGAAAATTAACTTATATCATTCTATCAAATTCATAAGGTCCTTATTGATGATAACTTTCCACAGATAAAATTTATCAAGATCATTACCTGCTTGCTTAATAATTGTTATTAAATGCTGGACCACATAATAACACTTTTTTCTCAAAGATTCTCACCTTTGATTTTTACCTATAAGACTTACCTGCCATGAAAAACATATTGCATTTTTCCATTGCATGAATGTATTAAGATCACTAAAAGCTCCAAATTCCAAACAAATAACATGTCCTGAGGCTCAATTTATGATTTGAATATATTGACATTAAATTTTTTTTTCCATACCGTATACTGTTTCTTTCTGTCATCCAAATATTTTCTACAGAACTTTTCTCC
This sequence comes from Bos indicus, assembly GCF_029378745.1. Lineage (NCBI taxonomy): Eukaryota > Metazoa > Chordata > Mammalia > Artiodactyla > Bovidae > Bos > Bos indicus. The sequence goes on along the minus strand of NC_091765.1, from coordinate 65,906,624 downwards.
TTGATGGCCATTGTACTTGAAAAATGCAACAATACTTTGTGATCAGCTTTCATATTATTTCCTAATAAAGAAAATAATCTGAAATGTGAAATTTCAGTTTCTAATATCATAATTTTTTACTACATCCTAAACACATTACTAAGGCTTCAGGTGGCACTAGTGGTAAAGAACCCACCTGCCAATGCAGAAGAATAAGAAACGTGGGTTCGAATCCTGGGTTGGGAGGATCCACTGGAGGAGGGCAGGGCAACCCACTCTAGTATCCTTGCCTGGAGAATTCCACGGACAGAGGAGCTTCAAGGGCTACAGTCCGTGAGGTCTCAAAGAGTCAGACATGACGGAAGTGATTTAGCATGCACACATGCAAACACATTATTTAGTGGAGTTAACATTTTTCTTTTACTATCAAAACATTCCAATGAAGTAAGGCAGTTGTGGGGATTAATACTCCAGAACCAGAAAAACTGGCTAATTACTCCAGAATGCTTCCTTGGCTTTGGAACTGTAGCAAGAGCATATTCCTACACAAGATTTGAACTCCAAACTATTTTTATGCACTTCATGTATAGTTGTGTTTTTTTAACAATGAAGCTAAAAAGTGTTCGGGCAAATTGCACTTATACTGAAAAGACTGCCAATGCTAAGAATATCTCTGGATTTTTAAAATTGCATTAAAAAGTACTTTACTAGCTTTACTTATCCTCTGAGTTAGTATTCCATGTCATTAGTTTGTTTCTTAAGTTGATGTATAGCGTCACTGAAAATTTGCACTGAACTATCTTCTTTGCTGAAGTTCCACCCACTGTTTTTCATGCTAATGCCTGAGGAGTGGGCTTGCATTAAAAATTCAGCAGTTAAGTATACATATGCTTTTAGTGTTAGCAATTCACAGAGCTACTTATAATAAACTCACAACATACTAATGGTTACATATAAAATATTAAACATTCTTTCCATCACCTTTTTAACTCAATACTATTTCTTTTTTTATAGAGCACTTTTGGTTTTTAATCTTTCTTTATGTTTTGAGTTTAAAAGCTATTTAAGTTTCATTGTTTCCTTTGCCCCATTAGCCAGCACATTAGCTAGAACATATTAATGTTGGAACTTCATCATCAATTATTGATATTAAACAGGCTTTATAATACAGTATATAGTATCCTATATAGTATAATATAATAATATATATAGTATAATATAAATACTTTGGATCTTCATTTCTTCACAACCATAATTTAGTTTATGACTGTTGCTGTATTTTGAAAAGGTGTATCTTGACAAAAATGTCTGATGTCCTACATCCCCATAATTAAATTAGAATTTAAAATAACAGAAAATTTTCTTCCCTAATTTAGCTAAGAATATTAAACTGAAATCTGAAACCAGGTTTGATTAAAAATTAAAACAATTCTAAAAATGTCAAAAATATAAATATACATTGAGATGTTCTCACATATTTCTATAAATTTGGTCAAACTCAGTTACAGACTGTAATGCGGTTTGAGTGAGTGTGACCAGCCTGCATGTCCTGCTTTATACTACCCACAGAGCCAGTTTGGAAGTATGAAAACTGCAAAAAGAAATGCACTGATCATATGCTTGAATGTCATGGCCATGCCAAATTACTGTAAAAACGTCTGAATCCCTTTTTGTCCCTCAACTTATACTGTCACAGCCTATAAGAGATGGTTCATGGATCCACCCAGGAACATGGGCCACATTTTTGAGTGTCGTTTAGTTATGATTCCTGAAAGGTAAACCAAATGCTGAACCACCCTGTGAGTGTGGATCATGTGTGTGTATGAGAGATATGAGCGTTAACATGAGGAAGAGCAACTGTAGAAGGTGGAGAATCTTGAGATACAAATAAAGGGATTTCATCTTGTACCACAGGTACCTGGAAGCCGGATTCTTAAGTAGGAGTAATAGGATGATTGTCATGTTTTAGCAACCTGTGCTCTGGCAGGATGTTAGAACTTCATGAGGCTCTTGTGCCACCTAAATATTTTACAGATAAGAAAAATATTTTGCAAATAATTTACCAACAGAACTATGGCTAAGCCCTCCAAACAGAGCATATTAGATTTATAAGGATGGTTTTGAAAAAAAAGGTAAATACAGTGCACACAGGAAAGAGTTTCTACACCTCATCACGTTTCAAGTTAGGTGACATTGTAATGCCAAGAACAGTTAAATTTACAAGGACACTGTAGAAGACCTTAACTCAACCCTCTCTGAGAAAAGTTCTCTGATATTTAATTGTCTTTACAGAATTACTCTTCATTCAATGACTTGGGCAGTTTTCAGGTCAGTCCATTCCCAACAGCTATGTGACATGAATTAACCATGACTGCTGAAGTGTGAAGAAATTAAGCAACTGCAGAAGACATTAGGAAACCATAAAAATTCAAAGACTAAAAGTGGCAAAGTAAAGTTGAAAATGGCCCACTTTTATTCTTTTAAGGTAACATTTCACTAATGTATATAAACTTGGAAATGGCAGGGCAGACTCATTACCTTACAGAGAAATTTGTGAGTGCTTATTATGGTAGAAGTAGTTTGAGTTTATCTGAAACTGCTAATTCTTTCACAAGTATACTAGATATTGTAAGTTGCCTATTAAGCAATCATTTCCAGTGTTTTCATTTGGTATCTATTACTTTACCATTTAAATAAGATCACTGGGAAAAGTCAGAGGCAGGAGGGAAAAAGAGCTTCTCAGGTGGCACAGTGATCAAAAATCTGCCTGCCAATGCAAGAGATACAGGAGATGTGGGTTCAGTCCCTGGGTTAGGAAGATACCCTGCAGTAGGAAATGGCAACTCACTCCAGTATTCTTGCCTGGAAAATTCCATGGGCAGAGGAGTCTGAAGGGTTACATGAATTCCAAAGAGTTCACACAACTTGGAGAGTGAGCACTCACACATGCAGGAAAGAATAATGGACCACAACTTAGAGAGAGGGATACAAATGGGATACAATTTGAACCTACGATCTTAAGTCATCCCACAGTTATCTCCTATTACACAATATCAAACTCACACAAAAATTACATTCTTTGAGAGAATGAATGGAGAAACTTATTTAATGGCAGAAGTAAACTCAGAAGAATGAGGACTGCTAGATAATAACTGATTGTACATAGTTATTTTTCTTTATAGGGTCACTTGTGGAAATAGTGGTCAGGAAAAAAAAGGCTAGAATTCTTATATATGCAGAATACATCATGAGAAATGCTGGTCTGGATGAAGCACAAGCTGGAATAAAGATTGCTCGGAGAAATATCAATAACCTCAGATATGTAGATGACATCACCCTTATGGCAGAAAGCAAAGAGGAACTAAAGAGCATCTTGATGAAGGTAAAAAAGGAGAGTGAATAAGGTGGCTTAAAACTCAACATTCAAAAAACTAAGATCATGGCATCCAGTCCCACCACTTCATGGCAAATTGTGTGTGTTGTGTTAGTTAGTCAGGTCTGACTCTTTGTGACACCTAGGACTATAGCCCACCAGACTCATTCATCCGTGGAATTCTCCAGGCAAGAATATTGGAGTGGGTTTCCATTTCCGTCTCCATCATGGCAAATAGATGGGGAAATAATGGAAACAGTGACAGATTCTATTTTCCTGGGCTCCAAAATCACTGCAGATGGTAACTGTAGCCATGAAATTAAAAGATACTTGCTCCTTGGAAGAAAAGTTATGACAAATCTAGACAGCATATTAAAAAGCAGAGACATTACTTTTTGGCAAAGATCTGTATAGTCAAAGCTATGGCTTTTCCAGTAGTCATGTATAGATGTGAGAGTTGGACCATGAAGAAAGCTGAGAGCCGAAGAATTGATGCTTTTGAACTGTGGTGATGGAGAAGACTCTTGACTCTTGGACTGCAAAGATATCAAACTAGTCAATCCTAAAGGAAATTAGTTCTGAATATTTATTGGAAGGACTGATGCTGAAGCTGAAGCTCCAGTACTTTGGCCACTTTATATGAAGAGTTGACTCGTTAGAAAAGACCCTGATGCTGGGAAAGATTGAAGGCAGGAAGAGAAGGGGGTAACAGAGGACGAGATAGTTGGATGGCATCATTGACTCAATAGACATGAGTTTGAGCAAGTTCTGGGAGATGGTGAAGGACAGAGAAGCCTGGTGTGCTGCAGTCCATTGGGTTGTAAAGAGTTGGTCATGACTGAGCGACTGAACAACAACAAGCTCTGTTCGACCAATGGATTCAGTCAGTTCTCTGTTCCTATGGTTTGCATGCCACTGCATCTTAAGATAGCCTTTGTAAATGAATCATTCCTTAGAATGGAAGCCCCCAACAGAAGTTAACTTCATATTGTCAGGAACATTTACTTATTTATTTTCTTATTGATTAATTAATTTAAGAAATATTAATTGAAACTCTACCATGCACAAAGTATAATCTGCATTACTGGAGGTACCATAAAGGTATACTCTGTGGGACTTTCATTCTACTTGGATAGAAAAGTAAGAAAAAAGTAAGCAAAAATGTGAATAAAATAATTTCAAAAAGTAATGAAATTCAAGCACAGTTTTGTGATACGAAATTGGGGATGGAGTAGTGGCCCATCAAAGAGGATGATCACAGAGGGCCTAAGGAAATATACTTTATTTATTTATTTTTTGATGTCTGATCTTATTTATTTGTTACTCTTAGAACATCTCATTTTTGACTGGACTCAGACTTGGAGAAGGAAATGGCAACCCACTCCAGTGTTCTTGCGTGGAGAGTCCCAGGGACGGCGGAGCCTGGTGGGCAGCCGTCTATGGGGTCGCACAGAGTCGGACACGACTGAAGCGACTTAGCAGCAGCAGCAGCAGACTTAGAAGGAAATGGCAACCCACTCCAGTGTTCTTGCGTGGAGAGTCCCAGGGACGGCGGAGCCTGGTGGGCTGCTGTCTATGGGGTCGCACAGAGTCGGACACGACTGAAGTGACTTAGCCGCAGACTTAGAAGTAGAAGCTCTCAGAGAGGACAGCCTCCATCTCTTGGCAATCTGTTCCTGCCGTTTTTCTTTGGCCTCCTTCATTCTCTTGGCCAAAAGTTTAGCATATTCTGCAGCCTCGTCTTTATTTTTCTTAGTACGCTGTTTCTTCAGAGCAATATGCCGGTGTTTGTGTTGCAGAACTCGTGGAGTCACCAGACGCTGAATCTTGGGTGCTTTAGTCCTAGGTTTCTTACCGTCTTTGTTTAGGGGCTTTCGCATAACATACTGGTGGACATCATCTTCTTTTAGAGAGATTGAAAAGTTTGTGGATTCTGCTAGCTCTTTTGGGACCCAGGCGATGAAGCACTATAGTATCAGTGAGTCCAGGAATATCCTTCTCCCCTTTTTTCACGATGACCAAATTGAGAACCCTCAGATTGGCATCCATAATGCAACCCCGTACAAATTTGCACTTTCTCCAGTCCTCCTTGGTCTGTAACAGGAATGCCCCTTACTCAGTAGCAGGCAAACTCGGCCATGGGTCAAGACATCCTACTTCATGGGGAAACCCTGCTTATCGTTCCCGCCACTGATTCGGACCACCGAACCCTTCCATTCTTCACCCAGAGCGTCAGCATCAACTTCTGTGGCCATACACTTCTTGTAGAAAGCTACGAAGTTTTCATTCATCATCCACTTCAATGGGCTTCTGGCAGCCAGTGGCCAGGAAAGAGATGTTCAGCTTCATTCTGAAGTGGCCAACAGCCTCCGAGGCACCACGAAAAAGAGCAGGAAATATACTTTAAGTGAGAACTGAATGATGAAGGGGCAGACAAATGAAGAGCAGACTAATTCCCTTCCTGTTAGATAGGGACCATAAATTCAAAGCCCCAATAGTGGAAAGAACTGGAATCTAATTTGTCAAATTTGTCATTGAATCCCCAGTACCTGGGAAATACTGAACACACATTAAGTATTTATTAAATGATCTTTAACAATTTTTTTTACACTTAAAAAAAATTTTTTTTTACACTTAAAAAAAATTTTTTTTTGAAGGATACAATTTTTTTTTTTTTTTAACATTTGGAAAGTTTGAACAAGAGAGAAGGGAACACATGTATACCTGTGGCAGATTCGTTTTGATATATGGCAAAACCAATACAATGTTGTAAAGTTAACTATTTTTTCTAATTTTGTATGGAGAGTAACATTTACAAAGCAAGTAAATACATAAAGTGGAACAAGTGCTATAAATAAAATTTCTATTTTCTATAAGGCCCTATGGTTAATAAAATAAGGTAAGGGCAGGCAATCAAGAAAGGCTCCCCCAAAGTACCATTTAATGGATTGTTTATGTAAATATAAAATGAATAAATAGAGCTTTATGAATAAAAAAAATAAAAACAATAGAGAAGCTTAAATGAATAGGGCTATGTACACATTTGAAGAAGTTGAAAGTCATAGAAGAACCATATGCTTGTATGGGTTTTGTCATAGCTTTTATTCCACAATGTACTGTTTATTAATTCAATATACCAATGTGTTCTCAAACTTACAAGCAGTTTTATTATATTGATTTCTATTCAGTTCAGTTTAGTTCAGTTCATTCACTCAGTTGTGTCTGACTCTTTGTGACCCCATGAACCACAGCAGGCCAGGCCTCCCTGTCCATCACCAACTCCCAGAGTCCACCCAAACCCATGTCCATTGTGGCAGTGATGCCATCCAACCGTCTCATCCTCTGTCTTCCCCTTCTCCTCCTGCCCACAATCTTTCCCAGCATTGGGGTCTTTTCCAATGAGTCAGCTCTCTGCATCAGGTGGCCAAAGTATTGGAGTTTCAGCTTCAACACCAGTCCCTCCAAGGAACACCCAGGACTGTTCCCCTTTTGGATGTACTGATTGGATCTCCTTGCAGTCCAAGGGACTCTTAAGAGTCTTCTCCAACACCACAGTTCAAAAGCATCAATTCTTCGGTGCTCAGCTTTCTTTATAGTCCAACTCTCACATCCATACATGACTACTGGAAAAACAATAGCCTTGACTAGATGGACCTTTGTTTGCAAAGTAATGTCCCTGCTCTTTAATATGCTGTCTAGGTTGGTCATAACTTTCCTTCCAAGGAGTAAGCGTCTTTTAATTTCATGGCTGCAATTACCATCTGCAGTGATTTTGGAGCCCAGAAAAATCTTAGTTTTCTGAATGTTGAGCTTTAAGCTAACTTTTTTATTCTCCTCTTTCACTTTCATCAAGAGGCTCTTTAGTTCTTCTTCACTTTCTGCCATAAGGGTGGTGTCATCTGCATATCTGAGTTTATTGATCCCTGCAATCTTGATTCCAGCTTGTGCTTCCTCCAGCCCAGCGTTTCTCATGATGTACTCTGCATATGAGTTAAATAAGCAGGGTGACAATATAGAAACTTGATGTACTCCTTTTCCTATTTGGAACCAGTCTGTTTTTCCATGTCCAGTTCTAACTGTTGCTTCCTGACCTGCATACAGGTTTTTCAAGATATGAGAAAATTTTACTAACTTCATAATAAACAATGTGGGAGTTTTTACTTAAACTTTAATTGGATACAAATGTTGATGTGAGAGGATGGGAACATATAAAAATGAACATTTATGTAGGGGGAAAAGCTAAGCATGGGAAAAATCTGTCACATAGGCTAGGAGCAATATCTTTTAAATGCATGTTATGGATAATTTTACCATCTAAGTTTTTGTTAAGACAAGTTTATATCTTTCCTAATGAATTATGAAAGGTGTTTAAATTGGAAAATAAATAAGAGAAGTAATGATGAATTGTAAAATGCTGATGTTGAAAATACTCAGATGCATTCAATTATTTTTAGCATATTGTAATTTCTGAAAGGCTGAAACTGCTTCTCTTATTGAAAACTTCCCACCTGGCTAGGTAGAATTATTTAAATAGTAATGCTTGAAACTAGTCTTTGTGTAGAAACTGTTAACAAACATAGGGAGTGATTTTTATCATAGGATTGAGTCTGTCATCCTCCTACTATTGTAATTTCACATTTGTCACCATAGCAAAATCTAAAATTACTTTTGTGCTCTACCTACCTCTCAGTATTACTTAAATAATAAATATCAAAGACTGCTTTGCCTGAAACTTAGATTTAACTTGAAGTAGTAAATTTCTATTTAAAAGAAAATATGCTATTCTTGTTCAGAAATCTAGCTTCAAATCATTTCTCCCCAGTGAAGTGTGCTTTTATTGTTTATGTATTTCCTACTCTAACTGTTGAAAAATTGTTGATATTTATTATTTAAATTACTGCCATGTACACAAGAGTCTTAAATTTGATTCACATGGTGTCGACAATAACTTTAAAACTTTAGAAATTTCCCTACATGATACCATGTCCTACCTATAAAAAGTATAATCCAATGTGAACATCAAGTAGTTTATTAACTAGATATAACAGCAAGGCAATAGAAATGGAAGAAATCGTTGATGGTTTCTTCCATGGGGCCTTAAAATCATGAAAGCATATGCAATTTATGTCTTGGCCACAAGTTACTGTTTGTAATTTCCTTCAGGTTACAGAGTCTTTCTAAATTCAGTAGATATTAATAACTTTTCTTCAATGGGTGATTTAATTAATTGTTGGTATTTGGAAAGGTAGATTAGAAAAGAGTGAGAAGCTGGAAAATGCTGATCAACAAAATAAGCACAGATGGTTCTACCTGGCATATAAAGAGTTTAGAAACTGTCCCTCCATCCTAAAAACATTAGAAAGGTGAATAAAATGAAAAATTAACAAATCTCCATAGATTTCTCAGAATGAGGTCACAGGACAAACCATTGTATTTAAAATTGGAGAGAGAAACAGGCAGATACAGAGACCAGAGCAGAACCGCAAGAGCTGAAACTCCATAGGACCAGTACTGGTGTAGGGAAACCTGAGCTATAATTAATGAATTGCTAGAGACTCAGTGTGGAGACAATAGATAGAAAAACTCCAAGGGGACCCAGTCACAGGGGGCGCCTACACTTCTGTGAGTTTAACTCCAGGAGCCCCATTAGGTTCTTGCAGTGGAGAAAAATTCCCTCCTGTTTCCAGCAGGAGAAAGAGAAATGGAGCTATTTTGAAATATGCCTCTTCTATCTCCCAAACTACAAAAGTCTGATGAAAGATATTAAGGACCTTAAGAAGTGGAGAAAGAGTCTATGTTCATGTATAAGAAAACTCAATATGTCAAGATGTCAGTTCTTATTTTGTGGCTATCAACAAGTTGATTCTAAATTTTTTATAGAGGACCAAAAAATTCAGAATAGTCAACACAGCATTGAAAGAGAAGAACAAAGTCAGAGGACTTACACAACCCAACTTCAAGACTTTCTACGAAGCTATAGTAACCAAAATGATGAGGTATTGGAAAAAAAATACAAATATAATAGAACAAAGAGAGTTTTTTCATCAAATAGTGCTGGAATAACTGTACATGCACATACAAAAATTTAGAGACTGACTTTATATCCATCACAAAAATAGCTCAAAATGGATCACAAACTAAATAAAAAATCTAAGAGTATAAAACTCTTAGGACATAAGAAAAAATCTGCATAATCTTGGATCTAGTAATGACTTTCTAGATATAACACTAAAATAACAATCCATGAAAGAAAGAATTGATAAGCTGGACTTAATTAAAGTTGAAAAATTCTGCTCTGCAAAAGACATTGTCAAGAGAATGAGAAGGCAAGCTAAAGACCAGGGAAAGCATTTGCAAAAGACACATCTGAAAAAGGACTATATCCAAAATACAGGGTACTTTTAACTCAACACAAGAAAATGAGCAAGCTAATTGAAACATAGGCAAAAGATTTGAACACCAAAACCTCACCAAAGAAGATAAACCGAAGGCAAGGAATCATTTGAAAAAATGTTCAACATCATTAAGTCGTTCAGTTCATTTCAGTTCAGTCACTCAGTCATGTCCAACTCTTTGCAACCCCATGAACCGCAGCACACCAGGCCTCCCTGTCCATCACCAACTCTTGGAGTTTACCCAAACTCATGTCCATCGAGTTGGTGATGCCATCCAGCCATCTCATCCTCTGTCATCCCCTTCTCCTCCTGCCCCCAATCCCTCCCAGCATCAGGGTCTTTTCCAATGAGTCAACTCTTCGTGTGAGGTGGCCAAATTATTGGAGTTTCAGCCTCAGCATTATTCCTTCCAATGAACACCCAGGACTGATCTCTTTTAGGATGGACTGTTTGGATCTCCTTGCAGTCCAAGGGACTCTCAAGAGTCTTTTCCAACACCACAGTTCAAAAGCATCAATTCTATATATGGAATTTAGAAAGATGGTAACAATAACCCTGTTTACGAGACAGCAAAAGAGACACTGATGTATAGAACAGTCTTATGGACTCTGTGGGAGAGGGAGAGGGTGGGAAGATTTGGGAGAATGGCATTGAAACATGTATAATATCATGTATGAAACGAGTTGCCAGTCCAGGTTCGATGCACGATACTGGATGCTTGGGGCTAGTGCACTGGGACGACCCAGAGGGATGGTATGGGGAGGGAGGAGGGAGGAGGGTTCAGGATGGGGAACACATGTATACCTGTGGCGTATTCATTTTGATATTTGGCAAAACTAATACAATTATGTAAAGTTTAAAAATAAAATTAAAAAAAAAACACATCAATTCTTCAGTGCTCAGCTTTCTTCACAGTCCAACTCTCACATCCGTACATGACCACTGGAAAAACCATAGCCTTGACTATTAGGAAATTACAAATTAAGACAATGAGATACCACTACACATCTATTGGAATGGCCAAAATATGAAGCAAGCAATACCAAATGCTGATGAGCATATGAAGCAACAGGAACTGCTGATGGGAATGAAATGATATAGCCACTTTGAATACAGCTTTGCAGTTTCCTACAAAGCTATACATACTCTTACCATATGATCCAGCAACTGCTCTCCTTATATTTAACCCAATGTGTTGGAAACTTTGGTCAACATGAAGTGAAGTGAAGTGAAGTCACTCAGTCATGTCCAACTCTTTGCGACCCCATGGACTGTAGCCTACCAGGCTCCTCTGTCCATAAGATTTTCCAGGTAAAAGTACTGGAGTGGGTTGCCATTTCCTTCTCCAGGGGATCTTCCCGACCCAGGGATTGAACTCGGGTCTCCCGCATTGTAGGCAGATGCTTTATCTTCTGAGCCACCAGGGAAGCCCATACACAGAGACTAGCAAATGAACATTTGTCACAACTTTGTTCATGATTGCCAAAACTCGGAAGTAACAAAGATGCCCTTCAGTAGGAGCATGGCTAAATAAACTCTGGCTGTTTCAGGTATATAATAGTCCAACTTGGGTTTGAATTATGGCTTTATCTTTTAAATGTTGTGTGACTTTGGGCTGCCTAATTTTTCCAATCTCACTTTTCTTCTCTCTAAAATATGATAATACCTGCATTATATGCTCACGAGACTTGTACGAGGTAATATTTGTAAAGATACTCCCTCCAGCTCTTTCTGCTCCTCTTCTTTTGCTGTTTTTCTCCTCTTTTCTGTCTCCCAAGTAATCTTTAGGCTGAAAATGAAGATCAACAAAGGCAGAAATGGATGAAAAAACTGCAAGAAGATTGTGACATCCAAAATGCCAGTTATGCAAAGAGGAAAGGCCATTTGAGTTCTCATTTGCACATTCAGTTCAACTCAGCTGTCTGGGGTTCCTTCTGAACTAAGACATGGGAAGCTGGTCCTATTCCTGTACTAAGTAACAATTGATGCTAATATGTCTTCAGCAGGTGCTCTCTTGTTTACCAGGCTTTTGCTTTTGCTTCTAGAAAACTGACTTCCCTTAAAATTCTCAACTTTTAGAAGGTGTTCATATTTGTGCACTTTTAAATTACATATTCCCTGATCAGAATTAGAATCTTGCCTTGTTTTTACCAGGATCTTTAATCTAGTCCCTGAACTCCAAAAAGACACTGGAATGATATTTTCTGCTTATTAAACAGCATCTCTGTTGTTAACTGTCAAGTCCCAAGAGATGACAATCAACACATTACACATTCATGACTTTAAATCTGATTCTCCTCAGAAATCTTTTCTTTTGTATTTAGTCATTTCTTCCCAAATTCTTCAAAAAAGACTCTTACTTCTAAAGGACAAGAAGACTCTAAAACTCACTTAATACTTGATTCTTATTTAAACAAGAAATTGGACCACCTGATAAGGACATTTTCAACTTCTTTCCCTACATGTAGTCTTATACAAACCTTGATTCTTGTGTATTTATTTTTAAGGGCTGCCTTACAAACACAGGGGCTTAAAGCAACAGAAATGTATTCTTTCACAGTTCTGGAGGCCAGAAATCCAAAATCAAGTGTCAGTAAGGTCAAACTCCCTACAGAGGCTTCAGAGAGAATCTCTTCTTTGCATCTTCCAGCTTCTGGTGGTTCCCAGCTCCCTTGGCTTGTGACCACAACACTCTGGTTTCTTGCTTTTGTTTCCATGTTGCTTTCTTCTTTTCTGTGTTTCTGTGTCAAACCTCCCTCTACTTTTCTCTCATAAAGACACACATGATGACATTTAGAGCTACTTAGATAATCCAGATTTTTTTCATCTCAAGATCCTTAACATAATCATATCTGCAAAGACTCTTCTTCCAAATTAGGTAATGCTCACATGTTCCCAAGATTTGATGTGAGTATATTTTTTAATTTTTAATTTTTTGGAGGGAAGCTATTTTTAAGCCTACCACATTGTGTTTTCCTCTCTCTTTTATCTTCAAGTGCTATTACGTGCTTAGTCACTCAGTCATGTTCGACTGTCTGCAGCCCCATGGACTGAGGCCTGCTAGGCTCCTCTGTCCATGGAATTTTTCAGGCAAGAATACAGGAATGGGTTGCCATTTCCTATTCCAGGGTATCTTCCCTACACAGGGATCTAACTTGTATCTGCGTCTCCTGCATTGGCAGGCAGATTCTTTACCACAAGTGCCACCTGAAGAGTCATTATCTGCTTGTTGGCCTTCACTCTTGATCCCATTCTACTTTAGTTTGGTTCTCTGAATAGCAAAGCCCAAGACAGGGACTTGGTTATTTGGAAGGTAATTCAGAATTGAAAATATCTCATCCTACCCTGTGGCTTCTCTTTTCACCCACTACCTGTCAGTCTGGGCCAGAGTTCTCTCTTCCACATGATTTCTTGGTCCTGTTATTCAGAGTTTTCCTTAGCAAAGCTTCAGTCTTATCCTATTGTATTAGTGTCACTATTATTTAATTCTTTCAATAAAGACATTTTAATTTTTCATTTCCCAAAATATATTCTATATGAGCACATGTTTCAAAGCCTTAGGTCTACCTACATTGATTTTCTTAGGGATTTTCTGCAGAAACCTCCTGGCTTTCTCTCACATAGACTAATACATGGGGATAGCTCTATGGTATCTGTTTTTGTTGGTCTCCTGAAAATAAGATAAGACATCTTTTTTGCCAGGCTTTTGAATCATCCTTCCAGAAAAATGGTTTCACCACATCAGGTCTGCATACATGCAAACATTCAGTTTCATTCAATTAGGTGCAAATATGAACAAGACAGACTGTCCTAAATTAATTCACTATGCAGAAGGAGAGAATAAAACAAATAAACAAATCACAATGAACCCAAGGTAAGGTAGACTTTTAAAAAGAGAAAAGAGGAAAGGATAGTACAAATGAAGCTCCTAGTCCACAATGTCTCCTAGAATAGGGCCTGGGCTAAACTGTAGTTGTAATTGAAATTATCTGTTTATATCTTGGAGGTGGGTTATGGAGTAAAACTAAGTAGAAGGTTATTGGTGAGGTGAACTAAATGGATAAATATCTTTTCTTGGCCAGGGTTTAGACAGCCATATAATTAGAGAACACAATGAAAACAGGAGCAGAGAAGATGGACAACAGTAGAGTGTTTGATGTGGTCTGTGTTATCTGTGGGTTGGCCTTGTGCTTCACCAGCGCTGGTTACAAATGAGATGACATGAACATTACCATACCAAATCCCAATGACTTTGAGTTACTACCCATTTGTCAGCACAATTCTGGGCTTACTTAGTGGGTCCTTTCCCTCAATATTTCTGGGGTTCCCTGGGGGAACATTTCTGTGCCCTTGATTCAAGTTTGCCTTGCAGATTGATTGCTGCCAAGTGCTGGGGAACTAAGACACTGTTTTCAGCTACAACTCCTAGTCCTCAAAGCCTCACCTGCTTGTTTTCTTTCCTCCAACAATCCTGCCATGCTACAGATGATGGGGTTGATAGAGATCTGAAGGTCCCCATATATTTGCATCTCTCTGAATCACTATTTAAGTGATTCCAACCACTTCCATCTCTGATGTTGCTGAGCTTCACTCTCACTAACTCTAAATCACTCTTTACTTGATCCTGCCCTTGCTATAGTCTGGCAGATGCACTCTACTGCAAATTCAAATCTGTGCATGTGTACACACACACACACACACACGTAGAGAATGTTTGCTTGCCTGCTGCATGAAGGATTTCAGTATCAACTAGATCCAGTTTCCCTTTAACAAGCTAGAATGGTGTGAAGTCTAGCTCACTGATTCACATTTCCTACTTTTAGAGAGGTAGTACTATTTTTTTATATGTAGACATAAATGTATCTCCAAAACAAACTTTAGGCATCAAATAAATGCTTTTTAATGACTGAGTGAATGAACTGGATTTTCCTAAGTGATTTCGATGTCATTTCTTTTTATTTGACTTTTATAGGGATAAGCACAGTCTTACGGATTTTAAAAATATATTTGTAACATCCAGAGTAAGAAAATGTTAGGATCCCATAGATTTTTCTATATAAAGCTCCTTTAAAAATTTATAATTAGTAGATGCAAACAGACAAATGGTGTTGACTTCATGATCTCTTTGCAGAGTCAACATCCGTGAGAGACATAAACTTGGGTAAATGCTTGGGTTGAAACAGGTTGTATCTGTACCACAGCTCCTGTCCTCTGGATATGGCTAATAGATACAAGATTCAGTCTAATGACCCAAGCTAGGACAGTCTAATGACCCAAGCTAGGGCAATCATGGAAACACATAAAGATAGAGGTGGTTGAAACGAAATCATCATATGACAGAAGTTGCTGCTAAGATATCTGGAGCTGCCCTAGTTTTTGTCATTATCATGCTTGGAGACTCAGTCTTTGCTTTAATTCAAACAGTGACCTTAATGTCCTTCCAGTAAATCTCTGTTTTGCTTAGGTTAGCCAGTGCCAGCATCTGCTATTTGCAACCCAAAGAAACGTAAAGAATAAATTATGTGGTCCTAAAGATAAATGACAATGTGTGGAAGAGGGATGCTTTATTCACCAGCCAACAAAATTGGAAGCCAAGTCCCAGAATCTAGTTAAAACGTCTTGTCAGGAAGTCCTGACTTGATAGAATCGGGTACGCAGGTTTATTGGAAATCCCAAGGACTTTGGTGTTAGAAAAGCTAAATCTGAATCGTAGCAACATTTTTTCTTTGTGGGATTTGGTCAAGTTAATGTTAATTTAAAAATATAAAAGAGATACAAGAAGGAGTATAGAAATATAAAGTTAACATATAACAATAATATTAGGTAACATTAAGAAATATTATTTTATACTTCTATACATTGGAAATGCTGATACCTGATCAGTGCTATTATGAGAATTAAGGAGAGGGTAGTTCGCAAGACAGAGAGCCAATATTTATAGTATTTGTGTAGAAATGGTTGAAGATAAGGACAGAAAGACACATTGGAGCTACATTTTGGAAAACTTGAATGCCACAGTGCAAAACTGGGAATTGATTTATTTGGGAACTTGAAGGCATTGCACTGAAGGTCATTGAGCATGGGAGTGATATGATTGTTGTACGGCTTGAAGATTAATATGACACCATGATATAGGGTGGACAGTTTGGAGATGGTAAATGGCAGACTCTCAGGAGATGTTACAGTAATCTAGGTGGTAGCAATGAAAGCCTGAACTAGGCTGGTAACAGAGGGAACAGTAAAGGGTGAAGGTACTAGAGACACATAAAGTGCAATGAGCTGGCTGTGGTGATAGCTAAAGGAGAAATATATAAATCAGAGATTCTTGAATTTCCAATCCTGAGGGCTTGAGATAAAAGCAAATATGATTCAGGAGCTAGAAATACTTCACGAGATACAATTAAGCAAAATAAAACTATAACATTTTTACATTTTGTAACATCTAAAGTTTCTTGCTGCTGCTGCTGCTGCTAAGTCACTTCAGTTGTGTCTGACTCTGTACGACCCCATAGATGGCAGCCCACTAGGATCCTCTGACCCTAAAGTTTCTTAGCCATTTTTATTTGTGTTTCTTCATTCATATTGGGTTACAAATCACTGCAAGGAGATCCAACCCAGTCCATCCTAAAGGAAATCAGTCCTGAATGTTCATTGGAAGGACTGATGCTGAAGCTGAAACTCCAATACTTTGGCCACCTGATGCAAAGAACTGACTCATTTGAAAAGACCCTGATTCTGGGAATGATTTAAGGTGGAAGGAGAAGGAAACAACAAAGGATGAAATGGTTGGATGGCATCACCGACGTGATGGACATGAATTTGAGTAAGCTCCAGGAGTTGGTGAAGGACAGGGAAGCCTGGCGTGCTCCAGTCCATGGGGTCACAGAGAGTCAGACATGACTGAGCAACTGAACTGAATTGACAAATCACTCACCATTTATGTAGTAAGCTGATTACATTTTTCTGGAATTGTGTTAAAAGAAAGAGTTTGGCTTTTCCTCAGACCTCCAGTGCTTTCTTATGTATCACATACCATTAAATTGTGGGTATCTACTTCAACCTTACCTGTGATTAACTGAGCAATTCCTTTGTACCTGAAGTACTGCCTATAATTTTACATTAACTATCTTATTTTATGTTTTTAATCTGTACAAGCTCCTTGGAAGAAAAGTTATGACCAACCTAGACAGCATATTAAAAAGCAGAGACATTACTTTGTCAACAAAGGTTCATCTAGTCAAGGCTATGGTTTTTCCAGTAGTCATGTATGGATGTGAGAGTTGGGCTATAAAGAAAGCTGAGCACCGAAGAATTGATGCTTTTGAACTGTGGTGTTGGAGAAGACTCTTGAGAGTCCGTTGGACTGCTAAGACATCCAACCAGTCCATCCTAAATGAAATCAGTCCTGAATATTCATTGGAAGGACTGATGCTGTAGCTGAAACTCCAACACTTTGGCCACCTGATGCAAAGAACTGACTCATTTGACCCTGATTCTGGGAATGATTGAAGGTAGGAGGAGAAGGAGACGACAGAGGATGAGGTGGTTGGATGGCATCACCGACTCAATGGACATGAGTTTGAATAATCTCCGGGATTTGGTGATGGACAGGGAAGACTGGCATGCTGCAATCCATGGGGTCACAAAGAGTCAGACACGACTGAGCGACTGAACTGAACTGAATCTTTACAAGCAACTCTTTGAAGTAGACACTATTGTTCTTTCTCCAAAAATAGGGAAGCAGAAGTTCCAAAGGTGCCCATTACTCAACCCGTGGCTGGACTTACTTTCTTGAATGAACTTCTTTTATTTTTCCAGCCACAAGAACAAATCAGCATCAGGGACTTGCCTCTTGAGACAAATGAAACATGGTTCTGAATGATTATTCTTTCTTTCTGAAACCTAAATTACCTTTCCTTAGAAGATTTACTAGCATTGAAAGTATCCAACCTAATATGTAACAGGTTGTTAAAAGTGATTACTTTGAAACAAACTAAATTAAATTACAGATAGGAGTTCTAAAATCTATTTTTTTATGGCAGTGGTTTTCCAACACTTTGTACCACAAAACACTGAATCTGAGTTACAAAGCAACCAGTGACAATGGTTCTTTAAAGCAGTTGGGTCTTATGGGTTGGGGTATTTATGCATGGCACAAAAATATTTGGAGCTGTGTGACATTGCAAAAGTGACCCAGAATTTTTCCTGATTGATTCTTTAAGTAGTGTGCTGCTGTCTTATCCCCTCTTGATCTCTGCAAAAAATGAATACATACTTCATGTGCCAAATCTGACCCAAACTTCATCTTAAATTTGTAACTACATTAATCCATTTGAAAGAGGTTACTGACTGCTTAAAATCACTACAGCATGTTTCAAGGCACATTCTGAAAACAAGTGACTCAAGTACAGTCTTAATTGTACATTTTACATTGATGTGCTCTAGCTGAGAATTACATAAAAAAAAAAAAAAGGATGACCTTTAGAAGTTTAGAGTTATCTGTTAATATGTAGATACGTTGGTGAAGTCAGGTAAATTTCTGGCCTTTTCTGGGCCTAAGTTTCATCATCTGTAAAATAAAGGTCTATGAAAACTTACAGTAGGTGCTCAGTAAACACCAGCTGTCTTTCTACCTAAATGTGTTACTGCTCTCAGTGTCCTTGTTAAAGGGACTTTCTCAGTTCAAGTTTCTTTCCATCTACCACACATACTACATTCACACTTGGTAGTTTTTCTTTTTTTTCCCTTCTATTTTCTCTTGTCAACACCTGTTCTTAGGGAAGCTTTTGACATAATTTGTACGATGAATACTTAGAATTAACAAATCTTTAAAATCAAGGTAAGAACTTGGTCATTAGGCAAGTAGCAGTGGTGTTGATTGATTTTGTCCAAAGTAGGATTGAAAAGAGGAATGTGTGTCGATGTGCAAGATTTGTTTTCAAAGAATATCATTTAAGCAGTGTCTTAAAGGATAAAGAACTTTTAAAGCTTAGGATGAAAAGAAAATTTCTTAATTAATTTGCTTAACAAATATATTTCTTTATTCCAACTTGTGTTTCTACCTGGAAACTCTAGTCTGAGAACAGTCTGCAATCTTTGTACTGAAATCTTAAATAGTCCTTAGTTCATAAAAGCTGACTTCCCACTATCAGCTAATAATTTATGAGTCATGATGCCATTCCTATCTCTTTTTTTTGCCATTCCTATCTTAAAGATAAATGACTCATCCAGAAAGAAAAAAAAAATGTGAAGTTAAATTGCCTTGCAATAATTTCATTGGATTTATTTTATGTTCCAGGAATCTTGAGATCAATAGAACACAAAGGGAATTCATAAAAAATATAGCTATTTTGCTTTACATCTTTCCATTTAGTTCTCTATATTTTAAAAATAGTACCAAGTACTTTGGTATTAAAATACCAATTCAAATTTTAACTGAATGAACAAATAAAAATTAATGATAATCTTTGATATTGCAATTAGTGTATTTATTGATGTGGACAGATAGTCACAATGAATGACAAACACATAAAAAGGTTATAGCAAAACACATATTTATATGTAGTAGCTACATGTACATATTATGCTATGTACATCATATAAAGTTCAATCTCTTTTTTTGGAACTTTTACACATATCTAGGTGAGAAAATCCTAAATATGGTTTTCACTGAATTTTACAGTGATCAGCACATCAGTGTAATGACCACCCCACTCAAGATGTAAAGCATTAACCTTAGCCCAGATGTAACTCTTATGGTCCTTCCCAGTCATCAACCCTGACAAAGATAATCATTATTAAACTATCAAGATTTTTGCTAACATAAATTAATTGTGCCTATTTTAGAAATTTATGTAAAGGGAATGATAGTGTATTTATTTCTGTTTATAGTTTATTTTATTCAACATATGCTGTAGAATGTATACCTTATATATGACTTATTTGAATGAACATTCTCCAATGAATATATGCTTTCTATAGTTGAGGATGGATACCTGAGTATTTATTTCATTTTTGACTATTAAGAATAATGATTCTATATACTTTTTTAAATATATATAATAATATATATATTAAGTTTCAGGTGCATAGCATTGCAATATGACATCTATGTACACTAAAAAATGATCACCACAAGTCCAGTTGCAATTCATCACCATGTAGTTGACCCCGTCACCTATTTTGTTCACTCTCCAGCCCCCTTTTCCTCTATGTGTGTGCTAAGTTACTTCAGTCATGTCTGACTCTTTGAGACCCCATGAACTACAGACTGCCAGGCTCTTCTGTCTATGGAGTTTTCCAGGCAAGAATATTGGACTGAGTTGCCATTTCCTTTTCCAGGGGATCTTCCTGACCCAGGGATCGAACCCATGTCTCTTATGTCTACTGCACTGGCAGGTGGGTTCTTTATCATGAGTGCTCTTGCCTGGAAAATCCCATGGATGGAGGAGCTTGGAAGGCTGCAGTCCATGGGGTTGCTGAGGGTCGGACACGACTGAGCGACTTCCCTTTCACTTTTCACTTTCATGCATTGGAGAAGGAAATGGCAACCCACTCCAGTGTTCTTGCCTGGAGAATCCCAGGGACGGGGGAGCCTGGTGGGCTGCCGTCTTTGGGGTCGCACAGAGTCGGACACGACTGAAGTGACTTAGCAGCAGCAGCAGCAGTGCCACCTTGGAAGCCCCCTTTCCTCTAGTAACCACTAATCTATGCCTGTATCTATGAGTTTATTTTTGTAGTCTGCAGATATGAGTGAATTCATATGGTATTTGTCTTTCTCTCCATGACTTCTTTCACTTACCATAATATCCTTCAGGTCCATCCATGTTGTCACAGGCAGCAAGATTTTATTCTTTTTTAAGAACATAAGTCTGGGTAGTATTCCATTATAGATAGATATCACATCTGCTTTAATTCATTCATCCCTTTGAAGGTATGTAGCATGTTTCCATATCTTGGCTATTGTTAATAATGTTGCAATGAACATTGGGTTTCATATATCTTTTTGAGTTAGTGTTTTTGTGATTTTTAGATAAATACCCAGAGATAGATAAATACCCAGAGTACCTGGGTTATATGTCAGTTCTGTCTTAAATTTTCTGAGGAAACTCCACGCTGCTTTTCGTAGTGGCTGCACCAATTTACTGTCCCACCAACAGTGTAAACAGAAGTTGCCTTTTCTTTGCATCCTCTCCAATGTTTGTTTGTTTATTTTTCTTTTCAATAATGCCATTCTAACAGGTGTAAAGTGACATCTCATTGTGTTTTTAATTTGCATGTCCCTAATAATTAATGATGTTGAAAATCTTTCATGTGCCCGTTGGCCATCTCCATGTCTTCTTTGGAAAAATGTCTACTCAGATCCTCTGCTCATTTTTAAAATCAAGATTTTTTGTCATTGTTGGATTGTGTGAGTTTCTTATATTTTTTGATTTTTAACTCCTTATCAGACATCTGATTTTCTAATATCTTCTCTAAGTCAGTAGGTTGCCCTTTTGCTTTGAAGATGCCTCCCCTCACTGTGAAGAAGCTTTTGAGTTTGGTACAATTCTATTTGTTTAATTTTGCTTTTGATTTTCTTGCCTTTGGACTCAGATCCACAAAAACACAGCTAAGATTGAGGTCTATGAAGTTCCTGCCTATGTTCCTCTGTTTTCTTCTGGGAATCTTATGGTTTCAGGTCATATATTCAAGTCTGTAATTTATTTTGGGTTAATTTTTGTATGTGGTATATGATAGTGGTCTAGTATTACTCTTGCATGTGGCTGTCCGGTTTTCTTAACATTATTAATTGGAGAGACTGTCCTTTCTTTGGGCTTCCCAGGTGACTCAGTGGTAAAGAATAAGCCTGCCAATGCAGAAGATGCAGGTTCAGTCTCTGGGTTGGGAACATGGAGATAAATGGCACCCCACTCCAGTGTTCTTACTTGGATAATCCCATGGACCAGTAAGTCTGGAGGATTGCAGTCCATGGGGTCTCAGAGTTGTACACAACTAAGCGACTGAGCACAGCACAGCATCTTTTCTCTATTGTATAGTCTGTGCTCCTTTATTGTAAATTATTGTCTTTATATAATGTGGTATATTTCTGGGCTCTAAACTGCATTCTATTGATCTGTGTGTCTGTAGTACATTCTTGTCTACTCACTTTTTTTCAACTATTCTGTGTTAATTTTTAAAAATTTTGCTGAAATATGTAGATGTGGAAGTTCTTCAGAATAAATTTGTGGATACTAAACTTTTAAAATTCTTTAATGTCTAAAAGTGCCTTTGTATATTCAGTGCCATTGCATTTGAAGGTGGTTTGATTGGATATACGTTTCTAATCTCTGATGAACATTTTTGTTTTTTTTCCTTTGAAATTCTTTTTTTTATTAATTAATTTATTTTTTTACTTTACAATATTGTATTGGTTTTGCCGTACATTGACATGAATCCACCATGGCTGTACTTGTGTTCCCCATCCTGAACCCCCCTCCCACCTCCCTCCCCATCCCATCCCTCTGGGTCATCCCAGTGCACCAGCCCTGAGCATCCTGTATCATGCATCGAAACTGGACTGGCGATTCATTTCACATGTGATAATTTACATGTTTCAATGCCATTCTCCCATATCATCCCGCCCTCGCCCTCTCCCACAGAGTCCAAAAGACTCTGTGTCTCTTTAGCTGTCTCGCATACAGGGTTATTGTTACCATCTTTCTAAATTCCATATATATGCGTTAGTATACTGTATTGGTATTTTTCTTAGGAGCATTTTTCTTCAGAGCTTTGTTACTCTTCTGTCACTTACTTGGTGTTCCGTCTCAAGCTTGCTGCTTTTCTCAGAGCCCATTCGTTCCTACCTTAGCATTCTGTTGGAGTTCTCCTGGACTCACAGCTTGGGAGCCTCTTTCCAAATGTACAAATTTGCAGACGTCTCAGCTCTTTAGGCTTCCATTTTCAAATGGGCCCCTCTAACAAGCCCTTGTTACATGGGAACTCAGCCCTTGACTTTCCACACTACTATGAATCTATAAATTTTGTTTAATATTTTTATATTGTTATTTCAGGTGAGGATAATATCTTGAACAGGATTTCTATAAGGACATAGTCCTTAACATCTTATTTATTTTGTACCTTACAATTTAATATTGGGAACAATGTGAGTTTATTCAGACATCTGTGCTCACATGCTAGCTTTGCCTCTGTGATAGCTGTATGCCCACCACCAAGCTATAGATCCCCTTTTTAGTTCCAATATTTTCATCTGCGGTTCAGAACTAGTTATCATAGGGTAGTAATACAGATACAGGGAAAAGAAGTCAATTAACTCAATGTTAACCACATTATGTTGGTTGTTCCAACACTTCCTTTGTAAGTGTTGTGGGAAATGGGGCCCAGGTTGTAGGACTTCAAGCTTAGGATTCTAATTCTTGCTAGCATATCCTTTGTCTTGGTGAGTAACCTTGGGCTTGTGATTCCAGTTTTTTGAGGCCCACTTTCTCCACATTTTAAAAAGAAAGGTTGGAGTCTTTGTATAAAACAAATCCCACAAAACCCTTAAAAAGCCTATAGTTCCAGTAGTCTCTGTTTCTAAGCTTCTTAAAACTTATGTTTAATCTTTGAGTATATTTTACACTTCCCTTTTTTTCCCCCCACTGCTACCTTCTGTAACATTCACTTATTCACTTTTTTATTTAAAATTTAAAATTTTTTCAATGAAAATCAAAAAAAAAAAAAAACACAGTTAGTTATTAAGTACTAGACATTGCACATAGTTGAAAAGGCCAAATGTATGCTTGCCCCTATGGATCTTACAGATTAATAAAAACACATGCATAAAAATTACACCTAGGCATATATATTAATGGGTCTTCCCTTGTGGCTCAGCTGGTAAAGAATCTGCCTGCAATGCGGGAGACCTGGGTTGGATCCCAGGGTGGAAAAATCCCCTGGAGAAGGGAATGGCTACCAACTCCAGTATTCTGGCCTGGAGAATTATATGGACTGTATAGTCCATGGGGTTGCAAAGAGTTGGACATCACTGAGCAACCTTCACTTCACTTTAGAATGTATTAATAGTTACGGGTCCCAATAAGAGATACTAGGTAAAGGAGCTGGCAGCTAAGAAAGAGAGTAGCCTAGGTGGGGAATTATTTTGTTGAGAGTCAGGAAAAGTTTCTCTGGAAATGATATTTAAAATGAGAATTGAAAGACAAGAGTAAGGTGAACAGTTGGCACACATTCTATAGGGAGAAATGCTATTTAAACACTTAGGGCAGGGCCATAATTCATCCACTGGTCAATAGGTTCTAGTACTTAGAAAAACACCCTGGTAGGTCTAAATGGGCTTTTTGATTGCTCAAATGGGGGAATGTGAAAAAGCAGCAAAGTATAGTTGCTCTACATGTCAACGTATGAGTTTGAGATTATGAAATGAGGAAAGAGGTGACAATAAAGGAAAAGTATGAAAGAGAAATAACGTGGGAGGGCCTGTGGATGAGGACCTATCAATAACAATGTTAGAAGAAACATAGAGAAAGATACAGGGAGAAATTCCTAATTGGGGATATAGGCCATAATTTTGCAGACACAGTAATGACTGATGTTGAATGTAACATTGTTACTTGCCTTTTGATGTATTTATTCTCTTACACTTATCAACATTGTATAAAATAGGGCAACCACATGAGCCTTTGGCTTAGTGATTGCTTTTTGGGGGGAGAAGAATGAAAGAAGTTAGTGTGGACAAGCATAGCGGCTGAGGCAATTGCAGAGGCTACATGACAGGCGAGGCTCAGGCTGCCACATGGATGGTATAGGAGCAGTTTAAAGTGTGGAGATTCCTTAAAAAACTGGAAATAGAACTGCCTTATGATCCAGCAATCCCACTGCTAGGCATACACACTGAGGAAACCAGAAGGGAAAGAGACACATGTACCCCAATGTTCATCGCAGCACTGTTTATAATAGCCAGGACATGGAAGCAACCTAGATGTCCATCAGCAGATGAATGGATAAGAAAGCTGTGGTACATATACACAATGGAGTATTACTCAGCCATTAAAAAGAATACATTTGAATCAGTTCTAATGAGGTGGATGAAACTGGAGCCTATTATACAGAGTGAAGTAAGCCAGAAAGAAAAACACCAATACAGTATACTAACGCATGTATATGGAATTTAGAAAGATGGTAACAATAACCCGGTATACGAGACAGCAGAAGAGACACTGATATATAGAACAGTCTTTTGGACTCTGTGGGAGAGGGAGAGGGTGGGATGATTTGGGAGAATGGCATTGAAATAGTATAATATCATATATGGAACGAGTCACCAGTCCAGGTTCCATGCATGATACTGGATGCCTGGGGCTGGTGCACTTGGACGACCCAGAGGGATGGTATGGGGAGGGAGGAGGGAGGAGGGTTCAGGATGGGGAACACATGTATACCTGTGGTGAATTCATTTCTATATTTGGCAAAACCAATACAATATTGTAAAGTTTAAAAATAAAATAAAATTAAAAAAATAAAAATAAAATAAAATAGCCACATCATCTAAAAAAAAAAGAATGACTTTGATGAAGCAATAAAATATTAATTATATTAAAAATAAATAAATAAAATAAAATAAGACAGTAAAAAAAAATAAAATAAAGGTCCACTACCAAGTAAAGCCTATACTTAATTGGATAAGAGCTGAGAATATTTATTTGTGTACTCAAGAAAATGTGATCCTGGAAACCTGGAGAATTGAGAGTTTAGAGCAGTGGTGCTCAGGTGGAGTGATTTTTTTCTCCAGGGGACATTTGGCTGTGTCTACAGACAATTTTTGTTAGTATCGAATGGAGTTGAGGTGGGGCTGCTGGGATTTAGTGGGTACAGGCCAGGGAAGTTGTTAAGCATCCTACAATGAACAGAAAAGCCTCTCACCCCTCACCCTGCTCATCCAAACAAAAAATTATATGTCTCAAAATGTCAACAGGGCTGAGGCTGAGAAACCCTGATCTATCTGAAGACATTTTGTTATTATTTCCTAGTTTTGTTAAAAAAATACTGGTTAAAAAAATGTCATAAAGAATTTATATAACCTTTATGTGGCTCAGACAGTAAAGAATCCACCTGCTAATTCAGAAGACCCAGGTTTGATCACTGTGTTGGGAAGATCCCCTGGAGGAGGTCATGAAAATCCACTGGAGAATTCTCCACTGGAGAATTCCAAGGACAGAGGAGCCTGGTGGGCTACCATTCACGGGGTCACAAAGAGTCAGACATGACTTAGTGATTAACAATTTCATTTTCTCTTATGTTAGATCAATCTGTGATACAATTTACTTTCCACAGTATCTAAACAAAACCATGCATAAAATCACATTTTTTAGTCAAAAAACTTTTTCTAAAAACAAGGACTAAAAAACAAAAAACCCACAACATTTTGTGCAGTCAGACCCAAAGTTGTATTAGACTAACAAATAAACTAGTTTAGTCCTAGTAGGCCTAGACAAGAGAGCATGCATAGTAAATAAAATCCATTCCTACATACAGAAATCATTTCTCAATGGCAGTTTCATTGATAGTGTATCCACATAGACCACAAGAAATGACATTTGAAGAATGAGCATAGGTGAAATCTGTGCAGAAGGACATGGAGGCAGATAGTATTTGTATTATAAAGGAGGCATGTGTTGTGATGTATATATTGGATGAGGAACAAGAAAAGAAGGGACACTGAGAAGGGGTCTATGGTGTTAGGTTTGGTGAATTTTGATCAAAGTTCTGCCAGTATGAATGAAGAAGAATCTGGAACAATGCTGGTGTTCATATAATATTAATTAAATGGATACATAAATAGAGGACAAATAAAATGGATATGACTTGTTGATAGATAGGGCATAGGACAATATCTAAGCTGTCTCTAGGGTTTCTGAAGTGGAGCACTGGATGAATGGCTCTGTCTAGGAGACAGATAGGAAGGAGTAGATTTGCAAGAAGGATAGGGGAGTCTGGAGTTTCAGAAAGAGTCTCAGATTAGCACTAGAGATTGGGAATCATTTACACAGTAGATAATGAATTAGATGTAAACTAGATAGCTATTTTACAGACATTCCAGTTCATCTGACAGAAACATCAAGTTAACCTGCCAGTGTATTCAGGTAAAGTGACAAGGATTATTACCCCAAGATGTTTAAGTATTACCTCAGATGTTTAAAAAAGTATCGAATATAAACAAAACCCAATCTCCTTGGAAGCAGGTGCCTTGGAAACGCAACACTCTTGTTATGACAATGCTGCCAATACTCATATTTTTAGATTTCCTCTTTAGGAATTACCTCGAAACTTTACAGATCTTCTCTAGGAAAATCATCTTTTCAGGAGTGCATTTAAATATACATGCTTCTTGAAAAATACATAATAAAAATAATAACAATAACAACAATATGGAGTACCTACAATGTGTAGCAAATCCTGTACTAAGAGTAATGAACGTTATCATATTTAGTCTTCATAACCACCCAATGAGCTAAGTACATCTAATATTTTTTAGTTGAGGAAACAGGCTCGGTTCATTTCAGTTCAGTTGCTCAGTCATGTCTAACTCTTTGCGACCCCATGAATTGCAGTACTCCAGGCCTCCCTGTCCATCACCAACTCCCGGAGTTCACTCAGACTCACGTCCATTGAGTCCGTGATGCCATCCAGCCATCTCATCCTCTGTTGTCCCCTTTTCCTCCTGACCCCAATCCCTCCCAGCATCAGAGTCTTTTCCAATGAGTTAACTCTTCGCATGAGGTGGCCAAAGTGTTGGAGTTTCAGCTTTAGCATCAGTCCTTCCAAAGAACATTCAGGACTGATCTCCTTTAGAATGGACTGGTTGGATCTCCTTGCAGTCCAAGGGACTCTCAAGAGTCTTCTCCAACACCACAGTTCAAAAGCATCAATTCTTTGGCGCTCAGCTTTCTTCACAGTCCAACTCTCACATCCATGCATGACCACTGGAAAAACCATAGCCTTGAATAGACGACCCTTTGTTGGCAAAGTAGTGTCTCTGCTTTTGAATATGCTATCTAGGTTGGTCATAACTTTCCTTCCAAGGAGTAAGCGTCTTTTAATTTCATGGCTGCAGTCACCATCTGCAGTGATATTGGAGCCCAGAAAAATAAAGTCTGACACTGTTTCCACTGTTTCCCCATCTAGTGAATTCCCCATGAAGTCATGGGACCAGATGCCATGACCTTCGTTTTCTGAATGTTGAGCTTTAAGCCAACTTTTTCACTCTTCTTTTTCACTTTCATCAAGAGGCTTTTTAGTTCCTCTTCACTTTCTGCCATAAGGGTGATGTCATCTGCATATCTGAGGTTATTGAGATTTCTCCCGGCAATCTTGATTCCAGCTTGTGCTTCTTCCAGCCCAGCATTTCTCATGATGTACTCTGCATAGAAGTTAAATAAGCAGGCTGACAATATACAGCCTTGACGTCCTCCTTTTCCTATTTGGAACCAGTCTGTTGTTCCATGTCCAGTTCTAATTGTTGCTTCCTGACCTGCATATAGGTTTCTCAAGAGGCAGGTCAGGTGGTCTGGTACAGGCTAGGTAGGAGGACTTAAAATAAGTTGCCCAAAGCCACAAGAGTCTGCCTGACTCTCTAAGCAAAGTCTTTTGAATAGTTTGAATAATAATAATTTGATTTTAAAATATAAGTATAGAATAACAAAACTCATTTCTAAGATATCCCTAGAGAATCTCCATCCCCCTCAATAAAAGGAATTCTCAAAGCCACTGAAATGTGTATAACTTATTAAAAAATTATTTTGAAGAATAAGCTCTAATTAGGTATATTTTGTTTGGGTAGAGTTTGATGAATTATTTTAATTATTTTACTGCCACATATTGTGTTCAAATTGTAGGATAAAAAACAAAGCTGAAATATGACTTCTACTTATGTCAAATTTAATTACAAACCACTTTTATTCTTTTTGTTTTCCAGATTTGTTCTTTTTGTCTTTTCTAGATAACATGGTCTTGAAGCAAGTGACTGACAAAAAAAAAAAAAAAAAGATTATAGGAGTATAGTCACTTACAATGTGGTGCTAATTTCTTCACAGCAAAGTGAATCCACCATATATAGGTACATATATCTCCACCCTCCTGGATCCCCCTTCCATCAAGGGAGCCCTGAGTAGAGTTCCCTGAGCTACACAGTGGGTTCTCATAAGTCATCTATTTTATTTATTTTTTTTCCTTCATAAATTTTAAATACAAGCAGAATAAAAATCACATTTTTTTCAGGCAACAGTAGCAGTTCAGTAGGTAAGTGGCTTGATCACATTTGTCTGTATTAGTAACGCATGCAAGCAGCTTCCGTACCCGCCTGGGCTCCGGTCCGCCTGGGGCTCCTCCCTACAAGGGCCCCGCGTACGGGCCTTCCGATCTCCTCCCCGGGGCCGGCGTGGCGGGCCGGCTGCTGCTGGCGCTGCCCTGCTCGAAGGGCTGCCGGGGGCTCTGGCCATCGTATCACAGGAGTATATACATGAGTATACACAGGAGTATACACAGGAGTATATACATCGTCGTATACACAGGGGTATATACATGACTTTTAATTCTTTCATATTACAGAATTTTGCAGATTTTTTCCTGCAAGAGCCTCAATTAAAAGAAGAGACTCAATTAAAGAGAATAGAAGAGACTCAGTTAAAACTTGAGATGAATCAACTTAACTTACTCAGTGTTTTCAAATGTAGAGAACAACATGTATGCATACACACATGTATGCACTCACACACACCAAGAATGAATCCATATACTTTTGGTATACACCAAATTCTTACCATAAGTGAACTTTCTGAAAGCCACCCAAGAAATTACTTATGAAGGCTGGTAACATAATAGATATTAATTATTAAAGGGAATAACTTCTAAAATCTGTTATTCCATTAAACATACAGCTACAAAATATTTTTAGGTCCTCATATGATATCAACTGTTAATATCTTTCTTTTTACTGGATATGATAGAGGAAGTGGTACAGCTATGATCTGAATATGATATGATATGAAAGAGGAAATGATATGAAATGGATATAATACAGGAGAAAGTTCATCTATACTCTTTTTCTTTCTGCCTTAGAGCAGGGTAGCTATATGAAAAGGGAAGAAAAAGAATATACATGAAAGCAAAACAACTCTAATCCTTCCCCATGAAAAAACCCTCCAAGACCTATTTCCCTCAGTAGTATCTTTTTCGTTGTTAAATTCATAAAAGAAGAAATGCTTAATTAGACAATATATTTGTACAGTATTGTTATATTTGAAAATTGTGTACACAAAATGTCTCAAAGATAATTGAATAAAAACAATGGGTAGTCAATATATAAAAGTAACCAATCATATTATTACAGTATGGAACTCGGAGTATTTCTAAGGGTTTAATGTGTCTTTGCCTTAAAGTATAATCATGAGATATCAGAAAAACCAGATTCAAAATCACTGGTTAATACTCTTTAAAATGTATATCTTCCTAGGCACTGTGGCTAGTATAATTTTAGTAAAGTACCCTAGAATCAGAGAAAGCCATGATGCCATCCAAAATCCAAAAGGAACTAATTTAAAATATACATAAAATGGTGCTTCCAGATGACAAAAAAGAAGCATACAATATGAAATTCCATTTACACAGTTCAGATGGTAAAATATAAAATTTGGAAGCATTGCATGAACTATTCAAGAGCATGCGATTTTCAAATTTGAAGAAAATAAAATGTCTTAAGAGAGCCAAAGGGTTTCACTGGTACCTCAGTGGTAAAGAATCCACTTGCCAATGCAGGAGACATGGGTTTAATCCCTAGTGGGGACGATCCCTGGAGGAGGAAATGGCAACCCACCCCAATATTCTTGCCTGAAAATTCCATGAATAGAGGAGCCTGGTGGGTGTATGCACACCAACCACAACTACTGAAGCCCATGTGCCCAAGAGCCCATGATCTGCAACAAGAGAAACTACTGCAATGAGAAGCCCACGCCCTGCACCTAGAGCATAGCCTCCTCTCACCACAGCTACAGAAAAGCGCAGGCAACAACAAAGCTCAGGCAACAACAAAGACCTAACACAGCCACAAATAAATGAAATTATATATGTAAAGAGAGAGCCAAAAATGCAAAATCGGAATATTAAAGTTGGATGAGTAAGTAGACTACTCAGATGTGATGAACTAATTAGACTAATATGTAAGTAACTTGAATTAGGGAATGAAAATTGTAAAACTGCACACCTTTGTAATGTGAAATGAAAATATCTCCTGCCATATCAATAAATAAGAAATGTCACAGCCATCAGTGACTTCTGGCCTCCAAATGTGAATGAGGGCTCCCCAAACTGTGATGGAGTGGATACTGCCACCCCCCACAGTGATTGCTGAAGAGCTGGGAGCAGGCAGGAAGCAGCCATCTGCCACTCTTTAAAGTGAACAAGGAAACAGGCTTGGCCCCTGAGAGCTGAGGTGTATGAACTATGAATGGAATGAATTCAGTGAGCCCAGAGGCTTGCATTTTCCCATACACAGAATGCTAAATTCTTTAACTTGATACTTGATCTTTGATGTTCAGACTGCCTGCTCCCTTTGTTGCAAACAGGTATGTAGCCTTACTTCCCCTACCTCCTCCTTGGAGCAGTTTTCTCCGAGCTATTGAGATGCTGTCTCCTGGGCTCAGAGTCCTAAACATTCCCACCAAATAAAATAGCTCTCTACTTTCACGTTGTGTGTATATTTTTAGACGACAGTAACTATGGAGTCTGTTTAGTGAGTCTTTCAGCATTTTCCAGTTTTGTCTTGGGAGAAAAACAGAAAACAAAGCAGGTGAAACCCACTTCCCTGCCAAGTCTTTCTTTAGTCAATATACAATCTTATTTGCCAGACAGGAAAATCCCAGTTTGCTTGGGAAAATATGTGGAATGAAATTCTCTCAGTTGTGTCTGACTCTTTGCTACCCATGGGCTGTAGCCTGTCAGGCTCCTCTGGCCATGGAATTCTCCAGGCCAGAATACTGGAGTGGGTAGCCATTCCTCTCTAAGGGATCTTCCCAACCTAGGGACTGAACGGAGGATTCCTGCATTTTAGGCATATTCTTTATCATCTGAGCCACCGAAAGTATATTGGCCACTTTACTGGCAATTCATGACACCACCCTTATGGCAGAAAGTGAAGAGGAACTCAAAAGCCTCTTGATGAAAGTGAAAGTGGAGAGTGAAAAAGTTGGCTTAAAGCTCAACATTCAGAAAACGAAGACCATGGCATCCGGTCCCACCACTTCATGGGATATAGATGGGGAAACAGTGGAAATAGTGTCAGACTTTATTTTTCTGGGCTCCAATATCACTGCAGATGGTGACTGCAGCCATGAAATTAAAAGACACTTACTCCTTGGAAGGAAAGTTATGACCAACCTAGATAGCATATTCAAAAGCAGAGACATTACTTTGCCAACAAAGGTCCGTCTAGTCAAGGCTATGGTTTTTCCTGTGGTCATGTATGGATGTGAGAGTTGGACTGTGAAGAAGGCTGAGCGCCGAAGAATTGATGCTTTTGAACTGTGGTGTTGGAGAAGACTCTTGAGAGTCCCTTGGACTGCAAGGAGATCCAACCAGTCCATTCTGAAGGAGATCAGCCCTGGGATTTCTTTGGAAGGACTGATGCTAAAGCTGAAACTCCAGTACTTTGGGCACCTCATGTGAAGAGTTGACTCATTGGAAAAGACTCTGATGCTGGGGGGGATTGGGGTCAGGAGGAAAAGGGGACAACAGAGGATGAGATGGCTGGATGCATCACGGACTCGATGGACGTGAGTCTGAGTGAACTCCGGGAGTTGGTGATGGACAGGGGGGCCTGGCGTGCTGCGATTCATGGGGTCACAAAGAGTCGGACATGACTGAGTGACTGAATTGAACTGATTGGGTAAAAACATTTTATCACAGGTTAATATGATAAGCAAATCAAGCTACTGTATGAATAATTTTATGTGAAGGAAAAAAATCTGTCTACTTTTGTTAAAGTGCTTGTGCTCTTTATTTTTGTTATAGTATCTCAGTTGTAATTTCAATTTAAAATGTTTAAGGAAAAATTAATTATAGGTTGAGATTTTATTTTTATTTATTTTTTAAATTAATTAATTAATTAATGTTTTACTTTACAACATTGTATTGATTTTGCCATACATCAACATGCATCCTCCATGGGTGTACACGTGTTCCCCATCCTGAATCCCCCTCCCACCTCCCTCCCCATACCATCCCTCTGGGTCATCCCAATGCACCAGCCCCAAGCTTCCTGTATCCTGCATCGAACCTGGACTGGCGATTCGTTTCTTATATGATATTACACATGTTTTAATGCCGTTCTCCCAAATCATCCCCCTCTTCCCTCTCCCACAGAGTCCAAAAGACTGTTCTATATATCTGTGTCTCTTGTTTAGTGTTTGACAACATGGGAATAACTTTGAAAGTTTAATATTTACTATTAATCTATTTATAATTCACTAGGGGTAAAAGGGAAGCTTGGCATGCTGCAGTTCATTGGGTCACAGAGTCAGACATGACCGAGCAACTGAGCAACAAGGGGTAAAGAAATACTTAAGAATTTGTGAAAATTTTGTTTGTTAGAAGAGTTTGTGCTGGTGTTTTCCATTTTGTGCACATATACACACAAGGTCCCACTCAGCCATCCCGAGCTCAAAGGAGATCAATAATAAGCTTTGCAATTCCTGCACAGCACACCAATATGCTTTCACATCTGCCCTGAGAATACTCTCAGTGTGATAGTTAAATTATAGATAAAGTTTGCTTCCCTCATCAGGGAAGCAGGTAAAGAATCAGTCTGCAATGCAAGAAACTAGGGTTTGATCAGGGTCAGGAAAATCACCTGGAAGAGGAAATGGCAATCCGTTCCAGTATCCTTGCCTGTAGAAGCCCATGGACAGAGGAGCCTGGTGGGCTGCAGTCCGAAGAGCTGCAAAATGTCAGACATTACTGAGCATGCAATTTGAATATTTAAAATGGTAAATGTAGATGTTTTGGTTAAATACAATTATAAATTAGGTAAAATATTAATCAAAAGCCACTGTTATGTATATTTATAGCTTATTCATGGTGTTGTATGGTAGAAAAAAACACAATATTGTAAAGCAATTATCCTCCAATTAAAAATAAATGAAGAAAAATAGAAAAAATAAATATAGAATTAACTAAAATAAAGAATCTTGTCATTTGAAAAATTTTAAAGTATTGACTATATCTAGATAACTGTTTGAATAAAATATAAAACAAAAATAAAGTGATTGCTAAATATTTATTGTATTTATAATTACAGGAAAAGATTATAAATTGACTTAAAAAGTTTAATGTGTAATTAGGTGGCATAGTGGAGGATCAAAGGCACTTTTCTTCCTGAAACAATTAAAAAACCAGGCAAGTGATGTGAAAATAATTTTAAAGAAATTGCACATTAGGCAATGAAGGCCAATGAGCCTGGAGATGAGAAATAAATGAGGTGACGAGCCTTCCAGGTTACTTCCAGGAAACAATTTTCAGGTTGTACCAAGGGAAACACATTCCAGACTTTTTCTTGGGTTACAGAGACACCATTGGGTGTCCAGGGAGGCCAAGGCAGCCACATTTTGCAGGACAGAATACCAGAGAAAAAAGAGTTGCCTGGAGAAACAAGCAGAGTCCTGAGAGGGATTCCCTGGAGTTTTCAGCTAAGGTTTGATCAGCACATATATGCAGAAACTATTCAAGGCTGAGGAAGAACTATCTGAAAAGATCAGAAGGAATAATACTTGAACTCACATAGCGTCTAGAACAGTACTGTTCCCAGCAGCTAGAGTGGAAAATCTTACAAATTACAGCCCATGGCATAGATCACTAAGAAAGTTCTTGCATCAGTAGTGGGGAAAGATTAAGCCTTGACTATGTCCTCATCTTGCCAAACAAAGAGGCGCATATAACCTTCCAGGCTCCTCTGTCCATGTGGATTCTCCAGGCAAGAATACTGGAGTGGCTTGCCATGCCCTCCTCTAGGGGTACTTGTCTAATATACAATTTAAACATACATAATTTATTTCATGTCAATTATACTTCAATAGGTTTTCCTGGGTAGCTCAGTGGTGAAGAATTTGCCTACCAAGCAGGTTTGATCCTTGGGTGGGGAAGATCCCCTGGAGGAGGAAATGGCAACCCACTTCAGTCTTCTTGCCTGGGAAATCCCATGGTCAGAGGAGACTGGCAGGCTACAGTCTATGGGATTGTAAAGAGTCCGACATGACTTAGCAATTAAACAACAAATACTTCAGCAAAGGATCTATAGAATCTTCATTTCTTAATTCATTACTTTAATAAGTTGAATTTTAATTTAAAAAATAAAAATATTTCTATAAATAAAGACTTTCATGTACATTAAAAAATTGATGCTGTCAGATGTAAGCCAGCCTAATTAAGACTCTTTGCCGTGGGGTTCAGAAATTTGTTACAACAGCCCCAGTTGATTCTAACTCACACAGGTTTTGAGAATTATACCTTTAGACAGTCAGAAGCTTTATAAATTTTACATTTGGCACAAATCAATTTGTGCATCTTTTAATTCCCCTAACAATTTCATAATTTTAGCTTAGAAGTTTTTCAAAGGATGAATAATAGTTGAATTGTTGGAGAAGGAAATGGCAACCCACTCCAGTATACTTGCCTGGAAAATTCCATGGACAGAGGAGCCTGGCAGGCTGTAGTCCATGGGGTCGCAAAGAGTCGGTTATGACTGAGCATGCGTGCACAATGTTTGGCTAGGAAGATGATAAAATGTATTCAAGTATAAATAAGAAATGCACTTGCTTGGTATTTTATACAATTGTCCATGCTGGAAAAACATCAGAAATAATTACATCAGAGGCCCACCGTCCAGGTTCTGTGTGGCAAATATCATTCCATTACTTTCAGAGTTTCATAAATACATCAGGATGTAGTGGAAAAGGAAGTGGTTTGGAGCAGAGGAGATTTTAATATATGGGATGTTGCTTTCATATTTCTGCTTCTTAATTGAATGCCCTTGTGAAGAACAAGGAAGTGAAATGTTTGAAAAGAGGAATTTGGGGAGTAAAGGAAACAGAAGAGGGTCAAGAGGGGAGCAATGAGGGGAGGACATCACAATGACAAAAGAGACTTGTTGAAAGTATATGGAGTCCCAACACATAGTTATAATAGGATTTACTGTGTATATAGTTTCCTTCTGCCAAGAACACCAACTGAATCATAATTACTTCAATAACTTGGTAGATTCTTACTTTTGAAATTGATAAAATAATTCTCACTGTGTTTTTATTTTTTTTATGAACCCATGATGACAAGAATATACTCTTTAGAGAGATTCTGATGGGTATTAATGCTCACTATTCCTCATTGCCTAGGTCTGAATGGAATGTACACCATTTTCCTAAAGCACAGAGCTGTGTCTCACAGTCCTGATTTTAATTCAGAGTAGTAACTGGCAGGAGGTGGATTCTGGAATTGTTTACAGATTGTCTGTTGAATAATTGTTATTGAATATGTAGTAGGGACTGTGCAATCAGGCTAATTCAATGAAGGGTGTTTCTTCTGAAATGGGATTAAAGCTTGTAAGGATTCATTAATGTAATGCATGTAAAACACTCCACCATTGCTTGGAACATAGTGATTGTCTAATATTAGCTATTAGAAGTACAGAGGCAACATGGCACAGTTGAAAGTCACTAAATTATGAAGCAGAAAACCAAAATACTAATGCCCTATGTACAGGATTTTGGGGAAATTTCTTATCACATTCAGAGTTTCTTTACTTAATCTATGAAATGCATTTAATACAATCTCTGACTAGGAGCTAGATCAGATGGATATGTTGAAGTCCTTTCTAGGACTAGGTTCTGTTCTACCGAAAGAGGACCCAAATGAGAAAATGAAACGTCTGAGGGATTAGATAGAGACTTACTTGAAAAAGACACATGAAAACAACATTCACAAGGTGTCTCTTGGAGGCGTTGAGTCTCTGGATGCTACTGAGTTGTGATTTGCCACGTGTCCCCCAGATAATTCCCTTTTGAAACATTTTGTAATAAGATTGAATCAAAATAGATGCAGGTAGAATGAGTGGCACTTTGGTCATGCAAGAGCTAAAAGAAGAAAAGTAATGAGTTGAGGAGAACTGCTAAACAGATTGAGTACCAAGGTTGCTGATCCATTCCTGATTCCAATTAACCTTAATTTGTTTAGAGGCTCAGCAACGTCAAATGAATATAGCTGGACAATTAGCGGATCAGCAACATGAGTTCAGCTCACCAAAGGCTGTTTATCAGCTGGGCATGATGAGGGCTCATTTCTGCTTATTCTGTGATAAATGTCAGGGCACGGCTCTGTCTTGTAGAGCTCCTTAACTTGGAAGTTATAGAATGTACACATTCTGAGATACTGAGTGTAGGAATTGTAGGAGGAATGACCTGAACTTCATCAGGGGATTTTATTAGTAAGTACAAGCTATTTACAAGTGAATATTAATAAGACTATCTCTTAAGCCCAGGAGGTTTAGACTATGACTAATTCTTTGTCACATACAGTGCTTAGCAAGGACTGGGTGTCCAACAAATGCTAATGAAGATATTTCTTCCATTTTTAAACTTTACTAAGTATTTCCGGGAGAAATATCAATAACCTCAGATATGCAGATGACACCACCCTTATGGCACAAAGTGAAGAGGAACTAAAAAGCCTTTTGATGAAAGTGAAAGTGGAGAGTGAAAAAGTTGGCTTAAAGCTCAACATTCAGAAAATGAAGATCATGACATCCGGTCCCATCACTTCATGGGAAATAGATGGGGAAACAGTGGAAACAGTGTCAGACTTTATTTTTGGGTGCTCCAAAATCACTGCAGATGGTGACTGCAGCCATGAAATTAAAAGACGCATACTCCTTGGAAGGAACGTTATGACCAACCTAGATAGCATATTGAAAAACAGAGACATTACTTTGCCAATAAAGGTCCGTCTAGTCAAGGCTATGGTTTTTCCAGTGGTCATGTATGGATGTGAGAGTTGGACTGTGAAGAAGGCTGAGCATCGAAGAATTGATGCTTTTGAACTGTGGTGTTGGAGAAGACTCTTGAGAGTCCCTTGGACTGCAAGGAGATCCAACCAGTCCATTCTAAAGGAGATCAGCCCTGGGATTTCTTTGGAAGGACTGATGCTAAAGCTGAAACTCCAGTACTTTGGCCACCTCATGCAAAGAGTTGACTCATTGGAAAAGACTCTGATGCTGGGGGGGATTGGGGTCAGGAGGAAAAGGGGACAACAGAGGATGAGATGGCTGGATGCATCACGGACTCGATGGATGTGAGTCTGAGTGAACTACAGGAGTTGGTGATGGACAGGGGGGCCTAGCGTGCTGCAATTCACGGGGTCACAAAGAGTCGGACACGACTGAGTGACTGAACTGAACTGAACTGAAATATTTCCTTAGTGAATATTCCTTGCTCTTAGCAGAAAATCTTTTCTATCTGTTAGGATAAACATATGAAAACCCTATTTTAAAAACAGGAATTTTAAAACACAGATCCACTAACTTGTTGAAGATAGCATCATTTCCTTCCTGGGCAGCCATCATCTGATGTTTTGTTTAAAGGTGAAGCCTTTTGGTTACTATCAGAACAAACTGTAAGAAAATCTATCTCATATCATTCAGTTCAGTTCAGTTCAGTCACTCAGTCATGTCTGACTCTTTGCGACCCCGTGAATTGCAGCATGCCAGGCTTCCCTGTCCAACACCATCTCCCGGAGTTCACTCAAACTCACATCCATTGAGTCGGTGATGCCATCCAGCCATCTCATCCTCTGTTGTCCCCTTTTCCTCCTGACCCCAATCTCTCCAGCATCAGAGTCTTTTCCAATGAGTCAACTCTTCACATGAGGTGCCCAAAGTACTGGAGTTTCAGCTTTAGCATCATTCCTTCCAAAGAACACCCAGGGCTGATCTCCTTTAGAATGGACTGGTTGGATCTCCTTGCAGTCCAAGGGACTCTCAAGAGTCTTCTCCAACACCACAGTTCAAAAGCATCAATTCTTCGGCACTCAGCTTTCTTCACACTTCAACTCTCACATCCATACATGACCACTGGAAAAACCATAGCCTTGACTAGATGGACCTTTGTTGGCCAAGTAAAGTCTCTGCTTTTGAATATGCTATCTAGGTTGGTCATAACGTTCCTTCCAAGGAGTAAGTGTCTTTTAATTTCATGGCTGCAGTCACCATCTGCAGTGATTTTGGAGCCCAGAAAAATAAAGTCTGACACTGTTTCCACTGTTTCCTCATCTAGTGAATTCCCCATGAAGTGAATTTCCCGTGAAGTGATGGGACCAGATGCCATGATCTTCATTTTCTGAATGTTGACCTTTAAGCCAACTTTTCCACTCTCCTCTTTCACTTTCATCAAGAGGCTTTTGAGTTCCTCTTCACTTTCTGCCATAAGCGTGGTGTCATCTACATATCTGAGGTTATTGAGATTTCTCCCGGCAATCTTGATTCCAGCTTGTGCTTCTTCCAGCCCAGCATTTCTCATGATGTACTCTGCATAGAAGTTAAATAAGCAGGGTGACAATATACAGCCTTGACGTACTCCTTTTCCTATTTGGAACTAGTCTGTTGTTCCATGTCCAGTTCTAACTGTTGCTTCCTGACCTGCATATAGGTTTCTCAAGAGGCAGGTCAAGGGATCTGGTATTCCCATCTCTTTTGGAATTTTCCACTGTTTATTGTGATCCACAGAGTCAAAGGCTTTGGCATAGTCAATAAAGCATAAATAGATGTTTTTCTGGAACTCTCTTGCTTTTTCCATGATGTTGGCAATTTGATCTCTCGTTCCTCTGCCTTTTCTAAAACCAGATTGAACATCTGGAAGTTCATGGTTCATGTATTGCTGAAGCCTAGCTTGGAGAATTTTGAGCATTACTTTACTAGCGTGTGAGATGAATATCATTATTGATTACTAAATCTGAATTAAAATGATTCAAATATGTGTCCAAAATGATAAATACAAATATGCAAATCATATTTGCAACACACTGTTGATTCTTTATGAAAATTATGCAGAAAGTGGACATGGGTTCTTATAGGGCAGGAGGAGAGATATGGTGAGGTCTTAAAATGAGAATGGGAAGCAGCAGCTAATTTCAACTCTGATAATAACTTGATGTGTGGCCTCGGGCAACTTATTTAAATTCAGGGAGCCTCCAGTTCTGTCAGGGTGATAATAATATATGCCTACTTCCCACATGTGTTGTGTGGATTAATTATTTAATGTTTGTCAAGTGCTTTGAAGATGAAGACTAAAGACTAGATGCAAAGTTTATTACTTGAAATAGGTTATACGAGGAAAATGCAGTCTTTGTTGCTGGTGAGTGCTGATGTGCAGAAAGAGGAGTTTGAAGGGATACCAGTTGAAAGTGTGAAAGAATTGAAAACTTGATGATGAAGCAGCCACTTCTCAAGGAATCAGGAATTGTTTATCCGTCCTCTACTTTGGAAGAAATGTGTTTGACAGCTAAGCATAACAAGAATGTATTTTAAAGTTATGTCTAGAAAATATCTCTATCACCAAAGCAGTGTCAGTTTGATTTTCCACCATATCTACATTAACTGCACAATGAGAATTCATCCTCTAAATGGCTCTTAGACAGCAAGAATTCCCCAGCACAAAGAATTTATTATTTTATGTTGAATCTACCTTAGAAGTAAGAATTTAGGCACATTAAAATTGTTGGTTTGAATAGAGTTTTAAATTAAGGAACTGATAATTTTATGATTTCTGAACGTGGCAGAAACTAAAAGTATTTTCTAGTTAAGTAAACAGATAATCATTTTATTCTTTCATGTTCATCTATTTCCTAAGTGCGTAAGGAATTTACTCAAATTCATAGATGAGGGTTAATGGAAACTCGATGAGAAGGATTCTAGAAGGCTTTACAGCAAGCAAATGTCAAGGTTAGTAATTGCTAATTTGGTTAATTCAGGACTAAAACAGCACTGTGTTTTAGCTATCATGAGTCACTAGCCACAGATTGAATGACCAAACCCTTTATTTTGGACACCTATTAGAAAAATCACAGAAATATTGAAAAATAATGTTACAGTGTTACATTATGCACATGAAGAAACCAAGGCCCTGAAATTAAAATGACTAGACCAAGATTCCATTGATAGTTGATAGCTGAACAAATATCCTAATATGTATACATTATTTCTCCACACTGAATCCAACTATTATATTCTAGAGGTTAAAAATAACAAAAATATGACAGGATAAATATATATGATATATATATATACATGCATATATATGAGAGGTATACTTTTAAATTATATATTTAAATTTACAAATTTAGATAAATTAGATTTTTCTGACAATATTATTTGACATAGAATTAATTGAGATTAATTAATTAAATTTATTGTTGCTGTTCAGTAGCTAAATCATATCCATCTTCTTGCTACCTGATGGACTGCAGCATGCAAAGTCTCCCCTGTTCTTCACTGTCTCCTGGGGTTTGCTCAAATTCATGTCCATTAAGTCTATAATGCTATCTAAACACCTCATCCTCTGCTGCACCCTTCTCCTTTTGACTTCAATCCTTCCCAGCATCAGGAGCTTTTCAAATGAGCTGGCTTTTCACATTTTTATTAAAGAATAACATATTTCCACTCTATTTCACAGTAATGACAATATTACTTCCAGTTAATAATTATATTATTGTTTTAAATTAACTAAAAACTTAAACATGTTATATCATTTACTCTTTACAGTAATCATTTGTGTTTAGTATTCTTTAGAAAACTCATAGCTGTTATATAATAATAAAGATAATGTTCATAATGATAACAATTATTAAAATAGTAATTTGAGTACTACATGCCAGTCCCATGATTCATTTAATTTTAACAACTATGTGACAAAAGTTTATTACTGTTCATTTTACTGTAGAAGAAATGAAGTTCTGAATGTCAAAGTTCACACAGTTGTTCCAATATAGAGCTGGATTCAAATGCAGTTCTCTCTGAAACGGTATGAAAGTTACATGCAAGTTTCAGGCTGAAAAGTTTTACACTTTCCACCACACTGTTCTGCAGTTTCTGTGTGTACTACAAATATTACATGATTTATTGACTCTACTGTGACTCATCCTTTGTGTGTATTCATCTCTTCTTTCAAATAAAGCCTTTAGGGATCTGAAGGCAGAAACCATTCCTAGTTTACTTCTGTATATTCACAGTTCCTAAGTCGTTATCATTAAGAATATTAAAAAATATTATTCTAGGCAATTTGGGAAACGGAGAAGGCAATGGCACCCCACTCCAGTACTCTTGCCTGGAGAATCCCATGGATGGAGGAGTCTGCTAGGCTACAGTCCATGGGGTCACGAAGAGTCGGACATGACTGAGCGACTTCACTTTGACTTTTCACTTTCATGCACTGGAGAAGGAAATGGCAACCTACTCCAGTATTCTTGCCTGGAGAATCCCAGGGACAGAGGAGCCTGTTGGGCTGCCGTGTATGGGGTCGCACAGAGTCGGACACGACTGACTTGACTTAGCAGCAGCAGCAGCAGCAGCAGGCAATTTGGGAATAGCCAGTGGAAGCAAAGATCTTATCATCTTGTAGTAGAAATAAACCATTATACAGCTAGCCCAAATCATGTCATACAGGTAAAGATATGGTAGTACTAGCTGAAGTCACTATCACTATAAATATCATGTGTTACATTTTGTGATGTTTAATTTTATGTGTTAACTTGACTGGGTCACAGAGTGCTTAGACGTTTGGTCAAATGTTATTCTGGGTGTGTTTGTGAACACACTGCTGGGTGATATTAACATTTAAATCATTGATCTGAGCATTGGTTTCCCCAAAGAGAGTGGCCCTATCCAATCAGCTAAAGGCATGAACAAGACATAAAGGCCAATTCTTCCATGAGTAGGAGGAAATTCCTGAATACAAAGCTGAGACATCAGTCTTTTCCTGGCTCTGGATTCAACTGAAAATTCAGCTGTTCTTGGGTGTTGAAATCTACTGGCTTTCAGGCTTGAACTCATACCTTGAGTTCTTGTTCTCAGGCCTTGGTCCTCAAACTATAACTACATGTTGGTTTTACTGGATTTTTAACTTTTTGACTATAGGTCTCAGGATGTCTCACCCTCCATAATCATGTGAGCCAACCCCTTATAATAAATTTCTTTATATATGCACTATATATATATTTATTTATAAACATATATAAATACACATACATATAGATAGATAGCAGAAACTATTGGCTGTGTCTGGAGAGCCCTGACTAATGCAGATTCCTTCAACAAACATTAATTAACCATTAAATCTGTTCACACACTGCCTTAAACATATCTCCTGAGTGCTTGTGTTAGGATCTGGAGAAACAAACAAATAAATGCCATCTTCTCTGCTCACAAAGGATATTATAAAACAAGTCAAGGCCACAGAACTTACATGTAGAATATAAGGAACCCCCTGTAGCACGTGCTGAACGTCAAACAAGTAAAACTCGCAGTAAATACTGTTAGAATCTTGAGGGAATATTGCTCACTTCATGGATAGGGAGGCCATCCATCGCACTTTAGCAGGGACAGTCAAGTTTATGCCTGTTGTCTCAGCCCTATTATTTATTGCCCTATTTCACTCTCAACAGTATTCTAGTTAGACAATAAACTATGAGGTCACCTTACTCACAGATGGGATGGAAGAAAAGCTGTCTTTAAAAGGTGAATTGTGGACCATGTCTTAAAAGAAGTAACAGACATGAATCACTGATTCAGCATTGTGAAATGTGTCTTTTATTATTTCCTTAAAATTTTCAGCTATCTGTTGCTTCAATCCCACTGTCTGCCTTCATTCTAGAAAGTCCTCTGAGAAAATAAGACATATTTTACAGGAAGGGAACAGAATATTTCACTGATGTCTCAGTTCTCTTTCTCTAGGAGGATGGCAGGCAGTTCAAGTTCAGCATTACTCGGCCAGTGTGTTTGGTAGGGAGGCAGGGGGTCCCATAAGCGCTTTCATTTTTACAGTTGCTGAAGCAATTACTAGTTAGGAATTAATATTAACCAGAGTAAATTAGGTAAAAAGTCACTTCCATTCACTCAAAATAATTGCCTGCTAAATTAAAATTGGCTCACATTTGAGGAAATAATGTAAAAATGTCTTCAGTGGATATATTTGAATACTTATCAACACAGATGAAAAGGGGACGCATTTGGGGAATGCTAATATAACATTTAAGTATGTTTTACATGAAAATCATGTTCAACTTTTCAGAGCAAGATAAAGATCCAACCTTTGGCAAATAATGCCACATCCTCTGCTAGAATTTACTCTGCCTATGATAGTGCTCAATAGAAGCGGACTTGGAATAAAAGATGAGCAGTGGACTTAGGTACAAGTTTCATAATGGAAAGTGATGTATTGTAGTCTTCATGATAACACATATAAATTAAAAATTTAGAATATATGCTTTCACAGTGAAAAGTCCACACCATCTCCCAGATTGGTAGATGCCAATTTTTGAAT
Source organism: Bos indicus (assembly GCF_029378745.1). Taxonomy (NCBI): domain Eukaryota; kingdom Metazoa; phylum Chordata; class Mammalia; order Artiodactyla; family Bovidae; genus Bos; species Bos indicus. Next base: position 65,862,258 of record NC_091765.1, on the reverse strand, counting down.
GTGAACACTTTGAGAACAAATGCCATAGAATATTTATTTTGTTATCTCTCATACATAATAGAGTGCCTGCTATATACTAACTAGGTAGTTAAAAACTGCTTGTTGAATTACTTTGACTCAACTAAACATTTTTTGGGGGGGCGGGGGTTAGGGAGCTCCCTTGGTAGCTCAACTGGTACAAAATCTGCCTGCAGTGCAGGAGACCCCAGTTCAATTCCTGGGTTGGGAAGATCCCTTGGAGGAGGGCATGGCAACCCACTCTAGTATTCTGGCCTGGAGAATTCCCATGGACAAAGGAGCCTCGCAGGCTACAGTCCAGGGGTCGCAAAGAGTCAGACATGACTAAGTGCACAACACAAGCCATTTTTACATTATTAAAAGCAGAGACATTACTTTGCCAACAAATGTCCATCTAGTCAAGGCTATGGTTTTTCCAGTGGTCATGTATGGATGTGAGAGTTGGACTGTGAAGAAGGCTGAGCACCGAAGAATTGATGCTTTTGAACTGTGGTGTTGGAGAAGACTCTTGAGAGTCCCTTAGACTGCAAGGAGATCCAACCAATCCATTCTAAAGGAGATCAGCCCTGGGATTTCTTTGGAAGGAATGATGCTAAAGCTGAAACTCCAGTACTTTGGGCACCTCATGCGAAGAGTTGACTCATTGGAAAAGACTCTGATGCTGGGAGGGATTGGGGGCAGGAGGAGAAGGGGACAACAGAGGATGAGATGGCTGGATGGCATCACTGACTCGATGGACGTGAGTCTGAGTGAACTCCAGGAGTTGGTGATGGACAGGGAGGCCTGGCATGCTGTGATTCATGGGGTCGCAAAGAGTCAGACACAACTGAGCGACTGAACTGAACTGAACTGAAACTATGCACAAAAATAGGTATAAGTAGCAATTGGGTTTTAAAATAGATTTCTCTCTCGATATATATATATTTGATATCAGGGCATATGAATTATACTTTTGAATCATATACTTACTAATCATATACTTATGATCACCAAATGCATACCCAGAAGTGAATTAGGACACATTTAGTAAAATTCTTAGAGAATAATCTATCCTGGCTTCTTTTGTTTATTTTGCTGTGTAAAAATTAACATACAGATGAAAATACATATTTCTCCTTTCTAAATTCATCTGTCATTCTGGCATATTTCAACCATATTTCAATTCTTAAGACTGGTCTTCAAACAGTCTTTTGTTTAAATATTAAGCTTTACTCATTTCTTCTATGTCAGGTATACAAAGAGACACTTCCCATTAAATAATTTCTTTAAGAAATCTATTTTAAGTTTCCAGTTTCTTATGTGTATAATCATCAATTTAAACATTTATTCATAGGAAAATAATTCTGTTTGAGTTTTTAAATGAATAAACATGAAGAGCAAGAGAATTTTCAAAATCTTATTGTTTTGACAGTACCAGATAGGTGTTCACTCCAAGGCTAAAGAAAACTTAATGCTTTAGCAATATAGCTTTCACTTTGAATCACAATATTTTCTAATCGACTTGAAAATATAATGAGCTTAATTTCTATAACCCAACCATGGCATAAGCTACAGTTTATTATTCTTCCATTGTGACACTTTTATTGTATAAACAACTTGTATGTACCTTAGGAAAAGAATAATTTACAGGATTTTTAAGAAATATGTAATCCTTTTAAACTATAGTCTTTGTACACGAATCTTTAAGGGAATGCTTTTCCTGGTTAAATGAATATTCTGCTCAATACTAAGTTGCTTTATGTTCCCACATGGACCACCAATTTCAATGACTTAGAAATCGATGAAATATAAAGAGTAAAAGATTCTGAATGTTTTGGGTATCAAAGCACACTGAACGGAAATTAAAATGAACATTAAAAGGTTCTATAAAAACACATCCTATTTATTTCTCATTGCTTATATTCTTGAAAAGTTGACTTTCTGTACTTCAACCATCAATGTGGATATTTTTGTTTTAGTCTTTCCCTCTAATACTGATGTCTTGCAGCATTCTCAGCTCCTCCAAGAACTTGATCCAAACCTCAGTATTTCAAATTCTGAACATTTTCCTTCTTTCTCCTTGGATATAAAATGGGGATAATATGCCCATATGGCCATGCAGATGAGAGAACGTATTGGGAAAATACAGTAGAGAGTTGGTGGTCACATGTGAGCTTGCTTGTCCTGCCTGAATAGGGTTATGACTATTCAGTTTCCTCTGACTGTCACCATGTAGAAAAGTGGACTTCTGTTGTAATATAATCAATTTTTCAAAAGAAGCCACAGAATGAAATTTTATGTAAAAATTTTCAAGTAATAAATATTCTCCACTAACATTCCTTTCTTTTTATCTTAGTTGTAAAGCTAAAAAATTACATTGAAGGCAAAATACACTGCCAGTCTGAGTTATCTATTTCATATCCACACTTATATACTTCCTCAGAGTTCTAGTGTCTGAGATACTGTATCTTATGTTAGCGTTTAAGTTATAAGATGAACCCAACTTTCATGGCTTTAATAATCTTAATCAATGATTGCCTATACACCTTGATAGAAAATGGAATCATATATATTCAATTATTTATTGAACAGAAATATTCTGCAGCCTGAATAATACTAATTTGAAAATTTTGCAAGTAAATTATTCATATCATGTTCTCAGATATTAGTCAACCTCTAAGAATTAGTGCAAATCATTTTCTCATTTTGATTGTGTTTATTTTTTATTTTGGGGAGATTTAGAAGATGAAGGTTACTAAAGCCACAGTAAATTTCAAGAATAGGGTTTCCCTGGTGGTCCAGTGGTTAAGAATCCATCTGTCAATTCAGGGGACATGGGTTCAAGCTCTGGTCTGGGACGATTGCACATGCCTCAGGGCAACTAAGCCCATGCACCCCAAGTACTAAGCCTACACTCTAGAGCCCGTACTCCACAACGAGAGAAGCTATTGCAATAAGAAGCCTACACACGGCAACTAGACGGTAGCCCCCCACTCACCATAATTAGAAAAAGCCCATGAGTGGCAATGAAACCCAGTGCAGCCATGCTAACAAACTAAATACATAATGTTAAAAAACTAAAATAAACATTTACAAAAAGAATCTTTATAATGTTGACTTTTAACTACCCTTTTGCCATCAAATTATTTGCATAATTAACAATGGATATGCATGATAGTATATTATTTAAACACACTTAAAATAATAATTTTGGATCATATTTCCTGGTGGTCCAGTGGTTAGGACTACATGCTCTCACTGCCGAGTGCCTGGGTTCAGGGTTTCAATCCCTGGGCTCAAAGCTAAAATCCCACAAACTACACAGTGTGGCCAAAAGAAAAAGCAAGAAATTGTTTACATCAATTTAAGACAGCATCTAATTGTAAGCAAGGAAGATAAATTGCATTAAAATTTATACTAATTGAATAAGACAATTTGACTCATATTTATTGAATTGAATATTTATTTCCATTTTTCTTTGTGCTAAGAAACATATTTAAAGCAACTGTTTTCCTCTTTTTTTTGGAATCTAGCTTTAGCTGATTTTATATGTCTTAAAGTATATATAAAGAATTGGTTTTGTTTCTTTTAGTATTTAAATCCTTACAAGCTTTTTAAATTGAAATAAGTCATAAGGTGAGATGTAACTGAAAGTTGCTAATGGTGGTTTTGAAAGAATGAAATGTGCTTGGCTTAGAATCATTTTGGTGGCCTAGACAAGATTGTTATCTTGAAATTATCTTCTCAAATTAAATTCCCTAAGATCAGCCTTCCCTGGTAGCTCAGTTGTTAAAGAATCTGCCTGCAATGCAGATGACCTCAGTTCAATTCCTGGGTGGGGAAGAGCCCTTGGAGTATTTTTGGTCTTCCCTGGTGGCTCAGACAGTAAAGACTCTGTCTGCAATGTGGGAGACCTGGGTTTCATCCCTGGGTTGGGATGATCCCCTTTAGGAGGGCATGGCAAGCCACTCTAGTATTCTTGCCTGTAGAATCCCCATAAACAGAGGTGCCTGGTGGGCTACAGTTCATGGGGTCGCAAAGAGTCAGACATGACTGAGCAACTAAACAGAGCACAGAGCAAGATCAGATTGTAGTTCAGTTGTGAAGTCGTGTTCCACCCTTCGCAACTGCATGGATTATAGCATGCCAGGCTTCCCTGTCCCTCATCATCTCCTGGAGTTTGCCCAAGTTCGTGTCCTTTGCACTGATGATGCCATTCAACCATCTCATCCTCTGTCACTCTCCCATCAGGGTCTTTTCCAATGAGCTGGCTCTTCGCATCAGGTGGCCAAAGTATTGGAGCTTCAGCCTCAGCATCAGTCCTTCCAATGAATAGTCAGGACTGATTTCCTTTAGGATAGACTGGTTGGATCTTCTTGCAGTCCAAGGGACTCTCAAGAGTCTTCTCTAACACCACAGTTTGAAAGCATCAACTCTTCAGATAAAAATTATTAAAAAGAAGCCTAGCACATTGAGGAATAAAATGGATACATGGTTCAGTATTCTTGAGTTATCTTATAATTATTTATTATTTTGGCATTTATTTTTACATTGCTATTCTATAATGCAGTGATTACTGAAAAAATTTAAGTTCATTTCCTGATTCATTAATCTTTTAAGGTATTTTATTATTCAAAGCTTTGACATTGAATAAAACTATTATATCTTCTAATAAAATATAATGTTCTATTTTCTTTGACTATTTATTTGGTATTCAGATGGTCTAAATCTAATTTATAAAGAAATCAGAAAATTATGCATTAAAATGGAATCTAAGATCTCTAATGTTCTTCCCAAGAGAGGAATCTTTTCATCTGTGTAACTGATGAATAATTACCCAAGCTACAGTATAAAATCTTCAAGGACAGGTTTTCCGTGTGTGCATGTTAAGTTGCTTCAGTTGTTTCTGACTCTTTGTGACCCTCTGGACTGTGGCCTGCTAGGCCCCTCTGTCCATAGGCTTCTCCAGGCAAGAATACTGGAATGGGTTGCCACACCCTCTTCCAAGCATTTTCCTCCCCAGGGATCACACCCAGGTCTCTGTTCTGCATTGGCAGGCAGGTTCTTTACACTAGCTCCACCTGGGAAGCCCTGTGTTTTCTACCTACATCAAAATTTAATCTTTTGAAAGTTTTCTACATTCTGAAATGTGTGTCATCAACATACAGTAAACTGTTCAGGGGACACACCATGGTTGATTTGATCTTATACCTCCAAAATCTATTTCTGGCCCATAATGGTAGTCCAATAAAATGTATGCAAGTAAATTGAGTTGAATATCCTAATATTACTTGTTAAGAGTTGTCAGGTTTTATCTCTTGGAGCAAATATGCACATTTTCTGCAGGTCCTCTAATGGTGTGGAAAAGGCTTGCAGTTTCTGCTTTATTCTTAAGTGTATTTGAAATTCCAGCCTGTTCTTGACTGATGTCAAGTTAGGACACTTATTGATCAAATTTTAATGCCATTTTAAATGGCATTAATGACATTTATTAATGTCAGTGTAAGTCCTGACATATTGCATTGTTATGTTCATTTTAGATACAGTATTTGGGCACGTTGTGTGTCTTCCAGCCCCAGCTCTCAGAGACAGAGGAAGCATATAGTTATTGGCAGGAAGCTTGCAAATATCAGAACATAGTCTAGAAAAACTGTTCATGAAAATATTTAAATTTAATTTAAATTATCAGCTTAACTGTTTTTGCCCATGAAATAATGCTTTCTCATTGTAGAAGGGAAATATTTTTATTGAATACAAAGCATGTTGAATCCTGAGAGACTCCTGGCTCAAATCCTTGTATAGTTTCTAGAGAAGGAAAAAAGAATAGGTTAGTAAAAATATTTCAACTGAGGCTTTTGAAGAAAATCCCTAGCAGAATAAAATTCTTTATCTGGGCCAAGTGAATAAAGTACTAATAAACTGATAGACAGAATGATGCACTCACAGATTATTATTTAGGAGAAGAATTTAGGCCAAAGAGTAAAAGGATGGTTCATATATAATTTTCAATACATAAAAAGAAGTAAATGTGTTTTGAGTGTGTGTTTGTTCCAGTGCTAGAGATATTATTCAAACTGCTTTGGGAATTATGCTATACAGAAAAATGTGTACTAGATGGCAGTCTAAGAACCCTTTTCATTTATGTCTCAAGCTAATTTTTGGATTCCAATCCATGAGTGGGGGAAAGAAGAATGTATAACACATTATTTTACCAAATAAATGCTTTTATTATTACATAAGCATAATGTTTAATAATTAAACAAATGAGTTGTGATTCAACTTTAAAATGTCATAATGTATCTTTTATTGGTACATTATCCAGAACTGTAGCTGCATCTTGATGCAGAAATACCCTGTGAGACACGTTGACCCAAGTTAAAACTGTGTTTATAAAATCTATGGTCCCTCTGCCTTTATACAATTCCTCGTTGCTTGTCCTCAACATCTTTTTTTTTTTTTTTTTTTTAAGCAATGACCAAGTGAAATTAGAAGCAAAGCACATCAATATTTTAGAACTTTCAGGAACTTCAGGACTCTGAGAATGCAGGTACAATCAAGTTGCAGCCACATCTTAGATTATTAGTGAGTGTTTGAGTTATGTATGTGGATTTACGCTGTTCTTAAAGCTGGATAACTTTATTCTTAAAATCTTATGTTTATTGCCGTTCCCCATTTCCAGATTGGTGCAGAATTTTTTATTTTCATTTTCTTTGTATATTTGCCCACATAGTGGCTCAGACAGTAAAAAATCCGCCTGTAGTGCAAGAGACTCAGATTTGATCCCTGGGTCGGGAAGATCCCCCTGGAGAAGGGAATGGCTACCCACTCCAGTATTCTTGCCTGGAGAATTCCACGAACAGAGAAGCCTGGCAGGCTGCAGTCCACGGGGTCACAAAGAGTAGGCCATGGCTGAGCAAATAACACTTTCTTTGTATTAATATATTTGCCTTCCATTCAGGTTCTGTGTCTTTACCTGAATGCTATGCAGAGACAAAACATATTTAAATTAAAAGCCAAAAGTATACCTTTGGAGGGGGCTTCCCTTGTAGAGCAGTTGGTAATGAATCTGTCTGCAATGCAGGAGAATCCCATGGACAGAGGAGCCTGGCAGGCTATAGTCCATGGGGTTGCAAAGAGTCCAACATGACTTAGCGACTAAACCATCACATACCTTTAGAATTTTAGTTTGCTTTCACTATATTTGATCACAATCTTGTTTTGTTTTGTTTTGTTTTTGTCATTTTTACAGAAGATATTTGTGAGTGCTGAAATTTTTTCCTCATAGGTAATTCAAGCTGACTGTTTAAATTCAATCTGCATACTTGGTTCAAAAACTTTTGAAAAGCGACAGACAGCCCCTCTGGTTCTATTTGCATAAGCTCCAAAGTTCTAAGATGTGAGGCAGTTGGTGACTCTGGAAACTGAGCACCTTAGGCTAACAGAGTGGCTGAGGAATTTAGGGGGAATGACAGATATTTAAGCTTGGCTCTGAGAAGGCAGTAAAAGTACTAGCTAATACATTTTTGGAACTAACTAAATGCCAACTGTTGCAATAAACTCATTACATGCATTATTTCATTTAACTTTTCATCATTTGTGGTAGGTAGTACTACTAATATCACTTTATAAAATCAATAAACTTTGCTCAGCTTGGTTAAGCTATGGCCAAACATCATAGAAAAAGTAAGTTCTGAAGCCAAAGCACAAATCCAGGTATCTAGTCCACTCCACAGATTTTTACCTGAAAAAGTATACCCAAAAAATTTAACTGAAAAAATGCTATAGTCCAAATGACAGGATTCAACGAGCTCTGAAGTTCTAGGTAGAGGTGCTTGAAATCAGTTAAAGTGTCATCACTGTGGTTTCTGATAGAACATTGTCAAAAAAGGTCCAGAGATTTACATTCATTGAAGCTACAGTGTCTCATCCTAGGGACCAGGACTAGTAAGAATTAAGCAGATTGACTGAACAATCAGTTGACAATTTTCAGAAAGAAACAGAAATGCATGTCAGGCACTGAGGAAGCAATCCATGCAAGTATATAGAGCTACCATAAATACTAATACAATTTGTACAACTAATGACTACTTAGAAGACCCCACAGGCAATCTCTGGAGCAGGTTTTCATACTCTGTGCACACATTTTAAAGAGAGAAATAGCAATAGTGCCACAGACCTTTTAAAACAAGTGTATCACAATCGCACTCCCTGCTTCCCACTTTAGAGGCAACCATTTGCAACTCTTACTCTTATTACCTCTGCTGCTGCTGCTAAGTCGCTTCAGTTGTGTCCAACTCTGTGCGACCCCATAGATGGCAGCCCACCAGGCTCCTCCATCCATGGGATTTTCCCGGCAAGAGTACTGGAGTGGGGTACCACTGCTTTCTCCATTAGTATTACCTCTACATCTCTACTGTTTTTGAATTTTTCTTTTTTTGGCTTTATCAATTTACTTCCTAATATGGAAGAGGAAGATTGACTCTTTTTTATGCATAACCCTATCAACCCTTCACACTCTTTCTATCTCCCCATGTTGCCATTATCCTTCTATTCTAATTTTATTAAGATGAATATTTAATATTCATATTATTATAACTATTATGATTATATGACTGCCTTCCCAAGTGAACCCTATAGCATGCCTTGAGTACTTTTCATTCTTGGGCATGTTTATTTTTCTTAGAGTTAATAATTGCCCTTTTAAAATGTTTAGTTTTCCAAACACATCAGAACCAGGTTTGATTCCTGGGTTGGGAAGAGTCCCTGGAGAAGGAAATGGCAACCCACTCCAGTATTCTTGCCTGAGAAATCCCATGGACAGAAGAGCTTGGCAAGCTACAGTCCATGGAGTTGCAAGAGTCAGACCCGACTTAGCAACTAAACCACACACACACTTATTTAGCCCCAATTTGTTCCCTAATTTTACAGACACCTCTCACATCATTTGAGGGCTTCCCAGGCTCAGTGGGTAAAGAATCTGCCTGCAATGCAGGAGATTTATCTCAAAATCTCTGATGAGAGGAACCTGGTGGGCTACCGTCCACAGGGTCACAAAGAGTCGAACACAACTGAAGCGACTAAGTGTGTATGCACGCATATCAAATAGTCACAGGTTTTCTATGAGTGAGTGAAAGTTGCTCCATGTCCGACTCTTTGTGATCCCACGAACTATACGGTCCATGGAATTCTCCAGGCCAGAACACTGGAGTGGGTAGCCTTTCCCTTCTCCAAGGCATCTTCCCAACCCAGGGATCAAACCAAGGTTTCCCAAGTTGCAGGCAGATTCTTTACCAGCTGAGCCATAAGGGAAGCCCAAGAATACTGGAGTGTATAGCCTATCCCTTCACCAGGGGTTCTTCCTGACCCAGGAATCAAACCAGGGTCTCCTGCATTGCAGGCAGATTCTTTACCAACTGAGCTATCAGGGAAGCCCTAGTTTTTCTATAAATTTCACAATTTTTGAAGAAATTCTTTCTGGAAGTTTCTTGTTCCAACCTAGGTTGGTTCATCCCTAGATTTGATGGTTTTTATATTGATATCTCCCCACACCATCACACTAAAAGTTCTGTTAATCTCTCTCAATTTGGATCTCCAGTTTCCTGGATCCTATTTGTCCATATTTCTGTTTTCCATCCTGATTTTGCTGAATCAGTACCCAGGAGCTTCCTAAGCATGGAGTCACACTTTCTAATTCATAAGAATGAAAATATCTTTGTGTGTTTGTGTTTTTGGTGGTCACGCATAATCACTTGACTCCTTATAGGATTGTAAGTGGGAAAACATTTTTCGCTGAGTCTTTTAAGACATTCCTCCATTGTTTTCTAGGCCTCAGTATTGTTGTTGAGAAATCTGTCTTCACATGAGGCCTTCTACCTCTCTCAGAAATCCCATGGAGTCTCTTTTTTTATTCTGCTTTCTAAAATTTCAGTGTGGGGTACATTGCTGAGAAGAACTGCTGCACTATAAAAGCCCAGGGCACCATTGCAAAAGGCACATGTCAAAGGAAGTTTATTCATATTATCAGTGACACTTGCCCCTAAAGTTGTGCCGTTTACAACCTGTGTGACCGTATAAGACAGTCCTATTGATTTTGACTATATTCAGCTATTGCGCTGGGCACTAGGGGAGTATTTCAATGTGGAATCATGACTCTGAGACCTACAACATTTTTCTTGAATTATTTTGCCCTTTTCTTCCTCTCTCTCCATTTCTATGCTGTCCTTTTTGAATCACCTATTATTTGGATGTTAAAAACCCCACATTGGTCCTCTAGTTTATTATTGTAAAAATTTACTATTTTTTATCTAATTATTCTACTTCCTGGGAAGTTTCCTCAGCTTTATCTCCCATTTATATTACTGATGTTTTCATTTCTAACATCATATATCTATTTTCCAAAGACTCATTTATTTGTTCTCTGAATGTTTCTTTTTTTCAATATATTCATATTCCTCTTATTTCTCTGATAGTATCTATCCAGTTGCGTGTGTATATGTGTGTGTGTGTGTGATTTTCGTCTCTCTTTGCAGTCTATTTTCTTTGTTACTTATTTCTATTCATCTTGGCTTTTATCTTTCATAATAGAGGTATGCTTCAAACGTCTGTTCATTTTTGACAGTAGACTCATATTTAAAAGAGGGGCACTAAAAATCCAATTGGATTCTCTATGCATATGGAATAGACTATGGGCTTCCCTGTGGGGTAATCTGCCAATGCTGCTCCCTAGGCAAATTCTTCAGAACTTTTCTGTGGGCTGGCCAGACTTTCAGGAAAACTCAAGTAGCTTGCAGTACAAAATTACAACTTTCAATTCTGAGATTCTGCTGAGATAATAGGGCTTCTTCCCTTGTGGCTCAGATGGTAAAGAATCTGCCTGCAATGCAGAAGACCTGGGTTTGATCCCTGGGTTGGAATGATCCCCTGCAGGATGGCATAGCAACCCACTCGAGCATTCTTGCCTGGAGAATCCCCATGGACAGAAGGGCCTGGGGCTACAATCCGTGGGGTGGCAAATATATTTAGTGTCTAAATTTCCCCTCAATTTTCTCACTTTTTAGTATAATACTCTGAACTTCAACTCAGATCAGAGATATTCTAATTTTCCCTCTCATATTAATGAACCAACATTCATCTGCCTAGCTGGTATACATGTGAGGAAGGGAGGCAGCAAGTTCTCAGCTTTGCAGATGAAAGGAGGTGACCTGGAGATTAGTCTTTTGACTGATCTTCCTGCTTTTATTCTACCACTTTTATTCCAACTTCCATAAGTACCCAATAATACCAATTCCTGAGTCATTGTTTCCTCAGAATGCACTGGGTCATCCTAGGTATTCTCAGATTTCATTGTTAGAATTTTTTAGATTAGGATTTGGTTTTCTTGGATCTTTGAAATCACTTACTGCTTTTTCCATATGGCTTCAACTTCCAATATGTTTCTCTCTTTGTTCTTTGGGTTTATTCCCTTTTTAAACCATCTATCCTTAAAATGGAATTTCAAAAAGTAGGGGATATATCTCTTGTGTTGCCTTAGTCATCTTGAATGAGGTGTCACATAGTTCTATTCTTTTAACTTACTGTATTTAAGTAACACTTAAACTGTGTCTTATTTTCCATTAACCGGGAATATATTTTATATTACATGTTAAAACTATATTTAAAGTATTATAAGCATTACTTATATAAGTTATCTTGATTTATCTATCACAAGTAATATTTCCTTTTTTATAACTTCCATATCTCTCTTGATCTTTTTCCTTTCTTTATGCATATTGTATACCTTTCCATTAGAATTTTTGAATTTTTATCATATTTAATTTAAAGTCCATCTGGTCCATCTCTGTGTCCATTTCCATTGACTGTTTCCTCTCTTGATCATGAATCACATGGTACATGTGATCCTTTAGTTGATGTTGTTACTGCTGCTCTTTGCTTTATTTTGCTAGGAATGGAACAGACATAAATAACTTCTCTCCTATAAAGGGCTTGGTACATTTTGGAATTTATTTCATTCAGAGTTCTTTGTGTTGTCAGTTCTTCAAAGAAATTTTTGAAAATTATAATTTTGTAGCATTTGTCTCTTGAGACTTTTACCATTCAAATGGTGGCATGAAGCTTATAAATTATTTGGAAACAGTGAACTTTGAATGCAACATGTTTCACCTACAGACAGATAAATATACTTTCACACTGAAAGGTGGCCATGCCTGTAGCCTTTGTAACTTCTGAGGTAGGATGGGATAAAGTAGACAAACAGATCACTGTGAGATTAGCATCCCATAGTAGCAACATGAATGCCCATAGTAATTTGAAAAACTAATGTTATAGTGGAAGTGCAGGTTGTCAAACAGCTTGACAGAGAGGATTTGCCATTAGAGATGCAAGCAGTCTGTGCTTCTGTTCATATTCACAAAGGTTTGCTTAAAGTTTCCAGTATTACTAACAGCAGTTAGAACTCTCAATTTCATGGAGTTCTTAAGTATCAAAGAACTGATGTTGATTTGAATCACATACAGAAAAATTTTTTTAAGATGATAAAATTCTATGTGTATTTATTTTATAAAATAGCACTTTAATATTGAAAATTCTGACTTTGAAAAAAATTACAGCATTTGTGAATCATCTGTATATCAGTCTTCTATCACAGCTCAAATAATGGCCTTCTAAGCTCTTTTCAAATGCATCAGCAATATATGTGAAACTGGAATTAAAATGAGAGAACTTATCATAATTACATACTTCAGCTAGTTCAGTGAGCAGAAATTGTTGGCACCATCTTGCTACATTTTTCCAAACTGAAGCTGCCATGTTTTGTATTATGAGCAGTTCAGCAGCTTTGTGCATCTGTACCTCCCCTCCAATTTAATTAGACTGTCTGTTGCAGACAAATCAGACTGTGGCTTCCTTTTTTTCCACCCAACTGCTATAAATGCCAAGTCAAAATATGAATAAGAGGAAAACAAGATGTTCTACAAACACATGCCACTTTATTGGGCAAAAACATAATAGGAGGATCTGCTCACATTCTCCATGAGAGATGAGAGAAGTGAGGCCCAGAGAATGAGGCTATAAAAGGGTCAGACTGATGCTATTGTCTTTGTCGGCTTCAATGGAGCAGGAACTTGCTTCTTCCCCCAGTGTAATCTGGCTTTGACACTGCAGCCAACACAGATTTATGATTACACATTCTCCTATCATGAAGGGAGTGAGAATCACAGCAGAGGAAACACGAGAGTCAAATAAACTGGAGTTCCATGTAGGAATTTACAGTCTTATATGCTTTCACATTCTTGCGGATCGTTTGAACCATTATGCCCTCATAGGTCACTATAATGTCACGTTTTAGAAATCTGTAATAAGGCTGAAAAATAGTTGCTTTTACATAGGAGAATGTTATCTACAGGCAGCCGTTAGTTATATTATGTGGGAGATAAGAGCTGAGTTCTATGGGATGTGTTTCTGCAGATTATTGCCCCAGTTAAACAGTGAGCCATAGGAAGCACTCAGTCCTAACAGTAAGTGTAACAGCAGGAGTAAAGGTAAAGCAATGGAGTGAAAAAACTCAACAGGTGAGTAAAATGTAGGGGTATGTATCAGAGCAGATAGGTGACTGGGGGCCAGGACGTAGTCACAGTTGTGAGCACAGTATAAATCAGATCAAATCAGATCAGATCAGTCACTCAGTCGTGTCCAACTCTTTGCGACCCATGAATCGCAGCACGCCAGGCCTCCCTGTCCATCACCAACTCCCAGAGTTCACTCAGACTCATGTCCATTGAGTCAGCGATGCTATCCAGCCATCTCATCCTCTATCGTCCCCTTCTCCTCCTGCCCCCAATCCCTCCCAGCATCAGAGTCTTTTCCAATGAGTCAACTCTTCACATGAGGTGGCCAAAGTACTGGAGTTTCAGCTTTAGCATCATTCAGTATAAATAAATATACATCATAAAGTATAAATAAGGTCAAGCAAATAAAATTTCAAGGCTGCAGGATGGGTTGGAAAGCAAAAGGCTCTTAATTACTGGGCTTCCGTGGTGGCTCAGATAGTAAAGAGTCTGCAGTGCGGGAGACCCAGATTCAATCACTGGTCAGGAAGATCCCCTGGAGAAGATATTGGCTACCCACTCCAGTATTCTTGCCTGGAGAATTCCATGGACAGAGGAACCTGGCAGGCTATAGTCCATGGGGTTAGAAAGAGTTGGACAAGACAGAGTGTCTAACACTTTTATTTTCACTAGAGAACAGTCATATGAGAATCATGAATACAGTTCTGAAGTAAATCAGCCTGAAAAAAGATTTACATTTCCACTGGACTTTATTAAGAAAACCAGAAAACATGAGTCCTTTTTAAGGCCTTGAAGCTACACTTGACTACCAAATTATCCCACTGATTTCTTGAAATTATTTTTTTCTAATAATTATGGTGTATTGCATGAAATGATCCAAATTTTTCTTATTTAATTTTCCATCATGTTGATAAAATTTTTTATTGAAAATGAAGTTTCAATTTGCATCCATGGGAGGAAATGTAGATAATTTGTTTATCTTGAAAATTGTTATCTTTAGTTTGGCTTTATGCACTTAGCAGGTGAACTATTTGGACCTGTTTGCTATTTCTTCTTGGTAAATTTCTTATCACCAAACAACATGGTGTATGTGTGTGTGAAGTCGTTTCAGTCGTGTCCAGCTCTTTGCAACCCTATGGACTGTAGCCCACCAGGCTCCACAGTCCACAGGATACTCCAGGCAAGAATACCGGAGTGGACTGTCATGCCCTTCTTCAGGGGATCTTACCAACCCAGGGACTGAACCCATGTCTGTTACGTCTCCTGCCTTGGGCAGGTGGGTTCTCTGTGGGAAGCCCCAAACAACATGGTACTTTCTCTTATAAATCTTTCTAACTCCCAAAGAGTCAGTTATTTTGTATTAACTTTTGCATGTAATTCTTCACAGGCACTATTATTTCCCAGAGTCCATTCACATTAAGCTTTGTGATGCCAGTATGCTTCTGAGTTAATGTGATGAAGGTAGATGTCTGAATGGCTGCTGGCATCTTGAGGACTGAAAATTGCACACCCCAAGCACAATTTATAAGATAGATCTTTTCTCCACTATGCAGGCTGTTCTCCTGTGCAGAGAAAGTATCTTCTACATTACCTTTTCATCTCATTCCTCCATCAATCAATATAACGGACTCATGGTGAGTGTCATGAGGGAAAGAAAGGAAGAGCTTTTGACATTTATATTTGGAAATTTCCTCTTATTTTCTGATTTTTATTCTATGAATATTGGCTTCTTATTACAAGCAACTCCTGGAAATACAGTAACATAAACAGCAACTTTGTTGTTGCTATTCATTACTTCAGTCCTGTAGGACTCCTTGCAACCACATGGACTGCAGCACATGAGGCTTCCCTGTTCTTCACCCTCTCCCAAAGTTTGCTTCAATTCATGTCCATTGGGTCGGCTATTCCCATTATTGTGGAAACGTGTTCAAATTAAAACCATTTGTATCTTGCTTATATATGTCAAAATATGAGTCTATACTCATAAACAATTCATTGTCAGTTAAGTAAAGGTAAAACTGTGTAACTTGACTAAATAATTATATCCACTTGATTTGCATCATATAGAAAGTTATCAAAATTTTTTGGGTCAAAGTGCAAGCAGAGTGCTACCTTTGATCCCACTCTAAGCTAAGGAAATGTAAATGTTTGAGAATAAATTGTATACTGGGAAGGATTCTTCTCACTTAAAAGATGAAAGGGAGTAAAGTATCAATAATTTAGCCTAAGTACCCTCCCTTTGGAGGTTCCCTGATAGCTCAGTTGGTAAAGAATCCTCCTATAATGCGTGAGATCCCAGTTCAATTCCTGGGTTGGGAAGATCCCCTGGTAGGCTACCCACACCAGTATTCTTGGGCTTCGTTTGTGGCTTAGCTGGTAAAAAATCCACCTGCAATGTGGGAGACCTGGGTTTGATCCCTGGGTTGGGAAGATCCCCTGGAAAAGGAAAAGGCTACCCACTCCAGTATTCTGGCCTGGAAACTTGCATGAACTGTATACTCCATGGGATCACAGAGTCGGACACAACTGAGTGACTTTCACACACACACACACACACACACACACACACACACACACCCTTCCTTTAAAATGTCCCTTTCAGTTTCCCTTAGTGGAGTGTATTGAAATAATTCTTGCAGGCATTTATACTGGGAAAATAGTAGTTGTTAAGTTAGTCTTTGTGGAACAAATGAATCGATAAATCTAAAACAGAAGGACCACTGGGAGACTTAAGACATGTTATTTTTTCTCTGTATAAAGCATATAAATAGTTTCTATTATTTTCAATTTCCTAGTAGAGGGCTTTGTAAATTACAAAGCTGTTGAGACTTAAAACCAATTAAAGTGAAGTATCAGAGATTCTTTCCATCATTAAAACTGTGATAACAAATGCCAATCCCTTTCTTTCAGTTCAGTTCAGTCGCTCAGTCATGTCCGACTCTTTGTGAGCCCATAGACTGCAGCACACCAGGCTTCTCTGTCTGTCATCAACTCCCGGGAGTTGCTCAAACTCATGTCCATCAAATCAGTGATGATATCCAACCATCTCAACCTCTGTCATCCCTTTCTCCTATTGCCTTCAATCTTTCCTATCATCAGGGTCTTTTCCAATAAGTCAGTTCTTCGCATCACGTGGCCAAAGTATTGGAGTTTCAGTTTCAGCATTAGTCCTTACAATGAATATTCAGGGATGTTTTCCTTTAGGATTGACTGGTTTGATCTCCTTGGAGAGTCTCCAAGGGACTCTCAAGAGTCTTCTCCAACACCACAGTTCAAAGGCATCAATTCTTTGGCATTCAGCTTTCTTTACAGCCCAGCTCTCACATCCATACATGACTATTGGAAAAACCATAGCTTTAACTCAATTGACCTCTGTTGGTGAAGAAATGTCTCTGCTTTTTAATATGCTATCTAGGTTTGTTATAGCTTTTTTTCCAAGGAGCAAGCATCTTTTAATTTCAAGGCTGCAGTCACCATATGCAGTGATTTGGAGCCCAAGACAATAAAGTCTGTCACTGTTTCCATTGTTTCCCCATCTATTTGCCATGAAGTAATGGGATTGAATGCAATAATTTTTGTTTTTTGAATGTTGAGTTTTAAGCCAGCTATTTCACTCTCCTCTTTAATTTTCATCAAGAGGCTCTTTAGTTCTTCTTCACTTTCTGCCATAAGGGTGGGGTCATCTGAGTATCTGAAGTTATTGATATTTCTCCCGGCAATCTTGATTCCAGCTTGTGCTTCATCCAGCTCAACATTTTGCATGATGTACTCTGCATATAATTAAAATAAGCAGGGTGACAATATATAGCCTTGACATACTCCTTTCCCAAATTGGAACCAGTCTGTTTTCCATGTCCAGTTCTAACTGTTGCTTCTTGACCTGAATACATATTTCTCAGGAGGCAGGTAACGTGGTCTGGTATTCCCTTTTCTTGAAGAATTTTCCACAGATTGTTGTGATCCACACAGTCAAAGGCTTTGGCTTAATCAATAAAGCAGAAGTAGATATTTTTCTGGAACTGTATTGCTTTTTCTATGATCCAACGGATATGGCAATTTAATCACAGGTTCCTCTACCTTTTTTAAATCCAGTTTGAACACCTGGAAGTTCACAGTTCACATACTGTTGAAGCCTGGTTTGGAGAATTTTGCTAATTATTTTGCTAGCATGTGAGATGAGTGCAATTGTGTGGTAGTTTGAACATTCTTTGGCATTGCCTTTCTTTGGGACTGGAATGAAAATGGACCTTTTCCAGTCCTGTGGCCACAGCTGAGTTTTCCAAATTTGCTAGCATATTGAGTGCAGCACTTTAACAGCCTAATCTTTTAGGATGTGAAATAGCTCAACTGGAATTCCATCACCTCCACTAGTTTTGTTTGTAGTGATACTTCCTAAGTCCACTTGACTTCACATTCCAGGATGTCTGGCTCTAGATGATCTAGTTGAGTGATCACACCATCATGATTATCTGGGTCATGAAGATCTTCTTAGTATAGTACTTTTGTGTATTCTTGCCTCCTCTTCTTAATATTTTCTGCTTTTGTTAGGTCCATACCATTCCTGTCTTTTATTGTGCCCATCTTTGCATGAAATATTTCCTTGATATCTCTGATATTCTTGAAGAGATCTCTAGTCTTTCCTATTCTATTGTTTTCCTTTATTTTGTTACATTGATCACTGAAGAAGGCTTTCTTATCTTTCCTTGCTGTTCTTTTGAACTCTTCATTCAAATGGGTATATGTTTCCTTTTCTCCTTTGCCTTTAGCTCCTCTTCTTTTCTCAGTTATTTACAAGGCCTCCTCAGACAACCATTTTTCCTCTTTTCCTTTCTCTTTATCTTGATCCCTGCCTCCTGTACAATGTCATGAACCTCCATTTTTAGTTCTTCGGGCACTCTATCAGATCTCATCTCTTTAATCTATTTGTAACTTCTACTGTATAATCATAAGGGATTTGATTTAGGTCATACTGAATGGTCTAGTGGTTTTCTCTACTTTCTTCAATTTAAGTTTGAATTTTACAATAAGGAGTTCATGATCTGAGCCATAGTCAGTCCCTAGTCTTGTGTTTGCTGACTGTATAGAGCTTGTCTATCTTTGGCTGCAGAGAAAATAATCAATCTGATTTCGGTATTGACCATCTGGTGATGTCCATGTGCAGAGTCTTCTCTTGTGTTGCTGGAAGAGGGTGTTTGCTATGACCAGTGCATTTGTTTGGCAAAACTCTGTTAGCCTTTGTGCTGCTTCATTTTGTATTCCAAGGCCAAATTTGCCTGTTACTCTTGGTATCTCTTGACTTACTTATTTTTGTAGTTCAGTCCCCTATGATGAAAAGGACATCTTTTTTTGGGTGTTCCAGAATGTCTTGTAAGTCTTCATAGAACCATTCAGCTTCAGCTCCTTTAGCATTACTGGTTGGAGCATAGACTTGGATTACTCTGATATTGAGTGGCTTGCATTGGAAACGGACTGAGATCATTCTGTCATTTTTGAGATTGCAACCAAGTACTGCATTTCCGACTCTCTTGTTGACTATGAGGGCTACTACGTTTCTTCTAAGGGATTCTTGCTCACAGTAGTAGACATAATGGTCATCTGAGTTATATTCACCCATTCCAGGCCATTTTAATTCACTGATTTCTAAAATGTTGATGTTCACTTTTGCCATCTCCTGTTTAATCACTTTTAATTTACCTTGATTCACAGACCCAACATTCCAGGTTCCTAAGCAATATAGCTCTTTATAGCACTGGACTTTACTTCCATCACCAGTCACATCCACATCTGGGGATTATTTTTCTTTGGCTCCATCTCTTCATTCTTTCTGGAGTTATTTCTCCGCTTCTCCAGTAGCATATTGGGCACCTGCCAACCTGGGGAGTTCATCTTTCAGTGTCCTATCTTTTTGCTTTTTCATACTGTTCATGGGGTTCTCAAGGCAAGAATAATGAACTGGTTTGCCATTCCCTTCTCCAGTGGACCACATTTTGTCAGAACTCTCCATCATGACCCATCCATCTTGGGTACCCTGCATGGCATGGTTCATAGTTTCTTTGAGCTAGACATGGCTGTGATCTGTGTGATCAGTTTGGTTAGTTTTCTGTGATTGTGGTTTTCATTCTGTCTGCCCTCTGAAGGTAAGGATAAAAGCCTTATGTTCCTGATGGGAGAGGCTGCCAGTGGGGGAAATTTGGTCTTGTTCTGATGGGTGGGGCCACCCTCAGTAAATCTTTAATCCAATTTCCTGTTCATGGGTGGAGCTGTGTTTCCTCCTTGTTATTTGACCTGAGACCAAACTACGGTGGAGATATGGAAGATAATGGTGACCTTCAAAGCGGCCTGTGCAAGCACTGCAGCACTTAGTGTCCCCGACCCTGCAGCAGCCCACTGTCAACCAACACCTGTGCCAGAGACTCATGTACACTCACTGGCAAGTCTGTGTCAGTCTCTTGTGGGGTCACTGCTCCTTTCTCCTGGGTCCTGGTGCACACAAGGTTTTGTTTGTGCCCCGCAAGAGTCTGTTTCCCAGTCCTGTGTAAATTCTATAATCAGATCCCACTGTCCTCCAAAGTCAAATTCCCTGGGGTTCTCAGTCTCTTTGCCAGATCCCTAGGTTGGGAAATCAGTTGTGGGTAGTAGAACTTTCTTAACAGTGTGAGAATTTCTTTGGTATAATTGTTCTGTGTTTGTGGGTCGTCTGCTTGGCACCCGTATGGTGGGGTTAATGGCGACTTCCTCCAAGAAGGCCGTTGCCACAGGCTGTGTGACCCAGATCTGTTGCACCCAGAGCTGCATGCAGAGACTGAGCCAGACCTGTGTTTTAGCCAATCCTTTTAATAGACAATATACTGAATTTGAAAAACTGAATATTAATACCTCCATTATTTGAGGTAAAGGGTTCATAGTTCTGCAAAGTCCATGGGCTTGTTCCTTAAGATCATGTGCTGAAATATTTGAGATAATTGTATTAACAAAATTTTGGCACTTTTTCCTAAATGTGAAAAACAAGACACATATGCCAGGCAAAGTGCTAAAGATCCAAAGCTTTATGGCTTATTTTTGCATTTTAAGTATACACCACTTATGCCACAAATAAATGGAGGCTTTGTCATTCTTTAGACAAATAAGATTTGTCTGAAAATCTAGATTCTTAAGGAGGCATCTCCAGTATATAGGAACTTTGCCACCAATTTTTGTACAATAGTGAAGTGATCTCTCCTTGAATGACTGGTGTTATTGTGTTCACATGATATCATAAAAAGTCTTGGAAAAAATGTCACTTAGGAAAAATATTATTTTTACCTTTAAGAAGCATAGCAAAATTTTGATGACACTGAAAAGTTAATTCTGTCTTTAAGAAAATCCTAAGGGAAAATGAGGACAATTTTAGAGAATGAACCTTATCATATTTTCTTTTAAGGATCTCTTTCATGTATTTAATGATAAGAAACTTGTGCTAACAATGACATTTGAGCACTGCACTTCTGATTATACTCCAGTATGTTTTTCTTCAGTCTTTTTATGAATATTAAATGAATTTATGTTCTCTTTTTGATGAGAGAGTTTCAAACTTAGATTTCCCTTCTTTATATCAGATCCTTCTAAATGGCTTTTATTTGGGCACATAATTTCTCTCACTAAACTACCATCTTACTAAACTCCATTGCATTTTCCAATTTCCAGTTTTATTTTCCTTGATAAACTAGTATGATTTTCCTGATTTGCATTTATTTTCTTGCCCACTTCTGAAATGGAACTGAGTGGGTGTTTCAATTCTGACTCCAGGTTTCTATAATGAACCACCCAACTTAAATATATTTTCACTGGTGACTAACTACCTGGACCTTTGTCTCCCAACTCCCCCTGCCTCCCTTCTAACACATGGTTCACCAGATTTACTTGTTGCCCTGCATTCCTGCATTGTTGGATCCAGAATAGATTTACACATGGAAACACAATGTGGTATAGGTGTTTGGAATAGAAAATGTTTGGAAAAGATTTGAAGGTATACTCTTATACTTGTAACTCAAAAAGTTCTGTTACAAAAACAGATCAAATACTTGATGCATTTTTCTCAAATGTGCATCTTTCATAGTTGGGTTTTTTTTTTTTTTTTTGTATCATATTTCTGTGTAAGAAATATTTCTCCTCATTTCTCTTTTGGAACAAGCCTGGTAACTTTGCACAGAATGGACATGATGCCCTATTAGATTAGGTCTGCTAGGCAGAGTGCCTGAAGAACTATGGATGGAGGTTCGTAATATTGTACAGGAGGTGACGACCAAAACAATCCCAAAGAAAAAGAAATACAAGAAGGAAAAGTGGTTGTCTAAGGAAATCTTACAAATAGCTGAGAAAAGAAGAGAAGCATAAGGCAAAGGAGAAAGAGAAAGATATAGCCAACTGAATGCAGAGTTCCAGAGAATAGCAAGGAGAAATAAGAAAGCCTTCTTAAGTGAACAGTACAAAGGGATACAGGAAAACAACAGAATGGGAAAAACTAGTGATTTCTTCAAGAAAACTGAAGATACTAAGGGAGCATTTCATGCAAAGATGGGTACAATAAAAGACAGAAATGGCAAGGACCTAACAGAAGCAGAAGATGTTAAGAAGAAGTTGCAAAAATAAACAGAAAAACTATACAAAAAAGCTATAAATGATCTGGATAACTGCAATGGGGTAGTCACTCACTTAGAGCCAGACATTCTGGAGAGTGAAGTCAAGCAGGCCTTAGGAAGCATTACTAAGAACAAAGCTAGTGGAGGTGATGAAATTACAGATGAGCTACAAAAAATCCTAAAAGATGATACTGTTAAAGTGCTGCCCTCAATACGCTTCAAACTTGGAAAACTCAGCACTGGCCACAGGACTGGAAAAGGCCCGTTTTCATTCCTATCCCAAAGAAAGTCAATGCTAAAGAATGTTCACACTGCTCTACAATTGCATTCATTTCACATACTAGCAAGATAATGCTCAAAATCCTTCAAGCTAGTCTTTAGCAGTACATGAACCGAGAACTTCCAGATGAACAAGCTGGATTTAGAAAAGGCAAAAGAACCAGAGATACATCCACTGGATCATAGATAAAACAAGAGCATTCCAGAAAAACATCCATCTACTTCTGCTTCATTGACTATGCTAAACTTTTGACTATGTGGATTAAAACAAGCTGTGGAAAATTCTTAAAGTGATGGTAATACCAGGCTACCTAAACTGTCTCCTGAGAAACCTGTATGCAGATTGAGAAACAGTTAGAACTGGACATGAAACAATGGACTGGTTCAAAACTGGGAAAGAGTAGGTCAAGGCTGTATACTGTCACCTTGCTTATTTAACTTCTATGCAGAGTACATCATGTAAAATACTGGGCTGGCGAATCATAAGCTGTAATTGAGATTGCTGGGAGAAATATAAAAAACTTATACGCAGATGATGAGCTTCCCTGGTGACTTAGATTGTAAAGAATCTTCCTGCAATGTAGGAGACCCAGGTTCAATCCCTGGGTCAAGAAGATCCCCTGGAGAAGGGAATGACAACTTTATCCAGTATCCTTGCCTGTAGATTTAATGGACAGAGGAACCTGGTGCACTACTGTCTATGGGGTCACAAAGAGTTGGACACAGCTGAGCAACTAACACTATAGGAAGCAGATGATACCACTCTAATGGCAGAAAGTGAGAAGGAAAAAAGAGCCTCTTGATGAAGGTGAAGAAGACAGTGAAAAGGCTGGCTTTAAACTCAACATTCAAAAATCTTAGATCATGGAATCTGACTGGTTCCAAATAGGAAAAGGAATACGTCAAGGCTGTATATTGTCACCCTGCTTATTTAACTTATGTGCAGAGTACATCATGAGAAACGCTGGTCTGGAAGAAATACAAGCTGGAATCAAGATTGCTGGGAGAAATATCAATAATCTCAGATATGCAGGTGACACCACCTTATGGCAGAAAGTGAAGAGGAACTAAAAAGCCTCTTGATGAAAGTGAAAGTGGAGAGTGAAAAAGTTGGCTTAAAGCTCAACATTCAGAACACTAGGATCATGGCATCTGGTCCCATCACTTCATGGGAAATAGATGGGGAAACAGTGAAAACAGTGTCAGACTTTATTTTCCTGGGCTCCAAAATCACTGCAGATTGTGACTGCAGCCATGAAATTAAAAGACGCTTATTCCTTGGAAGGAAAGTTATGACAACCTAGATAGCATATTGAAAAGCAGAGACCTTACTTTGCCAACAAAGGTCTGTCTAGTCAAGGCTATGGTTTTCCCAGTGGTCATGTATGGATACGGGAGTTGGACTGTGAAGAAAGCTGAGCGCCGAAGAATAGATGCTTTTGAACTGTGGTGTTGGAGAAGACTCTTGAGAGTCCCTTGGACTGCAAGGAGATCCAACCAGTCCATTCTAAAGGAGATCAGCCCTGGGATTTCTTTGGAAGGAATGATGCTAAAGCTGAAACTCCAGTATGTTGGCCACCTCATGTGAAGAGTTGACTCATTGGAAAAGACTCTGATGCTGAGAGGGATTGGGGGCAGGAGGAGAAGGGGACGACAGAGGATGAGATGGCTGGATGGCATCACTGACTCGATGGACGTGAGTCTGAGTGAACTCCAGGAGTTGGTGATGGACAGGGAGGCCTGGCGTGCTGCAATTCATGGGGTCACTAAGAGTCGGACACGACTGAACAATTGAACTGAACCGAACTGAATGGAATCTGGTTCCATCACTTCATGGCAAATAGGTGAAGAAAAATTGAAAGCAGTGACAGATTTTATTTTCTTGGGCTCCAAAATCACTGCAGACAGGAACTGCAGTCATGAATACAAGAGACACTTGCTCCTCAGAAGAAAAGCTATGGGAAACCTAGACAGCATATTGAAAAGCAGAGCTATCACTTTGCTGATAAAGGTCCATGTAGTCAAAGCTATGGTTTATCAAGTAGTCAGGTACAGATGTAAGAGTTAGACCATGAAGAAGACTGAGCACTGAAGAATTGATGCTTTTAAACTGTGGTGTTGGAGAAGACTCTGGAGAGTCCCTTGGACTGCAAGGAGATCAAACCAGTCAATCCTAAAGGAAATTAACCCTGAATATTTATTGGAAGGACTGTTGCTGAAGCTGAAGTTAGTGCAGTTCTAGTTAGATCATATTGTGCAGACTGACATAGATACATGGTGAGAAATGTTTTTCTGAGGCAAAAGTGCTAAGGATCACTTAAACCTCAATTTCCAGGAAGCAACTTAGCTACCACACGAAGAGAGTCAAATAGAGAATGAAGCCAATAAAGGAAGTAGACCTGAGGGATAGAGAGAAAATGCCAAGGCCTTGCTGACTGCTTTTGAAACTCTAGATTCAGCTTCACATGAAAAATTTTCTTGAACTTTTCAAGGATATATTCTTCATTTCAGTTCAGTTCAGTTTCTCAGTCTTGTCCGACTCTTTGCAACCCCATGGACTGCAGCACGCCAGGCCTCCCAGTCCATCGCCAACTCCTGGAGCTTGCTCAAACTCATGTCTATTGAGTTGGTGATGCCATTCAACCATCGCATCCTCTGGCGTCTCCTTCTCCTTCTGCCTTCAATCTTCCCCAGCATCAGGGTTTTTTCCAATAAGTCAACTCTTCCCATCAGATGGCCAAAGTATTGGAGTTTCAGCTTCAGCATATTCCATGAATATTCAGGGCTGATCTCCTTTAGGATTGACTTTTTTGATCTCCTTGCAGTCCAAGGGACTCTCAAGAGTCTTTTCCAACACCACAGTTCAAAAGCATCATTTTTTCAGCACTGAGCTTTCTTTATGGTCCAATTCTCACATCCATACATGACTACTGGAAAAACTATAGCTTTGACTTCTTTTTGAAGTTGGCAATGGCACCCCAGTCCAGTACTCTTGCCTGGCAAATCCCATGGATGGAGGAGCCTCGTAGGCTGCAGTCCATGGGGTCGCTAGGAGTCGGACACAACTGAGCGACTTCACTTTCATGTTTCACTTTCATGCATCGGAGAAGGAAATGGCAACCCACTCCAGTGTTCTTGCCTGGAGAATCCCGAGGATGGGGGAGCCTGGTGGGCTGCCTGTCTGTGGGGTCGCAGAGAGTCAGACACGACTGATGCGACTTAGCAGCAGTAGCAGCATTTATTTTTTACTTAAATGAATTTCTGTTATGTTTCTATCAATTGATATTTTAATTACCAGGATTTCTTTAATTGATGATGATGATAATACAAAAGGAACAAAATAATAAAGATTTTCTTAAGGAAATATTTTTCTTCCTTTGCGCTAAAAGTAAGATTTACAGAAGTTTAAAGATTTTTTATCATATTTGAATCTTTTTTTCCTGACCCTAATTTGCAGAGACACTGACAATGAGCCCTCACAAACAATGAAGCATTGGCTGTCAAATATTGTACTAATATGTCACACTTCTATATTCTCCTACAGCAAGAGTATCTTTAGCACATGAATGTTTGGTTATTTATTTATTTATTTAATTTTATTTAATTTTTAAACTTTACATAATTGTATTAGTTTTGCCAAATATCAAAATGAATCCACCACAGGTATACATGTGTTCCCCATCCTGAACCCTCCTCCCTCCTCCTTCCCCATACCATCCCTCTGGGTCGTCCCAGTGCACTAGCCCCGAGCGTCCAGTATCGTGCATCGAACCTGGACTGGCATCTCATTTCATACATGATATTTTACATGTTTCATTGCCATTCTCCCAAATCTTCCCACCCTCTCCCTCTCCCACAGAGTCCATAAGACTGTTCTGTACATCACTGTCTCTTTTGCTGTCTTGTTCACAGGGTTATTGTTACCATCTTTCTAAATTCCATATATATGCATTAGTATACTGTATTGGTGTTTTTCCTTCTGGCTTACTTCACTCTGTATAATAGGCTCCAGTTTCATCCACCTCATTAGAACTGATTCAAATGGTTCCAGCAGAAGAAGACAAAAAGAAAAACCATGAGAAAATACTTGAGGAGATAATAGTTGAAAACTTCCCTAAAATGGGGAAGGAAATAATCACCCAAGTTCAAGAAACCCAGAGAGTCCCAAACAGGATAAACCCAAGGCGAAACACCCCAAGACACATATTAATCAAATTAACAAAGATCAAACACAAAGAACAAATATTAAAAGCAGCAAGGGAAAAACAACAAATAACACACAAGGGAATTCCCATAAGGATAACAGCTGATCTTTCAATAGAAACTCTTCAAGCCAGGAGGGAATGGCAAGACATACTTAAAATGATGAAAGAAAATAACCTACAGCCCAGATTATTGTACCCAGCAAGGATCTCATTCAAGTATGAAGGAGAAATCAAAAGCTTTTCAGACAAGCAAAAGCTGAGAGAATTCTGCACCACCAAACCAGCTCTCCAACAAATACTAAAGGATATTCTCTAGACAGGAAACACAAAAACGGTGTATAAATTCGAACCCAAAACAATAAAGTAAATGGCAACGGGATCATACTTATCAGTAATTACCTTAAACGTAAATGAGTTGAATGCCCCAACCAAAAGACAAAGACTGACTGAATGGATACAGAAACAAGACCCCTACATATGTTGTCTACAAGAGACCCACCTCAAAACAGGGGACACATACAGACTGAAAGTGAAGGGCTGGAAAAAGATTTTCTATGCAAATAGGGACCAAAAGAAAGCAGGAGTAGCAATACTCATATCAGATAAAATAGACTTTAAAACAAAGGCTGGTTATTTATTTTTAAAGTTCAAGTACAGAATGTCAAAAGGGCACTACATTTGTTTAGAAGTCCCAACTCTCTAATCCTATTTTCTATGACAGAAAAAACTGCAGAGATTTAATTGCAGATAATTTTTTTTGAATGTTTATGTAAAGTCTTCCAATTTTGTTTCTGTTCTTAGCATAGGTTAAAAGTCTCTGTTTTATCATACTACCTAAATGGCAGGGAA
The DNA here is from genome assembly GCF_029378745.1 of Bos indicus. Classification (NCBI taxonomy): domain Eukaryota; kingdom Metazoa; phylum Chordata; class Mammalia; order Artiodactyla; family Bovidae; genus Bos; species Bos indicus. The sequence goes on along the minus strand of NC_091765.1, from coordinate 65,834,748 downwards.
TTAGTGCTGAGGACACAATTGTGCACCTGACACATAGTGGGCTTTTAATTATATTTCTGATCTTGTGGATCTTTGTGCTCAGAGTCAGTCTGAAGCAGTGGTACCCGGCAGAAGAATAACATGGGATTTAAAAAAAAATATAGTTAATATTTGAGTCACAGTCTATAATAATAATAGTTTTTTTTCCCCCTATATGATCTGTAATCTCAACCACAAACACAGAACCCTTCTATGTAGAAAGGTGAGGCATCTTGCTTATTTCACAGCACCCATGGAGTTGCCCTATAGGATGATATGAAGGCTTCAAAACGGTGGTGACATTAGGTCTTTCCTAATGACCTAATGTCATTGACAGAAGCAAAACAGGAAAGCAATGCTCTTATTGTCCAAAGTATGCCATACTAAGTGCATGCAGATATAGAAATCATAAACTTTAAAGACACTTATAGCACAGTTAGAAAACTTTCACTTCTCACTCCTTACTACTATAATGATTCTTCTCCATTAAAGTATAAAATGATGTATCTATTGTTCTGACTTCCAGAGGAATAGAAAAACAAAGTTAATTAACCTATAAAATGTTTTTGTTTTTTTTTTAACTCTTTGGGCCATTAAGACAGGATGAAAAAACTCAAAATAGCTTGTAAAAAATACCCCAAGGTTTATAAGAAGTCAACAGTGGGTAATTCATCATCAGAAATAAAACAGATTTCACTTTCTTTTGTTACTTCTGATGAAATGTATTGAGAAAATACATAGGAAATGAGGTACTGTGTAACAGAATCAAAGCATTATAGGTGCACCTAGTGTGAGCTTGTATGTTCCTTGAAGTCGAATATGTTAACATGCTAACAAATGTCCTATTCTTCATTCCTTATCCACAAAAACTTGGCTGAACATGTAGAAACACCAAATTATCTTATTTATGCCTATAGGCAGAACAATGATTTAGCAGGTTTACCAAAATGTATGCATCATATGTACTGTAAACCACTGTTTCATGTCCTCTCACCTTGCAGAATGCAAAATTATGCTAATGTCAAAATTACACATAAATACTTTATCATCTGCAAATAGTTTTTGCATGTATTACTTCATTTATCTATGAATATATCAAAACTGGCCAAAAAACCTTCATGTTGTTCTCCAGATTCATTTTTCTTATGTAATGTAATTATTAATGCCTCACTTTTATATCAGTTCCATTCAAACAACAATGATATAAGCTTACTCATTGCTAGGAACTATGTATTAGGAGAGTGTGATGATAATGATGATAACAGATATCATATAATAATGGTATGATAATCATAAATGTGGTGATGCTGATTGTAACATTTAGTAAACAATTTCCATTGGCTATATTCTCACATGTACTTGAACCCATTTCTGGATACACTAGTTTATTTCAATGCTTTATTTTCCCATATCAATCAAATCCCTTATGATTATATGATGGAAGTGACAAATTCAAGGGATGAGATCTGATAGAGTGCCTGAATAACTATGGATGGAGGTTCATGACATTGTACAGGAGGCAGTGATCAAGACCATCCCCAAGAAAAAGAAATGCAAAAAAGGCAAAATGGTTGTCTGAGGAGGCCTAATAAATAGCTGAGACGATAAAGGCAAAGGAGGAAAGGAAAGATATACCCATTTGAATGCAGAGTTCCAAGGAATAGCAAGAAGAGATAAGAAAGTCTTCCTCAGTAATCAAACAAAAAATAGAGGAAAACAATAGCATGGGAAAGACTGGAGATCTCTTCAGGAAATTTAGAGATATCAAGGGAATATTTCATGCAAATATGGGCACAGTAAAAGACAGATACACTATGGACCTAACAGAAGCAGAAGAGATGAAAGGAGGTGAGAAGAATACACAGAACTATACAAAAAGACCTTCATGACCCAGATAACCATGATGATGTGATCACTCACCTAGAGCCAGACATCTTGGAATGCAAAGTCAAGTGGGCCTTAGGAAGCATCAATATGAACAAGGCTAGAGGAGGCAATGGAATTCCAGTTGAGCTATTTCACATCCTAAAAGATGAGGCTCTGAAAGTGCTGCACTCAATATGTCAGCAAATTTGGAAAACTCAGCAGTGGCCACAGGACTGGAAAAGGGCAGTTTTCATTCCAATCCCAAAGAAAGGCAATGCCAAAGAATGCTCAAACTACTGCACAATTGCACTAATCTCATACGCTAGCAAAGTAATGCTCAAAAGTTTCCAAGCTAGGTCTCAACAGTACATGAGCCGAGAACTTCCAGATGTTCAAACTGGATTTAGAAAAGGCAGAGGAACCTGAGATCAAATTGCCATCATCTGCTGGATCATAGAAAAAGCAAGAGAATTCCAGAGAAAATCTACTTCTGCTTTATTGACTGTGCCAAAGCTTTTGACAGTGTGGATCACAGCACACTGTGGAAAATTCTTCAAGAGATGGGAATACCAGACGTTACCTGCCTACTGAGAAACCTGTATGCAGGTCAAGGAGCAACATTCAGAACCAGACATGGAACAATGGACTGGTTCCAAAATGGGAAAGGAGTACATCAAGGCTGTATATCATCACCCTGATTATTTAACTTATATGCAGAGTACATCATGCAAAAGGCTGGGCTGGATGAAGCACAAGCTGGTATCAAGATTGCTGGGAGAAATATCAATCACCTCAGATAGGCAGATGACACCACCCTTATGCCAGAAAGTGAAGAGGAACTGAAGAGCCTATTGATGAAAGTGAAAGAGAAGAGAGAAAGAGCTGGCTTAAAACTCAACATTCAGAAAACTAAGATTATCACATTTGGTCCCATCACTTCATGGCAAATAGATGAGGAAACAATGGAAACAGTGACAAACTTTATTTCCTTGAGCTCCAAAATCACTGCAGATGATTACTGCAGCCATAAAGTTAAGAGACGCTTACTCCTTGGGAGAAGAGCTATGACCAACCTAAATAGCTTATTAAAAAGAAGAGACATTACTTCACTGACAAAGGTTCAGTTCAGTTCAGTTGCTCAGTAATGTCCAACTCTTCGCAATCTCATGAACCGCAGCACGCCAGGCCTCCCTGTCTATCACCAACTCCTAGAGTTTACCCAAACTCATGTCCATTGAGATGGTGATGCCATCCAACTCTCTCATCCTCTGTCATCCCCTTCTCCTCCCACCCTCAATATTTTCCAGCATCAGGGTCTTTTCAAATGAGTCAGCTCTTAACATCAGGTGGCCAGATTATTGGAGTTTCAGCTTCACCATCAGTCCTTCCAATGAACACCCAGAACTGATCTCATTTAGGATGAACTGGTTGGATCTCCTTGCAGTCCAAGGGACTCGCAAGAGTCTTCTCCAACACCACAGTTCAAAAGCATCAATTCTTCAGCACTCAGCTTTCTTTGTAGTCCAACTCTCACATCCACACATGACCACTGGAAAAACCATAGCCTTGACTAGATGGACCTTTGTGGACAAAGTAATGTTGCTACTTTTAATATGCTGTCTAGATTGGTCATAACTCTCCTTCCAAAGAGTAAGAGTCTTTTAATTTCATGGCTGCATTCACCATCTGCAGTGATTTTGGAGCCCCTCAAAATAAAGTCAGCCACTGTTTCTGCTGTTTCCCTATCTATTTGCCATGAAGTGATGGGACCGGATGCCATGATCTTCATTTTCTGAATGTTGAGCTTTAAGCTACTTTGTCACTCTCCTCTTTCACTTTCATCAAGAGGCTCTTTAGTTCTTCTTCACTTTCTGTCATAAGGGTGGTGTCATCTGCATATCTGAGGCTATTGATATTTGTCCTGGCAATCTTTATTCCAGCTTGTGCTTCCTCCAGTTCAGCTTTTCTCATGATGTACTCTGCATATAAGTTAAATAAGCAGGGTGACAATACACAGCCTTGACATACTCCTTTTCCTATTTGGAACCAGTCTGTTGTTCCATGTCCAGTTCTAACTGTTTCTTTCTGACCTGCATACAGGTTTCTCAAGAGGCAGATCAGGTGGTCTGGTATTCCCATCTCTTTGAGAATTTTCCACAGTTTATTGTGATCCACACAGTCAAAGGCTTTGGCATAGTCAATAAAGTAGAAATAGATGTTTCTGGAACTCTCTTGTTTTTTTGATGATCCAGCAGATGTTGGCAATTTGATCTCTTGTTCCTCTGCCTTTTCTAAAATCAGCTTGAACATCTGGAAGTTCATGGTTCATGTATTGCTGAAGCCTGGCTTGGAGAATTTTGAGCATTACACTGCTAGTGTGTGAGATGAGTGCAATTGTGAGGTAGTTTGAGCATTCTTTGGCATTGCCTTTCTTTGGGATTGGGATGAAAATTGACATTTTCCAGTCCTGTGGCCACTGCTGAGCTTTTCAAATTTCCTGACATATTGGTTGCAGCACTTTCACAGCATCGTCTTTTAGGATTTGAAAGAGCTCAACTGGAATTCCATCACCTCCACTAGCTTTGATTGTAGTGATGCTTCCTAAGGCTCACTTGACTTTACATTCCAGGATGTCTGGCTCTAGGTGAGTGATCACACCATCGTGAATATCACACCATCGTGAATATCGTGAATATTTTTTGTACAGTTCTTCTGTGTATTTTTGCCACTTCTTCTTAATATATTCTGCTTCTTTCAGGTCCATACCATTTCTAACTGACAAAGGTGTGTCTAGTCAAAGCTATGGTTTTTCCAGTTGTCATGTATAGATGTGAGAGTTGGTCCATAAAGAAAGCTGAGAGTTGAAAAATTGATGCTATTGAACTGTGGTGTTGGAGAAGACTTTTGAGAGTCCCTTGGACTGCAAAGAGATCAAACCAGTCAATCCTAGAGGAAATTGGCCCTGAATATTCCTTGGAAGTACTGATGCTGAAACTGAAGCTCCAATATTTTGGCCACCTGATGGGAAGAACTGACTTATTGGAAAAGACCCTGATGCTGGGAAACATTGAAGGCAGGAGGAGAAGGGGATGACAGAGGATGAGATGGTTGGATGGCATCAGTGACTCAATGGACATGAGTTTGAGCAAACTCTGGGAGTTGGTGATGGACAGGGACGCCTGACGTGTTGCAGTCCATAAGATCACATGACTGAGTGACTGAACTAAACTTAATGCCAATGATATATAAAGTACAGAGGCTTTATAATAAACTGTGATATCTGATAAGAAAGTTTCTGTTCACTACTCTTTTTAAAAATGTTCTTGGTAATTCTTAGGCATTTTCTTTTCCTTATAAACCATAAAGTCTTTTGTTTTTATTTTTTTCAATTGCTCTCAGAAACACTCCCTTCTCTTCCCCAGAATTTAAGCTCTTTTGGAATTCTATTAGAACTCTATTAAACACTTGCTCATTCGTTTTCTTTTATTTTATGAAGCTCAAGTTCTTTATGTTTCATCACAGAAAGAATTTAGTGAGAGAGAAATTGATTGGTAAGAAGTGGATTTATTTAGAGAGATACACATTTAATAGACAGAAGGCAATCCATCTCAAAAGGTGATAACGGCCTTGGGGGAAACCCACTCCACAGACAGCATGAGCCATCTCAGAAGATGAGGGGCCTACTCATTCATTTTTTAACAACTAGCGTATTCACAATAGTAAGTCTTTTTGTTTAACATTATGATTTGGTTTTAATTGGTTCATTGTGTTTTATGTCCTTCAACAAGATTTTACACATGTGGATCCTATGCCTTCACTATTAAATTCAGTCATGTGCGTGTTTCAATTTTTGTGGCCAATAGGTGTAAACAATTTTTTTTTCTTTTTTTTGTAAGTGGTGGTGGTGATTTAATTGCCAAGTTGTGTCGAAATCTTGTGACTCCATGGACAGTAGCCTGGCAGGCTCCTCTGTCCATGAGATTTTCCAGGCAGGAATACTGGAGAGGGTTGCCATTTCCTTCTCCAGGGGGTTTTCCTGAACTAAGGATCAAAACCTGGTCTCCTGCACTGCAGGCAGATTCTTTACCAACTCAGTTACCAGGGAAGTATTCATTGCTAAATTAGACACAATATTTGAATTGCTCATTTTTATCAAATGTGTAGGCACCTGAATATCTTATGAGTTTATTCTTAACAAGATTGCTTTGTTTTTGTCTATTTAAGAATCAAATCATTCATTAGCCTTATTTCTTATATTTCTATTTTTATAAATATTATTTTATTTTATTGCATGATCTCATTTACTAAAAACTCTGAAGCAATATTGAAGATAATGGAGGTTGGGAATCCCTGCATAGTTTCTGAATTTAAATGAAATGGTTTTGGTGTTTTTATCTATGGTTGATTTTACTAAAATCTTTGTTAATTTTCATTTATTCCAATTTAGTTATAATATTTATTAGCTCTTAAAAATTAATACATGTGTGTTTAATCACATGGTCATATTACTTTTGTCTCTAACCATGTTGATGGAGTACACTATATTGACAGGTTTTATGACAACATTTTTGTAATTAATCTTACTTGGTTATTTTATAATAATATTTTGATACATGGATAGTTTTCTTTTACTATTTAAGAGATTTGGAAAGTATTTAATTTAAGAGATTTGGAAAGAAGCTATGAAGGTCTTACTAGGATAACTTACCACAAACACCAGGGAGTTTTCCAGTCTCCCCAGGCTCTGTGGGCCACTCTTCATTCTGCCCGTTCTGGGTGAAGGCCATCACGCTTGCTTGTCAAAACACCTGTCCTGCATAAATGCAACTCTTTACATAGTCTGTACCTCCTCTGAGCCTCTTTATCATTTTTTATCATGCCCACTAATATCAAGTAGGGCTTTAGTGCTACCTGGAAATCCTACTAGATTTCCCTAATCCAGTCAACATTTATCACTTCCCTGCTTATGTATTTCATATCTATTCCTATAGTTCCAAATCTGGAATCTTCTCCCAAATATTCATCTGAAGTGGTTTAGATTTGGTAATGGAAGGAAGAGTGGTTACACTGAGATCTCATTATTCCTATAATTTCCTGCTTGCCAATGCTCTAGTATATAGGTTGCTTATTCTCATATTCAGATTATGAATAAAGGGCTATTATACTAGGACAGGGTTTACAGAAAATTGATGAATACAAAACTGAGAAAAAAAGTAGTCTCTTTTTTTCCCATAATTTCAAGCAAGCAGTGCAATCTTCAAAGGTCTGAACAAGAATTATTAAAAAGAACTGGACAGACTTGACAAATAATAGCTAAAACTTAAACACAACACTTGTATGGACAGACATTGTTCTCCACTCAGTGACTTCATAAATTCAAAACTATTCATGTCCCCACAAGCTACACTGAGAAATGGGAGTCACAGGGGAGTTAATCAACTTGCCTCTTTCTAACAGTTACCAAGAAGTGTTGGCAAGACTTGAACCCAGGTACTATGGCTCTTATTCCTTCTTTGAAGGGAGGAACAAGAGGAGGGAGAGAGTGCAAGTGGTAATGAAAGTTCAAGGGAAATCCCTCCTTATAGAAGTCAGGAGTGAGGAAAAGAGTTGTCTTACTTTTTATTCATATAAACATGCAGGGTTTAACAAAATGGGAGCTTGTCAATTGTCTACCAAAGTGATCAACACTGTCCATTGAAGTGATCAGCAATATGTATGGAAAGTCTTCCATTTTCAAGATGTCACTCTTATGTACTAGTGACTTCTTTTTTGGAGCATTTTCTTAGAGTCGATGTGGATGATAATCATTTTGCTTCCAAAGTCCTAAAATGGATTAAAATCATTAACTAAACCCAGTGCCACTCAGCCTCCAAGGTCTATGTCTACTCAATATTTGATTTCTTATCCAATAATATGGCCAGTCACATAACATAATATGTTAAAGATTCTTCAGTGAGATTAAATGAATTAAGATAGTCCAAGATGCCAATATCCAGATGCTAACATTTGAATGCAAAGTATTGACTTCTTAGAAACTAAACATATAGCCCACTTTCATACTCAATAAATTAAACTCTCTTACCCTTTTAATAAACTAGTCAATCTAATCACACTAGGACCACAGCCTTGTCTAACTCAATGAAACTAAGCCATGCCCATGGGGAAACCCAAGACGGGCGGGTCATGGTGGAGAGATCTGACAGAATGTGGTCCACTGGAGAAGGGAATGGCAAACCACTTCAGTATTCTTGCCTTGAGAACCCCATGAACAGTATGAAAAGGCAAAATGATAGGATAGTGAAAGAGGAACTCCCCAGGTCAGTAGGTGCCCAATATGCTACTGGAGATCAGTGGAGAAATAACTCCAGAAGAATGAAGGGATGGAGCCAAAGCAAAAACAATACCCAGCTGTGGATGTGACTGGTGATAGAAGCAAGGTCCAATGCTGTAAAGAGCAATATTGATGCTTTTGAACTGTGGTGTTGGAGAAGACTCTTGAGAGTCCCTTGGACTGCAAGGAGATCCAACCAGTCCATTCTGAAGGAGATCAGCCCTGGGAGTTCTTTGGAAGGAATGATGCTAAAGCTGAAACTCCAGTAGTTTGGCCACCTCATGCGAAGAGTTGACTCATTGGAAAAGACTCTGATGCTGGGAGGAATTGGGGGCAGGAGGAGAAGGGGACGATGGAGGATGAGATGGCTGGATGGTATCACGGACTCGGACATGAGTCTGAGTGAAATCCGGGAGTTGGTGATGGACAGGGAGGCCTGGCGTGCTGCAATTCATGGGGTCACAAAGAGTCGGACACGACTGAGTGACTGAACTGAACTGAACTGACCCTCTTAATAAAAAATTAAAAGAATAGAAATGAAAATTTCATCTTCTCCAACTTCTTCAATTCAGCCCTAGCTAGAAATACTCTTCTTGCTTTGGTAAACCTGGGTTCTATCAGCAACTACAGCTTGTACTGTTTTCTTCAGGAATGAATCAAATTCTTTTAAAGGTCTGAGAAGTTCTGTTAATTCAACCACAATTTGTAGACTCTCACTTTTTAAAGAGTTCAAAGAATTAATAGGACACACAAAATTATCACACTATTGAAATTAAGGAATTTCAAATTAAGTTAGTTCTCACTTCTAAAAACAGTTATTCCAGGATAAAATATCATCACAGCCCGATATTTAATGATGCCAAAGACCAGAGAGGAAGATCCTTTTGAAAGAAGAAAATGTTCTTGGTAGAAGCCTGGCCAGGGTACCACTCAGTCTACTCCAGGTATTCTAAATCCATGATGTGTGAATTTAAACTCACTTGGAAGAACTCTTTAGGAAGAAATTAACTTTGGTGCTCTGCAATCATACATCTGAGGGGATAATCCATTTATGCACCTCACCTGCAGCCTATAAGAGTGACACTTAGCTTGCTTGCACAGTTTAGAAGTTTGCAAAGGTGGCAACTCAGGCTCCAGGGACCCACTCTCTTATAAGTATGTACTTCCATTCCTGAGCTGTTGTGGATATTTGCAGTGCTTCTTGCCAGGAAACCTGCCTCTTAGGTAAGTTTTCTCTCTCAACCCAGAGTTAACCAATCTACTAAATCCCTGAAACAATCAAGTGGGAAATGTTTTTGAAATTTGTGGACAGTCCTCATAACTGGCTCTCTCATTCTTATATTCTTAGCCCTACACACAGAATGGAATTTAGCACATCTAGTCCAGAAATGGAGGAGCCTCGTGGGCTGCAGTCCACAGGGTCTCTAGGAGTCGGACACGACTGAGCGACTTCACTTTCACTTTTCACTTTCATGAATTGGAGAAGGAAATGGCAACACCCTCCAGTATTCTTGCCTGGAGAATCCCAGGGACGGGGGAGCCTAGTGGGCTGCCGTCTATGGGGTCGCACAGAGTCCGACACGACTGAAACAACTTAGCAGCAGCAGCAGCAGTCCAGAAATGTCTGGCAATAGCTTCCTAAGGCCAAACCTCACTGGTGTTGCAGCTTATGCAGGACTTCACCACCTGGCAATTTTACTTTTCTATTTATTTATGGCTGTGTGAGGTCTTAGTTGTAGCATGTGGGATCTTTTGTTCTTTCTCTCTAGCTGTGGTAAGCAGGCTCAGTAGTTGTGATGTGTGGGTCTAGTTGCCCTAAGGAATGTGGCATCTTAGTTCCCCCACGATGTCCCCTACACTGGAAGGCAGTTTCTTAACCACTGGACCAGGGAACCCACTATCTGTCAATTTAAAAGAAGCAAACAGTTTCCCTCTAAGATCTAAGACACCTCTACTGTCTTCCGAGAAATGGAGCATTGACCTCAGCCATATCTCCTTAGTAAAAGCTATGCCTACAGAGGAGGTTGCAGTTCGTTCCCTGAATTGGGATCTCTGTCCTTTCCAGGCCCCAGCCCTTTGAGTCTTTGACACTCTCTGCATATCTGCTGAGAGCTGAGTGACTTCATCCTGCTCAGCTAAGATGCCCACATTCTGTCCCTCATTTTACGTTATCATTCAAAGGCTCCCTCTTATTGCCATCCCTTCTTGAGAACCTTTCTTGCAGCCCTAGGGCCGTTATTTAAATCTCTGCTTCTAGGAAAATAGTCATTTGCTTTTGGACAAAAAGACTACTAAATACACTATGCTGTGTTGTGCAGTCCGCTCAGTTGTGTCTGACTCTTTAGGACTCCATGGACTGTAGCCCACCAGGCTCCTCTGTGCATGGGGAGTCTCTAGGCAAGAATACTGGAGTGGGTTGTCATTCCCTCCTCCAGGGGATCTTCCCAACCCAGGGATCAAACCCAGGTCTTTTGCATTGCAGGTGGTTTCTTTACCATCTGAGACACCAACTTATCTACTGTAACCCAAAACACCATGAAGCTGGGTAAAAATATTTCAGTTTAGTCAATCACAGAATGTAAAAATTTCAATGAGACTAAAACTGGCTTCTTCAAGTCACTGAAGTCAGAACAGCAAGGCCCACACCATACATCTTTAAATCCCCAGCACTCTTCTGTGCAGATAATTTGCTGCCCATTCTGGCTGCCTGTCCCAGTTCCATCATTTTGTTTTTATTTTATTTTATTTTATTTTATTTTTTTAAATTTAAATTTAATTTTAAATTTAAATTAAAAAAATTTTTTAAATCATTTTAATCATTAAAACCATCATTTTGGTTTTAATTTTCATTGCTTTTGGTTGATGCACATAATGTCAGAATATTGACAGAACCACTATGCAATTACTATTGTCCCCCTTCACCCTGGTGTGATCTGAGCAAGCTGAGAAAAAAATCAAGTCAAAATGGAGGCTGAAATAATATACTGATGGCTCAGTGGTAAAGAATCCACCTAAATCCAGGAGACACAGGAGATGCGGGTTTGATTTGTGAGTCGGGAAGATCCCCTGGAGAAGGAAATGGCAACCCATTCCAGTACTCTTGCCTGGGAAATCCCATGGACAGAGGAGTCTGGCCGGTTACAGTCTTTGAGTCACAAGAGTCAGACATAACTTAGCAATTAAACAAAATACAATAACAACAATAAATACTACCAGAGACCAGGTTGGCAGGTATGGTTTCTCGATTAGCTAGGCAAATACTCTAATCTCAGATCTCAGAAATAAGCAGATTTACCCTCCTATCCTGGACAACACAGAATGGAGGAAAATGTATGATCTTTGAGGACAAGTTCATGAGTACAAGAGAAAAGAGAAGAACCAAACATGTAGTTACTTGTCTCAAAATAACTAATGAGTTGTGTCACTTCACTTCCATTAAAGTGGAGTGAAATGAAGAATGGTGAAAAGCCAGCATGCGCTAAGAGGAAATACCTGCTCTTGGAAGGCTGGGGAGGGAAATGGCATTTCCCTCCTGACCAGAAAGCCTGATAACACACCCATGTCCTATAACTCACTAAAGGAAACTGTGGTTGTTTGGTTCTAAGACTCCCGCTGTTTCCACAATGACCTGCTGTCTTTGTCTGCTGGTAACTTAACAACTCTGTCTTACAGCCTTATTAGTTGTCATTATTGTGGTTATGAGATTACATTTCAAGTATGAAATTCTATGTATCTATTTATATCTCAAGAAATGACTTGCCAAGATGATTTCATTTCCTATAATAGCCTGCTCTGTGGCCACTGGCAAATTTTAAGTTGAAAGGCATAATTATTTTTTTCAATTTTATTATGTGTTTTTGCTCATATCATTGACTAATCATTAAAATCAATTCACTGGGGTTTGGGCAACATACTTGAGTGCCTTAAAATGTTGAAATTATTTGCAATTAGAATATTCCTTATTCAAGTGTTATTTTAGGCATCACTAAAGCTTTTCAAACTATATCAACTTTAAATTTTTAAAAATATGATTAAAATAATAATCTTATAAAGCCAAAGACTTTAAAAAGTGTGTTCATACACATCCATTTCATTTAAATTTCATGTCACCCTGTGAGATAGCTATTATTATCCTCTTTGTCAGCACTGAAAATGGAATTAAAAGGTATATGTGACTCTCCAGGGTTATACACTTAAGAAGTAGCATGTCTTGAACCTAGACTGCTATGACTTGCTGGTCAGTGTTTGTTTTCAGACACAGACTTCAGACAAAGAAGGACCCACATGGACCAGCTTCACTTGCTAGATCTGACTAATACCCAGCTCTGATGGAGATTGAAGTATGTTTTCAAATAACATATTTCTCAAAGTTCTCTGAAAAGTTAAATTATTAAGTGGTGGTTCAATATTTCCTTGAAGATTCATCAATGCCTATCTTTATGTGTTTCTTCTAGAATGGCAATAATTATTTCAGCTGATTTTTATTAATTTTGTGTTACAACATTGCTGCTGCTGCTGCTAAGTCACTTCAGTCGTGTCCGACTCTGTGCGACCCCATAGACAGCAGCCCGATAGGCTCCCCCGTCCCTGGGATACTCCAGGCAAGAACAATGGAGTGGGTTGCCATTTCCTTCTCCAATGCATGAAAGTGAAAAGTGAAAGTGAAGTCGCTCAGTTGTGTCCAACTCTTCACGACCCCATGGTCTGCAGCCGACCAGGCTCCTCTGTCCATGGGATTTTCCAGGCAAGAGTACTGGAGTGGGGTGCCATTGCCTTCTCCAATTACATCATTAATATAACCCAAAAACCTAGGATAGGTTCTGCTCAAGGACCTGACAAATGTGGTGTCCATTTTCTGGGCCACTTGCATCTAAAATTGTCCCATAGTGATGTGACTAAAGATTTTAGTATAAATAAAAATGATCAAAATTATAGTAACAATAACCATTTGCATCACTGCTGCTAGGTAAAATGCTCTTTGTCTTTCTTGTTTTCAGGTTTCTTGTAGAAAGTGAACAAATTATGAAATACCAGATGTAAAATCAAGATGTATTTATCCCTTAAAAACCTTAAAACTTGAGAGGTATTTCTCACTTATTACTTAAATAGGAAGCTAGGGTCTTGGGTTCAGGTCTCAATTCAGCAATCAGGAAGAAATCTGTAAAATTAAGTCATAGAACTTCATCTCTTAGAGTCATGTTCTGTCGGCTTATGACATGAAGTTAGAAGCAGATTCATTTGATGCCCTAGAATGTCTCTTTTCTGACCCACACGTGGACCTTTGCTGTCATTTGCTGGTATTTTTATCTCACACTCTATAGAGTCATGGAGGAGAATGTCATTCACCTCTGATTACTGCCTTTTTCATCTGTGCCACTTACAGGCAGAATTGCAACTATAGCTTAGCCCGATTATTGCAGAAAGATATGCACTATCTCAAGGGTCACTGAAAACCAGATGAAAGAATGATGTGGACTTTCAATTATTCATGTGAAAAGACAGAATTCTGGGTGTGGAAAGTTTTAATTCTGTTCATGATTGTACCAGTAGCAGTGGAGATAGGAAGACTGAACTTCTTAGGAAGAGAGGAAAGCCCTCTTGTAAAGAACTTATCTCCAATGGTATTGACACTGCTTCTCTTACTTGACACTTTTGATGATTGACCTCTAAATTTTTATCTGTTTTATGTGAGGGGACAATAAGGACATTTTTGTTAAAATGTGATTATTAGCTTGTTTGCTTTTTTTCCCTCAAACTTATTTTCTAGAAGGCCCTGCAGAAAGCAAAAGTTTTTTAAAATTTCTAGAGCCTGGAGAAAGGGATTGAGGGAATATTTATTTATTTCCACCTTTCTCTCCTATCTTCTTTCTCCTGATTCTACAATCTTCTCTCTCCAAGATATTTTCTCTCACTTTTTCTCAAAAACTAAATAATGAATGAACTGATGAATAAATCTGAGGCTGTAGAATGGAATGGAGAGAAAGCAACTGAGGAAAAGTTAGCTGAAAGGTAGTTGAGAAGATAAAACAGAGCCAGAATGCCTAGGTATTAGGAAGAAGATAATCTGTCCACAGCAAAGTCATTAATCAGTTAGATCAATACAAAGTGCTGAAAGCTCCCCAGTAAAATGCAGCACCAGTAGCCCTTAGTTGCCATATATACATCCATAATAATTACTAGAAATGACAATCTAGCAAGCACATCATTTAATATTTATGCTTGTAGAGCCAATGATATCAACAAACACCTCTCTATTTAGCCTTTACATCATTGCTAAACACAAATAGGTAAGAGAAGGGTCATCATTTTCCTCTCTGTGTGGGCTGTCCTCACTCAGCCTGGTTCAGCATATCTTTGTCTGTTCTCTCAGGAGACAGGTTATATACCTGACCTGCATTAGAAAAGTTAGCAAGTGAAATGAGATTTCCCTTAAGACCCTAACAGTGTTCGTTGGAATATATTTGAAAGCTTATCCTTTAATATAGCAACATTCCTTTCTCTACACTTTTATTACTTTGCAATTGGATCTAATCCCCACAGTCAGCACAGAGGCACACAAAGAAATAGCATCTTGACTGCCTCCTGAAGAAACTCATTGGTCCTCAGACATACACACATACGCACACATGCACGTGTGCACACACACACACACATTTTCTATATACCATGGAGTTTGCCTGGCAAACAGAAGAAAAATGAAGAAGATCTAGACCCAGAATTTTGATGGAATTAGACCTCAGCTGCATTTACCTCACTATTTTCTGTGGAGTTCAACTCACAATTTTGCATACACCATCAATCTCAGATTTCCCTAATCGAGAACAACCTTCACAATCATTTCCTATTTTTAAATCTTATCTATCTTCATAAATTAACTGATATTTTTTATACCCCACAAGACAGTTCTGGACCAATCTACACACACATATGTTCTTTCTTTTATAAACTTAAGCCACTTCTAATTATTATCAAAATCCATCATCTGAAAACACCCCAGACACACACTTATGATATGTATAGAACTCTCAAATACTATCCTATTTTATTTTAATTTGTACAAATTGGAGCTTATTGGATTCTTCTTATGTATATTAGTCTGTGAATAAGATCTATGGCTGTAAGCCAGCTCTTATGTCATGAGTCATAGCTCCAAAAAGGCATTTTCTAAAGCTTCGTGTGGTTATGAGCTTTACATTTTTCACTTGTGTATCAAAGGGGAAAGGAAAGAAGAAAATATTAATAATGCAGGAAAAGAGACAGAGGAAAAGAATAGAAATATGCTCCAAGATTCATACTTCTTGTAAAGGCAGCACTCATGAGCGCAGATCACGGAGCTGAGAATGTATGAAGGGAATGGAAACGATAATGGCTCCTAGAGAGACAAGAATTGCATCTCAGTGAGAATGTAGTAATGTAATAAGGACAGAAGTGCACTGGTAGCTCTGGAAGTAGGGTTAGTGGAAAGGGTCTCTGTCTCCAGAGACTGTAAATGTCAGGAATGAATATGTAAAACATTGAGATTTAGCAGGACTTTCAGTTTACACATGTAATCTCTTAAATTGATTCCCAAAATTATTTTCCCCCTAAACTTTCTTCCACCTTATGTTGGGGCCATTCGAAAAAAGGTAAATATGGCATATTTCTCAGATACACTGTATACTGCAGGCTCAGTCTCAGGAAAATCAGTAAGTGTTCCTAACGCTACCGGAGGGCTTTGATTCCATACAGTTATGCCTTATTTGTCTACAACCAAATAGTGAAATCCTTGAGATTAGCAACTATTATTAGTCATCTCTCTTGGACTAAATATTTGTGTCCCTCCAAGTCCATTCTAAAGGAGATCGGTCCTGGGTATTCTTTGGAAGCAATGATGCTAAAGTTGAAACTCCAGTACTTTGGCCACCTCATGCGAAGAGTTGACTCATTGGAAAAGACTCTGATGCTGGGAGGGATTGGGGGCAGGAGGAGAAGGGGACGACAGAGGATGAGATAGCTGGATGGCATCACCAACTCGAAGGACATGAGTTTGAGTGAACTCCGGGAGTTGGTGATGGACAGGGAGGCCTGGTGTGCTGCGATTCATGGACTCGAAAAGAGTCAGACACGACTGAGCAACTGAACTGAACTGAACTGAAAATTGATATGTTGAATGCTAATTCTGATGTGATTGTATTTGGAGGTGGGCCTTTGTAAGGTAATTAGGTCATGAGGATGAAGTTCTCATAAATAGCATTAGTGCACTTATAGGAAGAGGTCAGAAAGCTAGCTAGCTCTCTTCCCACCACATGAGAATACAATGAGAAGTCAGTCACCTGCAAGAGAACTCTCACCAGAAACCTGCTGGCACCCTGATCTGACTTACAATATCCAGAACTATGGAAATACATTTTTATTGTTGATATCCAGTTTATGGTATTTTGTTATAGCAGCTTGAGGAGACTAAGACATCATTCTTGTATTTCCCCCAAACTTATCACAACATTTTTCACATGATATTCAATTAATATTATGTTAATGAACTTGTCCTTCTTGATTCTTCATGCTTACCATTTCAATATTAGGAATATTCAACATTCTTTCCTAAATGATGTAAACTTGTCCAGTTAATTAAAGAAAATTACAAAACCAGCAACATTATTGATTTATCTTGAGTGTAATGAAAAGTCAGGTGGGTGGAACTGATAATACACCAAAGGCTTCTTTTTCATCATTATTTTTACAGCTTAGAGCTGTGTGTGGAATTGCCTTTGAAAACATTTGTGCTTCTCATTTAGATGAGCTCTATGACATGCAGAGAAAGATGAAAAACAATCTCTGTGTGAAGTCGCATATGAAGGGTTAGTTCTAAATTTACCAGCCACTAATTCCTTTGAGTGATCATATTTGTTCTTTGATTACACATAACCTTACTGATTTCAAAGCAAAAGAGCAGGAGGAGATGAAAATGCTTGAATCACACAACAGCCTCGGGTGGTGCCTTTGGCACTGAAGAACTGACATTCTATTTCCAAGTCTCAAAATATATGAGACATAACAGACTTGGGGCAAATTTGGTGCAGTAGCAACAACCCATGGCTAACCCGGAATAAATGCCCAGCAGAAGACATAGTGTTCATGCAACCCAGACAAGGAGCTTGAAGGGACGGAATCGGAACTCCCTGACTTATGGTTTCTTGAGGAAAGTTTAGTGGTGTCACAGGAAGGAGCATGGAGGAAATGCCTCTGAACCTTGGGAAAGATCTGTGCCAAACAAGAAAAGACTCTTCTCTCTTGAGAGGAATTAAAACTCTTGCTTATTATTGATTGCTTAAAGCACTTTGTGCCAGAGAGTAGCTGGAGATAGATGTAGAGCAATCGAGTAAAAGACAGGAAGTTGCAGAGCATACCAGAGATAATCATCTCCCTTAAGAAATTAACAGATAAAGACCACATAGTTAAAGTCATAGGTTGAAAAAGCACATAAAACTATATATTAAATCATTTTATGCTATAAGTATACAGTTATTCATTTTTTTTGTACAATTTACAGTTGCTGAGTGATTATATCAAGTATGATACTGAATATTTCACAATATTATTGTTTTTAAATATAACCAAGATATTTAACCAGATATTTATATCTTGGTTATATCTATTAACCATAGATAACCAAGAAGATATCTATCTATCTATCTATTAGTCCTAGAAAAGCCAGTGGTGCTTTCCAGTCTGAATCCGACAGCCTGAGAACTGGGATGTTAATAATGTAAATCCCAGTCTGACAGCAGAAGATAAAATGAGATGTCTCACTCCAGCAGTGATGCAGAAAAATAAAAGGTTGAATTCCATTTCCCTCCACTTTTTGTTCTATTCAAGCCATCAAGAGATTGGATGGTGCCCATCCGCTTTGAGGAGGACAGTTTACTGATTTAAATTGATTCAAATGCTAATCTTATAGGAAACACCTTCACAGACACACCAGAAAAAATGGTTAATCTGGGCATCCCACAACAAGTCAACACCCAAAATTAACCATCAAAATGTCCTTATGTGATAATATCTGGTAGATGTCTTTTAACTCAGGTATCTATAAAGGTAATTTTTTTTTTTTTTTTTTTGAGAATCACTGAACCTAAATTGGGACACATTATAATTGTGTATGTCTAGCTGAGACATGTGATGTTGGAGAAGACTCTTGAGAGTCTCTTGGACTACAGTGAGATCCAACCAGTCAATCCTAAGGGAAATCAGTCCTGAATATTCATTCCAATATTCATCCTTCCTGAATATTGGAAGGATTGATGCTGAAGTTGAAGCTCCAATACTTTGGCCACCTGATGCGAAGAACTGATTCATTGGAAGAGACCCTGATGCTGGGAAAGATTGACGGTGGGAGGATAAGGGGACAACAGAGGATGAGATGGTTGGATGGCATCACCAACTCAATGGACATGAGTTTGAGTAAGCCCTGGGAGTTGGTGATGGACTGGGAAGCCTGGTGTGCTGCAGTCCATGGGGTTGCAAAAAGTCTGACATGACTGAGTGACTGAACTGAAATGAATCGAGACATGCTATAAATATAGAATTAATGGAGGAGAATAAACAATAATTCCTGATTTCTGATAGAGATCGCCAATGTCATATTATTGAGAAACAAATTTTGTCCCATTTGACTTCTCTCTGGAGTGCATAGTTTTGCTGCTACCCACCACAGTCCATGATAAAATATTTGCTTCTTGCTTCAGGGATCACCAAGGTTAGTAATTTTGAACATGTTGAAGGGAAGAAACCAATTCTGACTCTATGTTGGAACTGTTTCTTTGACTTGCATTCATTGCTTTTGTTATTACAATCATATAGAATGGTTTGCCTCAGAGAATCCTGCTCCTCTGCCTGACTGTTAAACTAAGTGCCTTTGTTCAGAACCCTGTCCATCTGTGGATGATAGGAAGGAAGAAATTAACACATCCCCTGCCTGAGGTTTGCCATTCTAGATGTTTGCAAGATGAATGTCCCTTTTACTTTGCTTCCTCCGCTCCCCTCATCTCTAATCTATAAAAGAACCTGGCATCCAGACCTCAACAAGATGGCTATTTTGAATACAGAACAATCAGAATCCTCTTTGTTCTGTTTCTCTGGAGAACCCTGATTAATGCAGACAATTAGGTTAGGAGATAAAGATTCTGGTGCCCAGAGAAGATGAAGTTAAGTAAACAACAACCTGTGCAGAATCCTGCCTTAGCAAAGTTTTTCTTGTTTTTCTCCTGGGAATGCTGTGAGCTACACCTACAAATGTAAACAGTCAGTCAATAGCATTGTAAACAAAGGCAGCTGTGTTTTGTAGTTCATAGAAATTCAATTAGAAAGAAATTTCACATGTTACTTCCCCTTGTGAAAACCAATTGTCTTCACATTGCTAAATTTAAGACTGATGGGTATAAAAGTGTCTTGACATTGGTGAACTGTATTATAGTCTTCAAATCTTCTTGCCAGCACTTTTTGGAATACATTGTGTTCATACATTAATTCATCTATTCATTAATCTAGTCATTTCAGAACAACATGTGGAATGCCTACTCGTATTCCATGTCAGACATGTTTTACATGTTGTGAAGGAAGGGATGGGCAAACAGGAAAATTCCTAGGCTGGCAAACATAAACAAATAAACATGCAATGTAATATCAGTTATAAGAGATAAGAGAATGAAAAACATCTGGGAAAAGAAAGAGAGGGTATCTAGAAGGTTTGAGGTACATTTTAAAATAAAACATTCACTTATTTACAAAATAGATCCATAGACTTAGAAAACAATCTTACGATCACCAAATGGGAAAGGGAGGAAGGATCAATTAGCTTGAAATTAACAGATGCACAACTACTATATATAAAATAAATAAGTAACAAGGACCTACTATATAGCACAAAGAATTATATTCAATATCTCAAATAACTTATAATGGAAATGAATCTGAAAAATTTAACTGAATCACTTTGCTGTACACCTGAAACTAACACAACATCATAAATCAATTATACATCTATGAAAAGATTTTAAAAATAAAATAAGGTGTTCAGAGATGGGCTTTGCTGAGGAAGTAGCAGTTGAAGAGCATCAGGAATAAGGTACAGGAGGAAGGGAACGTATTTCTGGGGTGTGATATTCCAGGATAAATAAAAAACCATAAAAACTCTGAAAAGAAGCCCTAGTAAGTATATTTAAGGTTCTGTGAGGAATCTGGAGTACTAGGGCAAAGCAAAGAATAAGAAATGAAGTCAAAGTAATGACCAGGGGCCAGATTATGAACAGCCTTGCTTACTGTGGGTTCTGTTCTAAGAGTGACATAAGTCGTGGGGAATTTGGAGTATGGAAAGATCTGATTTGTGTTTTAAAAAGTTTATGTTTATTGTGTAGGATAGATTGTATTCTGTACAAACTATGAGTCTATAATTCTTATGTTAAAGACAAATAGACTCATCACTTGTTCTTTAGAAGGACATCAGTGTTATTTTTCAGAGAAAGCAATGGCACCCCACTCCAGAACTCTTGCCTGGAAAATCCCATGGATGGAGGAGCCTGGTGGGCTGCAGTCCATGGTGTCACTAAGAGTCAGACACGACTGAGCAACTTCACTTTTACTTTTCACTTTCATGTATTGGAGAAGGAAATGGCAACCCACTCCAGTGTTCTTGCCTGGAGAATCCCAGGGACAGGGGTAGCCTGGTGGGGTGCCATCTATGGGGTCGTACAGAGTTGGACACGACTGAAGTGACTTAGCAGCAGCAGCAGTGTTATTTTTAAGTAGCATTTTGTATATATCAATATAATAGTCAGTTGCTCTGTTGTTAAAGTTTTTTTTTCTTTCAATTTTATTGACTGTAACACACATACAGAAAAATGCATAAATCAGAATGTACAGCTTAATGAATTATCAGTACATAAAGCTTCATAGTTATTATGTAGGTCAGGAAATAAAGTATTTCCATTACTTTCAGAAACTCTATTTGAAACCTCTCCCAATCATATGCTTTCCTTTCTCCCAGTGGGACTACCATCTCGACTTTAAAATCATAGATTTGATCTGTCCATTTTAAAAGTATGTAGAGATGGAATCATTTATCATGCACTATTTGGGCCCTGGCTTCTTTTGCTCAACATTGTATTTATAGGAACCTGGCTTTGTAAATCCATCTCCAGTGCATATTTATTTTCTATTTTATTCATTTATCTTATCATTAGCATTTTTCTTCTATATTAAGTTCTCTTTTTGATGTCAGAAGATCTATTTCCTTTTCTCTCTCATTTCTACAATGACCTTCTTTTGGGTCCTGAACTAAAACCTGGTGTGCCTGCGACATCCTCTTATCCTTACTGGCCTTTGGAATCTAAGTTTTGTCTTTGTTGTACATGAACCTGTCAAATGCTACACTTGGCTTCTCAGTCTCTCAGTAATATCCTCTATAATTGTTGTTTGCCCCTGGTGAATATATGGCCCCATATTCTTGGTTTATCTCCATGGTATTTCCTTTTGTTTTCTTTTATCTTGGTCTTGCAATTCCTCTCTACTTAAGAATTCTTCGGAGAAGGCAATGGAAACCCACTCCAGTACATTTGCCTGGAAAATCCCATGGACGGAGGAGCCTGGAAGGCTGTAGTCCACGGGGTCACGAAGAGTCGGACACTAACTGAGCAACTTCACTTTCACTTTCATGCATTGGAGAAGGAAATGGCAACCCACTCCAGTGTTCTTGCCTGGAGAATCCCAGGGATGGCGGAGCCTGGTGGGCTGCCATCTGTGGGGTCGCACAGAGTCGGACATGACTGAAGCGACTTAGCAGCAGCAGTAAGAGTTCTTAGGTATCACCAAATAGATTATTTTTTTGTTGGTCCAAATTTTCTCATTCTCTTTAATGAGAATATGAACAAGTGGGTTCACCTTTACCATAATATTTTGATAAAGTTTTGATCATTTTAAAAAATAGTTAATATTATCAATGCCTTGAATTTGCTATTACTATTGTCATCAGTTTGAAATTCTATAGATCATTCTTAAATGGAAACTCTTCATTCACAAATGTAGTATCTTTACCAACCAGTAACAAACTTAAAAAACAAATGTTATAAATGTTTATTTTCATGAAATCTTTTCCAGAATTTCTCTAGGATATCACAGATAGGATTTCTAAATGTTGAATTTAAAATTATGTTTCCTTGAAAAGAAATACAGACTCTTAGCATATACTGCAAAGAGTTTACCACTCAGAAATAAACAAATACTGACTAAATCAATGTGACATGAAGAAAGGTAAATCGTATACACTAGCAACAAAGAAAATATCTTGGATAGATTATTCCTGTTTAGATGAATTGTGTTTATAAAGTTATTTCACTTCCATTATTAATGGTTGCTCAGATGGTAAAGAATCCACCCGCGATGCAGGAGACCTGAGTTTAATCCCTGGGTTAGGAAGATCCCCTGGAGGAGGGCATGGCAACCCACTCCAGAATTCTTGCCTGGAGAATCCCCATGGACAGAGGTGCCTGGTGGGTTGTACAGTCTATGAGATCACAAACAGTCAGACATGACTGAGTGACTAAACACACATTAATTCTTTAAATTATTTTATATCTGAGGGAGGATGTGACTTCCCTATGTCACAGCAAATAAGTAACAGAAACAGACTTCAAGCGCTCTTGACTGATGTGGATATTCTCACACCTTCCCCAGCCCTTCTTTCACTCTTAGTTTGTGTCTAGTTACGATGTTCTCCCCTCCCTATATTTCCTAGTAAAATTTCTTGAAAGTAAAGGAGCAAAGATTATTTTCTGAACTTCCTCAATCTCTGTTTTCAGTCTGAACTACTAAGGATTGCTTATATTTTCAAGTTTTTGGAATTTTATTTTATTTTTTTTAAATATAAGTTTATTTATTTTATTTTATTATTTTTTTTCAGTTTATTTATTTTAATTGGAGGTTAATTACTTTACAATATTGTATTGGTTTTGCCATACATCAACATGAATCTTAAAAGCTAAACAGACAATACATAACCTTATCAAGATATTGAAAAATGAATTTCTGCATTAACTGAATGGTTGAACAAAATCACTTCAAAATTACCTTCCAAGTTTAATACTGTGTAATGTTATAACTATCTTCAGTGTTTTATTATCTAAATAATCTTAAAATAATTTTGAAACATTTAAAATATTTTACAATAGTGATTGTTTTATTCAAATATAAAGACACTATAAAGCTCTATGAATAGTGTCTTTATTTGCCACTTGTGTTTCTCTTTCAAAATATATGTAAGTTGTTTTTCTATAAATAGTCTGTCTCTGAGCCCGGTCAATATGGTATCTAATAATGGCTCTCTGACATCAATCGGTGGTGCCTTTTCTGACGGAAATGATGTAGTCTATGTGAAATGCCTATTGTCTGTTTGTGGTGCATAGTGTCTATGTGGTAATTAACGCAAGAAACTAGTGCAATCATGAGTTATTAGGAGGAAATGCTTGTGATTAGAATAAAAGATGATTGTTGTATTAATATTTCAGGTGGCAGAATCTGTCTGAAGGGAAGCTATTTCTGGAAGGACTCTAGGACTGTCTTTTAGATGCATATGTTAATTCAAAATCTCATAACTAAAAACCTGACTCTTGTTTTTTTACTATATTTATCCAATATGAACCTGACCGACTTTTCCCACAGACTTCTTGAGACTCTTTGGATATACAGAGAAGAAGGAGAAAGGGTAGAATATACTACTGTAAGAGGAACATCGGATCAATCAAATAAATACTGAACCCTTCCCACTATATGGAAAGCAACATGTTAGCAAGCAGAGCTATAGTTTATGAACAGAGGTATCAGATGGTCTTCCTGACCTCAGAGAGCTTGTGTTATTAATAGCAAGGAGGCAAGACTATGCACATGTTTTTTAATTGAACATCACTGTATAATATCATATTAGTTTTCCATTGCTGCTGTGACAAATTACCACCAGCAGTGGCTTAAAACAACACTAATTTATTGCCTTTCAGTTCTATAGCTTCAAAGTCTCACCAGGCTAAAATAAAGAAATCTCCAAGGCTTCATTTCTTCCTGGAAAGTCCAGGGTAGAGTTTGTTTCCTTGCTTTTTCTAGCTTTCAAAGCTGTCCATATACATCTGCTGGAAGCTCTGTTACTCTATCTTCCAAGTTAACAACATCAGATTTCTCTCTGACCCTTCCGCCTCCATTGTATCTCATCTGACATCAGAGGGTTCAGTATTTATTTGATTGATCCGATGTTCCTCTTACAGTATTATATTCTACCCTTTCTCCTTCTTCTCTCTATATCCATAGAATCTCAAGAAGTCTGTGGATTCTTCACTTTTAAGGACTCATGTGGGCTCACCTGAAAAATCCAAGATAATCTTTCTCAATGTTCTTAACCTTTAAACTCCCTTTTGCTATGTAAGGTAACATATTCACAGGTTTCAGGGATTAGTTCATGGACATCCTTGGGGACCATTATTCTTCCTACTGTAAATGCTGAAAAGATAGTTTAGACATAAAACCTAAATGAAGATTCAGAGAAAAAGAAAGAGATTATGTGGGCAAGATACTATGGGAAGCTTTATCAATAAGGTGGGAAATAGACTGATCTTTGAAAAGTAGATTATTTGCTTCTTGATGTTGTATGCCTCTTGAATCAATTTTACTTTCAGAAAATCAATTATTTCCTCAAGTTTGCCAAGTTGTTTGCGTAAATGATGACATTATTTGTCATCTCAATTTATTCTCAAAACAACCTCATTAGGGAGTTATTATTATTATTATCCCTGTTACATAAATGAAGAAAAATTGTTACCCCAAATTACATTCTTTGTATATATTGAAACTCACTATGAATCTATGTAGTTGACACCTATGCCTACACTTAACCACCATATCTCTTGTTTTATGCTTTCTTAGCATTTATAATATTTTGTTAGATATAATATTTGTTTGAGAAGGCAATGGCACCCTACTCCAGTACTCCCCCGCCTGGAAAATCCCATGGACAGAGGAGCCTGGAAGGCTTCAGTCCATGGGGTCGCTGAGGGTTGGACATGACTGAGCGACTTCACTTTCACTTTTCACTTTCATGCATTGGAGAAGGTAATGGCAACCCACTCCAGTGTTCTTGCCTGGAGAATCTCAGGGATGGGAGAGCCTGGTGGGCTGCCGTCTATAGGGTCACACAGAGTCGGACACGACTGAAGTGGCTTAGCGGTAGCAGTAGCAGCAGTTGTAGTATTTTCCTTTTCAAAGATAGGTTTATGTTTATCATTTAACACTTAGATTATTACATTTGATAGTTTTGTTTGTTATTTTTTAATTATTTTTTTATTGAATGATAATTGCTTTATGGAATTTTGTTGTTTTCTGTCAAACTTCAACATGAATCAGCCATAAGTATACATATATCCTCTCTCTTTTGAAACTCCCTCCCATCTCCTTGCCCCATTGCACCCCTCTAGATTGATACAGAGCCCCTGTTTGAATTTCCTGAGCCATAGAGTAAATTTCCATTGGCCACCTATTTTACATATGGTAATGTAAATTTCTATGTTACTTTTTCCACATATATCATCCTCTCCTCCCCTCTCCCCATGTCCATAAGTCTGTTCTCTATGTCTGTTTCTCCACTGCTGCCCTATAAATAAATTCTTCAGTACCATTTTTCTAGAGTCCATAAGTATGTGTTAAAATATGATATTTATCTTTCTCTTTCTGACTCACTTCACTCTGTATAATAGATTCTAGGTTCATCTACCCCATCAGAACTGACTCAAATGTGTTCCTTTTTATGGCTGAGTAATATTCCACTGTGTATATGTACCACTGTTTATGGACATCTAGGTTGCTTCCATGTTCTAGCTTTTGTAAATAGTGTTGCAATGAACAATGGGATAAATGTGTCTTTTTCAATTTTGGTTTCCTTAGGGTATATGCCTAGGAGTGGGGTTACTGGGTCATATGGTGGTTTTATTCCTAGTTTTTGAAGGAATCTCCATACCGTCTTCCATAGTAGCTGTATCAATTTACATTCCCACCAACATTGTAAGAGCATTCCCTTTTCTCCACATCCTCTCCAGCATTTAGTGTTTGCAGACTTTGATGATGGCCATTCTGATCTGTGTGAGGTGATATCTCATTGTAGTTTTTATTTGCATTTCTCTAATAATGAGCGACGTTGAGCATCTTTTCACGCGTTTGTTAGCCATCTGTATATCTTCCTTGGAGAAATGTGAGTTTAAGTCTTTTCCCCAGTTTTTGATGGGTTTTTTTGTGTTTCTGACATTAGTTGTATGAGTTGCTTGTATATTTTGGAAATTAATCCTTTGTCAGTTGTTTCATTTGCTATTATTTTCTCCCATTCTGAGGGTTGTCTTTTCACCATGCTTATAGTTTCCTTTGCTGTGAAAAAGCTTTTAAGTTTAATCAGGTCCCACTTGTTTACTTTTGTTTCTATTTCCATTACTCTAGGAGGTTGGTCATAGAGGATCTTGCTTTAATTTATGTCATCAAGTCTTCTGTCTATGCTTTCCTCTAAGAGTTATGTAGTTTCTGGCCTCAAATTTAGGTCTTTAATCCATTTTGAGTTTATCTTTGTGTATGGTGTTAGGAAGTGTTCTAATTTCATTCTTTTACATGGAGCTGTCCAGTTTTCCCAGCACCATTTATTGAAGAGGCTGTCTCTGCCCCATTGTATATTCTTGCCTCCTTTGTCAAAAACAAGGTACCCATAGGTGCATGGGTTTATTTCTCGGCTTACTAACTTGTTCCATTGATCTATATCTCTGTTTTTGTGCCAGTACCATTCTTTCTTGATGACTGTAGCTTGTAGTATAATATGAAGTCAGGAAGGTTGATTCCTCCAGCTGCATTCTTATTTCTCAAGACTGTATGGCTATTTGGGGTATTTTGTGCTTCCATATGAATTGTGAAATTTTTTGTTCTAGTTCTGTGAAAAATGCCATTGGTAATTTGATAGGGATTACATTGAATCTGTAGGTTGCATTTGGTAGTATAATCATTTTCACAATATTGATTCTTCCTACCCAGGAACATGGAATATCTCTCCATCTATTTATGTTGTCTTTGATTTCGTTCATTAGTGTCTTATAATTTTCTGTGTACAGTTCTTTTGTCTCCATGAGTAAATTTATTCCTAGATATTTAATTATTATTATTATTATTTTGCAATGGTGAATGGAATTGATTCCTTGATTTCTCTTTCTGAATTTTTATTGTTAGTATATAGAAATGCAAGTGATTTCCGTGTATTGATTTTGTATCCTGCAACTTTGCTAAATTCACTGATTAGCTCTAGACATTATCTGATACTGACTTTAGGGTTTTCTATGTACAGTATTATGTCATCTGCAAACAATCTCTGACCTGGATTCCTTTTCTTTCTTTTTGTTCTCTGATTGCTATAGCTAGGACTTCCAGAACTATGTTGAATAATAGTGATGAAAGTGGACACCCTTGTCTTGTTCCTGACCTTAGGGGGAATGCTTTCAGTGTTTCACCATTGAGAATAACGTTTGCTGTAGACTTATCATATATGGCCTTTACTATGTTGAGATAGGTTTCTTCTATGACCATTTTTTGAAGAGTTTTAATTGTATATGAGTGCTGAATTTTGTCAAAGGCTTTTTCTGCATCTATTGAGATGATTTGTGTGGATCACAACAAACTGGAAAATTCTTAAATAGATTGGAATACCAGACCACCTGAACTGCCTCTTAAGAAATATGTATGCAGGTCAAGAAGCAACAGTTGAAACTGGACATGGAACAACAGACTGGTTCCAAATCAGAAAAGGAATACATCAAGGCTATATTTTGTCACCCTACTTATTTAACTTATATGCAGAGTACATCATGAGAAATGCTGTGCTGGATGAAGCACAAGCTGGAATCAAGATTTCCAGGAGAAATATCAATAACCTCACATATGCAGATGACACCAAACTTATGGCAGAAAGAGAAGAATAAACAAGGAGCCTCTTGATGAAAGTGAAAGAGGAGAGTGAAAAGGTTGGCTTAAAGCTCAACATTCAGAAAACTAAGATCATGGCATCCAGTTTCACCACTTCATGGTAAATAGATGGGGAAACAATGGAAACAGTGAGAAACTATTTTTTGGGCTCCAAAATCACTGCAGATGGTGCCTGCAGCCATGAAATTAAAAGACGCTTGCTCTTTGGAAGAAAAATTATGACCAACCTAAACAGCATGTTAAAAAGCAGAGACATTACTTTGCCAACAAAGGTCTGTCTACTCCAAGCTATGGTTTTTCCAGTAGTCATGTATGGATGTGAGAGTTGGACTGTAGAGAAAGCTGAGTGCCAAAGAACTGATGCTTTTGAACTGTAGTATTGGATAAGACTCCTGAGAGTCCCTTGGACTGCAAGGTGATCCAACCAGTCTATCCTAAAGGAGATCAATCCTGAGTATTCATTGAAAGGTTTGATGCTGAAGCTGAAACTCCAATAGTTTGGTCACCTGATGTGAAGAACCAACTCATTGGAAAAGACCCTGATGCTGGGAATGATTGAAAGCAGGAGGAGAAAAGGATGACAGAGGATGAGATGGTTGGATGGCATCACTTACTCAATGGACGTGAGTTTGAGTAAACTCTGGGTTTGGTGATGGACAGGGAAGGCTGATGTGTTGCAGTCCATGGGGTCACAAAGAGTCGGACACGACTGATCAACTAAACTGAACTGAGATGATCATATGGTTTTTATCATTCAGTTTGTTGATATAGGGTATCACACTGACTGATTTGCATACATTGAAGAATCCTTGCATTCCTGGAATAAACTCAACTTGATCATGGTGTATGAGCTTTTAGATGTATTTCTGAATTTTGTTTGTTAAAATTGTGTTGAGGATTTTTGCATGTACATTCATCAGTGATATTTGCCTGGAGTTTTCTTTTTTTGTGTGTTGTCTTTAACTGGTTTTGGTATTGGGATGATGGTGGTCTCGTTGAATGTATTTGAGTGTGTTCGTTCCTCTGCAATTTTTTGAAAGAGTTTTAGAAGGATAGCGTTAGCTCTTTTCTAAATGTTTGATGGAATTCTCCCGTGAAGCCATCTGGTCCTGGGGTTTTGTTTTTTGGGAGATTTTTGGTCACAGCTTTCAATTTCAGTGCTTGTAATTGGGTTGCTCGTGGTTTCTATATCTTCCTGGTTCAGTCTTGAAACATTGAACTTTTCCAAGAATATGTCCATTTTTTCCAAGTTATCAATTTTATTGCCATATAGTTGTTCATAATAGTTTCTTATAATCCTTTGTATTTCTGCATTGTCTGTTGTAACCTCTTCTTTTTCATTTTAATTTTGTTGATTTGATTCTTCTCTCTTTTTTTCTTGGTGAGTCTGGCTAAAGATTTGTCCATTTTATTTATGTTCTCGAAGAACCAGCTTTTAGTTTTATTGTCTTTACTATTGTTTCTTTCATTTGTTTTTCATTTACTTCTGCTAGGATCTTTATGATTTCTTTCCTTCTACTAATTTTGGGGCTTTTTTTGTTCTTCTTTTTCCAGTTGTTTTAGGTATAAAGTTATGTTGTCTATTTGATGTTTTTCTTGTTTCTTGAGGTAGGATTATATTGCTACAAACTTCCTTCTTAGAACTGCTTTTGCTGCATCCCATAGGTTTTGAGTTGTGTTTTCATTGTCATTTGTTTCTAGAAATTTTTTGATGTCCCTTTTGATTTCTTCAGTAACCTGATGGTTACCCAGAAATGTGTTGTTTAATCTCCATGTGTTTGTGTTTCTTACAGTTTTTTGCTTGTAATTGATATTTGGTCGCATAGCATTGTGGTCAGAGAAGATGCTTGATATTATTTCAATTTTCTTAAATTTACTGAGGTTTGATTTGTGACCCAAGATGTGATTTACCCTGGAGAATGTTCCATGTGCATTTGAGAAGGTGGATTATTCTGCATTTGGATGGAATGTCCTGAAGATATCAATGAGAGCCATCTCATCTAATGTATTATTTAAGACTTGTGTTTCCTTATTAATTTTTTGTTTTGATGATCTGTCCATTGGTGTGAGTGGGTGTTAAAGTCTCTTGCTATTATTGTGTTCCTGTCAATTTCTCCTTTAATGTCTGTTAGTGTTTGTCTTATGTATTGAGCTGCTCCTACGTTGGGTGCATGAAAGTGAAAGAAAGTAAAGTCACTCAGTCGTGTCCAACTCTTTGAGATCCATAAGCTGTAGTCTACCAGGCTTCTCTGTCCATGGGATTTTCCAGGCAAGAGTACTGGAGTGGGTTGCCATTTCCTCCTCAAGGGGATCTTCCTGGCCCAGGGATCAAACCCAGGTCTCCTGCATTGCAGGCAGACACTTTACCCTCTGAGCCACCAGGGAAGGTATTTACAATTCTTATGTCTTCTTCGTGGATTGATCTCTTGATCATTATGTGGTATCCTTCCTTATCTCTTGTAATCTTCTTTATTTTTAGCTCTATTTTGTCTGATATGAGGATTGCTACTCCAGATTTCTTTTGCTTCCAATTTGCATGAAATATATTTTTCCATTCTCTCACTTTCAGCCTATATGTGTCTTGAAGTCTGAAGTGGGTTTCTTGTAGACAGCATATGTATGGGTCTTTTTTTTTTTTTTTTTTAATCCATTCAGCCCATCTGTGTCTTTGGTAGGAGCATTTAATCCATTTACATTTAAAGTAATTATTGATATATATGTTCCAATTGTCTGGATCATGGAAGAAGCAAGAGACTTCCAGAAAAACATCTATTTCTGCTTTATTGACTATGCTAAAGCCTTTGACTGTGTGGATCACAATAAACTGTGGAAAATTCTTCAAGAGATGGGAATATCAGACCACCTGACCTGCCTCTTGAGAAATTTGTATGCAGGTCAGGAAGCAACAGTTAGAACTGGACATGGAACAACAGACTGGTTCCAAACAGGAAAAGGAGTACGTCAAGGCTGTATATTGTCACCCTGCTTATTTAACTTATATGCAGAGTACATCATGAGAAACGCTGGACTGGAAGAAACACAAGCTGGAATCAAGATTGCTGGGAGAAATATCAATAACCTCAGATATGCAGATGACACCACCCTTATGGCAGAAAGTGAAGAGGAACTAAAAAGCCGCTTGATGAAAGTGAAAGTGGAGAGTGAAAAAGTTGGCTTAAAGCTCAACATTCAGAAAACGGAGATCATGGCATCATGGTCCCATCACTTCATGGGAAATAGATGGGGAAACAGTGGAAACAGTGTCAGACTTTTTTGGGGGGGGCTCCAAAATCACTGCAGATGGTGATTGCAGCCATGAAATTAAAAGACGCTTACTCCTTGAAAGGAAAGTTATGACCAACCTAGATAGCATATTCAAAAGCAGAGACATTACTTTGCCAACAAAGGTTCGTCTAGTTAAGGCTATGGTTTTTCCTGTGCTCATGTATGGATGTGAGAGTTGGACTGTGAAGAAGGCTGAGCACTGAAGAATTGATGCTCTTGAACTGTGGTGTTGGAGAAGACTCTTGAGAGTCCCTTGGACTGCAAGGAGATCCAACCAGTCTGTTCTGAAGGAGATCAGCCCTGGGATTTCTTTGGAAGGAATGATGCTAAAGCTGAAACTCCAGTACTTTGGCCACCTCATGCGAAGAGTTGGCTCATTGGAAAGGACTCTGATGCTGGGAGGGATTGGGGTAGGAGGAGAAGGGGACGACAGAGGATGAGATGGCTGCATGGCATCACTGACTCGATGGACATGAGTCTGAGGGAACTCCGGGAGTTAGTGATGGACAGGGAGGCCTGGCGTGCTGCGATTCATGGGGTCGCAAAGAGTCGGACACGACTGAGCGACTGAACTGAACTGAACTGTACTGATTGTCATTTTCTTAATTGTTTGGGATTGATTTTGTAGATTATATTTCCTCTCATGTATTTCTTTAACGTCTGTTGTAAAGCTGGTTTGGTGGTACTGAATTCTCTTAGCTTTTGCTTGTCTGAAAAACTTTTCATCTATCCATCAATTTTGAATGAGATCCTTGCCAGGTAGTTTAACCTTAGTTGTAGATTTTTCCCTTTCAGTAGTTTAAATAATATCCTGCCACTCCCTTCTGGCCTGCAGAGTTTCTGCTGCAAAATCAGCTGTTAAGCGTATGGGATTTCCCCTTGTATGTTACTTGTTGCTTTTCTCTTGCTGTTTTTAATATTCTTTCTTTGTGTTTAGTCTTTGTTAGTGTGACTAGTATGTGTCTTTGGTGTGTTTTTCTTTGGGTTTATCTTTAATGGGCCTTTTTATACCTCTTGGACTTGACTGACTGTTTCCTTTTCCATATTGGGGAAATTTTCAGCTATAATCTCCAGAAATTTTCTCATACCCTTTCTTTTTCTCTTCTTCTAGGACCCCTATTATTCGATTGTTGGTGCATTTGATATTGTCCCAGAGTTTTCTAAGACTATATTCAGTTCTTCTCATTCTTTTTACTTTATTCTGTTCTTCAGAAGTTATTTCTACCATTTTAATCTTCCAGCTCACTGATTGGTTCTTCTGCTTCAGATATTCTGCTATTGATTCCTTCTAAAGTATTTTTAATTTCAGTAATTGCATTGTCTCTGTATGTTTATTCTTTAATTATTCTTGGTCTTTGTTAATTAATCCTTGCATTTTGTTGCATTCTCCATTTTGTTTTCAAGGTTTTTGATCATTTTTACTATCATTATTCTGAATTGTTTTATAGGTAGTTTGCCTATTTCCTCTTCATTTATTTGCACTTCTGTGTTTCTAGTTTTTTTCCTTCATTTGTGTAGTATTTCACTGCCTTTTCATTTTTTTTTATAACATTATGTTTGAGATCTCCTTTTCCCAGGCTTCAAGGAAAGTTGAACTTTTTCTTTGAAGAAGGTTGAATTCTTTCTTCCTTATGGTTTCTGCCCTCCTGATGTTGGTCCTGCCTTTTGAGAAACCTGTATGCATGTCAGGAAGCAACAGTTAGAACTGGACATGGAACAACAGATTGGTTCCACATAGGAAAAGGAGTACATCAAGGCTGTATATTGTCACCCTATTTATTTAACTTCTATGCAGAGTACATCATGAGAAACGCTGGGCTGGAGGAAGCACAAGCTAAAATCAAGATTGCTGGGAGAAATATCAATAACCCCAGATATGCAGATGACACCACCTGTATGGAAGAAAGTGAAGAACTAAAGAGCCTCTTGATGCAAGTGAAAGAGGAGAGTGAAAAAGTTGGCTTAAAACTCAACATTCAGAAAACTAAGATCATGGCAGCCAGTCCCATCACTTCATGGCAAATAGATGGGGAAACAGTGGGAACAGTGGCTGACTTTATCTGTCTGGGCTCCAAAATCACTGCGGATGGTGATTGCAGCCATGAAATTAAAAGACACTTACTCCTTGGAAGGAAAGTTATGCCCAACCTAGACAGCACATTAAAAAGCAGAGACATTACTTTGTCAACAAAGGTCCATCTAGTCAAGGCTATGGTTTTTCCAGTAGTCATGTATGGATGTGAGAGCTGGCTATAAAGAAAGCTGAGTGCTGAAGAATTGACGCTTTTGAACTGTGGTGTTGGAGAAGACTCTTGAGAGTCCTTTGGACTGCAGGGAGATCCAACCAGTCAATCCTAAAGGAAATCAGTCCTGGGTATTCATTGGAAGGACTGACGTTGAAGTTGAAACTCCAGTTTTGGCCACCTGATGTGAAGAGCTGACTCATTCGAAAAGACCCTGATGCTGGGAAAGATTGAAATCAGGAGGAGAAGGGGACAGCAGAGGACAAGATGGGGTTAGATGGCATCACTGACTCAGCAGACATGAGTTTTGGTAAACTCTGGGAGTTGGTGATGGACAGGGAGACCTGGCGTGCTGCAATTCTTGGGGTGGCAAAGAGTCTGACACAACTGAGTGACCAAACTGAACTGAACTGAAGGTTGGTCCAGTGGTTTGTGTGAGCTTCCTTATAGGGTGAGATTTGTGCTAAGTTTTTGTTTGTTTGTCTTTCCTCTGATGAGAAAGGCTGAGTGAGGTGGTAATCCTGTCTCTTGATGATTGGGTTTGTATTTTGTTTTGTTTGTTGGTTTAGATGAGGCATCCTGAACAGGGTGCTACTGGTGGTTGGATTATGCGGGGTCTTGTATTTAAATGGTTTCTTTTGTATGAGTTCTCTCTATTTGATACTCCCTAGGGTTAGTTCTCTGGTATTCTAGGGTCTTGGAGTCAGTGCTCCCACTCCAAAGGCTCAGGGCTTGATCTCTGCATTACTGAGGAGGAGGAGGAGGAGGAGGAGGAGGAGGAGGAGGAGGAGGTTGGAGCATGGCACATAGGGGCAACGGTGGAGCTGGGTGGGTGTAAGTAGGAGTCTTAGGAAAGGAAATTAACCCCATCAGCAGCCTGGACACCGACTCCTTTTGCTATTTTTTGTCATTTCAAATATACCAATTTCTCCCTTTATGTTTATAATTATCTTGCTCATGTTTTCCTAAAAATTATTTTTTACTTCTAACATCTGGTGTTGAATTCTTAATTATTTTCTTCAAAAAGTGTTAGTCATAGAATTAGCTTCTACATGTAAATTTTATCACATCTCAAAAATATTGAAATTCAGTATTTTTGTTTTAATTATTTTAAGAAAGTTGGCAATTGAGTTTTTGAAGTTTTATCTCTATAGAAAGTCATAACTATTGCAGAAAAATTTTTAATCAACAAAGAACTAGCTAAAAATGAATGATTTTCACCTAGACACCTAGAGATCTTGATAGTTATGATGAGATGTTTGGTAAACAGCTTCTAGAACTCCAGGACTCCTTTTTTTTTTTTTTTTTTTACAAATATTTACAAAAATAAGTTAACAAAATATAAACTCCCTACAATTTTTAATTTTTCTTGCAGAATTACATTAAGGATGTGTTATGTCAACAAATGTATCTTTCACATCATTATTTTTGCTGATTGCATAGCAGGCCTTTGATGAGGATAGAATAATATATTTAACTAACTCTCTATACCAAGACTGTTTTTCCTAATTTTGGATTACAATAAATTACATGGCAATGAATATCTATATATTCTAGCTCAATCCACCTATCTATCAATCTACTGATGTGTCTATCCAGCCTCTCCATATGTATTATTTGTGTTTTTGATTATATTTTTTGTAAGGAGCATAATATATTGTTAAGTATTTGAGCTTCGGTCTCAGTTTTCCTGGAATTGAATCCCTTCTCCACTACTCACTCAATACATGAGTTTGGGCTAGCCATTTAGCCCCTCTGTGGCTTGGTTTTTTCATGTATGACCAAGGAACAGAATTGACCTCATGGGATTGTGGTGAAAATTAAGTATAACAAACCACTTACAAAAGCACCTGATGTATATTGTTACTAAATGATAGCTCATTATTATTTGGATATATTGCTGGAAATGAAATGTCTAGATCAAAGGTAACTCACATTTTATGGTAATAAAGACTGCTAATATTATAGATTTAAATTCAGAAAATTTTAAAAGATAGCTTCTCCTAAAGTAAACAAGCTTCTTCTTAAAAACAAAAAGTCATTTGAATTTAAGACTTTTAAAAAATCTTCTCCTGATTTTAGACATTGAATCAAGAGAACAATTCTGAGGTAATCATCCATATATATATATAAAAAGTATCCAGAGGAATAGATGGAAGATTCTGTCACTTAGAAAATGAAAGCAATAAAAGGAAAATCTAGAAACAGATTATTGATTTTGAATATATATCTCTAATTGTTCTAACAACCAAGTCATGCTCATATTGTAATATGTGTGTAAATGTTATCTTATAGTCATTTTGACTGTCTTTGAACAAATATTATGAAAAATTAAAATTTAAAAATAAAGCTTTACTTCAATTAATAGAATCACTGCAGTATAAAGGAGACATATTAAAGAGGTGTAAAAAATGCCATCTGTCTTTATTTTAATACTGTCAATACACTCAGTTAGCCTTTGGATATTCTACTGGCTAGCTGTTCTTTCAAGAAAAGGTAAAATCATTTCTGTAGTTAGAATATGATGCTTTCAGAAAGATCATGCCATACATGAATCCTACCTGCTGCTGCTGCTGCTAAGTCACGTCAGTCGTGTCCGACTCTGTGCGACCCCATAGATGGCAGCCCACCAGGCTCCCCTGTCCCCGGGATTCTCCAGGCAAGAACACTGGAGTGGGTTGCCATTTCCTTCTCCAATGCATGAAAGTGAAAAGTGAAAGTGAAGTCGCTCAGTTGTGTCCGACTCTTAGTGACCCCATGGACTGCAGCCTACCAGGCTCCTCTGTCCATGGGAGTTTCCAGGCAAGAGTACTGGAGTGGGGTGCCATTAATCTAAATAAATATTTCTTGGATTGAATATAATTCTTTGCAAAATGGTCTATTGGTCTGACACTATGGGTGTACTCTGGACTACTTCTGGGGACAGAGTGATTTATTGACACTGGGCATGTTGTGTATCTAGACACCATATCTGTATGTAGGTTCTCATCAATTTCAGCATATGCTAAATGATAATATGATTGAAAATCTTTGTGATTACACTAGAGTTTAATTCAATTTTACTTAATTAAACATGAAGAAGAAACATAGTGTGAAATGAAAGATATTTAAGTCAAATGAGTATAATCAAAAAGCATTAAAAGGAAGCTTAAATTTGTTTACTAAATAGCACAAGAGAACTTTGAATGTAGATCTAAGGTTTTTCTGTGTCGTCGTCTTTGTGTTAATGTTGGATGAGTGAGGTATAATGAACCTATGAAAATAATCATCTCTTTTATTCCTTAGTATTAAATGAACTACTGTTGTTGGCTTTGATGAACTTAAAATACCCAGGTGGGGCTGATACCCAAGGCTTACGGGCCTTAATGGCTACTGGGCCATTATATGTTACCATCAGCAATGCCACATGGCCTATTGCACTGAAAAGCTGAGATCATGTCACTGCCACCAGCTGGGATGCAGTAAAGGGGACTGTACTTACCCTCTCATTTGAAACAATTGAAAAGTGGACAATATATATGAAATGACAGCTTTCCTAATTATGTATCAGGCAATAAAGGAGAGTGATCCTTGAGCGCAGTAAGACCTAAAACTGGCCCAGGATAATGCTTGGAGTTTCCTAGTTGAAGTACAGGGTTTCCCCTTCCCGTGATCTCTCTGCATTGAGAAAGTGGGGCTGTAAATTTGGTTTTACTCATTTAATGAAGAGCAGGTGGCATTCATGGGCTTTCCAGGTGGCTCAGTTGTCAAGAATATGCCTGTGAAGGCAGGAGATGCGGGTTCAATCCCTGGGTCAGGAAGATACCCTGGAGAAGGAAATGGCAACCCACTCCAGTATTCTTGCCTGGGATATCCTATGGACAGAGGAGCCTAGTGGGCTCTGGTCCATGGGGTTGCAAAGAATCAGACATGACTTAGAGGCTAAACTACCACTACCACCAGGTAGCATTCATAGGGCACAGGAGTAGAGAGGAGAGCAGCACAGAGAGAGCTGAGGTGATTTGCTGAAGGTCAGAACTCTTGAGTCTCCATCTGAGCTCTAAGCAGGGCAGGTGTGTGAAGAAATTGCCCAAGGCTGGGAGAAAAAAAGAAACCACACAAAACAACGAGAGAACAGTAATAGGAACTCACAAAGGCCAGGAAAATTATGTTCCCAACAACCAGAGTGGGAAAACCACAAAATTCATGAACCACTGAGTAGTGGACTCAGACAAATTTTGCTGCAGTAACAGGGAAAAATTAGCCTTAAAATAAATGTTTCCTGGGCCCTGTCAAACAAAGATTAAAAGCAATATTTAAAATAACAAACCTTTTTTTTTTAAAATTAACTGTGTTGTGAAATAAATCTCAAGAATATTTATAACTAAGTCTAAAAATATACCACAATATGAATTACAAGCCAGAATCAAGGTAGGGGAGAGAAAAATCAACAAGCTCAGATATGTGGATGATACCACTCTAATGGCAGAAAAACTAAAGAACCTCTTGGTTAGGGTGAAGGAGGAGAGTGAAAGAGCCAGCTTAAGGCTAAATATTAAAAAAAAAACTAAGGTCATGGCATCCGGCCTCATTAGTGAAAGTGAAAGTGAAATCGCTCAGTCGTGTCTGACTCTTTGTGACCCCATTGACCGTAGCCTACCGGGCACCTCCATTCATGGGATTTTCTGGGCAAAGGTACTGGAGTGGGTTGCCATTTCAGAGAAGGGGAAAAGGTGAAAGGAGTGGCAGAATTCCTCTTCTTGGGCTCCAAAATCACTGTGGATGGTGACTGCAACTATGAAATCAGAAGATGATTGCTTCTTGGCGGGAAAGCGATGACAAACCTAGACAGTGTGTTGAAAAGCAGAGACATTACTCTGCCGACAAAGGTCCATATAGTCAAGGCTATGATCTTTTAAGGGTCTCAAAAAGTTGTGAGAGCTGGTCCATAAAGAAGGCAGAACGCCAAAGAATTGATGCCTTCAAACTGTGGTGTTAGAGAAGACTCCTGAAAGTTGCTTGGGCACCAAGGAGATCAAACCAGTCAATCTTAAGGGAGATCAACCCTGAATTTTCATTGGAGGGATGGATGCTGAAGCTGAAGCTCCAGTATTTTGGTCATCTGATGCAAACAAATGACTCATTGGAAAAGTCTCTGATGCTGGGAAAGATCAAGGCAGAAGGAGAAGAGGGCATCAGAGGATGAGATGGCTAGACAGCATCACTGATGAAATGAAGATGAACTTGGGCAAACTCTGGGAGATGGTGAGGGACAGGGAGGCCTGGTGTGTTGCAATCCATGGGGTTGCAAAGAGTTGGACATGACTGGGCGACTGAACAACAATATATATTCATGCACACAGACACCACCTGAAATGCAGGAGACCCATGTTAAATTCCTGGGTCAGGAAGATCTCCTGGAAAAGGGATAGGCTACCCTCTCCAGTATTCATGGGCTTCCCTGGTGGGTCAGATGGTAAAGAATCTGCCTGCAATGTGGGAGACCTGGTTTGGATCCCTGGGTTTAGAAGATCCCCTGGAGGAGGAGGATATGGCAACCCATTCCCGTATTCTTGCCTGGAAAATCCCCCATGGACAGAGAAGCCTAGCGGGCTATGTCTATGGGGTCACAAAGAGTAGGACATGACTGAGTGACTAAGGAAAACACAGCACTATAAACATTATCCATAGATAACACACATATGTGTATATATAGGGATGTTTATAGACAACTGATGTTGCAGATTTTGATAATTCATTAGAAGCGTGGTGCCTGTGTTTGAATGTGGCTTTATTAGTACTGATTAATCAACTTTTACAATCATGAGAAAAAAGGGAAAGACTACATATGCAAACCATACTTTCACACAAAGTGACATCATGGTACATAACATAAAGAATTTATAATATAAGATGCATTGTGGCAGAATTATATTTTCATCTGGCACATTGAAACAAGGCCAAATTTATTTCAACAGATCATTTCACATTGTGCCATCCTCAGAAATTATCACATTCAATTAATTATTTGCATTATAAACTTAATTGGGCCTATAGTTTTCTTTGCATTCAATTAAAAAATGATCTTCCTTTTATAATTTTATAGCAGCAGTAACCATAGTGAATATATCACTAGTTATATTTGTACATATCAAATAAATAATTTAACCAGGACAACATGAGACTTTTTTTTTAAACGAACACATATAGCAATTAACCTAGAAATTTACAGGTTTATTTTATTAGAAAAGAAAAATCGTAACACACTTAATGGATCCACATTTTGTCTGGCAATGTTTCAAATGTTAACTTTAAAGGCAAATTGGATTAAAAGTGCAAGAAATGATATCTAATATGTTGTTTTTATTTTTAAAATAATTTTCTTCTTTTCCTCCATGTAAATGAAGTTGTTCTCTGTTTCATTTATTTTAGCTATCTGTGCAATCTAAAGTAAAACAAAAACAAACTGTATCTTGCTAGAAATTTTAGTTCAGTATCTGCAAGGGATGGAGGTTTTGAGGTGGAAGGTCTCTTGTTTCCATTACTAGAAGGTCTCTTGTTTCCATTATGCTTCCTGGCTGGTGTATTTCATTGGTACAGTATCAGTGTAAAGGGATACACATAAACTTGTATACATTGCAGCAACCTTAAGAAAGTTAAAGGAAAAAAATGATGTGTTAGGAGTACAAGAGATGACTAAAAGCTAAAAATCTGACTTTAGGGAAAAAAAAAAAAAGGGAGTAGCACCCAGAATCTAGGCAAGGAGTGACAGCAATAACTTCTGAGAATCTCATCTAAATTGAATGGGCTCTAATCATGTCTTTCCTTGTGGCTCAGCTAATAAAGAATCTGCCTGCAATGAGGGAGACCTGGGTTGGATCCCTGGGTTGGGAAGATATCCTGGAGAAGGGAAAGGCTACCCACTCCAGTATTCTGGCTTGGAGAATTCCATGGACTGTATAGTCCGTGAGGATGCAAAGAGTCAGACACGACTGAGTGACTTTCACTTTCAATCATGTTCTGGTATTATATCTTCATTTAAAAAATATGCCAATGCTTAACAGTTTAAAAATAATTTTATCTTACTTATGAATTCTGCATGTCAGGAATCCAGACAGAAGTCCTTAGATTGAGACTCTAGCTGGAAAATCTCAACAATAGGTTGAGGCACTCTGCATCTGGGTGCTGAAACTATCTGCAGGCATCTTTATTCTCAACTGATAGTTGCTGTCAGCTATAGGCTAGGACCTTAGCTAGACTTGTCAACTGAAGCACCATCACAAGTTCCCTCCATGATGGCCTCAGGAGAGTCAGAATTTTAATGTGGGCTTTCAGGGTGCCATAACATATGTCCCACACGACAAGGCAGAAGTTTCACTGCTTTTCAGGATGTAGTATTAGGAGTCATATGGACTTCTCAGTGGCTCAGTGGTAAAAGAATCCACCAGCCAATGCAGTAGACATGGGTTCGATTTCTACGTCCAGAAAATCCCCTGAAGTAGGAAATGGTAACTCTCTCCAGTATCCTTGTCTGGAAAATCTCATGGACAGAGGAGCCTGCATGGAGTTGCAAAGAGTCAGACACGACTGCTCACAGAATGCAGTGATTAGGAGTCATGTAATATCATTTCTGCCATATTCTATTGATTTAGTTAGTCACAAATGCATTCAGATGCAAGGGAAGAAGATCCATTTCTCAAAGGTAGTGTGGCCACCTTATCTATTAATGTAGAAGATTATGTGGGTT
The DNA here is from genome assembly GCF_029378745.1 of Bos indicus. Taxonomy (NCBI): domain Eukaryota; kingdom Metazoa; phylum Chordata; class Mammalia; order Artiodactyla; family Bovidae; genus Bos; species Bos indicus. Next base: position 65,793,263 of record NC_091765.1, on the reverse strand, counting down.
GAGAGATGTTACGGTTACCTTTGGAGAATATTATCTGTCAACCTTTAACCTTTCCTATTTATATTCAAGCACATTCCTATTTACATGCAAGCACGTGTTTGATTCCAGTGGACATCAGAATAGACAGGTTGCACCTCTGTATTTCTGCCTGGGATCTCACCTTCTTCACTAGGCAGAAGGTGTCTTGTGGAGAAGAGCATCTTCAGAAAAGAAGACGATGCATCTGAGAGAAATGGTTACTGGACAAAACACCAAAGAAGAAAGTTGGAGTCTAATATGCCTTCTGGAATCATAAATGTCACAGCAGCAGACAAAATAGACCAGGAACAGTAACTCTAAGAATGCCATGAAATTTTGTAGAACTCTGAATTTCTCTTTGTTTGTTATTTGGTTCTTCTGTCTCCCCAGAGGGATTTGAAGAAAGAACTTTAAAACCAAAAAGGCAAGTACTTGTCTTTGAGCCTACCAAGAAAATGTTAAACCGGAGAAAAGATAAACCACTGAGGAGGAGGCAAATGTGGGAAGGAAAGGGGCCCCATGAGAAGGGGTGTGTAGCATCAACTGTTAAAGTGGAAAAATAAAAGCAGTCTGGGTCCACAGGGACCACACAGGCAGAAAAGAAAATCACCGGAAACTGGCCTTCGCATTAGATGTAGCCCTGGGGATTTTACCATCTGAAATTCCTAGAAAATTGATAGCAAACCCGCTGCTCACTCTGCCAGCTGCGTCAAGACTAGATCCAAAGTTTTTAAAATGAAAAATATCAGGATGTAAACCATGAACTGTTCAAAAGGGCCAATCTGTGATTATGATTCTTTTCTCTTGGGTCCTTCCATTGGCTCTATTTTCTCCTTTCCCTCTCTCTTTTCTAAACCCCTCACTACTTTTGTTTATTCTTAAGTCATTTTTAATATCTGTTCTCCTTTTATACTTAGTGAAGATGGAAAGGCAAAAGAAAAATATTGAAGATCATGTACTTCAACACTCTCATTTAACAAAAAGAAAGCAGCCCCAGGGAGGCAGTGACAGGCTCAGTCAACATGGATTACTGGTAACAGCAGAGTTGCAACTGCAAGCAGCTCTACGGACCCTCCTATGTTTCTCTGTATATGTTTGCCTTTCCAGCTTCACTTGCTGCTGAAGTCCCAGAAAAGGAAAAGGGTCAATTTGAGTTATCTGGAACACTGATGCCAAAACACAAGGGAAAGGGCACGAGATTTTTGAGGGAGGTGCCATGAAGAATAACGAAGAATAAATGACAGGGATTCAGATCACAATGCCAATCTGACACTGTGAGGGAGAGAGGGGGAAAGAAGGAAGAGACTTCCGAGTGCTATAGAGCTCTGAGAAAATGGCAACCAGACTGATGGAGTGCTTGGAGCAAAGATTAACCCTAGAGGAGGCCCACACTGGGCAGAAATGTCTCAGCTCTAATATTACCAGGCATTATTCAAGTCAGTGTCTGAGAGGAGCCTGAGGTGGTAGAGGCTAGGGAAGTGAGGGTTTGCTGTGGGAGGTGGAGAAGAGAAGAGTAGTGAGAGCAACACAATGGATTCTGAAAGTGTGGCAGCCATAGGCTTTTGGTTAATCACACTCCTTGCAGCTGACTCTTTTTAAGCAGATCTGAGTCATACCCTCCTAAGACCACCTCAGTTCCTTTCTGTATGTGTGCATTCTTCAGTAAGTATATATAAGTCACTTCAGTCATGTCCAACTCTTTGCAACCCCATGGACTGTAGCCTACCAGGCTCCTGTGTCAATGGGATTCTCCAAGTAAAATTCTGGAGTGGGTTGCCATATCCTCCTCCAGGGGATCTTCCTGACCCAGGGATTGAACCCAAGTCTCCTGTATTGCAGGCAAATCATATCTTACTTCAAATTACACTGTAGTAAGGTGGGTAAGTTCATTAGTTGTCTATTGCTGTGTACAAATGACCACAAACAGAGGCTTAAAACAGCATATATTCGTTATCTCATTGTTTCTGTGTGTTGAGTCTGCACACAGCTTACTTTGATCAACTGCAAGACTGCAATCTAAGCATTGGCTTGGGCTGAGTTCTCATCTGGGGTTCCAATGGCAGAGGATCTCCTTCCAAGTTTATACAGTTGTTGGCAGAATCCAAGTCCTTATAGGTTTTTAGAGTGAAAGCCTCATTGTCTAGCTGACTATTGACTAGACACTATACACTTGACCCCAGTGTAGGGTCAATCTAGGAGACAGACTGACCCCAGGCTAGGCATTTGCAACTAGCCTCTTGTTTGCATTTCCTGAAACAGGGGCTAGGTGAGCTCCAGATTATATATTTACAATCAGTCTTCTGTTTGCTCTTCAAAATGGAAGTAACAATTGAAACAGCATAAATAGCAGGCTTTGTCTCCCTTGGACACCTTCAGATAACAGTCATGGCAGGGACAGAGAGAGTTTAAACCTTGTTTAAGTAAAGGATCGGGAGGTCATATATTTTCCATCTCTGAAAAAGGCAGATATTTTGCATGCGCAGAAAAGATTCCTTGAGGGTCAGAAAGAGGGGGGCACCACCTCATAGTATGTGATGCTAATATGTGGTCCCATAGGCCTCTGGGCTGGAATCCATCTTGGAAAATGGTGTGTATGCTTGTCAGGGAGGGTCCCAGGAAAGGTGAGGTGTGGAAAATGAAACCAACAATTGACCAAAAGGAAGACAAAGACCCAGAAGAACGGTCCTGTATAAATTTGTTAACCATCTCTTTACTACACTACTCTTCACATGCGGGCGGGGGGACCCACACCCCTTCTCTCTGGGTGTGCATCTCTGTCTTGCTTCTATCTTAACTAAACAAGCTGTTTTTCTCCAAAGTATCTTACTTGTTGTTGTGCTATGTCTCTAATAATAAACTTTGTACCTGCATTTACAGTTTTTGCCTCCATGAGAAATGCATTTTTCACTGGGGTAAGATTCAGGAAAAAATAGCTTCTAGCCTTTAGCCCTTGCTGGTCTGGTGACTAGGATTCCTGCGATTCATTCAGGCTATGCTATGCTAAGTCGCTTCAGTCATGTCCGACTCTGTGCGACCCCATAGACGGCAGCCCACCAGGCTCTGCCATCCTTGGGATTCTCCAGGCAAGAATACTGGAGTGGGTTGCCATTTCCTTCTCCAGTGCATGAAAAAGAAAAGTGAAAGTGAAGTTGCTCAGTTGTGTCCGATTCTTAGCGACCCCATGGACTGCAGCCTACCAGGCTCCTCCGTCCATAGGATTTTCCAGGCAAGAGTACTGGAGTGGGCTGCCATTGTGGCTACCCAGGTTCTATTCCTGGGCAGGGAATAAAGAGCTAGCTTCACATCTGTACTCACTCCTGCCTCTCCAAGATTAGCCTCTGGTCCTTGTGTTGTTGCTTTTTCCACAAGGCAGCTCTCAACAAGGCAGCTCACCTTTTCAAAGCCAGCAAGGGATAAATTCCTCTAGCAAGATGGACAGTAGAGTCTTATATAATGTGATCATGTACATATAGTCACACATAGCCCATCATCTTTGCTGTATTCTACCGAACAGAAGCAAGTCACAAGTCCCACACATGCTCAAGGGGAGGAATACAGAAAGACATGAGTATGAGGAGGTGCAGATAATTGGAGTCATCTTAGAATCTGAGTGCAACATGGGGAGGTTCTGTTTATTGTCTATTGAGCATTTGTACACATGAGCATTTGGATTCTCCCCTCTAAGACTGAAACCTTGAGAAATTCAAACGTAGCAGTGCTAGTGATCTCAAGTTATTTTAAACATTCACTAATGGAACTAGTTCATTACTTATTGTAAGTTATATATATATATATATATATATATATATTTTAGGGTGAATCTGGTGGGAAACTTAGGAGACACTGAGTATGTGAGTTTGCTAAGGACTGAACATGCTTTTTCTCCAGCCTGCAAAATACTCTTTTACTTAGATTCACCCAAACTCAAACACATCACTTAATGTTCTTGAGCTTCAGTTTCCTCTCCTGCTCCCATCTGAGGAGACTTGGCAACTGAAGTTAGTTGTTCCCGTAGCCATAAATGCTTTCCTCAGATACAAGCATGACTTTGCAGTCTCCTTCTTGAAGGCATTGCTCAGTTACCAGTTCTCCAGAAACTTAAGCTCACAATTTATAGAAAAATGCAGCATAACAGCAAATGGCAACTTCCCTGGTATCCAATGGTTAAGGATCCACACTTCCAAAGTGGGGGCACAGGTTCAATGGCTGGATGGGAAACTAAGATCCCACATGCCATGCATTGTGCCCAATATGATTCTGGCACATGGATGTCTATATTACTTTTAAGTGCCATTAAATTTTCCTCCAAATAAAATAAGCAATATTTTCCCCTAGAATTCTAACATTTTTCCTGAGCAACTGAAAATCTGAACATAGTAAAGAAAGCAAATATTATTAATAATGTTCCTTTTAGTGTCTCTTACTTAGATGACGCCTTAGCAAGGAGAGTGCTGAACAGATTTAAGTAAATGACTGTTCAGAGATTCCAAGGTAGTTTGTAGATCTCAGTGTTTGGGCTAGTTTACCACACTTAATGGATCTTACTCTCTTTCACTAAAATACTCCTTTTCAGTTAAGTTTGACATCAAAATCTGGGTCAAAATTATCTCAGATTGATGGCACCCCACTCCAGTACTCTTGCCTGGAAAATCCCATGGATGGAGGAGCCTGGTAGGCTGCAGTCCATGGAGTCACTAAGAGTCAGACATGACTGAGCGACTTTACTTTCACTTTTCACTTTCATGCATTGGGGAAGGAAATGGCAACCCACTCCAGTGCTGAAGTGACTTAGCAGCAGCAGCAGACCTTGAAGAAAACTGTAAAAATAATGGACATGATCTAAACAGGGAATTCCTGAAGCTTGTTACAATTAAGAAAGCTTTCACTAAAAATATTTCACAGGATTGATTTCCTAATCCTGAGAAATCGTGGGAGTCACAATAGAAGAATTCTGTGTTCAGAGCCAAGAGACCCAGCCCTACTGCTGCCATTGTCTTATAATGTACATGATGTAAATAATTTTCATCTCTGGACCTCCAATATTTCTTCCATTGGGAATAGTTACAGTCTTTACTATGACTTCTAACTCTAATAAAACCTATGAATTTGTGAGATGTGAGAAATCCACCTTTAATAGTGAAGGTACATAAAACAGCATTCTTTCCCGAGACTGTGATTTGAATTCTGCTATCCTGGAATCCTGAATTTCAGTGTGTCTGAAGAATTTGTGTCTATTGGTTTTATTTATGTTACAAGGATAATGGAAGGGACCTTAAGGAGGGACATTTTGTGCACCTTCCCTAGACACTGACTTAGTTGGCCATTATAAACAATGTGTGCTCAGTCCCTCAGTCCTGTCTGACTCTTTGCGACCCCATGGACTGCAGCCCTTCAGGCTCCTCTGTCTATCAGATTATTTCAGCAAGAATATTGGAGTGGATTGCCATTTCATACTCCAATAAACAATAACACCATATAACAAAATGCCAAAATATAATGATTTACAATGATAAATATTAAGTCACATATTCACAAGCCAGGAAATTGAATGCAGGCCGAGCTGCTCGATTGGGTGGTCTAACTCAGGCAGTGGATAAGCTGAACCCCCCTGAAGGTTATCAGTTGGACTCAGATCTACTCTATGTGCTTTGATCTAGGGACCAGGTTTACGGCACATCAGTTACTAGGAAAAATTCTTCTCACAGCAGATTTCCAGGGCACAAGACAAGTCAAACCATGCAAGGCCATTTAACAGTTCTCCCTCTGCTATTTATGCCAATATCAAGGCAAATCATGTGACCGAGTCTAGTTTCACCAGGAAGGGAAATATACCTGGACCACCAAGAAATGGATGAAGATGTAGGATGGAGTAGATGGATGTATTAATAGATGCAAAGTAAGCAAAGAACTGGACATGGAACAACAGACTGCTTCCAAATAGGAAAAGGAGTACGTCAAGGCTGTATATTGTCACCCTGCTTATTTAACTTATATGCAGAGTACATCATAAGAAATGCTGGGCTGGAAGAAGCACAAGCTGGAATCAAGATTGCTGGGAGAAATATCAATAACCTCAGATATGCAGATGACACCACCCTTATGGCAGAAAGTGAAGAGGAACTACAAAACCTCTTGATGAGAGTGAAAGAGAAGAGTGAAAAAGTTGGCTTAAAGCTCAACATTCAGAAAACTAAGATCATGGCATCTTGTCCCATCACTTCATGGGAAATAGATGGGGAAACAGTGGAAACAGTGTCAGACTTTATTTTTGGGTGCTCCAAAATCACTGCAGATGGTGACTGCAGCCATGAAATTAAAAGATGCTTACTCCTTGGAAGGAAAGTTATGACCAACCTAGATAGCATATTCAAAAGCAGAGACATTACTTTGCCAACAAAGGTCCATCTAGTCAAGGCTATGGTTTTTCCAGCGGTCATGTATGGATGTGAGAGTTGGACGGTGAAGAAGGCTGAGCGCCAAAGAATTGAGGCTTTTGAACTGCGGTGTTGAAGACTCTTGAGAGTCCCTTGGACTGCAAGGAAATCCAACCAGTCCATTCCAAAGGAGAGCAGTCCTGGGTGTTCTTTGGAAGGAATGATGTTAAAGCTGAAACTCTACTACTTTGGCCACCTCATGTTAAAAGTTGACTCATTGGAAAAGACTCTAATGCTGGGAGGGATTGGGGGCAGGTGGAGAAGGGGATGACAAAGGATGAGATGGCTGGATGGCATCACCGACTCGATGGATGTGAGTTTGAGTGAACTCCAGGAGTTGGTGATGGACAGGGAGGCTTGGCGTACTGCAATTCATGGAGTCGAAAAGAATCGGACACGACTGAGTGACTGAACTGAAATGAACTGAACTGAAGAATTGACAAGAATAGCTCAATCTATATCAGGGGCAAGATGAAGGGGACACATATTCCTGAGGCTAGCTTTGTGGACTAGTTTGAATCCTATGGAAGGAGCAAATCTTTCCCAACTTTGACAAATCTCACAGGATTCATCAGGATTCTATCCTTGGTAGGGACTGGAAGACCATGGTGCTGTTTCATGCATGAGAAGATTTTTTTTTTCACTAGTTTTACTTTATTTTTTTAAATTTTATTTTATTTTTAAACTTTACAATATTGTATTGGTTTTGCCAAATATCGAAATTGCAGAACTGCTTGGGGGTCACCACTGTGGCCTGGGAAACTGTCATGTGGGGCAACAGCAGTGTCAAAGGCATTGGTGGTCTGTGGGTCTCAAGTGCCTGTTTAGGTACTAAGGATCATTGTGGAACACAAGGATTTGAGTAGATTTGTTCATAAACAGATACCACATTTCCTGGGGGCTTTAAAAACTACATGAAAAGAATATGAAGTGTTAAGGGTGAAATTGTTTTTGTTGCTGTTGTTGAGTTGCTAAGTCCTTTCTGAGTCTTTGTGACCCCATTGACTGCAGCACCCCAGCCTTCCCAGTTCTTCACTATCTCCTAGAGTTTGCTCAAACTCATGTCCATTGAGTCGATGATAACATCTAACAATCTTATCCTCTGTCGCTCCTGTCTCCATTTGCCCTCAATCTTTCCCAGCGTCAGGGTCTTTTCCAATGAATGTGCTTGTGAAGATCAGGTTGCCAAAGTATTGGAGCTTCCGCTTCAGGATCAGTCCTTCCAATGAATAATCAGGATTGAAATCCTTTGGAATTGACCTGTTTGATCTCCTTGCAGTCCAAGGGACTCTCAAGAAGTCTTCTCCAGCACCACAGTTCAAAAGCATTGATTCTTCAGTGCTCAGCCTTCTTTATGGTCCAACTCTCACATCCATACATGACTACTGGAAAAACCTTAGCTTTGACTATATAGACCTTTGTCAACAAAGTGATGTCTCTGATTTTTAATACACTGTTGAGGTTTGTAATAGCTTTCCTTCCAAGGAGCAAGTGTCTTTTAATTTCATAGCTGAAGTCACCATCCACAGTGATTTTGGAGCCCAAGAAAATAAAGTCTGTCACTGTTTCCATTGTTTCCCCATCTATTTGTCATAAAGTGATGGGACTGGATGCTATGATCTTAGTTTTTGAATGTTGAGTTTTAAGCTAGCTTTTTCACTCTCCTCTTTTACCTTCATCAAGAGGCTCTTTAGTTCTTCTTCACTTTATGCCATTAGAGTGGTATCATCTGCATATCTGAGGTTGATATTTCTCCTGGAAATATTGATTCAAGCTTGTGATTCATCCAGCCTAGCATTTTGATGATGTATCTTCATATAAGTTAATTAAAAGGTGAAAATATACAACCTTGTTGTACTCATTTTCAATTTCGAACCAGTCCATTGTTCCATGTTTGGTTCTAATTGTTGTTTCTTGTCCCACATACAGGTTCCTCAAGAGACAGCTAAGGTAGTCTGATATTCCCATCGCTTTAAGAATTTTCTAGAATTTGTTGTGATCCACACAATGGCTTCTCTTGTGGCTAAGCTGGTAAAGAATCTGCCTGCAATGTAGAGACCTGTGTTTGATCAATGGGTTGGGAAGAACCCTGGTGAAGGGAAAGGCTTCCCATTCCAGTATTCTGGCCTGGAGAATTCCATGGGCTGTATAGTGGTTCCATGGACTGTGGTCCATGGGATCACAAAGAGTTGGACACTACTGAGTGACTTTATGACCAACCTAGATAGCATATTCAAAAGCAGAGACATTACTTTGCCAACAAAGGTCCAACTAGTCAAGGCTATGGTTTTTCCAGTGGTCATGTATGGATGTGAGAGTTGGATTGTGAAGAAAGCTGAGCACTGAAGAACTGATGCTTTTGAACTGTGGTGTTGGAGAAGACTCTTGAGAGTCCCTTGGACTGCAAGGAGATCCAACCAGTCCATCCTAATGGAGATCAGTCCTGGGTGTTCTTTGGAAGGATTGATGCTAAAGCTGAAACTCTAGTACTTTGGCCACCTCATGCAAAGAGTTGACTCATTGGAAAAGACTCTGATGCTGGGAGGGATTGGGGGTAGGAGGAGAAGGGGATGACAGAGGATGAGATGGCTGGATGGCATCACCGACTCGATGGATGTGAGTCTGAGTGAACTCTGGGAGTTGGTGATGGACAGGGAGGCCTGATGTGCTGCAATTCATGGGTCTCAAAAAGTCGGACACGACTGAGCCACTGAACTGAACTGAACTGAATGACTTTCACTTTCACACAGTCATAGGCTTTAGCATAGTCAATGCAGCAGAAGGAGATGTTTTTCTGGAATTCCCTTGCTTTCTCTATGATCCAATGGATATTGCCAGTTTGATCTCTGGTTTCTCTGCCTTATCTAAATCCAGCTTGTATATCTGGAAGTTCTTGATTGGTGAAGCCTAACTTGAAGGATTTTGAGCATTACCTTGCTAGCATGTGAAAGGAGCACAATTGTATGGTAATTTGAACAATCTTTGGCATTACACTTCTTTGGGATTGGAATGAAAACTGAACTTTTCCAGCGGCCACTGTTGAGTTTTACAAATTTGCTGACATATTGAGTATAGCACTTTAACAGCATTACTTTTCAGGATTTGAAATAGCTCAGCTAGAATTCCATCACCTTCACTAGCTGTGTTTAAATTATGTCCCGTAAAATTCAAATGCTGCAGTCCTATCCTTTAGTGTATCTCAAAATGTGACTGTTTTTCGAAATAGAGCCCCTACAGGAGTGATTGAGGTAAAATGTGGTCGTAAGGGTGGGGCCTTAATCCAGTAAGAAAGGTGTCCTTATAAAAAGAGGCAGAGACACCAAGGATGTATACATAAAGAGAAAGGCAATGTGAGGACACACCAGGAAGGTGCCCTCTACAAACCGGAGGACCATTGTCAGGAGAAACCCAGCCTGAGGGCACCTTGATCTTGGACTTTCAGGCACCTGAATTATGAAGAAAATAAAATTCTGTTGTTTAAGTAACTCAGTCTCTAGCATTTTGTTATAGTAAACTTAGCAAACGAATATAGATTTTGGTATCTAGAAGAGATTGCTGCTATAACAAATATCAAAAAATGTGAAAGTGATTTGTGGAAAAGTGGATAATGGGCAAAGGCTGGAAGAGTTCTGATGTACATGTTGGAAAAACCCTAGATTGTTTCAAAGGGACTGTCTAGAAAAATAAACATTTCAAGGTGATTCTTATGATATCTCAAGTGGAAATAGGAATATGGTTTTGGAAACTGGAGAAAGGTGATCCTTGTTATAAAGTGGCAAAACTCTTGGCTGAATTTCATTTAGTGTTTTGTAGAAAGCAAAACTTGTTTGAAATTAACTGGGATACTTAACAGATGAAATTTCTAAGCAAAGTGTTGAACATACAGGCTTGGCTTCTCTTTACTGTTTCTAGTAAATATAAGAGGAGAGAGATGAATTGAAGAAGGAATTGTTAAGCCTATAGGAAACAGAATATGAATATTCAGAAAATTCTCAGTCTATCCACATTTTAAAATACTAGAAAATATGTTCTGGAGAGAACATCAAGGACTTGGCTGAAAAAAAATACTTTAATGAAAAAATTATGAGTATGACTCTTGGTCACAAAGGAAAGAGTTGAACTGGGACTTGAACCTATTGATCCCAGGTCTAGCATTTGAGTCTTCAAATCCAAGTCTCCCATAATTGGAACTTCCCAGGGGTTGCTAGCAGTAAACAACTTGCCTGTCAATGCAGGAAATGTGAGACTTGTGCTTGATCCTTGAGTCGGGAAGATCCCTTGGAGAAAGGCATGGCAACCTACTTTAGTATTCATGCCTGGAGAATCCCACAGACAGAGGCCCTGGCAGGTACACGTCATAGGGTCACCAAGAGTCCAATATGACTGAAGCGATTTAGCATGCACACATGCTCCCATAATTAGTAATATTTTAAAGACTTTGATGAGTTCTTTTGAAATCAATTTACTTTTGTTTAAAATCTCAAATTTATTTATCACCTTTTGTTATCCATAGAATACATAAATATATGACTCTATGGGATACACATATGGGGATTTAAAAAGAGATTTTGGAAGACAAGACGGTTTTTATGAGAAGTTACAGGGTTATAAATGTAATAATACTAGTACTAGTGGTGAGGAATGTTGGAGGGACACTTTATCAGCATTAAAATGTGTATCTATATTAATAATGTGGACAGGTCTGGGATCTTGTTTCCTGGACTGAATCAAGCAGTAACTTATATTTGGTAAAAAGAAGAGGGAGGGCCAGGTGGTGCAGTGGCTAAGATTCTGCATTCCAAATACAGTGGCCCAGTTTGATCCCTGGTCAGGGAACTAGATCCCACATGCCACAATTAAGACCTCAAATAGCCTATATATATATATATATATATATTAAAGAACATCATTTAAAAAAGAAGGGAAGTCCCCATGTCCCATTGTGAAAATTTAACAAGAGTTTTAATATATAGGGACTGAGTATCATTGGAAAATACTCCAGATGTCAGGAATTAATTGAAAACTGGGAAGAAACTTGTTTTTGTCAGTAGTAAGCTCATTGGCAGCTAAGAAAGGCATTTCTGTAGAGTGGTAAGAAAGTTCCAGCTTATTATACTCATGCATTAAGAGAATGTACTCTTGCCAGATTTTCCTTTTTTGGTTTGCTTTCGGTTTTTGAGATTTTATGCATCTCAGTTTTTATGTAAAGTTGTCGTTTTTAAATTTGGGAAAGTATTTAAAAATTAAATACCATAAAACAAAGAAAAGCATCTATATGTTGAATTAAGACCCAAGACCTCTTGTTTGTAATATCTGTCTGACAGTCAAACAGTGATGAAAATAAAGGATAAGCAACAGTCTCATTATGGACCAGCTAAGACTGAATAGCAGAAATCTACAGTAGCTGAAAAGCTTGGTCATATTTAGCAATATTGGAGGAAATACTGGAGGAGAGGAAATAGATAGCTCTAGCTAACAAAGAAGTCTTGTTCTGTGGGTTTGGCAGGAGAACAAGAGAGGGAAAGGAATCTGTATACAGAGGGAGGGGCATTCATGAAGAGTATGGTTACAAGTTGAGAGAATCTGGAGAGGCCCCCTTTGCTGCTTCCAGGATAGGTTTATAGAAAGAATAAATAGATCAATCATCAGAGTCACTAGGGCGAGACATGTGACAACAATGGAGTACAACATTCAAGGAAGCATCATTCCCAGGGCCGTGCAGGTTTGGGCTGGGGGTCTGCACAAATCTGGGAGTGAATGCCTCCTTATATTGTATGTCTTAGATGCATCATTCACAAGTTCTGCTTCTGGTGCTGGCCTTACTTCAAAAATCACATATGTATTCTCTTCTTCTGTGATATGGCTATGTTTCAAGATTCAGAATAGCAAATCTCAATTTAAAAAAGGCATAGATGGGCACAATAAAGGACAGAAAGGGTATGGACCTAACAGAAGCAGAAGATATTAAGAAGAGGTGGCAAGAATACACAGAACTATACAAAAAAGGTTTTAATGACATGATGGTGTGATCATTTACCTAGAAGCAGACATCCTAGAATGTGAAGTCAAGTGGGCCTTGGGAAGCATCACTGTGAACAAAGTTAGTGGAGATGATGGTATTCCAGCTGAGCTATTCCAAATCTTAAAAGTTGATGCTGTTAAAGTGCTGCATTCAATATGCCAGCAAATTTGGAAAACTCAGCAGTGGCCACAGGACTGGAAAAAAGTCAGTTTTCATTCCAAAACCAAAGAAAGGCAAAGCCAGACTGCCACACAATTGCATTCATTTCATACGCTAGCAAAGTAATGCTTAAAATTCTCCAAGCTAGGCTTCAACTGTCCATGAACTGAGAACTTCCAGATGTACAAGTTGGACTTAGAAAAATCAGAGGAACCAGAGATCAAATTGCCAACATCTGTTATTCAGAGAAAAAGCAAGAGAATTCCAGAAAAATATTTAATTCTGCTTCATTGACTATACTAAAGCTTTTGATTGTGTGTATCACAACAAAATGTGGAAAATTCTTCAAGAGATGGGAATACCAAACTATTTTACCTGTCTCATGAGAAACCTGTATGCAGGTCAAGAAGCAACAGTTAGAACCAGACATGGACAACAGACTGGTACCAAATTGGGAAAGGAGTGCCTAAGACTGTATATTGTAGGCCTTATTTAAATTATATGCTTATTTAACTTATATGCAGAGTACATCATGTGAAATTCTGAGCTGGATGAAGCACAAGGCGGAATCAAGATATCCGGGAGAAATATCAAAAATCTCAGATATGGAGATGACACCACCTTTATGGCAGAAAACAAAGAAGAACTAAAGAGTCTCTTGGTGAATGTGAAAGGGGAGAGTGAAAAAGCTGGTTTAAAACTCAGTATCCAAAAACAAAGTCATGGCATCTGTTCCCATCAGTTCATGGCAAATAGATGGGGAAACAATGAAAACAGTGACAGACTATTTTCTTGAGCTCCAAATTCACTGCAGATGGTGACCGCAGCCATGAGATTTAAAGACGCTTGTTATTGGAAGAAAAGCTATAACAAACCTAGATAGCATGTTATAAAGCAAAGATACTACTGTGCCAACAAAGGTCCATCTACTCTAAGCTATGGTTTTTTCACTGGCCTGTTCCAGGGTTGGGGACAGTGAGTGTTGCAGTAAATGCATGGGATCTTTTGAAAGAGGTCACCATTATCTTCATTACCTTCAGCATAGTTTCAGTTCAGTTCAGTTCATTTGCTCAGTCATGTCCGACTCTTTGTGACCCCATGAATCACAGCACACCAGGCCTCCCTGTCCATCACCAACTCCCAGAGCTCACTCAAAATCATGTCCATCAAGTCAGTGATGCTATCCAGCCATCTCATACTCTGTCATCCCCATCTCCTCCTGCATGAGGTGGCCAAAGTATTGGAGTTTCAGCTTCAGCATCAGTCCTTCCAATGAACACCCAGGACTGATCTCCATTAGGATGGACTGGTTGGATCTCCTTGCAGTCCAAGGGACTCTCAAGAGTCTTCTCCAGCACCGCAGTTCAGAAGCCTCAATTCTTCAGTGCTCAGCTTTCTTCACACTCCAACTCTCACATCCATACATGACCACTGGAAAAACCATAGCCTTGACTAGACAGACCTTTGTTGGCAAAGTAATGTCTCTGCTTTTGAATATGCTATCTAGGTTGATCATAACTTTCCTTCCAAGGAGTAAGCATCTTTTAATTTCATGGCTGCAATCACCATCTGTAGTGATTTTGGAGCCCCCAAAAATAAAGTCTGACACTATTTTCACTGTTTCCCCATCTATTTCCTATGAAGTGAAGGGACCAAATGCCATGATCTCCGTTTTCTGAATGTTGAGCTTTAAGCCAACCTTTTCACTCTCCCCTTTCACTTTCATCCAGAGGTTTTTTAGTTCCTCTTCACTTTCTGCCATAAGGGTGGTGTCATCTGCATATCTGAGGTTATTGATATTTCTCCCGGCAATCTTGATTCCACCTTCTGCTTCCTCCAGCCCAGCATTTCTCATGATGTACTCTGCATGTAAGTTAAATAAGCAGGATGACAATTTATAGCCTTGACATACTCCTTTTCCTATTTGTAACCAGTCTGTTGTTCCATGTCCAGTTCTAACTGTTGCTTCCTGACCTGCATATAGGTTTCTTAAGAGGCAGGTCAGCATAGTTTGCTGCTACTGCTGCTAGGTCGCTTCAGTGGTGTCCTACTTTGTGCGACCCCAGAGACGGCAGCCCACCAGGCTCCCTGTCCCTGGGATTCTTGAGGCAAGAACACTGGAGTGGGTTGCCATTTCCTTCTCCAATGCATGAAAGTGAAAAGTGAAAAGTGAAAGTGAAGTCCCTCACTTCACAGCATAGTTTGGCCCCAGGTAAATAGCTGGGAGGGAACACAGCTCCACCCATCAATAGAAAATTGGATTAAAGATTTACTGAACACAACCCTGCCCTTCAGAACAAGACCCAATTTACTTCTTAGTCAGTCTCTCCCATCAGGAAGCTTCCCTAAGGCTCTGATCCTTCTCTATCAGAGGGCAGAGAGACTGAAAACCACAATCACATAAAACTAACCAATCTGATCACATGGACCACAGCCTTGTCTAACTCAATGAAATTATGAGCCATGCCGTGTAGGGACAAACCGGTCATGGTGGAGAATTCTGACAAAATGTGGTCCACTGGAGGAGGGAATGACAAACCACTTCAGTATTCTTGCCTTGAGAACCCCATGAACAGTATGAAAAGTCAATTAGATAGAACACTAAAAGATGAACTCCCCAGGTCAGTAGGTGCCCAATATGCTACTGGAGATAAGTGGAGAAATAACTCCAGAAAGAATGAAGAGACAGAGCCAAAGCAAAAACAACACCCAGTTGTGGATGGGACTGGTGATTGAAGCAAAGTCCAATGCTGTAAAGAGCAATATGGCATAGGAACCTGGAATGTTAGGTCCATGAATCAAGCCAAATTGGAAGTGGTCAAACAGAAGATGGCAAGAATGAACGTCGACGTTTTGGGAATCAGGGAACTAAAATGGACTGGAATGGGTGAATTTAACTCAGATGACCATTATATCTACTACTGTGGGCAAGACTCCCTTAGAAGAAATGTAGTAGCCCTAATAGTCAACAAAAGAGTAAAAAATGCAGTACTTGGATGCAATCTCAAAAACAACAGCTTGATCTCTGTTCATTTCTGAGGCAAACCATTCAATATCGCAGTCATCCAAGTCTATGACCAGACCAGTAATGCTGAAGAAGCTGAAGTTGAACGGTTCTATGAAGACCTACAAGACCTTCTAGAACTAACAACCACAAAAGATGTCCTTTTCACTACAGGGGACTGGAATGCAAAAGTAGGAAGTCAAGAAACACCTGGAGTAACAGGAAAATTTGGCCTTGGAGTACAGTATGAAGCAGGGCAAAGGCTAATACAGTTTAGCCAAGAGAATGCACTGGTCATAGCAAACACCCTCTTCCAACAACACAAGAGAAGACTCTACATGTAGACATCACCAGATGGTCAATACCAAAATCAGATTGATTATATTCTTTGCAGCCAAATATGTAGAAGCTCTTTACAGTCAGCAAAAATAAGACCTGGAGCTGACTGTGGCTCAGATCATGAACTCCTTATTGCCAAATTCAGACTGAATTTGAAGAAAGGAGCTGACTGTGGCTCAGATCATGAACTCCTTATTGCCAAATTCAGACTGAATTTGAAGAAAGAATTTGAGGAAAGTAGGGAAAATGACTAGACCATTCAAGTATGACCTAAATCAAATCCCTTATGGTTACACAGTGGAAGTGAGAAATAGATTTAAGGGATTATATCTGACAGACAGAGTGCCTGATGAACTATGAATGGAGGTTCATGACATTGTACAGGAGACAGGGGTCAAGACCATCCCCAAGAAAAAGAAATGTGAAAAAGTGAAATAGCTGTCTGAGGAGGTCTCAAATTGCTGTGAAAAGAAGAGAAGTGAAAAGCAAAGGAGAATAGGAAAGATGTAACTATTTGAATGAACAGTTCCAAAGAATAGCAAGGAGAGATATGAAAGCCTTCCTCAATGATCAATGCAAAGAAATAGAGGAAAACCACAGAATGGGAAAGATTAGAGATCTCTTCAAGAAAATTAGAGGTACCAAGGGAATATTTCATGCAAAGATGGGCAAAAAAAGTACAGAAACGGTATGGACCTAACAGAAGCAGAAGATATTAAGAAGAGGTGGCAAGAATACACGGAAGAACTATACAAAAAAGATCTTCATAACCCAGATAATCACAATGGTGTGATCACTCACCTAGTGTCAGACATCCTGAATGTGAAGTCAAGTGGGCCTTAGGAAGCATCACTACAAATAAAGCTAGTGGAAGTGATGGAATTCCAGTTAAGCTATTCAGTTCAGTTCACTTCATTCGGTCAGTCATGTCCGACTCTTTGCGACTCCATGAACCGCAGCACGCCAGGCCTCCCTATCCATCACCAACTTCCGGAGTCCATCCAAACCCGTGTCCATCGAGTCAGTGATGCCATCCAACTGTCTTATCCTCTGTCATCCCCTTCTCCTCCTGCCCTCAATCTTTCCCAGCATCAGGGTCTTTTCAAATGAGTTAGCTCTTCACATCAGGTGGCCAAAGTATTCAGCTATTTCAAAGATTAAAAATGATGCTGTGAAAGTGCTGCACTCAATATGCCAGCAAATTTGGAAAACTCAGAAGTGGCCACAGGACTGGAAAAGTTCAGTTTTCATTCCAATCCTAAAGAAAGGCAATGCCAAAGAATGCTCAAACTATTGCACGGCTGCATTCATGTAACACGCTAGCAGTGTAATGCTCAAAATTCTCCAAGCCAGGCTTCAACAATATGTGAACTGAGAACTTCCAAATGTTCAAGCTGGATTTAGAGAAGGCAGAGGAACCAGAGATCAAATTGCCAATATCTGTTGGATTATTAAAACAGCAAAAGTGTTCCAGAAAAACATCTATTTCTGCTTTATTGACTATGCCAAAGCCTTAGACTGTGTGGATCACCACAAACCGTGGAAAATTCTGAAAGAGATGGGAATACCAGACCTCCTGACCTGCCTTTTGAGAAATCTGTATGCAGGTCAGGAAGCAACAGTTAGAACTGGACTTGGAACCACAGACTGGTTCCAAATAGGGAGAGTACGACAAGGCTGTATATTGTCACCCTGCTTATTTAAGTTATATGCAGAGTACATCATGAGAAACACTGGGCTTGAGGAAGCATAATCTGGAATCAAGATTTCTGGGAGAAATATCAATAACCTCAGATATGCAGATGTCATCACTGTTATGGCAGAAAGTGAAAAAGAACTAAAGAGCCTCATAATGAAAGTGAAAGAGGAAAGTGATAAAGTTGGCTTAAAGCTCAACATTCAGAAAGCTAAGATCATGGCATCTTGTCCCATCACTTCATGGGAAATCGATTGGGAAACAGTGGAAACAGTGTGAGACTTTATTTTTCTGGGCTCCAAAATCACTGCAGATGGTGATTGCAGCCATGAAATTAAAAGATGCTTACTCCTTGGAAGGAAAGTTATGCCCAACCTAGAGAGCATGTTAAAAAGCAGAGACATTTGTCTACAAAGGTCCATCTAGTTAAGGCTATGGTTTTTTCCAGTGGTCATGTATAGATTGAGAGTTGGACTATAAAGAAAGCTGAGTGCTAAAGAATTGATGCTTTTGATCTGTGATGTTGGAGAAGTCTCTTGAGAGTCCCTTGGATGTGAGGAGATCCAACCAGTCCATCCTAAAGGAGATTAGTCCTGGGTATTCATTGGAAGGACTGATGTTGAAGCTGAAACTCCAATACTTTGGCCAGCTGATGCGAAGAACTGACTCATTTGAAAAGACTCTGATGCTGGGAATGATTGAATGTAGTAGGAGAAAGGATGAGATGGTTGTTTGGTTGGATGGCATCACTGACTCAATGGTCATGAGTTTGAGTAAACTCTGGGAATTGGTGATGGGCCGGGAGGCCTGGTGTGCTGCAGTCTGTGGGTCGCAAAGAGTCGGACATGACTGAGCGACTGAACTGAATTGATGTATGGATATGTTAGTTGGACCATTAAGAGGGTTGAGTGCTGAAGAATTGATGCTTTTGAACTGTGGTGTTGGAGAAGCTATTGAGAATCCACTGGACTTCACAGATATTAAACCAGTCAATCCTAAAGGAAATGAATCCTGAATATTCATTTGTAGGACTGATGCTGAAGCTGAAGCTCCGGTAATTTGGCCAGCTTATGTGAAGAGATGACTCTTTGGAAAATACCCTGATGCTGGGAAAGACAGAAGGCAGGGTGAGATGAGGATGAGATGGTTGGTTGGCATCTCTGACTCAATGGACATGAGTTTGAGCAAGCTCTGGCAGATGGTAAACAGAGAAGCCTAGTGTGCTACAGTCCATGGGGTCGCAAAGAGTCAGACACTTCTGAGAGACTGAACAACAAAAAAAAGTGATGAAAAGAAAAAAAAAATTCTGGACACCAATGATCTATTTTATGATGATAGAATTTGAAATCATATATGTGTTTTGTCCCAGAAAATCACTTTCTATTTTCACCTATAGATTTTTCAATTGTACTCCTAAATTATGTTGCAATTATATTCTCCTGGTTTATATATTTATTCAAAAATATTTATTGAGTGCCTAATGTAGTGTTTTTATGGTAGGCAATGACAATGTATTGGTAAATAAAACAAAATCAGTCACTGCTGTCTTGGAGTTTATGGTAATTGAAGAAGAAAGAGACCATTAACATGTATGTAAGTAAATAATTATGTACTTATCAGTGTGGTAAGACAGATAAAATGCAGAAATATTTACTATTAGTGGGTCTTATGAGGTAGGACAGTCAAGGATCACCTCCAAGATCTGAATAATGGGGAGATCAGTCATGTACAAAATGTTTGGGGAATATAGTGTTGTTAGGGAATATTCCTGCCACAACCCTTGAGACATTTGAGAAAGTAAACTGTATAACATCTTTTCCTTTTAAATATTAAAAAATAAAACTATATAATTCATGTGTGCTGAAAAAGATTGGAAATTAATTTTTAAATATTATGGAATAAAACTCAAACACGTATGATCATACCAGTATGATACTACTGTTAAAAGGGTTTTTATTTATTTCTACTTTTCTCCCATGTTAATTCTAATCAAATACTTGTTGGTCTGATTACTCATCTCTCTCCTTTTCCTCTTCTTTCTTTTTATTCTTATACATTTAGTATTTATTTAATTTAACTTTAAATTTTTTCTCATTTATGCTACTCTTGTATGCTTTAAGTTTTTGTTGTGAGCAACATTTCATCTCCATATTTACTTTTCATAATTTTTACAATTACTTAGTCTAAATGTTTAACTGTGGAGAAATTTAAAAATAGAGAAAATTCTAAAGAAGGAAAAATCACACAAAATGTGATATCTGGTTGATGTTTTCAGTGTAATTTTCCAGGTCTATGACTACATATATAAAATAACATTGTTTTGTTGAGTATATGTAGAATATATTGTGTAATTATTGTTTACTTATATAAAACAAAGTATGAACTTATCTGTATGTAGCTTGCATATGACATTATCTTATTGTAGTTAATCACTAAGATTTTATAATCAAATGCTTTATCTTATTTATTGAAATAACTGGGCTTCCCTGGTAGCTCAGTAGGTAAAGAATCCACCTGCAATGCGGGAGACCTAGGTTCGATCCCTGGGTTGGGAAGATATCCTGGAGGAGGACGTGGCAACACACTCCAGTGTTCTGGCCTGGAGAATCCACTGGATGGAAAAGTCTTGCAGGCTGTAGTCCAGTCAGACATGACTGAGTGACTAAGCACAGGACACCATTAAAATGTTCATTGTTTTTATGTTCTGTGTCGTGCTTTAGTCACTCAGTCATGACTGACTCTTTGTGACCCCATGGACTGTAGCCCCCCAGGCTCCTCTGTCCATGGATTCTCCAGGCAAGAATACTGGAGTATGTTGCCATGCTCTCCTACCAGTTGATTAATACAAGAGTAGATTTATAGATTTTCTTGAAACAGAAATGGCTTTGGGGGTTGGGGATTGAATGTATTTATTCTTAGTAGGTTATTTCTATTTAATTTGTATAAATTTACATAGATTTTAAAATTTACAGTTCAGTTCAGTTCAGTCACTCAGTCATGTCCAACTCTTTGTGACCCCATGGACTGCAGCATGCCAGGTTTCCCTGTCCATCACCAACTCCTGAAGTTTACCCAAACTCATGTCCATTGAGTTGGTGATGCCATCCAACCATCTCATCCTCTGCCATCCCCTTCTTCTCTTGCCTTCAATCGTTCCCAGCATCAGGGTCTTTTCAAATGAGTCAGCTCTTCACATTAGATGGCCTAAGTATTGGAGTTTCAGCTTCAACATCAGTCCTTCCAATGAACACCCAGGACTGATCTCCGTTAGGATGGACTGGTGGGACACTCCTTGCAGTCCAAGAGACTCTCAAGAGTCTTCTTCAACACCACAGTTCAAAAGCATCATTTCTTTCACACTCAGCTTTCTTTATAGTCCAACTCTCACATCCATACATGACTACTGGAAAAGCCATAGCCTTGACTAGATGGACCTTTGTGGACAAAGTAATGTCTCTCTTTTTTAATATGCTGTCTATGTTGGTCATAACTTTCCTTCCAAGGAGTAAGTGTCTTTTAATTTCATGGCTGCAGTCACCATCTGCAGTGATTTTGGAACCCCCAAAAATAAAGTCAGCCACTGTTTCCACTGTTTCCCCATCTATTTGCTATGTTGCAGATTCCATATACATTTTATGGCAAAATACTGTTTATCTTTATAAGAATCTTCTGGTAGAACCTAGTAATCCCTCTATTTTTATTATTTTTATTCAAAGACTGTTATTTCTTTGACCTTTTGACATCTTACTCCAAAGTACATTTATTTAAAATTGAAAGCAATTTTATATTTTTAGCTACATTAATGGGCCTCCCTGGTGGCTCAGTGGTAAAGAATCCACCTGCCAATGCAGGAGACGTGGGTTCCATTCTTGGGTCAGGAAGATTCCCCAGAGAAGAAAGTGGCAATCCACTCCAGTATTCTTGCCTGGAAAATCCCATGGACAGAGGAGCCTGGTAGGCTACAGTGCATGGGGTGACAAAAGGGTCAAACACGACTTAGCAACTCAACAACAGCAACAAACTACGTTAATAGTGAAATTGTATAGAATTTACTATACACGGTGATGTGGTAAATGTTTATCAATCAACTCTCCAGAAAGTGGAGGGGGGGAGCCTTGTTTTATTGCATTAGCTCATTTCCATGGAGTAAATACTCTCACCGTGGCTGTTTTCAAACTACCAGTGTGACATCACTGAACATGCACTTGAGAAGCAATGCACGTAATTGACTTTTATGAACTTGTAGGATTCAGTTCCAGTGCAGTACTGAAACTGGTGATGCAGGGATTAGTCACTGAGAGGCTGAGTATAAGAAAAGTCTTAATATCTATAAATGAAATGACCTTATGCAATGAGATAGGATTGTCCATATTTCATATGAATAATTCAAGAAGCTTTTGAAGGCTTCCTCACCCAACACATTGCAGTAAAAAAGTACTGAAACAGAAGCAGGAGACCTAGACAGCAATTTCAGCTTTACCACTGACTGGTTGTTCAGTACCTGAACAGGCAACCTCTGTACTAGAGAGAAGGGGAAGTGGCAAGGGAGATTGTGTATGTATATAGTCTTAACTCCAAACTTCTGTGAGCGAGTCACAGAGAAATTTACCCCTTCATAAAGTATACAAATCCACCTTTCCTCAGCTGTTTTTTTAGAAACTATAACTATCTTTCAAGTAGTTCCTAATTGAGTTCCTAGGTCTTTTATCAAGCCTTCCCTAACTATATTAAATTTTCATCTTCACCCATTTCTTTCTTAATTCCTGTATATTCATTCTCTCTACCACACAGTGCAACACATCTGTCTGTGATTTACATTATTCACACCTTCATGTGTCCTGATCGTTTCTCTTTCAGATAGATTCAAACCCCTCAGTGATTGAAATTGCGATGTACTAAAAAATGTTGCTTAAAGAATATTGCCACATAGAGAAGCTGTCCAAATAATACTGTTCACTAAATAAAAAATAAAATGTCCCTGGAGAAGGAAATGGCAACCCACTCCAGTATTCTTGCCTGGGAAATCCTATGGACAGACGAACCTGGTGGGCTACAGTCCATGGGGTCACAAGAGTTGGACATGACTGAGCGACTTCATTTTCACTTCCAGTATTCTTGCCTAGAGAATCCCATGGACAGAGGAGCCTGGCGTGCTATGCCCACAGGGTCTGACCACAGAAAGTCAGACATGACTGAGCAAATAACACTTTCACTTTCAAGAGCAGATCTTAAAAATCACAAGAAAAGAAGTGGGGGGGGGAATGCTTATAACTCTATATAATGATTCATGTTAACTAGACTTAACCTGGTGATCATTTTGCCATGTATACAAATGTCAGATCATTATGTCGTACACCTGAAACATAACATTAGACGTCAATTATACTTTAACAATATAAAAATACAGATATATACCCAAACATTGTTCCCAAAAAAATGAGAAAGGAAAAACAGCAAAAAACTATAAGGCTAATCTCAAAAGGATGATTATGTAAGAATTTATGTATGTTGTGTACTATAAAAGCTTTTTGTAAGAAACTTCTTATGCAAATCTGACAAATAAAACAATTTTATGCCCCTCTTAAAAAAAAATAAAAATAAAAAAAAATAAAATGTTACTGTGAACTTGAAAGATGAAGAAAATAAAAACAATCCTTGTGCAATGGTAATTTAGACCTGTGTGGTATTTTTGAACTTGAATAGTTGCCATGTTTATTGTTGATTGCTTAATGTAAGTATTTGACAAATGATTATACCTATCATTTATTAGGGGTTTTCTACATGCCAAGAACCCTACTAGAAACTTGTACTATCTTTTTTTTTCATCCTTATAATAGCTCTAACTAGAAGGTCACTTCATTTCTTATTTTTGAAACAAAGAAAATGTGCCTTAGAGATATTAACACTGTCAAGATTATGAAATGATATTAAATGATAGATCCAGAAATCATATCCAAGTGTGCCTGACTCCAAAGTCCATGTCTTAAAGTACAGCATTACAAATGCTAAAAGTATTTGCAGAAGTTCACGTAGAAAGTAAGAGCATATTCAAATATATGGAAAAGAGAAATGAAATTATGTGGGTCTAAATAATACTAATGGTTAGTCATATAGGAAATCACAAGACAGCTCCTTAAATTTAACCTTACCCTAGAAAGAACTCTAGTTCTAGCCAGCAAAATTGAATCAGCCATTAATAATGCAAGATGACGTGCAGAGAAAGACTCTATGCCCATAAAAGTGATTCATTCACCCTCCTTCCGGAAACAACATTCCATTGGGGCAAATCAATGCCGCAAGCTGCTACTGAACACACTATCTACACAAGCCCAAACTCACTGAAGTTCACTTTTATTCTTTGATTGTGATTCTAAAAGGTACTTGGCAAATACTGCAGGATGTTCTGTACAAGAAGGCAAATGGTAATAACTGGGGAAAACTGGGTATTGTACATGAGTGGACTTCTGAAGGATCTCTGGCATTAATTTTTTTAACTCTGTTTTATAAGTTTTAATTGAAGATTAGCAATAAAACAATTTTTTTGGAAAAATAGGTTGTGTTGCCTTATATTCTAAACACAAATACCTGGAGGAAAGATTAAGAATTATAATAAGCTATATATATATATACCTTAATATATTAGTTCTATATTAATGCTATATTATACTTTCCGGGTAGTTCATATGATAAAGAATCTGCCCACAATGTGGGAGACCTGGGTTTGATCCCTGGGACAGGAAGATTCCCCTGAAGAAGGGCATGGCAACCCACTCCAGTATTCTTGCCTGGAAAATTCCATTGTCAGAGGAGCCTGGTGGGCCACAGTCCATAGCGTCACAAAGAGTTGGGCACAATTGAGCAACTAACACTTTCACTTTCATATCAATGCTTAATTCCTTTGCATAAACAAAGATTTCTTTTACACATAAGATTAGCATCGAGATTTGTTGGTCCAAATTTTTGATAAATTTTGGGCTAATAGAAAGAATGGAGCCAGATTCACATTTGAAAGTCACTCATCTTGCCTACATGTATCCATTATGTAATACGTATTTGTTAAATGAGTAAATGTACTTCTGTTTGTGAATATATGCAATCAATTACACTGAGTAGTTTTCTTGTATGGTTAAAGTGGGTGGGGAGAAGAAAAGGAAAGTGAAGTTGTTTTTTTTTTTTTTTACTTTTCTGTATCAGACACTCTGTTAGGCCTATCTGCTACATTCATCTCAACAAATCTGTAAAGGTAGGCAACAATGTGAACTGACAGACAACTGGCACTTAGAAAAAGATAAACTGCCGGAGGTTAGATTGGATAACAGTAGAACTAGGATTCAAAGCTGTGTGTGTTTACCTAAAAAGTTTGTTCTTCCCCTATAGCAAAGAGTACACAATAAGCAAGTATTTAGAATATTTCTAACTTAGGTTCTATATTTTAATAACAGGTGCATATAGATATATGTATTTATGTCTGTGTATATATCTATTTCTATGTCTCTCTATCTATATATAGAGAGAGGGTATACACCCTCTGTGAGAATATGTGTTATTATAACTCTTCCTGTGAAAATATATACATGGAAGAGTTATAATATATAATATATCACAATTATAATATATCCTGTGAAAATATATACATACATAGATGTATATATATATGTACACACATATGCACACATTCATGGCTATTTCAAACATTAGATTAGGGTCTGACTCCTGAACTTGACCATTTAGCACACATTCATAGGACAATGCCGTCAGTAAGATACGTGCCATATGGGAAAAATTCAGTACGTTATCAATTTTATTTTTGACAATCCTTGGCAAATAACCTACAGTCAGCATTTATACTTTCCTTTTGTCATGACAACAGAATTTCAAACATGAAGTATAAAAGAATTCAGATGACCTCAACATTTTAATGTTATGTGCTTTGCATCTTTCAAGAATGCCATGGTGTTGTGTGATTCTTCCTATAATGGTATTTTTGATGAAACAAATATAGTATCATGATGACATGAAAAAGTCAAGTCTTGAATACACCAATATAACTGAAATGTTATCTTCACTTTAGAATCTCAAACATAGATTATTACTTTATGGCCTAGATTTATATTGTTTATTTTAAGATACATAAACTCACTTTCTTGCTTCTTTGGTTTGCACACAACCCAGTTAAGTTCAGAAGTAATTTCCTTTTTTAATATTCATGAATTAATAAAGTTGTTTTTCTGCTAGAGTTTAGGCTGTTTTTATTTTATTTCATAATAGAGTGTGACTCCAGACATTCTATTAAATTAAATGGATTTGAAGAGAAATCAAATGTATAATTCAATGGGAAAATATATATTTAAATATAATCCAAAAGATCTTATAATTTTATGAATAAGTAGCACCCACTCCAATATTCTTGCCTAGAGAATTCCACGGACAGAGGAGCCTGACAGGCTACAGTCCATAGGGCTGGAAAGAGTCAGACACAGATGAGGCAACTTATCACAGTACAACATAGCAGAAGTTTAGAGCCAATCAGTACATCCCATGATTTCCATTATAGAAAATTGGAAATAATATAAAAACTAACTTTAATTTTTAATTTGACAGTAAAATTTTTCTTAATTAATCTTTTATTATGAATAACTGTAGCATTTGTTAGGTTGGTGCAAAAGTACTTGGGTTTTCAGACCTTGAACTTTAAATCATTATAACTAGGCACAAACACATTTTTATTACTCAGAATAGAAACCATTACAATTAACACACTTTTGCCAACAAGAAATAAGTTTATTTATTCCTGTAGCATAAAAATCCATGCTTTGGGATTTGATGAACTCTTGGAAAAGAATTTCTGCATCCTGTTGGTTGTGGAAGCATTTTTCCCAGCAAAAAGTTGTCAAGATGCTTGAAGAAGTGGGAGTCATTTGGTGAGACACCAGGTGAATATGGCATGAGGCAAAACTTTGTAGCCCAATTCATTCAACTTTTGAAGTGTTGGTTGTGTGACATGTCGTCAGGCATTGTTGTGGATAAAAATTGGGCCCATTCTGTTGACCAATATAGCTGCAGGCTTTGCAGTTTTCAGTGAATCTCATAGATTTGCTGAGCATACTTCTTAGATGTAATGGTTTCACTAGGATTCAGAAAGCCATAGTGGGTCAGACAGGCAGCAGACCACCAAATAGTGACCATGACCTTTTTGGGTGCAAGTTTGGCTTTGGGAAGTCTTTGGAGCATCTTCTCAGTCCAGTCATTGAGCTGGTCATACCCAGTTGTTGTATAAAATCCACTTTTCATCCCACATCACAATCCTATTGAGAAATGATTTGTTGTTGCATAGAATAATTGACGATGAGAGTTCAGATGCCATTTTTTGTTTGGTCAGCTCAGAAGGTACCCGCTTATAGAGGTTTTTCACCTTTCCAATTTGCTTCAAATGCTGAATGACCATAGAATGGTTGACACTGAATTCTTCAGCAACTTCCTGTGTAGTTGAAAAAGGATCAGTTTTGATGATGGCTCTCAATTAGTCATAGTCACCTTCTGATGGCTGGCCACTACACTCCTCATCTTCAAGGCTCTCCTTTCCTTTGCCAAACTTCTTGAACCACAACTGCACTATATGTTCATTAGCAGTTCCTGAGCCAAATGTATTATTGAGGCTGCAAGTTGCCTCCATTCCTTTAGGACCCATTTTAAACTTGAATAAGAAAATTGCTCCAATTTGTTTTTTGTCTACATCATTTCCATAGACTAAAATAAATATAAAATAAACAGCAAGTATCAAGTCATTAGTAAAAAAAAACATGAAGCAAGAAGTGAGCATTAAAATAATGTGTAGTACAGTTCAGTTGAGTTCATTTGTACAGTCGTGTCTGACTCTTTGCAACCCCATGGACTGCAGCATGACAGGCCTCCCTGTCCATCACCAACTCCTGGAGTTTACTCAAACACATGTCCATTGAGTCAGTGATGCCATCCAACCATCTCACCCTCTGTGGACCCATTCTCCTCCTGCCTTCAATTTTTCCCAGCTTCAGGGTCTTTTCAAATGAGTTAATTCTTTGCATCAGGTGGCCAAAGTATTGGAGTTTCAGCTTCAACATCAGTCATTCCAATGAATATTCAGGACTGATTTCCTTTTGGATCTCCTTGCTGTCCAAGGGACTCTGAAGAGTCTTCTCCAACACCACAGTTCAAAAGCATCAATTCTTCACCACTCAGCTTTCTTTATAGTCCAACTCTCACATCCATACATGACTACTGGAAAAACCATAGCTTTGAATAGATGGACCTTTGTTAGAAAAATAATGTCTCTGCTTTTTAATATGCTGCCTAGGTTGGTCCTAACTTTTCTTCCAAGCAGTAAGTGTCTTTTAATTTCATGGCTGCAGTCACCATCTGCAGGGATTTTTGGATCCTCCCAAAAAATAAAGTCTGTCACTGTTTCCATTGTTTCCCCACCTTTTGCCATGAAGTGATGGGACTGGATGCCATGATCTTAGTTTTCTGAATGTTGAGTTTTAAGTCAACGTTTTTACTCTCCTTTTTCACTTTCATCAAGAAGCTCTTTAGTTCTTCTTCACATTCTGCCAAGAGGGTAGTGTCATCTGCATATCTGAGGTTATTGATATTTCTTTCGGCATTCTTGATTCCAGCTTGTGCTTCATCCAGCCCAGTGTTTCTCATGATGTACAATGCACATAAGTTAAATAGGCAGGGTGACAATATACAACCTTGAGATACTCCTTTCCAAATTTGGAACCAGTCTGTTGTTCCATGTCCAGTTCTAACTGTTGCTTCCTGACCTTCTTGTTTCTCAAGAAGCAGGTCAGGTGGTCTGGTATTCCCATCTCTTTCAGAATTTTCCACAGTTTGTGATACACATAGTCAAAGGCTTTGGCATAGTCAAGAAAGAGAAGTAGATGTTTTTCTGGAACTCTCTTGCTTTTTTGATGATCCAGCGGATATTGGCAATTCGATTTCTGGTTCCTCTGCCTTTTCTAAAGCCAGCTTGAACATCTGGAAGTTCATGGTTCATGTATTGCTGAAGGGATTTCTTTGGAAGTAATGATGCTAAAGCTGAAACTCCAGTACTTTGGCCACCTCATGCGAAGAGTTGACTCATTGGAAAAGACTCTGATGCTGGGAGGGATTGGGGGCAAGAGGAGAAGGGGACGACAGAGGATGAGATGGCTGGATGGCATCACTGACTCGATGGACATGAGTCTGAGTGAACTCCAGGAATTGGTGATGGACAGGGAGGCCTGGCGTGCTGCGATTCATGGGGTCACAAAGAGTCGGACACGACTGAGTGATTGATCTGATCTGATCTGAGCTTGGAGAATTATGAGCATTAACATTGCTAGCATGCGAGATGAATGCAATTGCACAGTAGTTTGAATGTTCTTTGACTTTGTCTTTCTTTGGGATTGGAATGAAAACTGACTTTTTCCAGTCCTGTGGCCACTGTTGAGTTTTCCAGATTTGCTGGCATACTGAGTGCAGCACTTTCAAAGCATCATCTTTTAGGATTTGAAATAGCTCCACTGGAATTCCATCACCTCCACTAGATTTGTTCATACTGATGCTTCCTAAGGCCCACTTGACTTCGCATTCAAGATATTTGGCTCTAGGTGAGTGATCACATCATTGTGATTATCTGGGTTGTGAAGATCTTTTTTGTATAGTTCTTCTGTGTTTCTTGCCACCTCTTAATATCTTCTGCTTCTGTTAGATCCATACCATGTCTGTTCTTTATTGTGCCCATCTTTGCATGAAATGGTCCCTTGGTATCTCTAATTTTCTTAAAGAGATCTCTAGTTTTAACCATTCTATTTTTTTCCTCTATGTCTTTGCATTGATCACTGAGGAAGGCTTTCTTATCTCTCCTTTCTAGCCTTTGGAACTCTGCATTCAAATGGGTATATCTTTCCTTTTTTCCTTTACTTTTAGCTTCTCTTCTTTTCACAGCTATTTGTAAGACCTCCTCAGACAACCATTTTGCCTTTTTTACGTTTCTTTTTCTTGGAGATGGTCTTGATCCCTGCCTCCTGTACAATGTTGCAAACCTCCTCCCATAGTTCTTTAGGCACTCTGTCTATCAGATATAATACCTTCAATCTATTTCTCATTTCCAGTGTATAATCATGAGGGATTTGATTTAGGTCATACCTGAATGGATACCCCACGTCCAAGATAAGAGAAAACCAAGTAAGATGGTAGATGTTGCAAGAGGGCATCAGAGGGCAGACACACTGAAACCATAATCACAGAAAACTAGTCAATCTAATCACACTAGGACCACAGCCTTGTCTAACTCAATGAAATTAAGCCATGCCCTGTAGGGCAACCCAAGATGGGCAGGTCATGGTGGAGAGATCTGACAGAATGTGGTCCACTGGAGAAGGGAATGGCAAACCACTTCAGTATTCTTGCCTTGAGAACCCCATGAACAGTATGAAAAGGCAAAATGATAGAATACTGAAATAGGAACTCCCCAGGTCAGAAGGTGCCCAATATGCTACCGGAGATCAGTGGAGAAATAACTCCAGAAAGAATGAAGGGATGGAGCCAAAGCAAAAACAATACCCAGCTGTGGATGTGACTGGAGATAGAAGCTAGGTGTGATGCTGTAAAGAGCAATATTGCATAGGAACCTGGAATGTTAGGTCCATGAATCAAGGCAAATTGGCAGTGGTCAAACAGGAGATGGCAAGAGTGAATGTCAACATTCTAGAATCAGCGAACTAAAATGGGCTGGAATGGGTGAATTTAACTCAGATGACCATTATATCTACTACTGTGGGCAGGAATCCCTTAGAAGAAATACAGTAGCCATCATGGTCAACAAAAGAGTCTGAAATGCAGTACTTGGATGCAGTCTCAAAAATGACAGAATGATCTCTGTTCGTTTCCAAGGCAAACCTTTCAATATCACAGTAATCCAAGTCTATGCCCCAACCAGTAATGCTGAAGAAGCTGAAGTTGAATGGTTCTATGAAAACCTAAAAGACCTTTTAGAACTAACACCCCCAAAATATGTCCTATTCATTATAGGGGACTGGAATGCAAAAGTAGGAAGTCAAGAAACACCTAGAGTAACTGGCAAATTTGGCCTTGGAATACGAAATGAAGCAGGGCAAAAACTAATAGAGTTTTGCAAGAAAATGCACTGGTCATAGCAAACACCCTCTTACAACAACACAAGAGAAGACTCTACATATGGACATCACCAGATGGTCAACACCGAAATCAGATTGATTATATTCTTTGCAGCCAAAGATGGAGAAGCTCTATACAGTCAGCAAAAACAAGACCAGGAGCTGACTGTGGCTCAGACCATGAACTCCTTATTGCCAAATTAAGACTTAAATTGAAGAAAGTAGGGAAAACCAGTAGACCATTCAGGTATGACCTAAATCAAATCCCTTATGATTATACAGTGGAAGTGAGAAATAGATTTATGGGACTAGATCCGATGAATAGAGTGCCTGATGAACTATGGACGGAGGTTCATGACATTGTACAGGAGACAGGGATCAAGACCATCCGCGTGGAAAAGAAATGCAATAAAGCAAAATGGCTGTCTGAGGAGGCCTTACAAATAGCTGTGAAAAGAAGAGAAGTGAAAAGCAAAGGAGAAAAGGAAAAATATAAGCATCTGAATGCAGAGTTCCAAAGAATAACAAGAAGAGATAAGAAAGCCTTCCTCAGCGATCAATGCAAAGAAATAGAGGAAAACAACAGAATGGGAAAGACTAGAGATCTCTTCAAGAAAATTAGAGATACCAAGGGAACATTTCATGCAAATATGGGCTCGATAAAGGACAGAAATGGTATGGACCCAACAGAAGCATAAGATATTAAGAAGAGGTGCAAGAATACACAGAACTGTACAAAAAAGATCTTCATGACCAAGATAATCACGATGGTATAATCACTCACCTAGAGCCAGACATCCTGGAATGTGAAGTCAAGTGGGCCTTAGAAAGCATCACTATGAACAAAGGTAGTGGAGGTGATGGAATTCCATTTGAACTCTTTCAAATCCTGAAAAATGACGCTGTGAAAGTGCTGTACTCAATATGCCAGCAAATTTGGAAAACTCAGCAGTGGCTATGGGACTGGAAAAGGTCAGTTTTCATTCCAATCCCAAAGAAAGGCAATGCCAAAGAGTGCTCAAACTACTTCACAGTTGCACTCATCTCACACACTAGTAAAGTAATGCTCAAAATTCTCCAAGCCAGGCTTCAGCAATACATGAACCGTGAACTTCCAGATGTTCAAGCTGGTTTTAGAAAAGGC
This sequence comes from Bos indicus, assembly GCF_029378745.1. NCBI lineage: Eukaryota > Metazoa > Chordata > Mammalia > Artiodactyla > Bovidae > Bos > Bos indicus. Next base: position 65,761,290 of record NC_091765.1, on the reverse strand, counting down.
AGAGGAACAAGAGATCAAATTGCCAACGTCCACTGGATCATGGAAAAAGCAAGAGAGTTCCAGAAAAACATCTATTTCTGCTTTATTGACTATGCCAAAGCCTTTGACTGTGTGGGTCACAATAAACTGTGGAAAATTCTGAAAGAGATGGGTGTACCAGACCACCTGACCTGCTTCTTGAGAAACCTGTATACAGGTCAGGAAGCAACAGTTAGAACTGGACATGGAACAACAGACTGTTCCCAATAGGAAAAGGAGTTCGTCAAGGCTGTATATTGTCACTCTGCTTATTTAACTTCTATGCAGAGTACATCATGAGAAATGCTGGGCTGGAAGAAGCACAAGCTGAAATCAAGATTGCCGGGAAATATCAATAAACTCAGATATGCAGATGACACCACCCTTATGGCAGAAGGTGAAGAGGAACTAAAAAGCCTCTTGATGAGATTGAAAGAGGAGAGTGAAAAAGTTGGCTTAAAGCTCAACATTCAGAAAATGAAGATCATGGCATCTGGTCCCATCATTTCATAGGAAATAGATGGGGAAACAGTGGAAATAGTATCAAATTTTAGTTTTGGGGGCTCCAAAATCACTGCAGATGGTGACTGCAGCCATGAAATTAAAAGACACCTACTCCTTGGAAGAAAATTTATGACCAACCTAGATAGCATATTGAAAAGCAGAGACATTACTTTGCCAACAAAGGTTCATCTAGTCAAGGCTATGGTTTTTCCAGTGGTCAGGTAAGGATGCGAGAGTTGGACTGTGAAGAAGGCTGAGCACTGAAGAATTGATGCTTTTGAACTGTGGTGTTGGAGAAGACTCTTGAGAGTCCCTTGGACTGCAAGGAGATCCAACCAGTCCATTCTAAAGAAGATCATCCCTGGGTGTTCTTTGGAAGGAATGGTGCTAAAGCTGAAACTCTAGTACTTTGGCCACCTCATGCAAAGTGTTGACTCATTGGAAAAGACTCTGATGCTGAGAGGGATTGGGGGCAGGAGGAGAAGGGGAAGACAGAGGATGAGATGGGTGAATGACATCACTGACTCGATGGACATGAGTTTGCCTGAAGTCTGGGAGATGGTGTTGGACAAGGAGGCCTGGCATGCTGCAATTCATGGGATTGCAAAGAGTTGGACACGACTGAGTGCCTGATCTCATCTGATCTGATCTGATACCTGAATGGTCTAGTGGTTTTTCCCTACTTTCTTCAATATAAGTCTGAATTTTTCAATGAGGAGTTCATGATCTGAGCCACAGTCAGCTCCAGGTCTTGTTTTTGCTGACTGTATAGAGCTTCTCCATATTTGGATGCAAAGAATATAATCAATCTGATTTCTGTATTGCCCATCTGGTGATGTCCATGTGTAGAGTCTTCTCTTGTGTTGTTGGAAGAGTGTGTTTGCTATGACCAGTGCCTTCTCTTGACAAAACTGTGTTAGCCTTTGACCTGCTTCATTTTGTACTCCAAGGCCAAATTTGCCTGTTACTCCAAGTATATCTTACTTCCTACTTTTGCATTCCAGTGCCCTGTAATGAAAAGGACATCTTTTTTGGGTGTTAGTCCTAGAAGGTCTTGTTCAGTTCAGTTCAGTTCAGTTCAGTTCATAATTCTCCAAGCTCAGATCAGATCAGATCAGTCGCTCAGTCATATCCGACTCTTTGCGACCCCATGAATTGCAGCATACCATGCCTCCCTGTCCATCATCAACTCCTGGAGTTCACTCAAACTCACGTCCATCGAGTCGGTGATGCCTTCCAGCCATCTCATCCTCTGTTGTCCCCTTCTCCTCCTGCCTCCAATCCCTCCCAGCATCAGAGTCTTTTCAATGAGTCAACTCTTCTCATGAGGTGGCCAAAGTACTGGAGTTTCAGCTTTAGCATCATTCCTTCCAAAGAACACACAGGACTGCTCTCCTTTAGAATGGATTGGTTGGATCTCCTTGCATTTCAAGGGACTCTCAAGAGAAGGTTTTTTAGATCTTCATAGAACCATTCAGTGTCAGCTTCTTCAGCGTTACTGGTCTGGGCATAAACTTGAATTACAGTGATATTGAATGGTTTGCCCTGGAAACGAACAGAGATCATTCTGTCATTTTTGAGATCGCAACCAAGTACTGCATTTCCGACTCTCTTGTTGACTATGAAGACTACTCCATTTCTTCTAAGGAATTCTTGCTCACGGTAGTAGATATAATGGTCATCTGAGTTAAATTCACCCATTCCAGTCCATTTTAGTTCACTGGTTCTTAAACTGTCAGTGTTCACTCTTGCCATCTTCTATTTGACCACTTCCAATTTGCCTTGATTCGTGGTTATGTATTATACAACTGGACTTATTTAGGAATATATTTCTATGTCATATGGCAAAGTTCAACAATTCAAAAACTAAAATTATGTTTGCACCAAACTAATATAAAGCTCTTATTCTCATCATATTTTATGAATCTTTTCCAGGTGTATATATAATTTTCTTTAAATTTCTAATTCCAGAGTAGTAGCACTCATGCTACATCCCACCCCCATGTCTGTCAAACTTGGAAACAATAGCATTATTATAAATATAATTAAGTATATATCACACTGAAAGTAAGACAAAGGAAATATCAAGAAACTGAAATGAATCCTCCACAAAAGAGTAAAGTACAAGGGAATAGCACCTGTATTTCTTGACTACCATTAGAAAAAGACAACCTCTACAGGTAACTGACATCACCTGGTTCTGCTACAAAAAGGTGCAGTTCAAAATTTTCCGAAGATACTACAAAATGTGTTGCAATAAACTTAATCACCATATATTTAAGAAAATCCAGGTGTATGAAAGAAGAATAAATTAAACAAGTAGAATTTGCACTTGAAGAAACAGAATAGAATAATTAGACCCTGCCTTTACAATTAGTACATTTAATGTTTTAGAGAAGCAACATGAGGACTTATACTCTTGGAAATAAAATAAAGTGTATTAAACATCAAAAAGATGAATTTGCTAAACAGATCAAGTCAATGCATGTAATTTTTAAAATTAATTCTTATTAGTTTTAAAGGAAATATCACAGGAAATGGTGGTCACTGGGCTTCATTCTCTTTCTTTTTATCCTTCTTCTTCTAAATTCCAAGTGTCTTTTTGTTGTTTTGGTTTTCATTATTATTTTTGCCTGAAATTTAAATCCTTTTTATTCATTCATTAGAGAATTCCATAAATTCAGATGATTACCTTGTCTCTGAGAGCTATACAGATATTGGCCCTGTTACTCTGAATTCTGAATGCATAAATAAGCAAAGGCTAAATATAGCAAATTAGACTCAAATGCTTTAGGTTGAACATTCTACTTCCTATGACTATAATACAATTATCTAAATCTTTGATGTGAGCCTCAATTTTAGTAGTCATTAAAGTTCTCCATTTCTTATACTTTGCTTCTGCAGTCCCCTTAAGCAGGTAAGTTACGAGAAAACAGACTCCACTTCAGACTAATTCTCACCTATGGGCTTGGGAAATCTCTATTTTCCTAGCTCAACTGCCCTGCATGCCTTCTTCTGGATAGTATTAACTCATCTTGTGGAATCCATATTCAGTACAGACTTTGGTACCTGGTCCTCTGGATCCTCCATTCCTACTGCATCTCAATGCAAATGATATCTTCTTCAGTATCACTCATCCATTTAATCCTACTCTCATACCATCACCTGTAGGCCTAGCAGTTACCCCAACTCACTCCTTTCCAAAGAAGTATTCATTGACACTTCCCCTTTTCCAGCCCCTACTGTTTGCCTTTCCAGGCTATTCATTTAATCATTTCCACAAAAACATTTTTTTCTTTGACCTTATTGGAAATTTAAACTCTGACTTCTCATTTTTGTAATTAGCCATCATTGCTTCCCTTCTTTACTTCCTTCTGTTTCATTTAGATTCGTTTAGAATGCATATTCCTCTATCTCGTTCATGCTCCTCCAAACCTGAAACTTCCTACATCCTACAACAATTCCAACCATTCTCTGCATCTCCACCTGGGCAAATGAGCATTGCCAAAGGAATTTACACATCGAGATTGAAATGATACTATTGTTGATTTTTTTCACCAATACAAACACTGCTTAAACTTCAAAGAGTAGTCTCCTATTCAGCTAATTGTCTTACACTCCACAATAACAATTTCAGATCTTTCTATTCCACCCAGACTTCCAGTCTCTTTTGCTTCACCACAATCAGCAGAGTTATAGAAGTCTCTTACTTCCTATAGAAAATAAAAGTCAGAATTTTGGAACTCCTTCAACCTCCCACCACTAAACATAAATACCTCCCTGAATCCTCAGCCATCCTCCTTTTTCCCATGTTTAAAATAGAGGAAACATTTTTTCTCAAGAGCAGCCTAGAACTTTCATTTTCTTTATATTTCCTGATTCTTTAACCCACTCCAGTCCAATGTGTTGAATTGAAAGTGATAGAGACACCTGTGTAAAACTATGCTGCCTAAGGAAACCTGTGGGATCCCAATTCACTACTCTAATTTTTCAGCAGTATGAGCCTTTGCTGTATTATATTCTAACATCTCTTCACTACTCAGCCTTGTTGCTTGGCCCGTTTTTCCTTTAAGACCTAAGTATTTCCCTCTTCTTTCCTCAGTCTGCGTGCATGCTAAGTTGCTCCAGTCATGTCTGATTCTTTGTGACGCTATGGACTGTAGCCGTCCAGGCTCCTCTGTCCATAGGTTTCTCCATACAAGAATACTGGAATGGGTTGCCATCTCCTTCTCCAAGGGATCTTCAAGACCCAGGGATCAAACATGCATATCTTGCACCTCCTGTATTGGCAGGCAGATTCTTTACCACTTGCACCACCTAACTGCCTCATGTGACCTGGTATATGTCTAAGACTTCAATCAATATCCACAAAATGAACATTTCATATCTATATCCAGCCAAGACCTTTTTATGAGTTATAGATCCATACAATTATTTGCTTATTTGACATTTACGCTTAGATTTTTCAGAAACACTTCAAGTTTAATATGGTCAAAAGTGAACTCAAAGCTTCTTACTTTCCACATTCTCCTGTTACCTCCAAACAGGTCCTCAAGTCAGAACTGTAGAAGTCTTTATTGATACTGGTTCTTAAAAGAAAATTATCATGTCCAATCTGTTTTACTTCCCTTTTCACTGGAAGTCATAATGTCTCCCCATTTCCACTTTTCTCATGTATCTTCTGAATTATCTCAACAGCCTTTCAACTAGTCTACCTTCATTCACATATTTGTTCAATTAATGAGTTAATAATTGAAAGAATGAATGAGTTCCAATTATCCCTGTTGAAACAGTTTACTCCCTACCTAGAAATTAACTCCTATTCTATGATCTGGGACCAATTTATTTTTTTTTGGATGCTTAACAGATATTATCGCCTTCAGTCCTCCTTTTCCCGATACTATGTATCTCTTGGGACTCCTTCTGGATTGATTCATGAATTTCTCTCTCATAACTTCACACAGTATTACAGTATGAGACATAGGCATTGAAACCTCTATAGTACTAGGATGGGGGCATTCAGTACTTGTCCAGGTCCACCACTCTAAGCTTTAGGATACAGTCCATAGGGTCACAAAGAGTCAGTCTCTACTGAAGCAACTTAGCACACATGCATGCCTTCTTATTTCAGAGAAATGAGTTTCAACACCAAGATTAGAGAATAGGTCCAGTGGAAACTGTTTAAGCAAATAATATCCTCTACACAAGTGTCATTTTCTCATCACTTCCAGGGATTTTCTACATAGGTATATGGAACTGATAACTTACTTGTCTTTTCTAGGGAGATAACTGATACTCTTGGCAGAACATGATTCTGCAATTTGGGGATGTGGGATTTGTGCATCTCTGACAATTTGGAATTTATAAAAAATCTTCTCCTTATCCATGCCTAGCTTCTATAACACTCTGATTTTTTTTCCATCGTGATTGGAGTATGCCGTTCTGAGGCAATTCTTGAAACAAGGGACCTGCTTACCCAGTCCTCCCCGTCTCTGACCAGTGGAGTCATCTCTGAGGCCCACTGTGGTGTTGTGTCTGTGACACCTGCTGGACATTTCGTCCACTAAACTCCTGGCAGGCTGCCTTTATATTCCACTGTCCTGCTTGAGTTGTCTGCCTTTATTTACTGCTGGAAGCTTGTTTCGGACATTTTTTCTGGACCTGGGGATGTTAGCATTATTCGTTTCATACTGAGCCTAGGTGCCAACATGAAGAGCCAATGCATTTTGCCTTTGTTTATTTCAATCTGATTAAAAAGATAGTACTTGCCCAATACAGAAAACTGTAAGATCTAGAAAAGCACTCAATCATAAGTCACACAACATGAATGTACACATAAACTCACAGTCACTTGTTAAAGGACTAGCATTGTATTGAAGTCAAAATATTAAAATCTTGAATTTAGAGAAGATTTTTGAATCACCTGGAGCTTTGCTATGCTTTGAATATACTGACAAGCAGTCTGACACATCTTTATTATAGCTGTATATTGATCAAATGAATACTATGGAAGTAATTAAATCAGCAGAGTGGAAAAAAGGGACTCACTTGGTAAACTAGTTAATAGATGGTTTATAAAATTATCACAAATATTACTCATGTTTTATCTTATTTAAATATTTTTCAACTTTGTGTTCTTTCATTTTTCACTAAATACAAAAAAAAAAAAAATCTATATCTTACAAAGATGGGCTTAATAGAATACATGTCAGTAGAGTTCAAAGTTTGAGATGCAGGTAAAACAGAATAATAAAATCCAGGTAAAAAAAAAAAAAACGGTCCAATATATAATCAGTTCAATTCAGTTCAGTAGCTCAGTCTTGTCTGACTATTTATGAACCATGGACTTCAGTACACTAGGCTTCTTTGTCCATCACCAACTCCCTGAGCCTACTCAAACTCATGTTCACTGAGTCAGTGATACCATCCAACCATCTCATTCTCTGTTGTCCCCTTCTCCTCTTGCCTTCAACCTTTCCCAGCATCAAGGTCTTTTCCAATGAGTCAGTTCTTTACATCAGGTAGCTAAAGTATTGGAGTTTCAGCTTCAGCATCAGTCCTTCTGATGAATATTCAGGACTGATTTCCTTTAGGAATGACAGGTTGGATCTCCTTGCAGTCCAAGGGACTCTCAAGAGTCTTCTCCAACACCACAGTTCAAAACTATCAATTCTTCAGCACTCAACTTTCTTTATAGTCCAACTCTCACATCCATACATGACCACTGGAAAAACCATAGCTTTGACTAGACGGACCTTTGTTGGGAAAGTAATGTCTCTGCTTTTTAATATGCTGTCCAGGTTTGTCATAGCTTTTCTTCAAAGGAGCAAGCGTCTTTTAATTTCATGGCTGCAGTCACCATCTGTAGTGATTTTGTAGCCCCCAAAAATAAAGTCTGTCACTGTTTCGTTTCCCCATCTATTTGCCATGAAGTGATGGGAACAGATGCCATGATCTTAGTTTTCTGAATGTTGAGTTTTAAGCCAACTTTTTCACTCTTATCTTTCACTTTCATCAAGAGGCTCTTTAGTTCTTCTTTGCTTTCTTCCATAAGGGTGGTGTCATCTGCATAACTGAGGTTATTGATATTTTTCCGAGCAATCTTGATTTCAGCCTGGCGTTTCGCATGATGTACTCTGCTGCTGCTAAGCTGCTGCTGCTAAGTCACTTCAGTCGTGTCCGATTCTGTGTGACCCCAATAGACGGCAGCCCACCAGGCTCCCCGACCCTGGGATTCTCCAGGCAAGAACACTAGAGTGGGTTGCCATTTCCTTCTCCAGTGCATGAAAGTGAAAAGTGAAAGTGAAGTCACTCAGTCATGGCTGACTCTTAGCGACCCCATGGACTGCAGCCTTCCAGGCTCCTCAGTCCATGGGATTTTCCAGGCAAGAGTACTAGAGTGGGGTGCCATTGCTTTCTCAGAATGTACTCTGAATATAAGTTAAATAAGCAGGGTGACAATATACAGCCTCAGCATACTCCTTTCCTGATTCAGACCAGTCTGTTGTTCGATGTTCAGTTCTAACTATTGCTTCTTGACCTGCATACAGATTTCTCAGGAGGCTGGTCGGGTGGTCTGGTATTCCCATCTCTTGAAGAATTTTCCACAGTTTGTTGTGATCCACACAGTCAAAGGCTTTGGCATAGTCAATAAAGAGAGGTAGATGTTTTTCTGGAACTCTCTTGCTTTTTCAATGATTCAGCAGATGTTTGCAATTTGATCTCTGGTTTCTCTGCCTTTTCTAAATCCAGGTTGAACATCTGGAAGTTCACGGTTCACATACTATTGAAGCCTGGCTTGGAAAGTTTTGAGCATTACATTGCTAGCATGTGACATGAGTGCAATTGCACAGTAGGTTGAACGTTCTTTGGCATTGCCTTTCTTTAGGACTGGAATGAAAACTGACCTTTTCCAGTCCTGTGGCCACTGCTGAGCTTTCCAGATTTGCTGGTATATTTACTCCAGTACTTTAACAGCATCATCTTTTAGGATTTGATACAGCTCAACTGAATTCTATCACCTCCACTAGCTTTGTTCGTCCTGATATTTCCTAAGGCCCACTTGACTTCGCATTCCAGATATCTGACTCTAGGTAAGTGATCACACCATCATGATTATCTGGATCATGAAAATCTTTTTTGTACAGGTCTTCTGTGTATTCTTGCTACCTCTTGTTAATATCTTCTGCTTCTGTTAGGTCCATACGATTTCTGTCCTTTATTGAGCCCATCTTTGCATGAAATGTTCCCTTGGTATCTCGAATTTTCTTGAAGAGATCTCTAGTCTTTCCCATTCAATTGTTTTCCTCTATTTCTTTGTATTGATCACTGAGGAAGGCTTTCTTATCTCTCCTTTCTAGTCTTTGGAACTCTGAATTCAAATGGGTATATCTTTCCTTTTCTCCTTTGCCTTTAGCTTCTCTTCTTTTCTCAGCTATTTGTAAGGCTCCCTCAGACTACTATTTTGTCTTTTTGCATTTCTTTTTCTTGGAAATGGTCTTGATAACTGCCTCCTGTAAAATGTTACAAACCTTCAAACATAGTTCCTCAGGCATTCTGTCTGTCATATCTAATCCCTTGAATCTTTTTCTCACTTCCACTGTATAGTCATAAGGGATTTGATTTAGGTCATATCTAAATGGTCTAGTGGTTTTCCCTACTTTCTTCAATTTAAGTATGAATTTGGCAATAAGAAGTTCATGATCTGAACTACAGTTAGGTCCAGGTCTTATTTTTGCTGACTGTATAGCATTTGCCTATATTTGGCTGCAAAGAATATAATCAATCTGATTTCAGTGTTGACCATCTGGTGATGATCACGTGTAGAGTCTTCTCTTGTGTTGTTGGAAGAAGGTGTTTGCTATGACCAGTGCATTCTCTTGGCAAAACTGTGTTAGCCTTTGACCTGCTTCATTTTGTACTCCAAGGCTAGATTTGCCTGTTACTCCAGGTGTTTCTTGACTTCCTACTTTTGCATTCCAGTCCCCTGTAATGAAGAGGACATCTTTGTTGGTTATTAGTTCTAGAATGAAAACCACAATCACAGAATACTAGCCATTATATAATATGCAAATTCAGATGATTCAAAGGTACTATATGTGAATCTAGCCAACATGTTGATATTGTATTTTTATTTAAAATACAAAAAGATGTTTTGAAGTGATTCAATGGGTATGGTATCATTTTAGGAAGAAATTTATGTGAAAATGAAATAGTATTGGAAAATTTGCTTAAGGCCAAAGTTTATTTATTGAAAGAATGTTGATTTTCTTTTCAGTGCTGTCACATTCCTTAACTAACATGGCAGAAAAATTACTGGTTTATTTCCTGCATTTTCTTATAAAGTGGGTAGCCTATCCCTTCTTCAGCACATCTTCCCGACCCAGGAATCAAACCAGGGTTCCTGCATTGAAGGCAGATTCTTACCAATTGAGCTATCAGGGTAGCACTTCTTGTAGAATAGAGAATCCAATTTTTTCCCTACAAGATTAGATCACAAGTAAGTATCAGAGTCTAAGTGATGAAAGAGGTCTGCTTCCTAATAGAAGTAGCACATATTTTATCAATCCCTCTTCTACTGTATTTTTCTTCCAAGATCCAGCTTCCTCATTACATTTTCTGGATCACTTTACTACTTATCTGCCCTGCTAAAAAATGACTCACCTATTTCTCGGGGTAAATTATATTGCCTTTCTTACTTCACTGATGAGAATAACTGAACAGTGAGTAAAATATTGCAAATGGAGCTTTCAATTTGAACACTGGTTTGGAATTATGCCAGGTCTTTCTGAGTGTTAACTGTTCTACTAATGGTTGTTTAATTCTTTAAACTGCGGTTTGAGTTCTAGCTATTTTAGACCCACAGATAGAAAAATTCAGATTTCACAGGAATTTGGAGAACTAATTTTTCATTCTAATATGATGTGCTATATCCTAGAAAAGGAAATAAGTTAATTATCATGTGTGGTTTAATAAAACTCAAAGAAGAGAAAGGGAATGATTAATGATATTTACACAGAAACTTCTTATAATAGTCATTAAAAATGTAGTTTGATCCTTAATTTCTTCAGCAGTTTAATTTGCCTTATCTTGCTTCCAGTCACCAGAAGAGTAATGTCTAATCCACTGCAGTTGTCTTTAGGACCAAGTTTAGTGATGAGAAAGAAACAAGACTTCTGTCATATTTGCTGGGAATCTCAGAACAGCTTCATTTGAATTCAGTCATGGTTCCAAGTTCATTTTATTTATTTAAGACATAGAGTAAAATATAAAATGGGGCATACTTCTCTCTCAATGGAATTTTTAACAGATAGTTTAAATACCACACTAATTTTGTGTTTTCTTTTTACCCTTGGAGGAATGACCTAAGAACAGGGAAGAATCTGTAACTTGATCTCATTAAACCCTGGAAAAGAGCTCACCATTGACCTCAGCTTTTTCCTTCTTCTTCTTTTTTTTTTTTTTTGGCTCTCTGCTGATACTCTGTGGGATCGGAGTAGAGAGGTGCCAGCACAAAATATGACTTCAGACTTCATTTTCTCTAATGGCTTAATTTCCCTATTTTAAAAAGTAACCAAATTGCTAAAATAAAATTTAAAAAATGTGCTGACCAAGATTTGTAGCATGTTCAGCAAACTTTTAATTGATGTATGATAGCATATTAAAGATGCTGAGTACAAAACCCTGCGTATTTCCTTTTTCATAACAATAATATTAAACTTTAGTCTGACAGAGCATTCACTTTCAAAAGCACTCAGTGTGAACCTCACCTCTTTCCAGCAACTCCACACAGAGAAAGCTGTTTTTCTACTTATCAGCTGATTACCTAACAGGCTACATATTTAAGTAGGGTGACCACGTGGTTTATTGCCCAAATAGAGACACTTTGGAGAGGAAAATGGGATGCTATTAATAATTAAACCAGATATAAATAATGTCTCAAGAAAGGCAAGACTTGAAACGACACTAGAAAGTGGAACAAAGATAGGACAAATAAATGACCGAACTTAGATTTTGGTAAGTGAAACTTGACTTTTAAGATTACCAGAACTCTATAGAGATTAGCAACATAAAGGTCCAATTTTACTATTCAGTACTTTCAACTAATAAAAACTGTATTCTGGTTGTCAAGGAATATACCATACTTTCACTTGACACACAAGTTTTTCCTTGCTCTTTTCCAAATATTTCTTTGTTTTGTTTGTTTTGAATCAGGATTCTGGAGGTACCATTTACATACAGGAAAATATATGCTTTTTAGGTACACAGTTGCATGGATTTTCCCACCAGCATCGTCAAGATATACAACACATCCATCACCCAGAGTCTCTTTATGCCCTTTTGTAATTACTTTCTTTTGCCTAAAGTCAGAGACTGACAACTGCTTAGCTGTATCTTTTCTAAAATGTCATAGAAACAAAATTATATAGTATGCAACTTTTTGAGTCTGGCTTTTTCTGTTTATATAATGCATTTAAGATTTATCTATATTGCATGGATCAGTAGTTTGCTGCTTTTTATTGATTTTTTTTTTTTTTTTTTTTGCTAAGTGGTACTCCACTGTATGGTCTTCCCTGGTGACTCAGCTGTAAAGTATCTGCCTACCATGCAAGAGGCACAGGAGATGTTGGTTCGATCTTTCATTCGGGAAGATCCTCTGGAGGAGGGCATGGCAACCCACTCCAATATTCTTCCTAGAGAATCCCATGAACAGAGGCTACAGTCCATGGAGTTGCAAAGAGTCAGACCTGACTGAGCTACTGACACTTTCACTTTCATAGACGTGTGGTAGTACTTTATCATGGTTTTACCTTGTTTTCCCTATTGGTACTAATGTTGAGCATCTTTGCATGTGCTCTTCTATCATCTACGTATTTTCTTTTGCAATGTTTCTGTCCAAACTTTTTGACTATTTTCAATTGTGACCTTGTTTTCCTATTGTTGAATTAAGAGAGTCTTCATGTATTTTGGACACCAATCCTTTATAAGACGTGTTTTGCAAATATTTTCAGCAAATCTGTGGTTTGTCCTTTTATTTTCTTACTAGTGCCTTTTGAAGGGCAAGAAAGTTAGGTTTGATGAATCTAATTTATCCTTTTTTTTTTTTCTTTATGATTCACGCTGTGGTGTCCTATCTGGGAAATCTTTGGTTAACCCAAGATCAAAAACAATTCTCTCATTTCTCAAGAAACTTTAGATTTTATGTTTTACTTTTTTGTCTGCTGTTGCCAAGTCGCTTCAGTCGTGTCCAACTCTGTGCGACCCCATAGACAGCAGCCCACCAGGCTCCCCTGTCCCTGGGATTCTCCAGGCAAGAACACTGGAGTGGGTTGCCATTTCCTTCTCCAGTGCATGAAAGGGAAAAGTGAAAGTGAAGTCGCTCAGTCGTGTCTGACTCTTCGAGACCCCATGATCTGAAGCCTACCAGGCTCCTCCTTCCATGGGATTTTCCAGGCAAGTGTACTGGAGTGGGGTGCCATTGCCTTCTCCCTTTTTTGTCTATTTTCCAGTTTATGTTAATTTTTGTATGAGGTACACAGTATGAGTTGAAGTGAGTTGTTTATTTTGAATGCCCAATTATTCCAGCACCATTTGTTGAAAATACCATCTTTTCTCCATTTGGTTGCCTTGGAATCTTTATTAATTGTCCATGTATGTGAGTATCTATTTTTTGAACCCCTCTGTTCTTTTGATATGAGTCTATGCTTTTGCTACTCTCTTACTTATAGTCTTATCTAGTCTAAAATAATAGCCATCTTCCTCAGTATCACATCTGTTCTGCTACATAGTCGTTTGGTTTTCCTCAGAGTGTATTACAAAATGTCATTATATATATATTTCACCAAGCGATGTGAAATGTGTTTATTTTTAACATGATTTCTGTGTGTCAGAAGAAAAAGAGTAATTTTTTTCACAAATGGAACTGATTACAAAAAACAATGACAAAACAAACTGGTATTTAATGTGAATCTGTGGGAACTGAAATTTCAACTCCAGTCAAAAAGTTTGTTACAATCTCTTTTAGCTTTGCATCTGACCCTTCTGAGCTCTTTTCCTTCAGTCCAACTCCAACTGGACTGGGTGTTGTCAGACAGCATGAATCAAGAAAGCACTCTCAAATGCTGAGATCTTGCCAGACTCCAGTCTATCAAGATACATCTATACCAGTAGAGACAACAGCCACTCATTCTTGACCAGCCATGGGAAGATACTGTGCTGGTTTCAGGAACTCACGACACACTGGGACCCAAGACTTGTGAGTGACAGCATCAAAGACTGAAATGAAATGGGCAAAAGTAGCGACTTCATGATACTGATGCAATCTGTGATGTTTGCTACCTGTTTCATAGCCCTGGTTTGGGCAGCAGACTCAATATATACAACAGACAAACCAACATTAATGAAGGCATGAATACCTTTGAGGAACAATTATGTCTTACTCACAAGAATTGAATTAAAGGTTAGAAGTTTCTTGTGCATATTGATGTACTCTGATGCTGGGACAGATGCTTAAAAGGTATTTCCAGAATGAAAGAAACCAGGTACAATTCTTGGTCAAATTCACAGAATTTAAACCTTATTTTTAAAATGTATAGGAGGTTCTCTGGTGGCTCAGTGGTAAAAAGTCCGTCTGCCAGTGCTGGAGACATGGGTTCCATCCCTGGTTCAATCCCAGGAGGATCCCACATGCCACAGAACAACTAAAGCCCATGAACCACAATTATTGAGCCTGTGCTCTAGAGCGTGGGGACTGCAACTACCAAGCCCACGTACCGCAATTACTGAAGCCCGGCCATCTAGAGCCCGTGCTCCCCAACAAGAGAAGCCACTGCAACTAGAAGCCCGCAAACAGCACCTAGCGAGTGGACCCTGCTTGCTGCAACTAAAAAAAAGGCCCCAACTCCCCACAGATGAAAAGACCCAGTGCAACCAAAAATCAATCAATAATTAAATCATATTAAAAAATTAGTCTGTCTTATAAAATAAAAAAATAAACTGTATAACAGCAATAAACCATCAGCTGGCATATGAATCTAATGAGTCCCTTTTCTATACAATTAATTTCCAACATTTTAAATTTGTTCATTTTGCTCATTATTGATGAAGCTGTGTCGATTTCTTTCTTATATTCATGAAATGTTTTATGCAATATATGATAGAAAGTTTTATATAAAGCAAATTATAGAAATTGATATATATATATATATTATTTATTTGTTTGTTTTTGATCATGCTCTGTGGCATGTGGGATCTTAGTTCCCTGAGAAAGGGTTGAACCTGTGTCCCCTGCAGTGGAAGTATGAAATCTTAACCACTGGGCCACCATAAAAGTTCCAATGACTGATTTCTTACTTTAATATAGCTTTGTCCCAAGTGTTATTAAAAAAGTCACAAAAATAAATATGTTCATGCAAAAATTCTTTTTTGACATGTTATTTTCTTCTTACAAATATTTAAAGGTAGATAGATTAAAGTTAAATACATTTTAAGGCTGGACATATTTTATCCATACTACTTTCCCAAGCAGCTGTGTTTCTGTTTTTTCATCAACAACGAGTAGGAATACCTATTTCAAGGCTCTGAATAATATCATACTTTAAAAAATCTTAAAGTGATGAGGAAAAGAAATTCCTGATAATTATTTTTACCGATACATTTCATTATCACTGAAGATGAATATTTTTTCATATGCTTATCAGCCTTTTGCAATTTTTCTCTTGTAAATAGTCTATTTATACCCATTGTGCCCCTCCCTATTTTTTCTTTCTACTGAACACTATCTCCTTAAAATGCCCCTGCCTTGGTTTCCATAAAATCACTTTTATTGATTTTTTTCCCCCCCAGTTCTTAGAAACTTACTTGTCAAGCTCTGCAAGATTGGCTTTCCTAGGGGTCAGCAGTGCTTGTGATACTCTGTATGTGTTGGATCTGAGAGAGCATACTTGAATATGAGCCAAAAATTTCTCCCATACTCACCTTCCACATTTCCCTGGAACATGATACCTCTTCAAATTTCAACATCTCAGGAAGAATTCATATTTTAATCATGGGAATGCATTTGAGTTTCAGTAATGACATTAAAAAAGCAAAGCTTTTTGATTTGAGAGAATTGGGATTTTAGAATTGAAAGTGCTTCAAATTCTAAAATTTTACTTGTTTGTCAATCATTACGACTTTAGGAATCAGAGTGCAATGTGCATGCTATGAACTGTGCTGTGCTTAGTCACTCACTCATGTCCAACTCTTTGCGACCTCATGAACTGTAGCCGTCAGGCTCCTCTGTCCATGGGAATTCTACAAGCAAGAATATGGAAGTGGGTTGCCATGCCCTCCTCTAGGAGATCTTCCCAACCCAGGGATTGAATTCAGGTCTCCCACATTGCAGACAGATTCTTTACTGTCTAGCCACTAGGGAAGTCCCTGGAATGAACAGTGAATACCAAAGGGACAAGATAACATTGGCCAGGCTGCCTGAAATGGGAAGCAGAGATATGAAGGACATGGAAAGTTGCTGGTGTATGACTCTCAGAGGGGTCCTGTACCCTTTCTCCCTCTGGTGAAGGCACAATAAAGCTGTAAATAACGTTGAAGAATCTGAGACTGAAGGAAATGTGTTCCTCACTTTCCAAGGTGTGTGTGCATGCTAAGACACTTTAATCATTTACAACTCTTTGTGACACCATGGACTGTAGCCCTCCAGGCTCCTCTGTCCATGGGATTCTCCAGGCAAGAATACTGGAGAGGTTTGCCATGCCCTCCTCCAGGAGATCTTCCCAACCCAAGGATCAAACCTGAGTCTCATGTCTGCTACATTGACAGGTGTATTCTTTACCACTAGTGCCACCTGGGAAGCCCAGGGGTTAGCTGAGAACAAAGGCAAACTTAAAATTCTTGGCTAAATAGTGCATTGTACCAGGAGAGCATCAGTGGTTACCTTAAACCCCACAGAATTCTATTCACTTCAAAATTTTGAAGGGGACAGCAAAAATATCTCTTACTCTGAAATATGGTACAGATATCAGTGATGGGGGAGAGAGAGATTAAAAGCACATGGTAGACCATCTTGGGCTTCCCATGTGGCTCAGATAGTAAAGAATCTGCCTTTCAATGCAGGAGATATGGATTTGATTCCTTGGGTTGGGAAGATCCCCTGGAGAAGGGCATGGAAATCCACTCCAGTATTCTTGCTTGGATAATCCCATGGACAGAGGAGCCTGGCAGGCTACAGTCCATGGGGTTACAAAGAGTCAGATATGACTGAGCAACTACTAAGCAATAGGCTAGACCATCTTAATGTGGTGTTGTAGCCATCTCTCCTAGATTGCATTTTCTATCATTCCCAATCTGATTTCCTGCCCGTACTTAGATAATAGCCTTAAAATTTTATTTCAATGATTGTTCTTATTTGCAGTACCCTAAGCTCACTGAAACCAGAGCTGAATTTCACTCATTTTTTTAATTCACCATGATTTAGATAGTGTCTATAACATAAGAGTTTCCCCAATGCCTCAGTGTGTAAAGAAACATCCCGCAATGCAGGAGATACAGGAGATGCAAGTTTGATCCCTGAGTCTGGAAAATCCCCTGGAGGAGACAGGGCAACCCACTCAGTATTCTTGCCTGAAAAATCGCATGGACGAGGAGCCTGGGGTGCTACAGTCCAAAGGATGATAAAGAGTTGGACACAACTAAGCGACTGAGCACTAACACACTACAACATAGAAGGCATTTAAAGAGGTAATCTCTTAAGAGATTACCTGAGATTACTCCAGTGCAGTTTTCAGGTAAACTTCTAAGGGGAAGGGACCTCTGAGTTGACTTCTTTCTCCCTCATGAACAGCTTTCAAGGTTCTAACCTGCCTTTGTGGTAGAGACAGATTGGGAGACAAGAAGCAGAGGATGTGTTCACCCATTTTGGCTTCAGCTACTATTTAAAAGTTTTTTTTTTTTTTGATTGAAGAATTGTTGATTTACCTTATTGTATTAGTTCAGATGTTCAACGAAGTGATTCAATTATACATAGAAAAATATATTTAGATTATTTTCCATTATAGGCTATTACAAGATATAAAATATATTTCCCTTTGCTATACAGTATACCCTTGCTTTTTTATTTTATGTATAATTAATGTGCATCTGTTAATTGCAAATTCCTAATTTATCCCTCCCCCTCCTCTTTTCCATTCAGCTACTATTAATAATCCAGTGAGCATCTTAAAACTCTAACCAATCAAATTACCAACTTCTTTCCTGGAAAAGAACTGGAAAAGGAGCAGGTAGACTAGGTCTAATGGGAGAATGTTCAGAAGAATCCTTTCCTCTTTCAATGTTATTACTCATATTTGATAGTTTAGAAGGCAGAAGATAGGATATGGTTATTTTACCAAGATCATAGAGCCATAGAATAGCAAAGTCAAAATGTAGACTCTGGCTTATCTGGTCACAGACAAAATACTCTTTCCCCTACATCAGGGTTTCCTAATAAGTGGAAGAATAGATAATAAGTGTAATGTTATACTGATTCTCTCAGCCCTAGAGTCAGTCGACATGGACTGGGACAACTTGAATTTCTGGTTTACTGCCTGTAATACAAGCAGTCTTACAATATAATCCCAGAATATACAAAGATTATATTCTCCTCTGTGTATTTTGATATGAAACTGACTGAGAAGTGCATTTTAAATGAATTGTTTAAGGGAAGAAGCTGGAGAAGCAAAATCTGGCTGCAAAGTTTATCCTAATAGATAACAAGACAAGAGAAGGGTTGTAGATATAACATAATGAGAGCAGGTGTATATTTCAGAGATACAAAGAAGATGGATGTCAGGTTACCAGATAGCAACAAATATAAATTGAGTGAGCAGAGCACAGTGAGAGGTTGGCTGGATGAGTCTCAAATGAAGAAGTGAGAAGTCTAGGACAAACATTTGCTGAGGGATTAGGTGACAGTGATTATATTGGAGGGACAGGAATAAGATTTTCACCATCCTATAGCTAACATCAGGATCCTTAATTTCTATGTGCATGTGACTGTTCTAAGTATTAAATATTCACATTAAAACTTAATTTGCAGTTAATTTGCCTTGCAGAGTTTTCACCATCTAAGTATACAACGAAAAAACTAACAGGCTTCTTAGTGTTATACATTTCAGACGATGATGTCTCAGCAAATGAAATGTCAATTCATTTAATAATAAGCTACTTTTTCCAAATCAATTTGGGCCTCCGGTTTCCAGTGATAACACAAAGAAGACAATCTGGCTTACAGACCTCTGGGAAATTTTATATATCCCATGAATCCTGGAGCTCCCTGCAAACAGACTGGCCGCAGATTCAGTTCTGACATGGAGAATGAGATTTTCATTATGGTAACAACGAGCTTCAAGCCACCAATACAATACTGTATTCAGGCTCCCAGCAGTTATTCTGCTCCTATTTTTAAAGTAACTCTTATCCCTTGGAAAGTCATAATGCATAGTGGTCTATGCACAGGCTATAAAACCAAACTGCATGGGTCGAATACTGGCTGAATAACCCAGAGCAGATTACTTAATCTTTCTGTGCTTCAGTTTCTCATCTCAAAAGAATAATAACAATACACTCCTCATAGTGCTATTATAAAGATTAAATGCGTTAATGCATGCAATGTGCTGAGAATTGAGCTTGACACATAGTAAACCTTCAACTAATGTTAGCTATTATTAGTATCACTTTTATAAGAAACAGCTAGGGTTCTTAGCCAAAAGGCTGACTTTTAATGTTGAACCCTTGGGAAGTGTTATTTTTTTATTAGCATTTCAGACTCTAAAGTACTAGCAATTAACTTTCAGCCTGCAATCTTTCCAGACTGCTTGGCATCTCATAATATTTAAAGTCCATATGTGTTTTTCCAATGTGTAATATGCACACACCAAAACTCTTCAGTTACAGACCAGCTTGATAAGTTTTTCACTTTTCATATACTTTGCCCACATAAGATGGTAAACTAGAATGTCCCCAGACCATCTCTTAAAATGTAGCAATATCCAGAACATAGTAGGAGGCATCATAAACACATACATGTCTAATAAATAATATTATATATATATATATAATAGGATATATATCTATAAATATACACACACGGCATCATATATGCATATATGTATAATATACAATATTATAAATATAATAGGATATGTATCTGTAAATATATACACACCCATACATATATATAAGGGCTTCTCAGGTGACGCTAGTGGTTAAGACCCTGACTGCCAGGCAGGAGACATAAAAGAAATGAGTTCAGTCCTTCCTTGGCAGGGAAGATCCCCTGAAGGAGGGCACAGCAATCCATTCCCATATTCTTGCCTGGAGAATCTCATGGACAGAGGGGCCTGGCAGGCTACAGTCCATAGTCACAAGAAGTCAAACATGACTGAAGTGACTTAGCGTATATAAATATATAAATCGGACTAAAACTGAGGAATATCTTTAAGATATAACAAAACTAGGAGATATGAGCTTTATGAAGATACCAAATTGGAACAAAAAAGAAGAGGGAGAAAATTTAGATTCACAATCCATCTGTCTTTCAGGGAAGTTCACTCTAAATTCTACTGAATGGTGTGGCAACAACTGTTAATATTAGGTCTTTGCACTATTAATAATTCTTGACATCTATCTCATAGGATTGTGTTAGGAGATATTTTTCTTTGTTATCTAAATGTCAAGTGTTGTTGGTGGTATTCTTGAGGAAGTCATTGATGGCCCCTTGTCCAAAAACATCTCTCCTACCAATAAAACCAGCAATAATTACTTTTAGTTTCATATAAGTGCATAGGGAGACAAAATAACTCTCTTTTCTAACTTTATAAAAGTGCACAGAGAGACAAACAGGCCACAGCAAACTGTGGAAAATTCTTAAAGATAAGGGAATACCAGACTACCTTACCTGTCTCCTGAGAAATCTGTGTGCAAGTCAAGAAGCAGCAGTTAGAACTGGACATGGAACAACTGGCTCATTCCAAATTGGGAAAGGAGTATGTCAAAGATGTGTATTGTCACCCTGTTTATTTAACTTATATGCAGAGTACATCATGTGAAATACCAGGCTAAATGAATCACAAGCTGGAATCATGACTGCTGGGAGAGATATCAACTACCTCAGATATGCAAATGATATCACTCTAATAACAGAAAGCAAAGAGGAAGAAAACAGCTCCTTGAAGAGGGTGGAACAGAAGAGTGAAAAAGCTGGCTTAAAATTCAATATTCTAAAAGCAAAGATCATGGCATCTGGTCCCACCACTTTGTGGCAAATAGAAGGGGAAAAAGTAAAAGCAGTGACAAATTTTATTTTCTTGGGCTCCAAAATCTCTCTGGGTGGTGACTGCAGCCATGAAATTAGAAGACACTTGCTCCTTGGAAAGAAAGCTATGACAAACCTTCAGAGCATATTATAAAGCAGAGGCATCAGTTCATATAGTTAAAGCTATGGTTTCTCCAGTAGTTTATGTGTGAATGTGAGAGTTGGACCATCAAGGAGGCTGAGCACAGAAGAATTGATGCTTTCGAATTGTGGTGCTGGAGAAGACTCTTGAGAGTCCCTTGGACTGCAAGGTGATCAAACCAGTCAATCTAAAAGGAAATTAATCCTGAATATTCATTGGAAAGGCTGATGATGAAGTTGAAACTCCAATACCAAAGAGCTGACTCATTGGAAAGTATCCTGATGCTGGGAAAGATTGAGAGCAAGTGGAGAAGGGGGTGACAGAGGATGAGATGGTTGGATGCATCACTGACACAATGGACATAAGTTTGAGAAAACTCTGGGAGATAGTGAAGGACAGGGAAGCCTGGTGTGCTGCAGTCCATGGGGCCATGGATTATACAACTTAGCAACTGAACAACAATAGAGCAACAAAAGAACTTCAGGGCATACTTGCTTACTTCATGGCTTTAGCTATGCATGACTTGAATAACAGGAATAAAGCTTTCTTTACTACAAACTCAAAACAGTTGACCTTATCACCTCAAGTATTCTCATGACACCCTTGAAACAATGAAGAGCAGAGTATTTTTTTTTTTCTGATCGACAGTAAGAGGCTTAGATAAAGTTATTACAGTGTCAAAGTCACATCACAGGATGTGGGCCAGGCAAAGTACTAGAACAACTGTCTGTTGGTGTTTTACTGAATTCTCTAAGAACTTCCCTGGGCCAATAATGTTTCCATAATAAATATAGAAACAAAACCTAAACCTGTAAAAGATGCGTGAAATCAAGTAAATATCCAGATGGCCATGGCTGCACTTAAGTAACTGTGAATGTCAACCTATTGGGTGAAACTTCCTGCTGTTTGTTAAATATATGTCTCATAAAGTTGTTATTGAAATCTCTTTTGTGGACCAGCTTATCCTTGTGAAGGGTTAGCTTGAGTCAGATGGTTCTTATTACTATGGTATTATAAATATCTAAATACTTATGGTATTTTTAATAATTTTTCCTAATTGCTATCACATGCAGAATAATGCATTTGTTGGAAATACTCATAAGATTCAATCTCCCTAAATCAGGGAATTTACAAATTGTTTGGAGGGATTAAATTAAATACATATAATAATATCAGAATGTTTAAAACAAATATATAAGATGTATTAGAACTCCATGAATTCTTAAAATGGTCATTTGAATTAGTTATTTCATAGAAGAGAAAGATCAGTGTGTTTTGGAGAAGATGGGAGAACAGTGGACTTGGACACTGCTTTGGAGGAGTCAACCTAGGCTCTGATTAAGAATACACTTCCTGTCCTAGGTAGCTTTCTCAGAAATCCCTGTAACAACTTTAGAGTATGACTGTCAACCCATCACTGCCATGTGCCACCTATCCTTGTTCTTTCCAAATGTGAATAATTAGTAGTATTGTCGTGTCCCTGTACTAGCATTGTCTGTTGAGTATGTGGTGGGCATATAATCTGTCATTTTAGTTTACAAATATATAACTCAAAAGGAGTTATATTTTGACCTGATATAGATATAGAATATTGTAAGATCAGTCTTTGGCCTTGTGTGTCGTGTAGGGGATGAGAGTATTTTTCAGGCAGAAAGGAGGAAAGTAAATATTTGTGACAAAGAGAGTGGACTGTAGTAGACTTCATAAATTTTCAAAATATTAGCTGTTCCTTTTTATGGAAGTGTTATACATCCTAGTTCTGTTGACATCAGGCTTAGCCATGGGATTTTCTGTGCCTCTCCATATGAGGAAAAGATTCACTCCCACCTGACTGATATCAACCTTCACCAAGTGACTTACTTTGTCTAGTGAAATGTTACAATTCTGAGCAAAAGCTCCAATAGCCTCATGTTGATATTTTTGCCCTCCACAAAGTCCCAGGGGCAACTGCTTTATCAACTTGAGTTCCAGAATAGAGATCACATTGAGAGAATCCCAGATATATTGAGATTGACACATTTTGATTGAGAAAAGAAACTTTTTTTTTTTAACTATAAGGAACTAGAATTTGTTCTTACTACAGCATGCCTTAGATAAGGTGATTGATACAGACTGGTAGGATTCTCACTGGTGGAAGGAGAGACACATGCTTAAATAACAATAGCAGACGTGAGTAGAGAAAAGATACAAGATGTTTCTGAGTAGCAATGAAGAGTCAGGCTTGAACAGAATGTAAGTGTTGCAAAGAACTGAATTATGGATATTTGTATATAGTTTTCTTTGGTGATCAGATCAGATCAGATCAGTTGCTCAGTCGTGTCCGACTCTTTGTGACCCCATGAATCACAGCACGCCAGGCCTCCCTGTCCATCACCAACTCCCGGAGTTCACTCAGACTCACGTCCATCGAGTCAGTGATGCCATCCAGCCATCTCATCCTCTGTTGTCCCCTTCTCCTCCTGCCGTCAATCCCTCCCAGCATCAGAGTCTTTTCCAATGAATCAACTCTTCGCATGAGGTGGCCAAAGTACTGGAGTTTCAGCTTTAGCATCATTCCTTCCAAAGAAATCCCAGGGCTGATCTCCTTCAAAATGGACTGGTTGGATCTCCTTGCAGTCCAAGGGACTCTCAAGAGTCTTCTCCAACACCACAGTTCAAAAGCATCAATTCTTTGGTGCTCAGCCTTCTTCAGTCCAAATCTCACATCCATGCATGACCACAGGAAAAATCATAGCCTTGACTAGACGGGCCTTTTTTGGCAAAGTATGTCTCTGCTTTTGAATATGCCTGAAAACTAATAATAGGCTTTTAGACTTGATATAGTAACATTGGTGAATATTTGGGATTTTAGGTATGAAGTCACAAGATGAAAATTCATGTGATGATAACTGATTTGGCTGTTATAGATCAGGAAAATTAATTGAGTGAGGAAGGAACATAAATCCTGGAAAAGCTAAAAAAAATGTGCTCTAATAGTAATTTAACTGTAAGTGAAATGTGGCCCATAACAATGGAGATAAGAAGAAGGTGAAGAACAAAATAATTCTTTACAAGTAATGCTGGGCTGGATGAAGCACAGGCTGGAATCAAGACTGAAGGAAAAAATATCTATAACCTCAGATATGCAGATGATACCACCCTTACGGCAGAAAGCGAAAAGGAACTGAAGAGCCTCTTAATGAAACTGAAAGTGAAAAACCTGACTTAAAACTCAACATTCAAAAAGCTAAGATTGTGGCATCCAGTCCCATCACTTCATGGCAAATAGATGGGGAACAATGGAAACAGTGACAGACTTTATTTTTTTGGGCTCCCAAATCACTGCAGATGGTGACTGCAGCCATGAAATTAAAAGACGCTTACTCCTTGGAAGAAAACCGTGACCAACCTAGACAGCATATTGAAAACCAGAGACATTACTTTCCCGACAAAGGTCTGTCTAGTCGAAGCTATGGTTTTTCCAGTGGTCATGTATGGATGTGAGAATTGGACCATAAAGAAAGCTAAGGGCCGAAGAATTGATGTTTTTGAACTGTGTCGTTGGTGAAGACTCTTGAGGGTCACTTGGACTACAAGGAGATCAAAGCAGTCCATCCTAAAGGAAATCAGTCCTGAATATTCATTGGAAGGACTGATGCTGAAGCTGAAACTCCAATACTGTGGCCACCTGATGCAAAGAACTGACTCGTTGATAAAGACCCTGATGCTGGGAAAGATTGATGGCAGGAGGAGAAGGGGACGACAGAAGATGAGATGGTTGGATGGCATCATCGATTCTATGGACATGAGTTTGAGCAAACCCCAGGAGTTGATGATGGACAAGTAGGCATGGTGTGCTGCAGTCCATGGGGTCACAAAGAGTTGGACAGAACTGAAAAATAAGGAAATCTTGGTCATCGATATAATATAGAGATTAAAAGAGAGGAATGCATCAAAGATGGCTTTGTAATCCCAAATCTAAGGATCAGGGGCAATGGAAACACCATGGACAGAGACAGGTAAATTAAAAGGAAGGGCTAATTTTGAGTGAAAACTTTATGTTTGGAGTAGTTATGTTAGCTTTTTATACTTACATGAGCCATTCAGTGAAAAGTTAGAGCTCTCCTGCCTGGGTCAGAGTTAAGGTCCCATGATAGAAATTTGTGAGTCATCTACACAGGGGTTATCTTTAAAGCCAAGAAAATGAATGAGTCCTAATATCATATAAGAAATGAATTGCCAGTCCAGGTTTGATGCAGGATACAGGAAGCTTGGGGCTGGTGCACTGGGATGACCCAGAGGGATGGTATGGGGAGGGAGGTGGGAGAGGGGTTCAGGATTGGGAACACGTGTACACCTGTGGCAGATGCATGTTGATGTATGGCAAAACCAATACAATATTATAAAGTAAAAAAAAAAAAACTAAAAAAAAAAAAGAAAATGAATGAGTCCTTTGAGACAAAATAAACAGTGAAAATTAAGGGAGTTTAAGAAAGAAGCCATGGTTAAGGGGTCAGAAGGATGCAGGCAGTTATAAAACCAAGAAGTTAGATATTCATATACATTAGACTTATGTATTTGCATGCTAAGTTACTTCAGTTGTCTCTGACTCTTTGGGACCCTAAGGACTGTGGCCCACTAGGCTCCTCTGTCCATGGGATTCTCCAGGCAAGAATATTGGAGTGGGTTGCCATGCCCTCCTCCAGGGAATCTTCCCAATTCAAGGATCAAACATGCATCTCTTTTGTCTCCTGGATTAGCAGGCAGGTTCTTTATCACTAGCACCATCTGGGAAACCCTTAGACTTACATATTATCACATTATTGATTACTTTCCAAAGATAGTTCCTGAGCCTCAAACCTTCCCTCTTTCATTTGATAAGTCCTCTAAGCTTCTCTTCATTCCTGAAGACAGTATAATATAGGAGTCAGAGAAATCTAACTCTCCAAGAGATATGCCTCCAATCTGGACTGGCTTCCTGACTTCCTTATTCCTGTCTAAAGTCCACCTATTGTCTTGAACACAGAAAGATTAATAGTTTGTTCACAAGGGATGCTTCAGGCTGCTTTCTGTATTACTTTTGAGAACCATTTCCCTGAGGCAGTAAAGAAACTCCTGTGTAGCCTTTTCATCATTCCACCCAAGATATAAAGTATTATTTTAGCTTTGATATTGAAGATCACTGGGACTGGAACAGCATAATTTATCCCATGTTCCTATGAGTCACATATTTTAACAAAGCCCAACTTGTAATCTTTTGTCACAATGTTGTAAAAGCTTTTCTTCAGTATTGTTCTTGCTTAAGTTATTAGGAATAAATTAAGCTATAATTAAAAATAATATTTTAGCTCCCATTCTTTGAGTAGGCATTTTACAAATTATTTTTTTGTTTACTTCAGTCCAGCACTGCAAAATTACCACCAAACGTTTGGATTTTGGTCAAAACAAGATAAATTATTTATTAGGTAACTGCTGCTGCTGCTAAGTCGCTTCAGTCGTGTCTGATTCTGTGTGACCCCATAGACGGCAACCCATCATGCTCCTCCGTCCCTGGGATTCTCCAGGCAAGAATACTGGAGTAGGTTGCCATTTCCTTCTCCAATGCATGCATGCATGCTAAGTCACTTCAGTCATGTCCGACTCTGCGTGACCCTATGGACAGCAGCCCACCAGGCTCCTCTGTCCACAGGATTCTCTAGACAAGAATACTGGAGAGGGTTGCCATTTCCTTCTCCATTATTAGGTAAAAATATCCTTAAAATGAAATTCATTGTCATTTTTATTATTTTTCTTTTCCCTTCTGCTGCTGCTAAGTTGCTTCAGTCATGTCTGACTCTGTGCGACCCCATAGACGGCAGCCCACCAGGCTCCCCCGTCCCTGGGATTCTCCAGGCAAGAACACTGGAGTGGGTTGCCATTTCCTTCTCCAATGCGTGAAAGTGAAGTTGCTCAGTCGTGTCCGACTCTTAGCGACCCCATGGACTACAGCCCACCAGGCTCCTCCATCCATGGGATTTTCCAGGCAAGAGTACTGGAATGGGGTGCCATTGCCTTCTCTGTTCTTTCCCTAAGACTTACTAAATAATTTAGTTTCAAAAATTGCCATAACTTACATTGGAAAAACAGTCTTTGGGGTTATTTAATTAAGCCTAGATGTTTAGGTTTCATAATTAATAATATATAAAAGTGAACATCTATAAGCAAACGAGTCATAGCACCTTCGCAGAAGTCTGCTATGGCCACAGTCTGGTTCTCCAGACTCTAGCTGACTTCCCTGGAGATTGGATATGAAACTCTAGCATCATCCTATTGAAAGAGTTGATTGGAACCCCAAATAGTCCATGCATGCATAGCATAACTCCTGGGAGAATAAAATAATCTAGATAGAGCTGAATTTGAGAAAAGCTTAGAAAATCTGAAATTATCTCAGCCTATTTAGAACCAGTTGTGAAGAGGAGATGTGATGCATGAGGTTCTTAAGTTTCTGGATCTATTCTATCCCCAAATGTTTCCTGTTACTTAGACAGCAAATTCTCACCTACAGAAACTCCTCTTTCAGCTTCAGTTGGATTAACATATCATCTTTTAAATGCAAATATTCTGGGACAATTAAAGTATTATTGCCTTAGTGGGGAAAAATCTTTCCATCAGATTATTTTTTCCCCTAACTTTGAACAAAACTCATCTGAGGACAGTTAAAGATCAGACTTCCGAGGATCTTGAAAGGCGAGCAGCCTTTGTACTAGATGTGTTAGATAACAACCACACTTTGTTTCTTTTAACAAGGGTTAAAAATACTGTTAAAGGAAAGCTAGTCAATAAGATGTCTGGAGTATGAATTAGACCATTACAAAATAATAAACAAGCATGATCTCATACCCAAGAGTCAGTGGATTTCCCTATTCTCTGTCACAAATCTACTATGTTATCATGAACAAATCAACTTATGTTTCTTAGTTTTGGTTTTATCATTTATAAAATGAGAGTATTAAGTCAAATTGTTTTAGGTTTATATATATGTACTGATTTTTTAAGTTGAGTTAGAATTGATGTATAATGTTATATTAGTTTTAGCTGTATGACATCATGATTCCAAAAATGTTTATATTACAAAATGATTTCTCACAATAAGCCTAGTTAACATTCATCAACAAACATAATAACAATTTTGTTCTTGTAATAAGAACTTTTAACATCTACTCTTTTAGCAACTTTTCAATATACAGTGCAGTTTTATTAACTACAGTCACCCGTACTGCCCACAAAGAGATGTTGCTTCACACCTGTTAGAATGGCTATTATAAAAAAGGCAAGCTATAAGTGTTGTCAAGGATGTGGACTAAAGTTTTATTGCTTTAAGTTTCCTTGAATCTCAGATTATTTAAAAATCAAAATAATCTTCAGAGTAGAATCATAAAACCACAGACACTTAAAGTTAAAAGAGACTTCAGCAGTCGCTTCACCTTCTATCCAATTCTGGAATACTTTACTATCATTGATTAAATGACCTGTAGCTGAAGATTAACCCTGAGAAGAAACTCTCCATCTTATAAAGTAGCTTCTTCTATAAACAGGTGGAAGAGTGCCTTGGTTTATATCTGAGTTTGAATTCCTGCTCACTAGCTGAGTGATCTTGTAAGTTACTTCGTTTCATTATTAGTTACAAAAATTATATTACCACTATGATGTTACTATTATTGAGAGACTCTCTCCTTGACTAAATTTTTGTTAGGCTCCTTTGAGACCTCTTCTCAACTAGGTCTCTGTAATCCCAGTTTTTGCCAATCCCAGGCTTACCAAGAATTCTGCTAAGTCAGTTTAGTGAGAATCTCTCATTCTTAATACCTGATCAGACTCAATGGCTGATCAAATTCCTCATCCCCATTCATAATGTATAATCACTCTGGTCAATATTCAGTAAAAGTTCTGTTAGGTAAGTTTAGTAAGAATCCCTTTATTCCTGATATCTTGCCCCTTCTTAGAAATTTTCTATCTACTGATGTCCATCATTCTACTTATCGGCTATAAATTCTCAGCTTTTTTTGCTGTATTTGGATTTGAGCTCAGTCTCTCTCCCCTACTGGAATAGTCTTGAATAAAATCTTCCCTGCCATTTAAACAAGTGTCAGAATAACATCACTTCTAATTATTAGACATTCTTCTTCATGTGAACTGAGAACTTATATCAATTCCTCCCACTGGGCCTAGCACTTTCCTTTTGGAGACATAAATAACATTTGTATTTCCTCTTTCACTTGGAAATTTTTTAAATACATGAAAAAAGCAATCATATATCTCTTTTTTTTTTCAGGTTAAATATTCCCATTTTCATCAGTATTTCATATTATTATTATTGTGAAAGTGAAAGTCACTCAATCTTGTCCAGCTCTTTGCAACACCATGGAATATAGTCATGGAATTCTCCAGGACAGAGTACTGGAGTGAGTAGCCATTCCCTTCTCCAGGGAATCTTCCCAACTCAGGGACTGAACCCAGGTCTTCTGCATTGCAGGCAGATTCTTTATCAGCTGAGCCACCAGGGACGCTTCTAAGATTATTAGGGAGCCCCTAAAATTATTATTTTAGCCCCTCTCATATGAATGTTTAGATATATTGCCATGACAGTTATAATACTTCGAAAGTAATCATAAAATCGTAGGTCCCAATGACATCACTCTCTTTCTTGGTCTAGGCCATACAATTCTATGGAGTTGACCTAAGATGCTGCCCATAGATACATTAATTTTTGAAAGCTGCATTACTATTTTAACACACAAATACTTATCTGGATTTTCTCTAACCTGAAATTTTTACAGTTGATTCTTCTAAAATTAAGTGCAGGATTTAATAAAAGGATGTGAATACTCAGGATAATCTTCCCCCAAAGTGTCACTTCCAGTTATCTCATGAAATAATGATGGACATGTGTCTTGTGAACTGAAGCTTGAAAAATGATGGACAGTATAAAAGTGAGTACTTTCTAATGGCAGGATAGAAGAAAGAAAGGCATGGAGATAGGAATTAGAAAATGGCATGTGTGTTAGAAGGATGCAAAACACTGAGTAAAGATAAATCAGCTTTTAGCTGAGATGTTACTTCCTTTGAGAAATATTCCTTATATTCTCTCTTTCAATATTGATGGATTTATCTCCAGAGCAGCTTAGACTGCAACTATACTAGTACTAAACTGCATTTTTGACATGTAGTATTTGTAATTTTTTTCTGGAACAAAAAAATGCAATTTATTAGAAGAAATTTTAGAAGCATAGAAAAGCACATTTGGTCTGAATTATCTATAGAATACATATATATATATATATTTATGTCACAGAATTACATGTATATATATATATATATATCACAATGCACTAAATATAAATATATATAAATAACAAAATTTTTTTTCTCTTTTCCCTGCGAATTCCATTTCCAAGATATAGCCATTGCAATTTATTTGTAAGTGCCCTTCCCTCCTTATGCTTTAAGTTCCTTGAATATGTAAAAGGATATCAGGATTTTAAAACCTTTTTATATCAGGGTTATAAAAACCTGTGATAAAAGATGAAGTCTGGGAAGATAAGATCCTCTCAGTATTAAGCCATACCAGGCAGCACTTCAATATGTGGTCAGTATTGCACGTTATATAAAAATCCACGAGGGTGCAAAGGAGAATTCTACCCATAGTACAATTACCAAATAAGTGGGAATATATTTTGTCTGGATAAATAGCACAAGCAATCCTGATGCCATTTAGACTTTTAAAAATTACTATGGAAAATAAACTTCAGTTGCACCCTGATAGAGAAATTTTGCTTAAAGACAGTGTTGTTAGCCTTTTGTGCATCTCAGCAGCATGCAACAGCACTAAAAATGAAAACTGGATTTAACTATAGCAACAAACATTGTCACATAGAGTAGACAGAACAAAAGTAACCAGGAGAACACACTTCAGAGATGATAAAAGCTCAGTATCTTGGCAACCTTTTGTGTTGGGTTATTTTTAAAAATGAATAATATTGTATTCTGTTTCTAATTTATTCAGCCACTTGCTGAGTGATAACAACATTGTAACTACAGAAACTGTATGTCATCTTGACATTGTGGATATTTCTTAAATACAGTAATATTTGTTTTATTTTTCTTGTTTAGTCTTGCTGCAGTGGAAAGAAATCTTTAAAGCAGCATTTAACTTGATCAGCTCAACTATGCTGTCTACCTGACAAGTTACTATTTTGTCCAGTCAACTTCTTTTTAAAATTTTGAGAATAAATGTCTTAATGTTTCTATTAAAGAAAGATTTGAAAAAAAGATGATTTCATTCTCCCCTTGTCAGCCAGAAATGTCTTTAAAAAACACCCTGGTATTTAATTCATTATTATTAATTTATTAGTCTGTGTCACGGATGTCTCCCTGGGATACTGTGGGGTGTTGGGGCCTTGCAGTTGTGGGGCGCTGCCTTTCTCATTGTGGAGACAGATTTCAATAGGCTGCTGCTGCTGCTGCTAAGTCGCTTAGTCGTGTCCAACTCTCTGCGACCCCAGAGACGGCAGCCCACCAGGCTCCGCCGTCCCTGGGATTCTCCAGGCAAGAACACTGGAGTGGGTTGCCATTTCCTTCCCCAATGCATGAAAGTGAAAAGTGAAAGGGAAGTCGCTCAGTCATGTCCGACTCTTAGCGACCCCATGGACTGCAGCCCACCAGACTTCTCCATCCATGGGATTTTCCAGGCAAGAGTACTGGAGTGGGGTGCCATTGCCTTCTCTGGTTCAATAGGCTAATAGAGTCTTAAAGGTGACTCCGACGATAAAGCATCTGCTTACAATGCGGAAGACCCAGGTTCAATCCCTGGGTCGGGAAGATCTCCTGGAGAAGGAAATGGCAACCCACTCCAGTATTCTTGCCAGAAAATCCCATGGACGGAGGAGCCTGATAGTCTACAGTCCATGGGGTTGCAAAGAGTCGGACACAGCTGAGCGACTTCACTTTACTTCATTAGCCTGTGTGTGTGTGCTAAGCTGCTTCAGTCGTGTCCGACTCTTTGTGATCCTATGGACCATAGGCCCCCTCCACCCCCACCCCCCCCACCCCCCCAGCCTCTCGTCCATAGGATTTTTCAGGCAAGAATACTGGAGTGGGTTGACATTTCCTTCTCTACGGTATCTTCCTGACCTAGGTTTTGAACCCATGGCTCTTATGTCTCTAGTGCTGCTGCTGCTGCTGCTAAGTCGCTCAGTCGTGTCCAACTCTGTGCGACCCCAGAGACAGCAGCCCACCAGGCTCCGCCGTCCTTGGGATTCTCCAGGCAAGAACACTGGAGTGGGTTGCCATTTCCTTCTCCAGTGCATGAAAGTGAAAAGTGAAAGTGAAGTCGCTCAGTCGTGTCTGACTCTTAGCGACCCCATGGACTGCAGCCTACCAGGCTCTTCCGTCCATGGGATTTTCCAGGCAAGAGTACTGGAGTGGGGTGCCATTGCCTTATGTCTCTAGCATCTGTGAAATACACTGAAGGATGGTACTGAGGCATGAGTGAACAGGGTCACTGAAACACATACAATCATGAAAAGCTAAATTCCCTAAGTATTGAATGCCATTTCTGATCTGGGCACTGGATTGGTGGTAACTATGCATGCCCAGATAAGTATAAAAAACCCTGGCAAATAATAATCTTTTATAAGTTTTCATGATTTACATCTTTCAAAATCTTTACAAATATACTATAAAGTGAATAGTTTAATGTTTATTTACATATGATTCACAAGTATCTGGCCTCTCCAAAGCTGTTCAGAAAGAGCACTAATCTTTGCTAAATTCATGCATTTCTGTGCCTCCTCTTCT
Source organism: Bos indicus (assembly GCF_029378745.1). Taxonomy (NCBI): domain Eukaryota; kingdom Metazoa; phylum Chordata; class Mammalia; order Artiodactyla; family Bovidae; genus Bos; species Bos indicus. The sequence goes on along the minus strand of NC_091765.1, from coordinate 65,728,522 downwards.
ATCAGGGTGATGAATTGTGGTTGTGCAAAACAGCTCAAAGGCAGATCCAAAACACCCATGAAGCATGCCCTCCCCCCCCGCCCATTCCCCAAACACAACTTATGGGTTGAGTCAGACTCTTAAAATCCTCTCAAATTTGTGAAATTTAGACCTGGCATTTTCACACATGGCTGTGACAAATCTGTGGTGCCCTAATCCTCTGGCTATAGATTCTTATCCTTCTGCAGTCACCATCAAGCATATCATAATTTAATTTCAGCAAATGTGTGCACTATTCACCAGCCTATTTTTCTATGTATTTTTTTCCCCTGATGCTGGGAAAGATTGAAGGCAAAGGGATAAGAGGGAGGCAGAGGATGAGATAATTGGATAGCATCACCAATTCAATGGACATGAACTTGGGTGAACTCCAGGAAATGGTGAGGGACAGGGAGGCCTGGCATGCTGCAGTCCATGGGGTCACAAAGAGTCTTACATGGCTTAGTGATTGAACAACAAAAAGTGTAGTAAATATTCATCAAATCTATAAATTCATGAATAAACAAATGAATTAATAATATTTCACTCTTTATACCACCACCACCACCGCCCCCTCCGACTTGAGAACATTTCCTATGTTTGTTGGCTATTCGCTTTTAATAATGTCCCATATTAAGCCATAGTTCTGACTGGATGTCATCCCATTTCCTTTCTCCTATATAGCTGAGTGACTTCAAATGCCTATCATGTTGCTTTGTCTCCTCTTTTTCTCACATTTCTCATGCTTGGGAGGTGTTTTCTGCATCTTTGTAAAGCATTCCATATCACAATAATTTCTAGTCACTACATAGAAACATTTCTAAAACTCTCCATTACCAATTCAATTTTATTTTATTACGGCCTCCCTTGGTATTCACAGGAGATTGGTTCCAGAATTTCTGAGGGTAACAAAATCCAGGGACACTCAAGTCCTCTATATAAAATAGTGTATAACAGTCAGCCTTCATGTCCACAGCTCCGTAGCTCTGGATTCAACTAACTGCCGATTCTTGTTTGGTTGAATCTGCAAACGCAGAACCACCATGTGGAGGGCTACCATATTTCAGTGCTGTCTTTTTCCCTACTCTCTAAGCCTTTGGATCTAAAAATGCTACCACAAGGGTTTCCCAGGTGGTGCAAGTGGTAAAGAATCCATATCCCGATCCAGGAGATGTAAGAGATGGTTTGATCCCTAGGTTGGGAAGATCCCCTGGAGTAGGAAATAGCAGTCTGCTCTAGTATTCTTGCCTGGAAAATTCCATGGACCAAGGAGCCTGGCAGGCTACATCCATGGGGTCACAAAGAATCAGATACGACTGAACAACTGAGAGTGCACACACACGCAACACACACACACGAAAATCTACCACAGTATTTGAGCACGTATCTATTAAGCACTTTATATAATGGCCCCATTAAATTTCCAGTCTAACCTTGGGATCCTGACATATGACTGTTTTACTCTTCTTACAGATGAAAAGAAGACAGAGACTCCACTTGGGTAACTGGCCCAGCCTTGCCGCTGATGATTGTAAAGCCTGGTGTCAAAGGAGCTCTGAGGCTGCCAAAGCTGCTGCCTTCCCACTGTGCTGTGCTTGTGCTTCATCATCTCTCCCCGGTTTCTGCCACCTTAGCCTTCATGTATTTGAAAGACAAAAACGTTGACTGATAAAATGCTTTGACATTGATCATTTCATCTTCTCCTGAGAAATACAGAGCCTCCTGTCAAGCTTTTTTTTTTTTTTTTTTTACCCTTGTTCTACGAGGATGTTAAAATGACTCATCAATGAAGGAATTGCATGCAGTTCATGGGAGCTGTAATGTGCAAATACGATTTGGCACTTGGCAAAGCTTAATTATATGTATCCCGCATCCTAATACTTTTCAAATCCCTTATGTTGATTTTTATCTTCTATGCTATTATTTTCATTGCTTTCATGTCATTTTGCATCTTCCGCCTTTCCAAAGCAAATCAAGCATCATCAGTGAACCAGCCTGCACTTTGATACCTCCAATATTAGCATATCTCTCTTGTCTCATTTTATAGCACTGTGCCTCTTGCTTCAGCTTTCCTGGAGTACCGTTTATATACTTTAAATATTCTTATCTTTGATTTGTCTGCCACTGTCAAGAGGATATCATCTGCATAAGGTACCTAGGCTTATTAACCTAGCATAACATCTCTTTGTTTTAAATCATTTTCCTTTGTCTTCTCTCCAGTTTGTTATTTGTTTTTATTATCTTTTGAGAGGCTCTACAGAGAACATATGTGGGTAGTCTTGCCTCACTCTTCCTGTCACATTAATTTATCCCCCTCCCCCCCACTTCATGGAGCATTAGTGTGTGGATCACATTGATATATAACATTCTCACTTATTCCAGCAGCTTATCTGGCAAATGCTATTTTGGATCCAGATTTAAAGAAAGAATTATAGTTAATCATCAAGGCCATATTTTTAATAAACTCATTAATAATTTTCCCACCTCTCTATTTTTGGCCTGTTTCAGATCGTTTCTGAAATTCACCATCAGCTATTTTTAGATGTCTGGCATATCATTTGCCCTGTGTGTCATGCTTTCTGCTAGGTTTGCCAACCCTTGCAGCAAGATGTCTACATAATTCTTGTGATCAGTGTTCAGTAGGTTAGTAGTCTCTAGATTTTAATGCTTTTCCTCTTTTTCTAATAATTATTATTGGTATTTTCCCTTACTGGCCTTTTCTCTTTTTACTTGTATATCTTTAATACAAAGGCTTTTAGATTTTTTTTTTTTTAGAGGTAAAAAACTCAGTAGAAAACCATCAAATATTAAACCCAAGAGAAGCATCAAATTCTACCTTAATCATTGTACAATTTTTGAGTTGAATTTTTGCTATAGAATAATTTTTAACTTCTTAGTTAATATCTTGATGTTGGCATACATTACTACTCTTTTATGTGACTTATAATTTTTTTTTAAAGGGCATTTCCTTGATTTCTATTTCCTCTTTCTGTATCATCTTATTGTTTATTTTAAATATCTTAAAAACAACCCTAACCTTCTCTTCTTTATATATTCTTTTTTCTATCCTATAGTTTATTCTTGTCTGACATTTTATTTATGCTTTTTACCTTGATGGGATAAACAAATTCTCTCAACTATATTTTGAATTTTGCTGTTTTGGCCTTAATTTAGTCTTTGTTTTATACTCTTGCTCTAGACACCAAATGTTTCTGTAGCCTTATAGAATATAGACTCTCTTCTTTGAAAGCCTCATCTTTATTCAGCCTATTTTAAAAATCATTCTTCACATCACTTTTAACTTTCCAGTCACTCTCTGAGATCTTGAAAGGGAATACGAGCTTTACTCCTTAATCAGTCCTCCTATAAGTTCTTCCTGTTTCAATATCTCACCCTTTTTTTGCCATCCTAAGTCCTTTAGCTCTAAAGTCATCCTATGTATGTTAGTTACTCAATCATGTCTGACTCTTTGTGACCCCATGGACTGTAGCCCACCAGGTTCCTCTGTCCATGGAATTCTCCAGGCAAGAATACTGGAGTGGGTTGCCATTTACTTTTCTAGAGGATCTTCCTGACCCAGGACTTGAATCCGGGTCTCCCACACTGCAGGGAGACTCTTTACTGACTGAGCCTCCAGGAAAGCCCTAAAGTCATCCTACAAAAAACCTTATAGATTCTCTTCAAAGAAAAGATTGTCTGCTATTGGTTATAAGAGAAGGCAGACAAGAAAATTTGCCAGAAGGCAAGGGGCTGAGGCAGAGAAGAAGGTTTCCTATTAAATTTGGCCGAAATGGTTCTCTCTGGCAAAGTAGTAGCCCACTCAAATATGCATGCACTTTATATTATGATCAGGGCTTTGGAAGATGAGTCAGACATCATCTCTTTGGCAAGACCTATGTGTAAAGAATGGAAACTGAAGCTCTAGCCCATCTTCACTGTTTTGTTAAATCATTGGGTTCATCCTCAACACTTCTTCCTCCAGGTCCAGTGACATTTACTTCATTTCTCCAGTGGACCAGACCTTACTCTCCTTCACCTTGGGAAAGAGAGTAAGAGCCTCCTTCCTTCATACTGCTTCCTTTTCCTGCAACATTTTGACCTCCTATCCCAAAATCCAGTTAGCCTGCTTTCTGCATCAGGCTTCAGTTTACATGAGCTCTTTCAGCATGGTGATTCAGGAGACAGAATGGAATCACGCCAGCTGTGACATTTACAAGCTGATGGACTCAGGATAGTCGTTCAACTGTCCGTGCTGTACTTATTCATCTATAAATCACAAGTATTATTACTACTTGTTTTGTAGCTTTGCGTTTGTTCAAGTGCTCAGAACAATCCTGAGTATAATTCACAGTAAATACTCTTTAAAATTTTCTATAAAGTGTAATGTAATAATAATAATCATTATTCCTATTATAATTTTTATTAGTTACAAACACATTCACAGGATATCTAGCATAAAACTGTCATAGAAATTTTCTCAATCAATGCTTGTTGAATAAATGCTTATTGAATTAATGAAAGAATAAATGATATTGAAAATACACTTGGATGAACAATGTCACAAGAGAATAGATACATACCGAAATATGTAAGAATGGGAACTTCCCAGAGGCTGGATTACTCTCTTTTCTACCATTCTGACTGGCAGATATATTAGAAAGGAACAGACCCTTCCAAATGAAACTTCACCTAAAAATAGCTGGGCACTGATAATTAGCATGCGCTTCAGAGATATCCTTTGTTATCGCACAAAACTTCCTTTCTGGCCTCTTCCCAAATTATGCTTCTGCCAAATTTCTCAGCTTCTGAGATATTTCTGCTTTTCCATGGCATTGTAAGAAATGGGAATTTCTTTCACGTTTTACAAGCTAAATTTCTTCTTACACACAAATCCTATCAATTCTGTCACATCTTCCTTTTTATTGAATTTGCTGCAGTGTTAGCATGGGCATGCAAATAAACACCCTGCAGCCCTGTGCCATTTCAGATCACTTCTAGCTGTTTCTTGTATAGATCACTTGTTGTTGCCCTCAACCCTATCACTTTTATGGGCAGGCAGCCAAAATCCTCTCAATTGGTTTTCTGCAGGAAAAAACAGGGTGTTTGTACATTCTTCACACTTTCTTTTTCCTTTTGAAATATACATACACATTCATATGTCCAATTACATTTCAAAATTGCCATGAAATGAGTCTATATTCCAATATTAATTTTTCACAATCCATCTTTGTATTTCACATTCATTGACTTGATGGCTATTGAAAACTTACAATGTGGTATAAAGAAGGCATAGGCCAGAAACATTTTAAAGAAGTATGAAGTCTTTTTATAATATTAAGTAATTTTATAATATTTTGCAAATAATAATTATAGAAAAAAATAACATTTATTTAGCCTTTCTTGTGTGCCAGATCTTGTTCTGAGCATTTTAAAATATGTAAATAAACTCATTTATTTCTCACAATAAGCCTGTAAATGCTATTAATATCACCAATTTACACATAAGGACACTGGGATCCCAACAATTGCTTGTTATTGAACATGCATTTGTTAAATAAAATGAAAAAATTAAGCACTACATTATTTTGACAGAGAAGGCAATGGCACCCCACTCCAGTACTCTTGCCTGGAAAATCCCATGGATGGAGGAGCCTGGTAGGCTGCAGTCCATGGGGTTGCTAAAAGTCGGACACGACTGAGTGACTTCACTTTAATTTTTCACTTTCATACATTGGAGAAGGAAATGGCAACCCACTCCAGTGTTCTTGCCTGGAGAATCCCAGGGACGAGGGAGCCTGGTGGGCTGCCATCTATGGGGTCACACAGAGTCAGACACGACTGATGTGACATAGTAGCAGCAGCATATTATTTTGAACCCAATGAGGTAAAAATATTTGATTTTTAATATAGTAGTTTATAAATGTTCCAAGGAATGAAGGAGTGTTATTGATACATGGCAGCCAGAAGTGAGATTGAATTATGGCTAGTTTGGGCATTGACAGGTAGACAAGGTTTGAAAGTGTTATGAGGATAAAAGATGACTAAATAACCAAAATTCACCATGTGGGAATTCTGCATGTGACACTATCCAAATATTTTACACTTATTATGTTCAAATCATGAGATAGTTCTTATTGTAGTCTCTGTTCTATAGAGGAGAACATTGAGGTTCAGATGGGTTCAATATATTGCTAAGGTCCTAGACTAAGTAGTAGAGGAAAATTCAAACCAGATATTCTGACTCTCGAATTCCACTTGACCACTGCAGACAGCTCCCTTCCTGGGGAAGAATATTTCAATTAATTGGGAACCATAGGTAAGACAAGAATGGGCACAACACACACACACACACACACACACACACACACACACACTCACATTCTGAAACTGAAGGAAGAAATACCACATTCAAATAATTCAGAAACTTGAAAGTACAGACATCAAAACAATAACAGTAACCTCTACAACTTTCCATATTGTTATCAGATACCAAAAACAACAATAACAACAACAAAACAATAAAATTGAGTTTTGAAACATATTTCTAGAGTTCTGTTTTCAGCTAGTGTTTCCAGATTCTTTTGTAGGTCACTGTTGGTAGAAATATATAACTGGTAGTCAGAGAATCGGAGAAGGCAATGGCACCCCACTCCAGTACTTTTGCCTGGAGAATCCCATGGACGGAGGAGTCTGGTGGGTTGCAGTCCACGGGGTCGCTAGAGTCGGACACGACTGAGTGACTTCACTTTCACTTTTCACTTTCAGGCATTGGAGAAGGAAATGGCAACCCACTCCAGTGTTCTTGCCTGGAGAATCCCAGGGACAGGGAAGCCTGGTGGGCTGCCGTCTATGGGGTCGCACAGAGTCGGACACGACTGAAGCGACTTAGCAGCAGCAGCAGCAGTCAGAGAATAAAGGAAGGATTCCAGAGGGTGAAGAGTCAGCAGGTCACCGTCATAATGGCCTCAGTTGAGAGTAGAACTTCAACTGGGAACAAGTCAGGACTTGATTTACCTGGGAGAGCTCTCCTCCTAACATCTCTTTCATTATTACATATCATTGAGATTAAAGTCCCTGAACCAGTCTAAATGAGCTACAGGGTATAGATACTCCAGAACCTCCAAATTCCTATTGTATTTCTACTCAAAACATACCTTTCAGAGACATTTATAGCTCTTTAGAGAATCCTTTGTTTCTTTTATGTGTATAAGCTATTTCTGAGACACTTGGTTCTTTTTTTTCTTTTTGCCCTTAACTCTCACTTTCATATCTACAAAAATAGCTTCCAGATGGATTAAATGCTGTATTAGTTTCCTATTGCTGCTGTAACAAGTTACCACAAACTTAGTGGCTGAAAATAACACAGATTTCTTATCTTGCAGTTTTGGAGATTAGAAGTCTGAAATAGACTTTATAAGATGAAAATTGAGGTGTAAATGGAGCTGTATCCTTTTTTAGGCTCTAGGGGAGAATTTGTTCCTTGCCTTTTCCAACTTCTGCAGTCTGCCAACATTTTCTGACATAGTGATCTCATCACTATGACTTCTGTTTCCATCATTACATCTATTTCTCATACTCTGGGTCTCCTACCTCCCTCTTATGAAGACATTTGTGATTATGTTGGTCCTACCTGGATAATCCAAATGATCTCCTGATCTCAATATTCTTAACTTATTCACATCTGCAAAGTCTCTTTTGCCATCTAAGATAACATGTTTATAAGTTTGTGGATTAAGACATAGGTACATTTTGGATACTATATTCTGCCCCCTACAAATGGTAGGGTTAAAACTACAAAGGAACAAGAAAAAATACTAGCAGATATGAATTTATCTTGAGATGGGAAATAATATCATAAGCATAAGAGTGAGTTAAGAAGTCATAAAAAAGAGAATTACAGACTCAAACCAAGTTTAAAAAATTCTACTTACATGGGGAAAATATGCCACATAAAGTGAAATAACAGTCAAATGAAAATCTAGACTAGTTGCAGCACAGAGATGGCAAAGGGTACATAAAATAACATTATTGATTAAGAAATAACTATCTATCTGTGAGAAACAGATGAATACCTCAGCAGAAGAAGGGGGAAAGCACTGAACAAACTACTGATGAAAAAGGAAAGTCAAGGGACCATTAGAAATGTGGAAAAAACTCAACATTACTAGTTAAGAAGTGCAAACTAGTACAAGAAATATTTCCTTAAATAATCAAGCACGGCTTAAAAAACCCTACTGACCAATGATAATAAAATGGTTGTAGAACATAGAGGGCCAAGAATAGTTTTAAATGTCACCAACTGTATGATGGCCAATTTGTGACTATGTATCAATGGTTCTTAAAATATTCAGCACTTTATCTCAATGACTACATTTCCAGAATTTATAAATAAATAAGAATAAAACATATTTACCTACAAATATTTTTACTATAGGTGAGTTCAGATTGGACAGAAATCAGAAATTAACCTACATCTGAAAAGTAACTAAATAATTTATTATGCATATTATAGTGGACTTGTATAATGAACCATTATATTTCCATACACATGTTGTTTTCAAAGATGATTTTTCAGAGTACTTTATTAAAGGATAAAAGTCAGATGCAGACACCACTATATTAGATTAGGATCTGCTGCAATAATATATCAACACCTCAGAGGCTCAAAGCATAAAGATTCATTTCTCATTCATGCAATATCTGCTCTGCAAGTGGTGACTCAGAGACTCATCTAATTCCATGTGGTGGCCCTGCTAGCTCCATCTGCAGCATCAGGGTTCATAGCCAATTTTCGATATCTCACCCAGTAAACTAATCTTGCCATATGGTTCTGGGTAACCGAACTGTACATGGGACAATAGACTGGCTCAAAATTGGGAAAGGAGTAAGTTAAGGTTGTATATTGCCACCCTGCTTATTTAAGTTATATGCAGACTACATCATGCCAAATGCCTGGCTGGATGAAGCTAAAGGTGGAATTAAGATTGCCGGGAGAAATATCAATAGCCTTATATATGCAGATGACACCACCCTAATGGCAGAAAGGGGAGAAAAGCTAAGAATCTCTTGATGAGGGTGAAAGACGAGAGTGAAAAACTGGCTTAAAACTCAACATTCAAATAACAAAGATCATGGCATCCAATCACATCACTTCATTGCAAGTAGATGGGGAAACAATGGAAACAGTAACAGAATTTATTTTCTTGGGCTAAAAAAATCACTGTGGATTGTGACCAGGGCCATTAAATTAAAAGACACTTGCTCCTTGGAAGAAAAGCTATGACAAACATAGACAATATATTGAAAAGCAGAGACATTACTTTGCCCACAAAGGTCCGTCTAGTCAAAGCTATGATTTTTCCAGTAGTCATGTATGGATGTGAGATTTGGACCATAAAAAAGGCTGAGTGCCAAAGAATTGTTGCTTTTGAACTGTGGTGCTGAAGACTCTTGAGAGTCCCTTGGACAGCAAGGAGATCCAACCAGTCAATCCTAAAGGAAATCAGCCCTGAATATTCATTGGAAGAACTGATGCTGAAGCTGCAATAATTTGGCCACCTGATGTGAAGAGCTGACTCATTAGAAAAGACTCTGATGCTGGGAAAGATTGAAGGCAGGAGGAGAAGGGGATGACAGAGGATAAGATGGTTTGTTGGCATCACTGAGTCTATAGATATGAATTTGAGCAAACTCTGAGGGCTAGTAAAGGACAGGGAAGCCTGTCACGCTATCTTGTAGTTCATGTGGTTGCAGAGTCAGACACAACTGAACAACAATTGCTAAAGTGGTGGGAAATGTATTCCTTTTACCTGCCATAAAATGAGACAAAAATTACTAAGGATCAAAAAGTTCTAAAACAGGTAATATCTTTTGGTCTTATCTTTTTAAATTAATTACTTATGCATATATTAAAAGGATTAAATGCATATTAAAAAACATAGACATTACTTTGCCAACAAAGGTCTGTATAATCAAAGCTATGGTTTATCCAATAGTCATGTACAGATGTGAGATTTGGACCATAAAGAAGGCTGAGCACCAAATGCTTTTGAACTATTATGTTGGAGAAGACTCTTGAGAGTCCCTTGGACTGCAAGGAGATCAAACCAGTCAATGCCAATGGAAATCAATCCTAATATTCATTGGAAGGACTAATGCTGAAGCTGAAGTTCTGATGCTTTGGCCACCTGATGCAAACAGCTGACTCATTAGAAAAACCCTGATGCTGGGAAAGATCAAAAGCAGGAGAAGGGGACGACAGAGGATGAGATGGTTGGATGGTATTGCTGACTCAATGCACATGAGTTTGAGCAAGCTCTGGGAGATGGTGAAGGACTGGCATGCTGCAGTCCATGGGGTTGAAAGAGTCAGACAGGACTGGACATGCATATATGTAGAGAGATGAATAGAGCTATATCTACGTCTACATCTATGTGTCTAAACGAAGGGTTGGCTCAATATGGCTGTCATCAAATCTGTCTGGCTGGCTGTTTTGTACATCTAGCTAGCTGAGACTGCTCTTTGATATGTTTGCATGGTTGTATAATACTTGGTGACACATGAAAATTGTATGAAATTTAATTTGTGTCCATAAATAAAATTGTATCTGAAACACAGTCATGGTCTTTTCTTTGCATTTGTCTCTGGCTGATTTCAGATACAACAGCAGAGCTGAGAAGTCATGACAGGAATCACATAACCTACAAGGCCTAATATATTTACTCATTAAGTATTTATCAAAAGAATTTTTTTCTCTTTAATCTAAATAGCTAGGAAAAGTAAAAAGAAAAAGAAAACCATCATAGTAGAGCCTTAGATTTGAAATCGGAGATCATTTTCAGCTTTTATTTTCCAAAATGTCTAAAATGAATAGATATGATAGCATATTTGTGACAAATTAATAAAAATAAAAATAACTCATATGTAGAATACCTAAGAAAATTCTTACATCATTAGTTCCAGATAACTACTTTCTCTGTGGAGGCTACCAACCTAGCACAGGAGACAAAGGAATCACTGCTAAAGACAGAAAAATAGGGCCCTGGCTTCCTTTCCAACTTTTTTCCCCAGCCCTCTCCCCCTCAGTCTAGTCTGTAGTCAATATGAAAGGGAATATCCCTTTCTCTCAATCCTACAAATAAACCAAGATAATTCTGTCATCGCAGCCTCTACACTTGCTTCTCCTTGGAGAATCCTTCATCCAGATTTTCACATGGCTGACAACTTTGTCATTCAGATCTTAGCACGGATGTCACCTCATGAGAAAGCTCTGCTAAGTCCTCTGTGTGATGTTGTATACTACCACAATCAGTCTCTTACCACACTTCTCTGTCCTATTTCTCTACATACTACTTTCTGCTTTATTTTGTTTATTTATATTTTTATTGTGTGTTACTTCAGTAGAACTGAAAATCCATGAACCCATGCTCCTTATCAGTCTTTTAATGACTGCTGTATCCTACAATATTGGACATAGAATGGTGAAAGATTTGTGTGTATGTGTATGTATGTGTGTGTGTGTACAATGAATGGATAAAAACCATTTCAATTATAATATTAATGTGTAATGTTATATACACACTGACATCTTACACAATCTCAATGAAAAGCAAAATCTTTTTGCTGGGGAAAGTCTCTCTAGCTCAGCAAAATGTCTGACTTTATTTTAGTCATCTAGTGATACTTTAATTTTGAGTTTATGTTTGCCGGTGACAATAAAAAAATTAGTAGTTCTTGCAACTTACATGATTTGTTTTTGATTGAAGGTAAATATACCACACTAAGCAAGTATAGAGAAAATAATTAAGAATTTCTTTGAAAAATAATTTGATTTGTGGGTCCACTTATAATGCTGCTTTTCTGTCAACATTCTGATGATAGAAAGACAAAATGTATGGATATATGCCCAATCAACATCAACCACATACATTCATTAGATATCTGATTTGTGAAAAGATAAGTAAGAAATGTTACTGTTTTCAAGAAATATTTAGAAAATGAAGGAGACATGTAAACACAACTGTTGCAAAGACAATATTTATTGTCAATATATTATACATTTAAAATATTTAAATATACAAATTTATATTATAAGAATAATGTTTCAAATTCTTAACTGATAATGGGAAAAAGTTAAATATTCTTGAAGCGAAACTAAAATTAAAATTTTGTGACTAAACGTTTGCCTATGAAATTCTAAACTTTACTTTTAAAGTGAAGTGAAGTGAAAATCATTCAGTCATGTCTGACTCTTTGTATTGTTTAGTTCATGGGATTCTCTAGGCCAGAACGCTGTAGTGGGTAGCCTTTCCCTTCTCCAGGGGATCTTTCCAACCAAGTTCTCCTGCATTGCAGATGGATTCTTTACCAACTGAGCCACAAGGGAAGCTCAAGAATACTGGAGGGGGCAGCCTATCCCTTCTCCAGGGGATCTTCCCAACCAGGAATCGAGCTGGGGTCTCCTGCATTGCATGCAGATTCTTTACCAACTGAGCTATCAGGGAAGCCCTCTTTACTTTTAGGAAGATGGCAAATAAGATTCCATGACTTAATCAGAGAGTTGGTTTCCTACAATCCATTATTCCTAAAAATAAGACCGGATTTCCTCCCTCAAGTTGTAGTCTTGGGAATATTGTCACTGATTCCTTTGTATTTTTTCTATACTATATTTTCAAATGACATTTAAAAAGATATATTAACCTAGGTACAAACAGAAATTTTTACTAGATTTGAGACATTCAGAAAAATAAAAAAATATGGAAGGAAGCAAACTCCATATTGTGGAAATCAGCTATAGAATTTTGCCCCTTTTTTGAAAGTCTTTCTGCTAAAACTAGCTTTAGGGGATTCCGTTCTCTGAAACTGAAACCTGAACCCCAAGCATTTAGCATTCCAGGAATATGTCTACAGATGTCTCAGTTTTGGACTTCAGTTTGAGAAGCATTGTATTTAATATTAAATGTTGTTCCTTTAGGGTCTCACTTGGTAAATAATATGTGATTGCAAATTTAAATTCCAAAGCAGGACCTGAAATACATTAGTATTCGATTATCAAATGAACTTTCAGATAATTCAGAAGAGGCTCATATTGTTTACTAACAAAATAACATGGGAGTTTTTTTTTAATTAGTACTGTATGAATTTAAAGAAACTCAGGATGCTTCTCTTGATCCAGGATTGATAAATTCTGTTGTAAAGCATATGCTACATAGCTCTTGGCACAGTCATAAGAAAGCACTCAATCAATTGTAATAAACATACTGCTATGGATATACTGTTAAACAACAAATGAAAATAATGTGGAGAACTTTGTAAAGTGGTAAAATGCTTTACACATTGTTGATAATGTCATTTATATATACAGCTTATATTTCCTAGTGCCATGGTGACAATGGCCCAGTGTCACAATATTGTAACTGGGGGACAATGCATCATATATTTTATCTACCAAAGATGTAATAAAACTTACTTAAAGGACCCTCTCTCTACAGAAAAGATTCAAGTTACGTAGCATTAGCGTAAAGAAAACAGGAGTCCAGTAATGAATGCCCGTAGTCATTTTCCCTGTCAAGGCAGCGGACTATGTGTAGAGCACTTTAAATTACTGCTTCTCATATTCTTTACTTCCAGAATCTCAAGCTGCCATTATAACACCTTTCATCAGACTGAACTTGAAATTGAAAATAAATCAATCTTGAAAGTGATTAAAATTACTATTGCCTGGCATGTCTTACTGTGTCATCCCAAAGGACGCCAGAATAAACAGTGGCTAGAGAATCTATTTTTTTCTTTCACTCTGTTGCTGTAAGAAAAAATAATTGTAGAGTCATTTTTTCCTGTGAGCACTAACTCATGAATTATAAATGTTAGTATATGTTTCCCATATTTATTTTATGTATATTTTTCTGTTTAAATGTCCTTTAACTCAACATTATAATTTCCTTTGAGTTCTATTCCTTACACTTCAAAATCATAAAAATATTGTTTAACACGTTATTAGTATACACACAGATGTACAATCATCTTTTTGTCTCCATGGGGAATTGGTTCCAAGACCACCCAAGTATACTAAAATTTGTGAATACTCAAGCCCCGTATATGAAATGGCATAGTATCTGTATACAACCAACTAACAGGCTCCTGTATACTTTGAATCATCTCTAGATTACTTGTAATGCTAACACAATGCAACTGATTTATAAATAGTTTAGGCCATGTGGCAGATTTAAGCTTTGCCTTTCAAAACTTTCTGGAAATTATTTCCTGAATATTTTTGATCTGTGGTGGTTGAATCTTCAGATGTAGAACACTTGATATAGAAAGTTGACTGTGTATATACATATACATATATACATATATGTAATAGATGATCCAACTTTCATGGATAATCTTCTTGATTAATTTACTATTTTTAATTATATTCCACTTTCTTTGAATGTATTAATTCTATTTTTCTTCTGCACAACATGTATATATTCATTCTTAAACTTTTATTTTTGCCCCGACTGACTTTATTCCTTTCTGTTTTTAAAGACAATGAAGAGAGAAAGCTAATATGAGTTTACTAATAAGGGCCTGTTTCTGTTCCTCTCTTGTTCATTACTTTATGTCCAAGTAATCAATGTGCTCTTTTTCTTCTGCCTCCTTTTCTCACATGTTGCACTTTTTCTCGTTTCCTGTGTGCCGTGCAAGTCTCATCCTTGATGCCTCACACCTGCATTAGGGCATTAGCCACCTGCCAGATTCCTGCCACAATTCCTTTCTCCACTCTCCACCTCCGCACTTTGCTCCACCAGGTACCAGACTCTGAAGGATGATTTTTACCATGCTGAAAACTTGTTCAAGAATCTATACTCATTCCTATCACCTTTTGCAAATCCCACCAAACCAATATATATATATATATAAATCATATGAGAAAAAGTTCAATGTCTTAAGTGAAAAAAGGTGAAGACATTTCTTTGCCTCACAACCCCATAGAAACTATAATGTGGTTATGCTATAAATTATCATGAGGGCACAGAGTAGGTAACAGTTCCCGAGTATGGAGGGAAATGGAAATAATAGTGAAGTGAAGTCGCTCAGTCGTGTCCGACTCTTTGTGACCCCCATGGACTGTAGCCTATCAGGCTCCTCCATCCATGGGATTTTCCAGGCAAGAGTGCTGGAATGGATTGCCATTTCCTTCTCCAGGGGATCTTCCCAGGAATTGAACCGGGGTCTCCTGCATTGCAGGCAGACACTTTACTGTCTGAGCCACTAGGGAAGCCCAATGGAAATAATATTAATGCATAATATCTAATAATAAGATAGATGATTTATAGAACATCTAACCTGCAGAAAATCATTTTTAAAAACCTATTGTTAGAGCTTATTAAGCAGTTCACCCAGTTTTCAAATCTCCTCCTCACCTAATGAGTCATAGTATAGGTGGTCTTGTGATATGGTCTACAGCAGCTTGTACATTTCCACTTTAGTGATTGTGTATACTGTGTTCTCAGCAAAGAATATCTCCCTTTTTCCTTTTCACCAAATTTTGCCTATGACCGCTATGATTTAGGTCAAAATCTTCCTTTCCCCAAAATCTTTTTAAAATTATCTCCATTTTAGGTTATTATACGTTTATTTTAGAACCATAATAGGTATGCAATTTAAAAAATTCTTCCATCTAAGAATTCAGTTCAGTTCAGTTCAGTCACTCAGACGTGTCCGACTCTTTGCGATCCCATGAATTGGAGCACACCAGGCCTCCCTGTCTATCACCAACTCCTGGAGTTCACTCAGACTCACATCCATCGAGTGGGTGATGCCATACAACCATCTCATCCTCTGTCGTCCCCTTCTCCTCCTGCCCCCAAACCCTCCCAGCATCAGAGTCTTTTCCAATGAGTCAACTCTTCGCATGAGGTGGCCAAAGTACTGGAGTTTCAGCTTCAGCATCAGTCCTTCCAAAGAACACCCAGGGCTGATCTCCTTCAAAATGGACTGGTTGGATCTCCTTGCAGTCCAAGGGACTCTCAAGAGTCTTCTCCAACACCACAGTTCAAAGCATCGATTTTTTGGTGCTCAGCTTTCTTCACAGTCCAACTTTCACATCCATACATGACCACTGGAGAAACCATAGCCTTGACTAGATGGACAGTTGTTGGCAAAGTAATGTCTCTGCTTTTCAATATGCTATCTAGGTTGGTCATAACTTTCCTTCCAAGGCATAAGCATCTTTTAATTTCATGGCTGCAATCACCATCTGCAATGATTTTGGCCCAAAAAAATTGTCTGACACTGTTTCCACTGTTTCCCCATCTTTTCCCATGAAGCGATGGGACCAGATGCCATGATCATCGTTTTCTGAATGTTGAGCTTTAAGCCAACTTTTTCACTCTCCTCTTTCACTTTCATCAAGAGGCTTTTTATATCCTCCTATATATCAATCTCTTTTTTTAAAATTTTACTCTTCTTTTTGGAGTGTGACATTTCCAATTCTTTTATTTGCTTAGTTCTTTATGTGCTTGGAATAACTTAATAGTTGTAATATCTTTATGTGATATTTTCCTTATGTATCATTTTTCATATCTACAAACATAAAATATCTTTCTGGCTGCTATATCTACAAACATAAAATATCTTTCTGGCTGCTATACTGAGTATGCATGCTGTCAATATCCCTGGATACATTTTAAATGGACAGTAGCAGCATAATGAGTTAACAGCTGATAGTGACAGTATGGCAACAGACAGTTGCCATACTGTAAATGAACATTATTTCTGACAGCTTATGCATGACTCACAGTTATGCATGACTCAAGAAAAAACTTGCAATATTTTACAAAGGAGAGAAGGGACTAAAGGGTTTTTATTAGTGACTTTATAATTTTAATAAGTTAAGGGGGAATATCTGCATTTCAGTTCAGTTCAGTCGCTCAGTTGTGTCCAACTCTTTGCAACCCCATGAATCGAAGCACGCCAGGCCTCCCTGTCCATCAGCAACTCCTGGAGTTCACTCAGACTCACGTCCATTGAGTCAGTGATGCCATCCAGCAATCTCATCCTCTGTCGTCCCCTTCTCCTCCTGCCCCCAATCCCTCCTAGCATCAGAGTCTTTTCCAGTGAGTCAGCTCTTCGCATGAGGTGGCCAAAGTACTGGAGTTTCAGCTTCAGCATCATTCCCTCCAAAGAAATCCCAGGGCTGATCTCCTTCAGAATGGACTGGTTGGATCTCCTTGCAGTCCAAGGGACTCTCGGGAGTCTTCTCCAACACCACAGTTCAAAAGCATCAGTTCTTCAGCGCTCAGCCTTCTTCACAGTCCAACTCTCACATCCATACATGACCACAGGAAAAACCATAGTCTTGACTATATGGACCTTTGTTGGCAAAGTAACGTCTCTGCTTTTGAATATGCTATCTAGGTTGGTCATAACTTTCCTTCCAAGGCGTAAGCGTCTTTTAATTTCATGGCTGCAGTCACCATCTGCAGTGATTTTGGAGCCCAGAAAATAAAGTCTGACACTGTTTCCACTGTTTCCCCATCTATTTCCCATGAAGTGGTGGGACCGGATGCCATGATCTTCGTTTTCTGAATGTTGAGCTTTAAGCCAACTTTTTCACTCTCCACTTTCACTTTCATCAAGAGGCTTTTGAATTCCTCTTCACTTTCTGCCATAAGGATGGTGTCATCTGCATTTAGCATATGTATAATGTTAAAAATCAAGAAATCAAACTATTTAAAAATGAAATATACTAAAATGTTAACATTTGTTAATTCTGAGTAATGGAAATGTGAAGGATTATTGTGTCCTTTGTAAGTTTCTATATTTTCATATTTTTTCATAGAAATGGAGGTGGCAATAACCATTCTGCATAATCTACAGATTTTTTTGTGAGATATTAGCAATTTATACCTTGATGTCATTTTATTTGAATCCCATAGATATTTTGAGTCTAAAGTTTCTAAGCAGTTTTCTGTTTATAATTGCCTACCTTAGTGACCTAACTGTACTGATTTGCCTGAGTTATGGTTTTCATTTTAATGAATACATTAGGATTTTGTTATATATATTGTTGTCTCTCAACTTGGGTGATATAGATCTGATCCAGGCGGATAAATCCAACTTTGCACTTACATTTTTTTCATCTTTCTGAATTTCTGCGGGTGAGTCCAATTCTACAGCAGTTTCTCAAAGTGTGGTTACCAGAATCATCTGAGTGAAGGTCCTAAATTTAGGTCTAGTGAATGGGGGTAGTCATTCATGAATTCCAAACATCTGAGCTCCATATTCATGTGTAGAAACATAGTTACTAGACTACTAAGTAAATGCCAACTTCTAAGATGTCTTACTATAGTCGACTACAAAAAGACTCACTATTCTGTGGACAAATTAATGCAGACTTTCCCACATAACTTATTATCAATATCAATTCAATTCAGTTCAGTCACTCAGTCATGTCTGACTCTTTGTAGCACCATGAACCACAGCACACCAGGCCTCCCTGTCCATCACCAACTCCAGGAATTTACCCAAACTCATGGAGAAGGAGATGGCAACCCACTCCAGTATTCTTGCCTGAAGAATTCCATGGACAGAGGAGCCTGGCGGGCTACAGTCCATGGGGTCGCAAAGAGTTGGACACGACTGAGCGACTTCACACATACACACATGTCCATTGAGTCAGTGATGCCATCCAACCATCTCATCCTCTGTCGTACACTTCTCCTCCTGCTCTCAATCTTTCCCAGCATTAGGGTCTTTTCAAATGAGTCAGCTTTTTGCATCAGGGGGCCAAAATATTGGAGTTTCAGCTTCAACAGCAGTCCTTCCAACGAACACCCAGGACTGATCTCCTTTAGAATGGACTGGTTAGATGTCTTTGCAGTCCAAGGGACTGTCAAGAGTCTTCTCCAACACCACAGTTCCAAAACATCAATTCTTCTGCCTTCAGCTTTTTTTTAAGTCCAACTCTCACATCCATACATGACTATTGGAAAAACCGTAGCCTTGACTAGATGGACCTTTGTTGACAAAGTAATGTCTCTGCTTTTTAATATACTGTCTAGGTTGGTCATAGCTTTCCTTCCAAGGAGAAAGCATCTTTTAATTTCATGGCTGCAATCACCATCTGCAGTGATTTTGGAGCCCAAAAAAATAAAGTCTGTCACTGTTTCCGCTGTTTCCCCATCTATTTGCCATGAAGTGATGGGACTGGATGTCATGATCTTAGTTTTCTGAATGTTGAGCATTTTTTTAAATTTTATTTTAATTTTAAAATTTACATAATTGTATTAGTTTTGTCAAATATCAAAATGAATCCACCACAGGTATACATGTGTTCCCCATCCTGAACCCTCCTCCCTCCTCCCTCCCCATACCATCCCTCTGGGTCGTCCCAGTGCTCTAGCCCCAAGCATCCAGTATCGTGCATCGAACCTGGACTGGCATCTCATTTCATACATGATATTTTACATGTTTCAATGCCATTCTCCCAAATCTTCCCACCCTCTCCCTCTCCCACAGAGTCCATAAGACTGTTCTATTCATCAGTGTCTCTTTTGCTGTCTCGTACACAGGGTTATTGTTACCATCTTTCTAAATTCCATATATATGCATTAGTATACTGTATTGGTGTTTTTCCTTCTGGCTTACTTCACTCTGTATAATAGGCTCCAGTTTCATCCACCTCATTAGAACTGATTCAAATGTATTCTTTTTAATGGCTGAGTAATACTCCATTGTGTATATGTACCACTGCTTTCTTATCCATTCATCTGCTGATGGACATCTAGGTTGCTTCTATGTCCTGGCTATTATAAACAGTGCTGCGATGAACATTGGGGTACACGTGTCTCTTTCCCTTCTGGTTTCCTCAGTGTGTATGCCCAGCAGTGGGATTGCTGGATCATAAGGCAGTTCTATTTCCAGTTTTTTAAGGAATCTCCACACTGTTCTCCATAGTGGCTGTACTAGTTTGCATTCCCACCAACAGTGTAAGAGGGTTCCCTTTTCTCCACACCCTCTCCAGCATTTATTATTTGTAGACTTTTGGATCGCAGCCATTCTGACTGGTGTGAAATGGTACCTTATAGTGGTTTTGATTTGCATTTCTCTGATAATGAGTGACGTTGAGCATCTTTTCATGTGTTTGTTAGCCATCTGTATGTCTTCTTTGGAGAAATGTCTATTTAGTTTTTTGGCCCATTTTTTGATTGGGTCATTTATTTTTCTGGAGTTGAGCTTTAAGCCAACTTTTTCACTCTCCTCTTTCACTTTTACCAAGAGACACTTTAGTTCTTCTTCACTTTCTGCCATAAGGGTGGTGTCATCTGCATATCTGAGGTTGTTGATACTACTCCTGGCAATCTTGATTCCAGCTTGTGCTTCCTCCAGCCCAGCGTTTCTCATGATGTACTCTGCATATAAGTTAAATAAGCAGGGTGGCAATATACAGCCTTGACGAACTCCTTTTCCTATTGGGAACCAGTCTGTTGTTCCATGTCCAGTTCTAACTGTTGCTTCCTGACCTGCATACAGGTTTCTCAAGAGGCAGGACAGGTGGTCTGGTATTCCCATCTCTTTCAGAATTTTCCAGAGTTTGTTGTGATCCACAGAGTCAAAGGCTTTGGCATAGTCAATAAAGCAGAAATAGATGTGTTTCTGGAACTCTCTTGCTTTTTCGATGATCCAGTGGATGTTGGCAATTTGATCTCTGGTTCCCCTGCCTTTTCTAAAACAAGCGTGAATATCTGGAAGTTCACAGTTCACATATTGCTGAAGCCTGGCTTGGAGAATTTTGAGCATTACTTTACTAGTGTGTGAGATGAGTGCAATTGTGCGGTAGTTTGAGCATTCTTTGGCATTGCCTTTCTTTGGGAATGGAATGAAAACTGACCTTTTCCAGTCCCATAGCCACTGCTGAGTTTTCCAAATTTGCTGGCATATTGAGTGCAGCACTTTCACAGCATCATCTTTCAGGATTTGAAATAGCTCAACTGGAATTCCATCACCTCCACTAGCTTTGTTCGTAGTGATGCTTTCTAAGGCCCATTTGACTTCACATTCCAGGATGTCTGGCTCTAGGTGAGTGATCACACCATCGTGATTATCTGGGTCATGAAGATCTTTTTTGTAGAGTTCTTCTTTGTATTCTTGCCACCTCTTCTTAATATCTTCTGCTTCTATTAGGTCCCTACCATTTCTGTCCTTTATCGAGCCCATCTTTGCATGAAATGTTCCCTTGGTATCTCTAATTTTCTTGAAGAGATCTCTAGTCTTTCCCATTCTGTTGTTTTTCGCTATTTCTTTGCATTGATCGCTAAAGAAGGCCTTCTTTTCTCTCCTTGCTATTCTTTGGAACAATGTAAAATTCTATATTTTAAAATATATTTTTATAAGAATATTATTCAGGATATGTTCTATGGACAGAGCGATCTGTTTACACTGAAAGTGGATATTTAAGATTTTATTTTGACTGACATGTGAGAACCAGTGAGCATTGCTCATTGTTTTAAGTATCTTGTCCCCTAGATGTTCTGTTCTAAGAGTGCAGCATAAAAGAAGCTATGATGGAAACTGTTCTCAGAGAAGGTCTGCCACCATGCTTCTACACAAGTACTTTTCTGCTGAAGAACATACCTTAAACTATATTTAGTAGAGTAGAAATCTAGAATTTTTTTTTTCTACAAAGGTAATAAATGAGGTAATTTTATCAATAGACAATAGGTCATGGATGCTTGGCTTTACAAATCTTTTCAAAGAGATCCAAAACAGCATCATTATTATATTTTACATAAAATGCATTGATTTTTATTCTAAATAATCTTAACTCAATTCCCACATCATCTGATTTCCATGATATCTTACTTTCTTCATGATAAATAATGGAATGCCACTAGAACATCTGACTTAAGTCCTTACAAGGAAGTATTTCCATCTTAAAGATATTGAGCTTTAAAATATTTCATGTGAGTACAAACGATCTTTTGTGAGGGAATCTATACATTTCACTCTCTAGTTTAAATTTCATGTTAGAAAACATAATTTTTTCCTCAATAAAGTTGATACATGTCATTGTTTAGAGCACACTAAAGTGAGAGTTGCAAGTCTGTCTTCTATATCTGCAGACTGGGGGAAAGTAGATGGTAAGTGCCAATGAGACCAAAATAGCTGTGCAGATTAAAGAAGACCATGATTTAAATGCACAATATTGCTCACCCTTAACACCTTATTCCTTGGAAGAAAGTTATGGCCAAACTAGATAGCATATTCAAAAGCAGACACATTACTTTGCCAACAAATGTCCGTCTAGTCAAGGTTATGGTTTTTCCAGTGGTCACGTATGGATGTGAGAGTTGGACTGTGAAGAAAGCTGAGCACTGAAGAATCGATGCTTTTGAACTGTGGTGTTGGAGAAGACTCTTAAGAGTCCCTTGGACTGCATGGAGATCCAACCAGTCCATTCTGAAGGAGATCAGTCCTGGGATTTCTTTGGAAGGAATGATGCTAAAGCTGAAACACCAGTACTTTGGCCACCTCATGCGAAGAGTTGACTCATTGGAAAAGACTCTGATGCTGGGAGGGATTGGGGGCAGGAGGAGAAGGGGACGACAGAGGATGAGATTGCTGGATGACATCACTGACTCGATGGATGTGAGTCTGAGAGAACTCTGGGAGTTGGTGATGGACAGGGAGGCCTGGCGTGCTGCGAACCATGGGATCGCAAAGAGTCGGACACAACTGAGCGACTGAACTGAACTGAACTGAACAGTAACATGAATAACCAGAAAGAGAGAGAAGAAGAAAGAGAGAATAAATGAGTATATATTCTCCATAAAAACAAGTACAGGCTTTTGTGGGGGTTGGGACACTAACCCTCCAAGCAGTCAAAATCTATGTGTAACTTAATAGCCCACTCTCCACTATTTCTTTCATATCCAAGGATTCAACCAGCCATCAATTGTATAGTACTGTAAAATTTACTATTGAGAATAATTCTCATATAAGTGAACCCATGAATTTCAAACACTTTTTGTTCTAGATTCAACTGTATTTGCTATATTTACTTACATATGAATATATACATATATTTTTTTTGATGCCTGCACACAAGATGAATGTATTTTTGTTGTTGCTTCTTTTCCCTCTCCCCTTCCAATTTCTTAAAACAGGGAGATGAAACAAGTTATAATTCTTAGTCCATGGCACTATTATCACTGGTCAGTGTGAGGTCCTACTTGTTTTATGTTCCCTCTAGCCTTGAACATCATTCATTTCCTTCTCTCCTTTTCCAAAAGTATTTTCTATGATGTATTTAATACATTTTCCTAAATATATCAAATGAGCAAAATCTATTTTCATTTTTTAAAGACCAATTTTATTAAGGAATTAGAGAAGTAAATGGCTATGTCTAAACAGAAAATTTATTTGGCCATGTTGATAAAACTAACCAGTTGTTAACATCCAAATAAGCATTTACCAAGACCTTACTCAAAGAAATACAGGAACCACCATGTGCTGAGAACCTCCCAGACCACGTCTGAGGTACTTTTCAGAAATTTCATCATTTAATTTTCAACATTATTATAATTCACTTTGTCTACAGTATAGAGGTGAGAAAACGGAAGCTCAGGGAGGTTGAGTAACTCATTCTAATTTAAAACAGGAAAAGGATGTGCTAATGGTAAATAATTTTATGATAATAAATCCTTTTGTATGAATAAAATAGTGTCTGTATGCACAAGTAAATGAATTAATATGACACATCATGCCCTTAATAAGCTTATATTTACAATCTGGGGAGTATTTACAATCTGTGGAATGAAGAGCAACTGTGAAACAACAGAGGGATTCAAATCTGACTCATAATAAAAGCTAAACTCATTATTTAGATTAACTTGGCTATGTGAAGGGACTTTCCCAGTGGTTTAGCAGTAAAGAATCCACCTGCAATGCCAGAGCTGCAGGAGACACCAGTTCCATCCCTAGGTCAGCAGATCCCCTGGAGGATAGCATGGTAACCCATTCCAGTGTTCTTGCCTGGAGAATCCCATGGTCAGAGGAACCTGGCAGGCAATAGTCTATAAGGTCGCGAAGAATCAGATAAGACTGAAGCAACTTAGCCTACAGGCACACATGTCTGTATGAAACCAGGAGAAGTAAAAGCAGTGTGAAATATTTTGCAGATCACAAACATACAGACAGCTGTGAATTTGTGAATGAAGGCTACCAGTTTAAGTTAGAAGATTACAGTATTAGAGAAAAGTCATGTTGCTTTCTTGTTTGGTTTTTGCTATATTCAACATGCACAAAGCAAATATCTGCTGATTGAAGCTCACTTATGCCCAAGTCAATACAAAGTATGGCAGAACAGCAAGCGAAGCCTTTCTGGCTCAGGATGCCAATTTCATAATCAATAGCAGTTGCAAAAGCTGCAGTGACTGGCATTGACAATAAAGATGCGCTGAAATGAACCATGGAGCCTGTTTTTATCTTTTGACCCTATTTTCTCTCCCTCACATACCCATGGCCTCCTGAAGTAGGTTCATTCACTATTGCTCTAGCTGAACTTAATCTTTAATAACCATCTAATCTTTAAAAATTTTGATGAAGCTATTTACAAAGACAAAAACCTGTGTACTGGGCTCTGTTATATATAAAATTTATTCCACTTATAAACTTTCTAACAACATACTTCCTACACAGCTTCTGTACATTGCTATGTTTGCATGCTCCTTTGTGTAAAAAATGAAATAATATTGGTTTTGCTACATTATTTTTTTTTTACAAAAAAATTACAGGAAGGGTGAAAGTGAACGTGAAAGTCTCTCAGTTGTGTACAACTCTTTGTGACCCCCTGAACTATACAGTCTAAGCAATTCTCCAGGCCAGAATACTGGAATAAGAGTCTTTCCCTTCTCCAGGGGATCTTCCCAACCCAGAGATCACCCCAGGTCTCCTGCATTGCAGGTGGATTCTTTCCCAGCTGAGCCACAAGGGAAGCCTGAAAATATAGGAGTGGGTAGCCTACCTCTTCTCCAGTAGATCTTCCAGACCCAGGAATTGAACCAGTGTCTCCTGTACTGCAGGTGGTTTATTTACCAACTGAGTATCAGGGAAGCCCAATCACCCTCACCCTCAATGCTGCTGCTGCTGCTGCTAAGTCGCTTCAGTAGTGTCCGACTCTGTGTGACCCCATAGACTGCAGCCTACCAGGCTCCTCCGTCCATGGATTTTCCAGGCAAGAGTACTGGAGTGGGGTGTTTTACTAAATCGAAGCAATCATTTTTAAAGATACTCAGTATTACACTAGTTTAGAGAAGGTATCTAGTATGCAAACCTAGGACTGAATCCTGACTATGTCATTTACTAGCTGTGTAGAATACGTTACATTGTTTATTTGTTTCTTTATCCACAAAAATAATAAAAAGTTCATATGTTTTTCTTTTAGGTTTAAAAGAGATAATGCATGTTAAGTCACTTCCCAAAGTACCTGGCATAAGGAAACTCTTACGAAAACACAAAGGGAAAACAATAGCTGTCAAGCCCATTGCTATTCTTTTTTTTTTTTTTGTCTATTAAACCTAGCTTATTTACAACTAATAATCAAGCACAATTTACAAAGAGATGTTTGAAATTGAAAACATTATTTGGACAATCTAGATCTTTCCATTTAAATATGAAATACAGTGAAATTGAAATAGTGGCAAAAAATGAATCAATTGTCTATTTTAATTTACTGGCTGAGACATGGCCTAACTTAGTTAAAATGTAGTCAGACAGACAGACCAAAGAATGTGCATTTATAGAACAGTTACCACTTTGGTTTTCTATTATTCATTCTCCCTCATTTGTTCTATAGCACTTGACATGTCTTTAATATATTTTAGGTTGGGCATTTTATTAATTAAAATTTCAATTAATCTAAAGTTACTCGGGGAGATTGGAAGCTGCCAAATTTGTTTTTTTTTTTTTTTCCCTTTGAAAACTACATTGTGCAGTAATATTCGTAGCTACACCCACTCTCTAGCAATTTTGAGTTGTGTGGAATGAGTCATACAGACATATGCATGTGTATTTTTATCTGGCTAGAAAATGTCATGCCCATCGAATTCTTGGTCTTCCAACTACATGCATTTCTGGGCTTCAGACTTCTTTCTCACATGCATGGAATGCAAGACAAGAACTGCTCTTCTGTAATGTATGTAAGTTATTTTTCAGTCTCCCAATAGAAGCTGCTTGGTGCTTTGAAAGTATTCTTGTAATTCTGTGCTTAGTCGCTCAGTCTTGTCTGACAATGAATAAAGGAAACCTTATTTAAATAAAGAAGCCCTGAAGGGGGAGCGGCCAAAGTCCTGGCCTTCATAGTAGCTAACAGATATCAGCAAGAAGAGTGATTGCTCCAAGCCAGCAACAAGCTGCCTACTGCCTGCAACCCAAGAACTACCACAACCCTCTGCAGTGTCCTCTCGCTTTATAAAAACAAGACTCTTTTCCTGGTCTCTGGACTTGTCTACAATTCCCCATAGTTTTCTTGTCCCAAATTGCAATTTCTCTGCTAGTCTCCCAAAAACTCATTTTGTGGGTATAATAGCTAGCTCTTTTGCTTTGGTAAAGTCAACAAAACCCATCATTGTGTTTGCAATATTTTAGTAGACTATTTTTATAAAACCTAAAAGAAAAATAATCCTTATTTAGAATATAAAATGTGAGGCTGCAGATTGAGATATTTTGATATTTTTGTTTGATTTCACATCTTATATAAAATAATAAAGCATGTGCAAAGATATCTTATGTTTGGATTTTTCTAAAAGAGTGAGATTTCTAAGAAAGTTGAGCAGAGATTTTGATCAAACTGATCAAAAACATTATTGATTGATAAGAAATTATTTATTTCCAAAATATTTAATGAAATTATCTACTAATTATACATAATAGGTTGACTTGGCTATCATCTTTCATTAAAGCAACTACTTCTAGGCCAATCTTTATTGCTTTTATATTTTGTAAATAATTATATTTTGCTAGCTTTTGTTTAAAGTTCTTTCGATGCTTCCCTCACCTTGATACTTTTTCAAATCTTGCAAATACTTTGGTCTTAGAGTCCACATTAACCATTGAGCTATTTGAAGCAGGATAATCTATCTGATCTTGCTATGCATTCTAATTTCCTTAATCATGCTGATGTAAACCAGAAATAAAGACAGCTTGTTTCTTCAGAGAATATTATCAAAACATTGTAAAAACAGATGCTGTGCCTTCAAGTTTATACGCCTTCCACCCACCCCCTCCTCTACCAAAAGTCAAGCTCATTTGACTCCAGGCCAAAAGTCAAACTTATTTGCATGAAACTCAAATTCCTTTTCAGTCTGGCTACTCCCATGTTTCTAGCCCAGTTCCTACTACCCTTTAGGAAAGATTTCCCCTTTCCTCAGACACTCAACACTTTCCAGCTTTTGCAGGTGCATGGTCCTCTGAGGAAAATAAATGCCATCCATACCAATTGCATAGATTTCAGTTCAGTTCAGTTCAGTCTTTCAATCGTGTCTGACTCTTTGCGACCCCATGAATCGCAGCACGCCAAGCCTCCCTGTCCATCATCAACTCCGGGAGTTCACTCAGACTCACGTCCATCAAGTCGGTGATGCCATCCAGCCATCTCATCCTCTGTTGTCCCCTTCTCCTCCTGCCCCCAAACCCTCCCAGCATCAGAGTCTTTTCCAATGAGTCAACTCTTCACATGAGGTGGCCAAAGTACTGGAGTTTCAGCTTTAGCATCATTCCTTCCAGAGAAATCCCAGGGCTGATCTCCTTCAGAATGGACTGGTTGGATCTCCGTGCAGTCCAAGGGACTCTCAAGAGTCTTCTCCAACACCACAGTTCAAAAGCATCAATTCTTCGGTGCTCAGCCTTCTTCACAGTCCAACTCTCACATCCATACATGACCACAGGAAAAACCATATCCTTGACTAGACCAACCTTTGTTGGCAAAGTAATGTCTCTGCTTTTGAATATAGATTTGGCCATCTCATTTTACTAATGAATATAACAAAGCTACTGCTTACAGATTTGTATGAAGGTGAGAATTTGATGAAACAATATATACAAAGTTTTAGCATCGAGCCTGGCTCACAGTCAGTGCTCAAGAAATATTGCTCATTTCTCTGTCATTATTATTACAAAATCAGATGAATTTGACAGCATATTCCCTATGAATGTCAAGACAAAAGAATAGGAAATCACTGTGAGATTTTTAGCTTGAATGCCGACTCTTAGCGACCCCATGGACTGTAGCCTACCAGACTCCTCTGTCCATGGGATTTTCCCGGCAGGAGTACTGGAGTGGGCTGCCATTGCCTTCTCCAAGAATGCCTGGAGTAAGAATGATATCAACAGAAGTTGTGAAAACAGGAAGCAAAAAAGCTGGAGAGGGGAAGATATTCAATGAATGTTTTTGTTATATCTTTTATTTGAAGAGTTGATGGGATGTCCAGGTAGCACTAACTCAGTAGGCAGAGCTGTGACCCTAGTGCTTAGGAGTAAGCTGCCAACTCACCATGTTGTAAATAGTTAGACTATGATAAGATCTGATCAGATAACTGTACTTTTAATTTTGCTTTTGACTTTTATCCAGTGGATAGTTTTCATCAAACTAATGATCATGATCAGACAGTACTCTAAGTGCATCTTTAATAAAATCTAATCAAAGAGATAAACCATTTCAAAACTAAGACTTTCAGTCTCATGGATACAGGCTCTGAGTCATTTCCTACACTTACATAATCATATTGTATGTTTATTCAGAAGAGAAATGCAAGCGTAACTTTGTGCAGTTTCATCTGTAGAAGAATGGTTCAGTTACCTTAGGAGCACTGAAGATGACTCAGGGAATGTCCCTGTAATCAATTCAAGGAATTTCCCCAATATTGTTGACTACCAGGACTGAACTGTGCTATTTGGCTTTAGCTGGGTCCTCAGTGAAAAGTATGAGCCTCCAAGATCATTCACATCTTGGAGATTTGTCAACACATTCACAATAATGAATATTCTAAAATGTCTTTTCTTCACCTCCCCAATTCCATTCCTTTACCCACATCTTTCAGATTGCCACATTTTCTTTTCTTTTGGAAATGGAGGTATGTTTTTCAACCTTGCCTGTTTTATGTAAGAAAATTTGTGTGATCTCTCTTGTATTCTCCAATCTCTACCTTGCTTTAAGATAACTCACTTTAGGACTTTCTCTTCTGCCCATTTATAAAGGTATGTGTTTTTAAAATATGCCATTCCAGAACAACTCCAAGACCTGGTCCCCTAGTTATCTTTTCATTCTAACATCTTCAATCTCATCTTCTGCTCTTAACATATCTGATCTGTAGTTTCTGAATCATTACACAATGAAATGTTGTATGTCTCATTATAAAAAAATAGTAAATTATTTTCCTCCAAAGATTACAATGCACAAGATAACTCAGTAATGCAGCAACACAAATAAAAAGTTATTCACATTAGCCTTCATCTCTATCCTTAGGGGAAAAAGTATTTCTTCTTTCTCTTAACATCTTTAATTTTCGTTTTTCATATTCTCGTAAAAGTATTGATCATAAGATAAGGATTAAATGAAATATATTTGAATCTGGGTTGCATCAAGATCTTGATTTTTAAAAGAATGTTTATAGCAACTCTGTAAAGAACCTCCAAACTGTCTTCCATAGTGAATGCACTCATTTGCATTCTCATCAAAAGTGTAAGAAGTTTCCCTCTTCTCCATATTCTCTCCAGCATTTGTTATTTGTAGATTTTTTTAAACAATGGCCACTCTTACTGGCATGAGGTCATAGTTCACTGAGGTTCTAGTTTGCATTTCTCTAATAATTAGCAATGTTGAGCATCTTTTCATGTGCCCATTCACCACTTGAATGTTTTAAAAAGGGGGAGGCTTATAAAAATGAAGGCTATACATAAAGGTAATAGCTGATCTTCTATATGAACAAAAAACATTGCAACTCCCATCATCATGGTATTTTCAGACATGCAAAGGGAAGAGAAACAGAATTCACTTTATTGTATTCATTATTCTTGTTGAGGCCTGCCATCTGATTATATCTACCATCTGACTTCACCATTCCATGAACACACTAAGATGGGCCTGGGAACTTGCCTCTTGTCCCTATCTCTTTCATAGATTGAATTTTTACCAATTGTAAAAACAATTTCTTTCCGAGGGGAGGGAAGATGGGGAGATTGCTATTCAATGGGTATAGAGTTTCAATCATACAAGATGGAGAAGCTCTAGAGATCTGCTGTACCACACTGGGCTTATATGTAACACTACTGTATTCAGTTGGAGAAGGCAATGGCACCCCACTCCAGTACTCTTGCCTGGAAAATCCCATGGACGGAGGAGCCTGGTGCTGCAGTCCCTGGGGTCGCTGCAAGTTGGACACGACTGAGTGGCTTCGCTTTCACTTTTCACTTTCATCATTGGAGAAGGAAATGGCAACCCACTCCAGTGTTCTTGCCTGGAGAATCCCAGGGACTGGGGAGCCTGGTGGGCTGCTGTCTATGGGGTTGCACAGAGTCAGACACGACTGAAGTGACTTAGCAGCAGCAACTGTATTCAGTACTTAAAAATGTGTTCAGAAGGTAGATCTCACGTTATGTGTTTTTTGTTATTGTTGTTGTTCAGTCACTAACAGTTGTTATCCATGTCCGTTCTTTGCAACCCCATGGACTGCAGCACTCCCAGCTTCTCTGTCCTTCACTATCTCCAGGAGTTTGTTTAAATTCATTGTTCCTTGAGTCAGTGATGCTATCTAACCATCTCATCCTCTGCTGCCCTATTCTCCTTATGTGTTTTTTACCACACACACATACACACACACACACACAAAAGCTAACTTCTCTGACACATGTGAGCCTTTCAATCTTACACAACTCCCCAATAAAACACAAATGCCCATAGAAGAGCATGCATTCTATCTCCAGGATCTTATACTATGATGCTCAAAGTGCCGTCCAAAGACTGCTTCTGATCTCTGAACTATTTTTACTTATTTCAAATAAGTATAAAAATCAAGAGTAGGCATTTAGATGTTTTTAAAAGAAATACGTTGCCACAGTTAAAAATTTTATTTTACAACAATGTACCTCTGCAACAGATCGAAGGGAAGAAGAAATAAAAAGAGGTCTTTTCTCACAAATAATTTGAGAAGCAATGCCCTACAGTGTTTCTCACTGGAGACTTGTTCCCAAGATCTTGTAATGCTAGACTTGTAGATACAGCTTGATACTTGATATTTTGGAACAAGAAAATAGAAATAATTACTTTCTATAATGGAGAGTATCCTTGTGGAATTCAGTGCCCCAGAAAATACAATAAACTTAAAAACTAAAATAGGTATAAAAGACATGTAAATAATTTTTAAGTGGCTGAAAAGCTATGCTTTATCCATAGATATATTAAAAGATGGCCCAGGATTATCATTAACTTTTATAGTAAATTTTGGGGGGTTAAAGGCTCCTTTGAAAATCTAATGAAAAATACTTTTTCTTCCTGAGAAAAAATTTTAAAAGTTGGATATAAGCAAATATTTACATATAATTTGGGATGTTTGTGGCTTGAGTTGGAGGTAGTCTGATTAAAATAATAGACAGTATGAGAGTAGATCTTAAAATTTCTCATTACAAGAAAAAATTGTAAGTGTGTGTGGAAATGGATGTTAACTAGATTTATTGTGGTGATCATTTAACAAATATACTAATGTAGCATTATGTTGGGAGAAGGCAATGGCACCCCACTCCAGTACTGTTGCCCGGAAAATCCCATGGATGGAGGAGCCTGGTAGGCTGCAGTCCATGGGGTCGCTAAGAGTCGGACATGACTGAGCGACTTCACTTTCACTTTTCACTTCAATGCATTTGAGGAGGAAATGGCAACCCACTCCAGTGTTCTTGCCTGGAGAATCCCATGGATGGAGAAGCCTGGTAGGCTGCAGTCCATGGGGTCTCACAGAGTCGGACACGACTGAAGCGACTTAGCAGCAGCAGCAGCATTATGTTGCACATCTGGAACAAATATGTGTTATTTACACTTC
This sequence comes from Bos indicus, assembly GCF_029378745.1. Classification (NCBI taxonomy): domain Eukaryota; kingdom Metazoa; phylum Chordata; class Mammalia; order Artiodactyla; family Bovidae; genus Bos; species Bos indicus. The sequence goes on along the minus strand of NC_091765.1, from coordinate 65,696,426 downwards.
AGTTTTTTTTTTTTTTTTTTTTAAGTAATACAGATAGCTTTGGGCATTCAGATTTCTACCCAGTGGGAGTTTGTTTTAAACTTGAACCATAATCACTTTCTTATCGTATGGTGAACACTATGAAGCATGTCTTTTGCTACTGGGACTTGGTGAGACACAGAGGTTGGTGATTGGGAAAGAGGAAACGCAAAGATAAACAGGGGAAAACAACGAGGTCTTGCAAATGGAGGGAAAATGCTACTGCAACAAAAACTCAATGATGAGAAGTTTCCTTGAAAAGAACTGTCCTCTTTCCATAGTGTCTCCTCTTAATGTCTCCCCACACATCAGTAGACTCTCTCTTACATGTTCATACAATAACTTCACTTCGTTAAGCCTCATTTTCATAGGTGAGCCTTATTCATTTTCATGACTCAGCATAATAGTGATGAAAACCATGATGATAATAACAATAATAATGACAATATTTGCTAACATTTATTGAGTATTGGTTTATCAGGTGGCAGTCTTTATAAACGTGCACTTACCAACACACACACGAATGAAATTTACTCTTTCAACAGTCCCATAAATGATGTGCCATTTTATAGATAAAGCCAGTGATGCAGATAGGTTAACTATCTTGCCCAAGATAACACAGCTGTTAAGTGGTAGAAATAGAATAGAGATATCCCCCTTGCTGTGATTTCCAGGATATGTTCATTTCCTTTCCTGTGTGCTTTCAGTGAAGCCTGTGTTGATCTCATCACAAAATTTATGACTTCAGACTACGGTCATTGTAGCTTGTAGTGCCTGGGAGCCTTCTCCAACTAGACCAGGAACTCCAAACAGGGCAGAAGCTATTTTATTTATGTTTTAAGTATCTCTAGTAATAAGCACAGAAGAGACATTCTAATAAGTATTTGTGGATAACAAGTATAAATGAATGAATAAATGCTTGGATGAATAAATGAAATTCATAATTAAAGATGGTATAATGAAAGGCTGAACAAATCTCATAATTGAAGACTATAAGTAGTAACAAAAATCTTGTTAGGAAGAAGTGACATCCTTGTTTTCCAACATGGCTATTGAAGGTTACTGACTACTCTGGGCAGATCCCACATTCATAAATTAACAGCAACAATGGAATGAGGAGCCATATGCCATTGATCTCCATTTACCTCTTTGTATCAACTGAAAACTCATTGAACATGAAACTCTATCAAAATAATGATAGTTTCCAAAAGAGAAAAAAACATTTAACATCTTGCTATTAATCTCCATTGTATCAAATACCTTGCACCAGGTTTTCTTGAGATTGAATTGTCAATCTCATTCAAGTAAATTTAGCTCTAAGCGACAGTATTGCCTAATGATGTGTGTTATGAGTATAGCTTTTCCTCATAAGAACAGATTTTTTCAATAGCCTATTCACTAACATTTTCTTTCCTTCCAGTCCTTCAACAAGATGCCAGATTTCTCCTTCAAGAAGAATGTTTTCACCATGGTATTATACTTCCCTCCTCAAAACTACCAGTAATCTTTTTACCTATGGAGTCAAGGTCAGATTTCTTAGCTTGATGTTCAAGACTTCCAGAGTCAGTCAAAATTTGTGTGTCTCTCTTATTTCTGATTCTTCTCTTACATCCTTTTTCTGCTTTATGTTCTATAGAGATACCTTGCTCTCTAGAGAGCAATATGGTTTCCAATTATGGTATCCAATAAGGTACCATGCACAAAAAATATCACTGAAAAATCTTTCCTCTTCTTTCCTGAATCTCCCTATTGTACTTGTCTAATCAGTTCAGTTCAGTCACTCGCTTGTGTCCGACTCTTTGTGACCCCATAGACTGCAGCACACCAGGCCTCCCTGTCTATCACCAACTCCCAGAGTTTACTCAAATTCATGTCCATTGAGTCGGTGATGTTATCCAACCATCTCATCCTCTGTCATCCCCTTCTCCCACCTTTAATCTTTCCCGGCATCAGGGTCTTTTCAAATGAATCAGCTCTTCACATCAGGTGGCCACAGTATTGGGGTCTCAGCTTCAACACCAATCCTTCCAATGAACATTCAGGACTGATCTCCTTCAGAATGGACTGGTTGGATCTCTTTGCAGTCCAAGGGACTCTCAAGAGTCTTCTCCAACACCACAGTTCAAAAGCATCAATTCTTCGGTGCTCAGCTTTCTTTATAGTCCAACTCTCACATCCATACATAACTACTGGAAAAACCACAGCCTTTACTAGACTGACCTTTGTTGGCAAAGTAATGTCTCTGCTTTTTAATATGCTGTCTAGGTTGGTCATAACTTTCCTTCAAGGAGTAAGTGTCTTTTAATTTCAAGGCTGCAGTCACCATCTGCAGTGATTTTGGAGTTCCCCCAAATAAAGTCTGTCACTGTTTCCATTGTTTCCCCATCTATTTGCCATGAAGTGATGGGACTGGATGCCATGATCTTAGTTTTCTGAATGTTGAGCTTTAAGCCAACTTTTTCACTCTCCTCTTTCACTTTCATCAAGAGGCTCTTTAGTTCTTCACTTTCTGCCATAAGGGTGGTGTCATCTGCATATCTGAGGTTATTGATATTTCTCCCAGCAATCTTAATTCCAGCTTCATCCAGCCCAGCGTTTCTCATGATGTACTCTGCATATAAGTTAAATAAGCAGGGTGACAATATACAGCCTTGATGTACTCCTTTTCCTATTTAGAACCAGTCTGTTGTTCCATGTCCAGTTCTACCTGTTGCTTCCTGACCTGTATACAGGTTTCTCAAGAGGCAGGACAGGTGGTCTGGTATTCCCATCTCTTTCAGAATTTTCCACAGTTTATTGTGATCTACACAGTCAAAGGCTTTAACATAGTGCATAAAGCAGGAATAGATGTTTTTTGGAACTTTTGTCTAATAGGCCTTGTCTAATCAATTAATCTTGATTAATCAATTAATCTTGTCTAATAGGCCTAATGTAAACTCCATCAACTCTACTGAGTGCTCCAAATTAGTCTACTTTTCTCTCTTTTCAGTCCGTGGGACTTATTTTTGACATCATCTATTTAGCATTTGGCTTTGTACTATCTCTGACAACCTCTTTTTTTTTTTTTTTTTTTAATCACTCTTGCTTTGTTTTTTTAGCTTGTTGGTCAGCATCATGAGAGCAGAGACCTCGTTTTAAATTTCTGCTATATTCCATATCATCCCTAGTTTCAATAAGGAGTGTCTAATACCTGTTGAATGTACATACTTATGCTTCTGAGGTGAATATTTGATGAGAGGTACTCAAAGCAGCATACAATTCCTGACAGGCAATGTGCCAGGCTGAGTCACTCAGCAGCTGCAATATATTTGCTGGGTATTTCCTTATCTGCTTGTGAGAATTAGGAATACAGAGCTCTCAATTTGAAGCATAGTGAATAAACTTGGATTTTGTGCCTTGTAATTTAATAATGCATTTTTAGAACTATTGCTGTGCATGATTCTTCTCTTTGATTCTATACAGATAACACGATTTTGGCTGCAAATAACAAAAAAGGCTTCAATAATAAGGAAACAATCATAGCAAAACAAACAAAAAACAAATAAAAAGTTCAGAGATCAAATGCTTTCAGATTTAGTTAATTTTATAAATCAAAGATGTTATCTGGGGCAAAATTTCTTGTATCTTTCTGTCTTCATGCCTCCTACTATACTAGTGTAATTCCCCCAGGCTGAGTCTCCTTTTAATTGCAAAATGACTGTTAAAGATTCATCTCTTTGTTGAAGATACCACCTGTGTTTAGTGTGAGAAAAAGAATCATTTCTTCTTCGGTAACTTGGAGTGAAGACGGCTTTTCCAGAAGCCCCTAGTAGATCTCTTCTCCGGTCTTCTTAATTGAAACTAGAATACCTGTCCACCTGTAAAGCAATAAATGGAAGAAAGAGTAATACTACTACACTGATTTTTGGCTCCAAAAGAATTCTGGTCAGTTGAGATGAACAAATGGATATCAGAACAAAACTGAAGCTTGTTGGTAGTTCAAAATGAAAATGTCTACTAGCCAAACAGCCAATTGTTAGCCTTAGATCCAAACACAATATTAGCAATGACCCCTCTCAAAAAGGTAAGCAATGTGCCTCCTTCTCTTATTTGTTTTCAAAAGATCGAATAGGCTAATGCATTTTCTGACTCTGGAGAATTCTATCCAGCTCATCAGTTGTTGGAATCCTCTGCCAGAACATTTTAATAGTCTTAATGACCATAAATTATATATATTGTTTGCATTAAAATATTGACTATGACTAAGCCTTGAGGTTTCTCTAGGGCACCTTTTTAAAGTAATAAAATTTAGACTAGATGCCTTCTTTAGCCAACTTATGAAATAGAGAGATCTTAATGCTCAGTTATCCTCACCTTTTCCTTTTGTTCCTTTTTCTCACCTACCCAGTTGGCCTCAAACCTTCCAGAGGCCCAAAACCATGTCAAAACTTACCCTTACAAGAGTTTTCATGCCAATCAGTTGTACTGGGGGATGAGTTTGAATATGTGTTCATCTACCTGAAATATATGAATGAAAAATTAATTTCTAATAGTAGAAAGAAGGGTTTTTGATTTTACATGTCAAAGTTGTAGTTATCAGCTGAGAGAATGTGTACAAGAACTTTAGAGGTTTTGGGACTTTTCTGGCACACTCAACTACTCAATATAAGATTAAAGCTATTGCAAACATTTTGATTATTCAGGTAAAATGTATGTGTGTGTGTGAGTATGTGTATATATGGGCACCATGTGTGTGTAGGGGGTGGTGGAATGTAGGAAATAGTTCAAAATGCTTGTTTTATATTATAATCCTAGTTAGGTTTATTTATACTGTCTCTATCCATCAGTTTATAGAAGTTTTCCTTCAAATGCATAGACAAAGTAATTAAGGTGAGAATATACTAACAAAAACACAGAATGTTGTTCTAATGCACATGGAAATAATTTTGCTTCTGATAGACTGCGTCTTAAAAGTAGTTTCTCAAAGATTAGAAAAAGTAATGTCAGCAAAATATTTTCACTCATTTTTTCTTTCTTAAAATCTCTTTCAACCTATATCATCTGCTTAATTGATCTGAACACTACACATCCAATACCCAAAGTCACTGTTCAGATGCTTGATGAGTTTTGTGTAAACTTTAAAAAAAATTAACTCAGAATATGTCAGATTTCTTACATGTATTGTGCCTCAATGACTATATTATTCTTTTTTGACATTTCGTTTATATAGACCAACATGAAAACTATTTGTGTCTAATATGTCAAGGGGAAAGAATATTCATTAGAATAAAGTTTTCTTCAGAATAATTTATACTTTCTAAGAATAAATTATTATTCTTCATTAAGTCAATTTTTGAGAAGTTAAAAGACATACTTTATATACAGAGTTTTAGCTAACAGACTAATTTAGCACAAGAATCTTTTCTGACGTCTTCTCCAACTCAGCTGTATCTGGCTCAGTATAAGCCCTTTCCAATTTGGACCTTTATAAAATATTTATAGAGCTATTCTTCTACTATTTTACTTACCAGAGTACATTGTATTTATCTGTATATTTTCTTCATCAACAAACTTTCAGAACTCAGGAAGCATTTCTAAATAATCTCTGAGAGTTCAATATTTAGCTAAGTGTCCAGCTAGACCTGGGTTTGTTTCCTGGGTTGGGAAGATCACTTGGAGGAGGGTATGGCAACCCACTCCAGTATTCTTGCCTAGAGAATCCTCTTGGATAGAAGATCCTGGCGGGCTACAGTCCATGGTGTCCCAAAGAGCTGGACACGATTGAGCAAGAAAGCACACCAGCTCACAGTCAGGACTCAATGCCCATTAGAAATATCTCACTTATTTTTGGCTCCTTAATTTGGACCACTCTGGTTCTTGGTTAGAATTGGAGTTCTCCTGGACCCTCCATGAAAGGGAAACCAATAGGAAGTCAAGGCCATTTTGTTTAGGATTTTTCCTCTTTGTAGTCTAAATTAGGCACTCCAAGTGCTCTACATTCTGCTCTTTCTTATCTCTGGATTCATTCATTCAAAATATATTTATTTGATGTCCACTGTATGCCAGGCATTGCTTCAAAATCTGGGACTCATCTGTGAATGAAACAGATAAAATCCTGCTCTCAAGGAGTTTACACTCAATTTGGACAGAAAAATAATCAAATAAATATGTAATGTAGTGCCAGATAGTGAAAACGGCCATGAAAAAAGTACAAATGGTCAAAGGACAGAAAGTTTCAAGAGATTTCATTTTTAAAGTGGTCATTTTTTAAAAGTGGTGATTGTTGATCAGAGACAGAGGACATCTGGGGAAGGAATGTTCAAGGCAGAGAGCAGCAAATACAAGAGCTGGAGACAGAGCATTTGTGGTGTGCCTGACAAGTAGCAAGAAGAATCTTGTGGCTTTTGCAAAGTAAGCAGAAGGAAGCATGGTGAGAATAATTATGGACATCTGACACTGTAGGATCTTGAAGGCAATAATAAGGGTCCTGGATCTTACTCTGACATATACACACATGTCCATATATTAATATATTAGACATTATTTTATTTTTTTAATTTTTTTTACTTATTATTTTTATTTAAATTTATTTTAATTGGAGGCTAATTACTTTACAATATTGTATTGGTTTTGCCATACATCAACATGAATCTGCCACGGATGTACACGTGCTCCCCATCCTGAACCCCCCTCCCACCTCCTTCCCTGTACCATCCCTCTGGGTCATCCCAGTGCACCAGCCCCAAGCATCCTAATATGGGAAATCATTTATGGTTTTGTAACAGTGGAATGACCAGATACGATTTATTTTTAAAAGAATTACTCTGACTTCTCTGTAAATTGTAAACAGGATGAAGGCAAGAGTAAAAACAGGCTAATTCAAAGGCAAGTCACCTTAATCCAGGCATAGAATGATGGTAGTTTGGACTAGGAGATTAATAGTAGAATGAATGTGGATTGGTTGCTTTCTAGATATATTGTGAAGGTGAGCCAATGGGAAATATGGAGAGGTGAGCTCAAGGCTGAGAAAAAGAGAAAGTAAAGGAGGCTTCATGAGTTTTGGCCTGAACAACTGGTAGAATGTTAATAATATTTAGTGAGATATGTAGCCCTGTGGGACATGCAGGAGAAAGGCAGAGAGGAGCTGGTTTTGAAGTGGACAGAGAATCATGAATTCATTATGGGACTTTAAGTTTATGATAATTATTTGACACTGGAATAAAATGTCCTAGATTTCAGGGATATGGATAAGATTGGTGGTTTAAATTTGAGAGTTATGAGGGCTTGAAGCCATGGCATCACTTCTTCTTGCCTAGGTATTAACTATAGAAAAAGAAGGGGAGACATGAGATGGGAGGTTTTCCAATATTTACAGGTCAGGAAGAGGATGCAGCTGTTGAGGATAATTAGGAGTAAGTGAACTTCCTGATGTTCAAGCTGGTTTTAGAAAAGTCAGAGGAACCAGAGATCAAACTGCTAACATTCGCTGGATCATGGAAAAAGCAAGAGAGTTCCAGAAAAACATCTATTTCTGCTTTATTGACTATGCCAAAGCCTTTGACTGTGTGGATCACAATAAACTGTGGAAAATTCTGAAAGAGATGGGAATACCAGACCACCTGATCTGCCTCTTGAGAAATCTGTATGCAGATCAGGAAGCAACAGTTAGAACTAGACATGGAACAACAAACTGGTTCCAAGTAGGAAAAGGAGTACGTCAAGGCTGTATATTGTCACCCTGTTTATTTAACTTCTATGCAGAGTACATCATGAGAAATGCTGGACTGGAAGAAACACAATCTGGAATCAAGATTGCCAGGAGAAATATCAATCACCTCAGATAGGCAGATGACACCACCCTTATGGTAGAAAGTGAAGAGGAACTCAAAAGCCTCTTGAAAGTGAAAGTGGAGAGTGAAAAAGTTGGCTTAAAGCTTAACATTCAGAAAACGAAGATCATGGCATCCGGTCCCATCACTTCATGGGAAATAGATGGGGAAAGAGTGGAAACAGTGTCAGACTTTATTTTTCTGGGCTCCAAAATCATTGCAGATGGTGACTGCAGCCATGAAATTAAAAGACGCTTACTCCTTGGAGGAAAGTTGTGACCAACCTAGATAACATATTCAAAAGCAGAGACATTACTTTGCCAATAAAGTTTCATCTAGTCAAGGCTATGGTTTTTCCTGTAGTCATGTATGGATGTGAGAGTTAGACTGTGAAGAAGGCTGAGCGATGAAGAATTGATGCTTTTGAACTGTGGTGTTGGATAAGACTCTTGAGAGTGCCTTGGACTGCAAGGAGATCCAACCAGTCCATTCTGAAGGAGATCAGCCCTGGGATTTCTTTGGAAGGAATGATGCTAAAGCTGAAACTCCAGTACTTTGGCCACCTCATGCGAAGAGTTGACTCATTGGAAAAGACTCTGATGCTGGGAGGGATTGGGGGCAGGAGGAGAAGGGGACGACAGAGGATGAGATGGCTGGATGGCATCACTGATTTGATGGACGTGAGTCTGGGTGAACTCTGGGAGTTGGTGATGGACAGGGAGGCCTGGGGTGCTGCGATTCATGGGGTCGCAAAGAGTCGGACACGACTGAGCGATTGATCTGATCTGAATATCAGATAAGTAGAAAAAGGAAAATAGCAACATCGGGTAATAACCATTTTTGGTTTTGGTTTGAATATTTTCTTCCCATTTTATGTAAACCTCCAAAAAAATGAGATTGATCTGGTTGTCTAAACTATACTTTAGCAGTACTGAAAGTGGAACTCACACATTCAAACTCCACAACCAATAAGGGTGCAGGTGAAGGTGAAGTCCCTCAGTCGTGTCCGACTCTTTGCAACCCCATGGACTGTAACCTACCAAGCTTCTCCGTCCATGGGATTCTCCAGGCAAAAATACTGGAGTGGGTTACCATTTCCCAGGGGATCTTCCCGACCCAGGGATCGAACCAGGGTCTCCTGCATTGGAGGCAGATGCTTTAACCTCTGAGCCACCAGGGAAGCCCCCACAACCTATAAAGTGGTGTCTAAATGGTCCATTGTGAGAAAAGCTGTTTTATGAGTTGTTAACAAACTTACCTACACTTCAGTTCAGTTCAGTTGCTCAGTAGTATCTGACCCTTTGCAACCCCATGAACTGCAGCACGCCAGGCCTCCTTGTCCATCATCACCTCCGGGAGTTTACCCAAACTCATGTCTATCAAATCGGTATTGCCATCCAATCATCTCATTCTCTGCTGTCCGCTTCTCCTCCTGCCCTCAATCTTTCCCAGCATCAGGGTCTTTTCCAATGAGTCAGCTCTTAACATCAGGTGGCCAAAGTATTGGAGTTTCAGCTTCAATATCAGTCCTTCCAATGAACACCCAGGACTGATCTCCTTTAGGATGGACTGGCTGGATGTCTTTGCAGTCCAAGGGACTCTCAAGAGTCTTCTCCAACACCACAGTTTAGAAGCATCAGTTCTTCAGTGCTCAGCTTTCTTTATAGTCCAACTCTTACATCCATACATAACTACTGGAAAAACCATAGCCTTGACTAGATGGACCTTTGCTGGCAAAGTAATGTCTCTGCTTTTTAATACGTGGTCTAGGTTGGTCATAACTTTCCTTAAGGAGTAAGCTTCTTTTAATTTCATGGCTACAATCACCATCTGCAGTGATTTTGGAGCCCAGAAAAATAAATTCTGTCATTGTTTCCACTGTTTCCCCATCTATTTGCCATGAAGTGATGGGATTGGATGCCATGATCTTAGTTTTCTGAATGTTGAGCTTTAACTCAACTTTTTCACTCTCCTCTTTCACTTTCATCAAGAGGCTCTTCAGTTCTTCTACACTTTCTGCCATAAGAGTGGTGTCATCTGCATATCTGAGGTTATTGATATTTCTCCTTGCAATCTTGATTCCAGCTTGTGCTTCCTCCAGCCCAGCGTTTCTCATGATGTACTCTGCATATAAGTTAAATAAGCAGGGTAACAACATACAGCCTTGACGTACTCCTTTTCCTATTTGGAACCAGTTTGTTGTTCCATGTCCAGTTCTAACTGTTGCTTCCTGACCTGCATACAGTTTTCTCAAGAGGCAGGTCAGGTGGTCTGGTATTCCCATCTCTTTCAGAATTTTCCACAGTTTATTGTGATCCACACATTCAAAGGTGTTGGCATAGTCAATAAAGCAGAAACAGATGTTTTTCTGGAACTCTCTTGCTTTTTCAATGATCCAGCAGATGTTGGCAATTTGATCTCTGGTTCCTCTGACTTTTCTAAAACCAGCTTGAACATCTGGAAGTTCATGGTTCATGTATTGTAATTTTAAGCATTACTTTACTTACATTTAGTTTGCCTTAAAACATAGGTATGGAGTTGTATTGTGGATGGCCCAGATGTTTGGAGTGTGCATTAGATTTATTCAAATCCAGTCTCTGAAGAATATTTTATTTATTAAGTTTATTTTTGCTAAAAAGTCTTAAATGCTTTGAAAGTAATTACAGAAAATGCTTTCTTATGTGGCCTCTTAACAATTGGCTTGAATGTTTCTCATTCTTCCCTTAAAATGTATTGACTCATGATCCTAGTCAGCAGTTGCTTCCAGCTATAGTCTTCTCTCAGAGAAGGCGATGGCACCCCACTCCAGTACTTTTGCCTAGAAAATCCCATGGACGGAGGAGCCTGGTAGGCTGCAGTCCATGGGGTCGCTAGAGTAGGACACGACTGAGCGGCTTCACTTTCACTTTTCACGTTCATGCATTGGAGAAGGAAATGGCAACCCACTCCAGTGTCCTTGCCTGGAGAATCCCAGGGATGGGGGAGCCTGGTGGGCTGCCGTCTATGGGGTCGCACAGAGTGGGACATGACTGAAGCGACTTAGCAGCAGCAGCAGCATAGTCTTCTCTCGGAGAAGGCAATGGCACCCCACTCCAGTACTTTTGCCCGGAAAATCCCATGGATGGAGGAGCCTGGTAGGCTGCAGTCCATGGGGTCGCTAAGAGTTGGATACGACTGAGCGACTTCACTTTCACTTTTCACTTTCATGCATTGGAGAAGGAAATGGCAACCCACTCCAGTGTTCTTGCCTAGAGAATCCCAGGGACAGGGAAGCCTGGTGGGCTGCCGTCTATGGGGTTGCACAGAGTTGGACATGACTGAAGCAACTTAGCAGCAGCAGCAGCAGCATAGTCTTCTGTTTGTAATGTCTGTGCCTTTCTACTCTTTTTTGGATTAAGATGCTTCTCAAGATAGCATTTGTTCCCAACCAATTATATATGGCAATTGCATTTATTAGGGTAATAGTTAACTTGAAATATTTGTAAATTGATATAATATTAAAACAGAATATACTGCATTGCTAAGTGTTGATGAATATAGGTTGCTAAAATAATTCTGAGGATTTGATGTTAAAGAGATTAAAACCAAGTCCTCCAAACTGAATTACCCTGCTGAGTTGATGATTATCTCTCTACCCAAAACTTTATTCCTTTTCTTGTCTCATCCCGTTCCCATCAGCATTTAAGAGAATTAAAAGAAAAAAATCAAAGAGGAGACTGAACAGGGCTCACTAGGGTACAAAAACCCTTCTATGTTCCTTGTTTCTTGTTATAGAAAAGGGGTTTAGTCTTCACAACTTTTCCTGAGTTCCAAAGAGCAGATTCAGGCAGTTACTAATTACGAAAGTGAGGGAACAACGAAATAAAGGAAAAACAGTCCAGCAATCAAAATAATGATAGGTTAAATAGTTCAGGGGTAAAGCAGAGTCCTAGTTTCTCCTCAGGGGAGAGGCATAATCTGACACATGTCTTTGAGTTGTCTTGCAGAAACTAAGACTCCTACCTAGTTGGAGGATGGTGACTGCATACTGAACATGAACAGGTAGACTCCAGACTGGTTGGAACCAGAAGGTTGATGATTAAGATCCCAGAACATCACTGTGTTAGTTCACCACCAACCAATCAGAAGAAAGTCTATGAACTGCAACTCTCACTCTAAATGTTGACTTTAAAAATTCTTCTTTGAAAGCCACTGGGGAGTTCAGGTCTTCTGAGCATTAGCTACCCATTCTCCATGCTTGTCACCCTGCAATAAACACTATATATTCCTTCACCACAGACAGTAGATAAGTGTCAGTAGACTGGCTTTGCTGTCTACTCAGGCAAGTAGATCTGAATTCAGTTCACTAATAAGATAGCTAAAATGTAGGGTGAAATTATAAAGATTAATGAAGGATTGGAACCAAGACGTGAATTGTAATAAGTTTTGAATTGAAATTAGTTTACTTGTCTCTTCAAGTTCTCATTATACTGGGAGGAAGGAAAAGAAGGCAGGAAGGAGGGATACAAAATGAAATCCATAAAGAAAGAAAAATAGATAAGTGGAACTAAATGGTATATTGAAGATATGATTCATGTAAGAGAGATAATATAAAACTTTAAATTCAAAGAAAATGCTTCATTGGCCTCTCTATATCAAAATATTGGCAAGTAAAAGCACATGTATTTTTTAAGTTAAAGTATTTAAGAATTGTATGTATCATTTTTATTAGATGCCACTGTAAAACTGACTTTTATATCTACTACTGATTTTCTTATGGGCTTCCCTGGTAGCTCAGCTAGTAAAGAATCCACCTACAAATCAGGAGACTCTGGTGTGATTCCTGGGTTGGAAAGATCCCCTGGAGAAGGGATAAGCTACCCACTCCAGTTTTCTTGGGCTTCCCTGGTGGCTCAGTTTATAAAGAATCTGCCTGCAGTGTGGGAGACCTGGGTTCAATCTCTGAGTTGGGAAGATCCCCTGGAGAAGGGCATGGCAACCAGCTCCAACATTCTTGCCTGGAAAATCCCCATGGACAGAGGAGCCTGGCAGGCTGCAGTCTATGGGGTTGCAAATAGTCGGACATGCAAAGAGTTGGACACAACTGAGCAACTAAGCACAGCACAGCAGTGATTTTAATTATAGTGGTGTTTATGTGAATGTATATATTTGCAGCTTAGAATTACTTTATCTTAAAAGGGCACTGTTGCTACAAAACATCCCAGACAAAAATAATTTATTATGACTTCAAATTTTACAGGAAAGAAATACAAGCTGAATTCATAATTCCTAAAGAAAATTGCTGCACAAATCATAAAACTTTTTGATGCCAAAGTAGCCCCCAGAATCTCTCTCCCCATTCTCTAGTGGGCATAACCAATACAAGGTACTTACATAAAGGTGACCGTTTCAACATATGCTCACCTAACTCTGCATTTCTGTACAATGAATATGGTATAGTAACGAAGTTTTCTCAATTATTGTCCATGCTAAATTTATCAAGTGACTGATTGGAAAATAAATCTTTTAAAATTTCATATACTTTTTTGATTTTTAAGAGTGGTAATCTGCCTATCTGTTGTGATAGGCCGCTTTTCCCTCAGATTATAATTTCAGGGGAAAAGAGCAATTAATTATTGGCTTTAAATTAAGGGAAAAATATAATTTGAAGTCTTAAATTTATCCAGTCGGTAAATATTTGAATGCTTATTTTGTGCAAGATGGAATGAATAAAGCAATATAGTTTTTAAAAAAAAAAATTTTATTATGATGAAACTTTAACAATCAGTTTACCAGTGTCTTTCTGAACTTTTCATCCTATTATTAATAAAGTTTAAAGTTAAAAATATGTATGGCACACTTTAAGAATTTGGCTTTAACAGTATAAAATCAATAATATTTATGTTTCTTATTTTAATTTTGAAAAACATGATATAAATAATGTAATTTAAAACTCTTATTTAGAAAACAAGTGAAACAGCTAAGTGTTTTAAAAATAGACAGAAGGAGAAAATCAATTCAGAAGAAGAGAAACAGAAAAAACTACAAAGAAAAATAGATGGACCTTGTTTCATTTTCAAATTCTCAAGATAAAATGTATTTGTGTCTAGTTGTGTAGAAAAACATATTTTAATTTGAAAATCTGTGTTAGCCAAGTTTTATGTAGTTTAGTGAAGAGAGAGTAGTTCAGCTCTAATCTGAGCTTTATCTGAGTCCCCTGTAAAGTAGTATTTTTGAATATTTACTCTAAGCCTGATGCTATATTTATCCTATTTAATCCTTCTATCAATCCTTCCTGGGTGTCTCAGTGGTAAAGAATCTGTCTGCCAATGCAGGAGACACAGGAGATGCAAGTTCAATTCCTGGGCTGGAAAGATTCCCTGGAGGAGAAAATGACAACCCATTCCAGAATTCATGGCTGGAGAAGTCCATGGATAGAAGAGCCTGGCAGGCTGCAGTCCCATAGTCACAAACAGTGGACCATGACTGATGTGATTTAACACTCAGGCATCAATCCTTCCAGGTAAATATCTCAAACTATCTCACTTCATCTTTTCATGTCTCAATTTCCTCCTCTGTAAATGGGATAAATTAATCTGTCCTCTACAGAGTGAGTCAAATAAAATGAAAAATGAAAAAAATATGGTACTTTGCAAATGTCAAGTAGTACTTCTTATTATTATCATTTCTCACAGCAAGTTGGAGAACAGTTGAATAAAACTAAGTAGAGGAACTTGTCATAGAGAAGTGGAGTCATGCTCAGCCTTCAGTCCTGTCCAGTGGCTCCAGTCTCTCCTGTCTTATACCCTCTGTGCTACCAGCAAGGGAATCCATCAAGCTGAATGAGCTGCATTTTTCTGCTTCTTACCTTTGGGTCAGAGAATTATCAGATTATCTTTCCAAACAACTTTCTTTTGTAAAGGGGAAGAACTAGAGGCTATGAATACCAATTCATATTTTAACAGGTGCCAGTGACCAGCTATTAGCAAGCATGGCTGTTTTTCCTCCCTCCCAAACTCAGGAGAAATTCCTGATGAAAAGAAATGATCAGATGAACACTGCAGAGAGTCATTTTACTATTAGGTAAAAGATAGGAACACTACTTTGGAAATACATTTGAATATATGCCTGGTTTTATTTAAGTATGGCCTCCATGAGGAGATACTGATAGAATTCCTGAAAACAAACAACAAAAATAAGACAAAACAAAACCCCAAAACTTTTGGATTTCTATAGAAAAATAATCCTGAGTGAGAAATAACAAAAATTTGGTGTCTTTTCAATAATGTTGAATAAATTAATTTTTAAAATTTGTCACTGAACTCAATAGTTCTTGATTATATCAACAGCAAAAAACACCAGGGATTAGAAGTTAAAATGAACGGCTGGATAGGAGTGGCTTAGGGATAATTAAAATTGACATTTTACTGAGCAGCAGTGAAAATGATGGAGTGAGTTTTAGGGCAGCCAGTGTGTACAGCAATACTATGGAAGTGCTTCCTGAGAAGGGACTTAAGATATTTTTCCAGAGCATATCCTTTAGGAAACTCAGTAATGAAGTAAATCTTCTTAACAATTTTTTCCCAAACATAGTGTGCAAGCTTTGACTTGATACCTCAGCAATCAAAGGGGCTAGAGTAAGATAGAGGAAGAGTAAGAAATATTTTAAATAAATAATCTTAAAAAAAGAAAATGTTCAAACTCCTAATCTGTGGTGTCTGTTTTCACAATGTCAACAGATGGTGTTTCTCTTAGTTTCCCACAGTATCCTAAATGAGAAAGTTTCTCAAGATACTCAGCTGGAAAAAAATCAGAACTTTTCAATCTAGAATGCAAGTCAAATTACAGGAGAAAATAAAAACCATACTTAGAGGTGAATTTTTGTTTTATTCCTGGGTTTGATACAACAGCTAATGTATCTTAGAAAAAAATCCAAGTTTCAAATCCTGGTCTTTCTATTACAAAGACTGTGTTTTTTAAATACTATACTGCCTACCAGCCAGATATTAATCTGGGTTGGCTGGGCAATTATTGATGGAAGAGTTTTCCCTCTCTGCAGTCTTCAATTTAGAATCTTGTATTTGTGAAGCTGGTTTGATAACTTAACATGAGAATAACAACTTTAATAATGATAGTAGTAATCAGTTTAGTTTAATCACTCAGCTATGTCCGACTCTTTGGGAACCCATGGACTGCAGCACATCAGGATTCCCTGTCCATCATCAACTCCCAGAGCTTGCTCAAACTCATGTCCATCAAGTTTGTGATGCCATCCAACCATCTCATCCTCTGTCTTCCCCTTCTCTTCCTGCCTTCAATTGTTGCTAGCATCAGGGTCTTTTCCAAGGAGTCAGTTCTTCATATCAGGTGGCCAAAGAATTGGAGTTTCAGCTTCAGCATCAGTCCTAACAATGAATATTCAGGGCTGATTTCCTTTAGGATTGGAGTTGGATCTCCTTGCAGTCCAAGGGACACTCAAGAATCTTCTCCAACATCACAGTTCAAAAGCATCAATCCTTTGGCGCTCAGCTTTCTTTATAGTCCAACTCTCATATCCATACATGACTACTGGAAAAACCATAGCTTTGACTAGATGGACCTTTGTTGGGAAAGTAATGTCTCTGCTTTTTAATATGCTGTCTAGGTTGGTCATAGCTTTCCTCCCAGGGAGCAAGCGTCTTCTAATTTCATGGCTTCAGTCACTGTCTGCAGTGATTTTGGAGCCCACCAAAATAGAGTTTCTCACTGTTTCCATTGTTTCCCCATCTGTTTGCCATGAAATGATGGGACCAGTTGCCATGATCTTACTTTTCTGAATGTTGAGCTTTAAGCCAAATTTTTAATTTTCCTCTTTCATTTGTATAAAGAGGCTTTTTAGTTCTTAGTTTAGTAATAATAGTATCATGCATTTTTCACTCTTTGTAGTTGATCAAGTAATTTCTTATACAGATCATTCTTTGTTATAGGTGGTCAAATGAAACTTAGATAAATATTTTTGTTAAAAATTCTATCAACAAGAAAATAAGGACTCTAACAGGGAGGTCTTTAGGGGAACTAATTGTTAAGGGAGGAGGGATTAGAAGAAGATGGTCAAAAAGTACAAACTTCCAGTTACAAGGTAAGTAAATACCAGGGATGTAATGTACAACATGAAGACTACAGTTAACACCGCTGTATGATACATAAGAAAGTTATTAAGAGAGTAGATCCTTGGAACTCCTCACAAGGAGTTTTTATCTTTCCTTTTTATTTTGTCTATATAAAATAATGGATGTTAACTAAACTTATTGTGGTAATCATGTCACAATATATGCGAATCAACCATCATGCTGCCCACCTTAAACTTATACAGTAATGCATGTTAATTATTTCTCAATAAAACTGGAAACACCTAATTTTTTTTTAAAGAAGTAGAGAGAGAGATGACTTCAGTAGAATTTTTGACACCATGAGTGTTTAAAAAAAAAATTTCAGGATATAATCAAGAAAATGCAAGATAATTAAAACTTTAGAGAAAAAGAAAATACTGTAAAAGAAACAGAATGGAATAAGAATTACCCTACTTGGCTCTCTAGGGCAAAATATTTACCTAGCTATAATCATGCATGCACTATTTATTCATTCAAGTAGAAATAGTGATAAAATTAAATAGGACTGATGAGATAGACAGTAGGGTTGAGTTGTAAGAGACCTATACCCTCAGAGCAGGAAATCTGTAGATAACATTTGAAATAAAGTAACTGGAAAATAAGAATATGTACATTTTGCTGGAATAAGAGGGAAAACTGTTACAGAAAATAGTTAAAGGTTGAAACATTTTTGCCTCTGAGATGGAGCAACTTAGGGGTGAGAAGTAGTGTTTAACTTTCAGTACAGATCTCTTTACCATTGGAGGTTTTAATCAAATGTATATATTACTCTGTGAGGGACAGGAAACAACAATGGTGTTGTTTTAGTCCATGGGATGGCAAAGAGTTGGCCACGACTCAGCGACTGAACAACAGTGGCATATATTACTCTGGTTGGAAGCATCATTTAAGTGACTTTAGGAAATAAAAAATTCACAAAACTGGTTAGAATTATAATTCTAACCAGTGTATATGTATACAGAGAGAGAGAGATCTGGGGTCCACTCCTTATCTCCTGAGATCCAGTTGTGCAGTTAGCTTAGTTTGTGAGTGGTTGGGAGGAAAGCAGAAGCACCTCTTACACAGAAATGTGGGTGGGTAGGGAATAGATGCAGAGAGGCCAGGAGAGATGTAGAGAAAACACTTACCAGCAATTTTAATAGTCCAACTAATAGAGTTTAGTTCAGACTAAATGGTAGAGTTAGTGAGTGTGGGAAGAATTCTAGATATTTGGGGGATAAGAACAGAAGTTTTACAGATACATTGGATGAAAGAGGCGTGGCAACAAGGACTCTGCAGTTTGGATCCAAACTATGTAAAGAATGAACTTATCCATTACACAGCTGGAGAGGACCATGTGAAGAGCATATTTGGGGAATGACGACCAGGAGTTCAGTATTGGACATGATTGACTTGCTGTGCCTACTAAATACCCAAATGGAAATGTCAAGTAAACATAGATATATGAGTCTGGAATTCAGGAACTGTACTAAGATAGAGACACAGACTAGAGGGTCAGTACACAGATGGTATTTAAAGCCATAAATGGGTGAGGTTACCTACAGAGTGAGCATAGAGAGTAAGGAAATACAGTCTGAGGGCAGAGTCTTGGTTAGTCTGAAGTTTGAAGGTAGACAAGATGAGAAACATTCAGCAAAGGAGACAAAGAAGTGATGGCCAGAGAAGTAGGCACTAACTAGACGAAGTACTGTCTAGAGGTCAGGTAAAGAGAGTATCACAAGGAGGTCGTGTGAGCAAGTTTCAAATGCTGTTGAGGCAGGAAGTGAATTCTGAGAGGTAACTGATCCTTACATATACCAATGTGCAGGCCATTGTTTCACTGAGATGTGCTCTTTTTAAAAGGGCTGATACGAGTCCAATATCTATGGCCGATTCATGTTGAGGTTTGACAGAAAACAGCAAAATTATGTAAAGCAATTATCCTTCAAAAAAATCAATTAAGAAAAAAAAAACTGAAAGACAAATAATGGAAAATTTGAGGGTAGAATCTTTTCTGAAGAATATTGCTAAAAGCAATACTTTGGCCACCTGATGCAAAGAACTGATTCATTTGAAAAGACCCCACCCAATGCTGGGAAAGATTGAAGGTGGGAGGAGAAGGAGACGACAGAAGATGAGATGGTGGGATGGCATCACTGACTCAATGGACATGAGTTTGAGTAAACTCTAAAAGTTGGTGATGGACAGGGAGTCCTGGTGTGCTGCAGTCCATGGAGTCACAAAGAATCGGACATGACTGAGTGACTGAATTGAACTGAACTGATTGCTAAAAGAGAAGCAAACTGATTAGGCACCAACTATAGGAGAATATGGGCTTCCCAGGTGGCTCAATAGTAAAGCACCCGCTCGCCAATGCAGGAGACACAGGTTTGATCTTTGGGTCAGGAAGATCCCCTGGAGAAGGAAATGGCAATCATTCTTGTATGCTGGCCTGGAGAGTCCCATGGACAGAGGAGCCTGGCAGGCTATAGTCCATGGGGTCACAAAAGAGTTGGATTTGACTTAGCCACTAAACATCAAGTACATAGTAGAATAGAGAAAGATTCCCTTCTGTATTCAAGAAGAAGAGAGAGAGAAGGATTTGGGTTATTGTCTGCTTATTTTTAATGAAGTATGTTATAGTATGATTGTCTAATGGGAATGAGCCTGTATTCAGGCAAATATTCACACTCTGCAGCGCTTGGGGTAACTAACTGAAGTTGCATCCTTGAGTAGACAGGATGGAACAGAGGCCAGTGTACAGGTAGAAGATGGGAGCATGTAAAAACTCCCTCTTATCTTTTTGCTTCTATTTTCCCTGAAAAGCAACATAACAGCAGAGATTGAGGCAGACAGTGGTTGTGGGTGTCTGAGGAGAGACAAGAGTGTATGAAATATCATGGAGTAGAATGAAAGATGAAAGTTATCTAAAGAAATATAATGAAATTGCCCTGAAACAGAGTACACTTGAGAGTTTTGGGCATGACATTTTGTGTTTCTCTCCAGGCATGTGAAACTGCTCAGTTGCCAGCACTAAATATATTGAGAGTTGCATTCAAACAGGATTGGGTTTTTTTTTTTTTCCAAATTAGTTCAACAAAATAAGAGAAGGGTAAGTGAAGGGATCTAGGTAGGGCAATGGATATAAAGATACATTTTGGGATCTGAGTGAGGTAAGAAAAGTCAAGAGTGTGGTCAATGACCATTGACAGATGAATGGATAAAGATGCTGTGGTACCTATATACAATGGAGTACTACTCAGCCATAAAAATAAATGCATTTGGGTCAGTTCCAATGAGGCAGATGAACTTAGAGTGTATCATCTAGAGTGAAGTAAGTCAGAAAGAGAAAAACAAATGTATATTAATGCATGTACATGGAATCTAGAAATATGGTACTGATGAAGCTATTTACAGGGCAGAATGGAGATGCAGACATAGAGGACAGACATACGGACAAGAGCCGGGGAGAGGAAGGAGAGGGTGAGATGAATGGAGAGAGTAGCATGGAAGCATATATACTACAATACATAAAATAGATAGACAATGGAAATTTGTTGTAGGACTCAGGAACTCAAACTGAGGCTCTGTAACAACCTAGGCGGGTAGCAAAGGGTGGGAGATGGGAGGGATGTTCAAGAGGAAGGTGACATATGTATGCTGCTGCTGCTGCTAAGTCGCTTCAGTCGTGTCCCACTCTGTGTGACCTCAATGGCTAATTTGTGTTGCTGTATGGCAGAAATCAAACCAATATTGAAAAACAATTATCCTTCAATTAAAAATAAGTAAGTTTTAAAAAAGTGTAGTCATTGAAATTGTTCGAGGGTAAATTTGCTGCTTTCAGTCATGTCAGACTCTTTGTGACCCCATGGACTGCAATGTGACAGGCTTCCCTGTCCTTCACAATCTCCCAGAGTTTTCTCAAACCCATGTCCATTGAGTCAATAATGCCATCCAAGTATCTCATCCTCTATTGCCCCCTTCTCCTCCTGTCATTGCCAGCATCAGGGTTTTTCCGAGGAGTCAGTTCTTCGCATCAGGTTTCCAAAGTATTGGAGCTTCAGCTTCAGCATCAGTACCTCCAATGAATATTCAGGGTTGATTTTCTTTAGGATTGACTGGTTCCTTGCTGTTCAGCATAGTCTAAAAGCATCAGTTCTTTGGCACTCAGCCTTCTTTGTGGTCTAACTCTCACTTCCGTACATGACTACTGGAAAAACCATAGCTTTAACTATACAGACCTTTGTTGGCAAAATGATGTCTCTGCTTTTTAATACGGTGCCTAGGTTTGTTATAGCTTTTCTTCCAAGGAGCAAGTATCTTTTAATTTCACGGCTGCAGTCACCATCCACAGTGATTTTTGGAGTCCAAGTAAACAGTCTGTCATGGTTTCCATTGTTTCCCCATCTATTTGCCATGAAGTGTGGGACTGAATGCCATGATCTCAGTTTTCTGAATGTTGAGTTTTAAGCCAGCTTTTTGACTCTCCTCTTTCACCTTCATCAAGAGGCTCTTTACTTCCTATTTGCTTTCTGGGTCACTAGGTCTTCCATATCTCTGGAATGATGGGAATCGAGGTACTAAAAAAAAGGAATGAAAGGGAGGAAATATTAGTAGGAAGAGGGTATAAGAGGCTGCATACTGAAGACAGTAACTTCAAAGAAGCTGGGTTTTTTTGAACAGTAGGAAAGAGAATGGCCTGGATGTTGCAGTGATCATCAAATAGGAGTTCTATCTACCTCCAAGGTGGGATATAATAGAGAAAAATGGCCACAGTTTATAAGGGCTTTAGGCAATTTAGCCTTCTCTGTGGTGGACAGATTTCAGTCTGCCTGACAAGTAAAAGAATGCCAATGTATCCTATAATTTATTTAAAATTTTAAAGAATATGGTATAATAAACATATGTATATGTGCCTGGAAAATCCCATGGACGGAGGAGCCTGGTAGACTGCAGTCCATGGGGTCGCTAAGAGTCAGACACGACTGAGCGACTTCACTTTCACTTTTCACTTTCATGCATTGGAGAAGGAAATGGCAACCCACTCCAGTGTTCTTGCCTGGAGAATCCCAAGGACGGGGGAGCCTGGTGGGCTGCCGTCTCTGGGGTCGCACAGAGTCGGACACGACTGAAGCGACTTAGCATAGCATATGTGTGTATATGTGTTCTTTTCCATGAATAAATATTTCCAATGTTTCATAATCCTTTTCTGTAAAGTGGAAAAAGTGCAGTTTATATAATATGTGTATTTCTATGTATGCATTGTTCTCTTCTTATTCCACAAGGAAGTATTAAAAGGAAAACAGAACAGGTCCCAAGAAATATTAAGTACATTATCTCTTGATTGCAAAACATACTTTTTCTTTGAATTTCCATATTTAACTTAAATCTTCCTTTTGTCACTTGAATATTCACCACTCAGCATTTTGCAAATGACTCCGTAGTAGTTTGTTAGCAATAACTTCTTTTGGCTGCTTTGCCAAGTAGTTGATATCCAGATGCTCGTAAGCACAATAATGTGTTGGCATATTAATTATCTGCCATGTGCAACTATTTATACAACCCTACTACATTAGTAAGATAAGAAAGCGATTTACAATTCCCTTTAAATAGCCTCATGCACCTGCAGGCGGTTTTGGTTCAATAACACAGAAATGAATGATAAAGATAGGTTAGGCATCTTTGTTCTTTATGGCTTTAAGAGTTCAAGTGATTATGAAAAAAAACATTTCCTTTTACTTTTCAGCATTACAAACGCTGTGACGATTTTCTTTTTACATTCCCGATTTAATTTTGGAATGTCATATCTTGCAAGCAAAAAAAATGCAATTCTACAAACTCATAGAATTTACCCTAAGGTTGTTACATTAATACACATTTTTTTAAAGTTTGGAAGAAATGGAAAAGAAGGTAAGTTTGGTGATTTAATAGTGATCAATATGAGGAGGAAGAGTACAAGCGCAGTTTTCTAACTTACTCCGTAGATCTGAGTATAAATCTTGGATCTGTAGGGCCAACTTACTTTTTAGGCACAGTAGATGTGGTGTCTATTTTAATTTTAAACTCTTAAAAACAGAAAAAGCAAAAGCAATTTAATATTAGAATAATGAACATGTAATACTGAATTCATCCTGGATAATTGTCTTTTTATGTATGAAGTTAACAAATATTCCTTTTTAACTTATTACTATCATTTATATTTCATTTTATCTTTTTATTGAAGACAGAGCCCACAAAGGCAAAAATGCTTAGGGCTTATGAAAATCATGATGCAACTCTGGGTGGTCCTGTCACCTTGAAAGAATAACTTAGCCAGGTTGAACCTGATTCTCCTAATCTTTGAAGCAGAGCTAATATCTGAATGGGCTGTTATGAAAAACTGGTGAGATGGTCTATCTGAAGTTCTCTGAATAGTGTCATGTACAGTGCAGAGGTTTGATAAATGTGAGTTATTATTAAGTTTTACTAAAAATGGAGAACTTGGCTGCATTACTGCAGCTAAAATGAATTAAGAATCTCTGTCTCTTTCTTTCTTTAACTTTCTTTTAACACTGGTTGCTACATTGCTCTTCATGAAGTTAATTGAAGATTTGGCAAATTCAGTAAGAACAGTTCTTTACAAAGATAGCTGATAACATTATAAATTAACTGCTTATTTTAATTAGCCAATAAATGGAAATATCTTAGACTATACAGCCATGTATCTGAACTTATGCAGAGCCCATGTACTACATGGACTAAGTATGAACTTACATTATTTTTTAAATTTGAGTGACTAATAAGTGAATTAAAATTACATCTTTAACCAAATTCTTAAGACATGACTATTACTACTTGTTTTAAGTTGAAAAAAGACTTTATAAGCTCTTAGAATGTGTGTTCAGTTGTGTCCAACTCTTTTGTGAACTGTAGCCCATCAGGATCCTCTGTCCATTGGATTTTCCAGGCAAGAATACTGGAGTGGATTGCATTTTCTACTCGAGGGGATCTTCCTGACTCAGGGATTGAACCCACGTCTCTTAGTGTCTCCTGCATTGGCAGGCGGATTCTTTACCACTGCGGAAGCCCTTATAAACTCTTTACTTCTACCATGTCAAATATGATAGAATTCTTAGGTAATTGACTAATGAATATAAAGTCAGTCATAGTAGCTCCTCTTCCATGGCACCCAGGTTATTGCAGGCAGGGTTTCAGCCTGAGGGTTTCAAAAAGAGAAGATGGAGAGTGACAGAAGAGAGGAGACTGGACATTAATTTTCTCCAAATAGACTCTGATGTAAATATTGGTCTGTGAGTAGGGACAGTGCAGACTTCCCAGGGTCAGATTGTACAATGCTGTGCTTGGTTTCCTGTTCTTACAATGTTTTAGCCTTCCCAACCCTGGTTATTAACTCATTAATCACGTCCTCCTGAAAGTAGAGAATCTAATAGAATCTAATGACTTTTTTTGGCTAGTAGCTTAGACTTGCTAACTTTTCATCTTCCTCTTGAACTCTGAGCCATGGCTGTAAATCTGTACTATTTCAGTTCCCGTACTACTCATGATACCATGTGCCATGGTGAGCTTTTTCTGGGGATGGATGCTAAGACTTAAAATATCTCTGTCTTTGACTTGTATACCAACAAGTACGGTCTTCCCTGGTAGCTCAGCTGGTAAAGAATCCACCTGCAATGCAGGACACCCTGGTTTGATACCTGGGATGGGAAGATCCCCTGCAGAAGGGATAGGTTACCCACTCCTGTGTTCATGGGCTTCCCTGGTGGCTCAGATGGTAAAGAATCTGCCTGCAATGCAAGAGACCTGGGTTCGATCCCTGGGTTGGGAAGATTGCCTAGAGGAGGGCATGGCAACCCACTCCAGTATTCTTACCTGGAGAATTCCCACAGACAGAAAAACCTGGCAGGCTGCAGTCCATGGGGCTCCAAAGAGTCAGACATGACTGAACGACTAAACACAATACAGTACAGTACCAACAAGCATATTCAAGAGTTGCTTTCCATATTTTCAATACGTGTTCAAGAAATAAAGCACCTTTTCTTTCCCAAGCTCTCCTGCTGCTGCTGCTAAGTCACTTCTGTCATGCCTGACACTGTGCAACCCCAGAGATGGCAGCCCACCAGGCTCCCCCGTCCCCGGGATTCTTCAGGCAAGAACACTGGAATGGGTTGCCATTTCCTTCTTCAAAGCATGAAAGTGAAAAGTGAAAGTGAAGTTTCTCAGTCGTGTCTGACTCTTAGTGACCCCATGGATGGCAGCCTACCAGGCTCCTCCGTCCATGGGATTTGCCAGGCAAGATTACTGGAGTGGGTTGCTATTGCCTTCTCTACCCAAGCTCTCCTACCTACAGTATGAATTCCTTTTACCAGGGAGGCCTTATACAAGTTCAAGAGCTTAGGCTCAGATGTGAGTAAGCTTTCTGTACCCACTCCAGCCAACTTGTGTCACTGTTGCTTCCTTTAGCATTGCTGCTGCTGCTGCTAAGTCGCTTCAGTCGTGTGCTCCCCCGTCCCTGGGATTCTCAAGGCAAGAACACTGGAGTGGGTCGCCATTTCCTTCTCCAATGCATGAAAGTGAAGAGTGAAAGTGAAGTCACTCAGTCGTGTCCGACTCTTAGCGACCCCATGGAATGCAGCCCCTCAGGCTCCTGCGTCCATGGGATTTTCCAGGCAAGAGTATTGGAGTGGGGTGCCATTGCCTTCTTCATCCTTTAGCACTATGCCAAGTTTAAAGCCCTGGCAACATTTTCTTAAATACCGGCTGCTCACTCCTTGTATTTTTCATCTTCAAGCTCTACAGTTCCTGTGAACAGTTCCAAATTGCTTAGGCATGTCAAAAACAATTTCATCTTTAATGAAGTCAGGTTATTTTGATAAACATCAGTAACTACCCCTGGTTAGAGGCAGCTCCTGTCCTATAACTTTTCCACCAGATGTTAAGCCACAATGAAAGCAAATCTTAAGCCAAAGTCTGCCCAACAGAAGATATTCTTATTATTAATAAGCAGGCATAGTCACAGAACTTCTTTAGCTCAGTTAAGAGATTCTCTCTTTAGCTCTCCACTTCATAGACCAGCATCATCTATGAAAAATGCTGTCTGAATGGCACAGAAGAAGTTCTAATGGCAGGATCTGCAGTTTTCGTAAGTGGATCCAGTGAGAAGATGTCTCCTGGTCAAAGGCCTTAGACATGGCATGCTGGGCCATGGGCATTTGCTGGTACTGAGCATGGCCTTCCTGTGTCTTATTCATGCAAGGACATAAGTTCCTCTTAAACCCCTCTTATCTTTTGATACAGCTCAAATCCCATTGTGATCATCAACAAAAGTTATTTTTTATAACGCTTAGGCAAATTAATTAACCCAAAGGGTTTGATTCATATTGAGACATTTCTTAGGCCAATTAACTCCCTCTAGAGTGTTAGTTAGTTTGACATTCTAGGAATCAGTGAACTGAAATGGCCTGGAATGGGTGAATTTAACTCAGATGACCATTATATCTACTACTGTGGACAAGAATCCCTTAGAAGAAATGGAGTAGCCATCATGGTCAACAAAAGAGTCTGAAATGCAGTACTTGGAATCAGTCTCAAAAATGCCAATGATCTCTGTTCATTTCCAAGACAAACCATTCAATATCACAGTAATCCAAGTCTATGCCCCAACCAATAATGCTGAAGAAGCTGAAGTTGAATGGTTCTATGAAGACCTACAAGATCTTTTAGAACTAACACCCAAAAAATATGTCCTTTTCATTATAGGGGACTGGAATGCAAAAGTAGGAAATCAAGAAACACTTGGAGTAACAGGCAAATTGGCCTTGGAATATGGAATGAAGCAGGGCAAAGGCTAATAGAGTTTTGCCAAGAGAACGCACTGGTCATAGCAAACACCTTCTTCCGACAACACAAGAGAAGACTCTATACATGGACATCACCAGATGGTCAACACCGAAATCAGGTTGATTATATTCTTTGCAGCCAAAGATGGAGAAGCTCTATACAGTCAGCAAAAACAAGACTGGGAGCTGACTGTGGCTCAGATCATGAGCTCCTTATTGCCAAACTCAGACTTAAGTTGAAGAAAGTAGGGAAGACCACCAGACCATTCAGGTATGACCTAAATCAAATCCCTTATGACTATACAGTGGAAGTGAGAAACAGATTTAAGGGACTAGATCTGATAGATAGAGTGCCTGATGAACTATGGACTGAGGTTCGTGACATTGTACAGGAGACAGGGATCAAGACTATCCCCATGGAAAAGAAATGCAAAAAAGCAAAATGGCTGTCTGGGGAGGCCTTACAAATAGCTGTGAAAAGAAGAGAAGCAAAAACCAAAGAAGCAAAGGAAAGATATAAGCATCTGAATGCAGAGTTCCAAAGAATAGCAAGAAGAGATAAGAAAGCCTTCTTCAGTGATCAATGCAAAGAAATAGAGGAAAACAACAGAATGGGAAAGACTAGAGATCTGTTCAAAAATTAGAGATACCAGGGGAACATTTCATGCAAAGATGGGTTTGATAAAGGACAGAAATGGTATAGACCTAACAGAAGCAGAAGATATTAAGAAGAGGTGGCAAGAATACAC
This sequence comes from Bos indicus, assembly GCF_029378745.1. Classification (NCBI taxonomy): domain Eukaryota; kingdom Metazoa; phylum Chordata; class Mammalia; order Artiodactyla; family Bovidae; genus Bos; species Bos indicus. Next base: position 65,668,908 of record NC_091765.1, on the reverse strand, counting down.
AGAAGAACACTACGAAAAAGAGTTTCATGACCAAGATAACCAAGATGGTGTGATCATTCACCTAGAGCCAGACATCCTGGAATGTGAAGTCAAGTGGGCCTTAGAAAGCATCACTACAAACAAAGCTAGTGGAGGTGATAGAATTCCAGTTGAGCTATTTCAAATCCTGAAAGATGATGCTGTGAATGTGCTGCACTCAATATGCCAGCAAATTTGGAAAATTCAGCAGTGGCCACAGGACTGGAAAAGGTCAGTTTTCATTCCAATCCCAAAGAAAGGCAATGCCAAAGAATGCTCAAACTACCACACAACTGCACTCATCTCACACTCTAGTAAAGTAATGCTCAAAATTCTCCAAGCCAGGCTTCAGCAGTACGTGAACCATGAACTTCCAGATGTTCAAGCTGGTTTTAGAAAAGGCAGGGGAACCAGAGATCAAATTGCCAACATCCACTGGATAATGGAAAAAGCAAGAGAGTTCCAGAAAAACATCTATTTCTGCTTTATTGACTCTGCCAAAGCCTTTGACTGTGTGGATCACAATAAACTGTGGAAAATTCTGAAAGAGATGGGAATATCAAGCCACCTGATCTGCCTCTTGAGAAAGCTATATGCAGGTCAGGAAGCAACAGTTAGAACTGGACATGGAACAACAGACTGGTTACAAATAGGAAAAGGAGTACATCAAGGCTGTATATTGTCACCCTGCTTATTAACTTATATGCAGAGTACATAATGAGAAACACTGGGCTGGAAGAAGCACAAGCTGGAATCAAGATTGCCGGGAGAAATATCAATAACCTCAGATATGCAGATGACACCACCCTTATGGCAGAAAGTGAAGAGGAACTCAAAAGCCTCTTGAGGAAAGTGAAAGTGGAGAGTGAAAAAGTTGGCTTAAAGCTCAACATTCAGAAAATGAAGATCATGGCTTCTGGTCCCATCACTTCATGGCAAATAGATAGGGAAACAGTGGAAACAGTGTCAGACTTTATTTTTCTGGGCTCCAAAATCACTGCAGATGGTGACTGCAGCCATGAAATTAAAAGACACATACTCCTTGGAAGAAAAGTTATGACCAACCTAGATAGCATATTCAAAAGCAGAGACATTAGTTTGCCAACAAAGGTCCGTTTAGTCAAGGCTATGGTTTTTCCAGTGGTCATGTACGGATGTGAGAGTTGGACTATGAAGAAAGCTGAGCGCCAAAGAATTGATGCTTTTGAACTGTAGTGTTGGGGAAGACTCCTGAGAGTCCTTTGAACTGAAAGGAGATCCAACCAGTCCATTCTATAGGAGATCAGCCCTGGGTGTTCTTTGGAAGGAGTGATGCTAAAGCTGAAACTCCAGGACTTTGGCCACCTCATGCTAAGAGTTGACTTATTGGAAAAGACTCTGATGTTGGGAGGGATTGGGGGCAGGAGGAGAAGGGGACGACAGAGGATGAGATGGCTGGATGGCATCACCGACTGGATGGAGATGAATTTGAGTGAACTCCGGGAGATGGTGATGGACAGGGAGGCCTGGCATGCTGCGATTCATGGGGTTGCAAAGAGTCGGACACGACTAAGTGAACTCACCTGAGAGTGTTAGTTAAATTTAACTTGTCCATACACATATGCCATATCACTGATAGTGAAATATTTAAAGATAATTACAACCAGGACTTCCCTGGTGGCTCAGATGGTAAAGCATCTGCCTACAATGCGGGAGACCTGGGTTCGATCCCTGGGTCGGGATGATCCCCTGGAGAAGGAAATGGCAACCCACTCCAGTACTCTTGCCTGGAAAATCCCATGGATGTAGGAGCCTGGTAGGCTACAGTCCATGGGGTCGCAAATAGTAGGACATGACTGAGTGACGTCACTTTCACAACCAGGTAATTCAATGAACAAACCAGCTTATTGGGTGATGGTAATGAGAGGATTCTTCACTAATCTCCTAGGTCACTTCATAAATATAGTCAATGGAATCTTGAAGCTATTCAGTTTTATAGACCAGACATGGTCCTATGTAGAAGGGGGTGATGACAGGATAGGTTTAGAGGTCATTTAAGGCCCCTTGTTAATACTTGAGTCTATGATTCTCTAAAGTGAGAACACTTCTTTATCCATTAAATTTTGTCAGCCTTCTTTATTTAAGAGGCTGGGTCCTTTATCATTGTTAGATAAAACTGTAAGAAAATGTTAAGAAATAGAATAATGAGGAAATGAGAACAGAGCTGGAAGATTCTAGCAGAATTCTAGCACAGAATTTAAGACTGTGATGGAGGTCCCAAGAAGACTAGGAGAAACAAAGCAGTTACTGATTATTTAGAGAGAGGGGATATTAAAGAGGGAAGCAGAGCAGGAGTTAGGTATTAAGTACCTCCCAGTTACTGAAACCAAGAATTGATTGGAAATTAATCTCAATCAAAGGACTCTGATACTACAACTAATAATATAAAGATAGAATGGAACCTCAACAAGACTGACTTGATACCTTGTACAAATTATTTTCAGAAACCTCAACAGGATTGACTTGATATCTTGTTTGTATAAATTGGTTTCAGAAGACTACATTATTCTAGTTATTTTCAGAGCTTAGGGTGGGATCCATCCTCAGGAGCAGTTAAATAATGGATAAAAAATATTACTGAAACAAAATAGCACCCCAAAGTTTTGTTTATTCATAACTAGTGTTAAGAAGAGTTAAGTCATGGCACTGATATTTTCATGCAGTAAATCACTGTTCCTTCTGTACATTTAAAGGAACTCTCTCTCTTTCCATAGCCACCTTCATGTCTTGTTCAGTTACTCATGCATGTGTGTGTGTGTGTGCTAAGTCACTTCAATCGTGTCTGACTCTTTGAGACCCTATGGACTGTAAGCTTTCATGTTCCTCTGTCCACGGGATTCTTCAGGCAAGAATACTACAGTGGGTTGCCTTGCCCTTCTTCAGGGGATCCTCCCGAACCAGGGATGGAAAATGAATCTATTATCTCCTGCATTGGCAGGTGGCTTCTTTACCACTAGCACCACCCGGGAAGCCCCTTCAAAGACTCATAATTTTTACCAAATAATAGTGGAAAAATCAATACCCAAGAGTTCACAATCATCTGTAGAGAGACCAATACATTAGAATTTGCTTTTGTAGACAATTGCTGGATCAGGCAGGCAATGATACCTGAATAAAGAATCCAATCTGCTCTTGATTAAATTCAATTTCACTCTGTCTCCACTTTCAGGTACTTTGATAAAACCTCAATTGATATAAATTGTCATTATTGTTTAGTTCAGTACATTTTGTGTGTTAAATAGTAGAAATGTTTAGGACAATCCTGGGCCAAAAGACAAACTGTGCTGGCACACCAGGAAATTCCTCTGTTAAATAACAAAAACAGCTAACACCAACATGAGTGTTCATAGAATCATCAGTAAGAAGTTGTTTATCTCCACAAAACACATGTTTTCACCTCTCCAAGTCAACCTACTTCAGTATCTTATAACCAACCAGTCACTGGTATAATCATGCAGAATAGCAATGTTTATTTGACATAGCCTTTTATCCATAAGTCATTTTATCCTTGCTTTCCACAAATTTTTACTGAGAACTCATTACTGTGCTACACAGAGTGGGGCACAGAAATAAATCATTCACTCCAATCCTCAGGGAGTTCACATTCCACTTGGGGAGATAGGTGAACATATTTTTGTGATATAGTGTGATAATGCAAGAAGAGGTCATAAAGGAGCACAGGGGAAGGGCACTCACTTAAATGGAGGATGCACAGCAGACCTCTTATTTTAGGTCTTCAGTGCAGCTCTCCTGTTCTTTCAAGTTTCTTAAGGGTACCCTTGAGGGTGTTCACCTTATTTTTTCCTGGCTTTAATTTTAAATAGAATTTAGGGTAGTGCTTTATATTCTATAAATTGTATATAAAAGTATCTTTCAATTTTTCTTTTGAAAAAAATAAAACTGTTCAATTCACCAAGGCATTTTTTTGATGCTAATTGAAAGTTATGACCAACCTAGATAGCATATTCAAAAGCAGAGACATTACTTTGCTAACAAAGGTCCGCCTAGTCAAGGCTATGGTTTTTCCAGTGGTCATGTATGGATGTGAGAGTTGGACTGTGAAGAAAGCTGAGCGCTGAAGAATTGATGGTTTTGAACTGTGGTGTTGGATAAGACTCTTGAGAGTCCCTTGGACTGCAAGGAGATCCAACCAGTCCATTCTAAACGAGATCAGTCCTGGGCATTCTTTGAAAGGAATAATGCTAAAGCTGAAACTCCAGTACTTGGCCACGTCATGCCAAGAGTTGACTCATTGGAAAAGACTCTGATGCTGGGAGGGATTGGAGGTAGGAGGAGAAGGGGACAACAGAGAATGAGATGCCTGGATGGCATCACTGACTCGATGGACATGAGTTTGAGTGAACTCCGGGAGTCGGTGATGGACAGGGAAGCCTGGCGTGCTGCAATTCATGGGGTCGCAAAGAGTCGGACACGACTGAGAGGCTGAACTGAACTGAACTGAACCATATTCCTATAGGAGCTATAAAAGTACTTCCCAAATAGAAATTGTTTAGGGAAGGGATGTAAAAGCCATAGGGGGTGTCACCCATGGCTCTTCAGTAAAGAAACTGCCAGCAATGCAGGAGTCGCAAGAAACATGGGTTCAATCTCTAGGTTGGGAAGATCCCTTGGAGGAGGGCATGCCAACTCACTCCAGTATTCTTGCCTGGAGAATTCCATGGACAAAAGAGCCTGTAAAGCTACACTCCATACGGTTGCGAAGAGTTGGACATGACTGAAGTGACTTAGGACACAGGCATCTAAGAGGCATCCTGTTCCGGGGCTCAATTTTTCTAAAATGCTGCTCAGATCATAAGTGTAACTCTTTGACTTAAATCAGATATTGGAAAATGGTTTCTCATAAAGAGTGAGACAGAATTCTTTTAAGTTTTGTGGTCCACATAGACTCTGCTGCAACTATTCCATCTGCCACAGTAGCACAAGAGCAGCTCTTAGACAATACCTAAATAAACGGGCATGGCTATGACCCAGTAAACTTTTATATATGAAAACAGGTGGCAGGCCAGATTTCTGCAGCAGCTAATTAATTTACTGATTCTTGAGTCTTAATTGATTAGTTCATGCTAAGTTGCTTCAGTCGTGTCCAACTCTTTGCGACCGTATGGACTGTAGCCTGCTAGGCTCCTCTATTCATGGGATTCTCCAGGCATGATTACTGGAGTGGGTTGTCATTCCCTTCTCCAAACTGATTAGTTCAGATCATGCTATAAACATATGTATATAAAATGTGCAATATTAATTTCATTTTATATTTATATTATGTAAAATGCACTTCTTTGAGCATACACTTGAATTTCCAGGGATATGGGACAGATAAATAAACAGTTCATTTGATTTAAGAGCTTGAGATTTAATATACAAAAAGAAAATTTCCATTTGTAACACAATTCCTAGGGAAACTAGTCTATTAGCAGATAATGAGAATTTTCATGATATATGAATATATAAGAAATGAAAAGCATCTTCTTATCCATCCACTGCAACTACTATGTGGCAAAAATTTTTAGAATACTTATAGATCCCACATCCAGATGGTTCATATGGAGCTGCTAATTAGTCCTGCATTTAAGCTAAATAAGGATAAATCACCGCATTCTGGGCAGACGATACTAAGGTAAGATAAGGTGGGATGATGAATCCTAGAAGTCTAGATCCTAGGTATCCTACATGTGGTCTTATCCTTTATCATCAGGAGTCCACTGGCTTCCACCACTACCAAATGCTGCTGGATGAACAGAAACAGCTTGCCTTATTTTGAACCAATACATGGTTATCTTTCTTATCATTTCATCTTTCTGGTATACCTTGATTGAATTATCTTCCTCAGCCATCCCCATTCCCTGCTCAGTCTCAACACTAAGTGTCTCCTCTTCTTGTTTTTCATAAATGCAGAGAGGCAGTGACATGATGCTGCACTGTTAGTCTCCTGTAGACTCTTTGTGAATGTGGCAACAATCCAAGTTACTAAACCACAGATTTATATTTATGGGTATGAGATGCTGATTTTGAAAACAACAGTGTACATCCAATCCTGTGTTTGTTACACACGTGTTTATCCCTTTATTTGCTGCACCAACTGTCTCCATCAGGCAGTAAACTAATTGCAGCAGGTACAAGACTAAGTGAAAATAAGCATGGTCTCTGAACTCATGGAACCCACAGCCTGGTTGGTTGATAGATTTTAACCAAATAATCATGCATAATGATATAAAAGACAAATTCTCTAAGAGAAAGCACATATAACTAAGGAAACTAACAGAGAGAAATGGGGAAGCTATGTCAGAAAAAGCTTCTTGAGGAAGTCCTTCCTGTTTTTTTTTTTATTTTTTTTTAATGAAGGATGAATTGGTGGGTGGAAGGGGTAGGAACTTTTCAGCAGAGGAATTATCTGTCACAACGACCAATGGCAGGAAGAAAAATGGCAGTAGGGAGCCTGGTACCTTCTCAGAATTGAAGAATGCTGAGGTTGATGAAACAGAGGAAACAATGGTTCAAGACCAGGCAGGAGTCAAGGCATCTAGGAGTAACTTTGGCCACAATAAAGATTTTGGTCTTGACCTTATGATATATATGTTACTGTCCTAGTGGCTCAGATGGCAAAGAATCAGCTTGCAAAGCAGGAGACAGAGATTCAGTCTCTGGCTTGGGAAGATCCCCTGGAGAAGGACATGGCAACCCATTCCAGCATTCTTGCCTGGAGAATTCCATGCAAAGAGGCACCTGGTGGGCTACAGTCCATGGGGTTCAAAGAGTTGGGCATGACTGAGTGAATCACACTTTCACTTTCATATGAAATATGTGAAGGATTTTAAGCTAGGCAGTGACATGACCAGATCCAGATTTTGGATAGATCATTCAGACCACTGCACGGAGACCAGGCTGGTGAGGCTCAAAAATGGATGAAGGGAGAAGAGATGAGCTTCAGTGAACAACATATATGAACTCCTTAACAGAGCCTTATATTCCTCTACTAATACTTATTATGCATTTACAGTATGAGAAGCACAGTGAGGGATAAAAAGAGAGACAAATCATAGCTTCTGGTCCTTCAAGAACTTATTCAAGATGAGTTTATTTTCTTCATAAGATTTGCATGTTAAATTGTTGCAGTGGTTTGTACTTGAATGATGTTGATTGACTAGCTAAAAGAAATTTGAACCTAGAAATGTTCGCTCTAGTGAATTCTACAATGACAACAAAAGAATTTGTATTAAGATCAGTGACTAACTTGTCTTTTCTACCTTTTTGGAAATCTCTGGAAATGGCTTTCAAATTGTCTCACTCTATGTAGGCCAGAATCAATTTCTTTTTCTTTTCTTTTCTTTTTTTATGTAGTAGATATACAGAACTAGATTCCTAACATGAATTCCTCACCAGAACCAGTTTTCTTATCTACCTCTTCTCATTCATGTTAACACCCAACTGCTGTTATCCCAGTCACTGTCCTAGTCTGCCTCTTCTTCTAACCCCTTCTCTTTTGTCATTTTTCCATCCCATTTCTGGGACCTGACAAATATTTAGTTTATCAGAGCTTTTGCTGAAACCCACTGAGTTCAGCTTCTGCTGAACACCACGTTCCATTCCCATGAACAGCACTCCTGCCTTCATGCTGCTCTGGGGCAGGACGGAGCGGAGGTTCAGAGGGACTATTTGTCAAGAACCACTTCAGACTTTATTTCACCCCATCTGGGTATTTAGGGGAAGAAAGAAAGCAAAGAACAATTAAAAGATGGAAATAACAAATATGACCAAAAACCAAAGAAATCCACTGGTTCAGACTTTGGCTCAGCAATTATTTATTCAAATTAATTAATTTTGAATTAATAATTAATTATTGATTTCAAGGGTTTAAGAAAGTGTCCCTGACAGAAAATATTTTGTCATTCAATATTGTATATTGAAAAGAAAATACAATAAAATGTCCTTTTCTCTTCATCCTTCGTTGATCAAGAGATGTCAAGTTATTCTGTGGTTAAACACCATAGCAATTTTTAGAGTCTTAAAACACAAATATTTATTTCTAGTTTACTCTGTATGTCAGCTAGGCACTCTGGTCTTTGTTGCCCCCATTAAGGACCCACTGAGTTACCATTTGGAACATCACTGGCAATAGCCAGATAATGGAGGATGAATGAACAGGTTCACCCAGCCTCCATCTGAAAACTGCCCATGTTTTTTTGCTCAACTTTCTTTGTTCAGAGAAAGTTCCACTGTCATGTCTAATTTCAAGAATAAGGACATTCGGTCTGTTCCTACATCGGCGCTGAAAACTGGCACTATTTGCTGGCCAGCACTAATGTCTGCCATAACCCTCTTTTAAAATAGCTCCTCTGAAAATGTAAGGATACATTGCTAACTCCTAACTTCTAATTCAAAAAGGTCTCTCATTTTTCTCTTCCAGCTGAGTAGCATGATAATATTAGAGATCTGTAAGTCATAAAATCAGAATAGAAACTTGTAACCATATTTTAATCTAGGGTTTGACTGGCAGGGTGGCCAGAAGCTTCTGTATTGATTAGTGTCTCTGGCTCTCTGAATGTTACACATATGGGTCTCTTTTAAACAAAAGATCCAACATGTGGCAATTTTTTTATTGCAGGAAAATCAGTAGCCTATTCAAAAAAGAATGTCACTTGACTTTTGTATTCAGTTCCTATAATGACTCACACAATACACTTGAGTGGATTTCATAGTGTGGTTTATAGAGATCTACACACAGAAACACAGATAGAGTTGCCCATACATTTGTAGCAAAGACACTCACATTTCCATTGGATGAAACAGCACTTCCTTGCCTATATGTACTCTTATAAACACACCTTCTCCATATGCTAAGACAAGTATGTGCACAAAAGCAGACTTATGCTATATATAAATATCAAGAAAGAGGGAGGAAAAGGGGACATTAGGGAACTAACAAAAGATGGAAATGCAGGCTGAGCTGGAATAAAAAGGAGGGCATGGTATACTAAAAGGAGGACAGGGAAAAAAAGAACAGAAAAAAAGAGAGATAAAATGAGGGAAACCATGTATTCATGAGAACAAAAATAAGGTGAGGTAAGAGAATGTGGGTATATGAGAAGGGCTCTCATTGAATCTTCTGTGAAGGTGGGAACCTGAATGATAGTGAGAAAGAATGGATGGAAACAAGCAGGGGAAAGCTAAGAATAAAAATATTTAGTAATTCAATGGTGAAGAGTGTCAATACATCTCACTACTAAACACTGAGGCAGTGAACTAAAAGGGCTTTCAGATACACGAGTGATATCAGCAAACACTGCACAGCGTTGTCAGTGATCCAGGTCTTATTCTGTGCCCATGTATTGACTCAGAACATTCACACAGACCCTATGGAATTGGTTCTACAATTACCTTTATTCTACAGGTAAGAAAACTAAAGCACAGTTAGCCTAAGAAATTTATCCACAATAGTACAGTGATTAAGCAGTACAAGTAGGATTTGAACCTAAGTGCTTAGCACCAGAGTCTCAGGCACTTAACCACTACGCTCTTGCATCTCATTTCCTCTGAAAAAGTACTGTGTCTCTTATATACTTATGAAGGCACAGATGCTCATGTATCTTCTCATTTATTCATTATGTTGTTCATTCATTCTCTGATTCATTCTTTCATTTATCCCTCAAGAATTTTCTGAAAGATTATATATGCTTGGTTAAAGATGATAAAGATGAGGCTCACAGGCATGTGACAGAAAAGTTAATAAGTAAGTCCAATGAGGTATTCCAGGTTTCATGTAAAATGCCTGTGTTAAGTTCAGCAGGGCCACAGAAGGATGGTTTGAATAATTGTTTCTGGACAAGTAAGAAATAGTTTTCATTTTTCAGAAATAGTTTTCATGAAGTTCTCACCAGGTAGACTGTGAAGACAGTATTCCAATTGAAGTGGGCAATGACAACCAAAGCATAAAGACACGAAACTACTGGCTGTTGGGAGAAATTGAAACATTTTCCTTTCAAGGGAGCATAGAGAATGGGATGATGGTGAAAAATGAGTGCTAATTATGGATGTGTGTGTGTGTGTTTGTGTGTGCGTGTGCTCATGTGCATGTGTGTGACAAGATGTTGGTGGAAAGACCATAGTTGAAGCTGGAGACATAAACAAGGGTCAGAAGGATCAGTTGTGATGCACAAAAGAGTTTGCACCTTATATTTTTATCAACAAAGGATTTTAAATGATTGAGAGACACTATCAAATGGGTTTTGGAAGGCCTTTCCTTGGCCTATAGAAAACAAACTGTAGAAAACTGAGATTGGAGACTGAGAAAGTGGTTAGTTGGCTACTGTATATTGGAGCTGCAGTTGTAAATGGCCACTGTATTGGCACTGCTCTTGTGAAGTACAGAACTTAGGTGATGGGATTGGTAACGGGTAGAGTGGATCAGATGATGGGGATAGATGGGAGGTATTTTCTCATCAACAGTGAATGCTTGTGTGTGGGGGAGTGTTGAGAAAAAAAGAGTTGAGAATGAATCCCAGTTTTCAGGATTTTGGTAGGAGGCTGGTGGTCAGATAGAGAACATCAGAGAAGAGAGACCTTATGAGAAGAGAAGGTGTTGCACTGTGTACACAGTGATTTACAGTGAGTTGTGAGAGATGGCGAGAACTTGGAGAGTTACCAGTATGTTATGACTACCGAAGTTCATGGCATTTTAAACTCTGCAACCAAGGCTCCCAATCTGTGTTCCAAAGTGCTTAACTCTACAAAAAACTAAGCAATTATTTATTGGGCATTTATGAGCAAGTTGCTCTGGCAAATAAAAGAGATCTCTAGAAAGGAGAAATGGTCTAAATATTACTATTCAAAATTATGTGATATTCGTATTTAATTTGCCATGGTATTATTCACTTTTTCTTAGAAATAACTGGTTTCTATTTTCTCTTTCAGGTCTCTCTGACTGACCATGAAATACTCATAGCCTGATTGTATTACACTTATTTCTTCACGATATGTATATCCTCTCTTCCAGCTTTGATGCTAAAAATAATGATACTGAAATAATCCTTTGTTGAGACCAATCTTATCCTACCTGAGATGTATGTAAATTCAGTCCTGGACTCCTCTATCTACTGATTTTGTTATTGTTACTGGTTTCTTGTGCATCGTTTTGTCTGATGAGGTGTTATATTCATATAAAATAGATTTTTAAATTCTGGATTTAAACTTGATCCTTGGGGCTTCTTAAGTGGCTTGTTTTGTTTCACAAAAGGTACTTAATCATATTCTTAATCATAAGAATCTATTTGTAAACTATTAAAGGAAATAGTCTCCATGTTGCATTTTTTTTCTTATGTTGCCTGTTGCTACGCAGTAAAGTGAAAGTGAAAGTTGCTCAGCTGTGTCCCAGTCTTTGTGGTCCTATGGACTATAAAGTCCATGGAATTCTCCAGGCCAGAATACTGGAGTGGATAGCCTTTCCCTTCTCCAGGGGATCTTCTCAACCCAGGGATTGAACCTCAGTCTTCCACATTGCGGGTACATTCTTTACCAGCTGAGCCACAAGGGAAGCCTAAGAATACTGGAGAGGGTAGCCAGAGGATCTTTTCCAACCCAGGATTTGAACTGGGGTTTCCTGCATTGCAGGTGGATTCTTTACTGAGTAATCTGGGAAGCCCCTACATAATAAAAGTAGTATTATTTTAGAAACATAAAGTTTTTAGAGTACATGTGTAGGCTTTGGTCATTAATTTGTTTCCTGTCAACAGCATACATTATTTCAGGACTTTCCAATTTGATTTAAGCACCCCAGAGGGTAAGGACCATGCTTTAATCATCCTTATATCCTGAGTGGTTCCTAATGGGGTCTTGTACATAGCAGACACTCAGTAAAGCTTGCTAAATGAATATATGGCTGTTATTAACAGATTTACATTACTAAGAAGACACCAGCATATCAACAGTTAAGTATTTTGTTCAAAGTTTCAGTGGTGAGACTATATAAAAGAAACTCAAATTTTGGCTGTTAAGGACCAATGTAGAGGTAATACAGTATAATAATTAAGCATGGAGACTCTGGAAACATTCCTTGGGCTCTACTCCTGGCTTCCCTTCTGGAGTACCCTGAGCTAGCTTACTTTTTCTGTGCCACAAGTTTTGCATCAGTGAAGGGGGAATAATACTTGTGAAGATTAATTAAGTAAATACATGCAAAGTATTTATAATGGGATCTAAGCTTTTGTATTAATGAAGACATTATAGGTTTACTTTTATTTTCATTACAATGATTATTATTTAGGGAACATGCCTCCCAGGCAAAAGCTGCAAATCATGTAGCAGTTTATCCTTCAGTGAACTGCCCAGTATATTTTCCAATGAGGGAGTTTTTGGCTTGCATTACTGGAACATTTCCTTTGTTTTAGGAAGCAGTTGAATACCATGAAAGTTAATTCTATCTATAATTTTACAAAGAGATAGCAAAAGAATTTCCTTGCAAATTACTCTGCATATGTGTCTGATGTCAGTAGTTAGATTTTAATATCATAGAAATCACTAGGATATCTTGAATGCATGATATGTTTGATTTGCAAGTTGGAAGAAAATTTGTAAAATTATTTAATAAACATGGAGTTACTCTGTTTGAAGAATGTAATGTGCTTAGTTTATCTTAGCTAGTATATGTGATATATTTAGCTCTAATGAAATGTGACCTAGATACATTAATGTAACAGAGTAGTCTTGGAATTATTTGTTTAGAAGGCTAGTTACTCCCACTTTCCAGCTGTCTGTTCTTGCAAATTCTTGAAGTCTAGTGGACATGTTAGAACCATCTATATAAATTCAACTTACAGGGAAAATGGAGCTTGACCAAGCCATAATTTTCACTTGAGAATTACCAAATCGGTATTTGAATCATTTTTTTTTTTTTTTTGGAATGATAATGTGGTGAATATGTGAGAACAGACAGCACACTTTGAAATCAATAGTAAAGTATTCTGGGGAAAAGTACAGAATAGTATTTAATTCTATGATTATCCTGTGAAAACAGGATAATCTATGCTTTAGTTCCTATCTTTCACAAATACATATTCTCATTTGAATGAATGACTCACATAAGAATGTAAAATTTATATAAATTTATTATATGAAATACATGCTGATATCTTAAAATTTGTAAATATGGTGAGATGCTATTCTTGTTGAAGTACTTCTGGTACTCCTCTTCAAAGTATGTAAAAATCACTAAGATCAAATCATGTGGTCGTGAGACTGAAAGCATTTTGTGGAAATGTATTATATAAATGCTATTCTCATTAAAATCCTTATGCTTATTTTATTAATTCAGGTATCTATCTTTCTACAGATAGATATCTGTATATTTGTATGCACATATGTATGCATCATATATATGCACATGTATTATATATACACATATATATATATACACACACACATTATGGTATAGAATCTAAATATTCATGATGTCCCCTATATATAGATCATGGAGTAGTAGTTCCCTGGAGCAGTAGTGCCAAGTCTCAATATAGCTGAGTCCTAAAAAAGGAAGCTCTACAAAATATCTGCTAAAAAACATGAACAGTTTTGTGAATTTTAAATTTTAAATGAATTTTAAAACTGTACAATATTGTGAGATATCAGGAAACAAATTCAGACACCATGATCTCCCAATTATTCATTTTCCTTTTTCTGTGGAAATCTCCTTAGGGATTGGATTCTTAGGGATGGGAACTCTATAAGAAGTGACCCCCTAAATCCATTTGATGGGAGAGTAATTCAAACACATTCAAACAGAAGGTCTGGCACAGCCTTAGCCTGGGCAGGGATGGATTTACTGGCTACCAATTAGTTGACACTTCTGCAGGGCTGGTTGCCTTAGGACCTGCTCCGCAACGAGTGGGCAGGAAGAGCTTAGTCATGACCTATCCAGGCTGCCTCTTGAATCATGGGCAATGCGCTTCACTCCATCACAGAGAGGAAAGAAAGCTATCAGGCTGGGTTTGTCAGATAATTGTGGAAGCTGGACAATCCTAGAAGAAATTTGGCTGAACTAGTAACACTGTGAAATATCAATGTAGATATAACAATAAAAGTAGAGGTCTGCTGCTTGCAATCAGCTTTTCTGATTTTCAGTTCCTTTAAATCATAGCTATTCGGCTTCAATAAAATTGCAAAGCATTTTGTGGGGAAGAACTAAAAATCATGGTTTTATAATGAATTTTTTGAATCTAGCTTTTCCGGAGTCTCTGTCAAGTAAGTGTAAATCCAATTCTATTGACTGATCTAGCATACGGGTTTTTTTTTTTTTTTTAAAGCAAATGGTGAAAATCATCCTAAACATCTTGAACTCTGTGCATTTCCACATAAATGGGTATTTATGGCAATGAGATTACAAATTTACTAAGGATACCCATGGTAAAGTTTATTTTTTAGAACAAATTTCAATAAACACAAATTTTGAGTTAAAACAATGTTAAAATCCATAATTAATCATTAGCATCCAAGGAAAAGACTATAGTGGTAAGTAGGAAAATAACTTATGAAGATATTTACAAAATTGTATGTCCATGAAAGAGAAATTTTGTAGTGCAGCAATTAAAGTTGGAAAGAAACCATGGGCTGTTCAATTTCCATTATTAAAATATAAACAATTTAGTAGTAATATTAATGGCAAAGTGATAGATTTTAATGAAGATTGACTCATAGAAATGAAAAACAGGAAAATAAAGTAAGAAATGAAGTGTTCAGACCAAGTAGATGTTTAGATTCCCTAGTTGCAAGGTTTTAAATGGCATGCTTTTTATCTTTGTGAATTTCAATTAGACTCTACAATGAGCAAGTCAGGAAGGGAATATTAATGATGGACGAGAAAGCTGGGTGGTGTTCCATTCTTCACAGAGGCAGCTAACTAGAGCAAATGTTTGTTTAGGCTGTAGCTTATTAAATGGTCATTCAGAAAGTGGTGATTAATAGGTTAAAAAGAACAGCTTGAAATATTTACAATGTAAAGGTTTTACTCTCCTCACATAATCTTCAAAGCAAAGCTAAAATTTACTGTAGAAGTGCCTGTTGTTAGGAAAACCGCACCATCTAGGAAATCCACTTGAATTTTGGGTTCATAACTAACTATTGAAGTGTTTGGCATATACGGACTTTGAATGCAAAAGGACAGAAACATATCAACATATTTTTTTTTCTTTTAAAATGTCTAACATTTATAAAAACTTCCCGAAAAGACGAACACCCTCTCTGCTTTGCCTTAGTAGGGTGTATATAATATTCTGTCTTGATGTGCAGTACAAAGAGGAACATGTCTCTTTTGTTGTTCAAGTTGCATCTTTGAATTTGATAGCCTCAGATACTGGAAGGTAAAAAGAAAGGAGGCTCACACAATGCTGAAAGCATACGATGGGACTGAAATTACAGCAGGTCTCTAGCCAGCAAGAACCCTTAAAGGGTTCTTTAAAAACCTTAAAACCCGTCCCCTTTCCCCCACTGCGGAAAGAATTTACAGAAGCAGCAAAAGCACAGCAGGTCGCAGGTCTCTCTCTCTCTCTCTTTTTTTTTTTTTGTTGGGGGTGGAGGTGGGTGGGGTGGGAAGTACGCAAACTTCTTTTAGAGTTGTTGATTGAGCTTGATCACCAGGTGGGGAGGACGATTGTGAGAAGATATTGGGGTAAAAGAACCGCTGAGAGTGAGCGAGTTTCTCAATAACGTGTAAATGGACTTGACAGACCAGCTCCAGGGAAATCTCCAGCCCTCAGAGATTTGAAGGGAAATTGGTCCTGATGGCAGGAGCGTGAAGGAATGAGTGGTACATCAAGGGGGCTCGGGAAATCAAAGAAACTTCCTGCTGTCTGATTTCCACGCAACCTGCCTTGAACTTGGTCCGGCGTGGATGAGCTGATGGCCAAGTCCAGGCGTGAAGAGTCCCCTCGCCCTACAGCGGGAGCCCGACCTCTCCTAGACAGACACGTCGCTCCAGAGCCAGGGCACGTTGTGGGGCGGGCGGCAGGGCGAGGCCCCGGGGATCTAGGGCCAGCCCAGACACACGGCGACCCTGACGCCGTACCAATACCCGCCGGCAGCCCCCCCTGGAACCTCGGGGCCTCCAGGGAGCCCCGGAGGGCGGCCGCGGGGCGCAGTGTTGGGCGGCGCGTAGACTCCGCTCCTCCAGCGCGGCGTGGGCGCGGGGAGCGGTGCTCCCGGCGCACCCGGGCGCTAGCCGCCTCCTGGGGCTGTGCAGCGGCAGGTGCCCGGCGGGCGGCCGCGGCTTCCTGCTATCTGGGAGAGGGTGCGGGGCGGGGGTCCTTGCTTTCCCGGGAAACTCGTTAGCCCTCCTCCGGGGCCTGGCTCCTCCTCCTCTAGGCGTGGGGCTCGTGCCCGCCGCTGCCTGCGCGCACCGCGCCTCTGCTAGCGTCTCCCCCTACCCCGCCCGCTCCTGCCAACGCTTCCCCCTCCTCCTCTTCCTTCTCCTCCGCCCATCACCGCCACTACGGACGCCTTCGCCTCCTTCTACTCCTCGCGCCGCCGCCGCCGCGCCTCGCGCTCTCCTGCTTCCACCAGCCCATCGCTCCCGGCTCGCCGGGTTGCTGCAGTCAGTGTCTCTCTCAAGTTTCCTGTCTCTTCAAGATCAGAGCAAAAGGAGGAAAACACCAGTTCTGCTTGCCATTTCAGGTAAGGTCGCACACGCGGGTCCCAATAGGGATCTTTGCTTCCCCGTTTACCTTTGGCTTCCCGTGCATGGCTCATCTCCCCTCCCTCCACTCTCCGATGTTCCCTGGAAACCGAAGAGGTTCAGGTCGCCCCCTCCGCCCCAGCATATTTAAAAAATAATGTCGATACTCCTCACGAGAAGCCTATTTGCAACTCTAATAAGATCCGAGCCTCCCAGCTCGTTAGCCTGGCTCTTTTATAGTCTTCAACTTTGCACACCGTGATCGCCGCTGCCCGCCTGCCTCGGTTGGATCTCGGAGCCTCACGCTCCGGCTCGGATTGTGGTCCTCGGCTCCGGAGCAGCTGTCAAACGCGTCGTTTCGCAGCAGTTAATCCGAACCCGGCTGCCTCCAAGATGTGGTCTTGGGCAACTGTGAATGGGCAGGGAGGGAGGTGTTTTTATTCGATTTTTATTTGAAAGGGAGTCAAGTAGTGAAGTCGTGAGAACTGCAGTTCACTGTAATGAAAGAATAATAATCGAAAAAAGTGGGTTGGCTGTCCCTTGCTTTTCTCGTGGTGAATGCGGGGGTGGTCTTGGTTGGGGGATTGTGGCAGGAAGTACCCGTCTCTCCTCCCCCTTTGCACTCTCCTCTCCTACCCATTCTTTTCTCTAGCTCATATGTCAGTGCAGGGTCCCGTGTATTCTTTTTTACGTGTGTGACCACAAAACAGCGTTTGCTGACGATGGGGCTGGGGGAAGTTCCTGGCAGAGCAAAGTCTGATTATTTGGTTATCTTTCTGTCCAGAAAAAAAAAGAAAGGGGTGGGGGGACAAACGTCCTTCAATCATCATCACATCCCATACACACTCCACTGGAATCATCTCTATTGCTTTAACTCCAGTTCCCAGATAAAAGGACATTCTTTTGGGCTATTTGGATGGTATGACTGAATGTAATTTTAAGTGTATTTTGTTTTTCTTCCATGATTATACAAAGAGTGGTGATGAAGACGAAACTGAACAGCTCCAATATGCAGTTGCTGCTTTTTGTTTTCTTGGCGTGGGATCCAGCCAGGTGAGACAGTTATTTACTGTTTTGCCATTTTAAATTCAGGGTAAAGGTGTGTTTCCTGAATGCCATCAATGCAGACAGAGGTGGCTTTTGAGGAGCTGAAGTATTTTGAAAGACCATTTCTAATGAAAAAAGGTAGTACCAGGAAATAGAACTGTAAAGTGGCAAAGACTATTAAAAGTTTGCTGCTTGTTGTTTGCAGCGATAAAATACAAAAGTGAATACAACATTTTCTTTAAAAAAAAAAATCACAGAAGAAAAGAATACTCTTTGGATGGCATATTTTTGCAAATAATTGAAGTGATTGTTATATGTAATAGTAATAACACCACGATTCAATAAAGAGGCCATCAGTTTTCCTTTAAGCCAAACGGAAAAGCACAAACTAAATGATTTGTGGTAACTTAATCTTTTTCTTTCTCTCTTTTCCTTTTTTGCTTAAATGGTCTCGGGTCTTTTAGTCAACATAGAAAACCTAAATGATGTGTGAATCTGAAACCTCTAGGTGGAGGTAGTATACAACTTCACAATCACAAACAATAAAACAAAACCTTGATTTATTAATAACTTTTATGTTACTGATTTAGAAATCTTTTATTCCTGAGATGGTTCTGCCATAAACAGTATTACTTTGAAAATGTAACAAATTCTGTTTTGCCTATATTCTACAAATATAAATTCTAATTTCTGTTGTTTTCAACAACTTCTTCTTAATTGCAGTCTTTTCTGATTTTTATCATCAGTGGGCATCTTCTGTTTAGTGCCTAAATTTAGGATATGGTTTTCAACATACCAGAGTAGTTAATAAAGTCTAAGATTCTTATGAATGTCTATGTAACTATTCCTTTAAAAATCAGTATTTATGATTTTATAATACTTTTATTTCCCTTTTACATTTTAATTTTCCTGTCTCAGTAATTGTTAAAGAATGAAAATATTTTCTAGACTTGAGAAGAAATTTCTTTATGAAGTTGTATTTTTATTTGTAAAATAGCTCCTCATTTAATATCTTAATATTGACTTTCGAAAGAAAATGTGACATTAATTAAAAAACACATTTCAGTGAAAATCTCTAAGTGGAACTTTATGATTATCTTAGTGACTAGTTTTAAAATTAGCTTAAGGCAATATAGAAACTTTTGAGGCTCAACGTATGAAATAATTTTCTTATATAATTTTAAAATGTTTCTTTATACCACAATTTTAATATTTTCTCTGAAGAGAATATTTGTTTGAAGTTGGCTATGAATTTGTTCATGTATTTAGACTATTTTTAGCTACTAGCTGTACAATCATTTAAATGCAAATGAATTCTGTCAATGATATTTTGGACAATGCACCTTGATCAGAATGCAATTACATATATTCTTTGATTTTAAAGGAGTGAACAAACCGTGGTCAGTTAATAATCATTGAAAATCCTCAGAACTTAACCATATTTTTCTTCTACTAATTTTCTGTTCTATATTTGACCAGTAATGCTCATGCCAGTATTTTATTCTATTATATAAATGATTCTTTTTTTGGACCAGTAATTTAAATCTCTGAATCATTCTGAGGGGAAAAAATGGCAGTGAAAAGGGACATTCTGTTTTATACATCCAGTTGCTACTGCACCAAATTGCTGGATGTCACAAAATCAGGTCTCTGGCTTTCTGTTGGAGAAATAATGGAGAAAATCACTGCTTCTAACCGTCTTCCGATGATATTTTAAGACCATTTATTCTTTCTGCAAATTTATATCACTCACACACATACACATACACATGCACGCACACACACATACACACACACGAAGTAGCTGGGCATGTTAATCTTTGGATGACCTCTGTTGCTCGCTCTCCATAGAGGCCAGTCAGTCGGAGGGGTACTCCTCCAAGGCTATCTGCAGCTCTTGTGTGCTCTGCTGATCCTTTCAGAGCCCACCTCCACCTCCTGGCTACACTGGAGCCTGGAACACAGCCAGTGGAGTTTCCCTGATGTCTATATTGCACTTGGCCATTGGGTGGAGGTATACCCAAAGTTAGAAAATCATATTTGATTTAAAAGAGAAAAAGACATGAAAAGAAAAGACATTTCTGAGGAAGATAGAGAAATTTTGTGCTTCCAAGGAGGCGATTTATTTTCCAACTAATATTCAGACCCCTGAAGAGTTATTTCAGGAATCCCTTTGGTTTTTTTACCTTTCTAAACGCAGGATAGCATTGCTAATACTATCTGCATGTGATCATCTCCAGTCATAATGTATCCTAGGGAATGGATTTTAGAAAGAAATGAATAGTTCACCCAGTATGCTGAGTGGTAGGAATCTGAAATAATTTTGATTTCACACTTCTGATAATCTAGTATTTATTACCCATTTACAACAGACTGTTTACCTTCCTCATTGACACACTGATATTTATAGAACTGGAAAAAAAAAAGGAGAAAATGGGTGGCACAAATAGCTTACGGAGCCTTAAAATTCAAATCAAGGAAGAAGAGCATGTTGGCACTTGCAAAAAACATATATGTATATGTATCAGCTTGTAAAATTATCTGTTTAGGTTGGTGCTGGCTAACATCCAAGAAGATGAGGCTAAAAATAACATTACCATCTTTACAAGAATTCTAGACAGACTTCTGGATGGTTACGATAATCGGCTTAGACCAGGACTGGGAGGTAAAAATAGTTTTCCTTTTCTTAAACACAAAATAATGCCTTTCAAAGTTAAAGGTAATATTTATATTTTAATACATTTGATACATGAATGCCACTGCTATGTATTAAAAAACACAGATAATAGAAAATAGGGTATATGAAATAACTATCTCTGATTCCTCTTATACAGACAAAATGTATTTAACATAGCTTTTACAGAATACCTGAAGTCCTATAGAACCGAGACTTTGTGCATGAATAATTTTTAAGTTAGTTTATTGATAACAGCTAAGTTTTTCAAACTTAGAGTATATGGAAGTGTGACATTATTGGATAGATACGCTTGCTCAGTATCTTTGATTTCCTTCACTGGATTTTGCAGATGCCTATTTTCGGATTGGTATAGATGTGTAGAAATGAGAAACATAAAAATGTAAAGGAGTGTCTGGGTTGAATTTTAGCAAATATACTTATTAGGATTCTGTGATGATATTTCTTTACACATGCATATGACTTTTCTAAGGTACAGCTTCGGTTTAGCATTCTTGAAACTTTCAAAGATATTTTGGATCTACTTTAGCTGTAGACCTCAGTTATTGGCCTGTGGCACAGTTTGAAATCAAATTTAAATGTTTTTTCTCAACTCAGAAGAACAAATCCATTTTATTTTTTCTATACAGGTAAAGGAAATTAAGCTTGCTAATATGTTAATTTTTAATTATCCTTTAGCATAGTTGGATGATACTAAGGATATTAGGTGTAAATAGGATAGATGTGTAATTCCTAAAAGAATTCTGGGTTAAAATAGTGTTACTCATCAGTTCTAATATGATATATATGTGTATATGTATATATGTGTACATATATGTACATGTATATATATACACACATATATGTGTGCAGATATATGAATGCACACATTTATCAAGTGTATGTTATACTGATTAGGATATTCAGTTTAATAACTAATTCAAAATTAAGACAAATTAGCTGAATGCTTAGTACTGACCAAAGATTTATATAGTTAGCCTGATTATTACCCATTTGGCAACTTTGCCTTTTTAAATTGCTTGAAGAGATGTGTAGTGACTAAATACCTGGATGTCCATGTCAATATTGTCTTTGAAAAATATAAAAGATGGTTAATTCTATACATATTTGGCAATTGTATAAATCATACAGTCATTGCCCAGGAGTCAGAATAGTTGGAAAAGATTCAAGTTGTTTTAAGTAATATGCCATTTAATTGCTACTAGTTTTGGACTTGAATCCTGAGTGGTACCTTGCATTTTAAGAGGGAAGTGCTGGGAAGGAATAACATCAGAAGTACGGTGTGTTCTGTCTCTCAGAGAGAATTCAATTGTTTAATATACACTTAGTCTATTAAAAGTAAAAACTAATAGAAAAAAGTATTTCCTTAGTAATTAACATGCCTAATGACCATGAATATAAGGCATTACTGTCCATGTTAATATATATAGCAAGGAGCTAATGTCAAATTCATACAATAGACGTGTGCCTAGCATGAGGCTGTCATAGTTTATGATGGTGGTTTGAGAGGTAGATTGCACTAAGGCAGGTATGTTTTCCAAGGTATAGATTTTATTATTTTTAAATAAATCATGTGCTGTCAAAAAAACTTAAAATATTTGAGCTAGATCTTGGATTTTGTCTGTGAGTTTTTAGGAGAAATATTTATACTATCAGTGTGTAGTTGGAACATAAAAACTACCTGTTAAAGGACATGGACATTGCCATTTATCTCTTCATATTTCTTTTTAAATACCTCTTCCATTCTTTTTACTTCCATTAGCAGCATTTGAATAGAAATCCTTGTCACTCTTTCTGTAGGTTAATGCAGTAGACGAAGTGGGTTGTCAGCTTCTTGCCTGGTGACTTCCTTCCCCAGTCCTTCTCTGACATTGGACTTGTGCTAATATTTCACAGTCACATTAGTCTTCTGTTAGTCAATACTTTTCATATATTACCCTCTTGTCTTGCCTACATAGTCACTCAGTCATGCTCAACTCTTTGTGACCCCATGGACTATAGCCCTCCAGGCTCCTCTGTCCATGGAGATTCTCCAGGTAAGAAGACTGGAGTGGGTTGCTATGCCCTCCTCCAGGGGATCTTCCCAACCCAGGGATTGAACCCAGGTCTTCCGCGTTGCAGGAGGATTCTTACTGGGGAAGCCCAAGAATACTTGAGTGGGTAGCCTATCCCTTCTTCAGAGGATCTTCCCAACTCAGGAACTGAACCAGGGTCACCTGCATTGCAGGCGGACTCTTTACCAGCTAGCAACCAGGGAAGCCCCTCTCATCTTGATCAAATGCCTTTTATAGCTCCCCATTGCTTTCTGTAGACAATGATGAAGAGGAAGTGGAAGGAGTATAGTCCTTGAATGCACATTGATCTAGATTAGAATTCCTGCTCCATCTTCACACTTAAAACCATCCTTGGCCTGTTTCCTTCTGTTTACAATGACATGATATATTTACTTTCTGTATTATAGGTTTGTTGAAAGGATTACATAAATAAAAGTGTATACCAAAGCAAATGCCAGGTACTAGCATTTAAACTCAATCAATTCCTTTGCTACTTCCATAGGTTCCTACTTTGACAATCAAAACTTTTACAGTTTACTTCTCTGGCTTCATTTTTACTTTGTCACTCATGCATCCTGCACTTCAAACACATCAATCCATTTCTCTTGATAATCCATTCACATCTTCTCCCTTGGCTGGCTTCCCTGGTAGCTCAGAAGGTAAAGCATCTACCTGCAATGCAGGAGACCCAGGTTCCATCCCTGGGTGGAGAAGATCCCCTGGAAAAGGAAATGGCAACCCACTCCAATATTCTTGCCTGGAGAATTTCATGGACAGAGGAACCTGGCAGGCTACAGTCCATGGGGTTGCAGAGAGTTGGACACAACTGAGCGATTAACACACCCTTGGCGTTTGATCATATTAACTCTTTCTGGGGAATAATTCCTCCGAGGAATCATTCTTCCTCCTCCTTTCTGCTGAACTAAACTTTTCCTGTGATGACCACCTCAACACGGGTCCTTTTGAGTAGCACCCTTGATTGAATTGAAACACCCAGATTCAATTTTCTCTCTGCTGAATTTCTTTAGCAGTCGTTGGCTCTGTATCTCATTTGGTACTTATTATGTGCTATCTTGGATTATTTATTATCTTTTTATGTGTCTCTTGTTACCTTAACAAGATTGTAAACTTATTGAGGCAAGATATTGTATCATAAATCCTCTGCACTCTCAGGAACTAAATATTGATTTGCATATGGTAGACATAAAATAAATGTTGATTGCTTGATTAACTTTTCTGTGACCAGTTAATCATCTGTAAAATGGGATTACTCACATCTGGCTGACCTTTTGAGTTGGGAATGTTGAGGGTATATGTTGAGCATCATGCTGCAGGAAGGTGGTGTGTTTTGGTGAAGAGAACAAACTTTAAACTGCGGAGATTTTAGGTAAATTCTCAGCTCGGGTACCGAGCAGTCCTGTGACCTTTCAGTACTTCATCTCTCTGGGGACACATCTGTTGTCTATAAAATGGGATTACAATGATTATTATTAGGGTTTTTGATGATTATTAATTATAATGATATATGCAAAGGATTTAGCCATGACTGGCCTATAGTAGAGAGTTAATACATAATAACTGGAAGGTTTTCAAAACCTTAGTAAATACAGTGTTGTAAATTTCAGTTATTATTGTGGTTTCCTCTCTGTTCAAAATTCTTAGCCTGAACATCCATATGTTATTTCAAATAAAAAGTTCTGGGAAATTATTTGTATCATTATGTCTCAGAAATTAATAATAAGGAGGGAATGGGTTTGAGTCAATATTTCAAACTGAACATCTCTATATTGATGAGTAATCTGGATAATTAAACTCAATTATTATTATATTTCCTTAGTAATGAAGTGTAAATGAGTATATAGGAAAGAGAAATCAGTTTGGGACTTACATACATGATGAAAGTTGTACAATATATTGAATGATAAAATTTTAAGATATTTAATAATCAATTATGAAGTGAAATGTTAGATGCTCAGTCATGTCTGACTTCTTTTGACTCTATAGACTTCTATAGTCAGGCTTCTCTGTCCATGGAATTTTCCAGGCAAGAATACCGGAGTAGGTTGCCATTTCCTTCTCTAGGGGATCTTCCCGACCTAGGGATCAAACCTGGATCTCTTACATTGCAGGCAGATTTATGCAGGCAGATTAATTAATCTTTTTCTTCTTCCAGTTTTATTTAGGTATAATTTACATCTAGCACTATAAATATTTAAGTTGTACAGAACTATGGTTCCTCTTTAACCTGTAGGTCCAAAGACATTACTCAGCTGCTCAAAATCCTGCAATGGTTTCTACTTCAGTCAAAATAATACACAAATGTCTTTTGATGGCCTCCAAGGCCCTGCATGATCTGTCTTCCTATTTTTTGCCTCTCCTCACACCACTCTCCTTCTTGCTAAGACTACTATAGTCACATTGGCATCTTTTCTGTTCCATGAAGACTCCAGCATATTCCTTGTAGCTTTCCCCCTATTTCCTCTGCCTTGGGTATCACCTTCTCAATAAGGCCTATTCTGACCAATAAAATAAATACTATAACATGTTCATCCTCTAGCAATTCTGATCCTTCTTACTCAGTTTCAGTATTTTTTTTCCCTTTTTAAATTTGGCTCTTATTATTTTTTAATACACAAGATAATTTTTTAATCATTATGTTAATTGCTTATTTTGTGTCTTTTGCCAGAATTCAGGCCAATGAAGGTAGGAGTTTCGACCAGTTTTATTATCTGGTCCTCAAGCATCTATATCAGTGCCTGAAACATAGAAAGTGTGGAATTAAATATTTCTTGAATGAATTTTAATTTTATTCTTTTATTTAGTATACTTTTATGAAAAGAATAAACTATAGAACTTACCTTATCCTTAAAATCATCTGAACAGTTTTATTTCCTTACCTTACTGGTCTTTCATTGTCAGCATCAGCATATTAGGTTGACTTTTTGTTGAATAGAAACAATTACTACACCAGTTATTCCAGCTCTTGCCTTATGTTAGTTATGATTCTGCTTTGAACCACCTGTGTGTCTTT
Organism: Bos indicus; assembly: GCF_029378745.1. Classification (NCBI taxonomy): domain Eukaryota; kingdom Metazoa; phylum Chordata; class Mammalia; order Artiodactyla; family Bovidae; genus Bos; species Bos indicus. Next base: position 65,643,352 of record NC_091765.1, on the reverse strand, counting down.
GGATGATTTATTAATCCCATCTGTGACTTCACTAATCCCATCTGTGACTTAATCTACTCATCTGTGAAATTGGAGGAGAGAGTCTACTTGGCCTATGTATGTCACAGGGATAATGGCACGGTTCAACTAAATTAAAAAATTTTAAGAAAATATGATGTGGGGTACAATTGATAGCTATTAGTGTTGTTAGGAATAAGAGAGGAGAGTTCTTCAAGGAGAATGTCATCTTAGAAGGTAGTATCCTTGAAAACAGATGAAGAAAATATTGGTAGGTCTTGGTTGGCTTGAAAGTGAAAGTGAAAGTCATTCTGTTGTGTCCAACTCTTTGCGACTCCATGGACTATACAGTTCATGGAATTCTCTAGTCTAGAATACTGGAGTGGGTAGCCTTTCCCTTCTCCAGGGGATCTTCCCAACACAGAGATTGAACCCAAGTCTCCCATATTGCAGGCGGATCCTTTACCAGCTGAGTCACAAGGGAAGCCCAAGAATACTGGATTGGGTAGCCTATCCTTTCTCCAGTGGATCTTCCTGTCCCAGGAATTGAACTGGGGTCTCCTGGATTGCAGGTGGATCCTTTACTAACTGAGCTATCAGGGAAGCCCCTTGGTTGGCATACTTTATTGTAAATCTGGAAACATATCTATCAAGACCATATATTCAGACTAGCTAAAACTAACCACTGAATCAGTTTTTCCTTTTATCTTCATTTTACTCATTGGAGCTAACAACTTGGGTACCACCTATGAGTTTTCACATTCCATAAGAGGCTTTCAAATTGGTAGCTGAATCAAAGGAGCAACATTTTTTTTCTTTTTTGGCCATGTTTATAGGGTCACTAAGAAGATGGATGTTTAGACAGGCCTCATATATTTATGACAGCTAACATTGACGGTGCTCAACAGTGACAACTATTAGAAATGACAAAGCTTGGCATCTAAATTATAGATTCAGTCTGGGAAATCTAGATTGAGTACCATGTGCTTAACTGCATTTTGATAAGCTATTTTAAGGAGCTTGTCTAGATAGAATCTCTTCTCTAGTGCTTTGTTTTGTCTTCTAAAAACTTGAAGAAGCTTTATGCTAAGGCCATGAAGAACATGATGTCAGATTATATAGTTAGGATCTGAGTGTCAGGTTCCAACTTCACTCTTGGATATTTTTCCTCCAGCTGTAGAGAGATGGATGTTTCTATGCATTTTACTACTCTCGGATTTATAAAACTAAAACACAAGATATTCAGTGGACAAAAATTAGTACAAAAAAAGTCTGGTCTCTCGCAGAACCTAAGAGAGAGTATGATTTCAACATTGCATAATATTACTTTGTGAAGAAATGGTTTAGGATCAGTACCTCTGAATAGCAACATCTTTGAATTTGAATTCTGTTGCCACACTATATTAACTACAAAACTTTCCACTCAACCTCCCTTTGCTTTGGTTTCTGTATTTGTAAAATGTATCTGACTTATTGGTTTGTTAAGGATTTAATGTAACCTTTTTTGGAGTGTCTGACAGAGTAGGAACTCAATACTTGTAGATATTCCTGTCATTGTTGGTTCTACTTCTAGTATGAATGCAATAGAGGCCATCAATCAGTATTTCCCTTAATTTATAAAAACTGAAACTTATAAAAAAGGATAAATGTGTGGCACATATAACCCAATATTAAAGAAAGGATGTATTTTTTGTGTTTTTTTTTTATGCTGTTAGTTTCATTTTGGAGCATACCTTTGTATTAATATATGTACAGAAACTTGAAAACAAAACCAGTCACAAAAGGAAATATATCATGTTGTCATGACATGTATCAATTAGACATCATCGGTTCATGATAATGAATTTTCCTGTAAGAGCAAAATTATATTTATAAAATGACTTCACTATATGATGCAGATGATGGTTTTAGGGGCATAAAACTGAGAGCATGTCCATGATCCTAGGCTGGGATGTGTCAGGAACTTGAATGGCATAAGCTCTGGGTGTTGCAGCTCAGAGTGCATGCCTGATGTTTAACAGCATCTTAAGGGGTGAGGGATGGTGGAGACATTAGGAGATAGCACACTGAAAATGATCTGGAATTGAAGTGGGGAGGGGACAAACTGGGCAGACAGGAAGGAATTGAGCCTTTGAGAAGTTCTTGTCTCAGGTGGAGGCAGGGCAAGCTTCTTGTATCAGGCCTCTGCTTGAAAGCTATGATATTCAGCATCTCCTCCTCGTTCGGCAGCTGTGATGGGGCTGATGTTCTGGAAGAGGCATGAGTCAGTGGAGCATCCAGCCTCCCCTCTCTCCTGACTCAGCCTTCTGAGGTCCCCCAGAGTTGCTAGAGTAGGATAACCTTCTCAGCCGTAAGATGATTTTAAAGCCTCTTTCACTCTCTGCCACCAGATCTTCTCCACCCACTTAAGTTTGGCTCAGAGTTACAGGAGACATTGTGTTTGATTAATTCAAGAATGATAAAATGAAAATAAATTGGGATGGCTTCACCTAAGTGTGTAAATTTGTAAGTAAAGTGTTAGTTGCTCAGTCATGTCTGACTCTTTGCAACCCCATGGACTGTAGCCCACCAGGCTCCTCTGTCTATGGGATTCTCCAGGCAAGACTACTGGAATGGGTTGCCATGCTTTTCTCCAAGGGATCTTCTCAACCAAGGGATCAAACCCAGGTCTCTCACCCACATTGCAGGCAGATCCTTTACCGTCTGAGCCACCTGGAAAGTGTGTAAGTAGCTTTGGATAAATCTATAAATGATAGAAATCAAGTTATTTTTCATTTCTTCTTTACTGAAAATTATTTTGTGGGAGGCATGAAGCATAGAACACAGAAAGATACCAGCTCCCTGAAGTAGGATGCTGTTTTGTTGTTTTTCATTCGCTAAGTCATATCTAACTTTTTGTGACCCTATGGACAGCATGCCAGTCTACTCTGTCCTTCACTATCTCTGAGAGTTTGCTCAAATTCATGTCCATTAAGTCAGTGATGCTATCTAACCATCTCCTCCTCTGCTGTCCTTTCTCCTGCCTTCAATCTTTCCCAGCATCAGGGTCTTTTCCAGTGAGTCAGCTCTTCACATCAGGTGGCCCAAGTATTGGAGCTTCAGCTTCAGCATCAGTCTCTCCAGAGAATACTCAGGGCTGACTTCCTTTAGGATTGACTGGTTTGATCTCCTTGCTCATCAAGGGACTCTCAGGAGTCTTCTCCAGCACCACAGTTTGCAAGCTTCAGTTCTTCACGATGTTGTTTGGGAGGCTGGAAACTCTGGACATGACTTTCAAAATCAGTTTCTTCAGCTTTGGGTAGGGCCTGTACTCACCCTTCTGCATAGAAATTGTGTATGCTAACTTAAACTAGACACATGGTAATGTAATATGCAGACTTTTGGATTCTTTTTAATATTTTGAAGCAGACTAAGAAACATCTTTGAGTATCTGTACACCCTCACTCTAAAGCTGTGTGTTGCTTGCCCACTCCCTGTCAGGGACTGGGGCTAAGACAGGTTTCTTCAGAAATGGTTAGAATGAGGTTCTGTAGAACTCTTTCTCAGTATTTTGCTCTAACTATATCTGTATCTATCTATATCTATATCTATCTATCTATATATATATATATTGTGATTATTTTATGGGAAAGGTAGACTGAGTGAGTGCATGGCAGTAATGGGTTGCATTAGATTGGATGGTGGCACTTTCTTCCCAAACAGCATCTCCTTCCTACAAAATTCAAGGCAGCATCACTGAAGTGAGTGACCCAGAGACTACTTTCTCCGTTTTACTGAACTAACACTAAAGCCTTGTTTTCACCTTAAATGGTTTTGGTTAATAGCAGCTTCTTTCAGCCACTGCAGCTAGAAAGGCATTGCCCTTAATCATAATTTTGAGGGATTGTTATTTTTGTTCTTTCAGGCACAAGTATGCCTCGCTCAATGTGTTGTTTTCTCACCAGCTTTTACGCTCAGGTGCAATCAGTGTTTTTCACTCTTTCACCCCTTGATGCACATGGATAAATTGGACCATAGGCAGGACTGATCCATTTGTGTTAGTGTTGTTTTTTGATTGATACAGCTCAATCATGTTGTGGAAATCTATATTGGCAGTGGAGGTGGCCAAGTGAACAGCTTGGCTAGTTAGCAGTTCATTATTTCTCAATGTGTTAATGTGAAAAGAGACAAATGAAATTAGTTTGCTCCCTAACGCGTGTGTTGAAGACTTATGACATGCCAGACAATCTGCAGGATATAAAGATGTACAAGGTGTAGTGTTGGTCTCCAGGGGATAAAATCCCTTCAATTTAGTTCAGTCACTCAGTCGTGTCTGACTCGTTGCGACCCCATGGACTGCAGCACTCCAGGCTTCTCTGTCTGTCACCAACTCCCTGAGCTTACTCAAAGTACTGTTCATGGCGTTGGTGATGCCATCCAACCATCTCATCCTCTGTCATCCCCTTCTCTTCCAACCTTCAATCTTCCCCAGCATCAGGTTCTTTTCAAATGAGTCAGTTCTTCGCATCAGGTGGCCAAAATATTGGAGTTTCAGCTTTAGCATCAGTCCTTCCAATGAATATTCAGGACTGATTTCCTTTAGGATGGACATTTGGATCTCCTTGCTGTCCAAGGGATTGTCACGAGTCTTCTCCAACACCACAGTTCAAAAGCATCACTTCTTTGGTGTTCAGCTTTCTTTATAGTCCAACTCTTACATCCATTTATGACTAATGGAAAAACCATAGCCTTGACTAGATGGACCTTTGTTGGCAAAATAATGTCTCTGCTTTTTAATACTCTGTCTAGGTTGGTCATAGCTTTTCTTCCAAGGAGCAAGTCTTTTAATTTCATGGCTGCAGTCACCATCTGCAGTGATTTTGGAGCCCTCCAAAATAAAGTCTGTCACTGTTTCTACTGTTTCCCCATCTATTCCCCATGCCATGAAGTGATGGGACCAGATGCCATGATCTTAGTTTTCTGAATGTTGAGTTTTAAGCCAACTTTTTCACTCTCCTCTTTCACTTTCTTCAAGAGGCTCTTTAGTTCTTCTTCGCTTTCTACCTTAAGTGTGGTGTCATCTGCATATCTGAGGTTATTGCTATTTCTCCCAGCAATCTAGATTCCACCATGTGGTTCATCCAGCCTAGCGTTTCTCATGATGTACTCTGCATATAGGTTAAATAAGCAAGGTAACAATATACAGCCTTGATGTACTCCTTTCCCGATTTGGAACCAGTCTGTTGTTTCATGTCCAGTTCTAATTGTTGCTTCTTGACCTGCATACAGATTTCTCAGGAGGCAGGTCAGGGGGTCTGATATTTCCATCTCTTTAAGAATTTTCCAGTTTGTTGTGATCCACGCAGTCAAAGGCTTTTGGCATGGTCAATAAAGCAGAAGTAGATGGTTGCTTTTTTGATGATCCAGCAGATGTTAGCAAATTGAAATCCCTGGGAGGGCTGATACAGTAGGTACAGTGTGATTCTCAAAATAACTTGAAACAGTAAATACATGTTCCATTATCAGAAAATGCTATTAAAATTTAGAGAAGAAATCACTTCTACTTGTACAACTGGAGTTAGCCAAGTTCTATCTCTGTGGGCATAGTTCATTCATTCCATTGTTTCTTACCAAGGGCCAACAGTTTGCTGGGTCCTGCTGGAAATACTGGAAACGTTCAATACTATGGCAAAGAGGACCAAGTCTTTGCAGAAATATATCACATCTTATTTTGGCTCTTTATGCCTTTTGAGTCTCTTAACGTTGATTTCTTTATTCTTTCCTTTTTAAGAACATTGAATGATCACCCTATGTTTTTCTTTATTGGACTGTAAGTCTTCTCATACAGAGAAGAGAGATTTCTGATGTTTGCTGTCAAGCTAAGAATTGTGATAGCCACAGAAAAGTGTAAGATCTGTGTCTGTAGCAGGGATGCTGAGGGTATTTGTGGCAAGAGTGGCTTTCCTAGAGGTAGAAAGGTAAGTGTTAATTCCAGTCGAAACTTCTGGATATTTCTCAGTTTTCTTTTTAAACTGTTCTGCCTTATCCTAATGTTTTGAGCTGCAAATCAGTTAGCAAGTAGACATGAACTGTGAAATTAAAAAAAAAATGACAGGAGTTGTAATATTATGAGGATTTATTTTATTTTCTTTGAATTTTAATGTTACTGACCCAACATAGAATTCTGGAAACTTGTTTTTAACTTGCGATACCCTCATTCCTCAAGGTACAGATCTTATGATTAGTAGTAAAGTATCATAAGAATAAAATTAATATATAAATCTAAGAGAGTTCATATAGAAGATTATCATATTAAGGTTATCAATTTATAGGATACATAGAGATTCCCTCAAATTCTCCATTGACTTTTGCATTTTAAGTAACTTTTAGGGTAGATTTGATGTCTCTCTATTTGGTGGGCTGCCATCTATGGGGTCGCACAGAGTTGGACACAACTGAAGTGACTTAGCAGCAGCATGTTATTATTATAATTTTTAAACAAATTAGCATATGTAAAAGTATGAATTCATTTCTATCTTAATATGAATTCAGGAATTTCAATTTTTACTTTTTTGCATTCCTTTTTATTTAGATATTTAAAACATGCACATGAAAAACATAAGAAATGGTTTCATGTAAAATTAAAAAATACAGTACTCTGTTATAAGAACTTTCTTTTTGTAATTATCTTTGTTAAGATTCAGGATGGTAGTTCCTTTTTAGGGGAATAAATGCAAAATGTAGCACAAAGATTGTCCTAGTTGTATATGTGGCATTATTCTTTCTGTATAAAAGTATTTCAGTATTCTTAACAGGAAATGTTCAGTCAGGATATTACTGCTGCTAAAGCAAAAGTAAGGTTTTCTTTTTCTGATATAGTGTCCAGAGGAAAAAATATGTCAAAAAGGAAATACTGTTATTTTCAGCTATTTTGTGGAGATGGTTAGTAATTCATAAATTCTGTGAATATTTGAGGAATATGATATAATGAATAGTACAATTGGATCTTGTCTATCGAGTAGAGGAATAGAGTTACACCTCAAATTTAAGGAAAATTGAAGAAAGGAGAAAAATTATAAATACCTCTTAAGTACATTCCCAAACCCATTGTCTAGATGATGTTTTGTAGTGGTACATAAATATTTTACTAAGTACTTGGAGGGAATTTGACTTCCATTAAGAACATAAAAGGATCAGGTGCTTTTAGAATGATATGTGTGTTTGAAAAACTTTCCCGGACAGAAGAGAACTCCAGACTTAAATTGGAGAGTGCTTTGGAGGAGGAAGACAAATGACATGAAATGTTTTACAAAATGATGTGAGGCTTCCATTACTCCTGTTTTCTCATGAGAAGATTTTGGATTTTGAAGCAAAAATGCTGAGTTACTACTAAGGTATTTAGGTTGGAGGGTCCACATTTTTCAATAATATGAAGCTTTTACAAGAGAATTAAGCAAATCAGCCATAGGCAGAGAATTAGGGTAAATGGAACAAATTCAGTTTTGTTAGCATGAGTGCATAGAGGACCTCCCCAGTTTCTCAAAAAAGGAAATAGTGGGCTAAAAGGCCAGCCAGGTTTGCAAGGAAGATTGAAGTTTTGGCTACCAAGAGAAAGGAAGTCTTAATTAAAAGGAAATGGAATTGTAAGGCTGGTGTTCAGGTTGGATAGAGGGGAATATGGGAAGGTAGATTTAATTAGTTATCTAGGGCATGTGAGAGGATAATCACTGAAGCAAAAAATGTGAGGCTGATGATTGTGCTTTGTAGAATAGCAAAGGAATCTTCCAACAGCTACTAGAGAAGGAGAAACTCTAAAATCTTAAGAGAATGAATGGGATGGGTTTAGATGATAAAAATATTGTAATGCAATGGGAATGAGTGTAGAGCTATTTTCAAAGGAGTTGTCATTAGAGCATTAGTTATTAAGAGAACAACATCCCTTGATAACTGAGAACTAAAACTGAGTATCCATTTATCATTTTGATTAGCTTTTGCCTTAGTAATAATTACAGAATTACAAGATCAAAGAGAACTAGCAAGAAAACCATACATTGAATCATATGATCAGTAGTACTACTATTATGGTATGCTGCCATTTAAAATAGAGTAAATACCAAAACTTGACTTGTTATTCTTAAAACATGTAAATCCAAATAATAGTGTCTGAATTCTTAAAGGAGAACAGCAGGCAGGTGAAGTAGTGAGGAGACATCTCTGTAGCAAAATTCTTTCAACTTTCATTCTTTCAAGCTTCCCAGATAATCTGAAGAACTCTTGGGAGTTGTTTTTGGATGCCACCAACCTGAGTCTGACTCAGCCTTAGCAGGGAGGGTCACCAAGGATTTACGTTATTATCTGTGAAATACAGGGGTGATGAGAAGCCCCGTGAGGCTCAGCTGCTGACTCAGGTTGGAGGTATTTGTGTGTAGATGCAGATCTTCTTGTTACACTGATGTGCCTTCTTTTGCCACTCTCCCTTAGCTGCTGCCGCACCCAATCTAGTCTTTGTCATTTCTGGGGACAGCTTCTAGTAAGAGACATTTCACTCTCAGATATCTGACTGCTACCAGTTTTGGGTGCAGCTGCAACTTCTGCTGCTGTTGCTGCTGCCTGGGAACAGCTGGGAAGTTAAGCAAAATCTATCAACAGATAAGGAAAAGTGTTCAGGTGCATGTTTAAGTGAGTGGATATGAAGGTTAGTGGGGCAGAAAGTGACTCTTAATCAAATTCTTTCCCTTTAGGGGATTGTTTTGCAGCTTGTCATTTTTCCAGTTTTCCCCACGTGCTCAGAGAGGGTGGTGTGACACTTTACATACTTCTGTCTGAAGACATCAGCCCAGGATATCATAATCCCAAATGACTTTTCCTAGTGAGAAGGCAATGGCACCCCACTCCAGTACTCTTGCCTGGAAAATCCCATGGACAGAGGAGCCTAGTAGGCTGCAGTCCATGGGGTCGCTAGGAGTTGGAACACGACTGAGCGACTTCACTTTCACTTTTCACTTTCATGCATTGGAGAAGGAAATGGCAACCCACTCCAGTGTTCTTGCCTGGAGAATCCCAGGGACGGGGGAGCCTGGTGGGCTGCCGTCTCTGGGGTCGCACAGAGTCGGACACGACTGAAGCAACTTAGCAGTAGCAGTGTGAATTTAATGCTAATTGGAACAAAAGAAACTTTGCTCCATCACATTGGAATAAAATAATAAAACATACGTGAAAGAAGAATATCATGGTAGTTTTTATCAGTTAAGTTATTCTTTTTATTATTGCTGTTACTGGTTTACTCTGCCAATTAGGACTTCATAAGTTATGTTTCTAAAGGTTGCAATGATAAACCTTACTTTTTATCAGCATATAATCATAGATAAATTCATTCCTTTTAATTAATTCCTATTCATGCCATAAATTCATTCATTCATCAATACAAAATTGCCAATAAATATTGATCCTAGATTGGCCATTAAAGTCTGTGGATATGAGGTATAGTGTTAAATACAATTTCTCTATCCAGTTATCTTCCCTGGTGGCTCAGATGGTAAAGAATCCGCCTGCAATGTGGGAGACCTGGGTTAGATCCCTGGGTTGGGAAAATCCCCTGGAGAAGGGCATGGCAAGCCGCTTCAGTATTCTTGTCTGGAGAATCCCTAAGGACAGAGGTGCTTGGCTGGCTGCAGTCCATAGGATCACAAAGAATCAGACACGAATGAGCGACTAAGCACATCCAGTTATCAGTATAGTCTAATTCTGTCACACTCTATGTAAATAAGAATATATCCCTCTCTCTATATTTAAAATTTAAAACCAATTTGTGATAAAGCCATGATGATATTTGAACTCTGTTCCAAAAAATTTGTTGGATATTGCAGTTAGCTAGGTGTATGGGAAAAGAATCTGTTGACACAGAGCTTGTGAGTTAATTCAGTGTAAATAATAGATTATACAATCTGATTCAAATTATAAAATAATTGATTGTAAAACTAATCTAATTCTGAATACAGTATTGCAGTAAATAATGTTTTGCTATCTTAAGTATGGAAAAATAATAGAGCTTTCTCTTGCAGTTATTTTATATTCTATTTAAGCTGCTTCAGAATCTTTTTGGATAGATGAAATGTATTATTTCCTTTTAAAAATATCATGGTTTGTATTAGAGTGCTCGACAGAAACCAGATTATAACCCAGAGGATCCACGTTTTTAAAGAACTAATGGTATTTTAATTTTAAAGATGAAAAGGGGGGGAAGGGCCTTTGTTTTGATCGAAAGAGGCTGTGAGGGCAAAGAAGTGTACAAGAGCATGAACACACTAGTTTATAGGTGAAAAGCCCTTTATTTTTATAAAAGGCCAGTTATTATCTCTGTGCCTCAGTTTCCAAAACAGGAAGTAAGGGAACTCTTGTTGATAACCTGCAGCGCCCCTTCCTTCTAGAATCTCTCCATCATTCTGTGACTCGTTTCAAGTCAAATAGAGTAGAAAATAAGGTTTTTGGAACAGACATCTGAAGCCAATTTTTTCTTCATTGTAGAGAAATAGAGAGACAGAGTATGGGCCTGAATACAAGCTAGCAGAATAAGGCTGCTAGGCCTCAAAAGTGTGGCCAGCTGAGAACAAGGGCTGCTTGGTCTTTCAACTGCTAGCAATTAGGACTTTGTATAAAACTAGCTACTTCCAGGGCATGAACATACCAACTAAGAGCTTCTCTTAAAGCTGAGCAAGGTTGATTAGGAAGTGATTGGTGCAAGTGAGGTAGTGACAAGTGTGCCAAATTTTGTTTGCCAGTGTTCTAAACGTTGCTGGACACGCCCTCTATATATGATGTAAATGGCCACATCTCTTCAAGCTCACCCTCTTTGTCTACTCTGTTTATCAGTGATCTACTGGCTCTGCAAACTCACTCCTCTTTCCTAATTCTTAGTCTCTCCACCCTTTTCATCTGTTTCAGTCTTTGGTCCCTCTTTTTGAATGTGAGTGCTCTCCAAGAGTCAGCCCTGTTAACTCTTGCTGCTTTTCACTTTATGATTTTCCCACAAGAATTTCATTCAATTCCATAGACACAGATATTAACCTATATGTAGATTCTGTCTCATCCCAATGCTATTTTCTGATGTAAATTTTGCTTGTTATTGCCCAGATGAACTCTCTTTATGATCACTCACTACTTTCAGGATCAAGTTCAGATCATTTAATGTAGCAGTCTTTACAGTCTCTGGCCTCTGTTCACTTTTCTGGTCTCATCACTCACTATTTGATGCCATCTTTCATGAAGTGGCTTAGATTCACTGACCTTGTTTCTGTTTTTATTTTTTAATGCATTTCACTTTCTCTAGCCCAACAAGCTATTGAACCTACTGGGAATGCATTTTCCTTTCTTCATGTTCCAGCTTAGATGTCTTACTTTCTAGTATTGTTATGTGACTGCCATCCCCTCACACACATAAATCTCTGTTGAACTAATCACCCATTACTATACTTGGCATCGTATCAACATACTTTTTGTAACTCTGCATTTGACCTATTAGAATCTAAGTTCTCTAAATAAGAGATTTATGACTCCTTGTCTGTTATTCTAGCCTGGTGCTAGTGTGGGGCTTCTAGAAGGTAGATAGTAATCATAATATTTGTTGAGTAGTTGAACAGACTAGTGATGATCTGTGTCCTTTCATACATTTCTAAAACTTCTGAAAACTAAATTCATAATTTTGCCACCTGAAAATACTTTTTTTCCCCCTGTGGTTCTCTTGCATGGTTATTGGTAATCCACATTTGTCAAGCTATGAAAGCTAAAAATCAGAATGATTTTTCAAGTTCTCTTTACTCTCTTTCAGTCTCTGTCTGCAAATATATAAATACCAACCTGATTGCTTAGCTTGATTTTGTTTTTAAAGAAATAATTAGCTTAAAACCTTTAAAAATCATGACATTTCTAATAAAATCACGGATTTCTTTCTCTTTCAAAATGGCAGATTTGCTGATCCTAGGCCAAAATATCTGATGCCAGAGATAGAAATTGAGTTGTTGACAACAACTGAAACTGAGTAACAACTTCCCCTATTAGAGGAGGTGTGTCTTCTACATTTATTAATAGCCAGAAATCTCATTCAGCTCATGTCACTCAGTCATATTACCTGCCTGGCAAGTAAATGATATGCTGTCTTCTAAAATACTTCAGTGTATAAACCTAGCTTTATCCAATTCTCTATATTGGCAGATTTTACTTTTTAACTAGATTTGATTATGTGATTCTTTTGCTTAACTTTAGGGCTTTAGGACTTCCCTGATAGCTCAGGTAGTAAAGAATCTGCCTGCAATGCAGGAGACCCTGGTTTGATTCCTGGATTGGAAAGATCCGCTGGAGAAGGGATAGACAACCCACTCTAGTATTCTTGGGCTTCCCTTGTGGCTCAGCTGGTAAAGAATCCGCCTTCAATGTGGAAGACCGGAGTTCGATCCCCGGGTTGGGAAGATCCCCTGGAGAAGAGAAGAGCTACCCATTCTAATATTCTGACCTAGAGAATTCCATGGACTACAGTCCATGGGATCCTAAAGAGTTGGACACAACTGAGCCACTTTCACTTTGCTTAACACTCTTCAGTGTCTTTCTGTTTTTCCCCACTTCCCAGAACATAAACTCCAGTATGAATAACATAGCTTCTGGAAACCAGAACAAAAGGACCAAAACTTTAATACTTCTCTTGGGTAGAGCAGGTAAAAGAATGGGTTAGCATCATAACAACTGAAGAACTGAACTGTCACTTTTTTTAAAAAAAGGGTTGAGTTTCATATGATTATTGCTATAGAAGTATTTGTGATTAGAGTTGCTGGATACTCCAGTTATTTTTAACAAGTTGTTGGAAATACCAATTTCTATGGGATGTTTCTTCATTTTAAAGACTGATCAATTTTAATTCTAATTAAAGCAAAACCTTATGCAAGTCAAACAATGCACACTTGAATATTATTATTAATAGTTCTCAGGCCCTGATCCGAAACCAAGATTTCTCATGAAGGTTTTGAAGGACTCAATTTGGAGAATTTGTTAAATGCAAATTTATAAAATCTTAAAAAATTCAGTGAATTTTGGTTTGAGCCCAGACACATCTGAATTTCATCAACAGTTTTTGATTCTGATGCAAGTGGCCCAAATGCTGGACTGAGTTATCTGTCTTTAGGTTTCTAGTCTTCTTGTTTTCTTTCATAGGACTTTACCTGAAAACTTTTAGTTAAAGCGGGAGAATGAATGCGTGTAGTAAGATTGGTCCATCACCAGCATATTCCTTAATAACTTTGAAGAGGGCTTTTGTGTATCACTGTTCTGAGCTGGCTCTCAGTTTACAGTGTCAGAGTTCTTTTGTTTATTAGGTGTATCAATCTGAATTAACCAGCTTATGCTTCAGTAATAACACTCAACTCAAAACATGTTTTGTTTCTTTCTTATTTATCTTGTTCATGACCCAGTGCTGTCCACTGAGGTGGGACAGGTGTGTAGAGATTGGGCTGTCCTACTTCATCCTCCCTTAGGTTCTTAGGCTGAGGGACCTACATCATTTAAAATACTACTTGTCACCATGTCAGGAAAAAGATCAGGAGTAAATTGTCACTTACAGTTTCTGCCTAGATGTGACACAAAATCACATCTCAATTCTTTGCTCAAAAGAAAGCATATAGACATGTTTAACTTCATGGGGTCAGAGATATACAACTCTAACATTTAATTAGAAGCAGAAGAACTGGAGATATTTGGCAGCTTAATGACACTATTCTTAAGGACAAGTGCCCATTTCTTAGATGTCACTCATATTTAGTAGTGACAGATAATATGTACCACTTGGTGATACAGGTCATATTTTATTTTAAGATATAATTCAGGAGCTATGTTTTGTGGTTAACATGCTTAGTGTGTTTATGAGTTAACTGTTATGCTGGTTTGACAGATTGACTTGATATACCTTCAAAACCTTCTTCCCCAACTCCCAAGTATAAAGAGGTTTGCTATTTGGGCTGGAAAGCCAGAGCTTGAATTGCAGGGATTTAAGAGGAGGTCATCTTTGAAGTGTTAGCCTGCAATCTCTGTGCCAGAGAGAGTGGAATTAAATGGATGAGGAGCAGAGGCCTTGTCTTTCTAGTTTGCTACTATGTCCTCAGTGCCTGGCAGAATACCTGGAATTCACTGTCAAGTGACTCTGTCTGTGAATCCAATGCTCATATACATACAAATACATAGACACATCGATACTTTGGGTAGCTCCTTATTTTGGGTTCTGGTATACATTTAGGCATTTAACAATGAGTTTTATCTTTAAATATCAGTAATTTTGACCTCCAGCATTTCTTAAAATGGGTCACTCTTCTCAGAAACAATATTAACTGATATATAGGTTCAGTTGCTATGCTCAACATTAAATTCAATAACGCATAGAATTAGAGTTGTCAGGATGAGCTTGGATTTAATATAGTGAAAGGACTAATTCAGTGGCCTTTGCTGTTGCTGAATTGGGGGACTGTATGTGGGATGATTGTGAACCAAGGTTCTACTGTCTGTAGGGCATTCAGCACTGAATTGTAACCCCAAAATGAGAACACTTGATGAGCCAGTGATAGAAGCAAAAACAAAACTACAAAAATATATTTCATAGGGAAGCGGGGCTCAGGATGGGGAACACATGTACACCCATGGCAGATTCATGTCAATGTATGGCAAAACCACTACAATATTGTAATTAGCCTCCAATTAAAATAAATAAAATTTTTAAAAAATATAAATATATATATATTTCATAAGCCTGAGTAGCATAAATATAAATATTTTTCTGTGTTGAGATTGGGCTTCCCTGGTGCCTCAGATGGTAAAGAATTTGCCCACAATGCAGGAGACCCAGGTGTGTTACCTGGGTCAGGAAGATCCCTTTGAGAAGGGAATGGCAACCCATTCCAAAATTCTTGCCTGGAGAATTCCATGGACAGAGTAACCTTGCAGGCTACAGTCCATGGGGTCACAAAGAGCTGAATACAACTGAGCAACTGACTCTTTATTTGAGATTATGCAAAACCATCATTAGTTTTATATGGATGGTTTAAAATGTTCAGTTGTCTTGCAGAAACTATCTAATAACATAATAACATGATCCTGATTGTGATGAATCAATAATAATAATATCTAACATGAACCAGGTAATATGCTAAGCAGCTTACCTAATACTCATTATTACAGGTAGTAATTTGATGATCTCCACTTTTTTCCTCTCATTATGAAAATGAGAGCCAGAGACCAATTATTTGCCCTTCATCACATAATTATTTTGTGATACAATGTACATTCTGACCAATGAATGTTTCTCCAGAACCTTTATCTGATAAATCAGGAATCAAGAACCCCAAAACCAACAGAGGCAGTGAATTGCAATGAAAACATCTCTGCTCTGGGGGCCCAGTTTAAATGCCTTTGGAAGGTGAGGGATGGCTGGCAATCCCACACGTTTATTTGATTAGGGGAGTTTCATTATCATATTTCTTGGTCAACCTTGACTTTGACATGTACCTTGGATTGGATCTGGGTTCAGATACAACAGGACAGAAAGGACATTGATTATACAATATCTTAGGACATTGGTGAATTGAAGCCAGAAGCTTTGGCTCTCTGATGGGGTTTACCCCTTACTTGATGTGAATCACAGCTTTTGCTTTTAATATGCTAAAGAATAACTAAAGACGGTGACAGAAGAAGACCATGTGGTTTAGATCAATCATTTCGGCATTACTTGATACATAATAAATTGGCACTTAGATTATTTGTGGAATTAATAATGCAGGGAAGCAATCAGTCATATAAATTTCAGCTTTGAAAAACGCGAGAACCCTTTCTCCTAGATGCACTTACCTTTTCATCTTTTGGCCCATGTTAATTTTACCAGGCAGTATAGTGTGTCCCGGGCTTCCCAGGTGGCGCTAGCAATAAAGAACCTGCTTGCCAATGCAGGAGACATAAGAGATGCCAGTTCGATCCGTGGGTTTGGAAGATCCCCTGGACTAGGGCATGGCAACCCACTCCAGTATTACTCTTGCCTGGAGAATCCCGTGAACAGAGGAGCCTGGTGGGCTGTGGTCCATAAGGTCGCAAAGAGTCAGACACAACTAAAGCAACTTATCAAGTCTGATAAGCCTAGGTTTTCATTCTGGTCTGAAAAATCTGATGTTTGTACATACTAGTTACCTTTTCTGAACCTCAGTTTCTGCATAGGTAAAATAGGTATAAAATAACCAACGTTCCTAAGAAGATTAAAAACAAAGGAAATTATGTGTGTAATGTTCCTATAAAAGTATGTGTCATACAGCAGCCAACTTCCCTGCTCCCTTTTGATTTTTGCAAATATGTTATAATGTGGAGATTTGCTTACAGTTTAGGAAATAATGAATTTAAATGGGAGATCCTTTAAAAACAAGAAATGAGTAGTAATTTTTTTCTAACAGAGTTCATGGAATTGGGTGATCTTTAACTACTTACCCTAGGTTAACTATGATTAAACATCTCCTTTTGAGGGGTGCCTTTCCAGCTTGTTCCAAAAGTTTGTCATAATCTGTGAATGGCATGATATTCTTTGTCACACATTGGAATTACATTAAAGCTTGCTTTCAAGATTACATATAAGCAAAAGCGAAGTCACTCAGTCGTGTCTGACTCTTTGCGACCCCATGGACTGTAGCCCACCAGACTCCTCCATCCATGGAATTTTTTAGGCAAGAGTACTGGAGTGGGTTGCCGTTTCCTTCTTCAGGGGATCTTCCTGACCCAGGGATCGAACCTGGATCTCCTGCATTGCAGGCAGACACTTTACCATCTGAGCCACCAGGGAATCCCAAGATTACATATGAAGAAGTATAAAACAAAACAAGGAAATACAGTGTTTCTGAGAAACCACGAGTAGACAAATTAACTATAGTCTACATTCTTGTGACTTTTCTTTGGAAATTCACACTCCCATAAATATGTTGCATCTCCTGGGTGTAGATGTAGTTAAACATTAACGGAATAACAACTTAAGGCATTTCTATTAGGCTTCAAATCATAATTACATATGATTTCTTCAAACCTTAAAAAAGATAACTTTTAAATGATTGAAAGTGTTATACAATAGACAATTTTTAAGACTTGTTAACACAACTACTGTGGAAGATAGAATTCTAAGATAGTCCCCACAATTCCTGCTGCCTGTTTTATAAGTCCTTTGTAATCCTTGGGACTATGAAGGCAACAATCCCATCATTAAGTATTGTTATATGGCATTTTGCTTTAATAAAGGGAAGCTATCTGTGAGGGCCTGACATAATCAAGCAATTCAGTTGCTCAGTCATTTCTGACTCTGCAAACCCATGGACTACAGCACATCAGGCTTCCCTATCTTTCACTATCTCCTGGAGCTTGTTCAAATTCATGTCCAGTGAGTCAGTGATGCTATTTAACAATCTCATCCTTGAATGTAATCATGTGAGCCCTTTAATCTGGTTCCAGAGGTCAGAGATGGTCAGAGACGGAGAAGTTGGAATAATTTAAAATACAAATGGAATTTAATGTGAAGGAGATTCTTCACTGCTGGAAAGGGCCATGCAGCAAGGAATGTTGACAGCCTCTAGGAGATGAGGCATGGCAGCCAGCAGGAAATTGGGACCTTTATTTTACAGCTGCAAGGAACTGAATTTGGTCAAAAGTTTGAATGAGTGTGGAAGCTGATCCTTCCCCAGAGTATCTGGAAGGGAATACCCTAAACAGAGAATCTAACTGTGCCAAGCTAGATTTGCTAAATAGATGTTGCTTCAAGCTCTGAAGTTTGTAATAGTTTGTTGCATGCTGCTGCTGCTGCTGCTAAGTCGCTTCAGTCGTGTCCAACTCTGTGCGACCCATAGACAGTAGCCCACCAGGCTCCCCCGTCCCTGGGATTCTCCAGGCAAGAACACTGGAGTGGGTTGCCGTTTCCTTCTCCAATGCATGAAAGTGAAAAGTGAAAGTGAAGTCGCTCAGTTGTGTCCAACTCTTCGGAACCCCATGGACTGCAGCCTACCAGGCTCCTCCGCTCATGGGATTTTCCAGGCAAGAGTACTGGAGTGGGGTGCCTTTGCCTTCTCCGAGTTTGTTGCATACGTGTGCACTAAATTGCTTCAGTAGTGTCAGACTCTTTGTGACCCTGAAATGTAGCCCACCAGTCTCCTCTGTCCATGGGATTCTCCAGGCAAGAATATTGGAGTAGGTTGCTGTGCTCTCCTACAGGGGATCTTCCCGACCTGGGGATCAAACCACATCTCTTATGTCTCCTGCATTGACACGTGGGTTCTTTACCATTAGCACCACCTGGGAAGCCCTTACACGATATAAAACTAAGGAATACATAATATGGTCCACACATAGCTTGAAGTATGTGTGTGCTTAGTGTCTCAGTCCTGTCCTACCCTTTGTGACCCTTTGAGCCCACAAGGCTCCTCTGTCCATGGGATTCTCCAGGCAAGAATACTGGAGTGGGTTGCCATGCCCTCCTTCAGGGGATAGTCCCAACCCAGGGATGGAACTCAGGTCTCCATCAATGCAGGTGGATTCTTTACCATCTAAGCCACCAGGAAAACTGATAAAACGAATACAATTGCTATTATTCATTTAAAATGTACTGGTTTTTTTTTTTTTTTTCGGTGTTTAGTCTGTGCCAAGCACAGTACACATTCCAGACATCATTTCATTTAATTCTTATAAGAACTTAGTCAGATGAGCATTCTGAGCCCATCTGTAAGAAAAACTGCAGCATGTGCAATTTATGACTTATCCACAGGGTCACAAAATTGTTAGAGTATAACTCAAATTTGAACTTAGATTTCTCTAAGTTTTGGCATCTTGTGTGCTCAGTTATTCTGACTCTTTGTAACAATGGGCTGTAGCCTGCCAGGCTCCACCATCCATGGAATTTTCTAGGCAAGAATACTGTAGCAGTTTGCCATTCCTCATCCAGGGGGTCTTCCTTACCCAGGGATCAAACCTTTGTCTCTTGTGTCTCCTGCATTGGCAGGCAGATTCTTTACCACTGCACCACCTAGGAAACATTTTGCTGCTGCTAAGTCACTTCAGTCGTGTCCGACTCTGTGCGACCCCATAGACGGCAGCCCACCAGGCTCCCCCGTCCCTGGGATTCTCCAGGCAAGAACACTGGAGTGGGTTGCCATTTCCTTCTCCAGTGGATGAAAGTGAAAAGTGAAAGTGAAGTTGCTCAGTCGTGTCCGACTCTGTGCGACCCCATAGACGGCAGCCCACCAGGCTCCTCCATCCATGGGATTTTCCAGGCAAGAGTACTGGAGTGGGTTGCCACTGCCTTCTCCGGGGAAACATCTTACATGTCCCTTAATTGTGTAGGAATGAACATTTCATGGAGCTGATAACAGGCCATCTACAGGATAAGATATGCCATTGATGTGACACTTGATCTACAAAATATTTTATTTATGAGCCCTTGGAAAGAGATAAAGAAATTTCATTTTAGTTTTTATGTGACAAGATTACTGGCTGTGGGTATTGTAGTTTTAAACCATTGTACATGAATGCATTTTTCCTTTACATTTGTCCTGGAAAAGTTGAGTTATTTCCAAGGATGTATTTTATATGTCAGGTATGGGCTCAAAATTGTCATTAATACAAATTAAATTATATATTCTAAAATGAATGACTTTTAAAGTACATTATTGATAGCTTCATAATGTTGTATTTTATTTTTGTCACTCTTGCCTATATTGAATAGATGTCTTTTAAAACCATTTTAGGGTTGTTACTGTTCTTGTATCTTTATTAAATGTCTTTTGAAATATTCTCAGAATATTAACTTTATAGCTGAAAGGCTAAACTATTACACATTGGAAATTCTATATAATAAAGTTAATTTTATTCTTTAAGCCTCCCATTGCTAAATTGTTCCTTAAATTAGTTTTATATCATTATATATTCTCAAGTAGGCCATTATCTTGTCATATTTTTTAGTTAGTGTTAGTGTGTTTCTGCCTCTCTTCTCTCTGATGACCTCTTTTCTTTCTCCTTTAGTGTGTGGAGCTATTTCTTGCTTACATTTTCATTCCTTATAGCGGTCTCATCTTTTTCCAGGTTCATCTGGCCTTGTGTGTAAATGTTTCTAAAGTCTTTTCTTAGTTTAGAGACCTCTGCAGGTATGACCATCTCCTGGCTGTCCACTAATGCTTACTGATTAGCTGTTTCCACTAATTCTTTTTTTTTTTAAATTGAAGCTTGGGGCTTCCCTGGTGGTTCAGACGATAAAGAATCTACCTGCAGTGCAGGAGACACAGGTTCAATTCTCGGATCGGGAAGATCCCCTGGAGAAGGGAATGGCTACCCATTCCAGTATTCTTGCCTGGAGAATTCCATGCACAGAGGAGTTTGGTGGCTACAGTCCATGCAGTTGCAAAGAATCAGACATGAGTGAGCAACTAACATTTTCACTCATTTAACATGTTTAGTTTACAACATTGTGTTAGTTTCAAGTGTACAGCAAATTTATTCAGTTATACATTCAGTTATGTATACATATGTATGCATACATATAGAGAGAGATAATTCTTTTTCAGATTCTTTTCCATTATAGGTTATTACAGGATGCTGAGTATAGTTCCCTGTGCTATATGGTTATTGTTATTTACCTGTTTTATATATATATATATATATATATATATATGTTTACCTGTTTTATATATATATAGTAATATATATAGAGAGAACTAATTCTTAATATTCCCCCTGCCACTTATCTTCTCTCTGACTTGTTGAAATACTTTATTCTTTCATTCCCTACATTTGTTATCCATCCCTTATCATCTCTCTTATTTATTGCAGCTTTATTCATTTTCAAAAACATCTGATTTGGGATATGTCTTGTAGGTAATGGAAATATAACTTGTTAGACAAGATGAAGTGAGAGGAGAAAAATAAGGGATTTCTCAAAGGTTTTTGACATAGGCAAATGGGTACAAACTGCTTAATTTTGCTTAAATAGGGAAGACGTGCTTTCTGTACATGTCTTAGCTTCCTGAGTAGATTATTAATTTCTTGAATCATAGGAACTAAGTCATAACTGTTTAATCTGCACATCACTTAATAGAATCCTGCAGAGAGTATCAGTCAGTAAATGCTTCGTAATTGAATAAACCATTTTAACTTTATCATCGTTTATCCTTTTGCAAACCATTGCTTTACTGCATGTAAGTCTGCTAAGACTTTACCTTCTCTTCTTTTAATAATGACTCTGTAAGCAGACAGTTACAATCATTAAAATTTTAGAAACAATTCCAATACTTAGTAGCTTTTTGTGGTTTTGTTACAATGATTTCATCTACATATTTTTAATCTTAGTTCTATTTCCAAACTCTGCTTTTCTAATTGGATGGACTGTAAGTGAACCTGTACCATGCAAAATAGTGTTTTGTTTTTTATCTTAAGCTTCTTTTTTCAAGCTTTAAGGATTGTTGTCTTTATTACTTTTGGAGTTCCTGAATGAATCAAGAGTCCCAAGGAACCAGAAGACATTTTATTTAGTTTCACTGCTCCCAGAACTAGGAGGACAGCAGGGAATCTTCTTTCACCATATTAAGTTCTTCTTTCTGTCCCTCTGTTTTTAGGGATGTGAGTGGAGCTCCCATTGCTCCTATAA
Source organism: Bos indicus (assembly GCF_029378745.1). Lineage (NCBI taxonomy): Eukaryota > Metazoa > Chordata > Mammalia > Artiodactyla > Bovidae > Bos > Bos indicus. Next base: position 65,621,700 of record NC_091765.1, on the reverse strand, counting down.
ATCTAACATGCTCTCATTTATCATTTTATTAATATATTATAATATCAAAATAAAAATCACTATGAAAACAATAGAATTCTGAACAATGACAGAATTTACCAAAACTTTTTAAAAAATTGCTGTTGTTGTTTAGTCGCTAAGCTGTGTCCAACTGTTTGCAATCCCATGGACTGTATGGAAATTCCCAGGCAAGAATACTGGAGTGGGTTGCCATTTCCTTCTCCAGGGGATCTTCCTGACCCAGGAATCCAGTCCACATCTCCTGCATTGAAGATGAATTCTTTACTGCTGAGCTACTTTAAAAATATTGTTGTTCTTGTTGTTCAGTTGCTAAGTCATGTGCAACTCTTTGCAAACCCATGACTGAAGCCTTCCTGGTTTCCCTGCCCTTCACTATCTCCTGGAGTTCGTTCAAATTCATGTCCATTAAGTCGGTGATACTATCTAACCACCTCATCCTCTGCCACCCCCTTCTCCTCTTTCCTTCAATCTTTCCCAGCATCAGGGCCTTTTCCAATGAGTTAGCTCTTTGCATCACGTGGCCAAAGTATTGGAGCTTCAGCATCAGACCTTCCAGTGAAGGACTGATTTCCTTTAGGATTGACTAGTTTGATCTCCTTGCAGTCCAAGGGACTCTCAAGAGCCTTCTCCAGCACCATGATTCGAAAGCATCAGTTCTTCGGCTCTCAGCCTTCTTTATGGTTCAGCTCTCACACCTGTTCATTACTACTGAAAAAACCATAGCTTTGACTGTATGGACCTTTGTCAGCAAAGTGATATCTTTGATTTTTAATACCCTGTCTAGGTTTGTCATAGCTTTTCTTCCAAGGAGCAAGCATCTTTTAATTTCATGGCTGCACTTACTGTCAGCAGTGAATTTGGAGCACAAGATAATAAAATCTGTCACTGCTTCCACTTTTTCCTCTACTTGGTGCTTTAAAAACATATGAGAAACAGGCAATTGTAGATGTGTTGTTTCAGCAACACATTACTGAGTAAAGAAAGATATGACACCTTTCAATCATCTGCTAATATTTGATGGTCCTGACAGTGTGTTTTCTAGGATCCTCCAGTGATTGTCATGAGTATCATGTGTCCACAGTTGATGGTGGGCCCTAAATTTTCAAAGAATGTTAAGTCCCATTAAAATTTAGTTTGAGATTATCTTTTTAAATTTAGAGTGAGTGATTTGCATTAGATTTTACAAGAGAAGTAGAGAGAGTGTGCCAGAAAATGTCAAGTCCCATAAGGATTTTTGTTTTGGAAATATCTATTTAAATTTTCAGAGAGTGACTTTTATTAGATTTTATAACATAAATGGTCAATTTTTGGTCAACTTGTGCAAACCAGTGTTTGATAGACTTTGGGCCAGGAGGAAAATAATTTAGTTAATACCTTTACTACTTATTGTCTTTATGACCTCATGTACACTATAATATTTAAGTTTCTGTTTTGAAGTGAAGACAAAATTGCAGATCATCACATTTGTAAATAACAAGCATGTGTTTTGATAGCTGAATGAATGTATTAAGGTAAGGAGTTATGTTTGATAGTTATCCATTATCTGTGAAACCAATTCATCAGTCCTTATGTAGAGAACATTAATGTGGCCATGAAAAATGGATCTGTCACAGATGGTTCAATAGGATTTCAAATGGACAATTCTAACAAGTAACCAAGCTAGTACATAAGATCCTCATAACTGGCCTGGCATGTAGATGAATGGAATCTGTTAGAAAAGTGTGTAAAGAGTTCCCTTTGAGTTGCATCTAGACCAGTTGCATTGGAAACAGTGATTTTGCATGGGCTAGGGGCAGGAGTGTGCCAATGTAGCCATCTCTATACTAGAACCAACCAAGCAAACATATGTGCCTAGAATTACTAACTAGCTGATATGTGTAGCTGAGAAATGATTAAAATATTCTTAAAGAAATACCAATTCTTTTTTGTCAACACTCTTGCTGACTTCATAGATGTTTTTATTCATCAGTGTCCTACTGCCACATAGAAGACCATGAGAAAATAATGAGTGAACTCTGAGAGTTGGTGATGGACAGGGAGGCCTGGCGTGCTGCAATTCATGGGGTCGCAAAGAGTCGGACACGACTGAGCGACTGAACTGAACTGAACTGAATATTAGACAGAGAGAAAATGAAAGAATTCATAGTCAGATCAAAGTCTTTAAACTTCACATAGCCCTAGTCAACTGAAACTCAACATTTTGGGTAAAAAAGCCTGTGTAAATTGCTTATCTTTAGCTGTTAAGAGTCTATGAAACTAGTAATAAGACCCCTTGGTTCTCCTTATAAAGTCACAGAAAACCTGGACAAAGGAAGTAGATGAATGGAGATGAGAATATTAGTTTTATTTCTGACCAGTCTGGATTAAAAATATGGCTTGCATATGTGGTCATGGTTAGCCTTCCTATACTTTCCCCAAGGCATTTTGGGTTCTGCTGATAGACATACATTCTTCTGGTCACAGTTTCATATGTGTGGAACTCCAATAGTATAATCAAAAAAGGGACATTTTCAACTGTGTCTCTGGATGACAAGCTCATGCCTGATGCCTCTTGCTCCAGAGGAAGCAAGAACACAGGACACAGCTCTCCTAGGGCAGCTGGCTCTTAAACCAAACAATGTGGCAGAGCTGAAAACGTTCAGTTCCTTCTCCCAATCCCACTTGTCACAATTCTCTTTCAGGGAGGCATGACTGTATAGGGAATGGGGCTGGAAGTGTTATTTCATTATTGTTCCCAGGAAACTGTGGGGAACAGGGAAGAATAAGAGTTCTCTCTAATAGTAGATCAAACTTCTACAGAGTGGCAGTTCCTTTTGCCTCTTCAGCATAATAGAGTATGATAATTCTGAAACCATTAAATTTATTCTTCATTGTCCTTTGACAGTTGGGTTTATGTGAGTCTCAGAAGTGATTTTGATGTGCAGACTCTAGACTCCTCAAAGGCATACTTGCTTGGGTAGAGCTGCCATGAACTCTGTGATTGGTTGATAAACATCAAGGAGAGGAGCTGTTAGATGCCAGAAATTTGGGACGCTGAACATCGGTGGCTGCTTGCTGCTCAGCGAGTTTGCCTCCCCACCCGCTGTCACCCAAGGTAATTGCCAAGCCTGTTTGTGCCCAGGCAAAAATGTGAAGAGGCAGAGGCAAGCAGGTTCTTGAGCGATTGATTTCCAGAAAGTCAATAAATCGACAAGCAGATTGACTTTGGCAAATCCACAGAGAAGGACTGGACCAGAGAATAAAATTAGAGGTCTTGGGAGAAGAGATGACAAGTAGAGCAGTAGAAAGCTGATTCTGATTTTCCAAGAGCTCCAGAATTACTAAGGTTTTCCCGAGGCACATAGTAGAGCAGTGATTGAAGAAAGTGATTTTAAGAGTTTAACAGATGAATTTGAAGGAAATGGTGTTGTTTCACGAGGTGTGATGTGGGCGGAAGGACAGAGTGTCGTGATCCAGTTATATGATCTTGGCACCTGACGTGAGGCAAGAGATGTCACATTTCAGCAGGTTCAATGAAGACAGAGATGAGGCCTCTTGACTCTTGGAATAGGTAATACGTACATCGCCATCATGAGAATAACGAATGAGGAATGGAAACACATTTAAGTCCAGTGGTCTGATAAACTGATGAAGTGTATATTTAGAAAGGGCTGAAAGAATTTTACAATTGAATTGCCATTCTAACTAACCTAGTTGATTTCAAAGTAATGCAGAAAAATATAAGTAAATTATAAACAAGGCAGAAAACGTGCTGCCTGTTAAATTGTAATGCATTTTTTTCCAATCATGCTCTGATAGTGCTGAGCCTAACATGGTCCTGATTATTTGAAGGCTCTTGTGCCCAGGATCTTTGGCAATGAGGATTAGGAAGGCTACGTGTTTAAATATGCTATCCTATAGAAGCGCTAAAGTGAACGCTTTGTACACATGAAAAACCCTTCTCTTGTTTTAATTTAATAATAACTTTGATTTAAAGATAAATTTGAGACTCCATTTAACAAAAGTTATTTGTGGTTAAAAGTTCTACTGGGGGGAAAATGGAGCATCGCCTGACCCCAAAGGATGTATTATCTCTTCAATGAGCTCGCAAAGAGAGGGACAACTGCTGTTTAAAGCACCGTTTCGTAAAACAATCTGTTGAAGTATTTTTAAAGCATGATGAATGTTTAATTTAAAAGAAAAATATTGTTCAGGGCATTGAAATGCCAGGACTCAATGGATTGCTATACATTTCTCCATGTTTATACTATAAGAAGCAAACAGTTGCAAATATAAGGATTATTCAGGTTAACAGAATAGTGGCAAAAAAGAAAACAAGAAATTGGGATTGAAGGTATTTAATATAAATTACCAGCACTGATATGACTCACCAGGCAAATGAGAAAGCAAAGTGTTGGCGGGGGTGGAGGGTGCCTTAGAAGGGAGTAGACTAGGATATTTTTATCAGAATGTGCATATTAAGAGTCTACCTAGTTCATAGCTGCCTGCATGGTGTGTATAAAGTGAATTAGTGTGTTTAATTATATACAGACATCCTCAGAAGAAATTTTGGAATCTGAGATGCAAATAGTGCCAGGTCTGACATAGATGGGTCAAGACTAGATGACAGATTCAAATCTGAAATAAGATAATGTGCGCATGAGTATAGGCTGACTCCTAGAGTGAGAGAAATTACAAGATGAGACCAAGTGTTTTGATTCTTGAGATCAAAGCTGAATTCAAGAGGAACCACGGAGAGCAGCTAAAGTTCTACTTGTTGGCTGCTTTGCATTCTTCCAAACAAACAGTTTTGATGATCTTTAAAAGTCATCTAGCTCTCTGGTAGCTCAGTTGGTAAAGAATCTGCCTGCAATTCAGGAGACCCTGGTTCAATTCCTGGATTGGGAAGATCTGCTGGAAAAGGGATAGGCTACCCACTCCAGTATTCTTGGGCTTCCCTTGTGGCTCAGCTGGTAGAGAATCTGCCTGCAATTTGAGAGACCTGGGTTTGATCCCTGGGTTAGGAAGATACCCTGGAGAAGGGAAAGGCTACCCACTCCAGCATTCTGGCCTGGAGAATTCCATGGACTATTGTCCATGGGGTTGCAAAGAGTCAGATATAACTGAGTGACTTTCACTTTCACTTTCAGCTTATTTGAAAATGCTGAATTTACCAAATGATTTGGGTGTTGTGTTAATCAAAGGTCAAGAACAGGCATTAGAGAAATTTAGGAGTACTTCTCAGGGGAGAATTGAGAATCATGATATGATAAAAAAAAGGATAACACATTAAAATTCACACATTAAAATTCACACATTTCCTCTGTTTTTCTTGCTTTTCTTTCTATAGAAAATATGAGCCAGTTTCTTACTTTTGAAAGCTTTTCTAATTTAGGATTAGACTCTGGAATAACATAGTTCGTGACAATTACTTTCAGCCTCCCAGTCCAGAAATCTTATATCCTTTCCTACACATAACAGAATTTTGGGTTACACAGAACTGTGTAGTGAAACAAGAGTTTATTTTCAGCTATCACAGTGGTTAATAGCCTAGGTTTTAGTTGGACATGAGTTTTTATCCTGGCTTTGCTCTTTATCTGTTGTGTAACCTTGGGCAAGTAACATTTTTCCAAATGTCAGCTTCGGTATTTGGAGTAATACTTAGCTCCTAATGTTTTATGAGAGAAGATAAGCTAATACATGCAAAACACATGGCAAAGCCCTGGCATGTAGTATATACTTGGTAAAAGCTGTTTTTCATTCATTCATTCATTTATTCATAAATGTATTTATTTTTAATAAGTCTTCTTGAGTGTGAAGTATGTGTCAGCAATTGTTCTAATCCTGTGGAATATTATGAGTGCCTCTAAGTTTACATCTTTGTGAATAGAGCAGAAATAAATACACATAGTGAAGAATATTATGTAGTATGACAATAAGTGATGAATACTATGGAGAAAATAAAAATAAACAAAGTAGAGCAGGGAAATGAGTAGTGGGAAAAACAAAGATAAGATGAGCATTTTCCAGTTTCTATAAGGTCATTGGGCTTCCCTTAAGCAGTAAAGAATCTGCCTGCTAGGTTGGGGCATGGGTTTGATCCCTGGGTCAGGAAGATCCTCTGGAGAAGAAAATAACAGCCTACTCCAGTATTCTTGCCTGGGAAATCCCATGGACAGAGGAACCAGCCGGGCTACAGTCCATGGGGTTGCAAAAGACTCACACACAACTTAGCGACTAAACAACAGCAAAATAAGGTCATCAATAATGGCCTTACTGAGATGTTGCTGTTTCCAATAGTACTGAAAGAAGGTTGAGGGAGTCACCTATTGGATGTCTGGGAAAAGAACATTCTTCAGTGGGGAGCAGTGTAGTCAGTTCAATGTCTTTAAGGTGGAAGTATGTCTAAAATAAGGAAGCCAAGTTGATAGAAGTTAGGTATGTAATGGAGAGGATGGCTGACATCACTTACATCATTTTGTTGGCCATTATAGGAGTTTTGGATTTTCTCTGAGTGAAGTGGGTCATTGTTTCAGAGTTTGAAATAGTAGTATGGCATGACTCCATTTTCAGACTCACTCTGAGTGATATAATGAAAATAGACTGAGAAGAGAGAGGAAAGCTGGTAGACTATTGTTGTTATCCAGGTGAGGGATGACAATGTCTTGGACAAAGTGGTAGGGGTAGAGATTTTGAAAGGTGGCAGGGTTGAAAATCTATCACAGAACCAAAAGGTTTCCTGATGGATTGGATGTGGGTATGAAAGAGAAAGGCAGCTCAATTCAGTCGTACAGTAGTGTCCAACTATTTCTGACCCCATGCACTGCAGCACACCAGGCCTCCCAGTCCATCACCAACTCCTGGAGTTTACCCAAACTCATGGCCATTGAGTCAGTGATGCCATCCAACCATCTCATCCTCTGTCATGCCCTTCTCCTGTCTTCAATCTTTCCCAACATCAGGGCCTTTTCAAATGAATCAGTTCTCATCAGGTGGCCAAAGTATTGGAGTTTCAGCTTCAATATCAGTTCTTCCAGAGAATATTCAGGACTGATTTCTTTAGGATGGACTGGCTGGATCCCCATGCAGTCCAAGCGACTCTCAAGAGTCTTCTCCAACACCACAGTTCAAAAGCATCAATTCTTCAGCACTCAGCTTTCTTTAGAGTTTGACTCTCACATCCATACATGACTACTGGAAAAACCATAGCCTTGAATAGACGGACCTTTGTTGGCAAAGTAACGTCTCTGCTTTTTAATATGCTGTCTATGTTGGTCATAACTTTTCTTTCAAAGAGCAAGAGTCTCTTAATTTCATGGCTGCAGTCACCATCTGCAGTGATTTTGGAGCCTAAAAAAATGAAGTCTGTCATGGTTTCCAATGTTTCCTCATCTATTTGCCATAAAGTGATGGGACTGGATGCCATGATCTTAGTTTTCTGAATGTTGGGTTTTAAGCCAATTTTTTCACTCTCCTCTTTCACTCTCATCAAGAGGCTCTTTAGTTCTTATTTGCTTTCTGCCATAAGGGTGGTGTCATCTGCATATCTGAAGTTATTGATATTTCTTCCAGCAATCTTGATTCCAGCTTGTGCTTCATCCAGCCCAGCATTTCTCATGATGTACTCTGCATATAGGTTAAATAAGCATGGTGACAATATACAGCCTTGACATACTCCTTTCCCGATTTGGAACCAGTCTTTTGTTCCATGTCCAGTTCTAACTGTTGCTTCCTGACCTGCATACAGATTTCTCAAGAGGCAGGTCAGGTGGTCTGGTATTCCAATCTCTTTAAGAATTTTCCACAATTTGTTGTGATCTACACAGTCAAAGGCTTTGGCATAGTCAATAAAGCAGAAATAGATGTTTTTCTGGAACTCTCTTGCTTTTTTGATGATCCGACTGATGTCAGCAATTTGATCTCTGATTCCTCTGCCTTTTCTAAAACCAACTTGATCATCTGGAAGTTTATGGTTCATGTACTGTTGAAGCCTGGCTTGGAGAATTTTGAGCATTACTTTACTAGTGTGTGAGATGAGTGCAACTGTGAGGTAGTTTGAGCATTCGTTGGCATTGCCTTTTTTGGGGATTGGAATGAAAACTGACCTTGTCCAGTCCCAAGGCCACTGCTGAGTTTTCCAAACTTGCTGGCATATTGAGTGCAGCACTTTCTCAGCATCATCGGTAAAATTCCTGGAATTTCATCGCCTCTACTAGCTTTCAAAATGCCTGGAATTCCATTGCCTCTACTAGCTTTCAATAGTGATGCTTTCTGAGGCCCACTTGAGTTCACATTGCAGGATGTCTGGCTCTAGGTGAGTGATCACACCATCACGATTATCTGGGTCATGAAGATCTTTTTTGCATAGTTCCTCTGTGTATGCTTGCCACCTGTTCTTAACATCTTCTACTTCTGTTAGGTGCATACCATTTCTATCCTTTATTGAGCCCATCTTTGCATGAAATTGTCCCTTGGTATCTCTAATTTTCTTGAAGAGATCTCTAGTTTTTCCCATTCTGTTGTTTTCCTCTATTTCTTTGCATTGATCACTGAGGAAGGCTTTCTTATCTCTCCTTGCTATTCTTTGGAACTCTGCATTCAAATGGATATATCTTTCCTTTTCTCCTTTGCTTTTCGCTTTTCTTCTTTTCACAGCTATTTGTAAGGCCTCCTCAGACAGCCACTTTGCTTTTTTGCCTTTCTATTTCTTGGGGATGATCTTGAAACCTGTCTCCTGTGCAAGTCACAGACCTCTGTCCATAGTTCTTCAGGCACTCTGTCTATCAGATCTAATCCCTTGAATCTATTTCTCACTTCCACTCTGTAATCGTAAGGAATTTGATTTAGGTCATACCTGAATGGTCTAGTGGTTTTACCTACTTTCTTCAATTTCAGTCTGAATTTGGCAATAAGGAGTTCATGATCTGATCCACAATCAGTTCCCGGTCTTGTTTTTGCTGACTGTATAGAGCTTATCCACCTTTGGCTGCAAAGAATATAATCTGATTTCGGTATTTACCATCTGGTGATGTTCATGAATAGAGTCTTCTCTTGGGTTGTTGGAAGAGTATGTTTGCTATGACCAATGCGTTCTTTTGGCAAAACTCTATTAGCCTTTGCCCTGTTTCATTCTGTTCTCCAAGGCCAAATTTTCCTGTTACTCCAGGTATTTTTTGACTTTCTACTTTTACATTGCAGTGCCCTATAATGAAAAGGACATCTTTTTTAGGTGTTAGTTCTAAAAGGTATTGTGAACCATTCAACTTCATCTTCTTCAGCATTCCTGGTTGGGGCATAGACTTGGATTACTGTGATATTGAATGGTTTGCCTTGGCAATGAACAAATATCATTCTGTCATTTTTGAGATTACATCCAAGTACTGCATTTCGGACTCCTTTGTTGACTCTGATGGCTATTCCATTTTTTCTCCTAAGGGATTCTTGCCCACAGTAGTAGATATAATGGTCATCTGAGTTAAATTCACCCATTCCAGAAAAAAAAAAGAAAGAAAAAAGTCAAAGATAATTACAAGGTTTTACTCAAAGCATCAGCAAGAATTTCATTAAGTATTAAGATGGTTGGATGGTATGACCAAGTCAATGGACATGAGTTTGAGCAAACTCCAGGATATAGTGAAAGACAAGGAAGCCTAGAGTGCTGAAGTCCATGAGGTTGCAAAGAGTCGCACACAGACACCTTAGTGACTGATTAGCAATGATTATTTTACAATTTGTGGCTTTTTTTTACACTTATAAAAGACATTGAACTCACTTATAAGTGTTTGTAACCTGCACAAAGAATTTGTAAGTCTCCACAGCACTGCAAAAATGACACGTACTCAGTTGGTGCTAAATAAATGGCTTTTGAGCCTTTGAGGGGTAAGGAGACAGCTCTTCTGGTCAGAGAAAACAGTAAGGCATGAAAAGATAATATTACCTTTCAGAGAGTGTCTTCTTTTACTTTACAGCCTGGTCTAGGTCTGGCCTCCCTCTTCACTCCCCATTAAATTATCTGATCCAGGCACTCTGCTCCAGGCATTCACCAAGATCAATATGGTTCACCACAACCTTCTTGATTGCAGAAAATGGTCCCTCTTCTTATGCAGCCTTAGTAATACTCTGGCTTTATTGTTCTCTGGCCATACAGAGACAGGTGCTGTACAGTCAATGGACATGGACGAAATTGCCTCACTAAGTAAGTCTAAAAAGTCTGTCCAAAATTTTCCTTTCCTGGGCTCAGTTCTTCTGAACCCCCAAAGAGGTCTTGGTTCTTCTTTTTATGTGGTGATATATTCTTCAAAACTAAAGAGGACTGCCACGATACTTTCTGGAAATAATATATTTCATTTCTGTATCAGATTTATATTCTTGTGAACATTTACAGATGGGTGTTATAAAACTTTCACACTGAGAAAAGAGGCAAACATTATTATTTCTGGGAGGACCAAAGGAAAAATAAATTACATAGCTTACTTAGTATTTCTGTTTTTTTTTTTTTTTTGATCATAATCAGTGAGTCACAAAAATAAGCAAACTACTGAGACCCAACAGTTGTAAATAAAGTTCAGAAACGTAGTGTCAGTTCAGTTCAGTTCAGTCACTCAGTTGTGTCCGACTCTTTGTGACCCCATGAATCGCAGCACGCCAGGCCTCCCTGTCCATCACCAACTCCTGGAGTTCACTCAGTCTTAAGTCCATCGAGTCAGTGATGCCATCCAGCCATCTCATCCTCTGTCGTCCCCTTCTCCTCCTGCCCCCAATCCCTCCCAGCATCAGAGTCTTTTCCAATGAGTCAACTCTTAGCATGAGGTGGCCAAAGTCCTGGAGTTTCAGCTTCAGCATCATTCCCTCCAAAGAAATTCCAGGGCTGATCTCCTTCAGAATGGACTGGTTGGATCTCCTTGCAGTCCAAGGGACTCTCAAGAGTCTTCTCCAACACCACAGTTCAAAAGCATCAATTCTTCGGCGCTCAGCCTTCTTCACAGTCTAACTCTCACATACATACATGACCACAGGAAAAACCATAGCCGTGACTAGACGGACCTTTGTTGGCAAAGTAATGTCTCTGCTTTTGAATATGCTACCTAGGTTGGTCATAACTTTCCTTCCAAGCAGCAAGCGTGTTTTAATTTCATGGCTTCAGTCACTATCTGCAGTGATTTTGGAGCCCAATAAAATAAAGTCTGACACTGTTTCCACTGTTTCCCCATCTATTTCCCATGAAGTGATGGGACCGGATGCCATGATCTTCGTTTTCTGAATGTTGAGCTTTAAGCCAACTTTTTCACTCTCGACTTTCACTTTCATTAAGAGGCTTTTGAGTTCCTCTTCACTTTCTACCATAAGGGTGGTGTCATCTGCATATCTGAGGTTATTGATATTTCTCTGGGCAATCTTGATTCCAGCTTATGTTTCTGCCAGTCCAGCGTTTCTCATGATGTACTCTGCATATATCAGCTCCTTACAAATGGGAGAACTGGGTGAAAGGAGTATCAGGGCACTTTTTAATATGTTGCTTTAGCTATATCTGTCCCTGTAAATATAAACTGGATGTGTTTTTCTTGCATGAGGTATAAAGGTTCATTTATCAATGATTCTCTGCCCTTAGAGCAAAAGGCTGAGACTCCCATGTTGTGAGCTCAATGAAGGGAAACATGGGGTGAATTTTTCTGATCTATGAGCTGGGGTTGTATTCATATCACAGCTGCCTTTTAAAACTGCCTGGAGAGCTGCAGCAACAGTTTAAAAGTCTAGCGGGAATGGCAAGAACAAGAAAGGGTAGACAAGAGTAGGAATCATTTTCTGGTAAAACCCCAAATATATCAAAACCACAAGTTTATATCACAAATACATTTATTGGAAATGGTGCTGGAAACTGAATTTAGGACAGTAGGGGAAATTAACTACTCACAACAGTGTATGAGAGCAGAGAAGGAAAAAAAGATAAAATTTAAATGTAAATCAAAAATGAAATGAAGCAAAGTGAATATTTACATGAAATATTTTATAAAAGAGATATGATCAAACCTGAGAAATTAAAAGTATGTCTGCCCATGCCAAGTCACTTCAGTCATATCCAGCTCTGCGACCCTATGGACAGTAGCCTGCCAGGCTCCTCTGTGCATGGAATTCTCCAGGTGAGAATACTGGAGTGGGTTGCCATTTCCTCCTCCAGGGGATCATTTCAATCCAGGGATCAAACTTCCATTGCAGGCAGATTCTTTACTGCTGAGTCATGGGGAAAGCCCAATCAAAGGTATACTATAGATTAATAAAAAGTAGATTTAATTTTTTATTTCAAATATGGTCTGTAATCACTGTCCTTGAAAGTTCAGTTTTTCATGCATTAGTCTTGCAAATATACATATACATATATATTTCTTTTCAAATATTATGACTTTAAAAATTTTGACTGTAAAAATTTTTCTCATATCTCTACTTCTTTAGTAGTAAATGTCTAAAATAAAAAAATATTTTAATGTTCTGAAAAATATGTAAACATAGTTAGGATTCAGGGAAAGATCTAGAACAAAGTAAAACAATGTATTGATTCAGAAGAGAATTTGCATTAAATTGAGTGCTTTCTGCAGATGTAGGTGTAGCAGTCAAAACAGTTTTGAGAGACCACTAGAGATTTCTATCATCAATGTAATTTCATAGTTATCATTTTTTGTTCAACCTTTCATTTATCTCCTGCAACCAGTGAATCTTTTTTGTTAAGTGCTTTCTGCTACATTTCTGTCCTCACTTTGAAGTCTAAAACCTATGCTGTAGTCTTAGAATTTCTCCTTAATTAGAAGTCAAGATCTCCTATAATTGCATCAAAGTGCCTATCATAAGAGTTAATAATCATTAAATTTATTTATCTATTTACTAGTTTACTTGTAACTGTAAGATCATGAGAAATTAGTTGAAACCATGAGAAATGAGTTGAAATGATAGAAGGGAAAGATTCTGGGTGCAAAATAAAGCAATTTTAAAATTTTTATTTATTTATTTTGAAATTAATTAATTTATTTTAATTGGAGGCCAATTAGTTTACAATATTGTAGTGATTTTTGCCCTATATTGACATGAATCAGCCATGGGTGTACATGTGTTCCCCATCCTGAACCCTCCTCCCACCTCTCTCCCCATCCCATCCCTCTGGGTAATACCAGTGCACCAGCCCTGAGCACCCTGTCTCATGCATGAAACCTGGACTGGTGATCTGTTTCACATATAATATACATGTTTCAATGCTATTCTCTCAGATCATCCCACCCTCGCCTTCTCCCACAGAGTCCAAAAGACTGTTCTGTACATCAGTGTCTCTTTTGCTGTCTCGTATACAGGGTTATCATTACCATCTTTCTAAATTCCATATATATGCATTAGAATACTGTACTGGTGTTTTTCTTTCTGGCTTACTTCACTCTGTATAATAGGTTCCAGTTTCATCCACTTCATTAGAACTGATTCAAATGTATTCTTTTTAATGGATGAGTAATACTCCATTGTGTATATGTGCCACAGCTTTCTTATCCATTCATCTGCTGATGGACATCTAGGTTGCTTCCATGTCCTGGCTATTATAAACAGTGCTGCGATGATCATTGGGGTACACGTGTCTCTTTCAATTCTGGTTTCCTCAGTGTGTATGCCCAGCAGTAGGATTGCTGGGTCATATGGCAGTTCTATTTCCAGTTTTTTAAGAAATCTCCACACTGTTCTCCATAGTGGCTGTACTAGTCTGCATTCCCACCAACAGTGTAAGAGGGTTCCCTTTTCTCCACACCCTCTCCAGCATTTATTGTTTGTAGATTTTTTTGATAGCAGCCATTCTGACCGGCATGAGATGGTACCTCTTTGTGGCTTTGATTTGCATTTCTTTGATAATGAGTGATGTTGAGCATCTTTTCATGTGTTTGTTAGCCATCTGTATGTCTTCTTTGGAGAAATGTCTGTTTAGTTCTTTGGCGCATTTTTTGATTGGGTCATTTATTTTTCTGGAATTCAGCTGCAGGAGTTGCTTGTGTATTTTTGAGATTAATTCTTTGTCAGTTGCTTCATTTGCTATTGTTTTCCCCCATTCTGAAGCCTGTCTTTTCACCTTGCTTATAGTTTCCTTTGTGTGCAAAAGCTTTTAAGTTTAATTAGGTCCCATTTGTTTATTTTTGCTTTTATTTCCAATATTCTGGGAGGTGGGTCATAGAGGATCCTGCTGTGATTTATGTCAGAGAGTGTTTTGCCTGATTTCCTCTAAGAGTTTTATAGTTTCTGGTCTTATGTTTAGATCTTTAATGCATTTTGAGTTTACTTTTGTGTATGGTGTTAAAAAGTGTTCTAGTTTCATTCTTTTACAAGTGGTTGACCAGTTTTCCCAGCACCACTTGTTAAAGAGATTGTCTTTTCTCTGTTGTATATTCTTGCCTCCTTTGTCAAAGATAACGTGTTCATAGGTGTGTGGGTTTATCTCTGGGCTTTCTATTTTGTTCTGTTGATCTATATTTCTGTCTTTGTGCCAGTACCATACTGTCTTGATGACTGTAGCTTTGTAGTATAGCCTGAAGTCAGGCAGGTTGATTCCTCCAGTTCCATTCTTCTTTCTTAAGATTGCTTTGGCTATTTGAGGTTTTTTTAATTTCCATACAGATTGTGAAATTATTTGTTCTAGTTCTCTGAAAAATACCATTGGTAGCTTGATAGGGATTACACTGAATCTATAGATTGCTTTGGGTAGTATACTTTTTCACTATATTGATTCTTCCAATCCATGAACATGGTATATTTCTCCATCTGTTTGTGTCATCTTTTATTTCTCTCATCAGTGTTTTATAGTTTTCTATATATAGGTCTTTTGTTTCTTTAGGTAGATTTATTCCTAAGTATTTTATTCTTTTTGATGCAATGGTGAATGGAATTGTTTCCTTAATTTCTCTTTTTGTTTTCTCATTATTAGTGTGTAGGATGCAAGGGATCTGTGTGTTAATTTTATAGCCTGCAACTTTACTGTATTCATTGATTAACTCTAGTAATTTTCTGCTAGAGTCTTTAGGGTTTTCTGTGTAGAGGATTATGTCATCTGCGAACAGTGAGAGTTTTACTTCTTCTTTTCCAATCTGGATTCCCTTTATATCTTTTTCTTCTCTGATTGTTGTGGGCAAAACTTCCAAAACTATGTTGAATAGTGATGGTGAGAGTGGGCACCCTTGTCTTATTCCTGACTTTAGGGGAAATGCTTTCAATTTTTCACTATTGAGGATAATGTTTGCTATGGGTTTGTCATATACAGCTTTTATTATGTTGAGGTATGTTCCTTCTATTCCTGCTTTCTGGAGGGTTTTTATCATAAATGAATGTTGAATTTTGTAAAAGGCTTTCTCTGTATCTATTGAGATAATCATATGGTTTTTATCTTTCAATTTGTTAATGTGGTGTATTACACTGTTTAATTTGTGGATATTAAAGGATCCTTGCATTCCTGGGATAAAGCCCACTTGGTCATGATGTATGACCTTTTTAATATGTTGTTGGATTCTGTTTGCTAGAATTTTGTTAAGGATTTTTGCATCTATGTTCATCAGTGATATTGGCCTGTAGTTTTCTCTTTTTGTGGCATCTTTGTCTGGGTTTGGTATTAGGGTGATGGTGGCCTCATATAATGAGTTCAGAAGTTTACCTTCCTCTGCAACTTTCTGGAAGAGTTGGAGTAAGATAGGTGTTACCTCTTTAAATTTTTGGTAGAATTCAGCTGTGAAGCATATAACTGTAAGACCATGAGAAATGAGTTGAAACCATGGGGAATGAGTTGAAATGATAGAAGGGAAAGATTCTGAGTGCAAAATAAAGCAATTTAAAATTTTTTAAAAATTTAGAAAGAATCATATACTATAAATAAAAGGATAGCTCATGAAGCCTTCTCCAGCTTCCCAGTTTTGACTCACTGATCTTCATACCTTCAGCCACCTTCTACCTCCTGACACCACAGCTTTGCATATTTGATTATCTTTATTGTTTATACATGCTTCATGGACAATCATCTCTTTACCTGTTTATTTCCTCTCTAAGATCACGATGACTACATATTATGTCCTTTATATGTCTTTTATCTATGTGTTGTTACATAGATATGCAGTGTAACAATCTACTCAATTACCGGACATAACTGAGCGACTGATCTGATCTGATCTGATCTGAAGGAAGAGAAACAGGAAGAAAGGAGTAAAGAAAGAAAATTTATTTATCAATGTCTCAGTATCTTTTTACATGTAGCCCTCTTCAGAAGTTATACTCCAGTAAAAGTTAATTTTAGAAAAGTTACAGATTTAAGATAGAATGATATAAGGCTTTTGATTTAAATATGGGGCAGTTCAACACCAAAATTTATATATTGGTGTGCTTACATACATATACATAAATATATACATATATCACACACTCACATATATACACACACCAACATATTTTGTATATATATATATATATGTAAGTAAGTGTTAGTCGCTCAGTCGTGCCTGACTCTTTGTGAACCCATGGACTGCAGCCCACCAGGCTCCTCTGTCTGTGAGATTTTCCAGGCAAGGATACTGGAGTGGGTCGCCATTTCCTTCTCCAGGTGATTTTCCCAACCCAGGAATTGAACCTGGGTCTCCTGCACTGCAGGCAGATTCTTTACAGACTGAGCTACAAGAGAAGCCATATATATATATATATGCGTGTATATATATGTGTGTGTGTGTGTATATATATATATATATACACATACAAACACACACACATACCCAAATCATGCACACATGTATATATAAATGTAAGTATGTATACATACTAATATGAAACATATATTCTATCATATATATGATACAATAAAAAGTTGAAATGACTTTATATTTTGTAAAAGTAGCACTGACTATTTAACGGGTAGGTTTCCTTATATTTTTTTATACATTATTATATTTCCTCAAATGTGTAACTTGAGACTGGTACATGACAAGTGTGTAATAAATGCATATAAGATGTGAGTCTACTGGCACTACTCAAGATATCAAACAATCTTAAATTAAATTGAAAATTGTTTCATTGGTTTTTGAATGGCATTTTATTATTGGAATGGTTATTAGCATGGAATTTTTAAGTCAGAAAAAAGTGTCTGAGTATAATTCTCTCTCTAAGTAGCTGTTGAATTTAGATGAGGTAAAATGAATATAATTATGCACAGTTCACAGGGTGATCATGAAAATATATATAAAAATTTAACCCAGTCCATGCATATAGTAAATGCTTAATAGGTGATAAGTTCCTTTTATTATCACACAATGGGAATTCAAGTGATAGGACAAGTACTAAAGGGTTGCTATATAAGTTTCTAAAAGTTCCTAATTATATGTTAGGTGTAGAGTAATCATAACATTTTCCAAAGCACACACTGTCAGGAAACAGCATTCCAGTCATGGGTGATGAAGTTAATTACTTTAGGAGATTTCTTTTTTCCTGTTATACTAATGTAGACCAAATTTATTTTTAAGAAGACATTGATACTATCATCAAATTAGAATATCAATAAGCTCCATTTTATAAGTACAGAGTTTCTTTCTGAAGCTGATCCAAGAGATTCACTGTGGCTCAACTGGGTAAAGAATCTGCCTGCAATGTGGGAGACCTGGGTTAGATCCCTGGGTTGGGAAGATCCCCTGGAGAAGGGAAAGGCTATCAGCTCCAGTATTCTGACCTAGAGAATTCCATGGGCTGTATAGTCCATGGGGTCGCAACTGAGTGACTTTCACTTTCACTTTTCAAGAGATTCAGGGAAAGACAGCAAAAGTTTGTAGTACTGCCAACAAGTCTCTTCATGCATTTACCTTTAGGATGTTGTAGATGAAAAATACTGGATTGTTGACTATGAGAACTGAACTCTATTAGAAATGAAAGAAAATGATTTTTATGCTTTTAACATCTAAATTGGAAAACTTGCCTTAATTTTTCTCCATTTATAATTAATTTAATTCTGGAGTCTACCATCATGATAATTTTCCTACGTGTAATTTATCCCAGGTTATCCATAGGTGTAAAGATAATACTTTATCTCATATTTGAGTATGGCAGAATTTATATGGCATTATCCTTGATCATCAAGAGGCTTTTTAGTTCCTCTTCACTTTCTGCCATAAGGGTGGTGTCATAGGAACTAAAAAGCCTCTTGATGAAAGTGAAAGTAAAGAGTGAAAAAGTTGGCTTAAAGCTCAACATTCAGAAAATGAAGATCATGGCATCCGGTCCCATCACTTCATGGGAAATAGATGGGGAAACAGTGGAAACAGTATCAGACTTTATTTTTTGGGGCTCCAAAATCACTGCAGATAGTGAATACAGCCATGAAATTAAAAGACACTTACTCCTTGGAAAGAAAGTTATGACCAACCTAGATAGCATATTGAAAAGCAGAGACATTACTTTGCCAACAAAGGTCCATCTAGTCAAGGCTATGGTTTTTCCTGTGGTCATGTATGGATGTGAGAGTTGGACTGTGAAGAGGGCTTAGCACCAAAGAATTGATGCTTTTGAACTGTGGTGTTGGAGAAGACTCTTGAGAGTCCCTTGGACTGCAAGGAGATCCAACCAGTCCATTGTGAAGGAGATCAGCCCTGGGATTTCTTTGGAAGGAATGATGCTAAAGCTGAAACTCCAGTACTTTGGCCACCTCATGCGAAGAGTTGACTCATTGGAAAAGACTCTGATGCTGGGAGGGATTGGGGGCAGGAGGAGAAGGGGACGACAGAGGATGAGATGGCTGGATGGCATCACTGACTCGATGGACGTGAGTCTGAGTGAACTCCGGGAGTTGGTGATAGACAGGCAGGCCTGGCGTGCTGCGATTCATGGGGTCGCAAAGAGTCGGACACGACTGAGTGACTGAACTGACTGATCCTTGATCATAATCTTCTGTGATTATCATTTTCTGATGCTCTATGTAGGTCCATATTATTTATATAGAACAAACTGTTGGGAGCTGTTGGGTCATTGGTAGAGTGGGAAAACACATAGCAATGTAACAACTCCTCATGAATTAGAAGTTACAATATGATTTGAATGTTTCATTTGAAGACATAAAAGCTTCTGGAACCAACAGAAAGGTTATTAAATACCCCAGGATGGCAAGGACAACTTTATAAAGAAAGTGTTATTCGAGTTTATTTTTTAAGAACAAGGTTTAAATGAGAGGACATTTTATATAGAAGGCTCCCCCAGTGGCTCAGCTATAAAGAACCCACCTGCCAATGCAGGAAACTCAGGAGACATGAGTTCCATCCTTGGGTCAGGAAGATGCCCTAGAGAAGGAAATGGCAACCCACTTCATCATTCTTGCCTGGAAAATCCCATGGACAGAGAAGCCTGACAATCCATCTCAGAGTCACAAATATGTCTGAAATGACTTGGTGACTAAACAACAACAATTTTATATAGTGGAAAAAGCAAGTTATCCCCCCCACCCCCAAAAAACCTGAAAGAAGATGACATGAAATTGAGTATGGTTATGGCTGAGATACACCATGTGGGGCAAGATTGGGTCAATTGGAAAGATGACAAAGATCATGAAAGAGCTGATGTGCTATGCCATGGTTTTCAAACTCGGTCTTTGGGGAAAGGGTAGTCTTTGAGGAAAATTTTGATCAGAGAAGAGACATCACATATTTTTTTACTAGTAGTGTCATGGAGGCTATATAGGAGTTGGTGAGACTAGAAGCAGCAAAGCTTGAAGAGGCCATTCCAAATGTCATTGCCAGTGAGGATGGAGAGGGGAAGAAAAGTCAAGAACTGTAGGATAGAGTCAGCAGGACCTGGTCAGCAATTAAAATGCTGAATATGAGGAAGAAGTTCAGACTGAGACTATAAGTTTGACAATTGGCAAAATGATGGTGTCTTTTACCAAGTCTAGAAACAGAGGAGGCAGAATTTTGAATATTTGAAGTCATGGCCTACATGAGCCTTTGAAATTGTATTTTCAATGTCTGTACTTCTATTACATTTAAATACTTTCTTTCTACACAGTAGTAAAAAGAACTGCAAAATTATTTTGCAGAGTAAATGAAAATATCGCTGTCCACAGCAGTGTTCTGTGAGGATGGTGAAAAGGTCATAAAGGAAAAAATCAACTAGCATACTTTAACTTAAGCACCTTATTTTATAGTAAAGAAAATGAATAGGGAAATTCTTTGAATCCCTTGTATTAGAAATATATATACAATATGTATACATATATATGATTTGTAGTCCTTAATGCATTAAGAATACTCCATTTATGTTGATTTATAAAATAATTCTTTATGTTAAAAAGGTAAAAGTTTATCCTTATTATATGTTGGCTTACATGTGTTCTCAGTCGCTTCAGTCTTGTCTCTTTGCAGTCCCATGGACTGTATCCCGCCAGGCTCCTCTGTCCATGGAATTCTCCAGGCAAGAATACTGGAGTGGGTTGTTAGTCCCGATCTTCCTGACCCAGAGATCAAACTTGCATTTCCTGAAGCTCCTGCAATGCAGGTGGATTCTAAAGAATCCATTGCTGAGTCATTGGGGAGTTCCCATTATATATTGTGCATGAGAATATTTATTTTTATTATGTATTGGGGGAGCAAAATATAAATTTATATCAGCATAGTTTATAAATTCTCATAACTTAGTTGGTAAGCTGGTTTCTATTAGTACTTAGAGAACAATTTAGGATTTTGAGTTGGTGATTAATAATCTCCATGTTTCTAACTAACCCAGGGACACTAGATCTTTAATAACCTGTGCTCAGGCTGCACTTTGACCTCTTAGGGTTCTAGGGCATCTGATGTGCTCTGTATGCCATTCTTAACAACTTGGTATGGGATGGAACACTAGGAGCTCCTCATAAGAGAATCTAACATGTAGTAGCAGAAGTGAGAACTTAGAGAATTCTTCATTTTTTCCCTTGTCAGAGTCCCAACATAACCTTGAGGAACATAAATTGCTCCTGGTACCACTAACCAGCCTCCCTTGGGAAACATTCTCTCCCTTGTCTGTCAGGCAGGGGATGTCTCTGAACTGTACTTAGTAAGCCCTGAGTAGCTATTTGTTAATTGAACCAAACGGTCCGACTAAATCCATGAGAATCAATGTGCATTCATTCTCCTCTTCCTTTTTTTCTTTGGTTTCTTTTACTAGTGCTTTGGGGAGAGAAGAATGTCTTCAGCTTCCTCACAAGAGTAAGCTGAATCATTATATATCGAAGGAAGACATTTCAAAGAGAGAGACAAATCTTCTACCTGACAGTGGTTCTAAGGACCAGAACAGTCCCAAATCCTGTCGAGGATAGATAAACTCTCCAGTGATATCAAAATCAGATTGATTTGAAACCCCTAATCAGTGACTGTCATGATGGGGTATGTTTAGTTTATCCTTTGAGGACTTTGTATCCTGTCCATAAACATATAGGCAACTTGATCTTGTTTAAGTGTGCTAGTGTTAGACTCTCAGTCATGTCTGACTCTTTGCAATCCCATGGACTGTAGCCCTCCAAGCTTCTTTGTCCTTGGAATTCTCCAGGCAAGAATACTGGAGTGGGTAGCCATACCCTTCTCTAGGGGATCTTTCTGACATGGGGATCGAACCTGGGTCTCCCATATTGCAGTGGATTCTTTACCATCTGAGCCACCAGGGAAGCCTTTGATTCTTGTTTGGGATCCCCAGATGGGCTATACTTTTTAAATCAATGCATTTTCATTAGGAGGAAAAATAAAAGATAAAAGATAAATAAAAATAAAAAATAAAAGATAGATAAACAAACTAGAAGAACAAACAGAATATATAAAAATTCAAAAATTTTAAAGCATCAGGAATCTCATACTGAGAGGAAATTTCATGTATTCAATATATGTTTATGTTTCATGTTTCCAAATCATCACAAGGAATCAAAGACCAAAACTTAAAAATACCATGAAAAGTGATTGTATGAAAACACAGTTCATACTGATTTTATTCTTCTTCTTAACTCTTTCTGATTTTATGGGCACTGTATTTATCAAACATGTGTTGAGTGTCTACTGGGAGGAAGATTTTGGGTAAGGAGCAGCAATTCTTTTGTGGTAGAATGGTAACGAATAATATTATCAGATTCAATGTTTCCAACTTTGAATAGGAACAGTAAGTGCCATGTAAACAAAAATAACTTAGAAAGTATTCGTTGACTTGAACAAACTTGACTGATGACAAATGGCACGTGTAGGTGTTTTGGGAATAATCCCAGGAAGCACAGTGTCTTTGTTGTTGCTGAGAGTAAAGCAAAACACAGCAATGACTAACTTGTCTTAAAACATGTGCGTGACAGTCTATTCGTGCTACACAGTGAGCAAAATTATTAGCATCTTGATCTTTCTGAAGAGATGTCATCTACAGTTTGATTTTACTTTTTGTATTGTGAGCTCACATACTACTTAATATTACCATTAATATCAAAATTACAGGGGTGAAGACAGTAGAGCTTGTTGTTTGGATGATTAGCTCCAATTAATTAATATATTTTAATACAACTAATATCTTTCCCAAGTCCTTAATTATTATTGTCTTTTCTTCTTAGAGTAAGTGAATGATATTTGGTACACAATCATTTGGGAAGTGATATCAACAGACACTAGCTGAAGGACAAAATGTCCAGGGAGGACAGCCAAAGCAGGGTACCATCATGAGCAGGTTACTGCTGAGTACAGTTGGGGTTTCATCCCATGGAGGTCATCTGGGAAATGGTGTAGAGCATGCCTGAGAGTTGTGTCCATTGAGAGAGAGATCAAGTTGAATTATATTTCCTCCAACTCATCAGTCATTTGTTGATGGCTCTTCCCAGGAGCACAGACTTTTCTGCAATTCCTTTCTGCCTTGTGCAGCCAGGGAAAGCCCTCAAGGAGAGAATCACAGAAGCTTGCACCAGAACAGCCCAGCATGGCAAGGAATCATGATTGTCAAGAGAATATGGACAAAGGACTGGCAGCAGATGCTCCATTGGTCTTCTATGGATGTATACTATTGTAAATGTTGTTAATGTAATTATTTAAACTATCAAATTTTTGACTTGGAATCATCATTTATTTTAGTAAAAGTGATGGAAACAATATTTTGCACGTAACTCGGAATTTCTCTCCTCTCCAGGAACTTTCCTGCCTCTAGACCTGAAAACCTACTTCCATTTATTTCAACACTCTTCTCACTTGACATAATTAAGGATAGTCCCTCCTCCTTCCCTCCGTGTATATATTGTGAGCCTTTTTAATGAATGCATTACACGCTTACCCAGGAATATTTCTCTTTTATTGATCTTGTCTCCTAAAAATTCAGCTGCTCCCTTAGTCCCTTCTGTCTGCATTGGCAGATGCTTAACTATCTTCTACCTTAAACCAGCAAGCAAAAAACTGTCTCTCCAGTTCCCCCACCTTCCCCTGTTGCTAGAGTCCCCTTCTCTTTCACAATCAAGCTTCTCAAAGAGTATATAAAATCACTCCAGCCTTTTCCTCTTCTAGAAATCCCCTCTCTCCAAGCTGGTCACTGCACACATTTTTTATTTTACTGATGGCTCCCAAGTCTCTAACTTCAGTTACTGTTCCATACCTCAGATTACTGGATTTCTTAGCAGCAGTGACTGCATAACTCATTTCTTCACAGGGGTGTAAGCTGCCTTTGAAGACTAGTCTCTAGTTTTCGGGACACTTTATTTTCCTCTACTTTTTGCGAATATGCTTAACAGGAGAATATCCCTTGCAATGCATATGTTCTTTATCTATGTTTATGAAGTCTACGAACTTTGAAATCATTTTCTTTAGGGCAACTTTGTATACCTGTGTTCTGTGTCTTGAGGTGTTTCTTTTACTGCTTAGAGCTTTGAAGGTAATTTTATTTTTTTCTCTTTATATTCTTAGTAGGCACCTCATTGCATTCATTAGGATGACCATATTCTACCTTACTTTTTACTTGTCATGTGGTGTGTAAGTGGGTATTCTTTCATATTCTTAGCATGAATATTTTCATGTATTTTTATCATCACTCTTTTCTAACTTAACAACTCCAGACTGAGGAGAATACTTCCATTTGCCTATATTTGGGTAAAGACTACCTTAACATTTTAATTTCTCTCCTCTAGTACATTTTAAGTCAATATCTATAACGACTAAAATTTTATTCAGTTGTTTGAGTAAATGTGAGAGTATGATTGATTTGGTATGAGTAAGAGGAAAAAACATATATAAGTCAGACCCAGGACCAGCTATATAAGTTGTGAGACCCAGTCCAGGATGAAAATGTAGGGTGCTTTATTCAGAATATAATTAAGAATTTCAGGGAAGTGGAAAGAGAACATTAGACCAAGCACAGGACTCTTCTGAGCACAAATTGTATAGCTATGGAACAGACCCTGTACAGATATTTGGGGGCAGGTGACAGCTGAGAATTAACTTTATAGATGAGTTTCAAAACAAAATTTCATGAGTACCATTTTTTGGAATAAAATAGTATATAAAATAACAAAGTTGAATGAATATATTTATCTGGAACACCATACTATGCTTTGGCACAGAGTATTGTGGAGAGTAGAATATGTCATTAATAAGAAAACAGTTTTAAATTAATTCTTGACTGAGATCCAATACTTTGTTTACCTTGAGTGCTCAGGAACAGATTGCATGCGTCCTAAAACCTGACTATGTCTACTCTACAAAGTGTGCGTCGTGGGGCACATTTCCTTAACTATCCATATGTCAGTATTTAAGTGTATTGGGATGATAGCAGAGACTCTATCTCACAGATTTGTCATGCAGTTATTATATGTTAAGACCTTTGAAGAGTAAACGTTCAGGCTACTCTGTTATTTCAAAATTCTTTTGCTTTAGTAGATACTATATCCTAATTGCTGTCTTATGGTTGTGAATTAATGTCCAGTATAATGTTAAAATATTTCATGATATTGTTTGTGTAGAGTTACACATTTGTCACTTAGCAGTTAAGGCATTAAGTTCATGATGGTAGAAATTAATGATGTAATTTTTTTCTTGTAAGAATATTGAAAGGGCTTTATTTTTAATTTTTTACTTTGAGCTTTCCCCCATCGCCATTTGGCTTATTTGAAAATCAGAAATCTAAATCACCTGTTTAGCAGAGCAATCCAGCTAATTATGCTACACTTTATAAGTTACATAACTTCCAAATCTAATTCAATTTAATTTTAGCAGTTCAGGCATTCTTAAATACATTTAAAAGCAATCTTTTTTGGAAGTAATCCTTGTGATTAAGGAATGTTATTTGCTTTTTTGTGTCACTGAATGATAAACCTTTTTATATTAATATGAATTATGTTTGTTTATAGTGATTATCAATGTGTTTGTGCGTTATTGAGAAGATACAGTAGTTTACAGTCTACAAACTAAATCTCTACTATCATGAAATACTATCTGAAATATTTGGTTTAATGATCAATTTTAGGACTGTATCAAACAGTAAGGATAGTAAGTGTATTTTATTTTCCATACTGGTACATTTAAGATAGTTTCTGAGAAACCATTCTGAGCTGAAAACAAAAGGCTGTCATAATTTAATTTAGCATTTAGGACTGTGAGACCCTAGGGAATAATTAAGCCATATAGCTGTATTTGTTGGTTGTGAACGTTGAAAAGAAAGCAAACAGCAATATTCCCGATTATCACAGAACTTTCTTACCATGCCATACTCTTGACCACTTCTCTCGCTCTGGTTATCATAATATAATATCTATATTCAATCTCTTTTTCTCATACCAGACAGTATTACCGAAGTCTTCACTAACATCTATGTGACCAGTTTTGGCCCTGTCTCAGATACAGACATGGTAAGTTTTTCATAATATTTTTACTTCATATAATGGGAAGTGTGGGAGAGAATTCAAAATAAACACATATTTTTAGTGTTATAGATTACGTATCTGTCTCATGCCTGTTTTGCCTGTTTGCTGTGCATAGTCGCTCAGTCATGTCCGACTCTTTGCAACCCCATGGATTGTAACCTGCCAGGCTCCTCTGTCCATGGGGATTCTCCAGGCAAGAATACTAAAGTGGGTTGCCATGCCCTCCTCCAGGGGATCTTCCGAACCCAGGGCTCTAACCCAGGTCTCCCACATTGCAGGTGGATTCTTTACCATCTGAGCCACCAGGGAAGCCCCATGCCTGTATTAGTTTGCCCAAATACATGGAGAGTTAAGGCTGTTAATCTGCTTGTAGAACGGTGTACCATTGTAACTTAAGTGGTCAGATTAACTCTTTATATTTTATATTATTTTCAAAGCTTTCTACCCAGCTACAGTGTGGCAAACAATTGTTTAAACAAAGTAATGATATTACTGAGAAGCATTTTCTAAGATTAAAACCCCTACTTGACTTCCATATGTCCATACAGTTTCATAGATAACTGCTTCTTACAGGTTGTGGTCATGATCAGTGTTACAAATGGAAACCTTCTACTGCCATTGAATAAGGTAGATTTCTGGTCATACTGGTCATATCAATAAATACAGTACAGGTGGCAGAGGATGAGATGGTTAGATAGCATCACCAACTCAATGGACATGGATCTGAGCAAACTCTGGAAGATAGTGAAGGACAGGGAGGCCTGGTGGGATGCAATCCATGGGGTTGCAAAAAGTCAGACACGACTTAGCATCTGAACAGCAACAAACACTCCTCATTTATAATAGATACATATAAATCAATCTAAGAAAACTAGAATCTTAACGCTTGAATTCTATGGAACTGGTCTTTATTTTTCTTTAAAATGAGATCAGGAGAAGAGGGAGAGTGGTCCGTTGGGTTAGAAATCAGTGCACTAGACCAATCATCACTAAATTCTTGGTTGAGCATAAGAATTTATTAGACTACTTGCAGCATCTTCTACTGCTACCTGTAGTGCTGTACTATAGAAATTTTTTCTTTAAATAATTTTTCATCCACCTTTCTTGCTGTCAGAAAATGAGAATTAGAGGAGATGCCCTTGTCCCAGGCTTTGCCTGGCCATCCTCCATCATGTCATCCTCCCCAGTTTCTTCCTTTTATCTGATATCCCATGGGGAAGGATGATAAGCATGGATGTTTTCCATCTGGATAAATATGGGCTTAAAACTAAAGGGTTTCCTTTCTTGCAGATGCTCATAAACAAGATTGGCCAGGTTTTTTTGAACTATACTATAGTTAATTTACAATATTGTGTTAGTTTCAGGTGTATAGCCTAATGATTCAGTTACTTTGTTTTCAGATTATTTTCCATTATAGGTTATTATAAGATATTGAACATAGTTCCCTGAGCTATACAGTAAATCCTCATTGCTTATCTATGGCATGTATAGTAGTTTTTATCTGTTAATCATATATTCTTCATTTATCCTTCCCCCACCTCTGTTAATCATATATTCCTAAATTATCCTTCCCCCACCTTCCCTTTGGTAACCTAAAGTTTGTTTTCTATGTCTGTGAATCTGTTTCCATTTTGTATATACATGCATTTGTATTATTGCTTAGATTCCACATATAAGTGATATGATATAGTATTTGTCTTTCTATCTGACTGGAGCCTGGTGGGCTACAGTCCCTGGGGTCACGAAGAGTTGGACATGACTGGGTGACTTCATGACTTCACGACGATGACAATCCTGTTGTGTGTGTGTGTGTGTGTGTGACATCTTCTTAAGCCAGTTTTCTATTGACAGACACGTGGGTTGTTTCCACGTCTTGGTTATTCTAAATAGTGCTGATGTGGGGTGCATGTGTCTTTTAAAATTAGAGTATTTGCTTTTTTCCAGATATATTTCCATGAGCGGGATGGCTGAATCATATGGCAACTCGTTTTAGTTTCTTGAGGAACCTCCATACTGTTTTCTGTAGTGACTGCATCACTTTACATTCCTATAATTATACAATTTATTGGGACATACCTACCTTTCCTTTAGGAGTTAGTTATGCCAATTTTATCACAAAAATATGTTTTTCTTCCACCCAGAGTCACTTCTCTGACCTCACAGTCAGAGAACTTGATGAGCTTGAATGGCTGAAGATGTCAAGTACAAGAGGGGTGAAAGTGAAAGTCACTCAGTTGTGTCCAACTCTCTGTGACCCCATGGACTATGCAGTCCATGGAATTCTCCAGGCCAGAATACTGGAGTGGGTAGCTGTTCCCTTTTCCAGGGGATCTTCCCAACCCAGGGATTGAACCCAGGTCTCTGCATTGCAGGTGGATTCTTTACCAGCTGAGCCACAAGGGAAGCCCAAGAATACTGGAGTAGGTAGCCTATCCCTTCTCCAGCAGATCTTCCTGATCCAGGAATTGAACCAGGGTGTCCTGCATTGCAGGCTGATTCTTTACCAACAGAGCTATCAGTTTTGGGGAGGTGATTGATACCAAACACTGTAGATCTTTGAAGTTCTTTCAGATTAATATGTGAAACATTAAGTGCTTTCCCTCCAACTTCAACTTCTACATTAAGTTAAGTGAAGTCTCTCAGTCGTGTCTGACTCTTTGCAACCCCATGCATGGAGTAGCCTGGTTCAGGCTACTCCATCCATGGGATTTTCTAAGCAAGAGTACTGGAGTGGGTTGCCATTTCCTTCTCCAGGGAATCTTCCTGACCCAGGGATCAAACCCAGGTCTCCCGCATTGTAGACAGACACTTTACCATCTGAGCCACCAGGGAAGCCTGTGCAGCTTGTCTTACTAAATGCTCCCATGTATTAGAGACACAGTGAGAATGAATACCTGACCTCTATGTGAAGCCAAGTGCAGAGAATCAGAATTGTGCCAAGCACAGTTGAAAGAGTAGCAAAATATTATATAAATTATGGTTCCTATATGGTTACCTTTGGTGTTTTATTACCAGCTAAAACAGAAAGGCAAATGGTATAGGACCCCAAAATATCAAAGTTTTCAATGTTGTAGATTTTGTGTAGTGAACATTTGTGCTAACAGAACTGTGTTAAAGTTTTTGTTTGTTCGTTTTGCAAAGTGAATTATTTTACCTCAAAAAATGTATATATCAAAATATATACTTTTCCTAGACACATAATGTTTGCTACTTGAGGGTTTTAGACAAACAGTCATATATTTTTGGCAAAATGTATGAAGTGACTCTTTTCCAGTGATGATAATGGATTAAGCTAATTCTCCTACTTTTGTTCTGACAATTCTTTGGGATTACCAAAACATTTAGATATCTGGTAGCTTCAACTCAAAGTGGATCAAAGACTTGACTATAATACCTGAAATCATAAAACTCCTAGAAGAAAATATGAGAGAGAAGCCCTTTGACATTGGTCTTGGTGATGATTTTTTTAAACCTGACACAAAAGCAAAAATAAACAAGTAGGACTGACTGTATCAAACCAAAACCTTCTACACAGCAAAATAAATCAATAAGCTGAAAAGGTAATGTACAGAATGGAAGAAAATTTTTGCAAATTATATATCTGATAAGGGGTCAGCATCCCAAATATATAAAGAACTGCTACAACTCAATAGTAAAAAAGCTTTCATATTTGATGGGATACACATTACATTAAATGTGAAAATGCACTCATTTAGTGCAAACTCATTTAGTGCAAACTCTATAGGTTAAATTGAGTTGAGTAGGCAACATTGAGTTGGCAACATTTATAGAACAGTCTGTGGACTCTGTGGGAGAGGGAGAGGGTGGGAAGATTCGGGAGAATGGTATTGAAACATGTATAATATCATGTATGAAACGAGTCACCAGTCCAGGTTCGATGCACGATACTGGATGCTTGGGGCTGGTGCACTGGGACGACCCAGAGGGATGGTATGGGAAGGGAGGAGGGAGGAGGGTTCAGGATGGGGAACATATGTATACCTGTGGTGGATTCATTTCGATATTTGGCAAAACTAATACAATATTGTAAAGTTTAAAAATAAAATAAAATTTAAAAAAAATAAAAAAATTAAGAAAAAACATGTTTTGTTTTCTTTATGTATTTTGGATTATGTGTGTATGTATGTGAGCAAGTGCACTTGTATACACTATAAATTACCCTAAAACGAAATATATAAACATCTCTGCACCCTCTTGAGCTGCTCAAGACCCTAGATGTTTTTTCCTAGCATATACTGTCCTCGAATCACCTAGCCTAACATCGTCCTATAGAATTCTCTTTGGTCATGTCAAATTTTCTACTTGAATTCCATCTTTATGTGCCTTGTTTACTCATTCCTACCAACAGTTGGCTTGAGGGCAGTGTAATTAATTGCGAGACCATCAACTGGGCACATATTCTATCGTCAGCATCCAGTTAGAGGAAAGAATCCATAACAGTAATTAGAACAGGGAAAATTTAATGAAATGAATTATTAATTCAGACAAGATGGTTAAATAAAATTGTAAAAGGATACTCTAAGCAATGTAGATTTAGCAAATGCAGAAAGTGCAGCATCTGCTTCTCGGGTAAGCATCATGAACAAGGAAGGAACTCAGGACTAGAAGGGAGTCCTTTCCCCCAAGGCCAAGATTTAGAGCTCACCTGAGAGGACTTTTTGGCTAGAGGAGGATATACCTGCCACTGGTGAAGACACAGCCAGTTTAGAAACGTATGAAGGTACATACTGAAGCTGGTCAGAGGAATATCAGGCCTGCTGGCTGAAAACTCACAGCATGGCAGTCCTTTGAAGCTGAACCAAAGGATAACAATGCAGCTAAACCAGGAAGAGAACCAGGAAAGAAAGCCCTCTTTCTTTGCTAAAAATGTGGCAGTCTCCTCTAATGACAGGCCTAACATTACATGAGCTGATGAAGGAGAAGAGTGTACAGAGTGCTTCTCCCATGTCTCAAAGAAAGGGAAAAGAGGATGAATTTGGAGCTGAAGGGTCATTCACTAATAATAGGTGTATATGTGTGATATGAAGAGGCTTTTGAGGGAGAGTCCAGAGATAGTTTGATCACTGAATAGCTACTGTTTGATTTTTGTCCAAATCTAGAGAAGAAAGTGAAAGTTGCTTAATCTGTATACATGTGTAACACAGACACAGATACTCCCTCATATTGTAAATCTGTTAGAGAAGACAGAGCTTAATTTCCACACCTGTGAAATAGGAATGATTTGGCCTTCATGTTGTTCACATGGAATGGTTTTCAATAGATATTACTCTTGTTGGAAAGCAAGGAAAATAATGAGCAAAAAAGTTTGAATTCATGTTAGCATGGATGGCCAGGTCAGGAAATGAAACTCATGTGTGCTACTCTAAACATAAAGAAATTTATTATGATACAGAGGGGCAGGATACTCATGTTATTACTGCCCATACATAAAACTGGATATGAAGGTATCTAATTTATATCTTACAGAAGCAGTTTTTTAATAGGTAAATAGTAAAGAATAAATTTAATTTCACTTTGGGAGACATAGCTGATACTCTTATTTCCATGCAATGTGCATACTCGGTAGCAGAACCTAAACTCCTAAGTCTGCCTGTGCAGGTCAGTGATGAGATTTGTTGTGACATTAGCCTGAGAGGAAAAAAGCATCCTAGCAAAAAGAACTAAGACCCAAAGGAGCAAGTACACACACACACACACATACACACTGCTGTCTCAGAATCATTAACTAGCATAATTGCCCAAAGAAAGTTGCAGACCTAAATTATAATTAAAGATTCTAATTGCAGTGTTTGCAATTAAGTTGATTTTTTACAAAAATTCAACTTTAAAAAAATCCATGAGTAAGAAGGTAAACTTGGGAATGTACTAGTAGCTAATTGACAGAGTAGGTAATATCTCATAGCACATTTAAGCAATTTATAACTCCTCAGTGTGTGTTTTTTCCCTTTTTATTTGGTCTGCATAGGAGATCTGTTCCCATTCTAGTAAGCGTTTTCACTATGTGAGCATATTCTTCAGACATAGTGGTACAGCCACTAACTATTGCACTGAAACCTAGACTAAGAACCTCAGCCCAAGTGGTTATCTCTTGCACTGATAAGTGTTAGGGTTAGAGCTTAAACAATGGACCCTTTGAAGTCATATCAAGATTTCTGATCTAGAGTTTACCATTAGGTCATTAAAAGGAGGAAGTCAGGTAGGTGATAACCTTGGTTTATTGATCATATAAATCCCCTTGGTAAATAATTGTCTATCTTATGAAAACACAGAGTACATTATCTCTTAGAAACCCTAGAAGTTATTGGGATATTGTGCAGTTCAGTAGTTAATATCATGACCTAAATCAAATCCCTTACGATTATACAGTGGAAGTGACAAATAGATTCAAGGGATTAGATCTGATAGACAGAGTGCCTGAAGAACTATGGACTGAGGTTTGTGACATTGTACAGGAGGCAGAGATCAAGACCATCCCCAAGGAAAAGAAATGAAAAAAGGCAAATAGTTGTCTGAGGAGGCTTTACAAATAGCTGTGAAAAGAAGAGAAGCAAAAGGTAAAGGAGAAAAGGAAAGATATACCCATTTGAATGCAAAGTTCCAAAGAACAGCTAGGAGAGATAAGAAAGCCTTCCTCAGCAATCAATGCAAAGAAATAGAGGAAAACAATAGAATGGGAAACTAGAGATCTCTTCAAGAAAATCAGAGATACCAGGGGGACATTTCATGCAACAATGAGCACAATAAAGGACAGAAATGGTATGGACCTAACAGAAGTAGAAGATATTAAGAAGCGGTGGCAAGAATACACAGAAGAATG
Source organism: Bos indicus (assembly GCF_029378745.1). Taxonomy (NCBI): domain Eukaryota; kingdom Metazoa; phylum Chordata; class Mammalia; order Artiodactyla; family Bovidae; genus Bos; species Bos indicus. The sequence continues at coordinate 65,589,004 of NC_091765.1, read as the reverse complement.
GTACAAAAAAGATCTTCACTACCCAGATAATCACATTGGTGTGATCACTCACCTAGAGCCAGACATCCTGGAATGTGAAGTCAAGTGGGTCTTAGGAAGCATCACTATGAACAAAGCTAGTGGAGGTGAAGGATTTCCAGTTGAGCTATTTCAAATCCTAAAAGATGATGTTGTGAAAGTGCTGCACTCAATATGCCAGCAAATTTGGAAAACTCATCAGTGGCCTCAGGACTGGAAAAGGTCAGTTTTCATTTCAATCCCAAAGAAAGACAATGCCAAAGAATGCTCAAACTACTGCACAATTGCACTCGTGTCACACTAGCAACGTAATGCTCAAAATTCTCCAAGCCAGGCTTCAATAATACATGAACCGAGAATTTCCAGATCTTCAAGCTGATTTTAGAAAAGGCAGAGGAACCAGAGATCAAATTGCCAACATCCACTGGATCATGGAAAAAGCAAGAGAGTTCCAGAAAAACATCTATTTCTTCTTTATTGACTATGCCAAAGCCTTTGACTGTGTGGACCATAACAAACTCTGGAAAATTCTGAAAGAGATGGGAATACAAGGCCACCTGACCTGCCTCTTGAGAAATCTGTATACAGCTCAGGAAGCAACAGTTATAACTGTACATGGAACAAGACACTGGTTCCAAATTGGGAAAGGAGTATGTCAAGGCTGTATATTGTCAACCTGCTTATTTAACTTATATGCAGAATATATCATGAGAAATGCTGGACTGGATGAAGCTCAAGCTGGAATTAAGATTGCCAGGAGAAATATCAGTAACCACAGATATGCAGATGACACCACCCTTATGGCAGAAAGTGAAGAAGAACTCTTGATGAAAGGGAAAAGGAGAGTGAAATGTTGGCTTAAAACTCAGCATTCAGAAAACTAAGAACATGGCATCTGGTCCCATCACTTCATGGCAAATAGATGGGGAAACAATGGAAACAGTGGCAGACTTTATTTTTTGGGGTTCCAAAATCACTGCAGATGGTGACTGCAGCCATGAAATTAAGAGATCCTTGCTCTTTGAAAGAAAAGTTATGGCCAACCTAGAAAGCATATTAAGAAACAGACATTACTTTGTCAACATAGGTCTGTCTAGTCAAGGCTATGGTTTTTCCACTTGTCATGTATGGATGTGAGAGTTGGACTATAAAGAAAGCTGAGCACAGAAGAATTGATGCCTTTAAACTGTGGTGTTGCAGAAGACTCTTGAAAGTCCCTTGGACTGCAAGGAGATCCAACCAGTCCATCCTAAAGGAAATCAATCCTGAATATTCATTGGAAGGACTGATTTTGAAGGTGAAACTCCAATACTGTGGCCATCTGATGCGAAGAACTGATTCATTTAAAAAGACCCTCATTCTGGGAAAGACTGAAGGCAGGAGCAGAAGGGGACGACAGAGGATGAGATGGTTGGGTGGCATCATTGACTCAATGGATATGAGTTTGAATAAACTTCGGGAGCTCGTGATGGACAGGGTGGCCTGATTGCTGCAGTCCATGGGGTCACAAAGAGTTGGACACAACTGAGCGACTGAAGTGAACTGAACTGAATTAACATCATAAGGAGGTTAGAGAATTATTATAGCTTGATATTTGGTTGAAAATTGATCATGAGTTTAACGTGTTGATCCTTATCAGCAATTGACATTTGGAAATGTGTCTAAATAAAGAAAACGACTGAAAATGTGGCAAATACTATAGATCAAAGATAATTTAATAATATGTACTCATTTTAAAGCCAGATGTAGAATTTGACTACTGTAAAGTTATTGATATTTTGGAAGCATGAGAATTAGATTTAGGGAATATTCAGCCCGTGTTTTTCAGCACTTTCCTAGCTAAAGTTTTTAATAATTTTCCTCATAATAAGATTAATAGAAATGTTTTGGGATCAGTTGAAGTATTTATTTTAAAAGTTATTTCCTAGGCTCATTCTAAGATCTGTGGCATCATAATTGCTTGTTGTAGGGCATGACAGTCTGCCTTTTAACAGGTTGAAGTATTCAACTCTATGCTGAGGGAAGCCAAAAACCATCATAGGGTTGAAGGCTTGGGGCATTGGATAGATTATGATACTATTCACTGGGATATGGAACATAGGAAGAAAAGTTTTGTTTGTTTGTGTTTTTGTGTTTGAGGGTGGGGTAATATAGAGGGCATGTGAAGAGTCAGATTTTTTGCAATCTAGTAATTTATATTAGAGGGCAAGAAAAGGATAGAATTGTTTGAAAGCTTCTGTATACCCGGCAAGAAATAATTGCAGACTGGGTCAGGTAGAAAGACTGAAGATAAAAAAAAAAAAAATGAAAAGATTTAAAGGATGTGATAGTATTGACAAGCTTTGATGACATTTTGGAGGTAGGGGTTGCAGGAGAAATATAGGATGAGTGTTTGGGAGCATTGGATGGATGATGGTACCATTCACTGGGATAGGGAACATAGGAAGAAAAGTTTGTTTGCTTTTGTTCTCGTGTCTGAGGGATGAATATGTTTTGGACATATTAGGTTGGGGTCTTTGTAAGATATTTACCTGGAGCTGTCTAGGAAGCAGGCATAGATCGAGCTCAAGAGAAAGGCTTAGAGTGCAGATGGCTCAGGAGTCATCTGAAAGCTGAAACCGTGGGCATACATGAACTTGTACAAGGAAAGAGATTAGAGTGATATGGTAATCATGCTTTTACAGAAACTCTAGAATAGAGGAGGATTAAAAAGACTGTAGAGGAGACTGAGAAGGAGCAACCAAGGATGTCTGTCAGAATGGAGGAGCATTCCCTTCTTTCAACTAGACTGTGCTTTGATCCTTAATAATCAACATTGGAGAGCACTGCGTTTCCTTCCTTATCAGACGCAATGATGTTCAGTAGTCAGGTATCTGTATCAGTTACAGCCCTCTGTCCAGGTAGGATTCTGTGTCCTGAAGGAGGTATGGTTCATTTGGTAATGGGATGAACCCATAGGTTTTGCTGGGGGCAGGAGGAGAAGGGGACGACAGAGGATGAGATGGCTGGATGGCATCATTGACTCGATGGACGTGAGTCTGGGTGAACTCCGGGAGTTGGTGTTGGACAGGGAGGCCTGGCGTGCTGCAATTCATGGGGTCACAAAGAGTTGGACACGACTGAGCAACTGAACTGAACTGAACTGAAAACCTCATTTAGGGAGTGGGGTAATAGTTACAGAAAAGAATGCAGATAAAGGTGGTTTGACTCCAGCCATCACTTTTCTGCAGCAAGAAGGGTTGTAGGAACTAAGCACATGCAGTCATAGTTCACCTGACTGCCTCTGGGGAGAGCATTCCTTTCTACTCCCCTATGCTTTTGTATAAACTAAATAACAAACAACTGTGGCTTCTGAACATGAAGTGATTTTTAAAATAAAACTTGCAGCCGTTGCATGTTCTTTCCCAAGGTTACAAGGGTGGGGCCTGTCTTTTAGGGAGAACTCTGCAGAATTTATATGCCATGAGGAATAATAGACACCATCACTAGTGTATGCCCCTACATTCTCCAGGAGAAACCGTTACACGTAGATGACTGTCAAACACAGAAGGTTTGAGGTGCCATGGGCACTTTCCCAAGAGTTAACTACAACACCAGGAGAATGTGGTTTTAATGCCAGTGCAAGAGAGCATTCATTACAAAAGTAGGGAGAAAACAACAGTGTCATAAATTATGGTAAAGCCAAGGAAAGGATTTAGCTGTTTCATTAGATTAAGAACAAAGAGATATTTGTTGATCATGGTAAAAGCAACCAGATTGCAGTGGGTTGAGGCATGTGGGAGGTGAGGAAATGGAGAAAGAGTGGAGGCAACATTTTTTAAGCCGCGTGGTTGAGGCGAGGAGGGAAGGCAGAGGGCAATAGCTGTAAGGCATTGACTGTCAGACAGGCTTTTTTTTTAAGTTGCATTGAACTTCTCGCTGTTCTCAGAACCTGCCATTATCTTTAACAACTCAGTGGCCTTGCAAATGTTTTTCCCTCTTCTTGTTATGCCTTCCCTCCTGCTTTGCCAACTGGAGAGTTTTCATTTATTCAAAGCCAAGCTCAAATTTCATCCTCCCTGATGTTTTTCTAGGCTACTCCAAGCAGAGTCAATCCTTCTGATCCCCATGCTCCACAACATGACTTTGACTCCTTTTGATGAACTTCCATGCTGGATTATAAAACTCTGTATGTCTTTTTTCTTTATTGCAGCCTGAGCTACTAGGCATGAGTTGTGTTTGGTCTTTTCAACCAGATTGCTAAGTACACACTCTGTATCTGTCAGTGTCGGGAGCTGAATACTTAAGTATAAGCAGGGCTGCCCTCGTGTTGTTCACAGTGTAGTGGGGGGACAGTTAAGGGAAAAAATCATCAATCTTAAAACAGTGTGGTCATGTTTTTATTGAAGTATTTATGGATTGATATGGTAGTAGTGAGCACATGGGTAGAGGATGTCTATATCTGAGAAGATTTCTAGGGAAAAAAAGATAGCAGAGGAGGACAAAGTTTGGCCAGCTACATAACAGGATGAGTGTTTTAGCACAAAGTGAAAGAGCTAATGAATTTAGTAAACTTTAAAAAGTTCAGTGTGGCTGCAGCCTAGAATGCTCTTTTGGATTTGGGGGACAGGAGACTAGAAAACAACTTAGAACCAAATCATGAAGGCCTTATAGCCAGCTGCCCCAAAACTCCATAAAAACATCTCCAAATCAAACTTGAAACATAGTAGATTTCTGTTACCACAGATCTTATTATCTCATGGCTTTTTCGATATGTGTTGGTATATTTTAATACATAAATATTATATAGAAAAAGAGCTCACTGTGATTAGTTTAATATAGTCACATAGGCATGCATACACATACACATTCATACCACACACTTGGGACTGTAAGGATTAGGGGATTGCACTACCATCTGCCCCTGCCGATGCCTTTCTCCTTTTCTACCGTTTGAGCTGTTATGGCCCAGAATCCTTGTTATTACACTTACTTCCCAGTGATTCCTCTCATTTGTTTATTCATGGACTAATTAGTGTTTACCTTCTATGGTCTGGGCAGTTAGATACTGGTGATGCATTGAAGAAAGTGGTCACTGTCCTTGTTCTCAATGTGGAGTGAACATTGCCAGATTGTAGGGGTTGATAGGGAAGAGACTGCAGGGGAATTCCATGAGTTTGAGTAGTAAGGTGAAGCATGACACATGAGGTCCTGCAGTACCAATATTGCTATAGGCAGAGGGTATGGACAATTGCTAGGCAAGAGACTGCAGAGGTAAGGGAGCGAGAGACCATTGCAGGGCTTGGGAGGCTATAAGAAAGCCTTTGGACTTCATCCCAAGGGCTTTAGAAATTCAAAAGCACACTTTAACAGCACTTCATTCTATGGATCTTCTTTCCCCATATCATGTAATATCTTGGGTGCCTCTTATAGCTTCTGTTCACTTTCAAAATCAAAGAGCTCGGTCCAGTCCAATTTAAATATCAATATTTTATGCCATTTAGAGCTTCTCTCCTCTTCTCAGCCATAGTCACAGGTAAGGGTTGCATAGTGGCTGGTGGGCTGTGATCGACTATTCTTCTCCTCTTTCTGGGTCTTTCTAGAGTTGAGGCAATGAAAAGGGAGATTGTAAAAAGGAAGAAAATATCTTTTTTATTGGTAAACATTTTTCAGGTGTGTTTATACATTTATCAGAATATAATTGCTCCAAATTGTGCTAGTCTCTGAAGTGAATCAGCCATATGCATACATACATCCCCTGCCTCTTGGACTTCCCTCCCACCCTCCCCATCCCACCACTAAAAGGAATGAAATAGGGTCATTTGTTGAGATGTGGATGGACCTAGAGTCGATCGTACAGAGACATAATGTGACTTTTGATTTTGATTCTGATTGCTTTGTTCTTGCTGTTTGTTCCCTGCATGTGTAATTGTATAACTGGATTTGTTTCTAGCCGCATGAAAGCTTTTAAGTTACAAATGGTTGCTCAAACTCCTGCTACTGCTGTAGCTTCCTCCAACTACTATTTGGTGCCCCTGGATAAGATATCCTCAATATGAGGATTAGGAGAATATGTTGCCTCACCAATTTAGGGACAACGCCCCTTGGCTCAAAAGTAGTTATGGAATGAGAACGACGCCCCTTTTCCCTAGACAACATAATTCTCCTAAAAGAAAAGCGGGGAATGAGAGAGTCATTTCCTAGGCAGGTTGATAAGGAGTCTAGGGGTCCCCAAGGAGAGAGGGGTCTGGAATTCTCAAGGAGAAAAAAAGGACAAACTTTTTTTCTTTCTCCACATTCCTTAGGATTATATAACAATAATGTATCCTGCCTAAGGACAGTCTCTGGATTAAACCTTCTGGCTAATTCTGTTATCTTAAAATGTAAATTATGGGAGTAGGTCTGGTGAGGTCTTTACAACCTCCAGACATTCTTTAGATCATTAGAGAGTATATAATTTCATTGCTAACACTAGCAAGTGGGTACTCTTTTTACCCCCTTCTGATGCCTATGTCAGAAGCTTTCTCTATCTCCTTTATACTTTAATAAAACTTTATTACACACACACACAAAAAAAAAGAGAGAGAAAAACAAATATCATGTACTAACACATTTATGTGGAATCTAGAAAAATGGTACTGATGAACCTGTTTCCAAGGCAGGAATAGAGACGTAGACGTGGAGAACAGACATGTGGCCACGAGGGTGGGGAGCAGAGGGTGGGACGAATTGGGAGATTAGGAAATATCTCTTTACTTAACCGTTCTGTAGGTGGTTCTCTCTTGGCAGTCAGTGACATTTGTACGGCTGTTAGATAAATGCAGGACCTCTCTTGGGGCATGCATGTGATTTCCTTTCAATGACCTCTGTTATCCTAAACACCAAAAACACAGCTGGTCTATTCTTTTATAGTTCTCTTGGGGCGTCCTACTTAGTCTCTGCCTCTGGCACTTTACCTTGTGGCCTTTTACGGATGGGTGTCATTCTCTTGTCAGGCCACCCTTTTCTTAAGTTTGGGGAGTTGGGGAAGAAGGCTACTGTGAAGGTGATTTATACCAGGATATACCAGGCTTCCCTGGTGGCTCAGAGGTAAAGTGTCTGCCTGCAATGCAGGAGACCCAGGTTTGATCCCTGGGTCGGGAAGATCCCCTGGAGAAGGAAATGGCAACCCACTCTAGTACTCTTGCCTGGAAAATCCCATGGACGGAGAAGCCTGGTGGGCTACAGTCCATGGGGTCGCAAAGAGTCGGACACGACTGAGCGACTTCACTCACTTCACTATACCAGGCTACCTTCTTTGAAATCCAAACTATTTCTAAGAGCTTTATATGTATTATCCCACTTCATCCTTATAAGAAATAAGTTGTATAATTGCCACTGTTTTACAGATAAATTGGCTGAAATAAAGAGAGATTAAGTAACCTGCTCAAGGTCAAGTACCCTGGTCTAATTGACTTATGAGCCCATGCACCTTACATCTATTTCATGTCACTCAGCTTATTATTGTTGTTATTTTTCCATCTTGTGTTTGAGTCAGTTTTAAATATGGAAAGAAGACTTTGACAATTTCAAACCTCTGATTCTCAACCTGAAACTAAATTCTTCCTTTAACTTTCCATGACACTTGACTGGAGTCTATATTTTAGTCTATAAAGAAGGAAATTTCTGTCCCACCTCCAAGGATTGTTTTTATGTATGGTACAACAAAAAGAACATAGTGTCAGGAAAATTAAGGTTTGAGTTCAAATGTTGGATTTCTTTCTCTTTTTTTAATGATATGACTTCTGAAATATTCCCTACCTGTTAAGTGGAAATACTGCTGCATAGTTAATAAGGCTGTTGGCTTAAAGCTCAACATTCAGAAAACAAAGATCATGGCATCCGGTCCCATCACTTCATGGGAAATAGATGGGGAAACAGTGGAAAGAGTGTCAGACTTTATTTTTCTGGGCTCCAAAATCACTGCAGATGGTGACTGCAGCCATGAAATTAAAAGACGCTTACTCCTTGGAAGGAAAGTTATGACCAACCTAGATAGCATATTTAAAAGCAGAGACATTACTTTGCCAACAAAGGTCCATCTAGTCAAGGCTATGGTTTTTCCCGTGGTCATGTATGGATGTGAGAGTTAGACTGTGAAGAAGGCTGAGCGCCAAAGAATTGATGCTTTTGAACTGTGGTGTTGGAGAAGACTCTTGAGAGTCCCTTGGACTGCAAGGAGATCCAACCAGTCCATTCTGAAGGAGATCAGCCCTGGGATTTCTTTGGAAGGACTGATGCTGAAGCTGAAACTCCAGTACTTTGGCCACCTCATGCGAAGAGTTGACTCATTGGAAAAGACTCTGATGCTGGGAGGGATTAGAGGCAGGAGGAGAAGGGGACGACAGAGGATGAGATGGCTGGATGGCATCACTGACTTGATGGACATAGGTCTGAGTGAACTCCGGGAGTTGGTGATGTACAGGGAGGCCTGGCGTGCTGCGATTCATGGGGTCGCAAAGAGTCGGACACGACTGAGCGACTGAACTGAACTGAACTGAATGAATTTTAAACAATACATTGTGTCAAAATGAATTGCAATTGACATATTTTAACTATTAATCATTTTAAGTTCTTTGATTAGATATTTTAAATCATTTGCTGTTAGAATCTGAATCTTTAGTAACAGTTTCTAATTTGTAAACTTGCCAGGCGTCTAGATCCAAAGAGAAAGCCCGGACAGACATCTTGCCCATACAATAGTCCAAAAATGCAGCAGCTGTGGTGATCTGCGGTCTGTTTGTGTGAGCTTCTTTGCATAATAAGGTTTTATGATGGGTACTAATTGGGTTTATTGACACTGCTGATCTGTTCTTAAGCTTCTTACTGTTTGCAATTTTTGCAGGGCTAATACCAGGCTAGATTCTTAATTCCCACCCCTTTGAGTACCAACTGAAAATGTTGGAACTTACCATTCTTGTATAGTCTCAGGGTGTTATTTCTTCAATTGCTGTATACCTGCCTCATAAACTGCATTTTTCTTCATGATAAAGAAACACAGATTGAAACTTTAAGGAGACTATCTTTCAATAGCAAAAGGGTATAATGAAATAAATTTTGGTACTTTAAAATACACTCAGTAAATCAAAGTAAATGAGAAATCACTCCAAGAGCAGTCCTGCAATTTGGTCATGTTTTAGTGCGTAGATAAAATTCTTCAGAAATTGGCTACAAGCACTGGCTTATAATTAATGTAGCCAAGCAGTAAGAAATATGCTGTCTTCACTAAGTTAATGTGTCCTTGAAATCATATTTATCCAATTAACTGTGCAATAGAGAGTGATATCCTTATTTGCAATACATTTGATGGAAATAATACTCAGTGGCAGTAAAGACATTGGGCTGGAAAACGCATCCTTGTCTGAGTTCTGTCCCTTGCATGATTGGAAATAGGGCAGTCACTAAATTTGTTTATAAATCCATCTATAAAACAGAGATGTTTGATTAAATTTCCCTTAAAGAGTTTCTCAAATCTTCAAGTGTATGGAAGCTTCAACTCTTTCGTCTCAACAGTCTCAAGTGTCCTGTACACCAGCCAGAGGATAGCTGCATGCTGATATGTCCTTATGAAACTTTTTAGTTTCTTTTTAAATTTGCTCCTTATTGTTTGTGTTTTCTCTGAGCAATTTTGTAGTTGATTTTGGTGTTATTTCTTTAGAACCTCGGTTCAAGGGACCAAGTCTTGTCTGTATGAAGAAGCTGTACTGTTTGTACTTCTCTGGCAATTTTCTTGCAACACACAAATCAAGTAATTATTTTATTAGTGTATATTCATGACAAACGAGATTTATTTTAAGAAACCTTTCAAGAATATTCTTTGTATATATATTATATTATATATACATTCATTATATATATGTATATATATCAAATTAAAAATGCAAATAATTTTTTTGGAAATCCTGTTGTAACTTAGTGGATATGCAGTACATATTATTCAATTGAAATGTCTCCTTTCCTTCTATTTTAGTCTTGAAATCAAAACCACAATAACTAGTGAATCAATTGTACTTATTTGTTTACATATCTATATGCTTTTGTACTAATATATTGAAGTATTCTGAGAAGCACAAAATCAGAAATTGGAATGAGATTAATTTTAAATACATATTATTTTCAGGAATAATCATTATATAACTTTTAAAATAGATTTATTTTTACTTTACCTAATATTTTTATTCCTGAGAATATTTTAACAATTACTATGTTTAAATGTGCTTTATTTTTATATATCTTGCTTAAATAGTTTATACTATAGCAATCATCTGATGCTAAATTCATATCATTTTAATACTTGTCACAATAACTGCTATAGTTACAGAAAGAGACATAAATTCATGTTTAAGAAGTGTATTATTGGTTACTGGTTACTGAACCATCATGCCAATTTTTATAAAACCCATCCACCAATTCTGGATATACATCTTCATATTCTGAGTATTTGGTTTTCAAAACAACTTAGTATTTGCAATGTCCTTATACTATCATTAACCAGGATTTCATGGTACAATATGTGCTTCAGATGAAGCTCATCATTAAATATAGTGGGTTTAAACTCACATTTTAATTATCTTTACTGAAAATTATAAATTTGCTTTTGCATATTTCTCTGTAGAGTTATTAGTTCATCATTTTTATATGACTAATGAAGAACTCATGTTAGTCATAGAAGTGATATCCCTTTTTCTTGTTGTCCACTTGGATTGTATAATTATTAGTGTTTTCTTTAATCCATGGTATCACTTAGCAGTGAGTTTTTAAAGTCAATTTATTTTCACTAGAGTTAGTTTAATCAAAGCTAGATATTATAACTTGAAAATTTACTTGAGTACAAATCACAGTACACTAAATGTAGATGAAATAGGCATCCCTTGACCGTTCCCTGTTGTAGCTTCTTCTCTTCCCATAGGATGACTTACTCACATGACTATCCATTTAGTGGGAGTGGACATAGTGAGAGTACCAGTATCATAATATATATTATTTACTAGCAAAACTTCATTTACTTCTTATATTTAGATAAGGATTCTAAATATGAGAAGAACAAAGTTATAATTGCAGTATATCGTGTTGTAGTAATGGAAAGCTTTATGAAGTAGTAAAGATAAACAGACTTTCTTCTAAATAGATAAACAGTGTTTCATCCAGGTGTTTAGGGGACTGGGAGTGTGGTTGAGTGTTGAGTTCTTGACCCAGGCAGGTGGAGCACTTGCTTTATCTGAGGAATAGCAAGGTTAGGAATTGTTAAAATTGCCTAGTGAAAGTGAAGTCGCTCAGTCACGTCGGACTCTTTGCGACCCCATAGACTGTAGCCTACCAGGCTCCTCCGTCCATGGGATTTTCCAGGCAAGAGTACTGGAGTGGGTTGCCATTTCCTTCTCCAGAGGATCTTCCCGACCCAGGGATCGAACCTGGGTCTCCTGCATTGGGGGCAGACGCTTTACTGTCTGAGCCACCAGGGAAGCCTAGAGTGTAACATGAATGTGCCTGGTTGTGGGGAGGAGGAAATAAATGCACAGTCACTATGCCTAGGATGGCAGAGTATGCTTGGGATGCTTTGAAGGCTCAAAAACAGTGTACTTAAAAATAGTTTAAAATATTTATGGCTGAGTCTCATTGCTGTTCACCTGAAACTATCACGACATTGTTAATGGGCTATACTCAACAAAATAAAAAGGTTAAAAAAAAAAAAAAGGAGCTCACCTGAAACTTACTGTTAGGAAACCTTGAGTATCTCCATGTGAGGGGTCTATAGGAAAGGTTTCCTACTATTAGCAAGAATTTCTGAAACAGATAAACATCACATAGTTTTATAGAAATAGAAAATTTGAAGTTTTATAAAAAGTTGTAAAATATATTCATTTACTGAACAGGTAAGTGTCCAATATGCTCACATCAGACATGAATTTGGCAAAACCACATTTGCAAAGAAACATTTACATAAAAACATATCAGATAGGACAAACTTACAGGGTCACATGTATACCTATGGTCAAATCATGTTGATGTATGGCAGGGGCCATCACAATATTGTAAAGTAATTATCCTCCAGTTAAAATAAATAAACAAATTTTAAAAACTCATCTTTTAATCTAGGTTTTTTTTTTAATAGAGCTATATTTCTATAAATTACATTTTAAAAAGTGACTGAATCACAGTGAGGGTAGATTAGGTGATGATATTTTCTGCTAAGGTTTAGGACCCAGAGCCCCTCTTTACTTCTGTCCATATATCATTACCTGTGGCTGACTACGGAGAAGGCAAGGGCACCCCACTCCAGTACTCTTGACTGGAAAATCCTATGGACGCAGGAGCCTGGTGCGCTGTAGTCCATGGGGTCGCTAGGAGTCAGACACGACTGAGCGACTTCACTTTCACTTTTCACTTTCATGCATTGGAGAAGGAAATGGCAACCCACTCCAGTGTTCTTGCCTGGAGAATCCCAGGGACAGGAAGCCTGGTGGGCTGCGGTCTATGGGGTCGCACAGAGTCGGACATGACTGACGCGACTTAACAGCAGCAGCAGCAGTGGTTGACTATTTACCTTTATCCATTCAATTTTTGAGGAATTGTTCAGAATCATTTACTTAAGTGAAGAAGTGAAGTGAAGTTGATCAGTCGTGTCCGACTCTTTGCGACCCCATGGACTGTAGCCTCCCACGCTCCTCCGTCCATGGGATTTTCCAGGCAAGAGTACTGGAGTGGGTTGCCATTTCCTTCTCCAGAGGATCTTCCCAACCCAGGGATCGAACCGGGATCTCCTGCATTGTAGGCAGACGCTTTACCATCTGAGTCACCAGGGAAGTTCCTTAAGTGAGGTTTGTACAAATGATTTGATATTGTCATAAGTATGTGACATTTTTAATGTCTTTTTCTAAACAGACAATTTTAGTTGAGTGAAATTGCCAACTGCTAAGGTGTTTATTTTCAAACATGTGATAACTGTGGCTTTGTGCTCAAAGGACACTTTCTGAATTTCCAGTCTCAGAGGCATAACTGAACATTTTAGTTATTTATCATGAAAGTTTTTGCACGAACATACATTGACCAAAATTTTAATATCCAATAAATTGTCAGTATTGATCACAATTGTGAATTGTACATGTTTAAAATGTATGCATTCTCTTGTCCTAAGAAGGACAGAGAGAGAATGAGAAAAGGGAGGTGGGGAAGGATAAAGAGAGAGGATGAAAGACAGAGAGAGACAGATTGAATAAATCAACTTAAAGTATTGAAGAATGATAATAGAGGAAGTGATCAATAGTTGGTCTGTATGAATATTTAAAGGTACGTTGTAACCTGGGGGTGTTTTTTTGCAAAGCATTAATATTTTTAGTATTCTAATACCTTGTAAAATTATTTTCATTACAACTAATTCATAAAATAAACTTTATTGAAATCATCTCCTAACAATTTCTTGTTAACAATATGATATCTCATCATTTTTTTAGGGTTAAAAAAGCAATAAGATATTTTATAGTTTCTTTGGCAACAGAAAATGTCATTTAGATCTGACAGTGTGTATGTTTAAGAGTTGCTGTTTTGCCCTTCCTTTTTTATTTTGCTACTGAGAATCAGGCTGCCTGCTTATTCATTCTTGAGATAAATGATTAAGTAATTTGGGACAAATCCACCCAGACTCTGCTCAAGCATGCCCCTTGTCCAAGTAGTTTTAAACCATACAATGCAGTAAAACAGTTTGACTGGGACTTTATTCAACTGAATGAGGTCAGAGAAAGTATTTCTCTTTTTCTTTTCATAATGTGTACCTAATTGTGTGAATATACATGCTTTATCCTTTTGTAAATGGCAACAATTATTGATAAATATAAAGGAATGATTTTTCAAAATTCACTTCTCAAAATAGTTTTCTCTGTTTTTAAACTATATTATTACTTTTTTCCAATTTTATAGTATCCTTGTATCTAAAATAATTATTATTTTCAAAAATTCTATTTTCTATTTCAGGAATATACAATCGATGTTTTCTTTCGACAAAAATGGAAAGATGAACGATTAAAATTTAAAGGTCCTATGAACATCCTTCGACTCAACAATTTAATGGCCAGCAAAATCTGGACTCCAGATACCTTTTTCCACAATGGGAAGAAATCGGTGGCACACAATATGACAATGCCAAATAAGCTTCTCCGAATCCAGGATGATGGGACCCTGCTGTACACAATGAGGTATACGTGTAGATCTGATATGTTGCCTTTGAATACTGAGGAATCTATGTATTAACCAACCAGCCGAGCTAGGTATCAAGAACTAGCAAGTTGAATGCCTTTATAACAGATTATTGAGATAACCAGAATATGTTTTGTGAATGCTTGAATCTTAAAAAGCAAAGGTAAAGTAGTATTTATGAGTTTGAATATCATTTTAGTGTGTTAAAAGTTAAAAATTGCTTTAGCTGTTAAAAATTTATTTATTTTTTTGTCAATTTACTTTTCATACTACATTGGAGTTAAGTTCAATTTTAACAGTATGGTTTAAAATGTTCTTTATACTAGGATGAAGTTTTATTTTTAATATCTCATGAACTATTCCTTCAAAATTTTAAGTCCTTTTTTTAGCAAATTTCACTTACTATTTTGATCCTCCTTAGGAAATAAAAAATACTTTTATAACTTCAGAGATCCCTTGTAACTCCAAGTTCAGATAATACAATCTTAAAATTATCTAAAGAAATATATAGTTGTTGACTCTAGCAACTATTCCATTTTAACTCTTCTCACAAATTAATCTTTTAAAATGTTATGTAGCAAGGAAAACAATTACAAATCTAATAAAATGATGTATAATCTAAAATGTAAAATTTGATAAAGATTTTGTATAAATAAATAACTTTCATCAGCAATATATAGACAGATGTTTATTCCAGGCACTTGATGTATTATTATTTCATGTGAAATGTTAAGTGGTAAATTTCAGTTGTGAAAGTTATTTAAGAAGGGACAATATGCAGTCCTGATCTTTAAAGAAAAAACTTTTTTTTTTAGTTTTCATTACTAAATGACCGTTGTCTAAAATGCAAGCTAGCTATTCATCCTGCTTCTCTTGTTGAATCTTGTAATACAGATATCATATCCTGCTTGGTTTTACACATTAATCAGTCCTGTGAATAAGAAAAAATTGGAAACTGGGGATTTTGGAAAAAATTGCATAGAATTCTACTTAAATACTCTCTTAAAAGTATATGCTGTGCTGTGCTCAGTCATGTCTGACTTTTTGCAACCCCATGGACTATAGCGCCACGCCCCTCCGCTCCTCCAAGCCCCCTGCTGAGGTTCTTCTGTCCACAAAAGTTTCCAGGTAAGAATACCAGAATGGGTTGCCATTTCCTACTCCGGGGGATCTTCCCAACCTAGGGATTGAACTCAACTCGCATCTCCTACATTTCCTGCTTTTACAGGCAGATTCTTTACCACTGAGCCACCTAGGAAGCTCTTAGAAGTATATACATTATAATTAAATTGTTGGTCACATTTGTTTTGGTCATCATAAGAGATTCATCTGTAATTTCAAATTAGTACCTATTTTAACTTTACCTTTGTGCAAAATGGAATAATCGATAATTTTCTTTATAATAAATTTGCTATGATTACTCTTTAATGTGACCTTGAAGATATAAAATATATTTCTTTAACATTTATAATTCAACAATTATGGACTTCTGTCCATTTGATTAACAGTCTAGTCTCAAAAATATATTTCTAAGATGTATATATATATTTATGTATATATATGTATGTATTTACAGATATAAATAAAGACAGATGCATATATATATCCTAGAAATATCTTGCTGAGACTAGCATATATATATAAAATCTATGGGCTTCCTGGGTGGCTCAGATGGTAAAGAATCTGCCTGCAATGCAGGAGATCTGGAGTCTATCTCTGGGTTGGGAAAATCCCCTGTAGGAGGAAATGGTAACCCATTCCAGTATTCTTGTCTGGAGAATTCCATGGACAGAGGAGCCTGGTGGGTTACAGTCCATGGGGTTGCAAAGCATAGGACGCGACTGAGCAACTAACATTTTCACTTTCATATGTATCTATATATAGTATATAATATTTATTTACAATTTATTAATTTTGAAGGGTGCTTCCCCAAGGCATTATTGAATTCTTGTATCAGTTTTGCTGTATGGTTATTGATGGAACATTGGGAGAAAATAGCTTTCTTTTTATGATAGAGATTTTTTTCATTTTTTTCTTTAAGATTTCTGATGTTAATATTGAAGTTAATGGGAAACTAACCTTCAAAAACATGTACATAACTTTTTCTTAACTAACCATAGAGTATGAAATGCTTAAGTAAAATGTATTTTTAATTAGGTTTTGTTACTTGCACTCAGATTTTATTGATGCTAATATCTTCTGAACGATTGCCTAAATGTGAAAGAACAGAAGCATATTTAAATGTGAATTAGCCTAATCGGATGCCATGATGAGGGTCCTACCTCATCATTCATTAATTCTATTGACAACAGTAAGGAGTGATTTATCTTGACTTGCCAATTTACTTAAACAAAGAGTGGAATTTTGACTTTTAGGCTTACAGTTCAAGCTGAATGTCCAATGCACTTGGAGGATTTTCCAATGGATGCCCACTCATGTCCTCTGAAATTTGGCAGCTGTAAGTATGGGGATGGAGGTACATGTTTTGGGTCAATAAAATCAAAGATGGTCAGCATCACAACTTAATTGTGTACTTCCTTCTCATATGATGGGATGCTTAATGCTTTTCTAACAAGATGTAGAAACACAAAATATACTGACTTCCCTCAAGTAATCAATTGGCTAGCCCTCCTGTATTCTCAAATATCATTATATCTTAATTATTATGTTTAATTGTCATTTACCTTACTGCTAGTAAAAAACACCCTATGTTTTTATACATATGAAAAAGTGGGAGCTCCTTGAAGTTCCGGACTATTATCATTTACCTCCTTTTTCAAGTGCAAATGCATTAAAAATGCAACATAAAGTGGGTTTTTTTCCAACTGAGAGTAAAAATGTTAAGGATAGATTCTGTTGTTTAGTGATCAGCCTGACACAAATGGCAGCAGAGAATAGGTGAAAAAAAAGAAAAATGAAGCTGGATGTCTGTAATTATCTTTCTACTTTCTAATAATAGAGGGATTTTTTTTTCTAAAATAAATTTGAAAGAGTCAGTGGAGCAAGATTGCTCCATGTGGGCACTTTCTGTGTACAAAAAGTATTTCAGAAAAGGCACTGTGCATTTGGCTGTTGTTTAGGTCACTGAGGTTGTATCTTATATGTCAACCAGAAGCATTAGCTCTCCCAGAATAATTGAAAAGAGGGGGAAGGTCAAATCATCTCCCTAGGCCCAGAAGGCATTCAGGGCATGTTCAGGATAAATTCATGGACACGGCTAAGCAGCTTCTCTCTTTTGTGAGAGTGTTCCATAGCCTGACCTTTTCAGAAACCGTGCTCTTTCTAGCACCCCATCTTTGTCCATTCCTAGCAGCTTCAGACTTTTCACACTCTTGAACAGAAATGCAGTTCTCTCAGCTGATTAAAAATATGTATGACTAAATAATGTACCTTCTGCTCACAGACTGTATCAAGTGAAGAATAAGGAAGAATGATGGCCAATACGAATGCAAAACCCTCTGAGTATTTTGATGATCATAGTTTTATGGAATGATAAGTTCAATCGTATTTGTTCTGTTCTATATTACAAAAGGTGTCAGTTCCCAATTTTCTTTGAGAATCTCCTCTTTGTATAATTACAAAGCCTTCATTTCCTGTCATGGAAACTATCATTTCAGTACTAGCACTTCTTCGAAAATTATTTAAGATAGTCAGTCATGTTATTCCAAGTAAACATTAAGCTAGAAAACTACATTAGATGCAGCACAGAAAAGTTTATTTGCATTGCATAAATTGTATTAAATAGATAACTGAAAAGCCTTGATACCAAAGTAAGTATTTATTGAAGATGTAGTGATGATCTAAGAAGGAAAGGCATTTTGCAGTGGACAAGTTAGTGCCATTAAGACACTAAACATAAGTGATGTCTCAATTCTGAATATGAAATAGATACACCTGAAAATATTTTAAGTGAAAATTTAAAATGTCTTATAGTGCATCTTCAGACAAATGTAATGTTGTGTGCTTGCGAATATGGTTTTCTGTATCTAGAAGTGTTGCAGGCAACACGTAGAGCTTATTGTTAGGCATTTTTTTGTTGAATTGTACTTACTTAGTTTCCTCTATATTTATTTTCTGACACATAGAGTTAAAAAAAGTTGCATATTATCTTATTTATCCTTGCCAATAGTACATACTTGAGACATAGAGAGTTAATTGTATAGACAGCACTATGGAATATGGACCAACAGGCCAACCCAAAACTTAAAATGTTGGCAAGAAAATTTTTGGCTGAAGGGGTGATGACCTTTCCTTCTAATCATTTACTTCTCACTTGTTTAAAAAAATTTCCTTGACTCCCACAAGTGATGGAATTCCTGGAGTTTTATCATTAATTATCCTCAAATAAAAGAAGCATCTTTTCTACTAACTTACAATTTTGAATTCAGTTTTGTTTTGCTTTTTGCTGTGGCTTCACATCTTTACACAATTCCTTGCTATTTAATTTGATCTAAAACTTCCTGAATGGAAATCTAAAAGT
Organism: Bos indicus; assembly: GCF_029378745.1. Classification (NCBI taxonomy): domain Eukaryota; kingdom Metazoa; phylum Chordata; class Mammalia; order Artiodactyla; family Bovidae; genus Bos; species Bos indicus. The sequence goes on along the minus strand of NC_091765.1, from coordinate 65,570,298 downwards.
ACTCTGGGCATCATCCTAAAATAAATTTTAATTTTTTGGATAAAAATTAATAATTAAAATGATTTTGATATTGTTTTGGTTATCAAATATTAATAATTTGTTAGTATGCCTTTACTCTTTAATTCAGATTAGGACTCAAAATGGGTTATTGATTTAAATTAAGTAAAATTATGTAATGGAACCTAATCTAGACATGCAATTTATAAAGAAATTTGTCTTTTTTTCCTTTTATACTTCACTGAAAAATCACAACTTATAAAAATCACTAAAAAAATCACAGTCTCTGAGTTTATATGTGTGTTTGTGGACCAGAAAATGCCTCAAGTCTGCATTGCATAACTTTCTGTTCTCTCTTTTCTCGCCAGACCCCAAATCTAAAAAACATATTCCTACCTAACAAATGAAATAATTTCTTTTTATAAAAGATATGGGAAGGATCAGTCATTTTAACATATTCTTGAGCTTCCATCCAGATTTACATCTTTCATAATAGTAAATAACAAAATTAAAATGTTATATGTTTCCTGATTAATCTAGCAAGAATGAAGCGAGAGCGTTTTCCTTATGACAGGTGCAAAAAGCATAGCTATCAGTAAGAAAGAGTCCCTCCCATCAGTCTCTTATTAGTTTCTCTAAAATTTCACCATTTTGCAGAGTTTCATTTTCTTTTATTTATGTTTAAAGATAAACATCAAAATTCAAAAGTGGAATTATTATAATTGCTTAAAATAAAACCTTATATGTATTAAGATCTAGAACTGCTGAGTACTCTGAGGTCTTCTGATATAAAGTGGAGCATATGATGTCTTTTCAGTTTATTAAATTATGTGTCATTTGAAATTTTATTGAAGAGAAGGTCAGTATATGTATTCATGAGGAAAACAAAACAAGCCATTTGATAAACTGAGAATGCATTGCTGGTTATACACATTACTAAGATTACTTAATTATATGTAACAACAAAATCATCAATGATTAATTGAAAGTAATTATTAGAAATTTAGATTTTAGAGTAGCTGAATTCATTCATATGCAAACTATAGGAAGATATTTGCTATTAAATATATGTATATACAAACATAATGATATGATATATATATAAATAATATAAATACACATATTTTTAGAATGCTATTTCAGAAAAATATTTTACAAAATGTAATTTACTTGTGGATGTAGGTGTGTACATGTCTTTCACTGATATTAACCTTTACTAGTGACAGTCAGAAAAGCAGACACATTGTAGTATGTCATTGAAAGATCACACAGTGAATAAGACACAACAATAACTTTATTGTAACTAATGCTTAAGTGGGAATGGATTTGTGGTCACAGACTTTGGTTCCAGGTAAGTACCAGGACCACCCCAGAACAATGGTATTAACCTAGAAAATGTATAGGTAGCAGGTAAATGAGCTTTCTAGTGTCTGGAAGACCTAGAGGCAGACAGCTGGAGGCAGGTGGTTCTTTCTCTCCCTCAATTGAAAATGTGACTGTGATGCTGAGTTTTGCTCAGGGACCAGAAGTAACTAATATTTCTAAATATTCCCATGAGCACTAGTGCATAGCAGTTCTTCGGAAGGTCAGTAGGACAGCCAGAATTGTCTGCTTATTCAACTGTGGAGAAACTCTGCCTGTTCCCCCTCAGGACATATAGGCGCAAGGGAAATATCAGGGCCAGAGAAGTGCTGAGACAAGATACGCTGCTTGCTCTCCAGCTTTATAGTCATCTCACTTCTGCTAAGTCCTGTATCTTTGGCCAAATAAATCAGAAAGTTATATCTGGTCTGTACGTGATCTGTCTCCTCCTGCCAATATACAGCTTAATTAGGATGCTATGCAAGTATAGTCCAGTGAGATCTGTGTGCAATAATTAATTTTAAAATAAATATGTTTTAAAGTGTTTTCAATTTATGAAACTATAGTATTCTGAGTTATTTTACATATTCAGCAAAATTCTCATTCTTCTAATGAAATATATTGTATCATGATAGGTAAGTAATTTAATTCTTAACTAGGTGAAGGTTTTGAAGAAAAGTCTACAAAACTAACTACAAAGATAATACTTTAAATACAATATATATCATTATTGTTCTCACATGGAAATAAGTTACCATTATGTCCAGAGAACAATGTCATTTTGGAATACAATTATTATTTCATGAGCAATGGCTGTTTCTAAATTAACTAGTTAAATGGGACTTGGGTATTTGTAACCTGTTTACTGCAATGCCTTCATCTGTTACTTTGGGAATATGGAAGACATTTTAACCATCTCAGAGCCCAGTTATTTTTGCAGATTCTAAAAAGATATTCGATCTTTGTCTATCAAAGTGGTTGCAGTGAAAATATCCTTATGGTCATGGTTGCCTTTCTTGATCTGCTTCACACCCTTCATATTAAAATTTCAAAGACACTTTTTTACACTAAAAATATGATCTTTAAACATCAGTTTTATAGTAAACAATAATTCTATGAAATATACAACCTTTGATGTTATTATTATTGATGATTCTTACTAAAATGCTTAAAAAGATTTTTTTCCCCTAATTTCCTACAGATGCATATACAACCTCAGAGGTTACTTACATTTGGACATACAATGCGTCTGATTCTGTACAGGTTGCTCCTGATGGCTCTAGGTTAAATCAATATGATCTGCTGGGCCAATCAATTGGGAAGGAGACAATTAAATCTAGTACAGGTCAGTAAAAAATGAGTCTAAAGAAAAGCTAATTCCTAAGAAAGTTAATGGGTTAAAGCCATTGGAAATGTATTAGTTTGCTTAAAACCTTTTTCTCTTGAGGTCTAAGAACTAGTAGCATAGATGGTGCTTGGGAGCTTTTTAGAAATTGAGACTCTCATGCCTGACTCCTATTAAGTCTGGATCTGCTTTTTAACAAGATTTTAAGGAGATTCCAAGATGTGCATTAAAGTTTAAAAAAAAACACTGATCTAACTTGTCTTTTGAGACAAGCCAATTTTACCTTTTCAGTGTTACAATTTCCCTCATTTTCTAATTCTTTTTCCCCTATCCTGCATGAGTTATGACTATTCAATGCTTGATTATAAATAATTACTAGTAGCCTCTGTGGGAAAGCTGAAACCTTCCCTAAGAAAACACAGCTGTATGAACTCATGATCTCACATCTGGCAGATGTAAACCCAGAGAGCAGAATGGAAGGTAGCTATGAGGATCAGACAGAACTGACCCCAGTATATTAGAGAAGACATTAAGATTGGTAAATTCAGAATTGGTGATAGGATTAAAATCTGGGCCAAAAGATCAGTCTTGGAGATGTGGCTAGAGATCAGTACCACAAAGAGCCTAAGTAGGGCTAGACTGGAAAATAGTCAAAGCAGAGGCTTGAGGGTGGTACCAAAGAGGATGAGGAGCTGAGCAACTAAGATAATGTATGTTCAGAGAGCACTTATGAATCCTCTGTCCTTTGGTCAGTAAGCATGACCTAGAGAGAAAAATCAAATACCACACTGTATACAAGCCATGCAAATTCCTTGGTCATATGAAAATTTTCATTTATATACTCTTGCTATGCTAAATGGCATTTTAATGTTATATATTTTCCATGCTATATATGGGACAAATTCTTTGCATTTTTAAATCAGGGACTTTTTTTCTCTAATCCCTTCCATTTCCAAAATGTTCAAACTATTGACTACTACAGTTTCTTAAGCTGCTTAAATTTTTCTTCTAGGTGAATATACCGTAATGACAGCTCATTTCCACTTGAAAAGAAAAATTGGATATTTTGTGATTCAGACATATCTGCCTTGCATCATGACTGTCATTCTCTCCCAAGTGTCATTCTGGCTTAACAGAGAATCTGTGCCTGCAAGAACAGTGTTTGGTGAGTGACTAACTACATACTGTGCTGTACAGCACATTTTGTTTCATGGCATACTTTCAAAAGCGTTCTATCTCTTGATCCTCACCCCAATAGTTTGTCATGCACAGAGCAGGGAGTATTTGGCTTTGCCTTATAGATGAGGAAACTGAGGCTCAGGAAAGTAAAATACAGAGTCAGTGTCCCATTCTTGACAAGGAATATAAACAGTTCTCAAATATGAAATACACTATTTTCGTTCTGTTAAATCATTTTGCTTATCAACACTTCATTTCATGTTAATAAAGAAGAATATTCTTAGAGGTTTTAATATGAAGTTCAACAGTACCATATTTCTAAGCTTTTATATTTACTTTATTTGTTAGTTTTTTTTTGGGGGGGAGGGATTAGTTTTTAGATGAACAAAGATGATCTTAGTACCTTAAATGAGAGAATAAGGGAGGAAGGGGAGGAGAAAGAGAAAGAGATCCTTCATTCTCTATCAGTAGTATGTTTGATAACAAAATTAAGTTTCTTGATTTAAAACATGCAGGGGAGTTTGGTTACTGCTTTTCAGATATATGAATTAAGATGAGCACATTTTGTAACAAAGTAGGCCACTTTGTGTATTTGGTCCACTCATTCATTTAGGAAGGCTTTACTGAGAATCTACTGTGGTGGAGAGCACCAGAATAAGCAGGAAAGTTAATGACAACATAAGATGAAAGCATTATGAAAGAGACACATGCAAGCCATTAAAAATATACAGCAAATGGATGTTCCCTAAGAGGGCTGATTAAGTAACTGAGTTAGCATTCAAACTAAGTCTTGAAGGATAAGTAGGAGATTCCCAGATGAATGAAATGGGACAAAAATCCTAGTCAAAAAAGGATAAAGTGTACAATAATATAGCAGGATGAAAGGGCGTAGTGTATTCAGTGACAGTGAGCTGATTCAGTGTCAGTGGATATGCATACAGATAGAAATGTAGTTTGAGGCCTAGATGAGACATCCTTGTAGGCCATGTTATTATAATGTAACTATCTTATAGACTATAGTGTTTTGAGACCATGGACATGTGTAAAGCTCTTAGAACAATGCCTGGCATTTAATACATGCTATCCAACTGTTAGCTATTCTTATTATCAATGCTGAAAAATCAATTTTAGTCTCAATATTAGAAATGAATAATTTAAAAGATAATTTCATTTATAATGATGTCCTAGGCAACATAATTCTCCTAAAAGAAAAGGGGGGAATGAGAGAGTCAGTTCCTAGGCAGGTTGATAGGGAGTCTAGGGGTCCCCAAGGAGAGAGGGGTCTGGAATTCTCAAGGAGGAAGAAAGGACAAACTTTTTTTCTTTCTCCACATTCCTTAGGATTATATAACAATAATGTATCCTGCCTAAGGACAGTCTTTGGATTCAACCTTCTGTTATCTTAAAATGTTAATTATGGGAGTAGACCTGGTCTTTACAAGGATGTATCTTGCCTGAGGACAGTGTTATCTTAAAATGTAAATTATGGGAGTAGGTCTGATGAGGTCTTTACAACCTCCAGATATTCTTTGGATTATATAACTTCATTGTTAACACTAGCAAGTGGGTATTCTTTTTGCCTCCTTCTGATGCCTGTGTCAGAAGCTTTCTCTATCTCCTTTATACTTTAATAAAACTTTATTACACACACACAAAAAAAATAAATAAATAAAATATCTAGAAACAAATGTGACCAAGTAGGTAAACACTTGTCCACTAAGAACTATAAAACTTTGCTGAAATAAATTAAAGAAGACCTAACTAAATGGAAAGATATCTCATGTTTCTTTTTTTGGAAGATAGTACCATTAAGATAGGAATAATCCCCAAAGCAATCTATAGATTTAATACCTAGAAGAAATCCAATGGCTTTTTTGGGCAGAAATGTCAATCTTCAAATTCATGTGAAATTGCAAATGGCTCCAAATAGCCAAAACAGTATCTATAAAGAAAAAAGTTGCTGAACTCTTACTACTCAGCTTCAAAGCCTAGTACAAAGCTACATTAATCAAAACAGTGTGGTAGTGTCATAAGGATGGACATATAGACCGATGGAATAAAACTGAGTCCAGAAACAAACAAACAACTATGGCTAATGAATATTCAGTAGGCGTGCCAAGACCCTTCTGTGTGCAAATAGTATTCTCTTTACCAAATGGTGCTGGGACAGCTGGATGACCACCAGGTGCAAAGGAATGAAGATGGAGTCCTACTTCACTCCTTGACACAACAATTAAACAGGTATAAAGCATTAATGTAAAATGAGAACTGTAAAACTATTAGAAGACAATACAGGGTCTATTAGAAGAAAATGCAGGATAAATCTTTATGAATTTGGATCTAACCATGGATTCTTAGATTTGATAGCAAAAGCATGGGTAACAAAGAAAAACAGATAAATTGAATTTCACTAAGTTGAAAACTTTTGTATCTCAAACATCATCAAAAATGTGAAAAGACAACTTACATTTGGGAGAAAAAATTGAGCTTCATACATCTGATAAGGGTTTAATATCCTGAATAAATAAGGAATTCTTACAACTCAAAAACAAAATGACCAAAACCCTGATTTTAGAAAATGGACAAAAAACTCAAATGGACTTTTTTCTAAACAAAATAAATATACAAATGGCAAACAAACACAAGTAATAATGTACATCATTGTACTTTAAGGAAATGCAAATCAAAGCAACAATAAAATACATTTTATAAAGGCAATGGCACCCCACTCCAGTACTCTTGCCTGGAAAATCCCATGGACGGAGGAGCCTGGTGGGCTACAGTCCATGGGGTCTCGAAGAGTCAGACACAACTGAGCGACTTCACTTTCACTTTTCACTTTCATGCATTGGAGAAGGAAATGGCAACCCACCCCGGTGTTCTTGCCTGGAGAATCCCAGGGATGGAGGAGCCTGGTGGGCTGCCGTCTATGGGGTCGCACAGAGTTGGACACGACTGACGCGACTTAGCAGCAGCAGCAGCATAGCCATAATAATGAGTAAACCAAAAGAAAAAAAGGGACTTAAGTACTTAAATAGAAACTCTCATAAATTGCAGGGGGAGTATATAATGGTATAGCTTCTATGGACAATCGTTTGGCAGTTCCTCAAAAAGTTGAACATAGAATTAACATATGATCCAACAATTTCACCTCTAGGTATTACCTAAGATTAATGAAAGCGTGTTTATACAGAAACTTGTACACAGATGTTTATAGTGATATTATTCCTAATAATCAAAAGATAGAAACAATCCAAATATCCTTTGTAGATGAATGGATAACCAAAATATAGTATATACTTACACTAGAATGTTTTTCACCTATCAGTCAGTCAGTCATTCAGTTCAATTGCTCAGGCATGTCTGACTCTTTGTGATCCCATGGACTGCAGCACACCAGGCCTCCCTGTCTGGCACCAACTCCTGGAGTTTACTCAAACTCATGTCCATTGAGTCGGCGATGCCATCCAACCACCCCATCCTCTGTTATCCCCTTCTCCTCCTGCCTTCAATCTTTCCCAGCATCAGGGTCTTTTCAAATGAGTCAATTCTTTGCATCAGATGGCCAAAGTATTGGAGCTTCAGCTTCAACATCAGTCCTTCCAATGAAGATTCAGGACTGGTTTCCTTTAGGATGGACTGATTGGATCTCCTTGCAGTCCAAGGGACTCTCAAGAGTCTTCTCCAATACCACAGTCCAAAAGCATCAATTCTTTGGCACTCAGCTTTCTTTATAGTCTAACTCTCACATCCATACATGACCACTGGAAAAACCATAGCCTTGACTAGATGGACCTTTGCTGACAAAGTAATGTCTGCTTTTTAATATGCTGTCTGTGTTGGTCATAACATTTCTTCCAAGGAGCAAGCGCCTTTTAATTTCATGGCTGCAATCACAATCTGCAGTGATTTTGAAGCCCCCCCAAAAATAAAGTCGGCCACTGTTTCCATTGTTTCCCCATCTATTTGCCATGAAATGATGGTACCAGATGCCATGATCTTAGTTTTCTGAATGTTGAACTTTAAGCCAACATTTTCACTCTCCTCTTTCACTTTCATCAAGAGGCTGTTTAGTTCTTCTTCAATTTCTGCCATAAGGGTGGTGTCATCTGCATATCTGAGGTTATTGATATTTCTCCTGGCATTCTTAATTCCAGCTTTTGCTTCATCCAGCCCAGTATTTCTCATGATATACTCTGCATATAAGTTGAATAAGCAGGGTGACAATATACAGCCTTACATACTTATTTTCCTATTTGGAACCAATCTGTTGTTTCATATCCAGTTCTAACTATTGCTTCCTGACCTGCATACAGATTTCTTAAGAGTAGCATCAAGTGGGATGGTGCCCTATCTCTTGAAGAATTTTCCGCAGTTTGTTGTGGTCCACACAGTCAAAGGCTTTGGCATAGTCAATAAAGCAGAAATAGATGTTTTTCTGGAACTCTCTTCCTTTATCCATGATCCAATGGATGTTGGCAATTTGATTTCTGGTTCCTCTGCCTTTTCTAAAACCAGCTTGAACATCTGGAAGTTCATGGTTCACGTACTGCTGAAGCCTGGCTTGGAGAATTTTGAGCATTACTTTACTAGCGTGTGAGATGAGTGCAATTGTGTGGTAGTTTCAGCATTCCTTGGCATTGCCTTTTTTGGGGATTGGAATGAAAACTGACCTTTTCCAGTCCTGTGGCCACTGCTGAGTTTTGCAAATTGGCTGGCATATTGAGTGCAGCACTTTCACAGCATCATCTTTCAGGATTGAAATAGCTCAACTGGAATTCCATCACCTCCACTAGCTTTGTTTGTAGTAATGCTTCCCAAGGCCCAGTTGACTTCACATTCTAGGATGTCTGGGTCTAGGTGAGTGATCATACCATCGTGATTATCTGGATCATGAAGATCTTTTTTTTTTTTTTTTTTTGTATACCTCTGTGTATTCTTGCTGCCTCTTCTTAATATCTTCTGCTTCTCTTAGGTCCATACCATTTCTGTCCTTTATTGAGCCCATCTTTGCATGAAATGTTCCCTTGGTATCTCTAATTTTCAACCCCCCCCTGAATTTCTTTGCACTGATCACTGAGGAAGGCTTTCTTATCTCTCCTTGCTCTTATTTAGAACTCTGCATTCAAATGGTATATCTTCCCTTTTCTCCTTTGCTTTTTTCTTCTCTTCTTTGCACAGCTATTTGTAAGGCCTCCTCAGAGAGCCATTTTGCTTTTTGCATTTCTTTTTTAGGGGGATGGTCTTGATCCCTGTCTCCTTTACAGTGTCAAGAACCTCCATGCATAGTTCATCAGGCACCCTGTCTATCAGATCTAGTCCCCTAAATCTATTTCTCACTTCCACTGTATAATAGTAAGGGATTTGATTTAGGTCATATCTGAATGGTTTAGTGGTTTTCCCTATTTTCTTCAATTTAGATCCGAATTTGTCAATAAGGGTTTCATGATCTGAGCCACAGTCAGCTCCAGGTCTTATTTTTGCTGACTGTATAGAGCTTCTTCACCTTTGGCTGGAAAGAATATAATGAATCTGATATCGGTGTTGGCCATCTGGTGATGTCCATGTGTAGAGTCTTCTCTTCTGTTGTTGGAAGAGGGTGTTTGCTATTACCAGTGCATTCTCTTGGCAAAACTCTATTAGTTTTTGCCCTGCTTTATTCTGTACTCCAAGGCCAAATTTGCCTATTATTCCAGGTGTTTCTTGACTTCCTATTTTTGCATTTCAGTCCCCTATCATGAAAAGGACATCTTTTCTGGTGTTAGTTCTAGAAGGTCTTGTAGGTCTTCATTGATCCCTTCAACTTCAGCTTCTTCAGTATTTAGAAAGGATTAAATATTGATAACATGCTACAGCATGAATGAATCTCAAACACATTATGTTAAGTGAAAGAGAGTGGATAAAAAGTGTCACATATTGTATTCTTCCTTTCATATGAATTATCTAGTATAGGTAAACCCAAGAAGCAGTTTTGTAGTTGCCAGTAGGTGGATACCGGGTAAAATGGGTTGTATTATGTAGTAAGAACTGGGTGTCCCAGGGTGGTAGAACTGTTTTGAAACTAGATAGAGGTGGTAGTTCAGAACACAGTGAATGCATAAATGCCACTGAATTGTACACTTTAAAATGGTTAATTGTATATTATGTAACTTTCATCTTCATAAAACATTTTGTAAGTCATAGCTTGGAAAAGAAACAGCATTGAATGAACACCTCAAGAATTTCTCAGGATTTAGAAATCTTCTTAGATACCTATTTCAAATTAGCCAATTATTTAAACAAGGACATAAAAATGGATGTGGCCAAAAATATGAGAAAATTTCGATTCAAATGCCTTTAAAAGCAATGTTACATGATTTCAGAGCACAAGTAATGGACAAAATGCATTTTTAGGGAAAATTACATAATAATTAAAAACAGAAAGGAAATGATTAGGACAGAACCAATTTTCCAGGAAGATCTAAATTTATATGTAAATATACAGCATATTAAATGAAATTAAATAATGAAATATTTGTTTAATAAAGATTGTAAGGAAAATAAAATACTGCATTGAGGTGAATAAAGACAGATTTCATAACATAAATCACATAAATGCATATGTTAAAAACATGCAAATAGAAGATTACCTAAGTATAGAAAAGAGACAAATAGATGAATAAATATTTAATTTTTAATCAACAGAATGTGTTAGGATCAAGGCTGTTAGGTTCAACTATAACAAATATGCAAAAGTTTCAAAAGAGTGGTTATAAAAATAACATATAAAGTTAAAAATCCAGGCTATATTTGAATTTGTAAATTTTATATGAATGGTTAACAGTAGACATTTTCGTGTAAATGTAAACTGTTAGGTGGTAAAAGCATTCTTAGTATTATCTCTATGAGTTACTCTGTGTAAAGCTTGTGATAAATATAATTCCATGTGGGTATACATGTATATGTGTGTGTGTGTGTGTGTGTGTGTGTGTGTGAGAGTCACTCAGTTGTGTCCAACTCTTTGCAACCCCATGGACTCCTGCCTGCCAGGTTCCTTTGTCCGTGGAATTCTCCAGGCAAGAATACTGGAGTGGGTTGCCATTCTCTTCTCCAGGAGGTCTTCCCAGGGATTGAATCTGGGGCTCTTGCACTGTGGGCAGATTCTTTACCATAAAGCCTCCAGGGAAGTCCTACATGTATATGTGCATGCAAGTAAACAATAAAAGTCCTGTGTTCTGTCCAGAATAATACTTGAAGCCTGTCAGCCTCCTTATTTTCATTCCATCCTTCACTTCACCCTTCATCTTTCTGCCTCCTTTTGAGTCTTAATATCATCATCTGACGATGCCCAGCAGTTACCTAAGCATCTGCCCTCTCCAAACTTCTCTAAATCCACAGTCAGGCCTACAAGCTGATGGGGTATCATTAAATCATCTGCCCTCCTCCTGCCTCCGGAGCTTTTTTTTGACGGATAAAGTTAAAAAACAAACAAAAGAAACCCACTGTTACACAGTTAAGAAATTAATATGCCCTGGGAGATAAATGTCAAATTTCTCAACATTTGAGTTCTGGCTTCATGCCATGAATAAAATTAAAAAACAGCAAACAAGACAGCAGGTAGAGGAGTTGAGATTAGAATGTGTACGACTTTGATACTAGAATCTTTGCTCCATTATTTTGGGTTTTCTCTCTTTAGTATTTTGGATATTGCATTTATTTTGTGGTTGTATAGACAGCTTGATATTTTTCAAAGCTATTTCTTCAAAGACTCTGCCCATGTATCTTGCAATGATAGGTGATGAAAGTCTCCTTTGACCTTCTCTGAGTGCTCTTGCCCAATTCATTCAATACCAACACTTATTGAGTACTTCTTTATCACATGGTTCTAGATGCTTGGGGTATTCTTGAACAAAAAACAAACAAAACTCCCTTTTATGATGAGACAGTTGCCCTCTGTTGCCACTGGTATGAGAAAGCACTTGGGAAACTTTTCATCTTAAACCTCAGGTTTTATGTTTTCAAGGCTCCGGTGACTAAGCAGTATATCTGCAAGTACAAAACTCATTTTGTATTTGTGTAAACATATAGTTTATTTTGTGAAATGGTGGCTTCTGGTCTTTTCAGTTGCTTAACATCCTTCAAGACTTCCTATAAATAAGAATAATCATAACGAGTTTGCAATTATTATTTGTATATTTGAAGCCAAATCATTTTTCACATTTCTGAGTAAGTTTATCTATGAATATATGACTATACTGTGGCTCAGCTGGTAAAGAATCCACCTGAAATGCAGGAGACCTGGGTGCGATCCCTGGCTTGGAAGATCCCCTGGAGAAGGGAACGGCTACCGACTCAAGGCTTCAGCAATATGTGAACTATGAACTTCCAGATGTTCAAGCTGGTTTTAGAAAAGGCAGAGGAACCAAAGATCAAATCGCCAACATCCGCTGGATCATGGAAAAAGCAAGAGAGTTCCAGAAAAACATCTACTTCTGCTTTATTGACTATGCCAAAGCCTTTGACTGTGTGGATCACAATAAACTGTGGAAAATTCTGAAAGAGATGGGAATACCAGACCACCTGATCTGCCTCTTGAGAAACCTATATGCAGGTCAGGAAGCAACAGTTAGAAATGGACATGGAACAACAGACTGGTTCCAAATAGAAAAAGGAGTACGTTAAGGCTTTATATTGTCACCCTGCTTATTTAACTTCTATGCAGAGTACATCATGAGAAATGCTGGGCTGGAAGAAGCACAAGCTGGAATCAAGATTGCTGGGAGAAATATCAATAACTTCAGATATGCAGATAACACCACCCTTATGGCAGAAAGTGAAGAGGAACTAAAAAGCCTCTTGATGAAAGTGAAAGTGGAGAGTGAAAAAGTTGGCTTAAAGCTCAACATTCAGAAAACGAAGATCATGGCATCTGATCCCATCATCACTTCATGGCTAATAGATGGGGAAACAATGGAAACAGTGTCAGACTTTATTTTTTTGGGCTCCAAAATCACTGCAGATGGTGATTGCAGCCATGAAATTAAAAGACGCTTACTTCTTGGAAGGAAAGTTATGACCAACCTAGATAGCCTATTCAAAAGCAGAGACATTACTTTGCCAACAAAGGTCCATCTAGTCAAGGCTATGGTTTTTCCAGTAGTCATGTATGGATGTGAGGGTTGGACTGTGAAGAAAGCTGAGTGCCGAAGAATTGATGCTTTTGAACTGTGATGTTGGAGAAGACTCTTGAGAGTCCCTTGGACTGCAAGGAGATCCAACCAGTCCATCCTAAAGAGATCAGTCCTGGTTGTTCATTGGAAGGACTGATGCTGAAGCTGAAACTCCAATATTTTGGCCACCTGATGCGAAGGCTGACTCATTGGAAAAGACTCTGATGCTGGGAGGGATTGGGGGCTGGAGGAGAAGGGGACGACAGAGAATGAGATGGCTGGATGGCATTACCAACTCGATGGACGTGAGTTTGGGTAAACTCTGGGAGTTGGTGATGGACAGGGAGGCCTGGCATGCTGAGATTCATGGGTTCGCAAAGAGTCGGACACGACTGAGTGACTGAACTGACTGACTGACCCACTCCAGTATTCTCGCCTGGAGAATTTCATGGTCTATATAGTCCATGGGGTTGCAAAGAGTCAGACAAAACTGAGCGACTTTCACTTTCTTTTTCTTTACTAGGCGTATATAAATGACTTTATATGTAAGAAATATGTCCTGGTATTTTTACCGTAATATCACATTCAATATGGAATAGAGAGTTTTTTTCTATCTAGAACCAAATAACAAACATCTGCTAGGGTGTATGTTTGCTAAAAGTGTACAGGGAGTTCAAATGCTAAAACTGCAGAGTTTATATGTACAAATTTCATTGCATTTGCAAGTGCCTCACCTTCCTCTCTTATATGAATATTGGAATAATTAAACCTCCAAAAGTGATATGTTTGGATTGCTCATGTTTCTACTTAGATCACACTATTCCATGACTCTGTTTGATTTTATGTCAAAGAATCCAAAATATGTCTTATATGAGAAATTTTTTTTCCATGTGAAAGAAATCCTCAAGTAAATGCTACAAGACTGATATGGTTAACACCAGAGGCATCAGGAAGTCAGTTTATTTCTCTTTTTCCTCTTTCATATCCTTAGCATGGAGTTTTGCTTCTTGAGTCAAAAAGGTTGTTGGTGGTCCAGGTGTCACATTCATATCCAGGAAACAGGAAGATGTAAGCAAAAAGGGCAAGAGACATCTTCTAGCTCTGTGTTTGCCATTAATGAGCTTTCCCATAAGTCCCTTCAAATAATCTCTATTCATATATTTTTAGCCTAACTTGGTCTCATAACCAGAGAGTCTGAGAAATTGTCACCCTGAATAAATTAAGTGTTCTAATATGTATTGACTAAATATAAGATAAGCAGCTAGTGGTTTCTACTACAATAGGAAAAAGAAGTATGTTTCCTATGAAGATCATGAAATGATTGAGAGTACATATTTTGGAACCAGAGCATAGGCTTATTTCATTTTACTGTGCTTTGCTTTATTATACTTTGCAGATGTTGCATTATTTACAAATTTGAAGGTTTATGGCAACCTTGCATGACACAAGTCCCTTGGTGACATCTTTCCAGCAGCATCTGCTCACTTTGTGTCACATTTGGGTAATTTGTACTGTATTTCAAACTTTATTATTATTATTATTGTTATGGTGATCTGTGATCAGTGATCCTAGATGTTACTATTGTAAAAAGATTACAATTCACTGAGGGCTCAGATGATGCTTGCACATTCTAGCAGTAGTATTTTTCACCTGAGACATTGCTCTCCTGGTGGCTCAGTGGTAAAGAATCTGCCTACCAATGCAGGAGACGGGTTCTATCCCTGGGTTGGGAAGATCCCTTGGAGAAGGAAATGGCAACCGACTCCAGTATTCTTGCCTGGAAAATCCCATGGACAGAGGAGACTGGAGGGCTATAGTCCATGGGGTCATGAAAGGTTTGGGCATGACTGAGTGATTAAAAAAAAACAAATACTATTACTCACTTAATAGACTATGCTGTTGCTGCTGTTGCTAAGTCGCGTCAGTCGTGTCTGACTCTGTGCGACCCCATAGACGGCAGCCCACCAGGCTCCCCTGTCCCTGGGATTCTCCAGGCAAGAACACTGGAGTGGGTTGCCATTTCCTTCTCCACTGCATGAAAGTAAAAAGTGAAAAGTGAAAGTGAAAGTGAAGTCATGTCCAACTCTTAGCGACCCCATGGACTTCAGCCTACCAGGCTCCTCTGTCCATGGGATTCTGCAGGCAAGAGTACTATAGTATAGTGTAAATATAACTTTTATAGGCACGGGAAAACCAGAAATTCCATGTGACTTGTTTTATTGTGATACACACTTTTTGTGGTGGTCTTGAACTAAACCTGTAATATCGCCAAGGAATGCTTGTATCTTGGTTCAAAATCTGACAGTACTATTACCAAATTAGGAAAGTTATGGGACGTCTTTTTAACCTCTTTGTACCTTAATTTTGTAGCTCTGTAGAACTAGAATTATAATATCTACCTTGTGAGGTAGTTTTGGGAATTAACACACCCACAAATACATTTATAGACACACAGAACACTTAGAACAATTCTGGCATACAGTAAATTCTATAAACTCATTGCTATTATTGTTACTATTTATTGTCTAATACTTAATTCTCTCCTTCATATCAATAAATATGTAAAGAGTCATCAGCTCTTGCTTCAGCTTAGGCTCAATATCACAAGATGGCATGTTTCAGGATTTACGAACTCTATAATCTTTAGACAGACCTATCTGGGCAATAATCCAGCTTCTTTGACATTCATATCGTCAGTGTTTAGTTGTTTGAAGGGAATTTCAGAATCTTTGAAATTCCTGTATTTAAGTGAAATATGCCAGTGTGTGTTCAGTTTTTTAATCAAATCTCCTTTATTTTGGTATAATGAAATGCAAGTCAAGCTGACTTAAGCCTCTTTGTTAACTTCATTCTTAATTAATCATGAGCTTGTACATATATCCACAGGACATACCATCAAAGATGTGGATCAAGTCCCATAATTGAGTCTTACTGGTTAGTAAGTTACATGGATCACATTCTTATCCCTGATACAATCATCATGGACAGATTCACACCCCTCCTTTACCCTCCCCTTCCCCTGGCATCCACTCGGCTTCCTTCTTATTTCATGAGTATACCAGTCATTCACCTCAAAGGTTTATCTTTTCTCTCTGCTTGAATTTCTCTTTTCCCAGATGGCTAATTCCTTCATCTCATTCAGGCTTTGTCTTAACTGTCATCTTTGTGAAGAGACCTCACTGACAGATAACTTAAAACTATGAACTGTTTCCCAATCCTGACTCTTCTGCTTACACTGGTCCTGTTCTTTTTTTTCTCCATTGCACATATCATCTTCCAGTATCTTATAGAAAAATACATTTTTGTTTGGTTTGTCTCTCCCACAAGAATTTAAATTTCAAGAGGACAGTTATTTTTACCTGTTTTTAAACTGATAGACAATTAAGTAGATTACACTGAGGCAATAAGCAAAGGGAAAATGGTTTAGATAGATAGAATGTTGTTGCTGTTGTTTAGTTGCTCAGTCGTGTTCTATTCTTTACAACCAGACTCCTCCGTCCATGGGATTACCCAGGCTAGAATACTGGAGGGGATTGCCATTTCCTTCTCCAATAGACCTTCCCAATGCAAGGATCGAAGTCTCCTGCATTTGGCAGGCAGATTCTTTACTACTGAGCTACCAAGGAAGCCCAGATATATATAAATACATTTGTGAGTTCAATGAGAGTTAGGTTAGCAAAGCAATATAGACTAAAAGTGTAAGTAGGCTACTTTCCTAATTTTTAAATTAAGGAATCAGAGTGCTGTTTCCAAAAGAAGGTTGCATGGGTTCAGGGAAAAAAATAAACAAGTAAAACTTACCATTACAATAGGTTAGCCAACATTCAATTATCACTATTCAGTGGGCCAAAGCCCCCAGACTTTCAATCTAGGTGTAGTAATCATGTGCCAGAAGCTGAAAGCAAAGGCTTGACCTCTCTTTAGGTATGGTTAAAATCCTATATTACACTAACAATATACATTATAAAACAAAATTTTAAATGTCTAATTATCAGATTATCATCTTGAATTATCAATGTATCTGCTTTCTTCATGTCTTTATCAATATCATCCCTAGTTTTTTCCCTCCCTTCCCCCTTGCTTCCCTTCCCTTTGTCCTGTTTACCTCATCATTGTCTAATTCCCCGTAGGTCTCAACATTAGTCCTACTCTGGGGGATTTCTTCCCTCTACCAGCACACCCAACAAACTATTAATATTAGAATCATCTTTTTTGCAGCTGGAATTGGTGAGTGAAAAATGCTTCTTCATTTAATCCAAGAAAGTTATATAGAAAGTGGGTTCTGTGTACTTATATGAAACACATACTATAGGCAATCAAAAAAATGGCAGATAAGAACATTCCACTTCAACTTTTGAGAAACCGGTCACCTACTCGGTAGAAAGTCACTTAATAATGAGTTTGTTGTAGTTTAATAAAGAGATAATCATGATCTGAAGTAATATAATAATCATAAATAAATTTATTAAATAAAACAACTAATAATGTTGAGTGCTTAAATACCTGTTTGAAAGACTATTGCACCAGGAAGAAAGAAAGCTTCTGCCAGGTCCTGATTCCACTTCTGGATTAAACAAGCATGTAACCTCTCTGAAGTCTAGATTTTCTCCATTATAAATAGATGTAAAATTTATGCTGTCTACCTAATTGGGATGTTAACAGGATCCTTAAAACAATATGTAAACAGATTTTATTAAATCTTAAAGTGAACATATACTTTTATTGTTTTATATATAGCAAGCCTGAGTACTTTCTGAAAACCAAGGATACTGTAGAATGTGGTATAAATCCAAGAGGTCTATGGATCAAGGCATGCAGAAATAGAAAAGAGAATTCCATAAGGACTGAGCAATAAATCCAAGCAAAGAGGAAGTTAAACTAATGAAAACAGAGAACAGAATTGTGGTTGCCAGGGGATGGGGGCCTAGGGAGAGGCTGAGAGGAGGGTACAAACTTACTTTCAGTTGCAGGATGGATAAGGTCTGAGGATCTAACGTATAACATGATGACTATAGTTGATAACACTATTGTGTAACTGAAATTTGCTAAGAGAATTGAACCTGTGTCTTCATCAAAAAGAAAGAAAAACAGTAAATATGTGAGATGAGTTTAAGTAACTCCATGGTGGGGATCCTTTCATAATATGTATCATTTCATCACACTGTACACTTTAAATATATTACAATTTTATTTTCCAGTTACACCATAATAAAGCTGAAAAAAAAGTTAAAAAGAGAGAAAAATCAGAAAATCATCTGGATACAGCTTCAGCGTATTTAGGCTAAAGAATTAGGGCGCCTTAGAAGGAGACATGGATAGTTTTAATTGGAAAGCGGGGATCAAGTGGCAGCAGGAGTAGAATGCCTGGGTGGTTGCAGGATATGAAACCGATAAACAGAAAACCGGTGCAGGGTGAATACAGCCTCTGCAAAACCCGTTCCAAATCTCTGTCTTCCACAAGGCATGGGCTGTGGAGTGCTAACAGGCGGCACACCTGGCATCCCAGAATTGACTTTGGCACAAGGTAGCTCATGCTAATCAGCAAGCTGCCAGCCCACCAGCCGCCTTCCTCCCCGCTGTCAGAGATTCATCCAGTCCGCCACTGCCAATTAGGAAAGTGACTGAAGAAAAATACATTAATAAGCCATGGCAAGGAAGCTTAGAAAGCCTTGCTGGTCCTAGACTAGGGCTAGGTTTAGAAGTTGTTTCAGGAAAATAGGTAGCCTGCTTCAGTGTAATGGAGGAGAATAAATTATTATTAAGTGCATAGGAAGGGAATGAAAAGTATATGCTGTTATTTTGTCAGTGAATTTTTTTTTTTTCAGGACATGCAAATATCACTTCAAGTCAGTTATGACCATTCAAGTTATAAGGACAGATTATCCAATCATATTTCTGACAATGAAATCTATGTGGTCATAGTGATGAGAAAAAAAAAAAAATTGTGTTTAGAGCACCTCTATGGGTCATATACTGTGTTAGATACTTCTGATGTAATCAGTATTTAATTATGTAAAAACTATCCCCAGCTAAGAAAGTAATTATCCCCACTTGTCAGACAAGAACTTTGAAACCTGTAAGTATTAAATTACTCCATTATCAGACAGCAGGTCAGTAGCAAAGAAAGAATTTGACCTTACAGCTCTCTCACTCAAATGCTCTCACTTTTTCTTTTGTGGTTGTTGATTTGCCAGGTCATGTCTGACTCTTTGAGACCCCATGGACTATAGCATGCTAGGCTTCCCTGTCCTTCACCATCTCCTGGAATGTGCCCAAATTCATGTCCATTGAATCGGTGATGCTATCCAACCATCTCATCCTCTGTTGTCCACTTCTCCTTCTGCCTTCAATCTTTCCCACCATCAAGGTCTTTTCCAATGAGTCAGCTGTTCAAATCAGGTGGCCAAAGTATTGGAGCTTCAGCTTCAGCATCAGTCCTTCCAAAGAGTATTCAGGGTTGATTTCCCTCAAGATTGACTGGTTTGATCTCTTTCATCAAATTACTTTTTCTTTTTCTTTTCGCTTTCAGAGTTTGAAATCAGAAATCTCCTGGGTGATTGCTTCAAACATGGGTAATTTCTGTTTGAGAATCAGGCTTAATAAACATAGATCAGAGCTTGAGGTGAATGTTCAGATTTGCAAAATAGTTAACTATTGGTAATCTTTCCTGGTGGCTCAGACGGTAAAGCGTCTGCCTACAATGCTAGAGATCCAGGTTCAATCCCTGAGTCGGGACGATCCCCTGGAGAAGGAAATGGCAACCCACTCCAGTACTCTTGCCTGGAAAATCCCATGGGGCAGGGATCCTGGTAGGCAACAGTCCATGGGGGTCACAAAGAGTCAGACACCACTGAGCGACTTCACTTTCTTTCTTTCTTTTTAACTATTTTTATTAGCAGCTGGTTATTGAAGTTTTTCAGATTCTTTGATCTATTTCCTGCCCAGAAGTTGTACTATCAGACTATGGTATAGTAACTAATACATTAGTTATGTATTTCAAAATTCATTCCTGTCCTGGTTTCATAATGCTGGATTTTTAAACAAAATTAACATAGTCTAGATCTTTAAAAGTATGCTATTTTGTTTAGTTGCTGAATCATGTTCGACTCTTCCCACCAGGCTCCTCTGTCCATGGATTTCCCAGGCAAGAATACAAAAGTGGATTACCATTTCTTTCTCCAGGGAATCTTCCTGACCCAGGGATCAAACCTATGTTTCCTGCTTGGCAGGCAGATTCTTTGCCACTGAGCCACCTGGGAAGCCCCATTAAACGTGAAAGTGAAAGTGAAGTGGCGTCTGACTCTTTGCAACCCCATGGTCTGTAGCCCACCAGGCTCTTCCATCCATGGAATCCTCCAGGCAAGAGTGCTGGAGTGGCCTGCCATTTCCTTCTCCAAGGGATCTTCCTGACCCAGGGATCGAGACTGGGTCTCCCGCATTGTAGGCAGACACTTTACCATCTGAGCCACCGCTACTTATAAACCTCAGTCATTAGAAATTCCTGTTTAATTTTAATTTGAGGTAGAGAATTTGATTACTGCTTTTGACAGTATTCTGTAAAACCATTTCTTATACTTTGTCTTGGATTTCATCTGTGAAAGCTTAATAACCTTATGGAATATATAAGGGAGATATCAGATGTTTCAAGGGGGGTTGTTATTGTTTTGTTTTTAGTTTTAGTTTTTGTGTTTAGTTATTTTTTCCTTCCCTTGAGCTTTGAAATAACAAAATGGAAAATAATAGATTTTTTTACTATGATTATTTTACTATTTAAACAGGTTTAGGTTATTAAATATTTAGTTTCACTATAGCAAGATTTTGAGTGCATATTTATTCTCAGTTTTTAAACACTCAAAAACTATTTTTTCACATATCTCCTAGTCTTTCAAGGAAATGATTTCTACTTGGGTGACTTTTTTTGATAAAAATTATTTAATGATGCATTATTTATCACAAATAGCATAATATCTCCCTAGTTAAATCACCTCAGGGAGCTATAAGAAATCACCAAAACTATTAAAATTTGAACAGGCACAATGCATTTTATGACAATACAATTACAGGATTGAAATAGTAAAAAGATTTGATAACAGTGGGGAGTTCATACTCAGCGTTTTCTGTGGTCTATTCTTTCATTGCTTTGTTATCATTATACTGAGTATATTAATTTCTTTTAAACTTATGAAGTCAGAATATTACTATTTTAGGCTAGACTCTTGCACACAGGACCATAGATTGTGGTTAAGAGGCAACAGAAATTTCTTTCTCACAGTTTTGGAGACTGAAAGTTGTATATCAGGATGCCTGCTTGATGGGGTCTTTGTATCCTCACATAGCAGAAAGAGAGTGAGCTAACTCTCTGACCTCTTCTTATCAGGGCACTAATCTCATTAATGAGGACCTGAACTTCATGACCACATTACCTCTCCAAAGTCCCACCTCCATCACACCAGGGATTAGATTTAAGCATGTGAATTTGGGGGGCAACACAGACTTGCAGTTCATAACAAATACTGTAGTATGTAGTTTTTACAATGGATTGAATTTTCCTGGGTAATGGAACAGAGGTATAGAGATCCCCAGAAAGGTTATATTCAAGCATTGTTAAATCTAGCCTTTCCTTAACCAGAACTTCCAATTCATTTCTGATAACATTTGAGATTAGATATAAACCATGCAAGATTTCTTGGAAGTCATCTCTCAAATATAATAGATTTTGACTGATGGATGGTTCTTGCAAAAGATCGGTCTTAAAGGCGTAATGACACTACTAAATTCTTCTGATAACATTAGGCTAACAAGTCATGCCTAAGTGAAGAATCAAATCACAGCCTTTAAGAAATCTAGGAACACAGTAGTTCAGCCAGATAGATAAAGAGTTTAACAAGTCCAGAAATCCATTCTGAAGAGATTTTGGACATTAGAAGAACAGAGAAGAACCCAGTTCAAGGCTTTCCTTTCTCTTTTCCTGTGAGCCACATTAAATTATTTCTCAAAGTAGGAAATGAATAACTAAAATAAATAGCCCAAGGATTTCTAAGCAATGATTTAAGCAGTTATAATCCCTACATGTCTTTTGATTTTTTTCTTAAACCACCACTAGATGGGACTCTTGCATCCTTGGTCTGGATTCTTAGCTGCTTTATCTACACACGGGGACTTAAAGAACTCAAAAACAACAGGGAAGCTATAAGGCTCTTTATTTGTCAGGTTCCAAATGAGATATTTGCATGTATCATTTAAGGTTCAAGTTGTATCATAGTTCCCATTTTAGAGATAAAGCCACTGAGGCTGAGAGAGAGAAAGTGATAGGGAAAGGGAGAAAGAAGGGAGGATAATTTAACATTTGATGGATGATTTTATATACTGGGCATTTATAATGCACTTTATCCTCTCAATGATCCCCCCAGTCCTGAAAAATAACATTTTCATTTTATGGATGGAGAAGTTGCTGAATCTTAGCCAATTCACATAGCTGCTATGGCTGAAGCAAAATCCTAATCTGTGCCTGATTCTAGTGCACACTGTCTCTGTGCATAGCATAGTCACTTCTCGAGCAGTAGAAACACTTTAATGCTTGATATAGCTTTAAAAAGTGTAAAGCTGTAAGGAGCTGAAGTAGTAAAACACAAGGGTTAGATTCATTATCCTGAAAACTGCATAATATGGACATACAGTTGGCTTTGAAAGAGAAGACCATTTACGGATTAGGCAGTACAATTTAGTGAAGAGTGTGCACTTTTGAGGCAGTCTGCCTGGGTTTGTATCCTACTTCAACCACTTGTTAACAGTGTGATCCTCAGAAAGATATCAGCTTTACTTAGCCTCAGTTTCCTGAACTGTAAATGAGAATGATAATGATATCAAACTCACAGGGCTGTTATGAGAATTGAACAAATTAATATATAAAAAGTCCTTTTAATAATGTTTGGCATACAGTAGTTGTTCTGAAGTGATATTTTTTAATCCTATCTGAACTAATGTAAGAATACACAATTTATGCATCAATTAAAGGTCCGTCTAGTCAAGGCTATGATTTTTGCAGTGGTCATGTATGGATGTGAGAGTGGACTGTGAAGAAAGCTGAGCGCCGAAGAATTGATGCTTTTAAACTGTGGTGTTGGAGAAGACTCTTGAGAGTCCCCTGGACTGCAAGGAGATCCAACAAGTCCATTCTGAAGGAGATCAGCCCTGGGATTTCTTTGGAAGGACTGATGCTAGAGCTGAAACTCCAGTTCTTTGGCCACCTCATGCAAAGAGTTGACTCATTGGAAAAGACTCCAATGCTGGGAGGGGTTGGGGGCAGGAGGAGAAGGGGACGACAGAGGATGAGATGGCTGGATGGCATCACTGACTCAATGGGCATGGGTCTGAGTGAACTCCCAGAGTTGGTGATGGACAGGGAAGCCTGGCGTGCTGTGATTCATGGGGTCGCAAAGAGTCGGACACGACTGAGTGACTGAACTGAACTGAACTGATACCACTTTTATATTCCATTCATAGGTACAATGTAGTGATGAAACCTCTGTTTCATTCTAAAGCTTATTAGCTTCTTAAACTGTTTGTTCCTTCTTCGAGAATTTGTAAATATGGTCCCCTAATGTTACTGTTCATAGATTTTTAATTATTTCATTTGATGAAACAATGGCATATAAGTATTTACTTTTGTCAGAATCTGAGTTAGGTGATAGCATTTCCAGATGCCTACAAACTTCTCAGAGTATGGAGGAGTTGGAGAGACATATAAATAAATGTGAAGAGAGAGAAGTATTCCAAAATCAATCTTTCTTTGTGCTTTGTGACAGCGCAAAGAAGGAAGCAGTAAAAATTGAGAAAATCAGAGAAGCCCTCAGGAAAGAAGTCAAGTCAAGCTTAAAAAGTAGTATAATGGAAAAGGCAATATTCTAAGCAGAGGATATGTGATTATAAAAAGCAATACAGAGCATATAAAGAATAAAAGATTATTGCTCAGTGTATTTCAGGCATGAAATTCTTTTGTTTGTAAGAATAGTTAAACAGAGGCCAGTTTATGTACAGCTTATATTCCTAAAAGAAATCAACCTTGAATATTCATTGGAAGGACTTAAGCTGAAGTTTCAATATTTTCACCACCTGATGCAAAGAGCTGAGCCATTGGAAAAGACCCTGACAATGAGAAAGATTGAGGGCAAGAGGAGATGGGGTGACAGAGGATGAGATGGTTGGATGGCATCACTGACTCAGTGGACATGAATTTGAGCAAACTCTGGGAGATAGTGAAGGACGGGGAAGCCTGGTGTGCCACAGTCCATGAGATCACATAGAGTTGGACACGACTTAGCACCTGAACAATAACAACAAAAGCCAGGGAAACTGCTTGAAATGTATTTTAATGAGAGAGTGAAATGGATGCTTTTGAGTTCAGGCAAGACAATTATGAGAAACACTGTGTAAATAGATTGAAATGGTATGAGTGATAGAGGATGACTGTTTAAGAGACAATTGATATAATCCAAGTGAGAAATAATGAAAGGCTGAATGAACATTGGTGGAGAAGGAGTCATGGATTTGGGAGAAGCTAGGGAGGGAGAATATGTAGGACATAGAGAATCCGATGGGGAGATAAATATAAACATTGCAGAATACTCCCGGATTCTTATTGAGGGCCTAGATAAATGTAACATCATTTTTATGATAAAGAATTATGGGAGATGTGGTAAGTTTTAGCTTATAGATGTAGTTGTGAAGGCTAAAATTTGAGATTTCTATGGAACTTCTCAGTGTGGGGTCACTGTATAAGGTTTCTCTGGCCTCTCTGACTTTAGTCTTACTATTCTTCATTCCGTTCTACACAGTGTAGCAAAAGTAATCTTTCTAAAACTCAATTCTGCTTATATAACCCTCTCCTGCATGAAACTTCTCTATGACTGTACATTATAGTCATTGACTGAAAGCCTTACCATGATTATTTGGCCTCTAGGGGCCTCCCCGGCCTAACCTGTTGTGAGTATACCTTTTTATCCACTGACCTACATCAGACCCAGGAACATGTTTTTTCTTCATTGAACCTATTCCTCAGATTACTCAAATTTCCTTTGCTATATCACTTCCTGCAGGAAGCCTTCTCTGACCCCAAAATCTTGGATAGGTACTTTTTAGGTAGTCTCAGAGCAGCTATACTTTCTCTATCACTTATTACACTATCTGTGCAATTTGCCTGTTAATTATCTGTCTTCCAGTAGATTATATTCTCCATGAGCATATAATTCATGTTTTTTGTATACTCTTGTCTAACAAAGTGGCAGGCATGTGGTATACTGGATAGATTTTTAATTAAAAATTAATGTCATGTAGGAGGCTTAATAAATTGGTATTGAGCTTATTAGAGATATCAGGAAGATGGTCACTGGAGTTCATAAAATACATCCTTAAAGATATTTATCATATGAGAACAGATTAGGAAATCAGAGTAAATTATATTGCCCAGAAGAACAGAAAAGTAAGAGGAGTGGAAGAACAGTTATGTTACCTTGTGAAATCTGAGCATTTGAGTGACAAGTGGTAAAGAGCAGCCTACTGAGAAAACTAAAGAAGAGTGGTCAAAAGACAGAACATGCATGGAAGTACTAGCTCTAGAATCCCTTTTTAGATAGGACCAAACTATTGGGAAGTGAGCTTTGGAACTGTTTCAAAGCTGTATTTACATAGCAAACACAGTGGAATGCTTTCCAGGAGGCCAATGTAACGTAGGTATGTTGAAGTTTTGTTTTAGCATATAGTTTGGTATCTTAGAAGTTAATATAAAACACTCCTTTCTTCTTTTCCCAGTTTTTCAGACAATTTATATAGTCTGTGCCTGAACCATCATGGGCCTCATCTGTCAGAGATGACTAGTTATTTCCTAATGTCTTACAGAACATTCCAAGTCTTGATTCTAGTTGTGTACGTCAAGTTGAGACTACAGTGATTTGCTGTACATTCCCACTCATTTCCATGCCTTCCTTACTGCGGGATGTGGCCATATGACTGAATTCTCAAAGACATATGAGTAAAAGTTAGGTGTTGAACTTGCAATTTGTGCCCTTAAGGTAAATGTATGGGCCTCTCTTGGCCCTCCCCTCTCTTTTGCTGGAATGCAGACCAAGTGCTGGCGAGCCCTCTTCAACCTCAAGGATGTGGATGCTACCATAAAAATGACAGAGAAACAAGAAAGAGGAAGCCTAAGTCTCTGATACCACAGTAGTCTTATTAGCCTTAGATATCTTATACAAAAACTGTTACATGAGAGAGAGGATGGAGGGGTACTTTCATTTTATCTTATCTGCTTTCCTACCTGTTCACTCTGGAGAATAGTCTTTAGTTGGTGCTTACTTTAATACCTTTTCTAAGAATGAACTCTAACTTTATCTTATATACATAATTTTATATATGTATATATACATATATATTATATATATTACATATAACTATATATGTAATATATTCACCATATACTATGTACATACTACTTTATGTATATATATATGTAAAATGAGGTGGCCAAAGTACTGGAGTTTCAGCTTTAGCATCATTCCTTCCAAAGAAATCCCAGGGCTGATCTCCTTCAGAATGGACTTGTTGGATCTCCTTGCAGTCCAAGGGACTCTCAAGAGTCTTCTCCAACACCACAGTTCAAAAGCATCAATTCTTCGGCACTCAGCTTTCTTCACAGTCCAACTCTCATAGCCATACATGACCACTGGAAAAACCATATCCTTGAGTAGACGGAAGAGTTGACTCATTGGAAAAGATTCTGATGCTGGGAGGGATTCGGGGCAGAAGGAGAAGGGGACGACAGAGGATGAGATGGCTGGATGGTATCACTGACTCTATGGATGTGAGTCTGAGTGAAATCTGGGAATTGGTGATGGACAGGGAGGCCTGGCGTGCTGTGATTCATGGGGTCGCAAAGAGTTGGACATGACTGAGCAACTGAACTGAACTGAACTGATATGTAAAATGTTATGTATATAGTATTTTAATTAGATTTATGGAACACATAAAATATTTATTTAAAACTGTTTCAATGATCATACATCTCTTAATCCCATTTCCCTAGTCATTGAATTCTGGGGAGAAAACAGCTAGTATCAGAATATTTTTGTGTGTTTATGTATTTAACCAAAAACATACACAAACATACCCACTCATTTATATGTGTGTATCCACACAAATAGGTGTATTTGCTTCAAAACTATATTAATTCATTCAATAAGAAAACATGTGCCAGACACTATTCTAGACCTTAGAGACATAGTGAGTCGCTCAGTCATGTCCAACTCTTTGAGACACCATGAACTGTAGCCTGCCAGGCTCCTCTGTCCATGAAATTTAACAGGCCAGAATACTCAAGTGGGTAACCTATCCCTTCTCCAGTGGATCTTCCTGACCCAGGAATTGAACTGGGGTCTCCTGCATTGCAGAGAGATTCTTTACCAGCTGAGGTACCAGGGAAGCCCTTAGAGACATAAAATAAGCAAAAAAGATGTGATTCCTACACTCACATTCTATTTGAGGAGAAATGAAGGTAAACAAATATATATATATATATATATATATATATATATATATATATATAATGATATGGTCTAGGAATATTCAGGGTGCTTTCTGATAACCTAGAAGGGGCATTGAACACAGACTTGGTATATTCACTGATCCGCATAGCTTGAGGTTCCACCACTGATTCCCCAGAGTTCTTGAATATTCATATCCATATATGTGTGTATACTTACACATTAACATTGATTGCAAATACATTTCCATCTGTATTATGAAAGTTTTTAATATCTTGTTAATTTAGCGTGTTTCACAAATGTTAAATTAGAGTCAATAACATTATGAATATTCTTCTTACTTTCAAACTTCAGTATGATTTTGTTTATGCTTGTAGTAAAAGCATTAAATAATTTGGCCAGATTTTATAACTAATATTTTTGCCAAAAATATGATCAAGCTAGTTAGTGGGAAACAAATATTAGGCAACCTAACTGAATACATCAGGTGCATATAATTAAAAATGGTTTATTTCTTGAATTGTCCTATTTTTAACAAGTCATTTTTAAATGAAGTAGATTCAGTGATATAACAATACTCTGTCATTTTATTATAACTCATTTTCATAGGTTTTCAAAGCTGCCCATCAGATTCAGTTAGCAGGAACACAATGAACTGTTAGAGCATCTGTTTCACATTGAATGGCGCTGGCCAAATGCAAAGATTTATGAATTTGCCTTGTTGACTATCAGTCATCTGCTGATATTAGTTCATTATTTACTTCCAGAAGATTGTCTGTATTATATTGATTCATTACTTTGCTAAACATTACTTAGCTCTTCTGATTAACTGTCAAACTCAACTACCCATAACACAACCAGAAACCCACACAAAAAAACAAAACACAGATATATAACTAATAACATGGGAAATTATAAAAAATCTTGTATTCAGATCAAGGCACTGAGCTTCAGGTTTCATCCCTGACATGTGAAGAGCTTGCAAGTTGTCACTCCCATCTTTACAATTAGAGAAAACTGAACAAATGAAAATTAAGGACTTCTATTACATTCATAGGAGAATTGAGGTGACAGGCAAACTGCCGTCCCAATTTGGGGAGAGGCAGGGACATCCAGAGACACCGCTAAGACTTTGTTTTTACCTGGAAGAGATGCTGCTTAAACAGCATACGCTGGTAGAGGTATTTAAATGCTTATTTTCATAATTGTTAGATACTGAACATGTACTCATGTGAGAGTAAGAAACTAGTGAAGCACAACTTTTGAAGGAGCCCGACATATTCATGGGATTTTACCTCCCGGAATCCCACTAGATTCTCAGGCTAAAGATCTAAGCTATATCCATTCTTAACAATAGCAGAGGAAGGAGGAAGGAGAAGAATCTTTTTGAAGCATACCCAGAGCCTTTTCCATAAACAAAGCCTGTGTCCAGGGAAAGGGACTTGGCCGGAGCCTCATCCCAGCTGACAGAGGCCATTCTTCCCACTCAAGCTGCTCTAGCCTTACTTTCTCACCTAAGGAGATATGAGAAAATGAAATACTATCACCAGAGATCAGAGCAGCATGGAAATAGATTGGGATCAGAGCATCACGGAAATAGATTGGGCATGCTGCAGCCACTGCAAGGAGGAAGGAGAAGGGGGAATAAAACCATACCAGAAGAGAAACACTTGTGATGTTACAGTCTGAGACACAGGCTGCCTAAAAGCCTGAAATCAAATCAGATTTTATTAATAGTTCAGTCTCCCTTCCGTACACCTTACTACCACACCAATGAGATGCCTGTAGAATAGCAGCAGCTTATAGCAGAAAAGCTGAAGGCACAGACTCCCTGGGAGAAGTAGTAGCTAGGAAAGTCCAAGGTCAAGAGTGGAAGCCACAAGAAAACAAAAAAGCCTTGAATCCTGTGGCACCTATAATGACAGCAGACATTAAACACAGCTGTCTAGCCAGATTAATTTAAATCCTATCCTGAGGGTCTATTTATGTCAGTCCCTATTACCCAAATTAACATGGTCAGCTTTTAACAAAAAATTATCAGTGATGTATGTCAATTACACTTTACTAATACTTGGGGTAAAAATTAGAAGGCATGCCAAAGGGAAACATTAAAAAAAAAACACAGTTGGAAGAGAAAAAGCAACGAGAGAGACTCAGACATGATAGGCACGTTGGAATTATAAAATAAGGAATTTAAAGTAACTATGATTAATATGTTAGTACCTCTAATGGAAGAAGTAATCAACCTGCAAGAAGAGATTGGTTAGAAAAGCAGAGAAATGGAAACTCTAAAAATCAAAAGGAATGATAGGAATAAAGAAGACAGTAATAGAAATGAAGAATGACTTTAGTGGACTCATCAACCAATTCTAAGACTGAAGAATGAATTGATTAGCTAGTATGTGATCATTAGAAATTTCAACTTTCAAACTGAAATTCAAGCAAGAAAAAAAACTCAATTGAATAAATAACAACAAAAACAGAACAAAGCATTCAGGAACTGTGCTACCATTTGAATAGGTGGAACAGAGTCATAATTGTAATATCAGAAGAATAAAGTGAGAACAGAAGAAATATTTGACATAATCGTGGCTGAAACTTGCCAAATATTAATGACTAAACCATAGGTCCACAAAACTCAGAGGACATCACAAAGGATAATTATCTACAAAGCAAAACAAAGAAAAACACAGTCATATCATATTAAAACAGCAGTAAACTAAAGGCAAAGAGAAAATGTTTGAAAGAAAAGCTAGAGAAGATAAAAGCAATCATCTTAACTATTGAATGCTTCTTGGGTGGCGCAATGGTAAAGATTCTGCCTGCCAATGCAGAACTAACAAGAGACGTGGGTTCGATCCCTGGGTCAGGAAGATACCCTGGAGGAAGTCATGACAACCCATTCCAGTATTTGTGCCTGGAGAATCCCATGAACAGAGGAGCCTAGTTAACTATGGAAGATAATAGCCAGAGTAATCTTTTAAACAAGAAATACTGACCATGTCACTAACCAGTTTAGCATGAACTCTGTAAAGCTTTAGAAGTGCTCTTGGAAGTCATTTTTATCTTGACAGCATCAAATAGGCCCTGGATGGTCTGGCCTTTGCTTTCCCCTTGACCTCCTCCTCATGAAACCCTCCTCTTCTGTCTTCCCACCTTGCAGGAGTCTCTCCATTCCTCACAATGCCATGTTTCCTCATGTCTCTGGCTGGGCTCCTGTGCATATTCTTTCCTCAGCATTGCCTGATGACCCTTCTAACTTTTCCCCATATTTCTTTGGGGCAGCCTAACCCAACTTCCCCAGAGAAGGCAATGGCACCCCACTCCAGTACTCTTGCCTGGAAAATCCCATAGACGGAGGAGCCTGGTGGGCTGCAGTCCATGGGGTCGCACAGAGTCAGATACGACTGGGCGACTTCACTTTCACTTTTCACTTTCATGCATTGGAGAAGGAAATGGCAACCCACTCCAGTGTTCTTGCCTGGAGAATCCCAGGGATGGAGGAGCCTGTTGGGCCGCCTCTATGGGGTCGCACCGAGTCGGACATGACTGAAGCGACTTAGCAGCAGCAACAGCAACAACCCAACTTCCCAATCTAGGTAGGTCATCCAGTTATAGTTCATCATAGACCCAGCTGTGATATTATATTATTTTGTGTTGTTTTGGAAAAAAAAAATATACACAACTAATTTGCTTTGGCTCACATTCCATGCACAGCTCCACAGTACCCAGCATAGAATGGGAACTCAGTGCCTGCTTGCTTTATAAAAGAAGGAATAGATTTCTTGCTTTTATCCTAATGAATAAGTGTTATCAGTTACAGATCATTGGGCAAATAGTTTATTTTAAAAAACTATATAATGACCTTCTAGCCTCTGCTATGCACCCTTTTACATTCTGAGGAGAAGATGACAAACAAACTCTAATCTCTGAATTTTAGGGGGGCTATACAGTCATGTAAACCAATAGAAAATTCAAACAGGATGTGATATGATAGAGGCATGCATAGGATCAGGTCATAGTTGCCTTTATGGGTGAAGTCCTACAGAAAGAGCAAGTTGAGCTGTGTGTACTGGTCCAGTGTGCATTCTTTGGGTGCAGGAATCTTTGCTCTTTTGTTTATTGGTGTGTTCTCAGTACTACAAAACTACCTGGCACTAAGTAGGTGCTTAATAATTTATTAAGACATATTAAAAAGCAGAGATATTACTTTGTCAACAAAGGTCTGTCTAGTCAAGGCTATGGTTTTTCCAGTGGTCATGTATGGATGTGAGAGTTAAAGAAAGCTGAGCACCAAAGAATTGATGCTTTTGAACTGTGGTGTTGGAGAAGACTCTTGAGAGTCCCTTGGACTGCAAGAATATCCAACCAGTCCATCTTAAAGGAAATCAGTCCTGGGTGTTCATTGGAAGGACTGATGCTGAAGCTGAAACTCCAGTATTTTGACCACCTGAGGAGAAGAGCTGACTCACTTGAAAAGACCCTGATGTTGGGAAAGATCGAAGGCAGGAGGAGAAGGGGATGACAGAGGATGAGATGGTTGGATGGCATCACCAACTCAATGGACATGAGTTTGGGTAAACTCTGGGAGTTGGTGATGGACAGGGAGGCCTTGTGTGCTGTGGTTCATGGGGTCACAAAGAATCAGACTGAGTGACTGAACTGAACTGAACTGAATAGGATTTTGGTAATAAAAAAGAGGGATGTGTGAAAGGGAAAAAAAATTCTCAGTAAAAGAAACCGAATGTTGCCCAGACTGACAAACTACCCATGTCACTGCCATTTCAACCTTGAATATGAAAATGGCTTCATTCAGATTGCAGAAGTCTTTCACTAAGAAAGAGACATAAAGATGAAAAGGGTTTGGGGAAAGGGATATGAGTTTTGGATTTATTAAATTCATGATGGGTCAGGTAAACATAGAGAAAAAAATTGTAAATCCCTCATAGTATTATGTACACTATAATTAACCTTTCAAACATGTTCTAGATCATAATCAATAGTTTCCAAGTTGAAAAATTTTTAATTAATAGAGTTTGAGATAATTAGATATTACAACAATGATATGTTATCCGAGTATAATTTCTGCCTCTAATATATAAAAGTTTCAACTTTTTTATTATTCAGATGTAGCGTGTGTGGGTGCTTATTCACTTCAGTCATGTCTTACTATAACCCTATGGACTATAGACCACCAGGCTTCTCTTTCCATGGGATTCTCCAGGCAATACTAGAGTGGGTTGCCATGCCCTCATCCAAGGTATCTTCTCGACGCAGGGATAGAACCCATGTCTCTTAGTCTCCTGCACTGGCAGGTGGGATTTTACCACTGGCACCACCTGAGAAGCCCATCAGATGTAGTAGTACAGTTATGCATTAAAATTTCAACCTTAAAAATAAAACTGCAATCTTTCATTGTGTGGGGCTTCCCAGGTGGCTCAGTGGTAAAGAATCTGCCTGCCAAGGTAGGAGACACAGGTTTGATCGCTGTGTCAGGAAGATCCCCTGGAGAAGGAAATGGCAACCTTTTCCAGTATTCTTGCCTGGGAAATCCCATGGACAGAGGAGCCTGGTGGGCTACAGTCCATGGGATTGCAAAAGGGTCAGACACAACTTAGTGACAACACAACAACAAATTTCATAGTGTGCTTCTACTGTATTTGTTAATATTATTATTATCATTTTGGGGGGAAGGAATGATTATTGTTTTGTCTACTGGGCTCAAGGGGAAGGTGGGGTGGAGTGGGGAATCCAACATTTTGTTACCAGAAGTCTGTAGTTTCTGCCATTTCTATCAGCAACCAGCAGGTGGTATCAAACAATTTTAAGTTTCTGTTCTATTGCAGTTTTTGTGCCTATTTGGTTTTTGAGATTTCTCCTTCCTAACTTCCACCCCATACCCTAACCACAAATACTCACTTATAAGAATTTGATGGGTATAAAGGTCTCGAGGATTTTAAAAAATATTTTATTTATTTTTTAATTGGCTGAAAATTCTTTACAATTTGAGGATTTTATTTTTCTGATTTAAATATGTCCTAACTTTCCTTTCAGGTATCTTTTTATAATAAGAGGTGTTGTTTTACATGTGGTAACTCTTTTGATTGCTGTAGCAACAGGATGCATGCTTTCTCAGTCATTCAGTCATGTGTGACTCTGTGACCTTATGGACTGTAACCCCCCAGGCTCCTCTGTCCATAGGATTCTCCAGGCAAGAATACTGAAATGGGTTGCCATTTCCTTCTCCAGGGGAATCTTTCTGACCCAGGGATCAAACCCACATTGGGAAAACACTACCTATCCCTGCTTTACAAATGAGGAAATTTGTGGAACAAAGAAGCTAGGGAACTTCCTTAAGGTCACAGAATTAGAATTAAGGTCACAGAATTAGAATTCAGGCATCTTGCCGTGGAGTCCACAGTCTCATTCTCTGTGTGAAATCATTTCCCAGATTTGATTTTTTCCTTTCGATGTATAGTCTCACTCAACACATAGCATTTCTTTACTTTGACACCATCTACTTAGCTACTATTGAACCAAGGTTTTTTCACCTTGCTTATAGTTTTCTTTGTTGTGCAGAAGCTTTTATTTTTAATTAGGTCCCATTTGTTTATTTTTGCTTTTATTTCCAATATTCTGGGAGGTGGATCATAGAGGATCCTGCTGTGATTTATGTTGGAGAGTGTTTTGCCTATGTTCTCCTCTAGGAGTTTTATAGTTTCTGGTCTTACGTTTAGATCTTTAATCTATTTTGAGTTTATTTTTGTGTATGGTGTTAGAAAGTGTTCTGCTGCTGCTGCTGCTAAGTCACTTCAGTCGTGTCCGACTCTGTGTGACCTCATAGACGGCAGCCCAACAGGCTCCCCCGTCCCTGGGATTCTCCAGGCAAGAACACTGGAGTGGGTTGCCATTTCCTTCTCCAATGCATGAAAGTGAAAAGTGAAAGTGAAGTCGCTCAGTCGTATCCGACTCTTTGCGACCCCATGGACTGCAGCCTAGCAGGCTCCTCCGTCCATGGGATTTTCCAGGCAAGAGTACTGGAGTGGGGTGCCATCGCCTTCTCCAAGAAAGTGTTCTAGTTTCATTCTTTTAAAGTGGTTGACCAGTTTTCCCAATACCACTAGTTAAAGAGATTGTCTTTTCTCCATTGTATATTTTTGCCTCCTTTATCAAAGATAAGGTGTCCATAGGTGCGTGGATTTATCTCTGGGCTTTCTATTTTGTTCCATTGATCTATATTTCTGTCTTTGTGCCAGTACCATACTGTCTTGATGACTGTGGCTTTGTAGTAGAGTCTGAAGTCAGACAAGTTGATTCCTCCAGTTTCATTCTAGGAAACTATAAGCAAGGTGAAAAGGCAGCCTTCAGAATGGGAGAAAATAATAACAAATGAAGCAACTGACAAACAACTAATCTCAAAAATATGCAAGCAACTCCTGCAGCTCAATTCCAGAAAAATAAATGACCCAATCAAAAAATGGGCCAAAGAACTAAACAGACTTTTCTCCAAAGAAGACATACAGATGGCTAACAAACACATGAAAAGATGCTCAACATCACTCATTATCAGAGAAATGTAAATCAAAACCACAATGAGGTACCATTTCACGCCAGTCAGAATGGCTGCGATCCAAAAGTCTACAAGCAATAAATGCTGGAGAGGGTGTGGAGAAAAGGGAACCCTCTTACACTGTTGGTGGGAATGCAAACTAGTACAGCCACTATGGAGAACAGTGTGGAGATTCCTTAAAAAACTGGAAATAGAACTGCCTTATGACCCAGCAATCCCACTGCTGGGCATACACACCGAGGAAACCAGAATTGAAAGAGACATGTGTACCCCAGTGTTCATCGCAGCACTGTTTATAATAGCCAGAACATGGAAGCAACCTACATGTCCATCAGCAGATGAATGGATAAGAAAGCTGTGGTATATATACACAATGGAGTATTACTCAGCCATTAAAAAGAATACATTTGAATCAGTTCTAATGAAGTGGATGAAACTGGAGCCTATTATACAGAGTGAAGTAAGCCAGAAAGAAAAACACCAATACAGTATACTAACGCATATATATGGAATTTAGAAAGATGGTAATGATAACCCTGTATGCGAGACAGCAAAAGAGACAGTGATGTAAAGAACAGTCTTTTGGACTCTGTGGAAGAGGGAGAGGGTGGGATTTGGGAGAATGGCATTGAAACATGTATAATATCATATAAGAAATGAATCGCCAGTCCAGGTTTGATGCAGGATACAGGATGCTTGAGTCTGGTGCACTGGGATGACCCAGAGGGATGGTACGGGGAGGGAGGTGAGAGGGGGGTTCAGGATGGGGAACACGTGTACACCTGTGGCAGATTCATGTTGATGTATGGCAAAACCAATACAATATTGTAAAGTAATTAGCCTCCAATTAAAATAAATAAATTTAAATTAAAAAAAAAAGAACTGAGGTTTTCAGCACATACAAGTTGGAAAAAGAAATATTATGCAGCATAAAATAAAAATGTAAAATAGCTATATGTTAGATATTGTCTGAGGAATGGTCACATATTTTTCACATATATGCATAAAATTTTAGTGCTGAAAGCGCTTTATAAACTACTTGCCTTTTATTTTACTGTAAAAGAAACTTAGGCTTCCCAAAGAAACGTTGAGTATCAGTGGTCCCTCGGAGGTGATAAGGGAAGACACAATCTGCTACAGTAATGTCGTGGAAACATTCATTTATGGAGGCCTTACCAGGAATGGGAAAATGCCCACTGCTGGGAGATGGGCATGTGGGAGGTTTGTGAACTTTTTAGGGAAGTGCACCTTTTGAATGCCTAGCTTTTCTATCTATAGTGTAATGGGACAGACTAAGCTGAACTAACAGAGAGAAAAGCTGGCTTATGAGAAACTTATCCCTGCAGTATAAAGAAAAATGAAGGAAGGGAGGGAAGGAGGGAAAGCTTATAATCAGTGTTAACAATTTTCATGTCAAGTTTCTACAATCAGATGAAAGAAAATAAAATTTAGATTCAGGGGCAATTTAAATATGGTGAAAAACATTTATATTGAAATTGCTGTAACATTTTATTGGCTTGAGTGACTAGACTCAAATTTAATTTTAAGCTAATGGTATGGACTCAGAATCATAATTAAATTTATGGTTTGCCATAATTTGAATATGCATTTTTTGTAGATTTTTCTTTGTTAGTCCACATTAGTGTATCTGTTATTCCCCAAAATTCACAGTTGAATTAGAAATAATTAAAAGTCATTATCTCTTGTTTAAATTAAAAATTTTGCATTTTGTCTTATCACAGAAGCAAAGAAGGGCCACTTCAGGAAAAAAGTGAATTTCCCTCAATGTTAATTCCCCAAAGTAACTAATATCAATATGATTATCTTAGATAATACCCTTAGAAATTTTGTCCTTTCTTGTTTATCTGATAAAATACCAAAACAATTAAATAATAGAAAAATAACTGAAAGTATTTACAGACAAATATTTTAGCAGCCTCTGTCAGAGGCAATGGATAACTTTTGGATCAAACAATGGGCTAACCAAAAAGATTTAAGAGGAAAACCTGAGGAATGAATTATACATTAAAATAATTAAATAATTAAAAAATAAAATCATAGAAAAAATCTGATTTTTTTTCTATTTCAACTGAACTTGAAATAGAAACAGAGTTTCTAGTTCATCATTCCAAACCACATGCTATCTTATTCCTGAACATGGTAACTTAAGATGAATGTCCTTTTTGATTTTTTTACTTACTAAGTTCATGCAGTATATCTATATTGACACACAAATTCCTGTGCATAAACTTTCATGAAAACTGAATCATGAAACATTTTTAAGAAAAATATATTGTAGATTTTTTTACAGTCAATATTATCCCAACTTTATTGTTGTGGTATTACCTGTATAGGTATTAAAAATTTTATTAAACTATTTCCCAATCACTGATTGCTAACATTACCACCTTTTTACTTTTACAAGCAGTGTTCATGATAAGAAGCCTTGTGTATCATTTATCTTTAAATATTTTTCTGCTGTCACTGCAGTAGGGTAGGTTTCTGATAGTATTAATAGCAACAAAAAGAGAATAAAATAAATAACATTTAGTAAATTCCCACAATGTCCCAGAGTTTGTGGTAAATACATACTTAACTTTCACAACATTATTCTTAAGTAGATATAGTCTAAAGATCTGTTTTGAAGTTATGGAACATAAGGAGAACAGTTGAGAGACTTACTCAAGATTACACAGGCAGCAATTATTGGAGCCAGAATTCAAACCCAGCAATCTGACTGTAAGACCTTCTGAGGACAGAACTACACAGATTTCACCCTGCCCCGGCTCAGCTAGAAAAACAATTCCTAGGTCTCAGGGGAGACCCATTCAAATTGTTTGAAGTGATATCAACAAAAATGGTGGAGTAAGAAATACTAAAATCCGACATCTTCATAAAAGCAATGAGAAAATGGTAAAACTGTTAAAATCAACTTTTTCAAAACCTTGGAAATCAGCCAACAGTTTGCAACCCTGAGTACAATTGTTCGAGAAAATTTGTAGAATCTTCGTAAGAATAGTAATCTCTGTGGTACTGAAACTTACCCTAGTCTCATATCCACTCCCCACCTAAGTGGTAGTCTTAAAAATAAAGCTTGAATTTCTGGTACAGGAGGCGCTCATTTAGAAAGAATTCTCATCACTTCATCTGTATGGTGTTTCCCTGGAAGATCTTCTCAAAAAGCTTCTTTTTATTCACCTGACTCAGAATCCCCTCTAGTGTCAAAATCACTACCTGAGGGATACCACTGAAAGCCTTTACAGACAAATATTTTAGCTGCCTGTGCCAGAAGCAATGGAAAACTTTTGGATCAAACAATGGGCTAACCAAAAAATTTAAGAGGAAAAGCTGGGGAATCAATTGTACATAAGTGATTTGAAACACACCAACGTATTTCTTAGAATCTAGAAGGCCACATGAATACACAGTTATGTGAATACCCAAAAATGACTGAGGAAGCCCAAAGCACTCCCCTCTCATTGACCTCGAGCCTCTATACAAGCAGGAAGTGGATGCTAAGGCAGAGTTGTCAACTGTGTGGCTGAATGTTGAAGACATACCCAACCTGCATACATAATCACCTGACAAAGACAGATAAATTTATGCTTTCAAGGGTTTCAGAAAGTCTGTCCAATCATTAGATGGCCATTAGGCTAAGAAAACAGAGACTTCAGTGGTCCCAAATGGAAAGAGTACAGAATTTACAGAATTAGTTAAGAAAAGTCACTATGCAGAGTTCATAAATACAACGTCACAATTGAAAAAGACCCTGGAAAGGGTAAGAATATAATTTTCAGAATTGCCACATCACAGTATTCAAAATGTCCAGTTTACAACAAAAATATAAGGTCTGCAAATTTTAAAAGTATATACCATTTAAAAAAATAAAAAGATTCATTAGAAACTGTACCTAAGGAAGCCCAAGTGTTGCAATAAATAAAGACTTTAAATAAGCTACATTAGATAAAATAGAACAGCTAAAGGAAACCATGTCTAAAGAACGAAAGTGTACTAATGATGCCTCATCAAACATAGAATATCAAATTAATTGAAATTATAAAAAGTAAACAAGTAGAAATTCAGCAATTCTAAAGTACCATAACTGAAAAGAAAAATTTACTAGAGGAGCTTAATAGTAGATTTATGCAATAAGAAGAAAGAATCAGTGAACTCAGAGATAAGTCAGTTAAGATTCTTAAGTATGGGAAACAGGGAGTTAAAAAAAAATGAGGAAAAATAATGAGTGCCTAAGATGGAGGAGTCTGGTAGGCTGCAGTCCATAGGATTGCTAAGAGTCAGACACGACTGAGCTACTTCACTTTCACTTTTTACTTTCATGCATTGGAGAAGGAAATGGCAACCCACTCCAGTATTCTTGCCTGGAGAATCCCAGGGACAGAGGAGCCTAATGGGCTGCCGTCTATGGGGTTGCACAGAGTCAGACACGACTGAAGCGACTTAGCAGCAGCAGCAGCAGCAGCAGCAAGACAGTTTTGGCATATTATCAAGCATGTCTATATATGTACAGTGGTAGTCACAGAAGGAGAGAAGAGGGATAAAGGGATTAAAATATTTGAAAAACAGTGGTCAAAATTTTTCAGCTTTAATGAAAAACACAAATCAACTCATTCAAGAAGCTCAACAATCCAGACAAATCACAAGAGGAAAAAATTCCCTACAGATCAATCTCTCTTATGAATATAGATTCAAATGCCCTCAACAGGAAACTAACAAACTGAAACCAGCCACATATAAAAAGGATTGCACACTTGTGACCAAGTGTGATTTACCTCAGGAAAGTAAGGTTGGTTAAACATACAAAAATCAATCAATGTAATAATCCCAAATAGATTTATGGAATATGGAAAAAAATACACCATCATCTCAATAGACTCTGCAAAACATAAAACATCCTTTCATGTTAAAAAAAAGTCAGTGAACTAGCCCTAGAAAAGGACCTCTTTAATCCAATAAAAGGGATATTTAGAGGTGAAAGATTAAAACTTTAATTCTAACATCAGGAGCAAGACAAGGATGTCTGCATTCACCAATTCTATTCAACATCATACTACAGGCATTAGCCAGGGAAGTTAGGCAAGAAAAACAAATAAAAGGCATCCAATTTGGAAAGGAAGAAATAAAACTCTATATGCAGTTGCATATTCTTATATATAGAAAACTTTTAATAAACCACATAAAAACTATTAGAGATAATGTCAGGAAAATGTCAGGTAGAAGATCAATACACACAAAAAAATCAGCTTTGTTTCTATATACTAACAATGAATAATCTAAAATGGAAATAAAGGTATTTCTATTTACATAACAGCCCAAAGAAGAAAATATCTATAAATAAATTTAAGTTTAAAGGTGAAAAACTTATAAACTGAAAATTACAAAATGTTGCTGAAAGGAATTGAAGTTCGAAATACATGGAGATGACATATGTATGTCCAATTAGAATGGATAGATATGTCACATTTGGGGATTAGAAGATTTATTATAGTTAATATGGCAATATTTCCCCAAACAAGGAATTTAATGCAATATCTACCAAAACTCCAAGGACATTTTTTGAAAAAATGAGCAAACTGACCATAAAATCATAGGGAAGTATAAGGGACCCTGAATAGCTAAAATAATCTTGAAAAGGAATAAGAAATTTGGAGGACTCATGCTTTCCAATTTCAACACTTACCCTAAAGCTATGTTATGAAAACTGTGAATTTTGTGTAAGGACAGACATGTAGATGAATGGAATAGAATTGAAAGTCCAGTATATATATGGCTGAATCCCTTCACTGTTCACCAGAGACTACCACAACATTGTAAATGGCTATCAGTTCAGTTCAGTCACTCAGTCGTGTCCGACTCTTTTGTGACCCCATGGACTGCACCACCCCAGACTTCCCTGTCCATCGTCAACTCCTGGAGCTTACTCAAACTTATGTCCATTGAGTCAGTAATGCCATCCAACTATCTCATCCTCTATTGTCCCCTTCTCCTCCCGCCTTCAATCTTTCCCAACATTAGGATCTTTCCTAATGTCAGTTCTTTGCATCAGATGGCCAAAGTATTGGAGTTTCAGCTTCAGCATCAGTCCTTCCAGTGAATATTCAGGACTGATTTCCTTTAGAATGGACTGGTAGGATATACCCCAGTATAAAATTAAAAGTTTCAAGTTTGAAAAAAAAGAAGAATTAAAAGTCTGGAAGTAAACCCATCTTTGATCAGTTGATTTCATCAACAGTGGTAAGATCATTTAATGGGGAAAGAAAAGTCTTTTCAACAAGTAGTGTTGGGACCACTGACTATCCATATGCAGAAGAATGGATCTGGACATCTACCATACACAAAAAATCACCTCAAAAAGGACCAAAGACCTAAATATAAGATCTAACACTATAAAACTCACAAGAAAATATAGGCTTAAATCTTTATGACCTCAGATTAGGCAACAATTTCTTAGATGTAGTACACCAGTTTGTAATCCCTAAAGAGAATTTCATTGACCCACATCATCTTCAGTGCCAGGATAATATCAGTCTTTCAAAGTTTTGCTAACATTTTGCTGGTCTATAAGGTACCATTTCATGCCAGTCAGAATGGCTGCAATCCAAAAGTCTACAAGCAATAAATGCTGGAGAGGGTGTGGAGAAAAGGGAACCCTCTTACACTGTTGGTGGGAATGCAAACTAGTACAGCCACTATGGAGAACAGTGTGGAGATTCCTTAAAAAACTGGAAATAGAACTGCCTTATGACCCAGCAATCCCACTGCTGCGCATACACACCGAGGAAACCAGAATTGAAAGAGACATGTGTACCCCAATGTTCATCGCAGCACTGTTTATAATAGCCAGGACATGGAAGCAACCTAGATGTCCATCAGCAGATGAATGGATAAGAAAGCAGTGGTACATATACACAATGGAGTATTACTCAGCCATTAAAAAGAATACATTTGAATCAGTTCTAATGAAGTGGATGAAACTGGAGCCTATTATACAGAGTGAAGTAAGCCAGAAAGAAAAACACCAATACAGTATACTAACGCATATATATGGAATTTAGAAAGATGGTAACAATAACCCTGAATATGAGACAGCAAAAGAGACACTGATGTAAAGAACAGTCTTTTGGACTCTGTGGGAGAGGGAGAGGGTGGGATGATTTGGGATAATGGCATTGAAATACGTAAAATATCATATATGGAACGAGTTACCAGTCCAGGTTCGATGCATGATACTGGATGCTCGGGACTTGTGCACTGGGATGACCCAGAGGGATGGTATGGGGAGGGAGGAGGAAGGAGGATTCAGGATGGGGAACACATGTAAAAAAAAAAAAAAATCTCATTATTGCTTTTTTCCCTTGACTGCTGATGAAGTTAAATTTATTTTCATGTCAGTTGCATTTATATATGTGTGTGTGCATGGGAGGATAGGTTGTTGTTTGTATGTGTGGGTATAACTGTCTTGTATTCTATTTAATTATTGTACTGTACCAAATTCTCAAAAGCAGACACCATCTAAAATCTTTCACAGTTTGTTGCATGTTAACACAATATATTTCTTAAATGTGTTTTATAATATTGACTCAGCAGCAGGTGAGCTAAATTTATTTTTACCTAAATTTATCTTTCTACCTTTCATTCTTACTACTACCATCATATTCCCAAATTCATTCATTCATAATTAAATAGAATTATTGCTATTATGAATTGTTAACTCTATGGTGGGAAAAAATCTGTTTTATTTATCCTAAGGGAAATATAAAAGAATAAAATATAAAATATAAAAGAATTTCATTATATGAATGAACATTTCACCAACATTTTGATTCTTTTAATTTAATATATCCTCTGTGTACATAATTGGGCTTCCCAGGTGGCACTAGTGGTAAAGAACCCTCCTGTCAGTGAAGAAGATGTAAGAGACATGGGTTTGATCTCTGAGTTGGAAAGATGCCCTGGAGAAGGGCATGGCAACCCACTCCAGTATTCTTGCCTGGACAATCCCATGGACGGAGGAGCCTTGCAGGCTACAGTCCATGAGGTCACAAGGAGTCAGACACGAATGAAGAGACTTATCATGCATGCATGCATGTACATAATTAATCCTCTCTTGAATCTCTGATAAAGCAGGTAACTGTAGACATTTTGACTGATGTTGTGACTGTCTTCTGAGTTATTGCTTTCTTTTTACTTAACCATTGTGATTTCCCCGAACGACATTCTTTAAAACAACGGAGGTATAAACTACTCCTTAAAATTAGTGGTTAATATTTTATAAGGTATAGCATTTAGTTGCTTGTTTTATTTTTCTGTAGATTCTGAGAAAGAAAAGTGAAAAGTGAACTCACTCAGTTGTGTCTGACTCTTTGCGACCCCGTGGACTGTAGCCTACCAGGCTCCTCCGTCCATGGGATTCTCCAGACAAGAGTACTGGAGTGGGGTGCCATTTCCTTCCCCAGGGGATCTCCCCGACTCAGGGATCAAACCCGGGTCTCCTGCATTTCAGGCAGACGCTTTAACCTCTGAGCCACCAGGGAAGCCAAAGCTTCATTATTAAAGAAATTCCATCCTCACAATACTAGCCAGTCTAGAAAATTTCATACTTAGCCTAGCTATACTTAGAATGAAGAACTTCTTAATCATAGTTCTGTTGTGATCACTAGTGTGGATGACCGGTCCATTGCTTAGAATGAGTCAAATAAATGATGAACAAATTAATGTGAAGCTTTGTGAAGGATTTTTTAAATTAATGTTAATGGGAAATGGGTCAATTTCAAGTACCTGCTTTCCTCATCAGAAATTCTACTTCAGTTTCACCAGTCTTTCTAACCTCAATGGTACTTAAGCGGAAAAGGAGATTCATACAAACAAAAATGAGAAAGCAAAGCATTTCAGAGTCATCACTTCAAAAAAGTATAATAACCATTTATGATAATTAACTTTGCAGTATTTGCTTTCAGAAGACTTTTGTTTGTTTGCTTTTCTAGTCACTAAAGGTGGCAATGAAAGTACCTTTTGGGGAAAAAAAAATATTTCCAATGCTGTCGTACTGGTATTTGTTGATGTTTTTGCTTCCTATCTTTTTGCAGGAGTAACAACTGTTCTAACAATGACAACTCTAAGCATCAGTGCTCGGAATTCTCTCCCCAAAGTGGCTTATGCAACTGCCATGGACTGGTTTATTGCTGTTTGCTATGCATTTGTGTTCTCTGCCCTAATTGAATTTGCAACTGTTAATTACTTCACCAAAAGAGGATGGGCTTGGGATGGAAAGAGTGTAGTAAATGACAAGGTAAGTGAGAACTTCCTTCTAACTGTGATTAAGCGAATCCCTCAACCCATTTAGCTTGTAACAGATACTGTTCCTCAAATTTGACATTAAGAACATTCAAACATAAAGCTTTCTTTTAAAGTATGCTCTTGCCTGAAATTCTTTAGAAGTGCTGGTATTATTACTTTGTTAAAACCACTTCCTAGCATCAGTTGAGCTCTGACAGTGTGTCAAGCACTTGCTAAGTTTTCTACATATGCTCTCTCATATAGTCTTTACTACTTTATAACTAGGATCTCTTTTTAATTCTCTCTCTTTTTTAATGGGACTTCCCTGGTAG
The DNA here is from genome assembly GCF_029378745.1 of Bos indicus. Taxonomy (NCBI): domain Eukaryota; kingdom Metazoa; phylum Chordata; class Mammalia; order Artiodactyla; family Bovidae; genus Bos; species Bos indicus. The sequence continues at coordinate 65,525,536 of NC_091765.1, read as the reverse complement.
CTCAGACGGTAAAGCGTCTGCCTACAACACGGGAGACCTGAGTTTGATCCCTGGGTTGGGAAGATCCCCTGGAGAAGGAAATGGCAACCCACTCCAGTATTCATGCCTGGAAAATCCCATGGACCAAGGAGCCTGGTGGGCTACAGTCCATTGGGTCTCAAAGAGTCGGACACGACTGAGCGACTTCACTCACTCACTCACTCATTTTTTATGAAGAAGGTATAGTTTAGTGAAGTTACTTACTTGCCCAAGTTCACACAAGTTAATGTTTACTTAAACCCAGATCTGCCTGACCATTAAGTTCATGCCTTTAACCACACCACTTTCCAGTAAAAAGATTCGGAAAAGAAAAGTGGGCATTAATTTTACCAATTATAGAATCTCAGGCCCTATCAGTTGGCTGAGTTACTCCAGAGTTACTCTTCAGAGATGGGGGTATCATCTCTGTTGCTTGGATGTAAAAAAACTCACGGGATTGTAATCGCTCCCATGTTGTATTGAATAAGTAAGTAGGTAGGAATGCCTAGACATTTTCAGTTGCTCATTTATTCCACAAGAGAAAAAATATTTATCTTTAAGATTAACTTCTTTGGGAATTATTGATGCCTATTTTTCGGTTTCAGGTACTGAAGGAAGTGTGAGTTTTGTGCAGATAAATAGCTATTTCCTTTCTCAATCTGCCTTAAGAGGAGCCTTTGTATATCTGCCTTAAGAGGAGCCTTTGTATACATCACAATGAGATATAAAGTTTCCTCAATAATAATAAAAAGTTCTACTTGGAGGGTTTCTTTTCTACAAAGTATCTACCTGAATACCCTTCCATTAAGTTTGGAACAACATACTTGCTGATTTTCCTTTTCAGTTATTTGAACATAATTTTTTTCTAATTTATATGATTATATTGACATTGATATTATAGTCTTTTCCCTTAACTTTGTAAACTGTAAAATTTTAACAAGTGCTGATTTATTTCATTTTATAAACTATATTTTGTATACTAATAGTCAGTGAGTAAATATTAAAGAAAATCTGATTAATATTCTATGCTTAACTTTTAGGTTATTTCAACATTCCCATCACATTTTACTGTTGATTTATGTTTTCATTCCCCATATAGTATAGTGCTTTTTCATTGCTATCTATGCAGTTACTTCTTTTAAGTTATATAAGTTACACATGCACTTTCATACTAACATTTTTTGAAGATAAAATGCTTTGCAAATACATCACAGAAGATAAATAGTGGTTTGTGATGTAAATCTATGTAGAAATATATTGATATTTTATTTTTAATGCATTGAGGTGCCAATCAAATTGACACTGTGATTTGGCATATCAAAAAATATGCCTTCTCAACCCCTGAACTTGGAAAATACAAGTACCTATAAATGCAAAAAAAAAAAAAAAACAGATTCCTGATAATGCATTTTAAAAGCAATAATCTGACAGAGACAAATACTAGATTTAAGTCTATCCACGTATCAGATCACATATAGTGCAGATAAATCTTGGTTGAAATCATTTATGCGCCAACCTAATTTGCAAGAGAACAATTAACAAAATTTGATATTTCAGTTCTAAGTGTTTCAAGTTCAGTGGTTAAGTTAAAGGGAACATTACATCAGGCTCCTTGCTTGTTAACCACTTTTGCATAGCTGGAGTGCCAAACGCAGTATCAGGCAATTAGTAGGCACTGCAGAAAGTTTTGTTGAATAAAAGAATAAATTGATTTTTGCTATTAAATCTGGCAGTGTAATAGCAATGACAAGACTTCTTTGCCTGCATGGAAGATCTTTTAATACTTTACAGTGGTAAATTTATCAGGGAGTACTCATCCATTTTCATGATTCAAATACATTTTGAGAGGTTTTTTTTTTTTTTCCTATTGGAAATAACCAGGTTCTTAAAACTAAAAGGATACATAGTGGAATGCCTCAAACTAGCACATCTGCCTTAAAAAAAAAAAAAAAAAAAATCAGTGCAATTTACTCTGTTTTAGTTTTCCTTAGATTTAATTAAGTGGAAAACAGTTATTTTCCTGAAATACAAAGTTTTTATCCATAGGCCAAAATGGGATCCTTTTAGTTGAACCAGGCTGGAGGAAGTCCTCATTTTTGGAGTTAGTAAGCATGAGTAAATGCACTTAATGATCTGTCAATCCAAAGCATATATAAAAAGTTATTTAAGGTTTGTTAACTGGCAAGTATTAATTTGTCTCATGAGGATAATCACTTGGAGATTCATATTAATATTGTATGTTTGAAAAAAGAAATATGTATTAACATACAGTTTATATGTAGATTGTGGTCTGATGATCTTTAAGGTTAGTTTTCACAAACAAATAAACTCACTTGCTTCATATTCAAGCTACATTTGAGCCCTCTGTTAGAAGACAAAGCCTATCTTGCTCTGTGATCTTGCACAAGATTGCACACTACTTTTTGCCTCAGGTGTGAAATTAGTTAACAAAACTTTATCGATCTAAAAATTTAGTGCAGGATCAAATAATTCAACTTCACATATTTATGCCTTTTCATATGTGAAAGTATCTATTTATTCAACTTCCCAAATTCTTCTGGAACCTTCCTCAAGACTAATTCTTCTACCTTATCTCTTGATTCCTTTTCCTCTTGTTCCTTTTTCAATACTAAACCATCGATTATTATTTTCTTTTCTTACTTCTTCAAAGCCATCTTCTCTTTTTCAACTGCTTCCTGTAAGTTTCTGATGATGCCTAATATACTTAATCTACCGTAAAGGCAAAAGCAAAACTCTCTCCAGATTCTATCACCCATTCCTCCATCCTCAGATTCCCCATTCTTCTTTTTCCATTCAAGCTTTTTGAAAGCATTGCTTGTAAAGTGTATGTTCTCCCTTTCAGTTTAATTTTCAGCTCACTGTAATCAGGTTATCTTTCTATTTATTGTCCTGTAGCTGAAGGATTCCAGTCTCTACATTTTCAAATCAGATAATTTTTCATTTTTCTTAAGGGATTCCCATTGAACTCATTGAATACTGTTATACTCCAAGACTCCATTTCAGGTCCAAGTCAGCAACTTTTTCTCTTCTGTCAGGCCTTTAAAACAGGGCTTAGAATATCACCTTCCTTCCTTAAATCTTGACAGCTGCCACTATTCATTCTATTCTTTGAGATTCTTTCCCTAAGTGTGGAGTATGTCCAGTCTACCTAGCATTTGCTCTTGTTTATCCCCAAAGACAGTCATTTAAATGTATTTTTTTGTTCTTGCTATTACTATGTGATTCTTGTTTTAAGGATTTTACTGAAAATATTTGTAGGAATGTTAGCCACACTATGCATTGTCTACTGTTTATTATCTCTAAATAGATAAAACCTACTCATCCTCAGCACAAATACCAGTGTGAAGTGAAGTGAAAATTGTTCAGTCGTGTCCAACTCTTTGCGGCCCCATGGACTATACTGTCCATGGAATTCTCCAGGCCAGAATACTGGAGTGGATAGCCATTCCCTTCCCTAGGGGATCTTCCCAACCCAGGGATCTAACCCGGGTCTCCTGCTTTGCAGGCAGATTCTTTACCAGCTGAGCCACAACAGAAGCTCATGAGAACTGGAATGGATAGCCTATCTCTTCTCCAGGGCATCTTCCTGACTCAGGAATCAAACTGGGGTCTCCTGCACTGCAGGCAGATTCTTTACCAACTGAGCTATCAGGGAAGCCCAGTCCTCAGGAAATTTCTGAATACTTGCTCCCCTGACCCCTGAAAAATTAGATCACTTTATAAGTATGTATAGTATCCTGCTCTTTTGCATTTCATTCTTTATTAGAGCTTACAATTGCATGCTTAAGTCTTAGCTCCTTCACTGTTCATGGTAACAATGACCACATTTATTTTAATAAATCATTTATCTTTGGCCCTTTGTACAGGGCTTACTATACATATTCGTTTTCAATAAATGTGGTGTAATTAAGTAAGCATAACCAAAGCATAACCACAGCGCACCCCTTTATCTTACCTTCCACAGTTATTATACCTTTCTTTTAACTTCCAGGTTCATATATCCAACAGGCACCCATGTTCTACATGAACATGATTTGTCAATCTTTGCATATCTCTTTTAAAAGATGAAAGAAACAGCAAGCAACCAAAAAATAAAATGTCCTAAGTGCCTATTTTTTCATATGTATCTCAGTTCATGGCAAAACCTAGTTTCACATACCGACAACTTGAAAGCATCCCTTGAGATCTAATCAGCTGTAAATGTCCATTTTCCTATGTGTATGTCCACAGGCCATGTCCTTACCACCTTTCATTATTTTCAGTCTGTTTATTCCTCATTATCTCTAATCATGTTTCCTTTTAATCCATTCTGTACAGTAGTTCCATTGGTATCTTTCTAAAACAGAAATATGATCATTTATTTTTTAGCTCTTTAATGAATTGCTGAAAGCAATTTTTCAAGCATCTCAGCTAATATGGCCCAAATATATAGCTTTCTGATACATTTGTTTACGTCATGAATGATAAGAAAGTATTTTGCTGTTTATTGTGCACTTACCACTACGTGCCTGGGAATATCGCTGTGTCAAAATGAGGAATGTAAGATTCATCAAGTAAAGTTACTTGCTCAAGATCACACATCTAATAAATGGTGAATCCAGGATTGAACAGACCTGAAGTCCATGCTCATATTCTTCCTCTAGCCATTAAAAACATCCCCAACTATCCATGCCTCTTCCCATCTCCATGACATTAGATATGTTGATCCCTCTTGCTAAAATGCCCTCTCCTTTCTTCCCTAACTGATGAACTACTTATTCCCTAAGACCTATCCAATTGTACGTAATTGCCACCACCATTATGCTTTTATAGTACTTGCCACAAATTCCTTTTATGTAACCTCATTACATTATACTTTTATTATAAACAAAGCTAACAGTAAGTTATATGGTATAGAGGAGAATGGTTTTATTCTCCTCTTATTCATTATTTCTTTGCTGATACCTAACATAGTGTTTAGCATATAGCTCTTTGAATTAAATTTTAAAATATACCTTTACTCTCTTAAGACTGTGTTTTCTTCTAAATATGAGTCAGTGGTTTTACACTGGCCAAGAAAAACATATTCTTTGGAAATACACTACATATTAAATTACTGAAAACACAGACATAGCACCATAATATCCAAATTAACATGAACTGTGCCATTATTTTGGGATTCACTCCATGGTAATCACATTGCATCACATTTTAAGTGTTTTTATTCATCTATTTGTATTTTTTAAGATCCTTCTTTGTTCCAAAAGCATTTCAGACAGTCTGTCAAAAGAATGTATGTACTTAAATTATTATAATATTATATAAATAGAAGTAGAAAATCAGGATGAAGGAAAATAGACTGCAAATATGTCCACCATTTGGGCCAGAATATTAACTGTAGTCCATATCTGTGCTGTGTGCTGTGCTTAGTCACTCAGTCGTGTCCCACTCTTTGCAACCCCATGGACTGTAGCCTGCCAGGCTCCTCTGTCCATGGGGATTCTCCAGGCCAGAATACAGGAGTGGGTAAGCCTATCCCTTCTTCACGGGAACTTCTTGACCCAGGAATTGAATCAGGGTCTCCTGCATTGCAGGCAGGTTCTTTACCAGCTGAGCTACCCAGTAAGCCCAGTCCATAGCTAGAATAGCTAAGATTCAAATTCTAAGCTTCTTGGCTGTGAGAATGAACCATAGGGGGAAGCTTATTTCCCTTCAACCAAAAAATGGAAGTATAAATTTCCTCAGGAAAAAAAAAATCCTATACTGAATTCTCTTTTTTAAACAATATAATATGGGTTTTATATTAGAAAAGGGCTTCCATTATAGCTCAGTTGTAAATAATCTGCCTGCAATGCAGGAGACCAGGGTTCAATCCTTGGTCAGGAAGATCCCCTGGAGAAGGAAATGGCAACCCACTCCAGTATTCTTGCCTGGAGAATCCCATGGACTGAGGAGCCTGGCAGACTACAGTCCATGGGGTTGCAAGAGTCGGACATGACTTAGCAAATAATCCAACACTATATAGAAAAAGTTGGGTGCTATTGCAATAATGTCAGCATTTTCCCAATAAATGCAGTAATTAATTTCGTATTGATGTTTCTTGTAGTCCCCTTCAATAAAAGCTGAAGGCATTACATTAACTTACAACTCAGTGAAGGCAATTCTTCAAGGAGCTAAGCTAATATGGTCCAAGTATATAGCTTTCTTATGGCACCATTTTATCCAAGGAAAGACTTTAGAGTACTTAGAGAAGTGGATGGACTGTATAACCTTCAAACAATCTTCTGTAAGTATCACTTTTCTTAGGATGGTTAGCAGACAATTAACAATACCATTATCTAATTAGGGAGCATGTTGTTTTTTTTACAAATAATGGGCTTTCTAGTAGCCGCAATGACTGTAAAAAAGCAACATTGTATATAGGAAGAGCATAGAGTTGCCACTTTGGAAACAGGGGGTTTTCTCCAAAGACTATTGTATTTAGTGTTATATTTATGAGAGCTCTATTTCCTTATGCTAAGGGACACTCCCTGAGATTCTTTCCAACTCTGAAACGGTGATTGCTATTTTCATTTATATGTAGGTCATTTCAGTACTAAGTGTCTACATTTTAGCTAAAGTGTTTACTCAATTTACTAATGCATCATTTTATCTAATACTCTAAGAAAACCCAGATTGATTTGCCACAATGGTGTAAGACAGTTTGATTTTTATAATTGGGAGTTTCCCAGACTGAACTTAACCTCAGGATATTCTGATTCTTATAAAACATCCTTTAAAAAATAGAAAGTTTAATAGTATGTATTATAATTCCTTCTCATTCCACTTAAGTAACAGCATCAACAGATCTATAGCAGCATAATTTTCTTTTTTCCCTGGATAATGTATAAAAATAAGTCATTTACTGCTTTAGTGTATAACCATATTTTCCTGCTTCTCTTTTATATGTCTCAACCGCAAGTAAAACAATTTCCACACATATGTGGAAATTCCAGAGTGTTATTTTTCAATTGAGCTTATTTTATTATTTCCTACTCTTCTACATCTATGGTAGATGTAGCAATTGAGGTAGATGGTGCAATTGAGGACTTTAGGGATAATTAGATAATATAATTGTAGAACACACTATTAGAATCCATTTCTGTCAACCTAATAAATACTTATTGTACTCTACAAAATATATGGTTATATGCATTGTATATACTTATATATATCATTCCAGTAGATGTCATTCATTTATCATGAAGCAAACATTTTTTTAAGCTTGATCTGTGCTAGGAACTTGCTAGAAGCTCTGCATTGCCCAATCTCTGCCTTCAAGGAGCTTATAATCAAGTAAAAGAGGAAAAGAAGTGAAAAAGTTTTGTGTGCCACTACAGAGACAAGCACTGAGGTGTGTGGAAGCATATGCAAGGGGCGCTTGTTCAGTAGGTTATTATGCCCCAATAGACGTGATTCTGAGCTGAGTCAGTATAAAACAGATCCTACTAGGGGACTGGTGTGGCTTGATTAGCAGCTGCTAGCTCAATTGTGGTATCATTCACCAGTTAGGAAATACAGTTCAGGTATCATTCACAGATTAGGAGGATGTACAGGATTAGGTTGGGAGAGAAAGTAGCCTGATTTCATTTCTGGATATTTTATGTCTTAAGTAAAGTGGCATATATAAGTGGAGAAGTCTAGTGAAATATAATGGGTAAGAATTCTGGTGAGATAATTCAATCATCCCTGTATTGGTGGCAAAATGAATTAAGTCACTTAAAATTAACAGAAATGAGCAGTGCCAAATTGCCTTCATTTCCCTCATCCTGCTTCCATTTGGTTTTATTCTTCAGACTTAACTTTATTTTCTTTACTTATATTTTCAGCCATATCTTGCCTTATTCATCAAAATGTATAGGTGACTTACCTAAGAACCTTAGAGTAGACATATGGAATTAGTAAAATTAGTCTGTAAGCAATTAGATAGTATGAGCTATCAGGGCTCACCTAGTTCTCAAAAGAAACAAAACTTTTTAATCTAGGGACACAAGCTTTAAAAATATATCTCATGGCAGTGAGTATTTTCATATAACAGTAGAATTCATTGCCCTATTTCTTTTCAAGGGTCTCAGGCTTTTAGCATAAGTCAAGGGTTGAAACAAATAAAGTAAAATTGGTGTGTGGGGTCAAAATGACGTGGCCCAAGTAGTTAGCATGCTGATCATCTGGCTTGATCAGAGGTTTGCCTGATATTCAAAGAAGACTTCATAGCTTGATGTCTATAAACTTGATTCTTTTAAATAGAAGTTAGAAAATCCCATGGACAGAGAAGCCTGGTGCAGGCTACCATCCACGGGGTCGCAAAGAGTCGGACATGACTGAAGGATTTCACTTTCACTTAGTAATGAAAAGGACAAAGTAATATCTGCTAGTAATGGCCTAGAGTATGGATATTCTTTGATACTATTACTGGCAGATCTGTGTCTTACAAATAACAGTAATAGAACATATTATGTGGACTTAATCTATGTACTCTGCTTTAGAAGATCTTAGAATTAAGTTGGGCTTCAGATGGTGCTACTGGTAAAGAACACACCTGCCAATGTAGGGGACATAGAGGCATGGATTTGATCCCTGGGTCAGGAAATTCCCTGAAGGACATGGCAACCCACTCCAGTATTCTTGCCTGGAGAATCCCCGTGGACAGAGGAGCTGGGGGCTACAGTCCATAGTGTTGCAAAGAATTGGATGTGACTGAAGCAACTTATCTTGCATGGAGAATTAAGTTACGAATTAGTAGAAGTCAGCTATGATTTTAACAGTTGTTTTTTTTTTTTCCTATACCCATGTTTTAAATTTTAAATCTGTAGGAACAATCTGCTTTAAGACAGATTTGTGGTAATCATTTTCAAATGTAGTGAAGGGAAGTTATTATATCCTTGAAAACAAGATCTTGTAAGAGTCTGATTTAGAAAGGCTTTACAGAGCTGTGGCTAGGAATAGATGTTTAGCCCTGTGAGGTGCCCTGACCTTCATTCAGTAAATTGGTATGAAATTATAGGTGCCAGCTACTGAGTTTCAGCTAGAAATAGTACTCATGGCTGTTGTACTTTCCTTGCTACTGGGTTTGAAAACACTCAAGTTTCCAAGTTCCAAGGGAACATTTTGAAGCCAAAACCCATCATCTTTTTGAGCTCTTGAGTCTACCTCTGAAGTTTATACTGATATTCAGAAATTGGAGCTATACTTTGAACAGTGAAGAGAAAGTATGATGAAATTCTGTCCTTTGGAATGATAAGAAAAGTTTTGAACATATGTTAGAATGATTTTTAACACTGCTTATTTTAATGTCCAGTACTGGTTGGGATGAAATAAAGAACATCAACATACAGATATAAAAAACTGATACTAGGCTGATATAGACTAGGACAGCCCGTATGGGTTTTTATAGCTGATGTCCATTCAGACTGGTCAGAGTATCTGTTTTGATTTGTTGATGCTTCTGCTCTAGAGTTTCTTAAATATTTTTAGTGTCTCCTGTGTATTTATGTACAACTGAAGGGAATTCAAGTGGGAGGCAGGAATGGTATTGGTAAGAGTTAGTACAGTTTCTGACATGACTGAGCGACTTCACTTTCACATTTCACTTTCATGCATTGGAGAAGGAAATGGTAACCCACTCCAATATTCTTGCCTGGAATCCCAGGGACGGGGGAGCCTGGTGAGCTGCCATCTAGGGGGTCACACAGAGTCGGACACAACTAAAGCGACTTAGCAGCAACAGCAGTACAGTTTCTATCTATAGATTCCTCTTGCTGCTGCTGCTGCTGCTGCTAAGTCGCTTCAGTTGTGTCTGACTCTGTGTGACCCCATAGACAGCAGCCCACCAGGCTCTGCCATCCCTGGGATTCTCCAGGCAAGAACACTGGAGTGGCTTGCCATTTCCTTCTCCATTGCGTTAAAGTGAAAAGTGAAGTCGCTCAGTCGCAACCGACTCGTGGCGACCCTGTGGACTGTAGCCCACCAGGCTCCTCCATCCATGGGATTTTCTAGGCAAGAGTACTGGAGCGGCTTGCCATTGCCTTCTCCAATAGATTCCTCTTACAACAAAGGATATTTTACATTTTATGTTTTTGTTGTATAAATGACTAACCCTATACCATAACTCCTGACCCAACTTGAACATCTCTCTTCCACAAAATCATCTTTGTTGTTGTTGAGTTGCTAAGTCATGTCATGTTGCTGTCTCATGGACTGTAGCTCACCAGGCTCCACTGGGATTTCCTAGGCAAAAATAGTGGAATGGGTTGCCATTTTCCTCTCCAGAGGATATTCCCAACCCAGGGATCGAACTCAAGACTCCTGCATTGCAGGCAGATCTTTACCACTGAGCCACCTGGAAAGCCCATAACCAGCACTCCACTCCACTAAATGGTTATGGTTTTCAATGTAATTCAAATGCACATTAGTGAATTTGATCCTCACAACAGTTCAGTATGGCTTTGGTATAATTATCTCTCTTTTAAAACTAGAAGCTGAAGCAAGGAGAGTTTAAAAAACATTCCCAAGGTCCAAATTCTCTATAACTGCAATTAGATGTCATTTTAAGTGATACCGAGGTATAATTGTAATAATATAAACACTATATGTTAGAACTTTATGGGTTAAAGACATATGGGTTAAAGTCTTTTAGAATACTGACCTAGTGATATCAACTCCAGTTGAAATATTTTGAGAAGAAGCACTGCCAGGGCTCACACAGCTTCCCCAAAGATAAAGTCACATATCAGACTGTTGAAAGCAGAGGCTTGGAAGCCACACACATTTAAGTTTGTGTACTTTTTCAGTCACTTGTCAGACAGGAGGCCTGGTCCTGTCATAAAGCCTCTTTAGCTTCCATTTCTGATTGTGTAACTTGGAGTTACAATATAGAACTTGTTTCTTAGCCAGTAGTGAATTTTGTCACCAATGACATGTTAGGCTTAACGCTCAACCTGACATATCCTAGTGCTCATAAGCTGTTAGTTATCTTTACTGCAGGTATATGCTTTCCCATATGCAACATGGGAAAAGCTGTTTTATAACTTTCATAAAGCTACAAATGATAATCTCTCAGCCTTTTTCTTTTATGCTCCTAGCAAGTCTGGGAGAATGCCTTATCAGCAAGGGAAAGAGGTGAGGGAGAAACCAGATGACAGTGAAGAACAGGAAATGCAGGCCTGTTTACAGATCCTCCTGAAATTTCAGGGGCCTTTTTTAATTTCACTTGAACATTTTGAGAATTCTTATTCAAAATATTGATACTCGAAATTCTGTTGTAGGTCAGTTGGTCCTCTAAATCTGTTAATTTACACTATGTGGGGCTTCCCTGATATCTCAGTTGGTAAAGAATCCTCCTGCAATGCAGGAGACCCCAGTTCAATTCTTGGGTCAGGAAGATCCCTTGGAGAAGGGATAGGCTACTCACTCTAGTATTCTTGGGCTTCCCTTTGGTTCAGCTGGTAAAGAATCTGCCTGCAACGCAGGAGACCTAGGTTCCATCCCTGGGTTGGGAAGATTCCCTGGAGATGGGAAAGGCTAACCACTCCAGTATTCTGGCCTAGAGAATTCCATGGACTGTATTGTCATGGAGTCAGACACGACTGAGTGACTTTCACTTTCTTATTCAAAATATTGATACTCTAAATTCTGTTCTAGATTCTGGGGACACCCTGCGCGTGGTGGGAGTGGTGGAGCAGCGAGCCAGGCGGCCTCTGCTGGAAAAAATATTAAAAAAATAAATAAATAAATAAATTCTGTTCTAGTTCAATTGTTCTAGGTCAACTATGTACTATTTTGCTTAATTCATTGCTACCTCAAATTTGTTTGCATTCAGGTAACTAATAGTGTGTTTATATTAGTACAGAACTACAGTTACATAGTTTTTCAGGTTTTATTAAATAGTGTTATGTAATATTGAGTAAATATTTTCAGGTTTCATTAATTTGGCTATATGTTATGTGCCTACCTCATAGAAGGAATCAGGCTAAGGTTGTGATGGTGAAAAAGACAGATACAGCACCAACTTTCATTGACCTTAGATTCTAATAAGAAGAGTGTCAATCAGATAATCACACAATTAAAGAAAGAATTTACTCATTTTGAAAAAATGCCATGATGGAAATAAACTGGGTGCTCTGAGAGAGTATCGATGGGGAGCAAGGATGGCCTTAGATAGAGTGGTTAGGGATCCTTTTGGAGGAAATAACATTTAAACCAAGACCATAATATGAGAGGAGACGGATCATAGGGAAAAATGGGATGGAGAGAAGCCATTCCAGGATGAGGAAGTAAAACCACTAGGTGGCGCTTCAGATGTTCTGGGGAGCTCCAGTTCTTTAAGTCTATGTACAGAAAGAATCCAGTGAGAGGCAGGGTGATAGATAAGAAGCGATTCATTAGAATAAGATGTTCATGAGACTTAAAAGTGGGCAGGTGAGAGGGTGCCATACCCCAGGGACTCAGTGGGCTACAGTTTTATAATCAAAGGAAGAGAGGGGAGGGGGTGAAGATCACCTTATTCTTCATTTTTTGAATAAACATGATATTTCCATCATTAGTTCCTCCTCCATGTCAGGAAGGGGAGTTTTCTTGTCCCTACATGGTCAAGCCCGGATTGTCATGGCACAATGGAAATGAGTAAAAAGGTGGCAACACATGCTAAAAATGGTAAATCATCTCAGGTTTTAGTATAATGTTACCCTTTCCTTATATTTTTGTTTTTAGTGTATGGAGAAGTGTGTGTCCCAGGAATCATTAATTTATTAAGCTCACTGGGCAGGATGTGGGTCTCATGCCACAATTGTTTAATTGTTTGGGGGCATGTCTCATGCTTCTGTTGCTTGGTTTTATTGCTAAGCAAGCCTGGTTGGTTTTGTGGTTAAGCCAACCTGCTTTCTAGAAAGATCCTTAATTTGCAGGGGTCTCATACTTTTTTCTTTACTTACAATTCCTTAGTGGGATTAACTATTTAATTACTTACTTTATCCCTGTCTTACTAGTAAATAGTAAATCCCTATTACTTACTTTATACTATCAGAGGTAGCATAGCCAAAGGCACCAAGCAAAACGGTCCTCTGAATACAAGTGATTTCTATGAGACTGATGTATAATGAATAAAAAAAAGACACCATGGTAAGAAGTGTTGATTTCATTCTAAGTTCCATGAGATGGTCTCTTAAATGAGACTTAAGCTCAGAAATGACACCATCCATTTTAAGTCTTAAAAAATCCCCATGGGGGCTGTAATTTGACTAATTATCTCCCAACTGGGAAAGCACAAAGGAATGCTGTTTGGTCCTAGCAGGAGAAAACTGTGGCCCAGACCAGAGTGGGTGAGAATTGGACAGGGAAATTTAAGGAGAAACAGGATGTAGATGAGCTAGGCAGAAATCCAAATGTTTGTGTTTCATCTTCCTTTAATGTCTTTAGTATTTATTACACTACCATCTGTATATGGATACAATTTTCTACCATTGAGTAAAAGCATTCCTATATGATTTTGATATGAAGGGAAGATATCCTATTATGAAATTAAAGAAATTAAATTTTCAATGCAAAATTTGAGAGCATTCGCTGCAGATGATCATTCCTCTTGTTAAATTATTTCTATATTTCATTTATTCACTCACTCATTCATTCAATGAATATTTCGGTAAATATAAGAGTCAAAAATGTTGTATCATTTTGTTAAAGTTGTATTTTAAGTGTTCTATGTAAACAACAAGAAATGGTTCTCCAGGAAAATGGTACCATTGATTTACTCTGGGGATTTCCTCACCCTTGTGGTTTTAGGACTTAATTAACTCCATTTATTTTCCTAAATTCCTTCCTTCTAATGTATGATGATGCTTATCAAAATACTTTTCTTCAGGATTTGAAACTGGAGTTTGGAAAATATTAAGAAGTCTTAATCCACATTCTGTTAATTCTTGTGTTTTTTCAATAGAAAAAAGAAAAAGCCTCTGTGATGATACAGAACAACGCTTATGCAGTGGCTGTTGCCAATTATGCCCCGAATCTTTCAAAAGACCCAGTTCTCTCCACCATCTCCAAGAGCGCAACCACTCCAGAACCCAACAAGAAACCGGAAAACAAGCCAGCCGAAGCCAAGAAGACCTTCAATAGCGTTAGCAAAATTGACAGAATGTCTAGAATAGTTTTCCCAGTTTTGTTTGGTACATTTAATTTAGTTTACTGGGCCACATATTTAAACAGAGAACCTGTATTAGGGGTCAGTCCTTGATTCTAGGCACAGGTTGTCTTTGAGATGTATAGCAACATTAAACTTGGTTTGTTTTGCCATGTACAGTCTGACTAATAACTGCTAATTTGTGAACCAACATGTACAGTATGTATATAGCATTATAGCTTATAGACCTCTAATGGAGACACGCATTTGCTAACTCATGGCAGAAGGCACCCCATGCCCAATGAGCCATTGCCTTTTTAAAAGATTTACCCTCGGAATTGGTCTAAAGTAGATTTCAGGTGATCTGACTTATTTTCTCTTATTCTAACAGCAATGAAAATGGAGATCCTATAGCACCCTTTATGTATCCTTTTGATTTAGGTCTTACATAGGAGTATTTTCTACTGTTACCTATAGAGTAAAATAACATTGTCTTTCCAAGATGAATTCCTCTAAATAACAGAACCTCCTATCTGCAACATCAGTTCCCTTCTCGAGTGCTCAGAATCCCTGCTAATATAATTGGAAATTTAGCACACATCTGAAGAAAAACTAGAGATTTGAAATCAGCTTTTAATTACTTTGTTTAGTATCTATTGCCATGTACATACTATGGCATGACAAGTTCAAATAATTATGAATCACCCTGACAAGATGTTCGGTATGCCTAGGATTTAATAACTAGTGGAATGCCATGGTCATCACATGTTTCACATCAGAGTTTATTTGAAAGTAATAATTGAAATCCTCCAGATTATTTTAATCATTGGAAACTACCTTAAATTAAAAAAAAAAGATGATAAATAGGTCTTAGTATTTGCAGGAATGTGTTGCATTGAAATTGATCAGCTAAATTTTCTTGGTGCTGGAAGCTGGAAAAGACATCCAGTTTGGCTGCTGTGGAGCGACATTCATACTGGATTAGAAAATTGTGCCAAAAACTCCCACCAATGAGAATTCATAGGTGTCACAGAGTATATATGAGCACTTATACGATTCTCTCCTTTCCTGTTTACTGCAAATTCTGCCTTAAGGCTTCTTCTCACCAGGACTCAGAAGCCAACTAATTACAAAGAACAGGGCAGTTAATTGGCACATTTTTTGTCTTGAAAGCAGCTCTTTCAGATAAGAATTAATGTAAATTCTGCTTTTGTAAATTGCAACTTTAAATTTCTCTGACTCAAATTTGCAGCTTTGTATACGAGAAGAGGTTTTGGTAAGAGTTGAACATTTTTAAACTGAAACTTTAAAGCATCACCAACAGATTGTGGATTAGTTCACATGCACAAACAAAACACACACACCCACCATTAGCTCAATTAGGATATGTACACAAATATTTAGCTAAATTAGAAACTACAGTTTTCAATTTTATATAATTACTAATTATTAATGAGCAAAATTCATTTTCCTTTTAGAATTTAAAATACTCTTTATGCCCCTGAAATATGTTACAGAAATTATTGTGTCTCATGTTATCAGACTCAACATTTTGGGCAAACTTAAAATCCTTTTGACTCACATATACATTAGCAGTTATTAGTTGACTTTTACTAATAGATACACCTTTATGATGGTGTTTTTGTAGAGACATAAGTAGTCAAATAGTGGCATTTCTTGCAGTTTTGTACAGTATTTCAGTATAGTGCATAAATAGGTATGTTCATAAAATCAATAAAAGGAGTTATCTTATGGAAACAAGCAAAATCACAGCAAAAACTGCTATTCCTTTGCCTCGTTTATAATTTTTATTTTTTTCATTTTTTTTTGTTTCAGTGTGATTCTGTTACGTGCTTTGCATGATTGTATTAATACCAAGGTCACAAATGCATCTTATTAACAGAATTTGCCATGAAGACAGCCTTGACATTAAAAATTCCCTCACAAAAGGTAATCCATAATCTTTAATAAAATAAACTTGTTACATGAGCCAATAAATGCATTTGTTTAATTCCCTTCCAAAGCACTGTTTTGGTCATCTAAATAGTTTTTTAAAGTGCACTTTATTCATATACTGCAATGGAAGTTATCCTATTTTCTTACACATTTAAATATATCATAGCTCTTCCAGGTGGTTTAGGGAAGGGTGCAGTAGTCTAAGACAGTACACAATGCTTGAAGGCAAGCAATAAAAATGCTTTGTATGGTATGTATTATTAAACATTTTAAAATATTGTTCTTATAAGTTCTACCTTTCCCCCTTAATGTGTGACTATACATTATAAATTTATAAATATGTACATATGTAAAAATATTTGTAAATAGCAGTTTCTGTAGGACAACAGAAAAAACTCATCTATACCTTTGCAAAAGGCTGCTCTTACATTGATGGTACCTGTTTATTAAAATTTATGGTAGATTGACCAGAAAAGTTATCATTACTTTTATTTTTATTTTTAGTTTCAATTGTTAAAATCTTATTTGAGCCTGATAACATCTTGACAGTTGAGATAGTCCAGTCATGTGGATCAGGGTTTTCTATTATTTCTTTAACTTTCTTTTTTTTTTTTTTAAACACACTTCTTAGCCTTTTAAAGTTTAAATAAATTGCAGAAGCTTTAGTCTTGCTGGAGAGAGGGAGGATGCGCCATGGTAAAGGATTTTAAATTATAGAACAAGGATCTTTACAATTATTCTCCCTTCCATGAATCCTTTTAAAAACACAAAATAAAAGTGACATGGATTTATTAAAAATAAGATTCATAACTTCAGAAAACATTTTAAATAAAGTAACAATGGTCTCTTTGGCCTATAATATCATTATTATTTTATGCAGTTGTATATTGACATAAATAATTATGGTATGTACAAAATGTAGATAAATACATGTACATATATAGAGATATAATCTCATTATTGTATAGTTACTGCTCTGATTAAGCTAATATTTGTTCAACAAATATTTTTTACCTCCTACTATTTTCCATTCCATGGGGATGGTGTTAATACCACTCATATCATGTCCACAGAATTTAGTTGAAAATCAAAGTGCATCTCATTCTTGTAAAAGACTTTAAATCAAAGACCAAATATAATATATAAGTTAATTTATCACTGAGAATTGATTAATGAGTTATGAGATCACGAGTGTGCTAAGATGGTGGCTGTTTTGCTATTTTCTTCTATTTCTGTTTATATTTGTTTGAATAGAAAATGGAACTAATATAAAACCATTAAATAATTTTTTTAAACTTCAGTGATTTTTAAAGTGCCAGTCTTAACGTTTAGCAATCTTTTCAGGGATCTATTTCGAATTTATCTCAGGTTTGGATAAGTGATCCCCTAGAGCCACATTGCCAATTTTTTTTAAATAGTTCATTGTTTATTTAAAAAGAGCACAAAAGCTATCATTTCACTTATACTTTTTTGGTATATATACATATATATAAAGTTTTCATGATATGGCTCTTTTCATATTGCTGGTTGAAGGAACTCAACTCTGCCATGATGTCATAGATCCTAAAAGGGCCCCAAAGCTGTATGGAGTCTGTTGATATTGTACTTTGACATGGCCTGTCATCATTCTAATGTGAGGATAAGTGAAGTAGCTCAGGTCCACCTTCTGCAAAGTCATGGTTCTTCAGCATCTATCAAAAAAATTTTTTTTCAAATGCTTCATACTTATTACACTCAAACAGTGCCTGTGAAATACCAAAATATTTATGACTCGTTTGAAATTTGGGACCTTATTAATAGCTTTATTATATTGGTTTTCCTGTTATTAGTCTTCTGGCATTCCTATATCCATCTGCATATTTTTGAAGCAATTCTCAGATTTTTTTTTTTTTTTGCCTATAAAAAGAATCAGAATTTCAAATTATGAGTTGATTGATTGCTACCCTGTAATGCACTTATTTTCCTTTTAATTTAGGTCTCTGGCAACCTTGGGTTTACCTCTTCTTAATCCAAAGTATCTAGAAGCATAAAATTAAAACTGGGAAGGGGTATGGTTATTTTTTAACACTTGCATACTTAGAGACCAGAGACACTGTTTAAAAATCACTCATAACAGTATGGATAAGACAAATAATGATATTTTTCTCTATTGAATTCATGCTTTAAAAATGAAATTCAATATTTAATAAAACTCTTAATATCCATAATCTTGCATTTATATGTAAGATACTAATCTTTTTCATTAATATTTATACACTCGTATTTTCATCAAATTCAAAAATGAATTTAAGATCTCAAAAAAAGGGAAAAAAATTCAAAGAGAAAAACCCACTTGAAAAATTTTTATTGCTAGTTAAACCTAATGAGGCACTTTCCCTTTTTAAGTCCTAAAAAAAGTGAGAAGTTATACATACATAAATATATACAGAGATATTTAACAATCATGAGTCTATTAAGGTAAGCATCATGATTAAAATACTAAGATAGATTAAGTTCATGTGAAAGGCATTTTGGAAAGGTAATTAAAGTTTATTTCTTATAAGTTTATATCACTTTCTCAAAAGTTCTTAATTATCCAACATATTTAGATCACAGTTTTCAACCTTATTTAGCTCAAATATTCTATTTTGCCAGTTTATATAAAGAACTTCTTTTAATACTTATATACTCCACTTCAAATCATTTTCTCTATGATGAAGTTAATACATAAATTAAGATTGCCAGTAGGAAATGCCAAGGAATAGGTTTAGGTGCCAGTTTATAGTAATACTCTCAAAGAACCTTTAAAAAGGCCTTAGCTTTGATTAGAAATAGGGGTGTGTGTGGGTGTGTGTATTTTCCAAGTATAAAAGAATTTTTTGAGAAATTTAAACAAATTTATGAAATAGAAACAATTTCTTTTATAATGAATGTACTTCCAAATGTAGCTCTTTTTAAATTGATAATTAATTTAGTTAATAGAATAGTTTTTTTCAATAGATCCAACAAATTTATTCACTGGAATTTAGTCTTGAACCCCACATAGTTAGAAATATCCTTTCTACAAAGGTGTAAATGTTTTTCTGATGTATTTTTGGTTGGCTCTTTTGAGCCATTAAATTTAAAATAATATAACAATTGTGCTTGTAAGATAAGATAAAAAAATCTTTGAATTTCAAGTTTCTCAATGGGAGTTTGTTAAGGCCTCTATTATATTTAATAGTCTGTTGATCATTTGCAAATAAGTCATCTATATATGTGATTGATTAGTTCTATATCTTTTTTGAATTGTAAAGCAACTAAGAATCCATTTTTTGTGAAAGAAGCTATTCCCTAACACTGGTTGCAATTTAGTTTCTGGCAATATATTACATTTTTCTTTTTTGGTCTATAGGTATAAGAATGTATAAAAAAGATTGAAGTTGATTAAGCACACAAAATACTAAGCACTTCCCTCTTTATTTTTCTCGTTTCTTAAAAAAATGACAGTTATTTTAGGGGTTGGAGAAAATTTATTTGCTATATTATTGGTTCTATGACATTCAAAGTCACTGAACTTCAAGGATTATTTATTAATTTCATCAATTTGTTGCAAATTACTATTTATAGAAAGAAGTCTAATCTGACACCATATAAATGTTGGTGTTGACACTGTGTTAAATTAGCTTAGTTGGTATAAAAAAAGTTTTTTATGCTTTGTTTATAAGACTTAGTTTACCACAACATGCTGCCCAAGTAGGCTTATATTATAGGATGAATAAGTGTAACTCCAACAAAATTGATTTGTGAAAACAAGTGGTATTAGGAAAGCAAAACACAGGTGTTAGACACAGAATTACTTTAGGGATGAATGATGACATAAAAATTTGTCCCAATTATTTATTTTTAAATACTCAACACAATAGTTGAAGCCATTGGCTGTGTTTTAAACCCAGCATAATATGTGAAGAACTTTAATGTATGATTGGAAAGACCTAAATGAAACTGAACTTTGAGTTACAATTTTCATGAATTAAACATTACCATCCATGGATAAGTGCTTGATTGTAGATCTTGGACACCTGCTCCACACTTGATTTCAAGTTTATTGGTATCTAATTTTTTAAAGATTCTTTTGAGCAGATAAATATTCAGGTTTTAGGGTGCTCCAAATAGGATTGTGACCTTTCATGAAATATTCCCATTAGAGGTCACATGCATGGAAACAAGAAAGCTTCATATTTGTTGCTAAATCAGAAAAGTAAAAAACAAAATGGAAAGGAATGTTTTCCTCTTGCTACGTATTAATAATACAACTACATGCATAGAGAATGCATGACAAGGTTCCAACACTAAACTTTGAGCATTCAGTAATCTGAGATTTTAAGGTGACAATATGCTTGTATGGTAGGTTTTCTAGTTTGAAAAAAATCATTCTAGAGCTAATAATATTTGTAATTTGTGACCTTGCTGTAACTGGGAAAAGTCACTATTTTTTGTATGTAAAATAATTTGACCTTTATTGAATGTGTCAGTATGCTTGCTGTTTAAAAATTCCTAATTAATCACATGCAGATTAATGCTAAATGTTATCTTTTTTGTACTTATTAAAATTAATTTAAATATATTTGATCTGAAAATTGTGTGTTTTTTGTACTCTAATCATTCATTACATGTTTGCTTACAAGAATTGAATTTACTGTAAATGTGACTTTTTATATTGGGATATAACACTAACATTTTATAGTAGTGATTTTAACGTTATCAGTTTCTTAACCTTCTTTTTAAAATAAAAAGGTTATAGGGTGAGAGAAAAAATCCAAATCTCCTTTGAAATTTTAGGGGGAAGGATCATGAATAGTTAACATTAGTCTGTTTAACACTTTGAAAGTGGTGCAATGGAAAACACAGGTTCAATGCAGGATACTGGATGCTTGGGGCTGGTGCACTGGGACGACCCAGAGGGATGGTATGGGGAGGGAGGAGGGAGGAGGGTTCAGGATGGGGAACACATGTATACCTGTGGTGGATTCATTTTGATATTTTGCAAAACCAATACAATATTGTAAAGTTAAAAAAAAAAAAAGTTCACCCAGATAATTAGCTCCCTTCTATCATAAATGTGTCACATTTACATGAAACTTAAATAAAATAAATGATTTTCTTTTATTTAGATAGACTCAAGTTCATCATTCCATTTGTTAACCAGAAATCTTGCAGCTTCCCTGTTCAATCTATTCCCTTAATTTAATGCAATATTATGGAAATTATTTCTTCTTCCAATCATTGTTATTATTGCTAATATCACTGAAATTAAATGCTTTTAAATTTCAGAAAGTTAAAATAACAAGGCAATTTTTATTAGTATGGTAAGTTCTCATACAGTATTTCTCAACCCTAGCCACACTTTAAAATTACCTGAGGACTTTTCAAAAACACTGGTTCTACCCTAGTCAGAGTCTTGAGAGAGGAGGGGTTATGAGAAATTTTCTAAACTCCCCAAATAATTCTACTCTATAGCCATAAATGAATACGTTTTCATTTTATAAACCTATCACGGACTTTTTCTAATCTGTTTCTTTTTTGGAGACTTCTTGCTTTTTCTGTAGCTTTTAGCTTAGTCTATATTAATAAAGAAAAACAAACATAAAATTAATGAACATTACAAGTTAGGTTTTTATATAATATAATGAATTCAAATGAAGCTGTCAAACCTTGTATAATAAAGTATTCATTCTTTTTACTATTTAATCAATTAACTAGTCAGTTCAGTTCAGTCGCTCAGTTGTGCACAACTCTTTGCGACCCCATGGACTGCAGCATGCCAGGTTTCCCTGTCCATCACCAACTCTCAGAGCTTGCTCAAACTCATGTCCATCTAGTTGATGATGCCATCCAGCCATCTCATCCTCTGTTATCCCCTTCTCCTCCTGCCTTCAATCTTTCTCAGCATCGTGGATTTTCCAGTGAGTCAGTTCTTCACATCAGGTAGCCAAAGTAATCAATTAATTAAAATTAGTCTTAATCTTAATTTGTATCCTGTAGACCTGGAATTAGTTATGAACAATGTGAGTATATATGTTAAAAAGATACATTCTAATTGTCATTTTCAGCATATAATTTTAATTAAATGTTTTAAAAATTATTTATCCGAACATTTTTTAAACGTTTTTCCTGAAAAGAAGTATATTCACCTTAAATAATGAGGCGAATATTTAACCTTCAAATGCACATCTCATTTAAATTATAGCCAGTATAAAATCACATTCGTCAACACCACTCACTAGTTTCCCCAATGTCAATTTACTGTCCAAGCTTTGTCAAATTCATGTAGATTAAAACATCCTATGGATGGAAGCATTTATGTCATCTTTGCCCTCAACAATTCAGAAAGTGAAAACAGAGGTTACAAAGGGTTTTCTTATAAGTTTTCCCTCACCTTTCAACTGTAAAACCAAGGAAACTGCTGACAAAGCAGAAGATTCAAAAACTGGTAGTCCTTGAAGACTGTTGCACTCAGATGGGAAATGTTTTATATTCTTTGGCCAGTACAACTCTTGGAAGTTCTCAGTTACAGATAGAAAACTAGAAAAATTGAAAACCAGATGCAAGCAGTAAAAATAGCACTTGAGAAAATGTTCAATTCTATCCAGTGTTCTGGCTTAAGAAACCAGCGAAATGGGTATTTTTTTAAGTTCTAAGCTTAATTAAAATTTGGAGCTTAATTGCTTAGGGTTATTTACCTGGAAAATTCACTTATGTGAAATACCTTATTCCATAAATGATTGAAATGTTATAACATTTCTTCCATAAATCAATAAAAATCAGTATGGAGAATTCCTAAATCATGTCTTAAGATGTAGTATAATGAAAAAATGTAAACTGATAATTGAAGCATATCAATTTTGAATTGCTCATGCACTTACTGTTCGAAATCTAGTTTTACTTTCTAATTAGAATATACATGGAATGCCAGATAAATAGAACAATGAAAGAGTTTATCAATATTGAAAAGTTGTTATGCCTGTCCCCTAAACCAACTTACAGAAGGATTTCACAATGAGTCTGTATAGGGTCACCCTAAGGCTTATTTCAAAGTCCAATCCATTCCAGACAACTGAATCTGTACCAGAGGAGAAAAATGTTTGTAATTCTTTATTTTTTTTTAACTTATTGGAAAAGTGAAAACAAGTATGTTTTCATCACAAGGTATAGGAGAGGAATATATAATGGGTATCTTTGCCCCCCATTTTTGGAGTAAATATACACAATAAAATTTACTATCTTAGCAGTTTTTAAGTGTACAGTTGAGCAGTATTAAGTACATTTTTATACTGTTGTGCAGTCATCACACCACTATCTCCAGAACGCCTTTCATCTTGCAAAACTGAAACTGTAGCCAGTTAAACTGTAGCTCCTCATGACTCCCTCTCCCAGCCCCTCACAACCATTACTCTTATTATTTTATTTCCCTTTTCCCACCATGCCTGAGCCTCTGATACCCCCATTCTATTTATATTACTGTAAGTTCAGCTTTTAAAAACATTTAATTTTTTTTAGATTCCAAATATAAGTCAAAATCTAACAGATTCAGAAACAGAGGAACTGAGGTTTCAAAGGATGTTCTATGGAGTTAGAAGTTTTACTTTCTCTGTTTCCTATCTTAAATGATCCAGGACTGGAAAGGAACTGATGATTAGCATCAAACAGAAATTATTCAGGCAAATAATATTACAGGACAATTACAAACAATCAACAGATTCAAACCTGTAGGAACAAGGTCACAACAAGAGGGTGAAGAGATGAACAGAACTGGAGTGGAATTGAAACGTGTTGTAAATGAGGGAAATCAAGTTCCTGTTGACTACCAAGAATGGAACTAGAATATATTCCTATCTTCATTACCCATTATGCTCATAATGCATGCTTCATAACAGTAATATTAGGTGTAATAGTTGAGGGCTTCCCTGGTGGCTCAAATGGTAAAGAATCTGCTTGCAATTCAGGAGACCCAGGTTCAATCCCTGGATCTGAAAGATCCCCTGGAGAAGACAATGGCTACCCACTCTAGCATTCTTGCCTGGAGAATTCTATGGACAGACTAACACTTGCACTTTCATAATAGATGAAATAAAGTTGAAATTGACTAAAGAGAAATAACAATCGAGATTTGATGACTTGGTCTTCCCTGTTTCCAAAAAATAAGATTCGCCATTTACCCTTAATATAAATTTTATAGCTAAATGGACATTCAGTATATTATTGCTTCTTTATTCAAAGAATTTCACATAAGAAATTTTGATACTAGAATAGTGATCACATCCTACATATCTAATATAAGCTCATTTGATTAGCATATTTCAAAGTAGTACAGTACTAATTTCTGAAATAATGATTTTATAATTTCACTTTCTACTCAAAAGAATGAAGTTTTATTTATACAGGATGTCATTTTTAATGACTTGCTATTAAGCATACATTATTACAATTTCTATAATATTGAACTTTAGTACTTTAAATTTGATAGAGTTATAGCTAATTTTGTAATAACAATAGAATTGAAATATGAGGTAACAATTTATTATTTGATTTGAGCAAAGCATAGACAAAGTTTGATAACACTATAAAATTATATCAGGCAAAATTAAGCTCCACATTATTTCTTGCTTGCTTTTCTCAGCTATCATGCTAATAGGCATTGCACTGAAGGGGAGAAGTCCTGTTGCATACCCTCCTCTTTATGTAGTGAAGCTAGTACTATTTCCACACTGTTCCCGCTGACCTGGACTCTGCATGAAAATGCATATCACCTTTGTTGAACACTTCTGCCTGATTTCATGCCCCTGTGCTTATCACTGGGCTCTTATGTTGCTCATGATTACTCAATATGTGTTTTCCCCATTAGTCTGTAATATTCTTATCCAGGAGGATTATGCCCATCTTTTTCAAAACTGTCAATTGAAATTCAGTGAGCTTTGTTGAATTTGAGGACTGTTTCTTTTGATAAGTTCTGCAATTTTTTTTTTTCATTATACTCTCTTTAAGCAACAATCTTTCTCCTCTATTCTCCTTCTCCTTTCTTTCTGGAGTGCCCATGGCATGCATGCTCAGTCACTCAATTGTTTTCAGTTCTTTGTGACCCCATGGACTGTAGCCCACCAGGCTCCTCTGTCCTAGGGATTCTCCAGGCAAGAATACTGGAGTGGGTTGCCATTTATTTCTCTAGGGGATCTTCCTAACTGAGGGATTGGACCCGCATCTCCTGTGCCTCCTACACTGGCAGGAGGTTTCCTTACCACTGTACCACTTGGGAAGACCCAGAGTGCCTATTAGATATATATTATATCATCCTACTTTATCTTCCATTTTCCTTAAATGCCCTTTTATGGTTTCCATGCTTTTAACTCTCTGTGCTGCATTCTGGATAATTTCTTTGGGGCTAAGGCTAAGTAACATGCCTAAAACCACATTTATAATATTCTGAATTTTAAATTCCATAGTCTTTACATTAAATTACACAGCAATTCTATAATTATCTTGCCTTGAAAAAAATTCATATGAGCATGAATTATTTAGATATTTAGTAAAACTTCACAAATATCACATGTTAATCCACTGGAAAGGTCCAGGATGAAACACCATGCTCTGTGGCAGAGCAGTAGGGAAGGAACCCCAGGAATCTGAATCAAGTGAATGCCTTCAGATGCTGCCCTGAGATTTTGTTTGATTAATTTTCAGCACATAGTCTCAGTCATATAAAAGAGTATGGTGAAGTCAGTGTCACCATTTTAAAACAATGTTCTTGTAACAGCTTTTCCTGTGCTCTATTGCAGACTTCAGTTCTCTGTATACACAATATGTTCAATACATGTTAACAGACTACCTGACTGAAAGAGTCTCTAAAAAAGAAAAGCTAGCATTTGACTTCAGCCAGATTTTACTTGAAAGCTCAGAAGGGAATGGCTTCATCTTGATGATGTGGCAACAACATTCAATCTGCCATCATCGTCTGTGATAGTTGTGCCTTCTTTTATTCAACCGAATAATAGACAGAATCACAGAAAACATCTTAAGATTGCATACATCAAGATGCAGCTGTGGCCATCACATTCATATTTGCTATTAAAAATTATTTGGAATTAACTATTCATGGAAAAACTGAAAATGTCTTTATAAGCGTTGTGCCTGTTTCTGAAATAAGAAACTGTTAAAAAAAAAAAAAAAAATCCAGTGCCTGAGTAGGATGATAACTCAAAGCAGTCAAATGTAATGGATTTCTTTTGATTTTAGTTTTGAAGGAATTAGAATTACTGCAGATTATTTTAGAAGAAAATATACAGGAACATGAAAGGTATTTACCTTCTATGAGCTGTGCTCATAATTTATAAGACATTAAAGGTGTCTACATAAAAGATATAAGCAATTATGTAATCAGATTTCAGTTGTAGAAAACAGCCCACTATACCCATTTTAAGCAGGTAATAATTTATTATAGGGTTTTAGAAAGATGCTACAGATTTGTTCAGAAGGTTAATAAAATAGGATATGAGATAAACTTACAGGAAGATTTTCAATATCTTCACTTTAGTATGAAGTCAGCTAGGCTGCTGTCTCTTCTATGATTAAGAAATGACTGATCTAACATTTGTAACACCACAACCATAATCAAGAACACCTCAGTCAGGAAGCTAGTATGATGTTCCTTGGTCCAGAACCACATTGTGCCACATACAGTCTTTAACGGAAAATTGATGCTGTGTCCTGCTTCCTTTTTAATATCTATAAGGTTAGTGATTGGGATGTTTGCTAACATTGCCACAGTAAAATCACCTGCCATTAGCACTCTGTTTACCAGCAGAAACAACTGCAACAACAGAAGCACATTCTTCAGATTGCATCAGTCTTCCAAATCTCACAGAACTGCATCTGATTTGTCAAACTTAAATCAGCCAGAACTTGGGTTATATAATGTTTATCTTTCAAACTTGCAAAATACAATAAGTCTTCGACTGTCAGATTACCTATTTGACTATTCAAATTCCGAAAGTATTCTTCTTTCCATGCTTAAATCTACCACACACACACAAAAAAACACAATAGAAATAAGCTAACATCAAACATAACAGACTTACCTGGTGCTCAAAGGTAAAGAATCTGCCTGCTAAGTAGGAGACATAGGTTCAGTCCCTGGGTTGGGAAGATTCCCTAGAAAAGGAAATGGCAACCCATTCTAGTATTTTGCCTGGGAAATCCCATAGGCAGAGGAGCCGGGTGGTTGAAAAGGGGCACAACTCAGTGACCAAACAATAAATATCACTGAACAGAAAAAATATTTTCAGCACATTTCTAAAAGAAAGAAAAAAAAATTCAGCAGGGATATAAACTTTCTCTGGGAGGTGTTCAGTGTTAATATTCATTTTTTTGCTTGCTGTTTAGTCATTCAGTCATATCTGACTTCTTTGCAACTCCACGGACTGTAGCCCATCAGGCTCCTTTGTCCATGGGATCTTCCAGGCAAGAATACCAGAGTGGGTTGCCATTTCCTTCTCCAGGGAATCTTCCTAACCCAGGGATTGAACCCATGTCTCCGCCTAACAGGCGGATTCTTTACCACTGAGCCACCTGGGAAGCCCCAGTGATGGCTTGTTGTTGTTTAGTTGCTAAGTTGTGTTTGACTCTTTGTGACCCTATGGACTGCTACCCACAAGGCTCCTCTGTCCATCAGATTTCCCAGAAAGAATGGTGGAGTGAGTTGCCATTTTCTTATCCACAATATTCATTAATATCGTCAAAATTCTATATTGACATTCTATAATGACATAAAGCCTATGCCTACAACCATAGGCTATGTGAAGTATGAACCAAAGGAAGAGAAAAAAACAAGAAAGTATATCTTTATGTAACAAATCAAGAAAGAAATTATGAGTAAATATTGTTTTCTAACTGATGATGAAGCTATGGTTCATATTTATAACTTTTCTGTTGCTCTAAACATTTTATGTTTCTTCTGTTCTCAGCTGCACTGGAAGCATTGTTAACCTGTGCCCCTCAGTTTATATAGGTCCCAGTTGGACTGTCCTGACAACTACAAATCACACTTTCTTTCCAAATGGACCAAATGTGTTCTGGGACTATAACTCTTATAGGGAAACCAGACACTAACTTCTTTTCCTCCTTAAAACATGGTGAATTGTACTTTAGAGACCTCCAAGTATTTTAGGAAACACTGCCAGTAGATCATTTAGCCCTCAGACTATAGAGCTCTTTCCAAAATGAGGTTATCCTTGATTATTCAAGGGGTTTCCTGAGAGATAACCAGCTCATTATTTATAGGTATCCTGAGGACAGCTTATTCCTATAATGGGAGGCATACAATTAGAAAAGATAGTAGGAAGTTTGTTTCCTGACTTTCTCTGAAATGATCAATGAAACTACCTTGACCCAAAAAGACATTCAGATAATCCTCAATTTTACTGCCCCCTTGAGAGCTAAGCCAGAGTCTGTGCAATTGTTAATCCACTCTGTTCTACATGGACTTCCCTGGTGGCTCAGATGGTAAAGCGTCTGTCTACAGTGTGAGAGAGCTGAGTTCGATCCCTGGGTTGGGAAGATTCCCTGGAGAAGGAAATGGCAACCCACTCCAGTACTCTTGCCTTGAAAATCCCATGGACTGAGGAGCTTGGTGCAGTCTACTTACTATCCATGGGGTTGGTCACAACTGAGCGACTTCACTTCACTTCTGTTCTATATAGATTAATGGCTCAAGACAAGGGGAGAGGTTAATACAAAAATTTACAGAGAAAGATCCCTGGATTTCTTGGTGGTTTTGGGGATTTGTTTGGTGATTGTGTTTGAGAACCTGGGAGACCACAGTTATGGTCAGGAGTGCAGGTTTTTTCATCCTCTGTCTTGAAATAGGAATTGATGATGGCCCTACTTAAATGTTGTGTTAGACAAACTGAACAGATATAATCCAAGCCTTGCTCAGTTAAATTTATCAATAAAGTGGCATATACTCATGGAAAAATTCACCAGAAGCCAAGATGGTATAGAAATAAAAAGCAGATCTTTTTGAAACAATTCTCCATGGGTCACTCACATTTCACTACATCTTGTCAGCAAAGGCACTGGCTGTCTTTGTCCTAGACTCTTTTCAAATACAATTGTATAACAAACAGCCTTGGAAGATAAAGATAGTGGCACAGCAAGTTGTTTACAACCCAGTATGATAAAGATAATATGTTTCTCTGAGGCATAAGTCAGGCAGGTTTATTGCCCATTACAAAAGATTCAGGCTCTCTGAGCTTGAAGTTCCTCTCTTATAATGTGACCCACTGTGCAGGTGTTTTCTGAATCTCTTTTTGTTGTTCTATAGAAACTGGGGGCTCAAGAAACACATGCAAACATCATGACATGCTGGCTGTTGCTATTGCTTTGAGTAAAAAACTGCCTCTGGCCCAGGAATCTTATGTTTTCTGCTAGTCTTCAGAAAACTTGGCTGGCTAACTTGTTGGCTTGGATGTAGAATATAATTTTAGACCTCAAATTATTGACAATCAACAACTACCAAAAAGTAATAGTAATGATAATACTTAGAACTAACAAAAAGCACTCCCTTCCAGACATCTTTCTGGGCACTTTATATATATATATGTATATATCTTCATACAAAGTTTTAAGTTAGTACTGTCATAGAGATAAGGAGATTGTGATGCAGATAAATGAAATAACTTACTGCAGACCACACAGCCAGTTTAGGGTAGAACCTGAATTCAAACCTAAGCTATATAGACCTAAATTTATTACTTCAAATAATCTCGTATCAGTTCAGTTCAGTTCAGTCCCTCAGTCGTGTCCGACTCTTTGCGACCCCATGAATCGCAGCACGCCAGGCCTCCCTGTCCATCACCAACTCCAGGAGTTCACCCAGACTCACGTCCATCGAGTCAGTGATGCCATCCAGCCATCTCATCCTCTGTCATCCCCTTCTCCTCCTGCCCCCAATCCCTCCCAGGATCACAGTCTCTTCCAATGAGTCAACTCTTCGCATGAAGTGGCCAAAGTACTGGAGTTTCAGCTTTAGCATCATTCCTTCCAAAGAAATCCCAGGGCTGATCTCCTTCAGAATGGACTGGTTGGATCTCCTGGCAGTCCAAGGGACTCTCAAGAGTCTTCTCCAACACCACAGTTCAAAGGCATCAATTCTTCGGTGCTCAGCCTTCTTCACAGTCCAACTCTCACATCCATACGTGACCACTGGAAAAACCATAGCCTTGACTAGATGGACCTTTGTTGGCAAAGTAATGTCTGTGCTTTTGAATGTGCTATCTAGGTTGGTCATAACTTTCCTTCCAAGGAGTAAGCGTCTTTTAATGTCATGGCTGCAGTCACCATCTGCAGTGATTTTGGAGCCCAGAAAAATAAAGTCTGACACTGTTTCCACTGTTTCCCGATCTATTCCCATGAAGTGATGGGACCAGATGCCATGATCTTCGTTTTCTGAATGTTGAGCTTTAAGCCAACTTTTCACTTTCCACTTTCACTTTCATCAAGAGGCTTTCTATTTCCTCTTCACTTTCTGCCATAAGGGTGGTGTCATCTGCATATCTGAGGTTATTCATATCTCTCCCGGCAATCTTGATTCCAGCTTGTGTTTCTTCCAGTCCAGCGTTTCTCATGATGTACTCTGCATAGAAGTTAAATAAGCAGGGTGACAATATACAGCCTTGACGTACTCCTTTTCCTATTTGGAACCAGTCTGTCGTTCCATGTCCAGTTCTAACTGTTGCTTCCTGACCTGCATACAAGTTTTTCAAGAGGCAGATCAGGTGGTCTGATATTCCCATCTCTTTCAGAATTTTCCACAGTTTATTGTGATCTACACAGTCAAAGGCTTTGGCATAGTCAATAAAGCAGAAATAGATGTTTTTCTGGAACTCTCTTGCTTTTTCCATGATCCAGTGGATGTTGGCAATTTGATATCTGGTTCCTCTGCCTTTTCTAAAACCAGCTTGAACATCAGGAAGTTCACGGTTCACATATTGCTGAAGCCTGGCTTGGAGAATTTTGAGCATTACTTTACTAGCGTGTGAGATGAGTGCAATTGTGCGGTAGTTTGAGCATTCCTTGGCATTGCCTTTCTTTGGGATTGGAATGAAAACTGACCTTTTCCAGTCCTGTGGCCACTGCTGAGTTTTCCAAATTTGCTGGCGTGTTGAGTGCAGCACTTTCACAGCATCATCTTTCAGGATTTGGAATAGCTCCACTGGAATTCCATCACCTCCACTAGCTTTGTTCGTAGTGATGTTTTCTAAGGCCCACTTGACTTCACATTCCAAGATGTCTGGCTCTAGGTCAGTGATCACACCATCATGATTATCTGGGTCGTGAAGATCTTTTTTGTACAGTTCTTCTGTGTATTCTTGCCATCTCTTCTTAATATCTTCTGCTTCTGTTAGGTCCATACCATTTCTGTCCTTTATTGTGCCCATCTTTGCATGAAATGTTCCCTTGGTATTTCTAATTTTCTTGATGAGATCTCTAGTCTTTCCCATTCTGTTGTTTTCCTCTATTTCTTTGCATTGATCACTGAAGAAGGCTTTCTTATCTCTTCTTGCTATTCTAAGTAACCTGTTAACATTGCATGACATACACTACCCATAGCTATCTCATGTTAGTAGGAACACTGCCAGCTTAAAATTAAACCAGGTTACTTAATCAACTATAATTTGTCATTCCCTCAAGAATCTGCTACTTTCAAACCATCTTGCCATCAAGTTGTTTTATCGGTCACTATTAAGATGCAGACCAAAGAAAACAAAAATGGATTTCTTATCACATTGAATTGCATAGGGACTCAATGGTAGACTGTAGAAAGAAGCTCCAGGTTAGTAAATTGTCTCAGAGCTATGCTGCAGTGAACTGAAAGTCGCTCAGTCCTACTCTTTGAGAGCCCATGGACTACATGGTCCATGGAATTCTCCAGGCCAAGGTACTGGAGTGGGTAGCCTTTCCCTTCTCCAAGAGATCTTCCCAACCCAGGGATTGAACCCAGGTCTCCCACATTGCAGGCAGATTCTTTACCAGCTGAGCCACAAGTGAAGCCCAAGGAGCTGTCACCTCATCTATAAGCAGAGGGCGGCAGGTGCGAGAACTAATACCACCACCACAATCAACTATCATAACCAAGTAACTGCCATTATCATTAATTGTCACTATTATTATCATTATCAGGAAAATATTTGTGACACGCTTTCCAGTCCTATGAAGATGGGAGAGTGGAACTACTGCTAATGTCACTGTAGAAAACCCGCAAATCTTCTGGAATGTGCTTCACTGGAATAAACAGCAGAGCAGGAAATGCCTTTCCTTCTTTTGGTTTTCATGTTGCAATTCTTGTGTGAGTTTATCTGCTTGTGGCTGAATCTAAATCAAATCTAGAACTCTAGCTGTTGAGAGTCTGAAAATGATGATCAGAGGATAACAGAGTAGATGTTCCGAACCAATTCCATCAAATTTGATAAAGCATTAAATTCTAATGTAGTATAAATAAAGGCTGCTCCAAATAAAACACAGCATTTTAAAAAATCACAAACCTTTTAAATGCAAACAGATCTCTTTTTTTGACAATTAAAAGCTGGTAAGCATCAGAAAAAAGGTTTTCACTTATATGTCTACTCATTTCCTGTTGCCTTCCTGCTATCCTAATGCAGGTAGGTGAATTTGGTGCTGCCTTTTAAGCTCTTTAGTGTAAATTGATATAAAAAAAAAAAAGTGATTTGAGATGATGGGTGCCAATTCTTTAAGGCAGGGACAAGAACTTTTATCTGCCACATTGTGGAAAGATAAGGAAAGGAAAGATGATAACAGGAAGTGGAATCTATTTTGTGAGAAAAAAAATAATGTACTAGATATTAAATACTAGATACTAAAATATAATATGTTAGGAATCAAAGGTATTTCAAATTGGTTTTATTTCATTAGCAGTTGTGTAGATTTAGAATAAAGAGGGGATTGGATACTCTGGGCTAGGGTTTAAATATTTTGTATATATAGACCATGATTGAATTTATATAAAACTCTTGAAATAGTAGAAATATTTGGAGAACTGAGTTGCAAAATACTTTAGAAATGTACTCAGGGCAAATATGGCAAAAAAGAAAACAGACCTCAGAATGATAGCCTTCTTCAAGATCAAAAGACATCAGGAGTGAAATGCTGTGCCTCCTAGATAAATTTCCAGCACTGTTATGTGATGATTTTGTGGGTAGTGAAGAGAGAAATTAAGGGCATGGTACGATCTGTCCCTCAGAAGATGCACTATGAAGTGCTCTCATGAGAATGAAAAGGGAATAATGAATTCATGAGAAGGGAGTAGCTTGTGAACCAAAATATTGATGAATAAAGAACAGACTACTCTTGGGAAAAGAAACAAAGCCAAAGAAGATGTGATTTTTAAACCTCAAGTTCAGTTTCTTACTGATATATAGGAGAGAATGAATGTGAAGCAACTCTTAAATTATAATTATAGGGAAGTCTATAACAATCGCTCTTGCAAACACCTCTAAAAATGACAGTGGGAACGATTTTTAAACAAATAATTTTCAGGTCTATTGAAAAGATAATGAAGTGTGTAGTTCTCTGTTGGCTCACGCTGTCCAGAAAATTATAGGGCAAGCAACACAAAACACTTGGGCTTCATTAAGAGGAGCACAGCATTCTGCCAACTGAAAAACAAGTAGCTGCTGGAATAGAAGGCTCAGAAAGGCATCTACATCTTGCCTATTTGCCATTTAATTTAAATATTGTTGTAAATGTTTAAATTATTCCCTCATCTCATTCTGGGGTAGAAGAAAAAGAGAGTTCTGTTTTTGTAAAAAAAAAAAAAAACCAGCTGTTCATGCAAGTTAAGAATAATGAGATGAATGACTATGCATATTTAAAGCTAATGTACAAAGAGAAGTTATTTGTAGTTTAACAATTGTAGACTAAAAGTCAAGAAAAATGGGATGGGTCTTGCTGAGCTTCTAAGGAAGCAGATCACAGCTGCATTTGCTTTTACTTTTTATGTGATTATAATTATTATTCTTAGGCTATTCTAAGAATTGCATAGTAAATTCACATAGGGCACAATAAGCTTCTTAATTGAAAGACATATTACCAATCAGATGATTGACTTAATATTTTACTTTAGGTCTAGAGGTTTTTTTTTTTTTTTTTGCATCAAATCAAAAATTTAATAACTCAGTTAGGTATGTACCTCAAATTATTAGATACTGAGAATCCAAGAATTAAAATTTCCCTCTGAGAATTAAACCCTAAAGTCAAAAAAGAAGTCCCAAGTTCATATTTGAGACAAAATATTTTGTCTTTCAGATTGTATGGACAAGGATATAACCTGATTGCAAGTTTTAGCATACCAAAATAACAAATTTCAATCAGAGTGTTGTTGGTTGGCCACTGAAGCCTAACAGAAGTGGACCCTTTAGAAGTAAACATCTACACATCCTTGTTCTACTGCAAAAAAAGAGAAACTTAGCAACTGTATCTGAATATCCTGGTCCCTGAGTATGGACAAAATCATTCCTACTGTCATATGGCTGCAGCAAAGTAAGCCTAATGTAGGTTAATAGTCAACATATCGTATTCCTTTGTTCTGTGTCCTTACTAAATTGGGTATTTTGATACCAGATCCAATGTGTTTGTTAGCTGTGGGGTGGTTTCCTCACACACCCACAAGCAATACTTGGTACACCAGGCAGGTTTCCTAGAATTCAGCAGAATTCTGACACTATTTACCCAGAGTTAGTTTCAGATTTTGCAGGTTAAGTGTTCTGTCCTACAAGACTGCCCCCTCATCCAGTCCCCGTATTTCAGATGCAAATCACAAGCTCTGGTTACTATCTGTACTTCTGATGAAACTGCTATAGATTGTAGCTTTCAATGACCCCCTCTTTGGACTTCAGTGGCCAGTCCAAGTCCATGTTTTACCTATACTTCTGATTAACTAACTATAAATTGGAGGTTCCCATGACCTCCTCCATGGATTCCATTAATTTGCTAGAACAGCTCAAAGAACTCAATAAAAACATTTTACTCACTAGATTATCAGTTTATTATGAAAGCCTATTGTTCAGGAACCCCTAGATGGAAGAGATACACAGAGCAAGGTATGAGGAAAGGGCAGGGTCCTTTCATGCTAGGGTATCACTCTCCCCAAATTTCCATGTGTTCAACACTCCTGAAGCTCTCCAAACTTTCTCCTTTGGAGTTTTCATGGAGGCTACATTACACAGGCTTTACTGACTACAGCTTTGGCCCCTGGCCATCAAATCACTCTCCAGCCCCCTCTCCCCTCTCCGGAGGTCAGGGAGATAAGACCAAAAGTTCCAACTCTCTAATCACATGATTGGTTCCCCTGGCAACCAGCCCTCACACTTAGGTGGGGTCCAAAAGTCACCTTATTAACATAACAAAAGATAAATTTGTGGCTTAAAAATTCGTGGCTCATTTAGGAAACTGCAAGTGTTTTGGGTCAGGAACTATGGGAAAAGACCAAATATATGTGTGAAATATGTTTTGGTCATCTGAAGATCAAATATTTATTTTTCTTATACATCACAATACTGCACTTACACACTGAGCTAAGTCTTCAGTTTTTGGCTTTTCATTTAGGTTTGCCTAAAGTGAGACAAGGTGCTGGATGTTTACACTAGGAACGTTCTTGCATCTATAAATAGTTTTTGTTGTCGTAGATCAGCATCATGGTTGTTCTCATTTTATTAACCACTTTCACATTTAGATTGGATGAGTTTGTCACCAAGAGAATTTTCAGTGATCTGTTGACAGTATCATTGGATACAGGTAAATTACCAAGGTTGCAGATGGAAGTTCAGTTCAGTTCAGTCCAGTCACTCAGTTGTGTCCAACTCTTTACAACCACATGGACTGCAGCATGCCAGGCTTCCCTGTCCATCACCAATTCCCAGAGTTTACTCAAACTCATTTCCATTGAGTCCCATCCAACCATCTCATCCTCTGTCATCCCCTTCTCCTCCTGCCTTCAATCTTTCCCAGCATCAGGGTCTTTTCTAATGAATCAGTTCTTCACATCAGATGGCCAAAGTATTGGAGCTTCAGCTTCTGTATCAGCCCTTCCAATGAATATTCAGGACTGAATAACACGTACATATTTAATACCATATACTTCTTGAATTAGGTAACATACAGCACCCAGTATATATTGACTGCTTAATAAATGTTAGAATTATCAGTATTGCTGTATTATATTGTATTGAAGTATTGGTACTGCTATACAATCACCAGGAGGAACTGTTACCAAAGGTCTTTTTCTCTTCATCCACACTCAAGTTTTGGGAATTAAATTTTTCAAGATGCAATGTACAGGTGTCATTTCAATTTTCCAGTTTCCAATCAACTTTCTGGGGAGTTCCTATATGGACTAATGATACTAG
The DNA here is from genome assembly GCF_029378745.1 of Bos indicus. Taxonomy (NCBI): domain Eukaryota; kingdom Metazoa; phylum Chordata; class Mammalia; order Artiodactyla; family Bovidae; genus Bos; species Bos indicus. The sequence continues at coordinate 65,488,978 of NC_091765.1, read as the reverse complement.
TACAGACTTTTTATTTCTAATTCAGAGGAATTTATCCTCCCATTATTTAGCTTCTTAGGCTTTTCATTTTCTTTTCCTGTGTCCATAGTTCAATTCTTATCAACAATAGCCCACATTTATTAACCTAGAGTTACCTGAACGGTCACTTCTACAAAGAATTTTCACTGAATCACCTCATTTAATATCATAGAAAACTGAGGCAGGTACTAATATTATTCACAGCAAATAGAAGGGGGAAAGCAGAAGCACTGACAGACTTGGGTTCCAAAATGACTATGAAATTGAAAGACACTTGCTTCTTGGAAGGAGAGCTGTGACAAACCTAGACAGTGCATTCAAAAGTAAAGATGTCACTTTGCCAATAAAGTTCTTTATGGTCAAAACTATGGTTCTTTCAGTAGTCATGTATGGATGTGAGAGGTGAACCATAAAGAAGGCTGAGCACTGAAGAACTGACGTCCTCGAACTGTGATGCTGTTGACTCTTGAGAGTCCCTTGGACAACAAAGAGATCAAACCAGTCAATCCTAAAGAAAAATAACCCTGAATATTCATTGGAAGGATTGATGTTGAAGCTGAAGCCCCAATACTTTGGCCACCTGATGCAGAGAGCTGACTCATTGGAAAAGACTCTTGAAGACTGAAGGGAAAGGAGAAGGGAAAGATTGAAGGCAAAGGAGAAGGAGGAGGCATGGGATAAGATGGTTAGAATGCATCATTAATTCAACGGGCATGAATTTGAACAAACTCTGGGAGATAGTGAAGGATGGAGGAGCCTGGATTGCTGCAGTCCATGGGGTCACAAAGAGTTGGACATGACTTAATGACTGAATGACAACATCTAACATTATGCCCATTTCACCAGTAGGAAGTCTGAGGCACAATGCAGTTAAATATGTTCCCAGTGTCAAGAGGTAAAGAAGGGACTTTAGCACCAGCTCTGCAGCCTTATTTCCTGAGGGTGGAGAATCTTGCTTGTACACATGGATTTCTGTCTATGCATAGTCTTTGTGATTGCTTATGAAGTGAATATATAAAATCTACTATATATAAAGGGTATAAGGAAACATGTCTGAGAGAAGGGATAGACAGGAACACTTCAAACTAAAATTCAATCACAACTTATACTAGATACTTATCACCATATATTGTACTAAATTCTTTATTAAATAAGTTTAAGTTTATATGAAATAAAACTTAATAAGTATAAATATAAATAAGTAAATAAAACTTAATAAGTATAAAATATAAGTAAGTTTATATGAAATATAATTTTTACTGAGTTTCCCAAGTTTCTGAGTAGGGTATAATCTTTGCTGTATCTTCCTCTTTAATAAAAGTTTAACAAAGTGCACATGTTCAATAGGACTAATTTATTTAGCTGTACATTGGAAGCTGTTTTAAAAGTACACTGATGTTATTAAAATTTTTTTCCTGTTACAAACAGCACTTAAGTAGATTCAAGATTTATTTAAAGAGATATACGGTGGTTAACAAAACCTGGGAACAAATGCAAACATGATGATCTAATTTTTGTTTTATATTCATTAATATCATCTTGTATACTGAGAGAAAAATTTTCAGTACACAACAAAAATCATTTTTAATTTACAGATATACAATTGCTTATAAAGGAATGACTAATAAGCTAAGAGTATTTGTGGTTCCCTTGAGGTGTATGATCCACCCATTAGATCTCTCCTTCTCAAGGGATATTTGCATAACTCTGTAGCATTATCATTTCATTAATTTCCAAAGTTCCTGTGATGGATGAAAATCATAAAGTAATGAACTGATCAGTGTTTTTTTGAAGATTTTGGCAATAATTGCTCTGGCATCTTGAGTTTGGATCTATAAACTTTGAGATGGATTGCACTTTACTTGTAAATCAACCCTAAAATTTCTATCTCTGATGTGTCAGTAATAAATGTCAGGTCATAGTGCTAAATTCACTGAGGAGAAACATTTCAGAAGGCTGTTGGTTCTTTCATAAGGATTTGCATCTTGGTAGTTTCTGGAAGATGTAGTTTGACTAATGTATGTGATCAATCCCCAGTATTTTATATCCAGGCAAGTGTTTTAGAAATATTTTTTTAATAATAGTGGTGGAGTTTAGGGGGGAAATCATATATATTGAATACCTCTATATTTATAGTCAGTGTCTTCGTTTAACAAAATAGATTTGCCTGAGCAACATGTGATTGACTGCAGGGTTTGCCAGTGAATGTAAAGCGACTTTTGTATTCACCCTATTTCTGCCCAATTAGTTTTATTGTTCTGTTTTATTTTGTGTTCTGTTAAAAAGCTATTTCTAAGAGAAAGGCATTTGAAAATTTCTTTGGAAACATATGCATTAATACCTTCAAATGCATGAAAATTCTTATACTCACCACCAAACAAATATAAATACCTGAGTGCAGAGCCACCTACTCAGAAAGATATCTTAGGTACTGATCTACTGACCTTCTGGGAGGCCATGCCCGCACTAGTAGTTAGAGTAAGTATGAATGAAAGTCACTCAATTGTGTCTGACTCTTTGTGACTCCAGGGACTATACAGTCCATGGAATTCTCCAGGCCAGAATACTGGAGTGGGTAGCCTTTCCCTTCTCCAGGGGGTCTTCCTAACCCAGGGATAAAGCCCAGGTCTCCTGCATTGCAGGCAGATTCTTTACCAGCTGAGCCACAAGGGAAGCCTAAGAATATTGGAGTGGGTCAAGGAAATGCTTAGTCACTGTCGTTTCTGTTTTTTTCCCTGCTCTCTTGTTCACATCATCATCAATTCTTGTCAACAACAAAAAAAATATCCTGAGTCCCGCTGAAAAAAAAATTGTTGCTTCTTTGTCTGAAGTGCGCCTCAGACCTTCCCTTTCCTCTACCCCTGATGCTGCTGTCTTCACTTAGGTTTCTGTCTCTTTGCTTTGCCTTCTTGAACAAATTCTGTACCATGTTTCTCTCCATTCCTCTCCACCTGCTATCTCTCCAGCAGAGGATTCTTTCTAAAATACAAATGTAATCGTGTCAGAGTACTGCCTAATAGCTAACACATTTCAAGGAAAAAATTCAAACTAAACATAAAGGTCCTTCATAATATGACTGCATCCTGAATTACAGACTGTGTTTTCTTAACCTATTTTTCTTCACTCTTTCTTTTAAGCACCTTATCCTCTATCTGCAGTGGATAATTTCCTGACCTCCAAATGGGTTTATGTATGCCTTCTTTGTGACTTCTTTTTCCCCTGGCAGGTGCCCTATCTTCCATCCATCACTACCTGCTGAAACCCTTTTCAGACTTAAAGATATAGCTTTGCCTGTAGCCTCTTCTGTGAATTATTTTTACATTTCCCGAGTTATTTGTCTTTGAGTCTTTTCAGTCTCATTAACAGTAAATAAGTTATTATATCTAAAAAGCACAGGACAATGCCTATTGATGTGAAGTGTATTCATTTTGTATCTAACTATCTTTTAGGCTCTGTCTAATGTGTCTGAGGCTAAGATCTTACAGATGCCTGTGATTTCTGTAGCTCGTTTTAAATCATGCCTTTAATAAATTCTCGAAGTCCATAATTCTTCAGGATCTATACATTATACAGACGTGAGTTTTTCCTTCTCTTTTTAATGGAAATAACAAAAGGTTAAAGCTTATGTCAGTTTCAAGAATCCTAATTCCACTTGGAATGAAATTAACTCCCACAATCATATATTACAAATTTATGATCTTCCTTTGTCTGCAGACTTTCAACCATCTGGAATTATGCTCATAATAACCTATACAATTTAAATCACTTGGCAATTCTAATGAACCCCACCTGGGAAATAGAGAATAGATATAGATACCGATTAATAGTAACAATCTCAGCCAAACCTGACCACCTCTGCACATTAAATACCACTCTTTGAAAATGACTTCTGACATATTGGCTATTTGAAAATCTGATGAGCCATTTTGCACGAATAAAAAATCAGGATCACAGATTTTCTTTGTAGTTCTAATATTTTTTCAAGATTGCCTTATAAAAAATAGCCAAATGAAGAATCTAAATGAAATGACTTAAAAATGTTTGAAGAGGCAGAAAATTTCTAAGACTGAACCCAGCAGGATATCTCTGAATAAATCACATATTAGAAATGAAAGGTGAAGAAAAACTGTGGAGAACAGTGTTAAATATTTTACAAACTTTATCAATATTATAGTACACTATCTTAGGAATAACAATTTTATTTTTAATTTTTTAATTAATTTATTTTAATTGGAGGCTAATTACTTTACAATACTGTGGTAGTTTTTGCCATACATTCAAATGAATCAGCCATGGCTGTACATGTGTTCCCCATCCTGACCCTCCCTCCCACCTCCCTCCCATTCCATCCCTCAGGGTCATCCCAGTGCACCAGTCCTGAGCACCCTGTCTCATGCATCAAACCTGGACTGGTGATCTATTTCACATATGATAATACACATGTTTCAATGCTATTCTCTCAAATCATCCCACCCTTGCCTTCTCTCATAGAGTCCCAAAATCTGTTCTTTATATCTATCTCTCATTTGCTGTTTCTCATATAGGGTCATCATTACCATCTTTCTAAATTCCATATATATGTGTTAATATACTGTATTGCTGTTTTTTATTCTGAAGTACTTCACTCTGTATGATAGGCTCCAGTTTCATCCACCTCATTAGACCTGATTCAAATGAATTCTTTTCAATAGCTGAGTAATATTCCATTGTGTATATGTACCACAGCTTTAACTGTTTTAACTGTTCTAACTGTTACTTCCTGACCTGCATACAGATTTCTCAAGAGGCAGGTAAGATGCTCTGGTATTCCCATCTCTTTCAGAATTTTACACAGTTTATTGTGATCCACACAGTCAAAGGCTTTGGCATAGTCAATAAAGCAGAAATAGATGTTTTTCTGGAACTCTCTTGCTTTTTCCATGATCCAGTGGATGTTGGCAATTTGATCTCTGGTTCCTCTGCCTTTTCTAAAACCAGCCTGAACATCAGGAAGTTCACGGTTCACACATTGCTGAAGCCTGGCTTGGAGAATTTTGAGCATTACTTTACTAGCATGTGAGATGAGTGCAATTGTGCGGTAGTTTGAGCATTCCTTGGCATTGCCTTTCTTTGGGATTGGAATGAAAACTGACCTTTTCCAGTCCTGTGGCCACTGCTGAGTTTTCCAAATTGGCTGGCATATTGAGTGCAGCACTTTCACAGCATCATCTTTCAGGATTTGAAATAGTTCAACTGGAATTCCATCACCTCCACTAGCTTTGTTCATAGTGATGCTTTCTAAGGCCCACTTGACTTCACATTCCAAGATGTCTGGCTCTGGGTCAGTGATCACACCATCGTGATTATCTGGGTTGTGAAGATCTTTTTTGTACAGTTCTTCTGTGTATTCTTGCCACCTCTTCTTAATATCTTCTGCTTCTGTTAGGTCCATACCATTTCTGTCTTTTATCAAGCCCATCTTTGCATGAAATGTTCCTTTGGTATCTCGAATTTTCTTGAAGAGATCTCTAGTCTTTCCCATTCTGTTGTTTTCCTCTGTTTCTTTGCATTGATTGCTGAGGAAGGCTTTTTTATCTCTTCTTGCTATTCTTTGGAACTCTGCATTCAGATGCTTATATCTTTCCTTTTCTCCTTTGCTTTTTGCTTCTCTTCTTTTCACAGCTATTTGTAATGCCTCCCCAGACAGCCATTTTGCTTTTTTGCATTTCTTTTCCATGGGGATGGTCTTGATCCCTGTCTCCTGTACAATGTCATGAACCTCATTCCATAGTTCATCAGGCACTCTATCTATCACATCTAGGCCCTTAAATCTATTTCTCACTTCCACTGTATAATCATAAGGGATTTGATTTAGGTCATACCTGAATGGTCTAGTGGTTTTCCCTACTTTCTTCAATTTAAGTCTGAATTTGGTAATAAGGAGTTCATGATCTGAGCCACAGCTCCTGGTCTTGTTTGAACTGGACATGGAACAGTCGAGTTAGAACTGGACATGGAACAACAGACTGGTTCCAAATAGGAAAAGGAGTACGTCAAGGCTGTATATTGTCACCCTGCTTATTTAACTTATATGCAGAGTGCATCATGAGAAACGCTGGACTGGAAGAAACACATGCTGGAATCAAGATTGCTGGGAGAAATATCAATAACCTCAGATATGCAGATGACACCACCCTTATGGCAGAAAGTGAAGAAGAATTAAAAAGCCTCTTGATGAAAGTGAAAGTGGAGAGTGAAAAAGTTGGCTTAAAGCTCAACATTCAGAAAATGAAGATCATGACATCCAGTCCTATCACTTCATGGGAAATAGATGGGGAAACAGTGTCAGACTTTATTTTTGGGGCTCCAAAATCACTGCAGATGGTGACTGCAGCCATGAAATTAAAAGACGCTTACTCCTTGGAAGGAAAGTTATGACCAACCTAGATAGCACATTGAAAAGCAGAGACATTACTTTGCCAACAAAGGTCCATCTAGTCAAGGCTATAGTTTTTCCAGTAGTCATGTATGGATATGAGAGTTGGACTGTGAAGAAGGCTAAGCACTGAAGAATTGATGCTTTTGAACTGTGGTGTTGGAGAAGACTCTTGAGAGTCCCTTGGACTGCAAGGAGATCCAACCAGTCCATTCCAGAGGAGGTCAGTCCTGGGATTTCTTTGGAAGGAATGATGCTAAAGCTGAAACTCCAGTACTTTTGCCACCTCATGCGAAGAGTTGACTCATTGGAAAAGCCTCTGATGCTGGGAGGGATTAGGGGCAGGAGGAGAAGGGGAATGACAGAGGATGAGATGGCTGGATAGCGTCACTGACTCAATAGACATGAGTCTGAGTGAACTCTGGGAGTTGGTGATGGACAGGGAGGCCTGGCGTGCTGTGATTCATGGGGTCGCAAAGAGTCGGACACGACTGAGTGACTGAACTGAACTGAACTGAACCACAGCTTTCTTATCCATTTGTCTGCCAATGGACATCTGTCAGGGGCTGCGTTAGGCATTTCTGACAAAATGGAGGCACAGCCTCAACCCCCTCTCCTCATCCTGCAGGCACGGTCCCGGGCTGAAGGAGTTAGGTCTCGTGATTCTGACTTGTTCTTTCCTTCCTTTGGTTGAGTTGGCTGGAAAGAATGTTAAGGTGCTTATTGTTCTTGAGAGAAGCATGAGAAAGCACAAAGCCTTTTGCAGTTGTGCCCAGAAAATAATCTATAACCATTGACATTTGTTCAAGGATCTTTACAAAGAATGTTCCAGGATGAGTACGTAGGCCGCAGCTTGAGGCCATGGGAAGGATTGTTATCTGAGACTTGTTTGTGAGGGGAATGTTTATAGAAAAAGAAGTTTGCTGAGCTTAGGGTTTAGGAATAATTAAGAATAGCTAGAAGCCTTTTTAGGAGATAGTTATCTTAAGATGCTAGGGGCAAACAGGATTTAGAAAGATAAGAAATAAACTGAGGAATGTAGCATGAGTTACAATGTAATCACAAGTTAAGTATAGGATACATAAAAGGAAGTAGATAATAGATAGTATGGGGGATTCTGAGAGAATCCCTGAAGCAGGAACTCTGTTTGTAGGGCAATAGTGATTTCTGGAGACAATAATTCTGGGTGGGGGCAACTAAAAATGTCAAACCTCTGACCTAACGCTTTTGTCAAAGTATAAAAGAAAACCTGAAGCTTGAAATAAACATGTAGTCCTGTACCTCGAGTCAGAGGCTACATCATTGTCTGCCAACACCTCTCACCCCTTCAGGCTGATTCCCTGGCTGCTGGAGCTGGACTCCGGCAGACATCCAGGTTGCTTCCATGTCCTGGCTATTGTAAACAGTGCTGCGGTGAATACTGGGGTACATGTGTCTCATTCAATTCTGGTTTCCTCGGTGTATATGCCCAGCAGTGGGATTGCTGGGTCATATGGGAGTTCTATTTCCAGGTTTTTAAGGAATCTCTGTACTGTTTTCCATTTCCATGGCTGTACTAGTTTGCATTCCCACCAACAGTATAAGAGGGTTCCTTTTTCTCCACACCCTCTCCAGCATTTATTCTTTGTTGACTTTTGGATAGCAGCCATAATGACCAGTGTGAGATGGTACCTCATTGTGATTTTGATTTGCATTTCTTTGATAATGAGTGATGTTGAGCATTTATTCATGTATTTGTTAGCCATCTGTATGTCTTCTTTGGAGAAATGTCTGTTTAGTTCTTTGGCTTATTTTTTGATTGGGTCCCTTATTTTTCTGAAATTGAGCTGCAGGAGTGGCTTGTATATTTTTGAGATTAATTCTTTGTCAGTTGCTTCATTTGCTATTATTTTCTCCCATTCTGAAGGCTGTCTTTTCACTTTGCTGATAGTTTCCTTCGTTGTGCAACAGCTTTTAAGCTTAATTAGGTCCCATTTGTTTATTTTTCCTTTTATTTCCATTACTCTGGGACGTGGATCATAGAGGATCCTACTGTGACTTATGTCGTTGAGTGTTTTGCCTATGTTTTCCTCTAGGAGTTTTATAGATTTCATAAAGATTTTGATTTCATTTTAGATTTTTAATCCATTTTGAGTTTATTTTTGTGTATGGTGTTAGAAAGTGTTCTAGTTTCATTCTTTTACAAGTGGTTGACCAGTTTTCCCAGCACTACTTGTTAAAGAGATTGTCTTTTCTCAATTGTATATTTTTGCCTCCATTGTCAAAAATAAGTGTCCATAGGTGTGTGGATTTATCTCTAGGCTTTCTATTTTGTTCAATTGAACTATTTTTCTGTCTTTGTGCCAGTACCATACTGTATTGATGACTGTTGCTTTGTAGTATAGCCTCAAGTGGGGCAAGTTGATTCCTCCAGTTCCATTCTTCTTTCTCAGGATTGCTTTGGCTATTCAAGGTTTTTTGTATTTCCATTCAAATTGTGAAATTATTTGTTCTAGATTATTTATTTGATTTCTCTCCTGTTTCTTGAGGTAGGCTTATATCGCTATGAACCTTCCCCTTAGTACTGCTTTTACGGAATCCCATAGGTTTTGGGTTGTTGTGTTTTCAGTTCCATTCTTTTCCTGCATATTTTGATTTCTTTTTTGACTTCTTCTGTGATTTGTTGGTTATTCAGAAGTTTGTTGTTTTGTCTCTTATGTGTTTGTATTTTTTGTAGTTTTTTTTTTTTTTCCCCTGTAGTTGACATCTAATCTTACCACATTGTGATCAGAAAAGACGCTTGAGATGATTTCAATTTTTTTGAATTTACCAAGGTTAGATTTATGGCCCAGGATGTGATCTAGCCTGGAGAAGGTTCTCTGTGCACTTGAGAAAAAGATGAAGTTCATTGTTTTAGGGTGAACTGTTGTATAGATATCAATTAGGTCTAACTGGTCCATTGTATCATTTAAAGTTTGTGTTTCCTTGCTAATTTTCTGTTTAGTTGATCTTTCCATAAGTGTGAGTGGGGTATTAAAGTCTCCCACTATTATTGTGTTACTGTTAATTTCCCCTTTCATACTTGTTAGCATTTGCCTTACATATTGAAGTGCTCCTATGTTGGGTGCATATATATTTATAATTGTTATATCTTCTTCTTGGATTGATCCTTTGATCATTATGTAGTGTCCTTCTTTGTCTCTCTTAATGGCCTTTATTTCAAAGTCTATTTTATCTGATATGAGTATTGCTATTCCTGCTTTCTTTTGGTCTCCATCTGCATGAAATATCTTTTTCCAGCCCTTCACTTTCAGTCAGTATGTGTCCCTAGGTTTGAGGTAGGTCTCTTGTAGACAGAATATATAGGGGTCTTGTTTTTGTATCCATTCAGCCAGTCTTTGTCTTTTGGTTGGGGCATTCAACCCATTTACGTTTAAGGTAATTATTGATAAGTATGATTCCACTGACATTTACTTTGTTGTTTTAGGTTCATGTTTATACACCTTTTCTTTGTTTTCTGTCTAGAGAGGATCCTTTAGCATTTGTTGAAGAGCTGGTTTGGTGGTGCTGAATTCTCTCAGCTTTTGCTTGTCTGTAAAGCTTTGGGTTTCTCCTTCATATTTGAATGAGATCCTTGCTGAGTACAGTAATCTGGTTTGTAGGTTTTTCTCTTTCATCACTTTAAGTATGTCCTGCCATTCCCTTCTGGATTGAAGAGTTTCTATTGAAAGATCAGCTGTTATCCTTATGGAGATCCCCTTGTGAGTTATTTGTTATTTTTCCCTTGCTGCTTTTAATATTTGTTCTTTGTGTTTGATCTTCATTAATTTGATTAACATGTGTCTCGGGATGTTTCACCTTGGGTTTATCCTGCTTGGGACTCTCTGGGTTTTTTGGACTTGGGTTGCTATTTCCTTCCCCATTTTAGGGAAGTTTTCAACTATTATCTCCTCAAGTATTTTCTCATGGGCTTTCTTTTTGTCTTCTTCTGGGACTCCTATGATTTGAATGTTGGGGAATTTAACATTATCCCAGAGGTCTCTGAGGTTGTCCTCATTTCTTTTCGTTCTTTTTTCTTTTTTCCTCTCTGCTTCATTTATTTCCACCATTCTATCTTCCACCTCACTTATCCTATCTTCTGCCTCAGTTATTCTACTGTTGGTTCCCCCCAGAGTGCTTTTGATCTCAGTTATGGCATTATTCATTATTGATTGACTCTTTTTTATTTCTTCTAGGTCCCTGTTAAACTTTTCTTGTATCTTCTCAATCCTTGTCTCCAGACTATTTATCTGTAACTCCATTTTGTTTTCAATATTTTGGATCATTTTTACTATCATTATTCTGAATTCTTTTTCAGGTAGACTCCTTATCTCCTCCTCTTTTGTTTGGTTTAGTGGGCTTTTATCATGTTCCTTTACCTGCTGAATAGTTCCTTGCCTTTTCATCTTGTTTAGGTTGCTGTGTTTGGGGTGGCCTTTCTGTATGCTGGAAGTTTGTGGTTCCTCTTTATTGTGGAGGTTTCTCCCTGTGGGTGGGGTTAGATGAGTGGCTTGTCAAGGTTTCCTGGTTAGGGAAGCTTGAGTCAGTGTTCCTGGGGGTGGAGCTGGATCTCTTCTCTCTGAAGTGCAACGAAGTGGGTCTTGAGGTATCTATGGGTTTGGTGTGACTCTTGGCTGCCTGTATTTTTGTGCTCAGGGTTATGTTCCTGCATTTTTAGAGAATTAGCTTGTTGTGTCTTGCTCTGAAACTTGTTGGCTCTTGGGTGGAGCTTGGCTCTGAGTGTAGGCATGGAGGCTTTTGGATGAGCTTTTGTCTATTAATGTTCCCTGGAGTCATGAGTTTTCTGGTGTTCTCAAGTTTTAGATTTAAGCCTCCTGCCTCTGGCTTTCAGTCTTATTCTTACAGTAGCCTCAAGACTTCTACATCCATACAGCACCGATGATAAAACATCTAGGTTAGTGGTGAAAAGATTCTCCACAGTGGGGAACACCCAGAGAGGTTCACAGAGTACATGGAAAACCAGAAGAAGAAGAGGGGAAATCAAAAGGGGAGAGAGCAATCTAGCCAGTAATCAATTCCCTATTTGCTCTCCACAGTCTGGAACACTCATAGAGGTTCACGGAGTTCCATAGAGAAGAGAAGAAGGAGGAAGGGGATAGAGGTGACCAGGAAGAGAGGAGGGGGAGTCAAAAGGAGAGAGACCAGTCTAGCCTATGATGAGTTCCCTAAGTGTTCTCCACAGCCTGGAACACCCAAAGAGATTCACAGAGTTGGGTAGAGAAGAGAAGGGGGGAGGGAGGAGATAGAGGTGACCTGGAGGAGAAAAAGGAGAGTCAACAGGGGGAGAGAGCAATCAAGCCAGTGATCACACTCCTAAGTAAAAATGGGTACTGAAGATTGGTTCTTATTGGTTCAGAATTGATAACAAATACCAAAAAGCAAAGATTAAAAATCTAGAGTAGAGGTTAGACTCTCAAAAATACAATATTAAAAAAAATCGCCAGTTATTTAAAAAAATATGAAATTTGCTTTAAAAATAGGGTCTTTTTTTGGTAAGGTAATAGGTTTTAAAAATGAAAATTAAAGGAGTAATAAAGAACTTAAAAATTAAAAAAAGAATTAAAAAATGATAATAGTAAAATATATCTAGGAATTTCTCTGGAGCTGTTGAAGGCAGTGTGGGGTCAGTTCAGTTTCAGATAGTTCCTTGTTCCAGCTTATACTTTTTCTCAAGGTCTATAGGTCCCTTGCAATGTATCCAATGCTAACTACAGGGTTTTAATCTAGTGCACCTGTCACTTACAAAGTGGTTCCCTCTTCTTTGTTTATTCTGGCCTCCTCTGTTTGTAAGGCTCTTCAATATTTAACTTCTACCCTGACACAAGGTCGTCATTTATTTAGGCTAACTTGTTTAATTGTGCTGCGGGGAGGGAGAAACACTGCAAACAAATGTCACTGGCATGTGTGGGGAGTGCTTGCAGTGTCTGGACCACACTGGGTTTGCCCTGGCTCCTGGCATGTGTGTTTCCCGGTCTATACTTCTCAGGCTCCAGGTTGCTCTGGAGGGGAAATGTCTAAAACAGGCTCTGGGTTGCATGCACTTCCTAGATCTAAGCCACTCAGGTTCAGGTTCTCAGGTACTCCACAAAGGCACAGACTTGGTTGGACCTGCGTTTTGTGCCCTTCCCAGATCTGAGCAGCTCAGGCGACCAGGTGCTTGTCAAGCATACTCTCCCCAGGTAGGGCGGTGCGTCTTATCACCTCCCCTGTTCCAGCTGCTCCATTTCCTGGGTGTGCAGCAGGAGCGCTGTCTCAGGTGTGCTGTGTGTCACTTCTGAGGAGCTGATTTCTGGCTGTGACCCTCCTGGCAGATGTCAACCGTCCAGGATCCCAGGAAGACTTGGTTAGTAACTGGGAGCCTGCTTGCAGTTTGGTAGAGTATGCCATCTCTGGAGCCGAGTTTGTCTCTTGCCTTCCGGCTCTGGCTATCGCCAGCCTTCCTCCCTGCCTCCAGCGGGGGATGGGCCGGTCCACTGCCAGCTAGCTTGCCTCTGGTATTTGCTCAGTCCTTTGTTCTATGAGCGGGCCCAGCAGTGCCTTCGGATGGTTAGAGCTTTTCACAGGAAAGTTCTCTCTCTCTCTCTCCTCCTTTTTTTTTTTTCCTCTCTCTAGCTATCCCATGGTTCAGGTTGCTATCTCACATTAGCTCCCTCAGATTGCCCTCAGGGCATTCAGGCCTGGTTCTTACCCTAAGCAGTGTAGCCAGTGCCTCCCTGTTCAGCTCCCAATTGCTGGTGGCAGATGCAAGCATCTGGGCTAATTCTCCGCTGGGGGTTGCAGTTAGGTGCGTAATCTGTGGGTTTTATTTATTTTTTCCCTCCCGGTTATGTTGCCCTCTGAGATTCCAAAACTTCCCACAGACCCGCTGTTGAGAGGGTTTCCTGGTGTTTGGAAACTTCTCCTCTTTTAAGACTCCCTCCCCGGGACCGGTCTCCCTCCCTAGTTCTTTTGTCTCTCCTTTTATCTTTTATATTTTGTCCTACCTCCTTTCGAAGACAATGGGCTACCTTTCTGGGTGTCTGGTGTCCTCCATCAGTGTTCAGAAGTTGTTTTGTGGTATTTGCTCAGTGTTCAAATGATCTTTTGATGAATTTGTCGGGGAGAAAGTGGTCTCCCCATCCTATTCCTCTGCCATCTTAGGACCACCATCTGGAATAATAATTTTAGATTGAAGATTGAAAGAAAAATGTGACACATATACCTAAATGGATTCTCTTACTATGAAGATATATTTGGCCCCCATTTCAAATATCAAAGAGAGTTCAAGGAATAAGAGTTTAGATAGGAAGGGATACAATTTTCTTCATAAGAATCTGAAAAAAATATATCCAAGTCTACTGGGTTTGTGAGTTCACTTAAAGAGATTTTGGATAATGAGAATGCTATATTTTTATTAATATTATGTATATTCATACTAATTTCTAGCATAATTCTTTGGGCAAGAGTAGTTTTATACCTTTAGAAGATGTTAGATATAGATGTTGGAAAAGAGGTTCTTTGAAGACCATTTTTTTCCCTATTTTTTGAAAATGTTCAAAATTTTCTCATTAAACTATGTTGCTTTTATCTGTAATTGCCTAAGGCAATTATTCTCCAATTTTCCAGTCCTGTTTTCAACAGTTATAGGCGGCAGGAGGGAAAGTCTTTGAACTGAGCACTTGGAAAGAAGTTAAAACATCTTGAATGAAATAATTTCCCTCTTGGACAATGCACTTCAAAACCTGCATATCTCTTCCTGAATATTTACAAAATCCCTAAAATTCATTAAGTTCCATCATTTCCTCACTTCTTATTTTCCCTTAGACTGATCTAGGCCCTGTGTTCCATGTATTATAATAAATATCTGCCAAATACTTTTATGTATTTTTAATTTTTGTCACAATTTCTATCCTTAATAGTATCCTGGTAAAACTCATATATGTTGTTTTTTTTTTTCTTTCCTAACTATCAGCCTTCTCTGTACTTCAGTCCAAACACTTAGCACATGTTGGACAAAAGTTATACTTTCTGGAAAATTGGTGCAATTTTTAAATAACTGTCACCACTATAGGGGGCCACTTAAAATTCTCTGTCAGTACTAGCTTGTTCCCAGATATGCTTACTTTCTGAAATGATGATTTCTCCTTGCTGATCAGAACTTTAACTTCATTCTTTCAAACCCAATTAACTCTTAATTGATGATTCACCTTATTTTTAATTGAAAAAAGAGAAGGTATCTCTTGTCATCAATTCACGGCAAGTAGGAGGGGGAAAAGTGGAAGCAGTGACAGATTTTATTTGCTTGGGCTCCAAAATACTGTGGATGGTAACTGCAGCCATGAAATTAAAAGATGCTTGCTCCTTGGAAGCAAAGCTATGACAAACCTAGACAGTGTATTAAAAAGCAGAGATATCATCTTGCCAATAAACTTCCATATAGTCAAAGATATGGTTCTTCCATTAGTCATGTATGGATGTGAGATTTGGACCATAAAAAAAGCTGAGCACCAAAGAATTTATGCTTTTGAACTGTGATGCTGGAGAAGTCTCTTGAGAGTCCCTTGGACAACAAGGAGATCAAACCAGTCAATCCTAAAGGAAATCAACCCTGAATATTCTTTGGAAGGACTGATGCTGAAGCTGAAGCTCCAGTACTTTGGCTACCTGATGTGAGGAGCCAACTCACTGGAAAAGACCTTGATGCTGGGAAAGACTGAGGGCAGGAGGAGAAGGGGACAATAGAGCATGAGATGGTTAGATGGACCGACTCAATGGACACGAATTTGTACAAACTCTGGAAGACAGTGAAGGACAGAGGACCCTGACATGCTTCAGTCC
The DNA here is from genome assembly GCF_029378745.1 of Bos indicus. Taxonomy (NCBI): domain Eukaryota; kingdom Metazoa; phylum Chordata; class Mammalia; order Artiodactyla; family Bovidae; genus Bos; species Bos indicus. The sequence continues at coordinate 65,473,689 of NC_091765.1, read as the reverse complement.
ATAGGATTGCAACTACAGCAACAATCTCCTGTAAGAATCTTTTCCTCCTGCAAAATTCTATCTTTGTCAACAAGTTAGCAGTGACTAAAAATAACAGTGGGGGCTTCCTAGGTGGTGCAGTGGTAAAGAATCTGCCTGCCAATGCAGGAGATACAAGAGAGGCAGATCCAATTGGGAGGATTCCCTGGAGATGGAAATGGCAACCCACTCCAGGATTCTTGCCTGGGAAATTCCACAGACAGAAAAGCCTGGTGGGCCACAGTCCATGGGTCCTAAAGAGTTGACACAACTGAGTGACTGACTAGGCAGGCACAAAAATAACAGCGATTCAAGTGAGACAAAAGATAATAATTTACTTCTGTTTAGGTCAGAATGCAAGTAGATCAGTACAGATATAAAGACTTTGCTCCCCAAGTCCATAGGCATTTATCTTTTTCTAAGGATATGCCTGTGTATGCCTCCTTTGTCTCTAATTCCAAAGGCACTTCATCAACTAAGATAGCTCCTTCATCCCCAGTTAGAGTGTTTCCATCTAGCCATAAGAGAGGCAAAAAAGAGAAAGAAAAATGGACATTTGTTCGGTGCCAGCTGTCTTTTAAGGAAGATTCTGCTCTCATGAAATTGTCCAGAACTTAATCTCAGGGGCAAAACTAGCTGCCAGAGATGCTGAAAAAGGTAACAATTATTAACTAAATACCTAGTTAATAATAAGGATTCTATTATGATAGCAATCGAAACCAGAAGTTTTCTAATTTTATTAATATTTTATAAGAACAAATACCTTTTGGCTTTGGAGATCATCTCTATTTACATGCATATATCTATAGTTGTCCTCCATATCTGTGGGTTCCCATCTGCTAAAAATGGAGGCTCGCCTATATTTCTTTTTTGTAATTTCGGTATTATCTTCATTATTTTGTTTTTTTCCTAGTAATTCTCAGGTATTGTTGTTTTGTTCTTTTGCTACCTTCTTTGTTTAAACATTGGAATTTTTAACTTTGAGTTTTTCTGCTCTTTTGATGTAAACACTGAGGGTCATATATTATCTTCAGAATATTGTTTTTAGTGCAGTCCACAAATTTTCTGTGTAAGAATTTCATTATTCCATTATAATTCATTTTAAATTTCTATTAGAATAATTTCTTTCTTTACTCATAGTTAATAAGCAGTGTACTTTTCAAAATTTTACAAAATATGGTAGATTTCATTATTCCATTATAATTCATTTTAAATTTCTATTAGAATAATTTCTTTCTTTACTCATAGTTAATAAGCAGTGTACTTTTCAAAATTTTACAAAATATGGGGAATATTTTCTAATAATTTGAGAAAGGATATATTATGTTTAATATAGATTTATTTTTAATTTGTTGATACTTGCTTTATGACTTAGTGTGCAACAAGAATGTTATTTAAATACTGAGTGAGGAGTACAACCTTTTCAAACAAAACTATTAATTGCATTATTCAAAATTTATATATATTCATAAAAGTTTTCTCTGCCTGATCTAAAAATAATGGAAAATTATGATGGTGCATTTAAAATTTTAGTTTTATCAGTTTTTGCTCTCTATATGTGCTCAGTTGCTCAGACATGTCTGACTGTTTGTGGCCCCGTAAACTGTAGCCTGCCAGGCTCCTCTGGACACGGGATTTCCCAGGCAAGTATACTAGAGTAGGGTGTCATTTCCTTCTCCGGGGGATCTTCCCAACCCAGGGATTGAACCCACGTCTCTTGTATCTCCTGAATTGGCAGGTGAGCTCTTTATCACTGTGCCACCTGGGAAGCCCTTGCTCTAACTGAGACTGTTTTATTTGTGACATATGGATTTAGAATTAGTATATTTTCTTGATGAAAAAGCATCTTTTAACTTTTCAGTGATCATATTTGTCCCTAATAAAGGTTATTTTAAAATACGTTATCTGAATTTAGGGGGTAGGAGGGAGGCTAAAGAGGGAGGGGGTGTCTTGAGCATATGGCTGATTCGCATTGTTGTAGGGTAGAAACTAATATAACATTGTAAAGTACTTATCCTCCAATTAAAATTTTTAAAAAATATGCTATCTGGGTTTAATATAATTTTGTGTAAACATGTTTCCCAATTTAACTTTTTTCTTCTTTTTACTTTATATTTATACCTTTAACTGTCTTTATGTTTTAAATAAGTTGCTTTTAAACAGCTTATAGCTGAATATTTTTAATCTGTTTTATCATTTTGCTCTTAAATATTAAACTTAGTTCATTTTTGTTAATTTTTAAAAATATATTTGAAATTATTTCTACTTTTGAATTCTTTTGGTTCCTATTTGTCCTTCCTTTTATACTTTTTTTTCTTTTCTACCATTTTCTTATTTTTTGGCAATACATAAAATTTTCTTTTGTCATATTCTACCTTTTCTTTTTTATATGTTTAGAAGTTATGTCTTTTATTTTCTAATGCATTCTATTTTTCTTCTTTTCTATTTCACATCTTAATTCATTTTCTCTTTTTTCTAAATTTTGAAAAGAAAGTCTTTTCATATATTTCTGTTGGTAGTAACTTTCCCCAAAATATACTTGTATCACCTTTATTAGTATATTTTTTTCTTTAAAAATGTTTCTTAAACTTTCATAATCTTTCCTGTGTTCTCTGGCTTACACTGTTTCTGGTATAAGCCTGATTTCAATATTACTTCTTTCTGGGACTTCTCTGTGGTCCAGTGGTGAAGAATCCACTTTGCAATGCAGGGATGCAGGTTTGATCTCTTGTTGGGAATTAAGAACCCACATGCCACAGAGCAGCTAAGCCTGGGTGCCACACTGCTGAGCCCGTGTGCTGCAGCAGAAGGTCTTACAGGTCACGGTGAAGATACCATGGGCCACAACTAAAACCCTGTGCAGCCAAATAAATAAATGAAACAATTTTTAAAAATATTACTTCTTTCTCTTGGACCATCTCTTTGCATTTAATATTCTCTATACATGTTTTTCTTTTTTTTTTAAACCTTGTTGAGACTATCTTGTGCTTCCTATATCTGTGGATTCTTGTCTTTCATCATTACTAGAGCGTTCACAGTTATCTTCTCTTCAAATATCAGATTTCTTTCATTTTCTCTAATCTTTCTAATAGTCTGATTAGATATACTTTAGAATATCACACTCTATTCTTTACATTATTGGTTTTACTTCATAATTTCCTCTCTTTGCCTCTCAACTTCATAATTTCCTCTCTTTGCCTCTCAACTTCATAATTTCCTCTCTTTGCCTCTCTGCACTGAATTCTGGATAATTTGCTCAGATCTTTCAATTCACTACAGCTTTCTTCAGTTGTATCTGTTTAACTCATCTATTAACTTTTTTTTTATATCAATGTTTATGGGTTATATTTTTTAATTTTTCTTGCTTAATTTTTATATATCTCTGGGAATTTTTCTATTTACTGTTTTCCTACTTATTTTTTGTGTGGTTTCTTATCTTTTATTTTCAGAATGAAAATTTAATTACTTTCTATTGCTTTCTGTTTAATTACTTTTATTATCTATTTTATACTCTATTATCTGAAGTGCTAGAGGAATATTAATTAATAGGAATATTTCTTCAATTTGTTTCTCTGACTCTGATAGTTTCATGTTCTCTTAAATGTTTGGTGATCTTTGTTTATGAGTTCAACAATTTTAATTTTAATCTGTGAGATCACAGAGGACATATGTTGGGTATTCTTATTTTCCAGAGGAAATTTGCGTTTGCTCCTGCAGGCCTCCAAGTATACTACTTTCATGAGATAACTTTGATTCTTTTAAAGAAACTAAATATAAAATACACAGGTTTAGTGTCATCACCTTAACCCAAATTCAAGGTTGAGTCTCTGAGTTGGTATTAGTATTTCTTCTAAGCTACCTCCCCTTTTAGCTGACTGGTTTTTATTTGTGTTTGCTTTTAATGTAGGGAAGACATTACATAGGAATTTTTCTTCCTCTTGGGAGCCCATATATACATTAAAATAATGTTTAGAGTGGCAACCCACTCCAGTACTCTTGCCTGGAAAATCCCATGGATGAAGGATTGTGGTAGGCTACAGTCCATGGGATTGCAAAGAGTCAGACACGACTGAGTGACTTCACTTTCCTAATAATATTAAGATTTCCTAGCCTATTATATCCCCAGGCAAATTTGTCCCATATTGTTTTGGTTGTCTTTTGTTTGTGAATTATTTCTTTTTATGGTATTTATTTCTATTCAAGTAAAGTTATAGTTTTAGCATCTAGAAATATTCAACAATACTTAAAATATATTTATAGCAGTATATATCATATATATTTAGAGCCTAAATAACCTCCAATGTAAAGTGCAGAATGTTGAATATTGTTTATTTGTTAAAATGTAAGTGACAGTTTGTTGGGGGCCAGAGTGAGGTACTCTGCCCGTGGCAAAGGTCATGAGGAAGGAGGCTCGACATACGCAAAGGCGGGATCGAGCCTCAGGAGTCCCCCTGGAAATCCTCAAGCACCTACCCCCATAAACAGAGCCTGCTTTATGGGGCTTTACTACTTTGTGCTCTCACCTACACCTCTGACTTTACAGGGGGCTGTCCCCCACCACCTCTTTCAGAGAAGGAGTTAACCTAGAGCTCCAGTTAATAAAAACTCCTGGGCATGACAAGAGTGTTTTAACCTACAAACTCCTCTGAAGGTTCTCTAGCCTGCCTGACAGGCTTGTCCGGCCACATGTGATTGCTCACAGCCTCCCAACCGTGAGAGGCACGAGATGCTTTAAACCTTCTAAAAACAGGTTCCTTAGAAAAGTTAGAAAACTATTAGTATAAGTATAATGGGCTGATTAGAAATTGTATTGGTGAAGGGTTTTTCATTTGTTGAGCCAATGTTTGTTGCTAAGTCTCCACATCCCCTGCCCTTACACACATTAATGAATATATAGAAGAAATAAGTATTAACCTTTGATATAAATCATGTTAGACCTTAGGCTAAGTAAATTCTTTCCTTAACTAAAACCCACTACACCCTCACCCTATAGGAATGTAACTTTATTTGGGTGGCATCTGTTTTAAGAATAATCACCCCTGGAGAAATAAGTGTCCTGATTGACTGACTGTTGTCACAAGGAGAGGGTCATAAATTGTCAGCAGGGCCCCCTGGCCAGAAGATGATGTAACACCCCTAAGACCTCTATATACATTTGTATGAAGCACCTGACTTTGATAAAAGTCAGGACTGCTGACCCCGCGTGACTTTTGCATAACATCTCAGTGTATAAAAGTAGACCACGGAAAATAAAGAATTGGGATCAGTTTCTCGAAATACTGGTCTCCCCATGTCGCTCTCTCTCTCACTCTGGCTGAGTCTCCATCTGGAGCGCGGAACCCGCCATGCTTACTAATTATGCCTGGGCTTCTAAGACCCGACCGGGGAGGCCTCAGTGTCCCCTCTCCTTCAGGAGAATGGAAGGACGCCTGCGGCCTACGTAAGTGGTGCAAACTTCTTGTCTTGAAGTTTTATTGGTCTCCCGCGTAAACCAAGCTACTCAGCCTCTTTTCTCCACTGAATTTTCCTACTGAGCTATCCTTATTCTATTACTCTTTATATCTCTAATTAATATCTCATTGAAGCTATTGTATCCTGATCCTCCCCTGCTTCAAACTCCCTGGATCAGCCGGGGCTGGACCCCCGCAACAGTTCAAAACTGGAACATGTGTTCTTTACTATTCATTGACAGTGAAAATTATATTTAAATCTTCAAGTCATAAAGAACTGTTTTTAATTGGAGAAGTAGAAATTTTCTTCCAAACTTTAAACTTTTTATGTTGTATTGTGGTATATCCAATTAACAATATAGTGATAGTTTCAGCAAAGGGACTCAGCCTTACATATACATATATCCATTCTCCCTCAAATATTCTTCCCATCTAGGCTGGCACATAACACTGAGCAGAGTTCCATGTGCTATACAATAGGTCCTTGTTGGTTATACATTTTAAATATAGCAATGTATACATGACCTTTCCAAAGTCCCAAACTCACCCTGGATAAGTGGAATATTGTTAATCTTTCACAGAAAATATAAACTTTCAGGCTTATACTATGTTTAATTAAAGCTAAATTCTGCAATATAAATATTATAATAGTTAACAATGAAAAGTGATTATATCAGTGTGCATGAGTAAAGCTCTGAAAAATGTATTATCTCATTTACTCTTCATAGCAAATTTATATAAACAATGTGATTCTATAGATGAGAATACTTCTGTTCAGAATATTTAAGTAATCTGCCAAAGCTCAAATGCAAACTGTGCTCAAATTTATTTTTCTCTTCCAAGTTAAGTGGACTTTCCACTGAATCTTCAGAAAGCATTCATTTTTAGTTTATAAAATATTAATTTGTCTTGACAATACCAATCAAAACAGACAATTAACTTCCTTTTTCTTGATTGTCTGTATTGTTTAGTTCTTTTATAATTTTCCAAATGGTCTTACATAAGAATAAGAAAATTAAATTAAGTCATTTTTAATTTTTTTTGAGTCAGTAATATGACAAATAAAGCAAGACCTTAAATATTGTTGGTGATTGAAAATTAATCATCCTCTTTCATATTTGTTCATATCAGTGTCACCTGGGATTTTACAAAATAATTTAAATTGGGCATGATTTTGGTAAATTGCCCAAGTGCCATTCAATATTAGATATCAAGATTAGGTGACAAGAGTCCATATTTTGATGAAAGCTAATTTTAATTATCTAAAGAACAATTTCTATCTAAATATTTCAGATTGCAAGTGATAACATATTTCCTTTCTATCCTTAAGGACCAAATGTAATTGGTCTATCCAATAAAGGTAAGAAAATATAATTATTTTTATTTCTAATTTACTATAACTTACTCAAAGTAATGTAAATTTTCTTGGTATAATTTATAAAGATCTAAATAATATAAACAGTGTAAGAATAAATATGAAAATGAAGTTACATGAAATAATTTAAAAAGATGTACAAGAAGTCTGTATTGTATTAAGAAACACATATATGTTCTTTGTGACTATATTTGCAAATATTATATCCCTCTTTTTATTTCCTTTTTTAGCAAGAGCCATAGGGTAACATCAGCTCCTATTGAAAGTGGAGTTAACAGGGCTGTGATTTGCTCCCATATCTGAAATGTCCAAAAAAAAAAAAAAAAAAAATCAGACGAAAATACAAAGCAACATTTTTGGAAACATTAGACATTATGCAATGGAGGGCAGTAATCCCTGAGAGACAGAAAGGAAATGAGGTGAGCTCTATAGCTTTGAGAGAGTTTAGAAGCCATAGATTTGGAAACCTCAGCAGTGGCCACAGGACCGAAAAAGGTCAGTTTTCATTCCAATCCCAAAGAAAGGCAATGCCAAAGAATGCTCAAACTACCACACAATTGCACTCATCTCACATGCTAGTAAAGTAATGCTCAAAATTCTCCAAGCCAGGCTTCAGCAATACATGAACCGTGAACTTCCTGATGTTCAAGCTGGTTTTAGAAAAGGCAGAGGAACCAGAGATCGAATTGCAAACATCTGCTGGATCATGGAAAAAGCAAGAGAGTTCCAGATAAACATCTACTTCTGCTTTATTGACTATGCCAAAGCCTTTGACTGTGTGGATCACAATAAACTGTGGAAAATTCTGAAAGAGATGGGAATACCAGACCACCTGACCTGCCTCTTGAGAAATCTGTATGCAGGTCAGGAAGCAACAGTTAGAACTGGACATGGAACAACAGAGTGGTTCCAAATAGGAAAAGGAGTACGTCAAGGCTGTATATTGTCACCCTGCTTATTTAACTTATATGCCAAGTACATCATGAGAAACGCTGGGCTGGAAGAAGCACAAGCTGGAATCAAGATTGCTGTGAGAAATATCAATAACCTCAGATATGCAGATGACACCACCCTTATGGCAGAAAGTGAAGAGGAACTTAAAAGCCTCTTGATGAAAGTGAAAGTGGAGAGTGAAAAAGCTGGCTTAAAGCTCAACATTCAGAAAACGAAGATCATGGCATCTGGTCCCGCCACTTCATGGGAATAGGTGGGGAAACAGTGGAAACAGTGTCAGACTTTATTTTTTTGGGCTCCAAAATCACTGCAGATGGTGACTGCAGCCATGAAATTAAAAGACACTTACTCCTTGGAAGGAAAGTTATGACCAACCTAAGTAGCATATTGAAAAGCAGAGACATTGCTTTGCCAACAAAGGTCCCTCTAGTCAAGGCTATGGTTTTTCCAGTAGTCATGTATGGATGTGAGAGTTGGACTGTGAAGAAAGCTGAGCACCAAGGAATTGATGCTTTTGAACTGTGGTGTTGGAGAAGACTCTTGAGAGTCCCTTGGACTGCAAGGAGATCCACTCAGTCCATTCTAAAGGAGATCAGTCCTGGGTGTTCTTTGGAAGGGCTGATGAGAAAGCTGAAACTCCAATACTTTGGCCACCTCATGTGAAGAGTTGACTCATTGGAAAAGACTCTGATGCTGGGAGGGATTGGGGGTAGGAGGAGAAGGGTTCGACAGACGATGAGATGGCTGGATAGCATCACCGACTCGATGGACATGAGTTGAGTTAATTCCAGGAGTTGGTGATGGACAGGGAGGCCTGGCGTGCTGCAGTTCATGGGGTCGCAAAGAGTCAGACACGACTGAGCGAATGAACTGAACTGCCTGTCAGTGGTGTAACTAGCAGCTGGGGAAATGCATGTTGGCTCTGAGCAGTGCTCCAGGGACTCGTTGTTGTTGTTTAGTCCTCAGTGTGTCTGACTCTTTGTGACCCCATGGACTGTAGCTTGCCAGGCTCCTCTGTCCATGGGATTTTCCAGGCAAGAATACTGGAGTGGGTTGCCATTTCCTTCTCCAGGGGATCTTCCTGACCCAGGAATCAAAGTCACGTCTTCTGTTTAGCAGGTGGATTCTTTACTGCTGAACCACCAGGTAAGCCCAAACTGAACTTATTCAAATCAAGGGCAACCACGTGCATTTGTTTGAATCTCAGACTTTAATTTTTTTAATTTTTTTTACCCTTGCTATACCTAAAGATGGAGAAGGCAATGGCACCCCACTCCAGTACTTTTGCCTGGAAAATCCCATGGATGAAGGAGCCTGGTAGGCTGCAGTCCATGGGGTCACTAGAGTTGGACACGACAGAGCAACTTCACTTTCACTTTTAACTTTCATGCATTGGAGAAGGAAATGGCAATCCACTCCAGTGTTCTTGCTTGTAGAATCCCAGGGACGGGGAACCCTGGTGGGCTGCCATCTATGGGGTCGCACAGAGTCGGACACAACTGAAGTGACTTAGTAGCAGTAGCAGCAGCAGCATACCTAAAGAGGTCAGATATTTTGCACTGATTACACATTATTCTGGGCTTCCCTTGTGGCTTAGCTGGTAAACAATCCACCTGCAATGAGTTCATTTCTGGGTTGGGAAGATCCCCTAGAGAAGGGAATGGCTACCCATTCCAGTATTCTGGCCTAGAGAATTCTATGGACTATATAGTCCATAGATTCTGACTTTTGAGAATCTATGGACTATATATGCCAATTCTATGGACTATATAGTCCATAGATTCTCAACGAGTCAGACACAACTGAGTGACTTTCACTTTACTTCACACTTTATTCTAAGCAAAGTGCATTATTTTAAAATTCAATATATTAATTGAAAATGACCCCTCTTAAACTAATTTTGTAGGTTAATGACTTATTTTGAGGCAAAAAAAAAAGTTGTATTGTTTTGTTTTAAGAACCCCAAGATCAATTATACTCCAATATAAAATACTATATTAAATTTTTAAAAAAGAACCCCATGATTTTATAATAAATACAATATTGAAAATAATGTGTTGTCCTCTATAATGTTAGGGTTTAAAAATATTTCTTTCAGTTCAGTTCAGTCACTCAGTCTTGTCCGACCCTTTGCCACCCCATGAATCACAGCATGCCAGGCCTCCCGGTCCATCACCAACTCCCAGAGTTCACTCAAACTCACGTCCATGAGATGCTGTCCAGCCATCTCATCTTCTGTCATCCCCTTCTCCTCCTGCCCCCAATCCCTCCCAGCATCAGAGTCTTTTCCAATGAGTCAGCTCTTCGCATGAGGTGACCAAAGTACTGGAGTTTCAGCTTTAGCATCATTCCTTCTAAAGAATATTCAGGACTGATCTCCTTTAGAATGGACTGGTTGGCTCTCTTTGAGGTCCAAGGGACTCTCAAGAGTCTTCTCCAACACCACAGTTCTTTTAACAAGTACTAAATCTTAAATTTAACTCTTTAAGAAAACTAGATTTCTCCGGAATGTCCAAGAATAATGAGAAGAATATGGGTGTAGGATTCTGTTGTTGTTCAATCACTAAGTCATGTCTGACTCTTTGCAACCCCATAGACTGCATCATACCAGGCTTCCTTGTCCTTCGTTATCTCCTGGAGTTTTCTCAGATTCATGTCCATTAAGTTGGTGATGCTGTTTAACCATCTCATCCTCTGCCATGCTCTTCTGTTTTTGGCCGCAATCTTTCCCAGCATCACCATCTCTTACTCTCTATTTTCTGATTCATTCAAATGTATCATTCAAAATAAGCACTAAGTATCATAGAACTAAGACAAGGTACTATTCATTTAAATATTGGGGGGATGAAGGCAATAGCAGCCTGATTTTTCCCTCCCCACAGTTTCCCAATCTCCCAAGGCAAGAATCTCTCCAGACAAAAGCATCATCCTCCACAATTGTTTTTGTTAGCAATAGATGCTAGGGCTATGAATCATTGAACCACATTTTGCTGCTTATCTCTCATTTCATTGGTTTGCTATATGTGGCTAAGTTTTCTTCCTCTAGTTATAGTAAGAACTATTAGCATGGCTATTCCTAATCTAATTCTTTCCCTTGATAGTTACAGTTTGAGTTCAAGAATATGAGAGTGTTTGGCAGTCTTTTACTTCTCTATCCATGAAGAATCTTAGACTACATTTCTTGGTTTAACTTGCAGATAGATATGACAATTTCACATATTGGTAGTCAAGGAGTGTGAGCAAAAGTGGTATGTGTCACTTTCTGAAGTGACCTATAAACTTCTCCTAACAGTTCATCTGCTGTTTCAACCATCAGATTGATGAAGACAAGTATAACAAATGTGAAAGGCATGTACTGACGGTAGAGTCAGAGGTAACAGACAAATCCTGGATACCAGATTATCTTGTAGAGGGCCATTATTGATCAAGAATACAAATTTAGTACTTCATATCTTGATGAAGGTAAAAGAGGAGAGTGAAAAATTTGGCTTAAAACTCAACATTCAGAAAATGAAGATCATGGCATCCTGTCCCATCACTTCATGGGAAATAGATGGGGAAACAGTGGAAACAGTGTCAGACTTTATTTTTTGGGGCTCCAAAATCACTGCAGATGGTGACTGCAACCACAGAATTCAAAGACGCTTACTCCTTGGAAGAAAAGTTATGACAAACCTAGATAGCATATTGAAAAGCAGAGACATTACTTTGCCAAAAAAGGTCTGTCTAGTCAAGGCTATGGTTTTTCCTGTGGTCATGTATGGATGTGAGAGTTGGTCTGTGAAGAAAGCTGAGTGCCGAAGAATTGATGCTTTTGAACTGTGGTGTTGGAGAAGACTCTTGAGCGTCCCTTGGACTGCAAGAAGATGCAACCAGTCCATTCTGAAGGAGATCAGCCCTGGGATTTCTTTGGAAGGAATGATGCTAAAGCTGAAACTCCAGTACTTTGGCCACCTCATATGAAGCGTTGACTCATTGGAAAAGACTCCGATGCTGGGAAGGGATTGGGAGCAGGAGGAGAAGGGGATGACAGAGGATGAGATGGCTGGATGGCATCACTGACTCGATGGACGTGAGTCTGAGTGAACTCCGGGAGTTGGTGATGGACAGGGAGGCCTGGCGTGCTGCGATTCATGGGGTCACAAAGATTCGGACACGACTGAGCGACTGAACTGAACTGAGAAACCATAGTGTAGGAGGGACCACTAAAGCTGAGCCTTGAGAATTCTGTGAATTCAAGAGGAAGAGCTGAGATTCCACAGAAAACAAGCTAACTATACTTCATAGAAAAGACTATCAAAAATGTGAAAGCTGCACAGAGAGCAAGAAATGCAGAGGGATATCTGGAGTATTCTGAGAATTACTCATCAGAACAAATGTATGAGAAATCACTCAAGCTTGAGGATCCAAATAGAGAGAACACTTCCCAGCTCTCACACAGGATGTTCTAAATGCCTATTCTCAGAAGCTGGACCAGAAAAACTCATAGTTCAGAGCGCTGAATAGAGAACTCAGGAAGGTCTTGCATTAGTACTCAGATAATTAGCTATAGATTGATCTCTGTTCAATAACTACCTAAAAAATCATAGAAGCAAGACCTGAAAAGATCATACTGTGTCCAAATAAATTAGCTACATCCCAGAATAAAGCTTAAGGTTTATAGGAATGTGAAAGAATCCAGCACTTCACAAGGTAAAAATTGAGGCAGACTAAAATCGTAATGGAGTAATCATAGTTCAGGAATACAAAACAGAGTTGGATGGCCATTGAGCATGTGGTCTTGGACATGTCCCTGCACCTCTGAGAACTCGAACTTTCTGTGAACTGTACCAAAGTCAAGGACACTACCAACTGATTTTAAAAGGACATCTACTAGCTGCAGTCTTGTGGTCTCAAGGTTGTTGACTCATAACAGCAACCATTTAAGCCGCAACCAATTCCTGCTTTTGCCTGCCAATGCAGGAGACATGGGTTTGATCCCTAGATTGGGAAGATCCCCTGAAGAAGGAAGAACAAACCCACTCCAATATTCTTGCCAGGGAAATCCCATGGACAGAGGAGCTTGGCGGGCTACAGTTTATGGGTCACAAGAGAGTCAGACACAAGTGAGCATACATACAAGGGTATAATCCCTGCTTAACAAGCACTCTTACTTCTTGCCGGTTCCAATTACAATTTGTTATACACAACTCAAGTAACTGTGGCTTTAGGGGTTTTGGCCCTTATAACCTTTCTCATTTTGTAGTCCAGTTAGGCTTCCCTGGTGGCTCAGATGGTAAAGAATCCTCCTGCAATACAGGAGACCTGGGTTTGATAGATCCCTGGAGGAAAGCATGGCAATCCACTCCAGTATTCTTGCCTGAAGAATCCCCATGGCAGAGGAGCTTGGCGGGCTAGAGTCCATGGGGTCGCAAAGAGTCAGACAAGACTAGGACATTGTTGAGCTTCCTTGGTGGTTTAGATGGTAAAGAATTCTCCTGCAGTGAAGGAGACCTGGGTTTGATCCCTGGGTTGCGAAAATCCCCTGCAGGAGGGCATGCAACCCACTCCAGTATTCTTGCCTGGAGAATCCCCATGGACAGAGGAGCCTGGTGAGCTACAGTCCATGGGGTCGCAAGAGTTGGACACAACTGAGCAACTAAGAACAGCACAGCACAGAACAAAATTCAAGTGCTTCTTGAAACTTTGTCTCCCAGGCTGTGGTCTTAACAAACCCCAAAGAAATGCCTCTTTATTTCAATCAGGTTTTTGATTTGAAATTTTGATTAACAAATTCAAAATATCTGGCATTCAATCAAATATTTCTCAAGGCAATAAAATACAGCCTAAAGTGAAGAGAATAATCAACCAATAAAAACTGACATGAATTTTAGAACAGCAGAAACATTATAACTATGGTGTGTATGTGTTAGTCGCTCAGTTGTGTCTGACTCTTTGCAACCCCATGGACTGTAGCCCACCAGGCTCCTCTGTCCATGGAATTTTCTGTCATGTCCATGGAATATACTGTCAAATAGTTAAGTAGGGACAGAGAAGATATACATAAAATTAAAATCATACTTCTAGATACAAAAAAATCTATCTGAGATGAAAGATACACTGGATGGGGTTAACAGCATTAATGGATAATTGGGATTAATTAGGCATGGCAGAACAAATGCTTAACAAGATTAAAGACAAAGCAGTGGAAACTAATCCGAATAAAAACATACAGAGGAAATTTAAAAACTAAAAGAGCAAAAGTCAGCTATGGGATAAAATCTAACAGAAAGGGTCAGAAAAATAATTTTTGAGGACACAGTGACTGAAAACATTCCAAATTTTATTAAAATAGTAAATTCACAGGTCCCAAATCTCAGAGTATATTTTGAAGGTACATCTAAAGTGGATTTCCTTATAGGTTCCTTGTTGGATTTGAGAGAAATGAAGTCAAGGCTCCAGCGATTCCACTTCTTCCTGAGAAATTATCCAAAAGAATCAAATTCAAGATTTCAAAGAAATACTAACTTTTCCATGGCCATTGCAGCACTATAATATACAAGATGCGGAGACAACCTAAATTTCTGTTGACAGATGAAGAAAATGTGATACATACATATAATGGAATGTATACATCCGTTCTTTAAAAAGAAGGAAATTTTGCAATACGTGACAATCTGGATGAATCTTGAGGATGTTATGCTAAGTGAAATAAGCGAGACACAGAAAATAACTACTACATGATTCCAGTTAAATGAAGTATCAAAAACAGTTAAATTTATAGAATCAAAGAGTACAATGATGATTTTAGGGGCTAAAAGAAGAAGGGAATGGGAAGTTACTAATTAATGGGCATAAAGTTTCAGTTAAGCACAATGAGTGTCTTCAGTATATAAATAATGAGACTAGATGAGATATTCAAGAGACTGACTTTAGATAGAAAAGATAATGCTCCTAAACTAAGCCTTGGGGCATTCAACCATTAAGTGACTGATAAGAAGAAGAACAAACTAAAGAGAATTAGAAGAAATTATGTTGGGAGGAGTAGAAAAATCAAGAGTGTGGTGTATCCTGAAAGCCAAATAGAAAATTTATCTAGAAAAGGAGTACTTTCTTAAATGATGCAGATTGGTCTAATATGGTGACACTGAATTTAGCCGAGTGAAGGTCATGGTCAACTTGGATAAGTAGTTTCTGAAGAGTGGAAATGTCAGAGTCAGATGAATACATTCAAGAGAGAAAACATTAAAGAAGAAATTGGATACAAGGAATATCTATCGTCAGAATTTTGTTTCCAAAAAAGTACCAATCAATGGGACATAAACAAGTAGAGAAAGAAAAGGAGCTTTAAGAAAAAAAAGATGAAAATTAAAAAAAAAATGATGGGAGAAATTTCATTACGTTGGTATGTTGATAGGAATTAAAAAAACTAAGATCATGGCATTCAGTCCCATCCCTTCATTGCAAATAGATGGGGGAGAAATAGAAACAGTGAACAGATTTTATTTAGGCTCCAAAATCACCTGGATGGTGACTGCAGTCATGAATTTAAAAGACACTTTCTCCTTGGAAGAAAAGCTATGACAAACCTAGACAACATATTATAAAGCAGAGGCATCACTTTGCTGACAAAGGCTGCATATTCAAAACTAGGCTTTTCCAGTAGTCATGTGTGGATGTGAGAGTTGGACCATAAAGAAGGCTGGGTGCCAAAGAATTGATGCTTTGAATTCTAGTGCTGGAGAAGACTCTTGAGAGTCCCTTGGACAGCAAGGAGATCACACCAGTCAATCCTAAAGGAAATCAACCATGAATATTCATTGGAAGGACTGATGCTGAAGCTCCAATACTTTGGGCACCTGACATGAAGAGCTGACTCCTTGGAAAAGGCCTTGATGCTGGGAAAGACTGAAGGCAGGAGAAGAAGGGGACGACAGAGGATGAGATGGTTGGATGGCATCACTGCTACAGTGGACATGACTTTGAGCAAACTCTGGGAGATAGTGAAGGACAGGGAAGCCTGGCAGGCTGCCATCCATGGGGTTGTAGAGTCAGATATGACTGAGCCACTGAAAAACAACTAAGAATGTATTCAGCTGCACAAGATCAGGAGTAGACCTAGTGGAGATTTGGATTTAAATAAGCTGTGGATTTGCAGGTAAGTGTGTCAAAATAATGAAGGAAAAGAGGGATATTCTTTAAAATTGTATTTGTTTTCCTTTACAAACTTTTCTATTGAAATTGTCAATCTACCAGAGTAATTTAGGTCTTTTATTCAGACAGTTCCTAGTTTTAATCTATGTTTAATGCTAATGTGTCTAATGTTGAGCAAATTAATTAGCCTCTCTGTTCCTCAGGAATACTCAGATTCCTCCCCTACAAAATAAGGTTAATAATGATATCTATCCTCATGGGATTATTGAAAGAATTAAATGAGGCAATGTGTGTAGAGCATAATGCATAGTACTCCAATAGAGCATATGGCTAAAACTTAATTATCGCTGACTATTTTATATATTAAATATACTTCTGGTCCATTACTTATTGGTTTTTCTAATAATTAAATTATTCTTTCTAATATGAATGACACATTTATAACTTAAAAATTGAACACAAACACAAAATTGATTTGAGTTCTAAATATTTCCCCCTGGCTTATTTTAATATTTTTATCATTTTTTTATCACATTTTTATTGCTTTTTCAGCAAGGACACTGAGATTCAAATGAATTAAAAGTTAATTCCTACATTCATAGAGCTAGTAAATATTGAAGTTGGAGTTTAAATATCTAATAAATAATTGGTAAAAATTAATATCTATGCATATAGATATATATTTTCCTCCTCAGTTATTTCAGGCTTGATGATATTTGATTCACTTAAAGTAATCTACTACCTGGTGTGTTAAAAAAAAATGGTGACTCTTGTTCATTAAAATCTTCTTTTGTATTAAAATATATTTCAAGTTTCAAAGATTTTTGTATTCTTTCAGTTCAGTTTAGACAATCAGTCATACCCAACTCTATGTCATCCCATGGATTGCAGCATGCCAGGCTTCCCTGTCCAGCACCAACTCCCAGAGCCTACTGAAACTAATATCCATCAAGTCAGTGATGCAATCCAACCATCTCATCCCCTTTCATCCACTTCTCCTCATGCCATCAATCTTCCCAAGCAACACGGTCTCTTCTAGTGAGTCAGTTCTTCACTTCAGGTGACCAAAGCATTGGAGTTTCAGCTTCAGCAACAGTTCTTCCAATGAAGATTCAGGATTCATTTCTTTTAGGATTGACTGGTTGGATCTCCTTACAGGGCAAGGGACTCACAAAAGTCTTCTCCAACAACAAAGTTCAGTTCAGTCACTCAGTTGTGTCTGACTCTTTGCGACCCCATGAATCACAGCACGCTAGGCCTCCCTGTCCATCACCAACTCCGGGAGTTCACTCAGACCCATGCCCATCGAGTCAGTGATGCCATCCAGCCATCTCATCCTCTGGCATCCCCTTCTCCTCCTGCCCCCAATCCCTCCCAGCATCAGAGTCTTTTCCAGTGAGTCAACTCTTCATATGAGGTGGCAAAAGTACTGGAGTTTCAGCTTTAGCATCAGTCCTTCCAAAGAAATCCCAGGGCGGATCTCCTTCAGAATGGACTGGTTGGATCTCTTTGCAGTCCAAGGGACTCACAAGAGTCTTCTCCAACACCACAGTTCAAAAGCATCAATTCTTTGGTGCTCAGCTTTCCTCACAGTCCAACTCTCACATCCATACATGACCACTGGAAAAACCATAATCTTGACTAGACGGGCCTTTGTTGGCAAAGTAATATCTCTGCTTTTCTTTTCTTCTTCTTTTTTTTTAATTTTAGTTTACTTTTAAACTTTAGAATATTGTATTGATTATGTTATAATAGCCAGGACATGGAAGCAACGTAGATGTCTCTGCTTTTAAAATGCTATATAGGTTGGTCATAACTTTTCTTCCAAGGAGTAAGCGCCTTTTAATTTCATGGCTGCAATCACCATCTGCAGTGATTTTGAAGCCCCCACAAATAAAGTCTGACACTGTTTCCCCATCTATTTCCCATAAAGTGATGGGACCACATGCCATGATCTTCGTTTTCTGAATGCTGAGTTTTAAGCCAATGTTTTTACTCTCCTCTTTCACCTTCATCAAGGGGCTTTTTAGTTCCTCTTCACTTTCTGCCATAAAGGTGGTGTCATCTGCATATCTGAGGTTATTGATATTTCTCCCAGCAATCTTGATTCCAGCTTGTGCTTCTTCCAGCCCAGCATTTCTCATGATGTACTCTGCATAGAAGTTAAATAAGCAAGGTGACAATGTACAGCCTTGACGTACTCCTTTTCCTATTTGCAACCAGTGTGTTTTTCCATGTCCACTTCTAACTGTTGCTTCTTGACCTGCATACAAATTTCTCAAGAGGCAGGTCAGGTGATCTGGTATTCCCATCTCTTTCAGAATTTTCCACAGTTTATTGTGATCCACACAGTCAAAGGCTTTGGCAGAGTCAATAAAGCAGAAACAGATGTTTTTCTGGAACTCTCTTGCTTTTTCGATGATCCAGCGGACATTGACAATTTTGTCTCTGGTTCCTCTGCCTTTCCTAAAACCAGCTTGAAAACTGGAAGTTCACCGTTCACGTATTGCTGAAGCCCAGGTTGGAGAATTTTGAGCATTACTTTACTAGCGTGTGAGATGAGTGCAATTGTGCAATAGTTTGAGCATTCTTTGGCATTGCCTTTCTTTGGGATTGGAATAAAAACTGACATTTTCCAGTCCTGTGGCCACTGCTGAGTTTTCCAAATTGGCTGGCATATTGAGTGCAGCACTTTCACAGCATCATCTTTCAGGATTGAAATAGCTCAACTGGAATTCCATCACCTCCACTAGCTTTGTTTGTAGTGATGCTTTCTAAGGCCCACTTGACCTCACATGCCAGGATGTCTGGCTCTAAGTCAGTGATCACACCATCGTGATTATCTGGGTCGTGAAGATCTTTTTTGTATAGTTCTTCTGTGTATTCTTGCCACCTCTTCTTAATATCTTCTGCTTCTGTTAGGTCCATACCATTTCTGTCCTTTATCGAGCCCATCTTTGCATGAAATATTCCTTTGGTATCTCTGATTTTCTTGAAGAGATCTCTAGTCTTTCCCATTCTGTTGTTTTCCTCTATTTCTTTGCATTGATCACTGAGGAAGGCTTTCTTATCTCTTCTTGCTATTCTTTGGAACTCTGAATTCAGATGCTTATATCTTTCCTTTTCTCCTTTGCTTTTTGCTTTTCTTCTTTTCACAGCTATTTGTAAGGCCTCCCCAGACAGCCATTTTGCTTTTTTGCATTTCTTTTCCTTGGGGATGGTCTCGATCCCTGTCTCCTGTACTATGTCACAAACCTCATTCCATAGTTCATCAGGCACTCTATCTATCAGATCTAGGCCCTTAAGTCTATTTCTCACTTCCACTGTATAATCATAAGGGATTTGATTTAGGTCATACCTGAATGGTCTAGTGGTTTTCCCTACCTTCTTCAATTTCATTCTGAATTTGGCAATAAGAAGTTCATGATCTGAGCCACAGTCAGCTCCCGGTCTTGTTTTTGTTGACTGTATAGAGCTTCTCCATCTTTGGCTGCAGAGAATATAATCAATCTGATTTCAGTGTTGACCATCTGGTGATGTCCATGTGTAGAGTCTTCTCTTGTGTTGTTGGAAGAGGGTGTTTGCTATGACCAGTGCATTTTCTTGGCAAAACTCTATTAGTCTTTGCCCTGCTTCATTCTGTATTCCAAGGCCAAATTGCCTGTTACTCCAGGAGTTTCTTGACTTCCTACTTTTGCATTCCAGTCCCCCACAATGAAAAAGACATCTTTTTTTGGGTGTTAGTTCTACAAGGTCTTGTAGGTCTTCATAGAACCGTTCAGCTTCTTCAGCGTTACTGGTTGGGGCATAGACTTGGATTACTGTGATATTGAATGGTTTGCCTTGGAAACGAACAGAGATCATTCTGTCGTTTTTGAGATTGCATCCAAGTACTGCATTTCAAACTCTTTTGTTGACCATGATGGCTACTCCATTTCTTCTGAGGGATTCCTGCCCGCAGTAGTAGATATAATGGTCATCTGAGTTAAATTCACCCATTCTAGTCCATTTTAGTTCACTGATTCCTAGAATGTCGACGTTCACTCTTGCCATCTCTTATTTGACCACTTCCGATTTGCCTTGATTCATGGACCTGACATTCCAGGTTCCTACGCAATATTGCTCTTTACAGCATCGGACTTCCTTCTATCACCAGTCACATCCACAACTGGGTATTCTTTTTGTTTTGGCTCCACCCCTTCATTCTTTCTGGAGTTATTTCTCCACTGATCTCCAGTAGTATATTGGGCACTTACTGACCTGGGGAGTTCCTCTTTCAGTATCCTATCATTTTGCCTTTTAATACTGTTTAACAACACAGTTTAAAAGCATCAATTCTTTGGTGCTCAGCTTTCTTTATAGTCCAACTCTCACATCCATATAAGACTACTGGAAAAACCAAAGCTTTGACTAGATGGCTCTTTGTTGGCAGAGTAATGTCTCTGCTTTTTAGTATGCTATCTAGGTTGATCATAGCTTTTTTTCCAAGGAGCAAGCATCTTTTAATTTCATGGCTGCAGTCACCATCTGCAGTGATTTTGGATTCCCCAAAATAAAGTCTGTCACTGTTTCCACTGTTTCCCCATTTATTTGCCATGAACTGATGGAACCAGGTGCCATGATCTTAGTTTTCTGAATTTTGAGCTTTAAGCCAAGTTTTTCACTCTCCTCTTTCACTTTCATCAAGAGGCTCTTTAGTTCTTCTTAGTTTTCTGCCATAAGGGTGGTGTCATCTGCATATCTGAGGTTATTGATATTTCTCCCGGCAATCTTAATTCCAGCTTGTGCCTCATCCAGTCCAGCATTTAGCATGATGTACTCTGCATAGAAGTTAAAGCATGATGACAATATGCAGTCTTGACATACTCCTTTCCCTATTTGGAACCAGTCTGTTGTGTCATGTTCAGTTCTAACTTGCTTCTTGACCTGCATTCAGATATTCCCATCTCTTAAAGAATTTTCCATAGTGTGTTGTGAATCACACAGTCAAAAGCATTGGCATAGTCAATAAAGCAGAAATAGATATTTTTCTGGAATTCTCTTGCTTTTTTGACGATCCAACAGATGTTGGCAATTTGATCTATGGTTCCTCTGCCTTTTCTAAATCCAGCTTGAACATTTGGAAGTTTGTGGTTCACGTATGTTGAAGCCTGGCTTGGAGAATTTTGAGCATTACTTTGCTAGCATGTGAGATGAGTGCAACTGTGCAGTAGTTCGAGTATTCTTTGACATTGCCTTTCTTTGGGATTGGAATGAAAACTGACCTTTTCCAGTCCTATGGCCACTGCTGAGTTTTCCAAATTTGCTGGCATATTGAGTATAGCACTTTCACAGCATCATCTTTTAGGATTTGATATAGCTAAACTGGAATTCCATCACCTCTACTAGCTTTGTTCGTAGTGATATTTCTTAAAGTCCACTTGACTTTGCATTCCAGGATGTCTGCCTGTAGGTGAGAGATCACACCATCGTGGTTATCTGGGTCTTTTTTGTAGAGTTCTGTGTATTTTTGCCACCTCTACTAAATATCTTCTGCTTCTGTTAGGTCCATACCATTTCTGTCCTTTATTGTGACCATCTTTGCATGAAATATTCCTTTGGTATTTCTAATTTTCTTGAGATCTCTAGTCTTTCCCATTCTATTGTTTTATTTATTGTATTCTTTAACTATCTTCAATTAACAGTAAATTTAGGCTGTCATTTTAATCACTTTTTAATAGTCGTCTAAGGCAAATTGTGGACTGAACTTTCCCACTTTTCTCTAATACCACTAATTTTGGTGTTGATAGTGGAGAACAAGGCTCAGGAAAGGGGTCCTAGTAGCAAGACATTGGAGTTGGGCATAGATTGGAAAGGAAAGGTCATGATTTGTTCTTACTAAATTTGAGGTCTGTGAGAGTTTAAATGATCTTAGAGATAGAGATTTGGAAATGATCAGAAAATCAGTACTCCCTAAAACAATAAAAGTAGATGAAATCAAAAGAAAATATGTCGAGAAAGAAGTGAATTCTTGGGTTCTATAATGGAGGAATAGTGTTATTCATAAAAGGGAGATAAATATTTTGTTTGTCAATTGCTCAGTCACGTCTGACTCTTTGTGACCACACTGACTGCAACACGCCAGGCTTCCCTGTCCATGACCATCTCCTGGAGCTTGCTAAAAGACATGTCCATTGAGTCAGTGATGCCATCCAACCATCTCATCCTCTCTCATCCCCTACTCCTCCCACCTTCAATCTTTCCCAGCATCAGGGTGTTTTCAAATGAGTCAGCTCTTCTCATCAGGTGGCCAAAGCATTGGAGTTTCAGCTTCAGCAACAGTCCTTCCAGTGAATATTCAGGACTGATTTCCTTTAGGATGGACTGGTTGGATCTCTTTGATGTCCAAGGGACTCTCAAGAGTCTTCTCCAACAACACAGTTCAAAAAGCATCAATTCTTTGGTGTTCAGCCTTCTTTATGGTTCAACTCCTACATCTATACATGATTACTGGGAAAACCATAGCTTTGACTAGATGCACGTTTGTCATCAAGTTAATGTCTCTGCCTTTTAATATGTTGTTTAGGTTGGTCATAGCTTTTCTTCCAA
The DNA here is from genome assembly GCF_029378745.1 of Bos indicus. Lineage (NCBI taxonomy): Eukaryota > Metazoa > Chordata > Mammalia > Artiodactyla > Bovidae > Bos > Bos indicus. The sequence continues at coordinate 65,451,171 of NC_091765.1, read as the reverse complement.
GGAGCAAGCGTCTTTTAACTTCATGGCTGCAGTCACCATCTGCATTGATTTTGGAGCCTGATAAAATAAAGTTTTATTTACTGTTTCCATAGTTTCCTCATCAGTTTGCCATGAAGTGGTGGGACCAGATGCTATGATCTTGGTTTTTTTGAGTTGAGTTTTAAGCCAGGTTTTTCACTCTACTCTTTCACTTTCATCAGGAGGCTCTTGAGTTCCTCTTCACTTTCTGCCATAAGGGGGTGCCATCTGGTAATAAGAGGTTATTGATATTTTTCTCAGCAATCTTGATTCCAGCTTGTGCTTCATTCAGCCCATTATTTCATGTCATGTACTCCACATATAAGTTAGGTAAGCAAGGTGACAATATGCGTCTTGACATACTCCTTTCCCTATTTGGAACCAGTCCGTTGTTCCATGTCCAGTTCTAATTGTTGCTTCTTGACCTGCATACAGATTTCTCAGGAGGCATATAAGATGGTCTGGTATTCCCATCTCTTTAAGAATTTTTCATAGTTTGCTATGATCCACACTGTCAAAGGCTTTGGTGTAGTCAGTAAAGTGAAGTAGATATTTTTCTGGAACTCTCTTGCTTTTTCTATGATCCAGTGGATGTTGGCAATTTGATGTAAAGATTTCTCCTTATTCAGAATCTTTAGAAACTTCAGAGCCCCAAAAATATTCTTGCTCTTGTTTCTCTCATTCAGAAATGAAACTAGGTGTAATTTTAGAAATTAAAAAATAAAAGTAGTGTTATAGTTTTCAGCTCATATTTATTCATTCGTTCATTGATTCATTATTTGAATTTTTAAAAAACAACAGAGTCTGATTTTCAGTTGTATCTGTTTAACATCAAAAATGTGTGTTTATGAATGTTTTATCATCCTTTTATTTCTCTTGTAAATAGTATTTAAATGCAGTTTTAGATGATATTTGGTATAATCTCTCTCTCTTCCTTTAGCATAAATAATCAACAAATGATTAGATAGATAAAAGTTCTGAAATATCTAGAAATGTATATTTAATTAAAAATATTATTTTAGAAAAAGTAAATAATGTGATTTGAATTTTTACCATTCTTTGGCTCTCTCCAATCATATCTTTCACAACAACTGAAGTTATCAGCAAAGAAATAATTGGAAGATCAAATTATATTTTCAACTGTCTTTTCCTAAAATGAAATACATTTAATCCTTGTGATTACAAATTATGGCTTAACTTTTATTTCAATCCAGTCTCACCAGGGTAAATCTTATCAGCCTGAGTTATATCCATCTTTTTGATTGAATGTAAAGATAAATCTTGCTGTGGTAGAGAAACTGTCAGGAATAAAATGTGTCATGTTTTATTTGTGCAATAGAGTTCATTCTTTTAAAGATCCCACACTGTGTGCTTTTCTGTCGCTTTGTTGAGCAGGAGTGTAAAATAAAATGTGACATGTTCAGGTGAGATAATTCATTTTGTCCCTCAACCTCTAATCTACTAACTCCTTGAACATTGGTTATTTTGCCCTTGTCAAGTGACTATAGGCTATAAAAAACAAGTTCCACTCAGGTGTCAAAACAAACAGAAGAAGCATATTTATTGGGAGTTTTCTATGTATTTACTTGCTGGAACATGCCTGTAAGTACATCTTTGGATCCCTGAAACAATACTTAAGGTAAGAATAATGTGCCCATTTTATAATTGAGGAAATTGAAGCCCAACAGGCTTATATGATAGCATAAACTCTCACACATGTAAAGGGGCTAGGATTCAAAACCTTCCTGGTTCCAAGACCACATTACTCTGATTTTCTTTTATTTTGGAACTTCACAAAAATATTTATACATCGTTTTTAGGAATAATCTTAAAAAAATAATAATAATCAATACACACAGGTATTTCTTATGTGCCAAACACTAAGTACTTTATAAAAATCAACTCACAACAGCCCTATCATATAGATCCTATTATTATTTCCATTTCATAGCTAAGGAAGAAAATTTAAATAATCTGCCAATGTCATCAGCTAATAAATAGCATAATTGAAATTCAATACAATTAAGTTATGTCAGGACCATAGGCCTCTTAAGTAATACATTTGCTATAGTATTTTAGAAATTTCTAGGAGTTCTTAGGTCTTTGAAGTGCACAGAACTAAATCCCCACTGTAGTAAATCAACCTTGGGGTTGGAAGATCAGTTTTAAACAAACCTTAAAGAAAGCAATAAGTACTTTTGTGGCTGAATTTAAGTTATATTATAGATTTTTTGTTTGTTTAATATAAAGGATTATGAAAAAGCAATGCAATGGAGAAAGGAAGCAAAAAAGAAAAATGGCAATTTAAAACTGCTAAATGTAATCTGTTTGCAGGACTAATGGAAAGTGCAATTTACTTTTAAGTTAAATGTTCTTGTGTTTAAGGGCTTCCCAGGTAACTCAGTGGTAAAGAATCCACCTGCCAATGCAGGAGACACAGGTTCGACCCCAGGATTAGGAAGATACCCAGGAGGAGGAAAATAGCAACCCACTCCAGTATTCTTACCTGGGAAATCCCATGGAGGGAGGAACGTTGCTGGCTACAGTCCATGGGGTTGCAAAGAGTCCGACATGACTAAGCGACTGAGCACAGAGCACTTGTGTTTAAGCAAAATATTTTGATGGGTGGAATTTGGCCTAAAAGGAGAGACAGGTGGGTCAGAGGTGATGAGAAGAAAAACAATTTCCTCAGTCTATAGCAGGCTTCCAGGCATTTTGAAGATAAAAGAAGAGTCTTCAATGCCGAACTGAGTAGATGAAGAGCTATTAATTTTACTGGAATCATAAAGGAAAAGTAATGTCAGCAACGTAGAAGACTTGGATCATTCCAACTGACATTTGCATTTTCATCATGAGCTATAATATGGACCTTCTAATTTAGAGGCAATGCATCTTACCAGAAGTCTCCATCTGATTGAATATCACTGGCAACCAGCCAAATAGTCTGGATAATGTAGGAGTAGTCTTACATCTTGTCACATGCATTTAAGGATTTAACTGTTCAATTTCTCTTTAATCGTGATGCATGATTCCTTACAATCCCGCAGGGCAAAGAAAAGGAATTCTACACATATCATGAATAATATAGCATCTCTGAATAAGATGTCAGAATAAGCCCTTCAACAGTCAAGCAAGTTGAATACCTTGGAGAAGTTCTATAATTATTTGTTAAATGTTTGAAATAGAATATTGTACAACAGAACTCTGATTTCCACATGTCAAAATACTGATTTCTCAAGATTAATTCCACTATTTGCAATACATTTATTTTCACTGCATACATTTCAAGTCATACATGAGGTTTTACAGTTTCAAAGAATATTCATTAAATACATATTTTAACTTTTCTTTTTTAAAAATCAGAGCTGTGAGAGTCATTAGGTATAATATGTTCAATATTCAAATATTAGTGGATAAAATAATTGAGTATAGTATTAGAATATGTTTTGTACATAGAGTAAATACATACAAAATATATATATATAACTATATATAGCTGATAATAAGCAAAATTACATCCTACATTATGGATACATATGATTTGATTAATTAAAATTGATTAATTCATTTTGTTAAAAGTTTTTACACTTTGGATATATTTAAATTGGAAGGGATATGAAGAAGTTTTCTTTGATTCTGATAATCTTCTCTGTGACTCGGCCACTGTTTACATAGGTGTATTTAATTTGTGAAAATTTATTGAGATGTACAGTTGAAATTTGTGCTTCTTCGTATGTATAGTCTTCAGAAAAAAGTTTATATTAAATAAACATACCTATATATATATAAGTATATATATATATATTTTGTCAAAATCCTGGATGTATGGATCTTATTTTAAAAATATGCAAAAATGATAGCATTAATCAGTTCTGAGACATATGCTGGCAAAGTAGTCAGTAATGAATGCTCACCAAGGTAAAATTACTGGTTCAGTTCAGTTCAGTTGCTCAGTCATGTCTGACTCTTGTGACCCCATGAATCACAGCACGCCAGGCCTCCCTGTCCATCACCAACTCCCGGAGTTCACTCAGACTCACGTCCATCAAGTCAGTGATGCCATCCAGCCATCTCATCCTCTGTCGTCCCCTTCTCCTCCTGCCCCCAATCCCTCCCAGCATCAGAGTCTTTTCCAATGAGTCAACTCTTCACATGAGGTGGCCAAAGTACTGGAGTTTCAGCTTTAGCATCATTCCTTCCAAAGAAATCCCAGGGCTGATCTCCTTTAGGATGGACTGGTTGGATCTCCTTGCAGTCCAAGGGACTCTCAAGAGTCTTCTCCAACACCACAGTTCAAAAGCATCAATTCTTTGGCACTCAGCCTTCTTCAAAGTCCAACTCTCACATCCATACATGACCACAGGAAAAACCATAGCCTTGACTAGACAGACCTTTTTTGGCAAAGTAATGTCTCTGCTTTTGAATATGCTATCAGGTTGGTCATAGATTACTGGTAGATTGTTTAATTTTATTAAATATTATAATGCTAAGCACTGGTTGATTTTTTTAAAAATTTTATTTTATTTTTAAAATTTACATAATTGTATTAGTTTTGCCAAATATCAAAATGAATCCGCCACAGGTATACATGTGTTCCCCATCCTGAACCCTCCTCCCTCCTCCCTCCCCATACCATCCCTCTGGGTCATTCCAGTGCACTAGCCCCAAGCATCCAGTATTGTGCATCGAACCTGGACTGGCAACTTGTTTCTTACACGATATTTTACATGTTTCAATGTCATTCTCCCAAATCTTCCCACCCTCTCCCTCTCCCACAGAGTCCATAAGACTGTTCTATACATCAGTGTCTCTTTTGCTGTCTCATACACCGGGTTATTGTTACCATCTTTCTAAATTCCATATACATTCGTTAGTATACTGTATTGATGTTTTTCCTTCTGGCTTACTTCACTCTGTATAATAGGCTCCAGTTTCATCCATCTCATTAGAACTGATTCAAACGTATTCTTTTTAATGGCTGAGTAATACTCCATTGTGTATATGTACCACTGCTTTCTTATCCATTCATCTGCTGTTGGGCATCTAGGTTGCTTCCATGTCCTGGCTATTATAAACAGTGCTGCGATGAACACTGGGGTACACATGTCTCTTTCCCTTTTGGTTTCCTCAGTGTGTATGCCCAGCAGTGGGATTGCTGGATCATAAGGCAGTTCTATTTCCAGTTTTTTAAGGAATCTCCACACTGTTCTCCATAGTGGCTGTACTAGTTTGCATTCCCACCAACAGTGTAAGAGGGTTCCCTTTTCTCCACACCCTCTCCAGCATTTATTATTTGTAGACTTTTGGATCACAGCCATTCTGACTGGTGTGAAATGGTACCTCATAGTGGTTTTGATTTTAATAACATAATCATTTCCATAAATCGTTTTGCTTTAGAAATGAAAAAAATTATGCATGGCCATATGTTTGTGGAGAAACATTTGATAATTTATGCTTCTAGAATCTGAAACAAAATGTATTTCTGAAATATTTAACACTTGAATATTTGTGATACATTAAAATGTATTCATTGAAAAGATATTAAGAAGAGGTGGAAAGACACACAGAAGAACTGTACAAAAAAATCCTTACAACCCAGATAATCACGATGGTATAATCACTCACCTAGAGCCAGACATCCTGGAATGGGAAGTCAAGTGGGCCTTAGGAAGCATCACTATGAACAAAGCCTAGTGGAGGTGATGAAATTCCAGTTAAGCTATTTCAAATCCTAACAGATGATGCTGTTATTCCAACAAATTTGGAAAACTCAGCAGTGGCCACAGGACTGGAAAACGTCAGTTTTCATTCCAATACCAAAGGAAGGCAATATCAAAGAATGCTCAAACTAAGGTACAATTGCACTCATCTCATTCACTAGTAAAGTAATGCTCAAAATTCTCCAAGCCAGGCTTCAGTAGTATGTGAACCATGAACTTCCAGATGTTCAAGCTGATTTTAGAAAAGGCAAAGGAACCAGAGATCAAATTGCCAACATCTGTTGGATCATTGAAAAAGCAAGAGAGTTCCAGAAAGACAACTATTTCTGCTTTATTGACTATGCCAAAGCCTTTCACAGTGTGGATCACAGCAAACTGTGGAAAATTCTTTAAGAGATGGGAATACCAGACTACCTGACCTGCCTCCTGAGAAATCTGTATGCAAGTCAAGAAGCAACAGTTAGAACTGGACAAGGAACAACAGACTGGTTCCAAATAGGAAAAAGAGTACATCAAGGCTGTATATCATTACCCTGCTTATTTAATTTCTATGCAGAGTACATCATGAGAAATGCTGGACTTCATGAAGCACAAGCTGGAATCAAGATAGCCAGGAGAAATATCAGTAACCTCAGATATACAGATGACACCACCCTTATGACAGAAAGTGAAAAAGAACTGAAGAGCCTCTTGATGAAAGTGAGAGAGGAGAGTGAAAATGTTAGCTGAAAACTCAACATTCAGAAAACTAAGATCGTGGCACTCAGTTCCATCACTTCATGGAAAACAAATGGGGGAAACAATGGAAACAGTGAAAGAGTTTATTTGTGGGGGCTCCAAAATCACTGCAGATGGTGACTGCAGCCATGAAATTAAAAGACGCTCCTTAAAACAAAAGTTATGACCAACCTAGACAGCATATTAAAAAGCAGAGACATTACTTTGCCAACACAGGTCTGTCCAGTCAAAGCTATGGTTTTTTCCAGTAGTCATGTATGGATATGAGAGTTGGACTATAAAGAAAGCTGAGTGCCAAAGAATTGATGCTTTTGAACTGTGATGTTGAAGAAGATTCTTGGGAGTCCCTTGGACTGCAGGGGGGATCCAACCAGTACATTCTAAAGGAAATCAGTCCTGAATTTTCATTGAAAGACTAATGCTGAAGCTGAAACTCCAATGCTTTTGCCACCTGATATGAAATACTGACTCATTTGAAAAGGCCCTGATTCTGGGAAAGACTGAAGGTGGGAGGAGAAGGGGATGTCAGAGGATGAGATGGTTGGATGGCATCACTAACTAAATGGATATGAATTTGAGTAAGCTTTAGGAGTTTGTGCTGGACAGGGAAGCCTGATTGTTGCAGTCCATGGGTTTGCAAAGAGTTGACACAACTGAGTGACTGAACTGAACTGGAATGAAAATGTATTCAAATTATATCATTTTAGATTATTTTCCAAAGACAATTATTTATTTATTTATTTTTACTTACAATATTGTATTAGTTTTGCCATACATTGACATGAACCTGCCATGGGTGAACATGTGTTCCCCATCCTGAACCCCCCTCCCACCTCCATCCCCATCCCATCCCTCTGGGTCATCCCAGTGCACCAGCCCCGAGCACCCTATATCATGCATCAAACCTGGACTGGCGATTTGTTTCACATATGATAATTTACATGTTTCAATGCCATTCTTCCAAATCATCCCACCCTTGCTCTCTCCCACAGAGTCCAAAAGACTGTTCTATACATCTGTGTCTCTTTTGCTATAAAGACCATTTTTTAAATAAATCACTGCAAATATGTATTTTAAGAGTTCCATAAATACTTTCTTTGGTATAAATTGGCATTTATTTGTTGTTCAATTGTTCAATTAATTGTTGTTCAATTTCTAAGTCATGTCTGAATCTTTGTGACACCACAGACTGAAGCACATCAGACTTCCCTGTCTTTCACTGTTTCCTGGAGTTTGTTCAAACTCATATTCATTGGATGGATGAGGCCATCCAACCATCTCTTCCTCTGTCATTCCCTTCTCCTCTCGGCCTCAGTTTTTCCCAGCATGAAAGTCTTTCCCAATGAGTCAGTTCTTCACGTCAGGTGGCCAAAATATTAAAGCTTTAGCTTCAGCATCAGTTTTTCCAATGAATATTCAAGACAGTTTTGATATCCTTGCTCTCAAAGGGACTCTCAAGAGCATTTGCAGCACCATAATTTGAAAGCATCAGTTCTTCAGCACTCAGCTTTCCTTATGGTGCAACTCTCACATCCACACAGGATTGCTGGAAAAAAACATATTTTTGACTATCTTTGTTGGCAAAGTGATGTCTCTGCTTTTTAAAACACCATCTAGATTTGTCATAGCTTTCCTTCCAAGTAGCAAGTGTCTTTTAATTTCATGTTTGGAATTCCATCACTGCCACTACTTTTGTTCGTAGCAATGCTTCCTAATGCCTACTTGACTGTGATTCAGGAAGTCTGACTCTATGTGTTTGACCACACCATTATGGTTATCTGGGTTTTTTTGTATAGTTCCTCTGGACATTATTGCCATCTCTTGTTAATCTCTTCTACTTCTGTTAGGTCTTTGCTGTTTCTTTTATTATGCACATCTTTGGATGAAATGTTCCATGGTATCTCCAACTTTCTTGAAAAGATCACTAGTCTTCCCCGTTCTAATTTTTTCCTCTATTTCTTTTCATTGTTCACATAAGAAGGCTTTCTTATCTCTCTTTGCTAGTCTCTGGAACTCTCCTTTCAGTTGGGAATATCTTTCCATTTCTCCTTTGCATTTGCTTCTCTTCTTTTCTCAGTTATTTTTAAGGCCTCCTCAGACAAAGATTTTTCCTTCTTGCATTTCTTTTTCTTTGGGATGGTTCTGGTCATTGGTTCTTGTAGAAGGTTACAAACTTCTAGTCATAGTTCTTCAGACACTCTATCTACCAAGTATAATCCCTTGAATCTATTTGTCACCTCCACTATATAATCATAAGGGATTTGATTTAGGTCATACTGAATGGCCTGGTGGATTTTCCCTACTTTCTTCAATTTAAGCTTGAATTTTGCAATAAGGAGCTCATAAGCTGAGCTACAGTCAGCTCCACGTCTTGTCTTTGCTGACCATGTAGAGCTTCTCTATCTTCATCAGCAAAGAATATAATCAAATAGACTTTGGTATTGACAATTTGGTGATGTCCATGTGTAGAGTCATCTTTTGTGTTATTGGAAGAGTGTTTGCTATGACCAAAAAATCTGTTAGCCTTTGCCCTGCTTCATCTTGTACTTCATGGCATATAACAAAAAATTATATGTAACTAAAACTATAAAATTGGCATATAACTGAACAGGTCCATAGAGCTCTGAAATTAAATGGTTACAAGCCTGAAATTTTACTCAGTTTGTTTCTGAGATCTATAAGGTCTAGGAAAGTTTCTTAATTTTGAAATCACCTACCGTACCTAGTATAATACTCGATTCTTAATAGATTTTAACAAATAATTGACAGTGAATATTTGGACACTCTTAATCTTTATATCCTGATAAAAATCAGGATTTCTTGTTTATTGTGATATTCATGTTCTATAGCAATTAGATGTCAGATATCAGTAAAGTTATGAAGGAAATATAGAACAGAAAGAGTGTCTGATCTGAAAATGTTGATTCACTAGTTCTTGCTTAATGAGCAGCCTTATCACCTATTTCTCTTGACTCCACAGATGTAAAAATACTTTAAAATTATTTTTATTTTCCTAGACAATCTATGGTTTGGTTGAAGAAAGTTATCTAGAGTTTTTACTTTCTAATCTGATTGATATCTAATTTCATAATATTGGTTATAGAAATTAGCCTTGTTTTGGTTTTGTTTCTAGTCTATTCTTTTAGCAAAAGTTTGTAGGGTGGAGAATCCAAGAGAAAATAAACTATATATCCAGATAACTCAAGATGTTTTAGAACTAACACCCCAAAAAGGTGTCCTTTTCATTATAGGGGACTGGAATGCAAAAGTAGGAAGTAAAGAAACACCTGGAGTAACAGGCAAACTTGGCCTTGGAGTATGAAATGAAGCAGGGCAAAGGCTGATAGAGTTTTGCCAAGAGAATGCACTGATCATAAGAAATACCCTCTTCCAACAACACAAGAGAAGACTCTATACATGGACATCACCAGACGGCCATCACTGAAATCAGACTGATTATATTCTCTGCAGCTGAAGATGGAGAAGCTCTATACGGTCAGCAAAAATAAGACCAGGAGCTATCTGTGGTTCAGATTATGAACTCCTTATTGCCAAATTCAGACTTAAATTGAAGAAAGTAAGGAAAACCACTAGACCATTCAGGCTCAGATATGACATAAATCAAATCCCTTACAATTATACAGTGGAAGTGAGAAATAGATTAAAGGGATGAGATGTGATAGATAGAGTGCCTGAAGAAGTATGGACAGAGATTCATGACATTGTACAAGAGACAGGGATCAAGACCTTCCACAAGAAAAGGAAATGCAAAAAAGCAAAATGGCTGTCTGAGGAGGCCTTACAAATAGCTGTGAAAAGAAGGGGAGCAAAAAGCAAAGGAGAAAAGGAAAGATATACCCATTTGAATGCAGAGTTCAAAAGAATAGCAAGGAGAGATAAGAAAGCCTTCCTCAGTGATCAGTGCAAATAAAAAGAGGAAAACAATAGAATGGGAAAAACTAGAGATCTCTTCAAGAAAATTAGAGATACCAAGGGAACATTTCATGCAAAGATGGGCTCAATAAATGACAGAAATGGTATGGACCTAACAGAAGCAGAAGAAATTAAGAAGTGGTGGAATGAATACAGAGAAGAACTGTACAAAAAAGATCTTCACGACCCAGATAATCACGATGCTATGATAACTCACCTAGAGCCAGACATCCTGGAATGGGAAGTCAAGTGGGCCTTAGGAAGCATCACTATGAACAAAGCTAGTGGAGGTGATGGAATTCTAATTGAGCTATTTTAAATCCTAACAGATGATGCTGCACTCAATATGCCAGCAAATTTGGAAAACTCAGCAGTGGCCACAGGACTGGAAAAGGTCAGTTTTCATTCCAATTCCAAAGAAAGGCAATGCCAAAGAATGCTCAAATTACTGCAAAATTGTCCTCATCTCACATGCTAGTAAAGTAATGCTGAAAATTCTCCAACCCAGGCTTCAACAATATGTGAACCGTGAAATTCCAGATGTTCAAGCTGGTTTTAGAAAAGGCAGAGGAACCAGAGATCAAATTGCCAACATCCATTGGATGATTGAAAAAGCAAGAGAGTTCCAGAAAAACATCTACTTATGCTTTATTGACTATGCCAAAGCCTTTGACTGTGTGGATGCCAACAAACTGTGGAAAGAGATGGAAATACCAAACCACCTGACCTGCCTCTTGAGAAATCTGTATGCAGGTCAGGAAGCAATAGTTAGAACTGGACATGGAACAACAGACTAGTTCCAAATAGGAAAAGAAGTACATCAAGGCTGTATATTGTCACCCTGCTTATTTAACTTATATTCAGAGTACATCATGAGAAACGCTGGACTGGAAGAAGCACAAGCTGGAATGAAGATTGCCGGGAGAAATATCAATAATCTCAGATTTGCAGATGATACCACTCTTATGGCAGAAAGTGAAGAAGAACTGAAGAGCCTCTTGGTTAAAGTGAAAGAGGAGAGTGAAAAAATTGGCTTAAAGCTCAACATTCAGAAAACTGAGATCATGGCATCCGGTCCCATTACTTCATGGCAAATAGAAGGGGAAACAGTGTAAAAAGTGGCTGATTTTATTTTTCTGGGCTCCAAAATCACTGCAGATGGTGACTGCAGCCATGAAATTAAAAGATGCTTACTCTTTGGAAGGAAAATTATGACCAACCTAGACAGCATATTAAAAAGCAGAGACATCACTTTGCCAACAAATGTCCGTCTCATCAATACTATGGTGTTTCCAGTAGTCATGTATGGATATGAGAGTTGGACAATAAAGAAAGCCGAGCCCCAAAGAACTGATGCTTTTGAACTGGGTTGTTGGAGAAGACTCTTGAGAGTCCCTTGGACTACAAGGAGATCCAACCAGTCCATCCTAAAGGAGATCTGTCCTGAGTGTTCATTAGAACGACTGATGTTCAAGCTGAAACTCCAATACTTTGGCCACCTGATGCGAAGATCTGATTTATTTGAAAAGACCCTGATGCTGGTAAAGATTGAAGGTGGGAGAACAGGACCACAGAGGATGAGATGACTGGATGGCATCACCAACTCAATGGAGATGAGTTTGAGTAGACTCCGGGAGTTGGTGATGGACAGGGAGCCCTTGCATGCTGTGGTCCATGGGGTCATGAACAGCTGGACATGACTGAGTGACTACACTGAACTGAACTCAGGAAAACAGAAAAGCAAAATATTCATATACTAATACAGTGTATTGTTTTCTGGTGTATTTTAGGACAAAATATATTTTTAGTCTAAAACTATCTCCTAAATGGTAGAATCCTCTTTTTCACTCTCTTAATAGATACATGATTTAGAGCACTTTTAAAGTATGTAAATTAAGAAAATAATGTATTTTCAGACTTTATTATAAGTATGTTATGGGTTTAATTGTGATCCTTAAAATTATATGATGAGGTCCTAATTCTCAAGTTTTCAGAAAATGACCTTATTTAGAATAAATTGTTCTCACAGATGTAATTGGTTAAGTTGAGGTCATAAGGAACCAAGGTAGGTCCTTAATCCAACAGACATTATCATTCCTTATAAGAAGATGGGAGAGAAACACAGGAGGATATAGCCATGCGAAAAAGCAGGCACAGAAGGAAGACAGTCATGTAAAGATAGAGGCAGCTTGTGGTGGTGGTGGTGGTTTAGTCACTAAGTCATGTCCAGCTCTTGCAACCACATGAACTGTAGCCTGCCAGGCTCCTCTGTCCATGGGATTTCTAAGGCAAGGAACCAGAGTGGGTTGCCATTTTCTTCTCCAGAGGATCTTCCCAACCTAGGGATCGAAACTGGGTGTCTTGTATCACAAGCAGTCTCCTGCATTGCAGGCAGATTATTTGCCAACTGATCCACCAAGGAAGCCCCTTTATGCTGCTATAAGGCAGTGACTGTCTATGGATACCAGGATCTAGAAGAGGTAGGAAGTATTCCCCATTCCCAAGAGGCTTCAAAGGAGAATGGCCCCATCAACACCTTGATTTCAGACTTTTATCCTCCAAAACCTTGAGAGAAAAAATATTTCTATGGCTTTAGGACATCCAGTTTGTGATACTTTGTTCTGGCAGCTGTAAGAAACTAATACAAAGGGCACATTACAAAATCATCACTAATAATCTGACCAAAAGAAATACTAGTAAGACATATGCCAAACTTATAAATATAAGTAAGTATATATATATATATACACATATAGAACCTGCCTGCCACTATAGGAGACATAAGAGACACAGGTTTAATCCCTGGGTCAGGAAGAACCCCTGGAGGAGGGCTAGGCCACCCACTCTGGTATTCTTGCCTGGAGAATCCCATGGACAGAGGAGCCTGGTGGGCTATAGTCCATAGGATCAGAAAGAGTAGGACTTGACCAAAGTGATATATATGCACATATATATATATATATGTGCGTGCGCACACACACACACACACACACAATGACCTAGCAGGCACAAATATATATATATATATTTGGGTTTATAGGTGTACCATGAGATTTCTGGTTATTGGTTTCATGAAAAACAGTTATGTGGTGTGTTGGTTAAAAGCTTACACTTGAGCATTAATTAAATTTATTGGATACTAGTTTTACAGTCTTGGTCAATGTACCTTTCTTGAGCCTTAGTTTTCTCATTATTGAAAAATGAATACTAAGTACTTGTATTGAATATCTTTTAAAGACTAAATGAATTAAACATGGAAAATTCTTTAAAAGAGTCTGATAAATTGACAATGTTCAACAAGGAATCATTACTATTATTGTACTGTGTTTTTATGTATTCTCTATATTGTATAAGGAGAAGGCAATGGGGACCCACTCCAGTACTCTTTCCCGGAAAATCCCATGGACAGAGGAGCCTGGTAGGCTGCAGTCCATGGGGTTGCGAAGAGTCGGGCACGACTGAGCAACGTCACTTTCACTTTTCACTTTCATGCATTGGAGAAGGAAATGGCAACCCACTCCAGTGTTCTTACCTGGAGAATCCCAGGAACAGAGGAGTCTGGTGGGCTGCCGTCTATGGGGTTGCACAGAGTCGGACACGACTGAAGTGACTTAGCAGCAACAGCAGCAGCATATTGTATAAACTTTTATGTATTAGTTTGTAATTAGAAAAAAGAAAAATAAAGATTATTTAGAAAGTATGTCTAACATTTATTGATAGCTTGAAATGTACAAATGCTATTTACATATCATGCCTGCATTTTATCATTCATATCTCACAGATATTATGAGATATGTACCATTTCTAGTCAATATTATATATGACATTAGTAATCTTTAATGATACAAAATAAATTGGTAAAGACAGAATGATTCTAGACCATTCAAATGTCAAAACTTTGTTAATTACTATGTTATATTACCTCTTGGATGCCTCACCAGTCCTTCTCCCAAACAAAATAATATAATCTTGTAATCTTGTGTCAACTGATTATGCTCTATTCTTTGATTTACTTTTCTATTCTTTGAAATTGTGACATGCTAGTGAGAAAAGAAGAACCATATTACTTCTGTATATTTTCCAGAAAGCCTGACTTGTCTGTGGTTCTAATCTCCTTGTAATCCTCATTTCTTTCTATTGATTTCTTATGTTATTTCATTGTTTTTACGTAAGATACCAGCTTTTAGATGGAACTGGGTGTTGGCTGTATATTGAGTAAATTTCAATTCAAAGCCCAAATAAGTAAGCATATAATGCACCTCACTGAATATTACAAATGCCTCTTGTAAGCCTGTAACAACATAGAAAATATTTATTGAATATAGTCAGATAAACGTGACTTAAACTCTTCTTATTATCCCAAAATGTAAAATAAGGATTCCATGAATTTAAAAGCATGTTAAAAGCAAAACATATTTTTTTAGTTATGCGAACATATTTATCTCATTTAGTCAAACAAATGTTATTAATAATTTTATTCTATTTTTTCTTTTCTGATAACCCAATTTTATCAGTTCTTGTTAAATCTCTCAACAATCTATGGCCTGATAATTAAGATGACTTTCCAGCAAGTGTGGAAGATTTATTATTCCTAAAGGAAGGCTTTCACTGAAAGATGATGTGTCTGATATCTTAGATATTTCAGATCCTCTTAAAAATACTTTCTGGACTTCCATGGTGGTGCAGTGGGTAGCAATCTGCCTGTCAATGAAGGGGACATAGGTTTGATCCCTGGTTCAGGAATATTCCATATGCGGTGGAGCAAATAAGCCCATGATGCACCACAATTATGGAGCCCATAAGCTGCAACTACTGAAGCCCATGTGCCTATAGCTGTGCTCTGCAACAAGAGAAACCACTGCAGTGAGAAGCCTGCACACCACAAGAGAGAAGTCCCCACTGTTGCAACTAGAGAAAACCTGTGTGCAGTAAGACCCAGTGCAACCAAAAATAATAAAATAAACAAAATAAAAAAAGAAACCCTTTCTGATTTTGTTTAGAACACTTCATTTGATCCTCAGAAAAGTTAATTTCTCCATGTCTTCTTTTTCTGAATTAAAATACTTGTTTCCCTAAGATAACAATAACTGCCAAGACCAACATATCAAAAAATAGCTCAAACACAAGAGAAACATATTTCTTACTCATATGAAGCACAAAATTTGTATTCTTGATCAATAATGGCCCTCTACAAGATAATCTGGTATCCAGGATTTGTCTGTCACCTGTGACTCTACCATCAGTGCATGCCTTTCACATTTGTTATACATGTCTTCCTCAATTTGATGGTTGCAACAGCAGAGGAACTGTTAGGAGAAGTTTATAGGTCACTTCAGAAAGTGACACATACCACTTTTGCTCATCCTCCATGACTACCAATACGTGAAATTGCCATATCGATCTGCAAGTTAAACCAAGAAACGTAGTCTAAGATTATTCATGGATAGAGAAGTAAAAGACTGCCAAACACTCTCACATTCTTGAACTCAAACTGTAACTGTCAAGGGAAAGAGTTAGATTAGGAATAGCTATGCTAATAGTTCTTACTATAACTAGAGGAAGAAAACTTAGCCACATATAGCAAACCAATGAAATGAGAGATAAGCAGCAAAATGTGGTTCAATGATTCATAGCCCTAGCATCTATTGCTAACAAAAACAACTGTGGAGGATGATGCTTTTTTCTGGAGAGATTCTTGCCTTGGGAGATTGGGAAACTGTGGGGAGGGAAAAATCAGGCTGCTATTGCCTTCATCCCCCCAATATTTAAATGAATAGTACCTTGTCTTAGTTCTATGATACTTAGTGCTTATTTGAATGATACATTTGAATGGATCAGAAAATAGAGAGTAAGAGATGGCGATGCTGGGAAAGATTGTGGCCAAAAACAAAAGAGCATGGAGGAGGATGAGATGGTTAAACAGCATCACCAACTCAATGGACATGAATCTGAGAAAACTCCAGGAGATAATGAAGGACAAGGGAGCCTGGCGTGATGCAGTCTATGGGGTTGCGAAGAGTCAGACATGACTTACTGATTGAACAAGAACAAAATCCTACACCAATATTCTTCTCATTATTCTTGGACATTCCAGAGAAATCTAGTTTTCTTAAAGAGTTAAATTTAAGATTTAGTACTACTTCCTGATGCTCAAGCTGGTTTTAGAAAAGGCAGAGGAACCAGAGATCAAATTGCCAACATCTACTGGGTCATGGAAAAAGCAAGAGAGTTTCAGAAAAACATCTATTTCTGCTTTATTGACTATGCCAAAGCCTTTGACTGTGTGGATCACAAGAAAGCATGGAAAATTCTGAAAGAGATGGGAATACCAGACCACCTGACTGGCTCTTGAGAAATCTGTATGCAGGTCAGGAATCAACAGTTAGAACTGGACATGGAACAACAGACTGGTTCCAAATTGGGAAAGGAGTTCCTCAAGCCTTTACGTTGTCACCCTGCTTATTTAACTTATATGCAGAGTACATCATGAGAAACACTGGGCTGGAAGAAGCACAAGCTGGAATCAAGGTTTCCAGGAGAAATATCAATAACCTCAGATATACAGGTGACACCACCCTTATGGCAGAAAGTGAAGAGGAACTAAAAAGCCTGTTGATGAAAGTGAAAGAAGAGAGTGAAAAAGTTGGCTTAAAGCTCAACATTCAGAAAATGAAGATCATGGCATCTGGTCCCATCACTTCATGGGAATATATGGGGAAACAGTGGACAGTGTCAGATTTTATTTTTTGGGGCTCCAAAATCACTGCAGATGGTGACTGCAGCCATGAAATTAAAAGACACTTACTCCTTGGAAGGAAAGTTATGACCAACCTAGGTAGCATATTCAAAAGCAGAGACATTAATTTGCCAACAAATGTTCATCTAGTCGAGGCTTTGGTTTTTCCTGTGGTCATGTATGGATGTGAGAGTTGGACTTTGAAGAAGGCTGAGCACCGAAGAATTGATGCTTTTGAACTGTGGTGTTGGAGAAGACTCTTGAGAGTCCCTTGGACTGTAAGGAGATCCAACCAGTCCATTCTGAAGGAGATCAGCCCTGGGATTTCTTTGGAAGAAATGATGCTAAAGCTGAAACTCCAACACTTTGGCCACCTCATGCGAAGAATTGACTCGTTGGAAAAGACTCTGATGCTGGGAGGGATTGGGGGCAGGAGGAGAAGGGGATGACAGAGGATGAGATGGTTGGATGGCATCACCAACTCAATGGATGTGAGTTTGAGGGAACTCCGGGAGTTGGTGATGGATAGGAAGGCCTGGTGTGCTGTAGTTCATGGGGTTGCAAATGGTCGGACATGACTGAGCGACTGAACTGAACTCAACTTAACTGAAAAGAAATATGTTTAAACCCTAACATAGTAGAGGACAACACATTATTTTCAATATTGTATTTATTATAAAATCAAGGGGTTCTTTTTAAAAAAATTTAATATAGTATTTTATATTGGAGTATAATTGATCTTGGGGTTCTTAGAACAAAACAATACAACTTCTTTTTGCCTCAAAATAAGTCATTAACCTACAAAATTAGTTTAAGAGGGGTCATTTTCTATTAATATATTGCATTTTAAAATAATGCATTTTGCTTAGAATAAAGTGTGAAGTGAAGTGAAAGTTGCTCAGTTGTGTCTGACTCTTTGAGAACCCATGGACTATACAGTCCATAGAATTCTCTAGGGCAGAATACTGGAATGGGTAGACATTCCCTTCATTAGGGGATCTTCCCAACCCAGGAAATGAACTCAGGTCTCCCTCATTGCAGGTGGATTCTTTACCAGCTAAGCCACAAGGGAAACCCAGAATAATGTGTAATCAGTGCAAAATATCTGACCTCTTTAAACTAGGTATAGAAGGGGTAAAAAAAAAAAAAAAAAAATCAAAGTGTGAGATTCAAACAAATGCACGTGGTTGCCCTTGATTTGAATAAGTCCAGTTTGGGCTTACCTGGTGGTTCAGCAGTAAAGAATCCACCTGCTAAACAGAAGATGTGACTTGGATTCCTGAGTCAGGAAGATCCCCTGGAGAAGGAAATGGTAACCCACTCAAGTATTCTTGCCTGGAAAATCCCATGGACAGAGGAGCCTGCTGGGCTACAGTCCATGGGTTCACAAAAAGCCAGACACACTGAGGACTAAAGAACAACGATGAGTCCCTAGAGCACTGCTCAGAGCCAACATGCATTTCCCCAGCTGCTAGTTACACCACTGACAGGCAGTTCAGTTCATTCACTCAGTCGTGTCCGACTCTTTGCGACCCCATGAATCGCAGCACGCCAGGCCTCCCTGTCCATCACCAACTCCTGGAATTCACTCAAACTCATGTCCATTGAGTCGGTGATGCCATCCAACCATCTCATCCTCTGTCGTCCCCTTCTCCTCCTGCCTCCAATCCCTCCCAGCATCAGAGTCTTTTCCAGTGAGTCAACTCTTCGCATGAGGTGGCCAAAGTACTGGAGTTTCAGCTTTATCATCAGTTCTTCCAATGAACACCCAGGACTGATCTCCTTTACAGTGGACTGGTTGGATCTCCTTGCAGTCCAAGGGACTCTCAACAGTCTTCTCCAACACCACAGTTCAAAAGCATCAATTCTTCAGTGCTCAGTTTTCTTCAAAGTCCAACTCTCACATCCATACATGACCACAGGAAAAACCATAGCCTTGACTAGAGGGACCTTTGTTGGCAAAGCAATGTCTCTGCTTTTGAATATGCTATCTAGGTTGGTCATAACTTTCCTTCCAAGGAGTAAGCATCTTTTAATTTCATGGCTGCAATCACCATCTACAGTGGTTTTGGAGCCCCCAAAAATAAAGTCTGACACTGTTTCCACTGTTTCCCCATCTATTCCCATGAAGTGATGGGACCAGATGCCATGATCTTCCTTTTCTGAATGTTGAGCTTTTAGCCAACTTTTTCACTCTCCTCTTTCACTTTCATCAAAGGCTTTTTAGTTCCTCTTGACTTTCTGCCATAAGGGTCGTGTCATCTGCATATCTGAGGTTATTGATATTTCTCCCGGCAATCTTGATTCCAGCTTGTGCTTCTTCCAGCCCAGCGTTTCTCATGATGTACTCTGCATATAAATTAAATAAGCAGGGTGACAATATACAGCCTTGACGTACTCCTTTGCCTATTTGGAACCAGTCTGTTGTTCCATGTCCATTTCTAACTATTGCTTCCTGACCTACATACAGGTTTCTCAAGAGGCAGGTTAGGTGGTCAGGTATGCCCATCTCTTTCAGAATTTTCAACTGTTCCCAAAGCTGCTTAGAAACAAAAGAAAAAGTACCTGCAAGTTTGACCAATTCCATAAAGCTGTGCAGAATCTGAACATTGTTTATTGCTACAATCTTACTATATACCATTCTCAGTCTCATTCACTACATTGCTTATGATATTTCTTTCTGCTTGCTATGTTCTTTGTTCCTGATCTTTTCATGTATGTTTCCTTCTGTTATATAGATCTTATGTCCAATGTCATTGTATTAGAGAAGTCTTTCCTGACCATCGTAAGTAATATTGTGCTTTGCATCCCTGCTCCTGTATCACAATCAAGTCATAGTCTATTTATTAGTTTGTTTGCTTTTTCCTTAATGGTATTAAAATTATCTGAAATGACCTTATTTACACAGTTGTTTTTTCTTCTTCTTGTTTTCTACACTTGTATTCTACACTTAAGGCATGTGAGCAGATGGGTCTTGCTCATTTGTTGATGTGTTCCAGACCCCAAAACAATGACTGACATACATTAAGTATACACTCAATATATGTTGAATGAAAAAGACAGTAATACATGGGTTAGAGAAATTTATATTTGTCCTTGGTATGTAGAGTAGTTCTGAAATTGATCAATGAACTCCATCTTTTCCCTAAAATGCCCTTAGGATGGAAGGCTGTGGATCTTCTCATTAAAGCTAAATAAATATGTAATGTACCTAGGTGGCTGACCAAGGAAACTGCTGTCTCTCTAACATCTAATTGATCCTAGTAGAATTATCTACTTGTTACCCTGGTAGCTCAGCTGGTAAAGAATCTGTCTGCAATGGAGTTCGATTCCTAGGTTGGAAAGGTTCTAATGTTTGATTCCTATCTCTGGTGATTCCCAGGTTTGATTCCTATCCAGGGTGAAGGGATAGGCTACCCACAACAGTATTCTTTGGCTTCCCTGGTGGATCAGATGCCTTCAATGCATGATACTTGGGTTCAATTCCTGGGTTGGGAAGATCCCCTGGAGGAGGGCATAGCAACCCACTCCAGTATTCTGGGCTTACCAGGTAGTGTTAGTGGAAAAGAACCCACCTGCAATGCAGGAGACATAAGAGATGTGGGTTCCATCCCTGGGTCTGGAAGATCCTCTGGAGGAGGGCATGGCAACTCACTCCAATATTCTTGGCTGGAGAATTCCATGGACAGAGGAGCCTGGCAGGCTATGGTCCACAGGGTCGCAAAAAGTCTGACATGACTGAAGCAACTTAGCAGGCAGTAGAATTATGTTTATATACCAGACATCTCTAACAATTTTGATAATGCTGGTTCAGAGAATCACCTAGTCAATATAATCAGTAAAACAATTAATTCTATATAAACATCACTATGCTACATAAATAATTAGATATTGCAACTATTAAAGATAACAATAATAAATAATTTATAGTTATTGGCAATCTAATTAATAGTTAATAGCAGTCACTGATAGTTCAATAAAGTTTATAAACAAAGATCTGTATTTCTCTTCTATACATAATAACACTCAGCTTGTATTCTGTAGAAGGTCATAAATTCAAGAATAATGAGGGTAATTTTTCAGTACAAATTTTACTGAGGCTAAAATTTGTGCACCTTAATCATTTTGCATAGTTTTCATCAGCAGCAAATATTTATTGAGTTTTGTTATGTTACACAGAGCTTGAATAGGAACCCAAACAGTCTGGTTTCAGAGACCATGCTTATAATCTGTATTCTAAGCAAATTCCTCTCTGGTTTTAAATGTTAACTTTGGTACTCAATAGGAAAAAGTCATTCTTTTAAGAAGTTATTTCATGTTACATTATAAATTTTTTAAGGATAGATTAATCATGGTTGTCTAGTCAGGAACTCTCTTAAAATGCAATAAGATAAAATTTTGACAGTGTATAACAATTATAATTTGGATATTATAAATCTCATATGTGCTTATTGTTGTAAAATAAAGAAGAGAAAAATAAAAATCACTTATAATCTCTTCCTCTCAGAGATAACTCCTGTCAAGAAGTCTGAATCAGAAAACAAAATTGAACTTAATGGTAAGAAAGAAGAAATTTTAAAGAGTATAAAACCATTTAAGCTCTCAAAAACAATCAAAAGGTGTATTGATCATCAGAAAAACCATTGAAGCCCCTTCATTTTCATGTGGTGTTATAGATAGAAATCACCAAAATATGTGCAGAAAACGCCATATAGCAAGGTCACTTAACCTTTTGGCATCTCACATCCTCTTTTGAAATACGAAAATAATAAGCCCTAGGTTACTTGCCTCAGGGACGTTTAAGGATAAAATTAGATTATAAATGTGAAAGCTCTTTGAAATAGCTTCTCTCTTGCTGAGCATTCCCCCACAACTATATTCTGTTACTTGGCCCTCTGATCTTTCTTCTCACTTGAGAATCACCATGTCTAAGTTGGGGTTCTCTGCTTCCTTCTACAACACAGCATGGAAAATCATGGGACTACATACTCTCTAAGTGACTTTCTTATACAGTGCTATGATTTCTGGGAAGAACTTAATGACATTGTTGCTAAAATAAAGAAGGCATATAGGAAAATGTTGGAAAGTAGTTTAAAGATGCTGTCTTCTGATGGTTTAGCGTGCCATTGGTCTAATTTGTCCAAGTCTTGTGAATTTCCCCTATGTAGTAAGCCTGATTGCCAAATAATGAAGCATTGAATTAAATTTGACCTTTGAATAGTACCAGTTTGAACTGCATGGGTCCACTCACATGTGAATTTTGTTTAGTAAAAAAATGGAAAACTTTTGGAGATTTGCAACAATTTTCAAAAACTTACAGATGAACCAAGTAACGTAAAAACATTGAAAAAATTAAGAAAAGTTGGTTACATCATGATTGCATAAAACATATGTAGATACATATATCGCAGATTACATAAAATTAGGGTCATAAAATTTATGTAGATTGCATAAAAACATGGTCTAATTTATCACTGACTATAAAATACACACAAATCTATTATAGAAAGTTAAAATTTATCGAAACACATACAAACACTTACAGACCATATATTTCAGTCGAGAGAAATGTAAACAAACTTAAAGATACAGAATTAAATTATAATTGCATAAATTAACTGTAGTATCAATTCATACTGTATTACTATAATAGTTTTGTAGCCACCTCCTGTTGCTATTGTGGTAAACTCAAGTGCCGTGTGTATCTGCTTAAAACATCATGTAGTCCTCTCTGCCTGAGCAGTTTCTAGTAAATTGTAAAGGTAAAAAGCCATCCCTTGAGGTTTTCCCATCTTTTTCACCATATTTAGTGCAACTATGTAAATCTTAATGACACCAGGGGACCCACATGAAGTGTTGTCTGTGATACTGGAAGTGTTCCCAAGAAGCAAAGTCATGACATTATAAGAAAAAGTTGAATTTCTTGATATATACCATAGATTAAGGTCTGCAGCTATGGTTATCTGCCATTTCAAGATCAATGAACCCAGTGTAAGGACCACTGTAAAAAAAAAAAAAAAAGGAAATTCATGAAGCCATCACTGCAGCTATGCCAGCAGGTGCAATAGCCTTGCACCTTTTCTGAAATACTTTTTAATCTCCTATTGAAAATGAAGCTTTCATGTGGGTGCAAAATTGCTATAACAAAGGCATACCTATATACTCTAATATTATTTGAGAAAAAGCGAAGTCATTATAAGACAAGTTGAAGCAAAAGGAAGGTTAAGGATCTAAAGCTGGAAAATTTAATGCCAGTAAAGGACGGTTTGATAATTTCAGAAAGAAATTTGACTTTAAAAATGTCAGTGAAACAGGAGAAGCAGCTTTTCCTGACCTAGAGACAGCACCCAGATGCCACTAAGATAATCACTGAAGAAAAAGATATCTGTCTGAACAGTTTTTTTTTTTTTTAATGTAGACAAAATTCCCCTTTTCTGGAAAAAAAAATGCCACAAAGGACACTTATTAGAAATGAAGAGAAGCAAGCATCAGGATTTAAGGCAGGAGAGACTGACATTTTTTTGCAAATGCAGTTATTTTCATGATCAGGACTGCCCTTATCTCTAGACCTGCTAAGCCTTGAGCTTTGAAGGAAAAAGATAAACACCAGCTGCCAGCCTTCTTTTTGCATTGGTTCCATCAATGCTTTGCCCCTGAAGTACCTTGCCACTAAGGGACTGCCTTTCAAAGTTCTTTTGATATTTGACAATGCCCTTGGCCTCCCAGAAGAGTGCAGCATTGAAAACATTGAAGTGATCTACTTGCCCCCAAATACAATGCCTCAAATTCTGCCTCTAGATCAGGGACTGATGCTTTACATGAAGATGTTTAGAAAAATAAAAAAGCAAAAAACAATCCAGACACAAAGTTACACTGAGTGGGCCTGTCTCTTCTGCCTTCCCTGCAGTCTGCCCTACTGTCCCCACCTCTTCTACCCTTGAGACAGCAAAACCAGCCCCTCCTCCTTCCCCTCCTCCTCAGGCTACTCACTGTGAAGGTGAGGATGATGAGGAAGATGAAGGAAGATGAGGAGATGAAGATGAGGAAGACGTTTGATGAGGATGATCCACATTCAATAAATAAAGAGTAAAAAGTCATCATGCTATACAGTTAATGAACTTGCCTATTGTGTACATATGTGTCTTTGTGTGAAAACCTAGTAACCATACAGCAAAAACTGTATGAGATGTTTGGGGTCACTATCACCATCATCACTGAAGTTTTCACTATGTAGAACATCATGTGCAAGACTTGTATTGAAGTGGATAGCCCATCCTTACATAGGCGTAAGGTAAGTGATAGTTGCTGTAACATTATTAAAATATGAGTTTTCTTACAGTTTTATAACTGTTTTCAAAGAATCACACTACCATACAGTATGTGTCTCTGTCTTGTAACTGCAAAGGGTTCATAGCAGCCTATCATTAAAATAAGTGCTTTTCAGAAACTAACATTTCTAATACTTTATTATAAAAATGGCTGATATTGTTTGCCATAAAAGCTTTTATAACAGCATATTTATTAGTGTATAGGCTAGGCTACTATAAAGAAATGTCATCAATTATACTAAGCAACAGCAAAGTAATCATATCACTGCTTCTTGTTATAAATGCATGAATCTCTATGCTTGTAAATAAATATGAATTTATTGTCACACTATATTTTAATTTTTGATGTCTTGTATTATTAATATGCATAACATCTACAGTGTTTTGTATGATAGAAGACAATATTGATGTAGGTACTGACAGAGAGATGATTCATCTTTAAACAAGTGACATAAACTTGAGTATTGATAAAGACTGTAATTTTGTAAATATATATATATATCTTCTTTCTTATGATTTTCTTAATATTATTTTCTATAGCTTACTTTACTGTAAGAATATAGTTAATTATATAAAGATGGGCTCAATAAAGGACAGAAATGTTATGGAACTAACAGAAGCAGAAGATATTAAGAAGAGGTGGCAAGAATACACAGAACTGTACAAAAAAGACCTTCACGACCCAGATAATTACGATGGGGAGATCACTCACCTAGAGCCAGACATCCTGGAATGTGAGGTCAAGTGGGCCTTAGAAAACATCACTACAAACAAAGCAAGTAGAGGTGATGGAATTCCAGTTAAGCTATTTCAAATCCTAAAAGATGATGCTGTGAAAGTGCTGCACTCAATATGCCAGCAAATTTGGAAAACACAGCAATGGCCACAGGACTAGAAAATGTCAGTTTTCATTCCAATCTCAAAGAAAGGCAATGCCAAAGAATGCCCAAACTACGGTACAATTGCACTCATCTCACATGTTAGTAAAGTAATGCTCAAAATTCTCAAAGCCAGGTTTCAGCAATATATGAACCTTGAACTTTCTGATGTTCAAGCTGGTTTTAGAAAAGGCAGAGGAACCAGAGATCAAATTGCCAACATCCAATGGATCATCATAAAAACAAGAAAGTTCCTGAAAAACATCTATTTCTGCTTTATTGACTATGCCAAAGCCTTTGATTGTGTGGCTCACAATAAACTGTGGAAAATTCTGAAAGAGATGGGAATACCAAACCACTTGACCTGCCTCTTGAGAAATCTGTATGCAGGCCAGGAAGCAACAGTTAGAACTGGATGTGGAACACTCTGGTTCCAAATAGGAAAAGGAGTACATCAATGCTGTATATGGTCACCCTGCTTATTTAATTATATGCAGAGTACATCATGAGAGATGTTGGGCTGGAGGAAGCACAAGCTGGAATCAAGATTGCCGGGAGAAATACCAATAACCTCAGATATGCAGATGACATCACCCTTATGGCAGAAAGTGAAGAAGAGCTAAAGAGCCTCTTAATGAAAGTGAAAGAGGAGAGTGAAAAAGTTGACTTAAAGCTCAACATTCAGAAAACTAAGATCATGACATCCAGTCCCATCACTTCATGGCAGCTAGATGGCGAAACAGTGGAAACAGTGTCAGACTTTATTTTTGGAGGCTCTAAAATTACTGCAGATGGTGACTGCAGCCATGAAATTAAAAGACGCTTACTCCTTGGAAGGAAAGTTATGACCAACCTAGACAGCATATTCAAAAGCAGAGACATTACTTTGCCAGCAAAGGTCCGTTTAGTCAAGGCTATGGTTTTTCCAGTGGTCATGTATGGATGTGAGAGCCCAACTATAAAGAAAGCTGAGCGCCAAAGAATTGATGCTTTTGAACTGTGGTGTTGGAGAAGACTCTTGAGAGTCCCTTGGAGTGCAAGGAGATCCAAACAGTCCATCCAAAAGAGATCAGTCCTAAGGGTTCATTGGAAGGACAGATGTTGAAGCTGAAACTCTAATACTTTGGCCACCTGATGCGAAGAGCTGACTAATTTGAAAAGAGCCTGATATTGGGAAAGATTGAAGGCAGAAGGGGACAACAGAGGATGAAATGGTTGGATAGCATCACTGACTCAATGGACACAAGTTTGGGTGAACTCCGGGAGTTGGTAATGGACAGGGAGGCCTGGCATGCTGCAGTCCATGGGTTTGCAAAGAGTCAGATATGACTGAGCAACTGAAGTGAAGTGAAGGCTCAGATGGTAAAGAATCTGTCTTCAACACAGGAGACCTGGCTTTGATCCCTGGGTTGGGAAGATTCGCTGGAGAAGGGAATGGCTACCCATTCCAGTATTCTTGCCTGAAGAATTCCATGGACAGAAGAGCCTGGTGGGCTACTGTCCATGAGGCCACAAAGAGTCAGACATGACTGAGCGACTGGCACTTTCACTTTCATAACATATAAAATATGGGTTAATAAACTGTTTATGTGACTGATAAGGCTATTAGTAGTTTAGTCAATGGTATGCTATTAGTAGTTAAGCTGTGGGGGAGTCAAAAGTTATAAGTGGATTTTTCAACTTCAGATGGTTTTTATCCCTAACTCCCAAGTTGTTCAAGGGTCAGCTCTGTGTCATACCCACATCTTTATTATTGGAGCTCTCATTGTATCATTTCCTACTTTCTATTATTTTCAAACTTAAAAAAAAATTCTGTACCTTTTTCTAATAGCAATTAAATATCTCAAAGAAAACTCTCAATTTTTTATTTCTGTGATGTTATTGCATAATATCTTAGTTTCACAGTCTCTTTACACTCTTCATATGTACTGATTCTAGTTATTTCCCTCTTTAACTATGTTTTCTTAATCCATTATAAAAGTAATGATAAACATTTCAAATAAGTTAAAAGAATTTATCATGATAGCCCAGAATCTCAGTCCTATTCCTCAAAGTAAAATTATCAGTTAATCTCAGATCCTGGAGACCACCATCGTCCCTGCCACATGGCCCGCTTCTAGGTCTCTCAGAACCTTACAGCTTAGTTCTTCAAGGTAAGAAGGAATCTTTTTGTTGCTTTGTGTCTCTTTTTTTCAGGAAAAGTCTGTATCTTTTTAAAAAAGGAGTCATCTTTAAAATCAGGACAGGTTCATCTCTCTTTTTATTAGGAGCTTCCCAGGTGGCACTAGTGGTAAAGAACCCGCCTGCCAATGCAGGAGACACAAGAGACATGGGTTCAGTCCTTGGGTGGGGAATATCCCCTAGAGGAGGTCATGGCAACCCACTCCAGTATTCTTGCCTGGAGAATCCCATGAACAGATGGAGCCTGACAGACTACATATAGGATCGCAAAGAGTAGGAATGAGTCAATCATCTAGGATCTTAATTAATCATAAAATCAATTCACCTTTGCTACATTCTATTGGTAGAAGCATGTCACAAATTCCACTCACAACTTAAGGGGATAGGAATATATAACTGTGTGGTTATCAGAGCAGAGGATGTGGGTACCATCTCAGCATTCTGTTTACCAAGGATTCCTCAGTGTAATGTTTGAGTCTGTTTAGGAAGATTTTTCTAAAGGTATATCAACATTGTAGGTAAACTCAATTTTATCAATCTTTTTCCTTCTATCTTTTGGATTTGTGCCTTATTTAATAAAGCTTTCCCCATTCTAATAATACAAGAACAACATATATGATTAGCATGCTTTTTCAAGTGCTTTTACAGCTTTATTTCCTTTTTTCTCTTTTTGCATTTTGTGCATTAATTCTTTGACACATCTAAATATTTGTTGCTGCTTTTTTGTTTGGGTTTTGTTTTAGCTTTGTTTCTTTTCATTTTTTAAAGAAATGTTGTTAGCTGTCCTAGTGGTATTCATGGAGTAATCCCCATTGATTGTAAATGCTACCTTTATCACATAACAAACACTGTAAACTTTGTTCTCTTGCTAACATCTTAATTCTATTTAATTGGGCCTATATATTTTTTATCTTCTGCACCAAAATAAAACACTGTTTAATTCTGTGTTCCTATACATGTATTCTACACCTTGGAGAAATATGATCCATTTTCTTCTCTAATTTTATTCAGAATTTTCTTGGATACTTCCAAATGTTTATTTTTTATTTATATTTCAAAACTTTTCCTAAATAAAAATAATATTGGTAATTTTAATAGGATCATAATATGACATGTTAATTTAAGAATGATTTACACTATAACAAGTGCATATTTCATTGATCAATAATGGATTTGTTTTAGTTAATTCTTCTTTTATATCCTGCAGTATTAATAATTTTGACTTCAGAGGTCTTTATGTATTTGGTTCAGCAGGTGCCTTGAACTTTACTTTCATGATTGATTTTATAAATGAAATATTTTATTTTCCTATTAGTGGTTTATTTCCACTGATTGTGGCAAAATGACTTTGTGTTAAGAATCATTCTTTAAATATCTTATTTTATTTTTAATAGTTTTGCCTTAATTATTTGGAATGTTCCAAGTATATAATCAATTGGAGATAAAGATATTTTTCCTCCTTCTTTTTCAATTTTATTCCTTTTTTATTTTGTTCTTCACTAATGACATTGAAAAGTACAAGCAAAAACAGTAAGTAATGATAATAATATTGAATATTCTTGACTGATTATATTACCAGGGGTGCTATTTGTCAAAAATAATGCATTGATTTAGAAATTAGATTTGAGCTTATTTTTTATAAACCCAAATAAATAACCATCTGACTTATTATAAGAAGTACTTTATTAAAGCAGAATTTGATATTGTGTTTTATCAGTTATACTTTAAAATTCTATAAAGATGTTTAGATGTTTATTCTAGCATATTATTATAATAAATGTTTTCTAGTATACTAAACTTCTGTCATCTATGGTGTATTGTTTTTAAAGTGCTGCTATAGTTTAGCAAGAATATATTGAATATTTGCATCAGGATATGTTGGTGAGATGGTCTAGTGGTTTTCCCTACTTTCTTCAATTTAAGTCTGAATTTGGCAATAAGGAGTTCATGGTCTGAGCCACAGTCAGCTCCTGGTCTTGTTTTTGCTGACTGTAGAGAGTTTCTCCATCTTTGGCTGCAAAGAATATAATCAATCTGATTTCGGTGTTGACCATCTGGTGATGTCCATGTATAGAGTCTTCTCTTGTGTTGTTGGAAGAGGGTGTTTGTTATGACCAGTGCATTTTCTTGGCAAAACTCTATTAGTCTTTGCCCTGCTTCATTCTGTACTCCAAGGCCACATTTGCCTGTTACTCCAGGTGTTTCTTGACTTCCTACTTTTGCATTCCAGTCCCCCATAATGAAAAGGACATCTTTTTTGGGTGTTAGTTCTAAAAGGTCTTGTAGATCTTCATAGAACTGTTCAACTTCAGCTTCTTCAGCATTACTGGTTGGGGCATAGACTTGGATTACTGTGATATTGAATGGTTTGCCTTGGAAACGAACAGAGATCATTCTGTCGTTTTTGAGATTGCATCCAAGTACTGCATTTCGGACTCTTTTGTTGAACATGATGGCCACTCCATTTCTTCTGAGGGATTCCTGCCTGCAGTAGTAGATATAATGGTCATCTGAGTTAAATTCACCCATTCCAGTCCATTTCAGTTCGCTGATTCCTAGAATGTGGACATTCACTCTTGCCATCTCTTGTTTGACCACTTCCAATTTGCCTTGATTCATGGACCTGACATTCTAGGTTCCTATGCAATATTGCTCTTTACAGCATCAGACCTTGCTTCTACCACCAGTCACATCCACAGCTGGGTATTGTTTTTGCTTTGGCTCCATCCCTTCATTCTTTTTGGAGTTATTTCTCCACTGATCTCCAGTAGCATATTGGGCACCTACTGACCTGGGGAGTTTCTCTTTCAGTATCCTATCATTTTGCCTTTTCATGAGAAATGCTGGACTGGAAGAAACACAAACTGGAATCAAGATTGCTGGGAGAAATATCAATAACCTCAGATATGCAGATGACACCATCCTTATGGCAGAAAGTGAAGAGGAAATAGAAAGCCTCTTGATGAAAGTGAAAGTGGAAAGTGAAAAAGTTGGCTTAAAGCTCAACATTCAGAAAATGAAGATCATGGCATCCGGTCCCACCACTTCATGGGCAATAGATGGGAAAACAGTGGAAACAGTGTCAGACTTTATTTTTCTGGGCTCCAAAATCACTACAGGTGGTGATGGCAGCCATGAAATTATAAGACGCTTACTCCTTGGAAGGAAAGTTATGAGCAACCTAAATAGCATATTCAAAAGCAGAGACATTACTTTGCCAACAAAGGTTCATCTAGTCAAGGCTATGGTTTTTCCTGTGGTCATGTATGGATGTGAGAGTTGGACTGTGAAGAAGGCTGAGCACCGAAGAATTGATGCTTTTGAACTGTGGTGTTGGAGAAGACTCTTGAGAGTCCCTTGGACTGCAAGGAGATCCAACCAGTCCATTCTGAAGAAAATCAGCCCTGGGATTTCTTTGGAAGGAATGATGCTCAAGCTGAAACTCCAGTACTTTGGCCACCTCATGTGAAGAGTTGACTCATTGGAAAAGACTCTGATGCTGGGAGGGACTGGGGGCAGGAGGAGAAGGGGATGACAGAGGATGAGATGGCTGGATGGCATCACTGACTCAATGGACATGAGTCTGAGTGAACTCCGGGAGTTGGTGATGGACAGGGAGGCCTGACGTGCTTGATTCACAGGGTCACAAAGAGTCGGACATGACTGAGTGACTGATCTGATCTGATCTGATAGCTAGAAGCCTTTTTTAAGAGATAGTGAGCTCAGGATGTTAGGGGCAAACAGAATTTAGGAAGATAAGTAGTAAACTGAGGAATGTAGCATGAGTTACAATGTAAATCACAAGTTAACTATAGGACACATTAGAAGTAGATAATAGATGGTAAGGCTGATTCCGAGAGAATCACTGAAGGAGGAACTCTGTTTGAAGAGCAACAGTGATTTATGGACATAATAAAGCTGGGTGAGGGGGAACTGAAAATGTCAAACCTCTGCCCTAATGCTTTTGTAAAAGTATAAAAGAAAATCTTAAATTTGAAATAAATAGGCAGTCCAAGAAAACTGAGAGGCTGTCTAATTACTTGCAGACACCGTTCCTCTCTTCAGGTAGAATCCCTGGGTGCTGGAGCTGGAGCACATCACCATGGAAAAGAATGGAAAAAGCAAAATGGCTGTCTGAGGAGGCCTTACAAATAGCTGTGAAAAGAAGAGACATGAAAGCAAAGGAGAAAAGGAAAGATATTCCCGTTTGAATGCAGATTTCCAAAGAATAGCAAGGAGAAATAAGAAAGCCTTCCTCAGCGATCAATGCAAAGAAATAGAGGAAAACAATATAATGGGGAAGACTAGACATTTTTTCAAAAAAATTAGAGATACTGAGGGAACATTTCATGCAAAAATGGGCTCGATAAAGGACAGAAATGGGATGGACCTAACAGAACCAGAAGATATTAGGAAGAGGTGGCAAAAATACACAGCAGAAGTGTACAAAAAAGATCTTCATGACCCAGATAATCACGGTGGTGTGATCACTCACCTAGAGCCAGACATCCTGGGATGTGAAGTCAAGTGGGCCTTAAAAAGCATCACTATGAACAAAGTTAGTGGAGGTGATGGAATTCCAATTGAGCTATTTCAATCCTGAAAGATGATGCTGGGAAAGTGCTGCACTCAATACGCCAGCAAATTTGGAAAACTCAGCAGTGGCCACAGGACTGGAAAAGGTCAGTTTTCATTCCAATCCCAAAGAAAGGCAATGCCAAAGAATGCTCAAACTATTGCACAATTGCACTCATCTCACATGCTAGTAAAGTAATGCTCAAAATTCTCCCAGCCAGATTCAGCAATACATGAACCATGAACTACCAGATGTTCAAGCTGGTTTTAGAAAAGGCAAAGGAACCAGAGATCAAATTGCCAACATCCACTGGATCATGAGAATGCAAGAGAGTTCCAGAAAAACATCTATTTCTGCTTTATTGACTATGCCAAATCCTTTGACTGTGTGGGTCACAATAAACCATGGAAAATTCTGAAAGAGATGGGAATACCAAACCACCTGACCTGCCTTCTGAGAAACCCAAATGCAGGTCAGGAAGCAACAGTTAGAACTGGACATGGAACAACAGACTGGTCCCAAATAGGAAAACTAGTATGTCAATGTTGTATATTGTTACCCTGTTTATTTAACTTATATGGAGAGTATATCATGAGAAACGCTGGGCTGGAGGAAGCAGAAGCTGGAATCAATATTGCCAGGAGAAATATCAATAACCTCAGATATGCAGATGACACCACCCTTATGGCAGAAAGTGAAGAGGAACTCAAAAGCCTCTTGATGAAAGTGAAAGAGGAGAGTGAAAAAGTTGGCTTAAACATCAACATTCAGAAAACTAAGATCATGGCATATGGTCCCATCACTTTATGGGAAATAGATGGGGAAACAGTAGAAACAGTGGCAGACTTTATTTCATGGGGCTCAAAAATCACTGCAGATGGTGATTGCAGCCATGAAATTAATTTCCTTCCATGCTTACTCTTTGGAAGGAAATTTATGAAGAACTTAGATAGCATATTCAAAAGCAGAGACATTGCTTTGCCAACAAAGATCCGTCTAGTCAAGGCTACGGTTTTTCCAGTGGTCATGTATGGATGTGAGAGTTGGACTATAAAGAAAGCTGAGTGTGAAGAATTGATGCTTTTGTACTAGGGTGTCGTAGAAGACTCTTGAGAGTCCCTTGGACTGCAAGGAGATCCAATCAGTCCTTCCTAAAGGAGACTAGTCATGGGTGTTCATTGGAAAGACTGATGCTGAGGCTGAAACTCCAATACTTTGGCCACCTCATGTGAAGAGTTGACTGATTGGAAAAGACCCTGATGCTGGGAGGGATTGGAGCAGGAGGAGAAGGGGCGACAGAAGATGAGATGGCTGGATGGCATCACTGACTCGATGGACATGGGCTGAGTGAACTCCGGGAGCTGGTGATGGACAGGGAGGCCTTGCTTGCTGCAGATTCATGGGGTCGCAAAGAGTCAGATATGACTGAGCAACTGAACTGAACTTAATTGATGAAGACCTATGGGACCTTCTAGAATTAGCACTCAAAAAAGATGTCCTTTTCATTATAGGGGACTGGAATGCAAAAGTAGAAAGTCAAGAAACAACTGGAGTAACAGGCAAATTTGGCATTGGAGTACAGAATGAATCAGGGCAAAGGCTAATAGAGTTATGCCAGGAGAACACACTGGTCATAGCAAACACCCTCTTCCAACAACACAAAAAAAGATTCTACACCTGGACATCACTAGATGGTCAACACCGAAATCAGATAGATTATATTCTTTACAGCCAAAGCTGGAGAAGCTCTATACAGTCATCAAAAACAAGACCGGGAGCTGACTGTGCCTCAGATCATGAACTTCTTATTGCTAAATTCAGACTTAAATTGAAGAAAGTAGGGAAAACCACTAGACCACTCAGGTATAAGCTAAATAAAATTCCTTAGGATTATACAGTGGAAGTGAGAAATAGATTCAAGGGATTAGATCTGATAGACAGAGTGCCTGAAGAACTATGGATGGACATTTGTGACCTTATACAGGAGACAGGGATCAAGACCATCCACAAGAAAAAGAAATGCAAAAAAGCAAAATGGCTCTGTGAGGCTGCCTTACAAACATAATATCAACTCATACATATTATATTATTACTTCCTCATAGTATTATGCTTTTAAATTTTTATTAACACATACTTTACATATAAAATTAACACATTTCAAGTGTAAAAGTTCAATAATTAATATTTCATCACATTGTGAATTCATCACCACAAATCAGTTTTACAATTTTTCATGATTCCAATGTAATACACTTTTTGATAAAAATAGGAGTGTTTTTCTACAGATTTTCCCCTGTACTCTTTAGCCTTATCATATAATTTTGTTTATTAACATCTTAATTGTTAGTTCTTTCTAGTTATTCTGCAGTTTTAAGGGTTTTCTTGACCAAAATTTTTTAATTAAAGAAAGATGATGTATCTAAAACCTTCACATTATGCACTTTGGATTTTATTTAATATTTACTAAAATAACTGCTATTTTTATTGCACTGTGTTGTATTTTTCAGGCTTTTGAAACATCACATTCTTTCAGTTTATCAGCTTCTTTTCTTTGCATTATTCTTCAGTTCAGTTCAGTTCAGTTCAGTCTCTCAGTCGTGTCCGACTCTTGGCAACCCCATGAATCGCAGCACGCCAGGCCTCCTTGTCCATCACCATCTCCCGGAGTTCACTCAAACTCATGTCCATCAAGTCGGTGATGCCATCCAGCCATCTCATCCTCTGTCGTCCCCTTTTCCTCCTGCCCCCAATCCCTCCCAGCATCAGAGTCTTTTCCAATGAGTCAGCTCTTCGCATGAGGTGGCCAAAGGACTGGAGTTTCAGCTTGAGCATCATTCCTTCCAAAGAAATCCCAGGGCTGATCTCCTTTAGAATGGACTAGTTGGATCTCCTTGCAGTCCAAGGGACTCTCAAGAGTCTTCTCCAATACCACAGTTCTTTGGCGCTCAGCTTTCTTCACAGTCCAACTCTCGCATCCATACATGACCACTGGAAAAACCATAGCCTTGACTAGACGGACCTTTGTTGGCAAAGTAATGTCTCTGCTTTTTAATACGCTGTCTAGGTTGCTCATAGCTTTCTTTCCAAGGAGCAAGTATCTTTTAATTTCAAGGCTGCAGTCACCATTTGAAGTGATTTTGGAGCCCAGAAAAATAAAGTCTGTCACTGTTTCCACTGTTTCCCCATCTATTTGCCATGGAGTGATGGGACCAAATGCCATGATCTTCATTTTCTTTTTTTTCTTTAATAGAAAATTATTTAATTAGTATACATGTGTTTCCCATCCTGAACCCTCCTCCCTCCTCCCTCCCCACACCATCCCTATGGGTCGTCCCAGTGCACCAGCCCCAAGCATCCAGCATCGTGCATTGAACCTGGACCGGCATCTCGTTTCATACATGACGTTTCACATGTTTCAATGCCATTCTCCCAAATCTTCCCACCCTCTCCCTCTCCCACAGAGTCCAAAAGACTGTTCTATACATCTGTGTCTCTTTTGCTGTCTCGTATACAGGGGTATCGTTACCATCTTTCTAAATTCCATATATATGCGTTAGTATACTGTATTGGTGTTTTTCCTTCTGGCTTACTTCACTCTGTATAATAGGCTCCAGTTTCATCCACCTCATTAGAACTGATTCAAATGTATTCTTTTTAATGGCTGAGTAATACTCCATTGTGTATATGTACCACTGCTTTCTTATCCATTCATCTGCTGATGGACATCTAGGTTGCTTCCATGTCCTGGCTATTATAAACAGTGCTGCGATGAACGTTGGGGTACACGTGTCTCTTTCCCTTCTGGTTTCCTCAGTGTGTATGCCCAGCAGTGGGATTGCTGGATCATAAGGCAGTTCTATTTCCAGTTTTTTAAGGAATCTCCACGCTGTTCTCCATAGTGGCTGTACTAGTTTGCATTCCCACCAACAGTGTAAGAGGGTTCCCTTTTCTCCAAACCCTCTCCAGCATTTATTATTTGTAGACTTTTGGATCGCAGCCATTCTGACTGGTATGAAATGGTACCTCATAGTGGTTTTGATTTGCATTTCTCTGATAATGAGTGACGTTGAGCATCTTTTCATGTGTTTGTTAGCCATCTGTATGTCTTCTTTGGAGAAATGTCTATTTAGATCTTTGGCCCATTTTTTGATTGGGTCATTTATTTTTCTGGAGTTGAGCTGTAGGAGTTGCTTGTATATTTTTGAGATTAGTTGTTTGTCGGTTGCTTCATTTGCTATTATTTTCTCCCATTCTGAAGGCTGTCTTTTCACCTTGCTAATAGTTTCCTTTGATGTGCAGAAGCTTTTAAGTTTAATTAGGTCCCATTTGTTTATTTTTACTTTTATTTCCAATATTCTGGGAGGTGGATCATAGAGGATCCTGCTGTGATGTATGTCAGAGAGTGTTTTGCCTATGTTCTCCTCTAGGAGTTTTATAGTTTCTGGTCTTACGTTGAGATCTTTAATCCATTTTGAGTTTATTTTTGTATATGGTGCTAGAAAGTGTTCTAGTTTCATTCTTTTACAAGTGGTTGACCAGATTTCCCAGCACCACTTGTTAAAGAGATTGTCTTTAATCCATTGTATATTCTTCAATATCTTCATTTTCTGAATGTTGCATTTTAAGCCAAATTTTCACTCTCCCCTTTCACTTTCATGAAGAGGTTTTTTAGTTTCTCTTCACTTTCTGCCATAAGGGTGGTGTCATCTGCTTATCTGAGGTTATTGATATTTCTCCTGGCAATCTTCATTCCAGCTTGTGCTTCATCCAGTCTGGGATTTTGCATGATGTACTCTGCATATATGTTAAATAAGCAGGGTGACAACATAAAGGCTTGAGGAACTCCTTTCCCAATTTGGAACCAGTCTATTGTCACATGTCCAGTTCTAACTGATGCTTCTTGACCTACATACAGATTTCTCAGGACGCAGGTAAGGTAGTCTCATATTCCCACATCTTTAAGAATTTTCCGGTTTCTTATGATCCACACAGTCCAAGGCTTTAGTGTAGTCAATGAAGCACTTTTGAATTATTTTATTTAAGAATAAAGTGTGTATTCTTTTTTTCAAGTTAGTCCCAGGAACCTGCAATTATTTATTGCAGATTCTCTGAATAAATATACTGGGTAGAACATCCCTCCACCAAAACAGTCACATTTATTTAGTGCCTTGCTGAGCATTAAATTTGTTGCATAATTGATGAGACACAGAATCTGCCTTTGAAACGGTTGTAAAAAAAAGTGGTTAAAACAAAAATATTGACATGTGATTCATTTTTAAAAGATTTATGCTCTGATAGCAAAATTGAATGAGACACAGAATCTGCCTTTGGAACGGTTGTAAAAATAGTGGTTAAAACAAAAATATTGACATGTGATTCATTTTTAAAAGATTTATGCTCTGATAGCAAAATTCAAAGGGTGCTATGGATGCTTTGTGGAAGCACCTTTGTGATTCTGGCAACATTTCCCAGAAAAAAAAAGAAGTTTGAGCTGAGATTGAAGGAGGAAAAGCTGTTAGATTTACAAGAAGAGAGCACCGAGAAGGCAGAGATAACGAGCAAATGCATAAATGCCAGAAACTGCTAGATAACTGTGAGGAATCAGAAGTAGGGTGATCTCCTGGTGACAAGGACGTGTAGGAGAGGAGATGAATAGAGTCAAAGTCAGCTGACATAGCTCTTGCAGATTAATTAATAATCATTGTTTTTCATTTGTAAATGAGAACTCCAAAGAGCAAGTAAAACGGCACTTGAGAATGAACTCAGTCTGTATTAACTTACTGATTCTTCCAATGGATTGCTTCATAACCTGAGACTCTCTTTAAATTTAACATTAACTAACCATAGTTATTTGATGATTAGGTTCTATACACTTTGATTTCCTTGTCTGAAAATTATACTGCTCAATTTTGGCCTCTTACAAAGATTGAAAACAGAGGAAGTGCAAAATTATTTTTGTCTCAGTAGGTGACTATAAAAATTCCAGGCTATAATAAATGTCTCAGTCATTATCAAGATGACTGAAGATCAGAACATCATGCTTTGCAATTATTTCACTAACAATATTTCAAAAGATTATTAAAAAACTAAAATTACTACACTGTGAAAGGTTAAGACAAGGATTTACTAGACAATCTTCAATATGAACAGCTGGACTAGTAACGTTTATTGCAATATGAAAGAGGAAAGCATGATCTAGGTATCTAGAGAAATCCTCTGTTGTTGGCTTTTACAAACCCTGTACACAGGGTTCAACTTTATCCTAGTTAAAACACAGCTACATTGTGCATTGGTAACTAATTCAGTGTTATAGATCAATTATACTTCAAAAACAAATTCATGGGGATTTGTAGTTAACATAGGCAGTGATAGTGGAAGAGGGGTTGGATAAAGGTAGTCAAAATGGAAACACTTCAGGTTATAAGATAAATAGGTATTAAGAATGTGGTGTACATCATGATAAGCATAATTAACACTGCTATGAATCCCTGCGTTGGGAAGATCTTTCTGGAGAAGGAAATGGCAACCCACTCCAGTATTCTTGCCTGGAAAATCTCATGGACAGAGGAGCCTAGTAGACTATGGTCCATGGGGTTGCAAAGAGTCAGACATGACTGAGCGACTTCACTTTCACTATGTTATATACCATATATACATATGTATATGTTATATAACTATATATATATATATATATATATGTTATATTCTAGTAGACAATTGCACTCATCTCACAGGCTAGCAAAGTAATGCTCAATATTCCCCAAGCCAGGCTTCAACAGTGTGTGAACCGTGAACTTCCAGATGTTCAAGCTGGATTTAGAAAAGCCAGAGGAAATAGAGATCAAATCTATTTGATCTATTGGTAACATCCACTGGATCATTGTAAAAGTGAGAGAGTTCCAGAAAAAAAATCTACTTCTGCTCTGTTGACTGGTCCAAACTGTGGAAAATTCTTAAAGAGATAGGAATACCAGACCACCTGACCTGCATCCTGAGAAATCAGTATGCAGGTCAAGAAGCAACAGTTAGAATTGGACATGGAACAACAGACTGGTTCTAACTTGGGAAAGGAGTACATCAAAGTTGTATATTGTCACTCTTCTTATTTAAATTATATGCAGAGTACATCAGGAGAAATACTGGACTGGATGAAGCACAAGCTGGAATCAACATTGCCAGGAGAAAAATCAATAACCTCAGATATGCAGATGACACATATTTATGGCAGAAAGTGAAGAAGAAGAGAGTAAAAAAGTTGGCTTAAAGCTCAGCATTCAGAAAACTAAGATCATGGCATCCAGTCCCATCAATTCACGGCAGATGGATGGGGAAACAATGGAAACAGTGACAGACTTTATTTTGGGGGGCTCCAAAATCACTGCAGATGGTGACTGCAGCCATGAAATTAAAAGATGCTTGGTCCTTGGAAGAAAATTTATGACCAATGTAGACAGCATATTAAAAAGCAGAGACATTACTTTGCCAACAAAGGTCTGACTAGTCAAAGCTTTGGTTTTTTCAGTAGTCACGTATGGATGTGAGAGTTGGACTATAAAGAAAGCTGAGTGCCAAAGAATTGATGTTTTTGAACTGTGGTGTTGGAGAAGACTCTTGAGAGTCCCTTGGATAGCAAAGAGATCCAAACTGTCAATGCTAAAGGAAATCAGTCCTGAATATTCATTGGAAGGACTGATATTGAATCTGAAACTCCACTACTTTGGCCACCTGATGCGAAGAACTGACTCATTTGAAAAGACCCTGATACTGGGAAAGACTGAGGGCGGTACAATAAGGGGACGATAGGGGATGAAATGGTTGGATAGCATCATCGACTCGATGGAGATGAGTTTGACTAAGCTCTGGAAGTTGGTGATGGACAGGTAAGCCTGGAGTGCTGCCATCCATGGGGTCTAAAGATTTGGACATGATTAAACAACTGAACTGAACTGAACTGAACTGAAACAGTAAATCATAGTTCTGATCACAAGGGAAAGTTTTTTTTTTTCCCCCCTATTTCTTTATCGTATGAGATAATGGATGTTCACTAAATTTACTGTGGTAGTCATTTCATGATGTAAGTCAAATCATTATCCTATAGACCTTAAACTTGTACTGTGGCCATTATTTCTCTATAAAACCAGGGGAAAAAAGTCAAAAATAAAAATTAAATATATATATTTTCACAATATTCATAACAAGAGCTATTGAGTTAAACTAGAGGAAAGAAGAGAGAAATGCAGAGGTTGTCAATTGGACCTCAACAGTAGGTTCTGGCCTCCAACATCTACTCTGAAATTACAGGCCTCTGATTCATTACTTTAAATTGTGCATTGAAAATATGAATTATTTTTTTTCTTGAATGTTTGAAAACTTAATTTCTTCTTTTAAAGAAAACAGTTATTTGTGTTTTCTATCTGGCTTCTAGACATGATATTGGGTTATAGGATTTAAAGAATCACAGTAAGCCAGAGGTTATGTCTATGAGATAGCAATAATAACCAGTACAAACTTGGTTGTATTGGACAATAAGATGAAACTATGAAAAAAACCGAAACTTTTCTTGTCTATAATTTTTTCACCACAACTCTATTGAATGTGTAAAATTCTGAAAGGCAGAAGATAAACATGTTACTTATTTCATTGAACAAGAGCATATGTGCATGCTCAGTCAGGTCTGACTCTTTGCAATCCCATGGACTGTAGCCCACCAGGCTCCTCTGTCCAGGGAGTTTTCCAGGCAAGAA
Organism: Bos indicus; assembly: GCF_029378745.1. Taxonomy (NCBI): domain Eukaryota; kingdom Metazoa; phylum Chordata; class Mammalia; order Artiodactyla; family Bovidae; genus Bos; species Bos indicus. The sequence goes on along the minus strand of NC_091765.1, from coordinate 65,410,318 downwards.
ATACTGGAGTGGGTTGTCATTTCCTGTTCCAGGGGATCTTACCAACCCAGGGATTGAACTTGTGTCTCTTACATCGTCTGCATTGGCATCTGGATTGAAGAAGGGTAATTTATTTGGACATTACATTCAAGGAACTGGTTATCAAAAGTGTGGGAAGAAAACCATAAAATCACAAATTTTCCAAGAAAATTTTCTTTCTTTTTTAAGTGTTATGGAGTCAGTTGTGTATAAATTCCACAAGAACAGTTATCTTGTATGTGTTTTATTTCACAAGCAATCCCCAGGGCCTGCACAGTACCTGGAAACTGGCCTGTGTTAAAAAATATAATGCAATGTTGAAGGAGTGAATTAAGAATGGCCATAAAATGGGACATTTATTGAAGAAGAAGGAGAAGAGTATTTATATACTTTTAGTAATTACCTTATTTAATCCTTGCAATAAGTCAGGAAGGTAGGTATTATTATCTTAAAATGAAAAAAATTAAAACCAAACCAGGAAGCATCTTACCTAAAGTATGTATATATAAACATTATATATATTCATATTATATATGTGTATACAGTACATACATAGCTTCCCAGGTAGCACTAGTGGTAAAGAACTCACCTGCCAATGCAGGAGACGTAAGAAATACAGTTTTGATCCCTGCATTGGGAAGATCCCCAGGACAAGGACATGGCAACCCATTCCAGTATTCTTACTTGGAGAATCCCATGGACAAAGGAGCCTGGTGGGCTACAAATCCATAGGGTCACAAAGAGTCAGATGCAACTGAAATGACTTTGGACACATGCATGTCCAGTACATATATATATATATATAATGTGTGTATATATATGCATGTATCTATCTAACATTTATCTTACCTCTTACCTACTTGTCCTTATGTCTATTATCAAGTTTAGAAGATAGTAGAAGCTCATTAGATGTTAACCCTTTCTTTTTATTAAGAATTCTATATTTAATGTGCAGATTAAATAAAAGTTTGGAATGAAATAATATTTAACTTTGTATAATACTATAAGATCATAAGGTGATTTAAACAACAAAAGTTTCTCTGTATTCTCTTTCTTTCTCTTCTTTTCTCTCATTTATGTAATGATTGACTTGTCTAGCTTTCTTCTCAATGACTTAGAAAAAGACTATTGTGTCTTGAAAATTATAGCAACCTCACTTGTTCAGAACTTTTATTCATTTCCATGAAACACCTGGCTTTTCTCTGTATTCCACACAAATTACAATGTAATGTATTTTCCGATTATTTGAATTTGCATCTAGGGATGTCAAAAGGCCAAGAGCTTAAAACATAGATACAGTGAATCAGAGAGCTAAGGAGACACCAAATTTAAAGTAATATGTTTATTTTGATTGTGCTAACATTTCCCACAGATTTTGATTAAATTTGGAAAGGAATGAGTGTTCAAAAGTTTTAGGTTGTTGAGAAAATGAGGATAGAAGATAAATTGTAGTTTAACAAATTCATAAAATGATGACTTGAAACTCAGGTATACTTGGAGAAAGTATTTATCAATTCATATGGAAGATGTTCTTCTAAAATTTAGGCATCTTAACATTGTCCATTTTGGTATTACTTAGTAAGACATATGGAAATATCCCAATATTTCACTTTCAGAACTCGTTCCTTACAAAAAATTCAATTACTTCATTGTGATTTATATTGATCAAATCAGGAAAGGAGTATGTCAAGTATGTTTGCTGTATATTGTCACCCTGCTTATTTAGCTTATATATAGAGTACATCATGAGAAACACTGGGCTGGATGAAGCACAAGCTGGAATCAAGACTGCCAGGAGAAATATCAATAACCTCAGATAAGCAGACGACACCACCCTTATGGCAGAAAGTGAAGAACTTAAGAGCCTCTTGATGAAAGTGAAGGAGGAGAGTGAAAAAGTTGGCTTAAAGCTCAACATTCAGAAAACTAAGACATTACTTTGCCAACAAAGTTCCATCTAGTCAAAGCTATGGTTTATCCAGTAGTCCATTCTAAAGGAAATCAGTCCTGAATATTCATTGGAAGGACAGATGCTGAAGTTGAAACTCCAATACTTTGGCTTCTGATGTGAAGAACTGACTCATTTGAGGATGAGATGATTGGATGGCATCACCAACTCAATGGACATGAGTTTGAGTAAGCTCTGAGAGTTGGTGATGGACGGGAAAGCCTGGCATGCTGCAGTCCATGGGGTCATGAAGAGTCAGACACGACATAGTGACTGAACTGAACTGAACGGAAAGAGATTGTAGGGTTTTTTTTTTTTTTTGCTAAATACCAGGCCAAAATTGAAATATGACTCATCTTTATTTTTTCCATATGAAAATATTACATATCTTCTCAAAGAGAGACAAATCTACTAGATAAAGAATGTTGCTCAGGATGATTACAAGCTATTTATTATTATATTGTTAGCCAGAAAACAGAAATTTAAGATTTTAAGTAAAAAAACATGAATAAATAAATGCAAATATTCTTCCAAGTCTGAGGCAGCTGTATGACTTGATTGGACTTAGGGGATGTATACTTTTTCTGACAGGAAGCATTAAAATCCAGTGCATCGTTATTCATTTTTTATTCCAGGGTGGCTCAGCTGGTAAGGAATCTGCCTTCAATGCAGGAGACCTGGGCTTGATCCGTGGGTTGTTAAGCTTTCTTGGAAAAGGGAAAAGCTACCCACTTCAGTATTCTGACCTATAGAATTCCATGGACGGTATAGTCCATGGGGTGGCTAAGAGTCAGACATGACTGAGCCATTTTCACTTTCGCTATTCCTCCTGCTCTCGTAACCTTAAGAATGAGCCTAGATGGGGTCTTTGTCAGTCCAGTTCTCTGACTAAATAAATCAGAGAAACTCTGCTGACCTTTACTGCACATTGAACACACACCTGATAAATGTACCTGTTATCCAATTCTGTTTTTGTTTCTGCAATATAATTTAGCCTCTTATGACTGATACACTATTATTTGGAAAAATACTGTTTACATATACAAAAGGCATGCATGCATATTTGAAAGCATAAACTCACACATTAAAATAACTAATAGTTTTATTTTAAAAAAGCTAGACATATGCTGCATTGTGCTATCATACCTAAAAATAAATACTCATTGTGAATTATGACTATGTTAATTTAAATCTACTTCACAGTCATTGAAAGAATTCCATCTGCTAATAAGTGTACATCTAGTACAGTACAGGGGCACAGTAGGCTGTCTATAAGGTTTTCTTTTTTCTTTGGCTCTTAAATACGATTTTTCCAGGAGTCGTGTATGGACATGAGAGTTGGACCACAAAGCAGGCTGAGCCAAAGAATTGTTTTGAAACTGTGGTACTGGAGAAGGCTCTAGAGAGTTCCAGTCAAACCAGTCAATTCTAAAGGAAATCATCCCTGAATATTCATTGGAAAGTCTGATGCTGAAGCTGAAGCTTCCTTTTACATCTGCATTAAATCATTAGAGTAAAACTCTTGTCTCTGTACGAATGAAACAAAACAAGTGTAATAACACCAGGAGTCAGCATCCCTAAGGCTATCTTCAAATCTCTTTCATATTTCTATATCCAAGTACGTGCTTAGTCGATCAGTCATGTCTGACTTTTGCCACCCCATTAACTGCAGCCCACCAGGCCCCTCTGTCCATGGGATTTTCCAGGCAAGAATACTGGAGTAGGTTGCTGTAGATAGTTTAGGGGATCTTCCCAACCCAGTGATTTAACCTGATTCTCTTGCAGCTCCTGCATTGGCAGGCAGTTCTTTACCACTGAGTCACCTGGAAAGCCCGGTATCCAAGTCATATGAGCCAATTATGTCTATTTCACTAGAGTGGTCAGTTGCTGATCAGTATTTCAGGAGGTGCTTGTCTTTCCAGTGCAGTTCCATCTTAAGCAATTGGTTTCCTCACTAAACCTTAAATAAATTTCATCCTATAAACCTCACTTGATATTTATTATTCATTGTATATTAATATGAATTAACTCCTTTGCATTGCGTCCACAGGTTGATTTAAACTAAAGTTTAAACTCGTAGAAAGTAAGCATGCTTCCTTTACTCCCAAAATATTGATGACATTTAATGGTTCTTTATTAATTTGATTCTAAAAATTGATACACTTAATTTACTTTTTAAACAAAGAACATTGAAAATTGTCACCTTAGCAAAGATTTATGTGAGAATATGAGAATTACCCTCAAAAGTGAGAAACAAGATTACTAAATATGTCCTGATATTTTTTTAAAAAGCCAAAGGTTTTATACTTCTGAATATGCAGAAGTTTTTAGCAGTTCTCAAGATCCCTTTGAGGGAAAACTAAATAGTTAAATAAGAGAAGTAGTCTTTCCTTTCCAATGCTCAGACTTCAGTTTTGATATTTATAAATCATCATTGGAGCAAGGTGACTTCCATTTTAGTATGATAATATTATCCCAAGATTGAGGAGAATAAAAAGGGTATCAAAAATATCTTTTAAAAGAGAAATGTGGTTTAAAAATGAATTATGTTTTCTTCTGTCAGAGCAAACAAAAGATAAAGTGGTGAAAGATTGCATTTGTCAGTGAGCAAATGGAAACTTCATGTTAATGAAACATAGAGAGATGTAGTTGTAAACTTAGACATAAAAATTGGAAAAGACCAGGAGAATTCACAAAATTCAAGAGACATAAAAAATTTCAAGCCAACTTTTCCCCAGTGTATAGTGAGTTAAAATCACACATTGGGTTAAATAAAGTTGGAAGCAGAAAACAGCAGAATTAAGAATTCTGCTCAGTCTCAGATATTGTATGAGCAGAAATTTAGTCTTTTCACTTCTCTAAGAATCTGAGAGACAAATGGAAAGAAGAAAGATAACTGTCTTCGTTTATTAAGTACTAGAGGTTAAATGTGAATTCTACACATGTCCGCATAGCTTTTTTCTTTCTTGCAGATCACCTTTAAGACATAAGCATTTCACATTAATATTTGTAATATGTTTGGTACCAGGAAGATAGACCTGATTTTGAGACTTATAGAGAGTTAACAAGAACAAATTAAAGTTGTTTTTATTAAAAAAAAGTTTAGAACTAAATCTCACAATAGCAAATGCTTTCAGGGAGGGTATTTATTCTATTATCTCCCTTCGACTGGCTTTAACCAAGGACAGGATCCACCCCTTGTGAATCACAGTGAGTTTAAACCCCAGATTCTCCCTTGCCCAGTACACACATACACACACACACACACACACACACACACACACACACAACTAAACTAAACTAAATTAAACAAAAAAACAAATTTTATCTATTCCAGAAAGTGTTCAGTCATGATGCTGTTACATCTTTAGAATTTCCAGATTGAATTCCTGCTATTCCCAGTATTTAAAAACCTAACTTTTGCTTCTTATACCAGATCAAATTTCTATATTGTACAGCAGATCCTCTCTGCTAACCTTCCTCCAGTCCCATCCAGTCCACAAAGCTTCTATGATTAGACTCCCCTGTCTTATTGTTCAACTGTAAATGCTCTTTCATGTCATCTCCCAAATCTAGAGTTGGTGGCTTGTGTATCAAATAACAACAGGTCTCCAGTCAAGTACTGAGTATTGTTACTGAAGACAAATGAGACAAGCAGCAAGCTGATTGTTCAAAAACCATCCCTTATTGTGCTTGATTTCAATTCTGCTTTTTGCCCTTTTTTAAAAATAGAATGATGTTAGTTGCTCAGTCATGTTTGACTCTCTGTGACCCCGTGGGCTGTAGCCCACCAGACTCCTTTGTCCATGGTGTTCTCCAGGTAAGAATACTGGAGTGGGTAGCCATTCCCTTCTCTACAGGATCTTCCTGATCAGGGATCAAACCCATGTCTCCTGCATTCGAGGCGGTTTATTTACAATCTGAGCCACCAGGGATATTACTATAAAAGATCTCCACATTTGCTACTGGCACAACTCATCTCCAATGACAAATATTAAAATAAAAAGGCAGTGTCAGCAACAATTGTATACTGATAATATGCAAAATTACAAATGGAATGTGGTTTCAAATACTTCCACTTGCCCTAAAATTCCCTAGAGGAGGAAATGGCATCACAGTATTCTTTCATGGAGAATTCCCTGGACAGAGGAACCTGGCAGGCTATAATGGGTAGGGTTGCAAAGAGTCAGACATGACTGAATGACTAAGCATGCATTCATGCACTAAAATTATAGGGACAATCTGATCCACAGAAAACACTTGTCACTACACTGTGTGAATAGTACCTGGAGAAAGCTTATTGAATTTCTACATTTATAAATGGTAGAATCAGCACTTAAAGTTGTGTACTAAATAAATGCCAGATGGTGTGGAGAAGACTGACTGCCAACACCTGGACTCGTCAAGTTATTGCTTTTATGATACAAATAACTATTGTATTTGGATCTGGTTCTCTGAAAATCTCATTCTTGCTCTTTCTTTCTCTCTTTTGTTTTCATAAACATCTTTAATGGGAAAACTCTCTTTTTTTAATACAAAGCTTTCATATATATATATATATATATACACACACACACACACAATACATATATATATATATAAAATTTCAGTGTATACATATGTGTGTGCCATTCTATAATGTAAACATTAATATTTTTATGTGTTTTCAAAATATTTCTTATTTCTCAACTTTAAACACTCATAATTTCTATGAATTATCTTTCATAGATCAATCTCAGGCATGGATCTCATTTAAGTGGCTTCCAGTTCCCTTGACTGTCATTATCGTGTTCTTTTATTCAGGACATCCTTAGCCTTAGATTATCCCTTTTAGTTTTAGGTTGATTTTTTACTTCTATTATTTTTGTAAGTCTGTCATCCTAATGCTATCTAAAAAGGGAAGGCTATTTTCTCCTGTGTCCCTGTGACATATTACCATTTTTCAATAAAACTGTATTCAGTTTAGTTCAGTCACTCAGTCATGTCCAACTCTTTGCAATCCCATGGACTGCAGCATACCAGACTTCCCTGTCCATCACCAACTCTTGGCGCTTGCTCAAATTCATATCCATTGAGTCAGTGATGCTGTCCAACCATCTCATCCTCTGTCGTCCCCTTCTCCTCCTGCCTTCAATCTTTCCCAGCATCAGGGTCTTTTCAAATGAGTCAGTTCTTTGCATCAGGTGGCCAAAGTATTGGAGTTTCAGATTCAGCATCAGTCCTTTCAATGAATATTCGGGTTGATTTTTTTTTTTAGGATTGACTGGTTGGATCTCCTTGCAGCCCAAGGGACTCTCAAGAGTCTTCTCCAACACCACAGTTCAAAAGCATCAGTTCTTTGGCGCTCAGCTTTCTTTATAGTCCAATTCCCACATCCATATATGACAACTGGAAAAACCATAGCTTTGTCTAGATGGACATTTGTTGGCAAAGTAATGTCTCTGCTTTTTAATATGTTGTCTAGGCTTGTCATAGCTTTTCTTCCAAGGAGCAAGTGTCTTTTGATTTCATGACTACAGTCACCATCTTCAGTGATTTTGGAGCCCAAGAAAATAAAGTCTGTCACTGTTTCCATTATTTCCCCATCTATTTGCCATGAAGTGATGGGAGCAAATGCCATGATCTTAGTTATTTTAATGTTGAGTTTTAAGCCAGTTTTTTCACTCTCTTCTTTCACTTTGATCAACAAGCTCTTTCCATGGAATGTACAATATTGTCTATATAGGAAAAAAGTTAATCCTGTTCACTGCACCTTTGTTTTATGCATTTTTTTTTGAGTTTTGTCTGTTTTCATTGTTCTAGGCATATCTAGTCCCCACTGCTGCCCACACTCAACCATCTCTCTGATCCATGTTTGTTGCCTGTCATTATTTCTCCCCTCCCACTTTTTTGTACACATTTCTAAACTTGCTACATGACATTTGACACAATTACCCTCAAGTCCCATGCTGGAACTCTTTCCCACGCCTTCACCACTGAAGAGTATTAACAAATTTTAAAGTAGTTTTTCCATTCTAAATTGTAAGACATAATATTCACTGCTGTTGTAATTTACACTTCCTTCCTTTTATTACTACTTTTCAACTTGGGAGATTATTTCTGTATACTTTTTGGCTATTTATTTGGTGAATTGTCCTAATTCATTGACTTACTTTTAAAAAAAATTAACTCTATACATTCTGCTACTAATGATTCAATATATTCAATTATTTTCTTACAGTCTGTCATTTTCCTTTTTATATAAGCTTAATAATGTTTATAAATATTCATCTTTATATTATAAACATTATAACATTTCCTATTTCATAATATGAAATATTCTAAATTTATCCTTGTTTTCTTTTACGTTCTTAATAAAAATGTCAGAATTGCTTTAAATGGATTCTACACAGTTACAAGTTTTATATCTAGATTTTCCATAAGTTTGTTACTATTATTTTGGTTTAATTTTCCATACACTGTATAAGAATGTTATCAATCCTTATTTTGTCTGGCACTTTATTCAGTTCAGTTCAGTAGCTCAGTCATGTCCAACTCTTTGCAACCCCATGAATCACAGCACGCCAGGCCTCCCTGTCCATCACCCACTCCCGGAGTTCACTCAAACTCACATCCATCGAGTCGGTGATGCCATCCAGCCATCTCATCCTCTGTCGTCCCCTTTTCCTCCTGCCCCCAATCCCTCCCAGCATCAGAGTCTTTTCCAGTGAGTCAACTCTTCTCATGAGGTGGCCAAAGTACTGGAGTTTCAGCTTTAGCGTCATTCCTTCCAAAGAACACCCAGGGCTGATCTCCTTTAGAATGGACTGGTTGGATCTCCTTGCAGTCCAAGGGACTCTCAAGAGTCTTCTCCAACATCACACACAGTTCAAAAGCATCAATTCTTCGGCACTCAGCTTTCTTCACAGTCCAACTCTCACATCCATACATGACCACTGGAAAAACCATAGCCTTGACTAGACGGACCTTTGTTGGCAAAGTAACGTGTCTGCTTTTCAATATGCTATCTAGGTTGGTCATAACTTTTCTTCCAAGGAGTAAGTGTCTTTTAATTTCATGGCTGCAGTCACCATCTGCAGTGATTTTGGAGCCCAGAAAAATAAAGTCTGACACTGTTTCGACTGTTTCCCCGTCTATTTCCCATGAAGTGATGGGACCAGATGCCATGTTCTTTGTTTTCTGAATGTTGAGCTTTAAGCCAACTTTTTCACTCTCCTCTTTCACTTTCATCAAGAGGCTTTTTAGTTCCTCTTCACTTTCTGTCATAAGGGTGGTATCATCTGCATATCTGAGGCACTTTATTACTTAGGTATTAAGTATCTACCATGGCTTCCCTGGTCGCTCAGACTGTAAAGAATCCACTTGCAGTGCAGGAGACCTGTGTTCAATCCCTGGGTTGGGAAAATCGCCTGGAGAAGAGAACAGCAACCCACTCCAGTGTTCTGGCCTGGAGAATTCCATGGACTGTATAATCCATGGGGTTGCAAAGAATCGCACATGACTGAACAACTTTCTCTTTCAGGTGCAATGCAATTTCTAGTCTCTGAAGACAAAATAATCCTTGCTTTTATGGAGGTTACATATCCGACTTTTGTGATATATTAATGACAGCAGAGAAGGCAATGGCACCCCACTCCAGTATTCTTGCCTGGAAAATCCCATGGACGGAGGAGCCTGGAAGGCTGCAGTCCATGGGGTCGCTGAGGGTCAGACACAACTGAGCGACTTCACTTTCACTTTTCACTTTCATGCACTGGAGAAGGAAATGGCAACACACTCCAGTGTTCTTGCCTGGAGACTCCCAGGGACAGAGGAGCGTGGTGGGCTGCCGTCTATGGGGGTCACACAACTGAAGCGACTTAGCAGCAGCAGCAGCAACAATGACAGTTAGAATGCTTCCTTTTCAAAAGATACAATATGTGAGTGTTATTTATCAAAGTACTTTCAGTTGCCCCCTCAATTTTGCTGTGAATCTTAAATACCTCTAAAAAACAAAGTCAATAAAAAATTAGTAATATAATATTGAATAGTAGGGTCATTCTTGTCTAGTCTTTGACTATAATTGAAAATGTAACTAATATTTCACCATTAAGTTTGAAGTTTTTGATAGATTTCTGATAGACATATCTTATTAACTAAAATTTGTTTTAACATAAAAATTTATTATTAGTCATTTATAATCACAAATGCATGTTAAATTTTTTGAATGCTTTTTCATTATCTATCAAGATTATCATGGAATTTTTCATCATTATTCAAGAAGGATAATTGATCTTGAAATTTGTTCATGAAATCAGTCATACTGTCATAGAATATTATCACATTAATCAGTTCTAGACTTCATCTTATAATCATTAACTTTTAAAATATATGGACTGATCGATATCTTAATGTCTTTCACTATGAAATAAACAATTTAGATTTTCAATATTGCTTTAGCCATTTTATTTTTCAGCTAATGTTTATTGTATTATACATCTATCTCTTTATTTAAATACATTTGTAAAAAATTCTGCCTTTTATTCTCATAAAATTCTTTCAAAACTCTCCAAATGACAAACTGACTAACTACCAATCATTATTTGGTGAGTAATTTTTGACTTAAAAAAAACTGTTCATTTTCCAGATTTTAAGTATTACAGTGAATACAACTCTGAGTTGAAAATAAATTTCATTCAGATATTTAAAGAAATTATTGTATTTCTAGTGTCTAATATTGGAAAAGAGAAAGGTAATGCAATTTTATTATTATTCCTTTAGAGATACTATTTTCTTTCCCTCTCAAAGCTTTTAAATTTTATCTTAAGATTTTTATAATTTTGCCAGTTTACTGGTCAGAGTTAAGGAAAGAATGAACTCATTTTTCCTCAGAATTTGATAGCCTCTTTCAATCTGAGGACTAGTTTTAGGGAAATTATCCTCTTAAAAGACAAATAAGGAAAATGAGCAAAAAGGCCACACATTTCTCCTCTTCCATTTTCCTTGTTCTCATCTTATAGAGAACACATTACATAAATGTCTAAATATCTCCTGTAGACTGATCTTTTAGGTACTGAAGAGTTCTCCGATTTTCCCTTTTAGACAATGAATTTTATTTTTGGCCAAATTTAGACTTACTTAGTTTACATTTTAAAATACCAAGGGTGTTGTGCTGTTTAGTATCTTCTCCTCTCTTACAATAGCCTTGTTTATCATGGTTTAATTTTTCCCCAGAACTGCTCTGAGAATTTCTTGTACTCAGAATTTTCTTTGGTGAATTCTGTTTCTTTTGAGTTCAGTTATTTTGATCATTAATTTTGGTCCTTTTCCTTAGGTCTATTAAATATACTCCAATTCTAAAAAAAGAAAAAAAATTGAATTTTTTACTGAATGAAAATGCAGAGTTATTTATATAGGTATCTAAATAGCAATCCCCTGCTGCCATAATATTATAAACTATTATAAACAGCTGTGCTATTGTAATAAATTTAACTTCAGGAGAATGTGTATTATTAATTAAGACACTGGGAATTAACTGAGGAGTGCCTCTTGATTACTTATTTCTCGTTGCTAATTTTAAACTATCATGAAATTACAATAACCTTTCACTGACTTGCTCTTATACATATTTTACATTGTGGTGGGCTTTCTTCAATCTTTCTTTATCATTATAATCCTAAATATTATTTATCTCCTAGAAGTTTTTCAAAATACATGGCCTATTTATGATGCACTTTTGTTTTCCAGGGCTATTAAAAGTTTTCCTTTAACAAAAATAGCATTTACACCAAATCATGGTGATAGGTTTGGAGGAGAGATACAGGTTTTCTCAATCTGTCTAAATGCAATTCTTATTTTTTTTATAACGCATCACACAGTTTTATTTACTGTCAAACATTGCTCTTTTCTTTTTCTATATATATTAATTAATTTATTTTCAGTGGAGGCTAATTACTCCACAATATTGTAGTGGTTTCTGCCAACATTGACATGAATCAGCCATGGGTGTACATGTGTTCCCCATCCTGAACCCCCCGTCCCTCCTCCCTCCCCACCCCATCCCTCAGGGTCATCCCAGTGCACCAGCCCCGAGTATCCCGTCTCATGCATTGAACCTGGACTGGGAATCCATTTCACATATGGTGATATACATGTTTTGATGCTATTCTCTCAAATCATCCCACCCTCGCCTTCTCCCAGAGTCCAAAAGTCAGTTCTTTACATCTGTGTCTCTTTGCTATCTTGAATAAAGGGTCATCATTACCATCTTTATAAATTCCACATATATGTGTTAATATACTGTATTGGTGTTCTTCTCTGACTTACTTCACTCTGCACAATAGGCTCCAGTTTCATCCACCTCATTAGAACTGATTCAGATGCATTCTTTTTAATAGCTGTGTAACATTCCACTGTGTGTATGTACCACAGCTTTCATATCCATTCATCTGCCAGTGGGCATTTAGGTTGCTGCCATGTCCTAGCTATTGTAAACAGTGCTGTGATGAACATTGGTGTACACATGTCTCTTTCAATTCTGGTTTCCTTGGTGTGTATGCCCAGCAGTGGGATTGCTGGGTCATATGGCCTTCTATTTTCAGTTTTTAAAGGAATCTCCACACTGTTCTCCATAGTGGCTGTTGTCATGGTGTCGTGAAGTCGCTAAGTTGTGTCCGACCCTTTGCAGCCCCGGGGACTGTAGCCCACCAGGCTCCTCCCTCCATGGGATTCTCCAGGCAAGAATACTGGAGTGGGTTGCCATTTCCTTCTCCAGGGAGTCTTCCCAACCCAGGGATCAAACCCAGGTCCCCTGCATTCCAGGCAGATGCGTTAACCTCTGAGCCATAGTGGCTATACTAGTTTGCATTCCCACCAACAGTGTAAGAGGGTTCCCTTTTCTCTGCACCCTCTCCAGCATTTATAAGCATGAGATGGTACCTCATTGATTTGCATTTCTCTGATAATGAGTGAGGTAGAGCATCTTTTCATGTGTTTGTTAGCCAGCTGTGTGTCTTCTTTGGAGAAATGTCTGTTTAGTTTTTTGGCCCATTTTTTGATTGGGTTGTTTATTTTTCAGAAATAGAGCTGCAGGAGTTGCTTGTGTATTTTTGACATTAATTGTCAGTTGCTTCATTTGCTATTATTTTCTCCCATTTCGAAGGCTGCCTTTTCACTTTGCTTATAGTTTTCTTCATTGTACAAAATCTTTTAAGTTTAATTAGGTCCCATTTGTTTATTTTTGTATTTATTTCCATTACTCTGGGAGGTGGGTCATAGAGGATCCTGCTGTGATTTATGTCAAAGAGTGTTTTGCCTATGTTTTCCTCTAGGAATTTTATAGTTTCTGGTCTTACATTTAGATCTTTATTCCATTTTGAGTTTATTTTTGTGTATAGTGTTAGAAAGTGTTCTAGTTTTATTCTTTTACAAGTGGTTGACCAGTTTACCCAGTACCACATGTAAAAGAGATTGTCTTTTCTCCATTGTATATTCTTGCCTCCTTTGTCAAAGATAATGTGCCCATAGGTGTGTAGATTTATCTCTGGGCTTTCTATTTTGTTCCATTGATCTATATTTCTGTCTTGGTGCCAGTGCCATACTCTCTTGATGACTATAGCTTTGTAGTATAGTCTGAAGTCAGGCAGGTTGATTCCTCTAGTTCCATTCTTTTCTCAAGATGCTTTGGCTATTCAAGGTTTTTTTGCATTTCCATAAAAACTGTGAAATTATTTGTTCTAGTTCTTTGAAAAATACCGTTGGTAGCTTGATAGGGATTGCATTGAATCTATACACTACTTTGGGCAGTATTCTCATTTTCACTATATTGATTCTTCCAATCCATGAACATGGTATATTTTTCCATTTATTTGTGTCATCTTTGATTTCTTTCACCAGTGCTTTATAATTTTCTACATATAAGATTTTTGTTTCTTTAGGGAGATTTATTCCTAAGTATTTTATTCTTCTCATTGAAATGCTGAATGGAATTGTTTCCTTTGGCTTCAGTTCAGTTCAGTCGCTCAGTAGTGTCCGACTCTTTGCGACCCCATGAATCGCAGCACGTCAGGCCTCCCTGTCCATCACCAACTCACAGAGCTTACTCAAATTCATGTCCATTGAGTCAGTGACGCCATCCAGCCATCTCATCCTCTGTCGTCCCCTTCTCCTGCCCCCAGTCCCTCCCAGCATCAGAGTCTTTTCCAATGAGTCAACGCTTCACATGAGGTGGCCAAAGTACTGGAGTTTCAGCTTTAGCATCATTCCTTCCAAAGAACACCCAGGGCTGATCTCCTTTAGAATGGACTGGTTGGATCTCCTTGCAGTCCAAGGGACTCTCAAGAGTCTTCTCCAAAACCACAATTCAAAAGCATCAATTCTTTGGCACTCAGCCTTCTTCACAGTCCAACTCTCACATCCATACATGATCAATGGAAAAACCATAGCCTTGACTAGACAGACCTTTGTTAGCAAAGTAATGTCTCTGCTTTTGAATATCCTATCTAGGTTGGTCATAACTTTTCTCCCAACGAGTAAGCATCTTTTAATTTCATGGTTGCATTCACCATCTGCAGTGATTTTGGAGCCCAAAAAAATAAAATCTGACACTGCTTCCACCATTTCCCATCTATTTCCAGTGAAGTGATGGGACCAGATGCCATGATCTTAGTTTTCTGAATGTTGAGCTTTAATTCAACTTTTTCACTCTCCTCTTTCACTTTCATCAAGAGGCTTTTTAGTTCATCTTCACTTTCTGTCATAAGGGTGGTGTCATCTGCATATCTGAGGTTATTGGTATTTCTCCTGGCAATCTTGATTCCAGCTTGTGCTTCCTCCAACTCAGCATTTCTCATGATGTACTCTGCATATAAGTTAAATAAGCAAGGTGACAATATACAGCCTTGACATACTCCTTTTCCTATTTGGAATCAGTCTGTTGTTTCATGTCCAGTTCTAACTGTTGCTTCCTGACCTGCATATAGGTTTTTCAAGAGGCAGGTCAGGTGGTCTGGTATTCCCATCTCTTTCAGAATTTTCCACAGTTTATTGTGATCCACACAGTCAAAGACTTTGGCCTAGTCAATAAAGCAGAAATAGATGTTTTTCTGGAACTCTCTTGCTTTTTTGATGATCCAAGGATGTTGGCAATTTGATCTCTGGTTTTCTGCCTTTTCTAAAACCAGCTTGAACATCTGGAAGTTCACAGTTCACGTATTGCTGAAGCCTGGTTTGGAGAATTTTGAGCATTACTTTACTAGCGTGTGAGATGAGTGCAATTGTGCGGTAGTTGGAGCATTCTTTGGCATTTCCTTTCTTTGGGATTGGAATGAAAATTGACCTTTTCCAGTCCTGTGGCCACTGCTGAGTTTTCCAAATTTGCTGGCATATTGAGTGCAGCACTTTCACAGCATCATCTTTCAGGATTTGAAAGAGCTCAACTGGAATTTCATCACTTCTACTAGCTTTGTTCATAGTGATGCTTTCTAAGGCCCACTTGCCTTCACATTCCAGGATGTCTGGCTCTAGGTGAGTGATCACACCATCGTGTTTATCTGGGTCATGAAGCTCTTTTTTGTACAATTCTTCTGTGTATTCTTGCCACCTCTTCTTAATATCTTCTGCTTCTGTTAGGTCCATACCATTTCTGTCCTTTATCAAGCCCATCTTTGGATGAAATGTTCCCTTGGTATCTCTGATTTTCTTGAAGAGATCTCTAGTCTTTCCCATTCTGTTGCTTTCCTCTATTTCTTTGCATTGATTGCTGAGGAAGGCTTTCTTATCTGTTCTTGCTATTCTTTTGAACTCTGCATTCAGATGCTTATATCTTTCCTTTTCTCAGTTGCTTTTCACTTCTCTTCTTTTCACAGCTATTTGTAAGGCCTCCCCAGACAGCCATTTGGCTTTTTTGCATTTCTTTTCCATGGGGATGGTCTTGATCCCTGTCTCCTGTTCAATGTCACTAACCTCAGTCTACAGTTCATCAGGCACTCTATCTATCAGATCTAGTTCCTTAAATCTATTTCTCACTTCCACTGTATAATCATAAGGGATTTGATTTAGGTCATACCTGAATGGTCTAGTGGTCTTCCCTACTTTCTTCAACTTAAGTCTGAATTTTGCAATAAGGAGTTCATGATCTGAGCCACAGTCAGCTCCTGGTCTTGTTTGTACTGATTGTGTACAGCTTCTCCATCTTTGGCTGCAAAGAATATAATCAATCTGATTTCAGTGTTTACCATCTGGTGATGTCCATGTGTAGAGTCTTCTCTTGTGTTGTTGGAAGAGGGTGTTTGCTATGACCAGTGCATTCTCTTTGCAAAACTCTATTAGCCTTTGCCCTGCTTCATTCCATATTCCAAGGCCAAATTTGCCTGTTCCTCCAGGTGTTTCTTGACTTCCTATTTTTGCATTCCAGTCCCCTATAATGAAAAGGACATCTTTTTTGGGTGTTAGTTCTAGAAGGTCTTGTAGGTCTTCAGAGACCCGTTCAACTTCAGCTTCTTCAGCGTTACTGGTTGGGGCATAGACTTGGGTTACTGTGATATTGAATGCTTTGCCTTGGAAATGAACAGAGATCATTCTGTTGTTTTTGAGATCGCATCCAAGTACTGCATTTCGGACTCTTTTGTTGACCATGATGGCTACTGCATTTCTTCTAAGGGATTCCTGCCCATAGTAGTAGATATAATGGTCATCTGAGTTAAATTCACCCATTCCAGTCCATTTCAGTTCGCTGATTCCTAGAATGTTGACATTTATTCTTGCCATCTCCTGTTTGACCACTTCCAATTTGCCTTGATTCATGGACCTGACATTTCAGGTTCCTATGCAATATTGCTCTTTACAACATTGGACCTTGATTCTATTACCAGTCACATCCACAACTGGATATTGTTTTTGCTTTGGCTCCATCCCTTCATTCTTTCTGGAGTTATTTCTCCACTGATCTCCAGTAGCATATTGGGCACCTACTGACCTGGGGAGTTCCTCTTTCAGTATCCTATCATTTTGCCTTTTCATACTGTTCATGGGGTTCTCAAGGCAAGAATACTGAAGTGGTTTGCCATTCCCTTCTCCAGTGGACCACATTCTGTCAGACCTCTCCACCATGACCCGCTCATCTTGGGTGGCCCCACAGGGCATGGTTTAGTTTCATTGAGGTAGACAGGCTGTGGTCTGTGTGATTAGGTTGACTAGTTTTCTGTGATTATGGTTTCAGTGTGTCTGTCCTCTGATGCCCTCTCGCAACACTTACTGAATGCAATTCTTAAAATAACCAATCTCAAGTTGTAAAATGATTAACAATCTTAGCACACAAAAATAATATTTGTGGTTGTTGGATTTAATAGATTGGCTCACTTGAACTCCTATTCCAATTTCCTGCTGGAAGTATTTCACAGATTTCTTAGAATCTAGGATCTTGGATTTGAGTTCAGCTTTGTCAATCAGATGAATTAGTATAAACTTTGAATTTGGAAATGAGCTAACTGGGGTTAGAGGAGTTAAAAAGACTCTTATTTTATTTTTTGCTACTGAAGGATTAATGATAGGACCCTGATTCCAGTATTCTGAAGGGAGTGTCCTAATCTTTATTATAACTGCAAACCAATTATGTGCTTTTGGAGCTAATGATTGCAGAAGCAGCTTCTTGATCCTTCACTTTCCTGATGTGACAGAGGTTCATAGAGTCATTACCAAGTGGCTTAGCTGTGAGTCTGTTCCTAAACTCTCTTCTGTTTAACGTATTTAAATATATTAGAACAGAGACTGGAGGAAGTTAAACACTCAAGAAACTTAAGGTATTATTGTTAATAGAATTTTTGTTTTCTGCATGTTATACAACTAGCCTCCATAAAAGCAAAGACTTCTTCTTTGCTTAATCTTCTACACAAATGTTCTCTTACTGAATATATAAGAATAAAAGGAATATATGAAATAATCAAAATAATTGTTTCTATCTACAAGTATAAATTATAAAACCTATGTTGGGTTTTAAATGTAGGTTTGAAGCACACAACAGAGATATTATTCTATTTTCTTGGCAGTGAATAATTTTAGAAGAATTTGTATCTTGCATTTTCATAAAAACTTAGGCACTTTTTAAAATATATTAATCAGAACAAAGTATTAGCATAAAGAGCATTAATAGAGACAAAGAAAATATGAAATATGTATGATCATATTCAAGCCAAGATGACAAAGTAATTATCAGATTACTTTGATATTTACAAAGTAAAACATAACTTACACCAATTTAAATAATGATAAACTTGTTATAGCAATTTAAAAATAATTTTTCATTTATATTTTAAAGATGTAATTAATAGAAAATATTTACTATATCATTTTGCACTCATCAAATTCATGAGAATGGCAATAATTTAATTAGATTAGAGAAATTGTTTTTCACCAAACAACTGAGGAGTAAAATATGGAATTCAAGATGAATCACACTTGAGAAAGAGTCCTCAAAAAGGACACTGAGTCACCGTGTTCTTTTATATACATCTTTAGCAGTTACAGCTCTTTTATATATTATAAAGAAAGTATATTAAAAGGAGTCAGGCAGAATTGTAAGAACAAGAACAAATTTGTTTAAAGACAAGTAGAGAAACCCTTTTAATCCTAACTCCTTGATAATTTTAATTGTTTTTATAGGAAAGTCTTGACAATGGTTCAATCAAAGCAAGACAGGCATGACAAGAGCTGGGTATGGTGATGGTATGTTAGCTTAACTATGAAACACTATTTTATTATATTTATCAGTTTTATTTTTATATTTTTACTTTATATTTTATGTTATATATTTTATGTATTACACATACATATTTTATTATTTACAAATACACATTTATATGCATAGTGTTTTTTATACCTACTCCTTTCTTAAAGATCACATAGTCAAATTGTTGGCTTTCAAACTCCACTTTTTTCAACTCTTGGAACTGCGTAAAAGTCCCCGTGTCCTTGTCTTTTGAAGTAAAATGTTGACTCAAGAATTAATGATTGGGAAATATAAAGATGTAGAAACAAAGAGTAGCTGTTGGGCTGGGGAACTGGCAACAATTTAGACTATAATTCTGTCACATAGCAGAATTACCAAACACACAGTTCCCTAAGAGATATAGATAAAGGCCTGACACACATTCCTAAGTTGTTTTTACAGAAAGCAGACCAACTCCAGATGAAAATTGTGACCATAAGTACATAGACTGGTTGAAACCAGAGGTCCATGATGCTTGAAACTACATTTTGATGTTAATCAATCCAAGAATTGTTCACAAGTTGATAACATCCCGCTTCTTGAACATGATAAAACTCTTCACTACACCCTCCAGTGGGGTGTAGTTTTGAGGGCTTCAGCCCACTGTGGTCCCCTTTGCTGAGCAAAGCAATCAAAGCCACTCTTTTCTATTTCACCCAAAACTGTCTCCACATTTCTATTCGGCTTTGGTGAACAGAGGCTGAGTTTACAAAACACTTTTAGGAGATTGATTAATGATTCCTGTTGTTGGATGCTATGGGATAAGAACAAACAGCAGTGGAAGAACCAAGCAGGGTTCCATAACCTGCATCCCTGATTTATCCAGTTCATATTTATTTTTAGTTTTTTTTTTGTAATTGGGATTTGTGATAAGTATTCATCTGAGAATAGGACTACAAATAAAACCAAAACAAAACCCAAATGTTTACAAATAATTGATATAGTTCAAGATCTGCACTGAAAGAACTCAATCCTTTAAACATCATTTAATTAACGCCAGGCTCACCATTTAAGATCACTTTCTAATCCACACACCAGTCCTCTTAATGTAATGGCACATCTCTTCTCTCTACATTAGTCTTTATTTATTCTACTTAATTCAGTTTATTTCAGTAAACATACTATGCCTCTCCTTTATTCCATGCATATATTAGGCACTGGAGGCATGAAGATGGGTAATGCATGATTTCTTTCCCTCTGAAATCTCAATTTACTTAGGAGACAAACAGTAAATACAGTTTTCAGAATACAGGAGTAAATGCTACTGTGAGGTATATCATATCCAAACACTATTAAGACTTAAGGCAGGAGTGTTTGAGAAAGGCCTTTTATTTCTCATTCTGTTCATTCTAAGTACCAAAATCTTAATTCTAAAGTTTAGAAAACATTCATATGTTTCTTATATCAATATGAAACAATACTAAAGTGTTTTCATTTAACTTGGGCTTCCCTTGTGGCTCAGCTGGTAAAAAATCCACCAGCAATGTCGGAGACCTGGATTCAAGCCCTGGGTTGGGAAGATCCCTTGGAGAAAGGAAAAGCCACCTACTCCAGTTTTCTGGTCTGGAGAATTCCATGGACTGTAGTCCATGGGTTTGCAAAGAGTCAGATAAGACTTAGTGACTTTTACTTCACTTCACTTCTTCATTTAACTCATAAAATTTAGAAGTTAAAGGATTTATTGAGTACAACTAAATTTACACTCACTTTTGAAAACTACGTAGAATTACCTATACTATACTTATACATAATGAACTCTAAAGGAAGGTGGCTTTTATCATTAATTTCTAGTTTCTCTTTTTTAAGTAACAGTCTATAACATTTAACCTTTAATGTTTATAAAAGTAGAAGCTGTTTTTCCACATCTTCTGGTCTGTTTTGGGAATCTCACATTTTACTTCATGGCCTTTGTTAATAAAATTTTTTCTTCACATCCTTGCCCCTCTGCCCACTATGGACCAACTGCAATGACTGATGTCTATCTCCAGTCTGAATTATGGTATCTCTGGAGTCTCCAATGAATTAATGTTTTCCCAAAGTATCAATGTTCTTCCACCTGGTGACTAAAGACAGTTCTACTTTCAATTTCTTTGGCTACAAGAGTTCCTCTGTTCAACTATAAACAGAGCCCTCATTTGCATTGATGATACTTCCAGTGACTCATCATCAACAGTAACTCAGGATCCAACTTTTTACTTATTTAGTTGTCAATATCACATGGTCATACATGAGATGAAGCTCAAACTATGGAGTTTAAATTATCAGAATTTACTGCCAACTTCACAGGAGACCATGTCCTCTAACTGGAAATTTTGTCTTATCAGGAAATGAAGTCACAAATTGACAGAACACTTATTTACTTTGTGTTATACATCATTCTAAATCAAATATATATGAGATAATAATAAGCATCTATTTTATTATCAAAGAGTAACTTTAAGCTTCAGAGACCATGGCTTATACTGCTTATATGAATGATTCTTACTTTCTAATATTTCTCAGTGAAGAATTGATGCTTTTGAGGTGTTGGAGAAGAATCTTGAGAGTCCCTTGGACTGTAAGGAGATCCAACCAGTCCATCCTAAAGGAGATCAATCCTGTATGTTCATCGGAAGGATTGATGCTGAACCTGAAACTCTAATACTTTGGCCACCTCATGCGAAGAGTTGACTCACTGGAAAGGACCCTGATGCTAGGAGGGATTGGGGGCAGGAGGAGAAGGGGACGACAGAGGATGAGATGGCTGGATGGCATCACTGACTCGATGGACATGAATCTGGGTAAACTCCGGGAATTGGTGATGGACAGGGAGGCCTGGTGTGCTGCGATTCATGGGGTTGCAAAGAGTTGGACACAACTGAGCAACTGACTGAACTGAACTGAATATTTCTTGGTAGTCACCTTTGCTGCTTGTACTTCTATATCTGATTAATTATGTTCATTTCTATAACATCACAATTATTTAATCTTGTCTTTGAGTAAGCCTATGATCTTTTTAATGAGACACTATGATAAAAAAAAAACACTTGCTGAGGCTTGTGAGACTGATTTCTTCATTAATAGATTCTGATACCCTGAGTTTAATTTATAATCATAAATTACTGTCAATAAACCCATGCATCTACTAAATTAGAATGAAGAGAAAAACATTGAGAGGATATTTTTATATTTAGGTGAGAAAAGTCATTTTATTTATTTTAGATATTTGAGTCCCAAGATTCCTTCATGATTAAACAAATCAATGCTTTTTTACCATTGGTATCCAATCTCCAATTTCCTTCTTTGATGTTTTGCTAGCATCACATTAGTTAAATGAAGCAAATATGCTTTTAGCATTAAGCAGCTACTTAAATTCTTTTGATGTACAGTGGAAAGCAGCAGGGTTTTGGAGTTGGTAAGATCTGGGATTTAAATACCAGCTCTGCCACTTAGTAGCTGTGTAACACTGGGCCAGTTTTTAACTTCTCTGAGTTTTTATTACTCTATCTATAAAATAAATATAATAATATTAAAGTGGAAGATTTATTTTAGGGATTAAATGAAATACTAAATATATGCAAAAAGACAACATAGATCTTACTAAAAAGTATAATTGTTCATTTAATGTCAGCTATTATCAATTTTATGGAATTTACTACCTAATGGCAACTATAACTGATTTTACCAGTTTTGACTTATTTCTGAATTTTGACAGCTTTATATATACAAATATTTTAAACAATATTTTTTTTAATTTGAACTGATTGTTATTCAGAACATTCTAGAAACTTTCACCCAAGACTAATGAAGACATAAAGAAGAGCTTGACTGCCATGAGGGAAAAGAGAATAAATGCAAAGAAAGTCCTATTCCTAAGTCTGCCAACAGTGGGTTAGTCTATGGCTCAGGCTGCTGCTGCTGCTAAGTCACATCAGTCATGTCCAACTGCGTGTGACCCCATAGACGGCAGCCCACCAGGCTCCTCTGTCCCTGGGAGTCTCCAGGCAAGAACACTGGAGTGGGTTGCCATATCCTTCTCCAAAGCATGAAAGTGGAAATTGAAAGTGAAGTCGCTTAGTCATGCTCGACTCTTAGCGACCCCATGGACTGTAGCCTACCAGTCTCCTCCGTCCATGGGATTTCCCAGGCAAGAGTGCTGTGGTGGGGTGCCATTGCCTTCTCCATGGCTCAGGCTGAACCAAGGCAAAAGCAAATTACTGTCCCCACATCTCACACAGTTCAAGCATTAAGTAACAAGCAACGATGGTCTGACACTTAATGGAGGGCAAGGGCATGTAGAAAAAGCCTATCTATGGTGCAGGTGTGCCAAAATGACTAAAGTTAAAAGAGGAGCAGAAACACTAAAAACAAACAAACAAACAAACAAAAACAAGTCTGGTTCTCTACTCCTTACTTTATATCAACATTAAATGTGACATAAAATGTGAGCACCAAAGAATTGATGCTTTTGAACTGTGGTGTTGGAGAAGACTCTTGAGAGTCTCTTGGACTGTAAGATTAAACCAGTCAATCATAAAGGAAATCATTCATAAATATTCATTGGAAGGACTGATGCTGAAGCTGAAACTCCAGTACTTTGGCCACCTGATGTGAAGAACTGACTCATTGGAAAAGACCCTGACACTGGGAAAGATTGAAAGCAAAGAGCTGACTCATTGGAAAAGACTCTGATGCAGGGAGGGATTGAGGGCAGGAGGAGAAGGGGACGACAGAGGATGAGATGGCTGGATGGCATCACTGACTCGATGGATATGAGTCTGAGTGAGCTCTGGGAGTTGGTGATGGACAGGGAGGCCCGGCATGCTGCGATTCATGGGGTCACAAAGAGCTGGACACGACTAAGCAACTGAACTGAACTGAACTGAAGAGTAGATAAACAACATGGAATAGTCAAGTACATGTATAATAAATGTTCCGGAAGGAGAAGAGAAAATTGGGATGGGGAAGAAATATTTGAAGATATAATGATCAAGATGCCTGTAGAATCTTAATGTGTATATATTCAAAGAGAAATAAACAAAAAACTATCCACTTAGATACATCATAGTCAAAAGACGTGGGAAAGTATTTAAAATTTTTAATATAATCAGACTAAAAAGAAAACATTACACACCAAAAAATTTAAAAATAATCTTATTGATCAGAAATTATGCAAGCCAGAAGACAGTTTTACATCTTCAAACCACAGGGTGAAAAATAAAAACACTCAAAGCAGAATTTTACATCCAAAGAATATATCTTACAAAAAATAAATGAAATAAAGATCATTTTTCACTGCCAGCAGATCATGTTAAGACATTTTTCAGACCATGTTAAGAAATATTATACCAGATAGAAACTTGAATCTAGGTAAAGCAAAAAGAATATGGGAAATAAAATTTTTAAAAATCCATGCAGATAGAAATTGCATACCTTCTTATTGTTAATACTTTAAAATATATTTGATTCTCTAAAGTAAAAGTGAACAAATATAATGTGGGCCTTATATATAAAAGTAAAATTATGAGAAAAATAACAGAATGGACGAGAGTGCATAATTGGAATTATATAAACTGTTTTAATTTTCTTAAACTCTTTGTGAATTGGTGTAACATTGCTATTGTTGAGTCACTCAGTCATGTCCAACTCTTTGTGACCCCCATGGACTGCAGCATTCCAGGCTTCCCTGTCCTTCACCATCTCCCAGAGCTTGCTCATACTCATGTCCACTGAGTTGGTGATTCCATTGAACCATTTCATCTTCTGTCATCCCCTTCTCTTCCTGCCTTCAACCTTTCCCCAGCAATCAGGGTATTTTCTAATGAGTCAGCTCTTCACATCAGCTGGCCAAATATTAGAGCTTCAGCTTCAGCATCAGTCCTTCCAATGAATATTCAGGATTGATTCCCTTTGGATTGACAGGTTTGGTTAGTCAAGAATACTGGAGTGGGCATCCTATCCCTTCTCCGGGGGATCTTCCCAACCCAGGAATTGAACTGGTGTTTCCTGCATTGCAGGTGGATTCTTTACCAGCTGA
This sequence comes from Bos indicus, assembly GCF_029378745.1. NCBI lineage: Eukaryota > Metazoa > Chordata > Mammalia > Artiodactyla > Bovidae > Bos > Bos indicus. The sequence continues at coordinate 65,385,595 of NC_091765.1, read as the reverse complement.
GCTATGTATAAGTCATGGAGTTGGCAAAACTACACTCTCCAGAGGCTTTTACAAATACTCCATTCCTTGCCTTTTCAAAAATAATTTGACATTTATGATAAAAACTGTTAGCAAAGGAGGAACAAAAGAAAACAATCTAAACCTGGTTAAAGGTATTTACCAAACAATTGCAGTTGATATTATAGATATAATATTGAGAATTAATTCCTGCTAAGATGGAGAATAAGGCAGTGATGTACTCTGTAACCATTATTACTCATAATAAAAGTCTTAACTGAAAAATAAGGCAAACAAAACAAACAAACAAAATCTAAAAGTACAGAGATGAGAAAGAAATAACTAAAACTTATTTTATTCATACTTTGATGTACTTGGGTACATTAAAAATAATTTTTATGTATATAGGTGATAAAGTATTTAAATTGAATTTTAAGTTTTATTACTTAAAATATCATGTAAAGTGACATCTACAGGAGTAATTTTAACCGAATGTAGTCAAGATTTTAAAAATAAAAACTAAATGAGGAAACAAAAATTATGCTTGCAGCAAGCAGCTGAAAACAAACAAAAAACTTAAAGTATTATTTACAGTGGGATCAAAAATGTGAAGCACTAAAAGGGAAAAATTTGTCAAAGTGTATAAAAGATGAATATGATGAAAACTAAGACATCAATGAGAGAAATCAAAGAAAACCTAAATACATGGAAAGTTGATTTGGAAGACCCAATATTATTAAGATATCAATTATCCCCAAATTGATTTGTGGATCCAAAACAATATCAAACACAATCCCAGTGGTATTTTTGACTTTTTGTTTTGTTACAGATTGATAAGCTTGTTTTAAATATTTATGGACTGGTAAAGAACCTAAGGTTTTCCCAGGTGGCTCAGACGGTAAAGAATCTGCCTGCAGCGTGGGAGACCTGGGTTCGATCCCTGCGTCAGGAAGATCCCCTGGAGGAGAGCATAGCAACCCATTCCAGTATTCTTGCCTCGAGAATCTTCATGAACAAAGGAGCCTGGTGGCTACAGTCCACGGGGTTGCAAAGAGTCGGACACGACTGAGCGACTAAGCACAGCACAAAGAACCTAAAAGTCAAAACAATTTTGAAGACAAGAAGTAACAGAACTTCCAATATCTGATTTGAAGACTTTTTCAACAAATCTATTGTAATCCAGATAGTGTGATATAGGCAAAAGGATCATTGAACCATAACAGTGTACAGAAATAGGTTTACATATATGTTAGTAATTAATTTTCAAAAAAAGTTGACAAGGTTATACAATGTTAAGAAGGAATAGTCATCTCAACAAGTTGTGATGTACCAGTTGGGTATTTGTATGAACAGAAGGAGACTTTTATGTATACTTTGCACAAGGCATAAAAATCTACACTAATTGGATCATAGAATTAAACACAGAACCTACAACTACAGAGCTTTAGAAGTCATAAGAGAAAATCTTTCTGAGCTTGGATTAAGAAAAAATTTCTTTATCATGCAAAGTATAATCCATAAAAGAAATCAAACTGATATCAGTATTTAATCAAAATTACAAACTTTGGTCTTTTATACACATTGAAGAAACTAAAAAGACAAATTAAAGATTGAATAAAGTATTTACAAGTCACATACCCATTAAAAATCATATAAATTCTCACAATTCAATTGTAATAATAGTAACAAAAATAAATCCATTAAAAAATGGGAAAAAATCTTTTGAACAGACTCTTAACCATAAAAGAGATTTGGATAGCAAACAAGCACTTTCAAGAGGTTCAACATCCCTATTTTTTAGGAAAATGCAAATAAAGACCAAAGTGAGATTTCATTATGCATATATTAGCATGGCTAAAAATGTCAATATCTAGTGCAGACACGAACGCTGAGCAACTGTCATACACTCCTTCCAGGAAAGCAAATGGTGCAGTCATTTGCTTTAGAGCACAATTTAGTTGTTTTTATACAATGTATAAGATGTATCTATGTTATATAATATAATTTAGTATGTAGCATATGCAACCCAGTAATCCCCACCCCAGGCATCTAACAAAAAGAATAAAGACATATGTCCACAAAAGACTGTATACAAAGGCTTATAGAGGAGCTGGAAAAAAGAAAATTTATATATCAACTGGTGAATGAATAAATAAATCTTGGACCATCCATACAGTTACATATTTTTCCCAAATAAAAGAAGCAGAATATTGATAACTTCTAATAAGGAAGAATCTCAAATTTATTATGCTAAATGAAAGACACAGAAATGTAAGATTGCATTCTTCAAGATTCTGTTTATATGACATTCTGGAAAAGGCCAAGTATAGAGACAGGTATCAAGACAGTGATTGCCAGGACTGGGTATGAGATAGATTGACTACAGAGGAACATGGTGAAACTTTTGGGATAGTGGGAATATTTTACTGTCACTTCATAGTGACAGTGTCAAAACCTACAGAATCAAACTCCTAAGCAGGGTAAATTTTAACACTTGTAACATATATCTCAATAATCATGAGATATAAGCAATGTTCTTTATACTTGTTTCTGTTAGATTTTAACTGTGTCAAGATTTCCCAAAGCTAAATTCTGTCATGCAGTAGATAAGAAAGCTTTCTCTCCTAGCTTCATATTTTTCATTACCTTGCAAAACATACTTTTTAATTTTCTTTCAGGGTGACATTGATCAATTAAATCTGTAGTGTCCTTGTTTGGTTGACTAACCAACTTTAAATCCACACAGACTACAGCTACTAAACAGACTGAAACAGTATGTACCCTGAGGACTTCAAAGCCATGACCCTTTACCATGTCTGTCAGAGGCAAGTTCCTGCAATGTAGCCAGTTGAGCTATAGAGAGGGTTGATGAAGTTATCTCAGAGCAAGGATTTCTGTCTTGAATTCTAATATGAAAAGCTTAAACCTCTGAGGCTATTCTACATGTAAATTACTGTGGAAAAAATTATGTTATTTGGCCTTGTTTCCTGATCATACTCTTCCCTTTTTATTCTAAGGGCATATGGATTCTTGGTAATTGCACTTTGTTTAACATTCAAATGATGTTGGTTGTGAGCCTAGAGGAAAGATTTTAGCATGCATGCAAATCAACAGCAATATGAGTAATTTAGGGCAATGGTTCTTAACCTTTGGGAGATGGAAGAAAGAATCCCTTATTGATAGTCAAATACTTGCTGAATCAGTGAGAATGAAATGGAGCTTCTTCTTAGAGAAAAAAATACATACATATTATTTATGTAAAATGGAGTTCAAAGACAATGAATCCCATTCATCTTTTCATTTAGAAGTTACCAAACCCTAAGAGAAGGATCACCATGATGTTGGCTTATAAATACTTGTTAAGCTGTGGGAAATATTTTAATATCCCTAGGAATGTGATACATTTAGCCAAGCTGCAAAGTTGGTCATTTATATATTCAGTGAGCGTATCAGTGGTTTCAATGCAGGTCTATATATCCTTTGCGTTAGTATTACTATCTCTTGAGAAGTTTGTTAAAAATATAAATTTCAGGATTTTACCTAGTGAAACTGAATCATGTGGTATAGGGTGGTGAAATTTCTATTTTTAAAGCCTCCACTAGGTCTTTCTGTTCAATAGCCTAGTTTGGAAATGTGGTTCAAAACTTACTAAGTCCTGTGCTATTTTTCAATGTTTGTAAAGGAATGAAATTATCTAACATGTTCTTTAAGTTAAACTTTCTCAGTGGAAAAAAAATATTGATAACAAATTCGTTCCTAAAGACAATGGCAGTTAATTCCATGCCTTCATAACTATTTCAAACATTTGTTCTGGGAAAGATTATTTATGGATTAAATATGGATTATTTATAAATAATTAAGGATTATTTATTTTTGGAAATATATTTATGGATGTCTTTAGCAATAATGACAAAATAATGACAAAATATATTTATGGATGTCTTTAGCAATAATGACAAAATAATGGTAAAGCATCTGTCTACAATGCAGGAGACCTGGGGTCGATCCCTGGGTCAGGAAGATCCCCAAGAGAAGGAAATGGCAACCAACTCAGTACTCTTGCCTGGAAAATCCCATGGACGGAGGAGACTGGTAGGCTACAGTCCATGGGATCGCAGAGTCGGACACGATTGAGCAACTTCAATTTAAAAAATTTAGCAATAATGAAGAAATCTTTACCAAGTGAACTACTGAATTTGAAGAAACAATATAGTAATACTAAAACAAAATTCATTTTCAGAGAATAGCACACTGATGCTCATAATCTTCTGATGTGAAAATATGGCAGAAAATGCTATAAAGACTTCTAGGAATCAGCTGTATTAACCAAATATTTAATCTTGGGGAAAGTGAAAGTGAAAGTTGCTCAGTTGTGTCCGACTCTTTGCTACCCCATGGACTATAATCCATGGAATTCTTCTGGCCAGAATACTGGAGTGGGTAGCCTTTCCTTCTCCAGGGGATCTTCCCAACCCAGGGATCAAACCCAGGTCTCCTGCATTGCAGGCAGATTCTTTACCAGCTGAGCCATAAGGGAAGCCCAAGGATACTGGAGTGGGTATACTTACATTATTATGTATACGTATTATGCAAATTTGTAGATGCTTCCTCCTCTTCATCTACTCCATTTGTAAAATATTTTGTTTGACATTATTTGCTTTTTTATTCCTCATTTCTTTGTCTCATAATTTGTTTCAGAGATTAATTGTCCATACTCTTGTTCTTTATCAAAACCTTTGATATCCAGACAAATATATTCTTCTCTTTTACCCATGAAATGTAATACAATTCACCTGATTAACTTTTAACTTTTGTTTGAATCAATAAAAATGCAATATATCACAATTCTGAAAGACTTAACTTGTACCAGACCCTTGTACCATCTCAATTTCTACTAAGAAATATCTCCCTGCATTAACCCTGACATCCCATCCCATGCACTCAAATTTATGACAAGTCTTCAATTCTTCATTATGCTTTCTTGACGTAAATGCTAGTCTTATTTCTATAGCTAGTTATCTAGATAGATAGACTGACTGAAAGATAATTTACAAATTTACTTTTTCATCCAACAACTAGTGTACTTACTGTTGCTAGGTATTATTAGAAGCACAGACAAAAGAGTCTTTGCTACAGATAATTTGCCATATGGTATTATGACAAACACTATAATATGAAATACTAATGGCTAAAATGGAACACATATACAGTGTAGAAATACAGAAAATATATGGCAATATCTGATGATTGTGTGTATGTGGGGTCTGTCGATAAAAATTTAATTTAAAAATATGTTTTACATAGTGATAACACATTAAGTTCAGTTCAGTTCAGTTCAGTTGCTCAGTCGTGTCCGACTCTTTGCGACCCCATGAATCGCAGCACGCCAGGCCTCCCTGTCCATCACCATCTCCCGGAATTCACTCAAACTCACGTCCATCGAGTTGGTGATGCCATCCAGCCATCTCATCCTCTTTCTTCCCCTTTTCCTCCTGCCCCCGATCCCTCCCAGCATCAGAGTCTTTTCCAATGAGTCAACTCTTCGCATGAGGTGGCCAAAGTACTGGAGTTTCAGCTTTAGCATCATTCCTTCCAAAGAACACCCAGGGCTGATCTCCTTTAGAATGGACTGGGTGGATAACACATTAGCCCATGTTTATTCTCAAATATTTAGACATTAATATTCTTGGAGACTTTGTAATTTGTACTTCTCTCAGAGCACCCTTTATTTTTGTTCAAAATAAGTCAGACTGCTATAGAATGTCATGGGTGGTGGTGGGTAAAAAATGGCTATAAGTCAGCAGGGATAGAAATTTTGGAAGAAAGCTGGCTGCAAAGGGATGAAGAGTGAAGAAAAACTGGAAACTAGGGTGTTTCTCACAACTTCCAATCTTGAAACTCAGGTTAACTTGCTGAAGGAAATGGCATCCATGGTAGGGTCCAATTCAATCCACTTGCTGCTGGGTGGCTAATTAATGCCCTCAAGGAATGGTATAATGTTTGGAGCTAAGTATTAGCATCTGATATTGACTGGTTGGAAAATTTCCAAGTCAGACCATTCTCAGTGAATCTATGTTATTTATTGAATCTATGTGTAACTTTCATCACTTTGTGTAAGATTATAGTCTGTAAGAACATGGATGGTTGGAGAAAGCGGGTAGTCATATAGCACAACATTTGTTCATGTGAATATAAAGGACTTATTCTGCTGAGGGTATCTTTGGTGAGAATCACAGATGGAATGAAAAATAACTTGATATTCTGTTCCTTCAGAGAAATCTATTCAAATATCTCTTCCCCATTCTTCTTGTCACTGATTTTCCAAATATGGCTCTTCCATGTCTCTGACTTTACACAACCTATATATCAATGTAGATTCTATTCCTAACAATCTCTCATTTTAAAAAAATCCAACAAAACTATTTACTACTCAATGTTCTGCCTCCTGGAAAAAGATTTTTTCAATTTATTTGGGAGGATATGGAATAATACTTTGTTAAGCTGAAGTTATCTACTTTGGGGTGCCAATTCTACCGAATCATTTGTAAATAAGGCCTGATTTTTTTTTTTTTCAGTCTCTGTTTACTACTCATAGGAAATGCTTAATAAAACTCTAGGTGAAGATTATTTTTTCTTTTATTAAAATTTATTTATTTTTAATTGGAGGATAATTGCATTGGGTTGGTTTCTGCCATACATCAACATGAACCAGTCATAGGTATAAATATACCCCTTCTCTCTTGAACCTCTTTCCTACCTCCTACCCAATCCTAACCCTCTAGGCTGTCACAGAATACCATACTGAGCTCCCTGCATCATTCAGCCAATTCCAACTGGCTATTTTACATAGGGTAATGTATATGTTTTAGTACTACTCTCTCAATTCGTCCCATAATCTCCTTCTGCTACAGTGTCCACAAGCCTGTTCTCTATATCTGCATCTCTATTGCTGCCCTACAAATAGGTTCATCAGTACCATTTTTCTAGATTCCATGTATATGAGTTAACATACGATATTGGTTTTTCCTTTTCTGATTTACTTCACTCTGTATAATAGGGTCTAGGTTCATCCATCTCACTAGAACTGACTTGAATTCACTTATTTTATTGCTGAGTAATATCCCATTGTACATATATACCACAACTTCTTTATCCATTCATTTGTCAGTGGACATCTAGTTTCTTCCATGTCCTGGTATTATAAAGAGTCCTGCAATAAACACTGGGGTAGATGTGTCTTTTAGAACTGTGGTTTTCTCTGGGTATATGCCCAGTAGTAGGATTTCTGGGTCATATGGTAGTTTTATTCCTGGTTTTAAAGAAATCACCATACTTTTATCCATAATGGCTATATTAATTTACATTCTCAGCAGTGCAAGAGGGTTACCTTTTCTCCACATCCTCTCCAGCATTTATTGTTTGTAGATTTCTTGATAATGGCCATCTGAACCTTGTGAGGTGATACCTCATTGTAGTTTTGATTTTCACTTCTCTAATCACAAGGGATGTTAATTAAGCTGGAATCAAGATTGCCAGGAGAAATATCAACAACCTGAGATAGGCAGAAAATGAAGAGGAACTAAAGAGCCTCTTGATAAAGGTGAAAGAAGAGTGAAAAATCTGGCCTAAAACTCAACATTCAAAACACTAAGATCATGGCATCCTGTCCTGTCATTTCATGGCAAATAGAAGGGGAAAAAGTGGAAACAGTGACAGATTTATTTTCTTGGGCTCCAAAATCACTGTGAATGGTTACTGCAGCCAGGAAATTTTAAAGACATGTGCACCTTGGAAGAAAGCTATTGACAAACCTAGACAGTATATTAAAAAGCAGAGACATCACTTTGCTGACAAAGGTCCATATAATCTAAGCTATGGTTTTCCCAGTAGTCATGTACAGATGAAAGTTTGACTGTAAAGAAGGCTGAGCACACACACAAAAAATGATAATTCTGAATTTTGGTGCTGCAGAACAACTCTTAAATGTCCCTTGGATCGCACGGTGATCAAACCAGTCATCCTGAGGAAGGTCAACCCTGAATATTCATTTGAAGGACTAAAGCTGAAGCTGAAGCTCCAGTACTTGGCCACCTGATGCAAAGAACTGACTCATTGAAAAATATCTTGATGCTGGGAAAGATTGAGGGCAGGAGGTGAAGGGCACGACAGAGGATGAGATGGCCAGATGGCATCACCGACTCAATGGACATTAGTTTGAACAAGCTCTAGGAGATAGTGAAGGACAGGGAAGCTTGGTGTATTGCAGTCCACGGGGTTACAGAGTTGGTCATAATTTAGTGACTGAATAAAAACAACAAAGTGAGGCTGAGCATGAAGACTGAGAGGGACACAAAGGAGCTAGGGAATAAGGGGCATAGACATCTTAGCCATTTGCTTGTATGTCTTAATCTATGCCTTCAGGCCTCGTTTAAGCCTGATCTCTTATGTGTTGCTATCATTTGACTGTGGACTTCTGTCCATGCTGACAGTACCAGTTCATGAAGGGTAACTCAGCTTGTAGGGTAACTTGGTGGCTTATGGTAAGTGTTCAATCTCTATTAGAGACCTGTAGCAAGCCAGAATTTATCTCTTCAAAGGAGAATATTAATCTGAAGAGGATGGTACAGCTTTGCTCTAAAATTTTAAAAGTCTGCTTTGTGTTTCACCAACAGAAGTCTGTTCATAAATGCCATACAGTATCCCTATCTGCTAAAATCCTTTCAGACATAATTGGATTAGCATTCACTTTTGGCCAAGTGGTAGAGGCTCTTGTGCAGTAGTCTAAATCTATTGCAGAGTTTTCTATGTTTTTAAGTCCTAATAAAAATAATAAAATCCTTAATAAAAACAGATACTCTAAAGTTACTTGGTAAATGGGCTGGAGAAATAAACCTAAACAAGGGATATGTTGCTTCTAAAATCCAAAGAGACAGTATGTTCCTTCTTTCATAATAGAAAGGACTTGATGCATGAAGTTTTCCTTCACCTTCACAGGAATATCTCCATGCCCAGGTCATTGAACCCCTAGTAATTTCATCAAGGTGTAAATAAGGCCCCTCATTTTTGTGGAATTCTTTTCCCACATTTTAGTATGCATGTGTCTTATCAAGGTGTCTAGAGTAGTTCCTTCTTGTTCACCAGATCCAGTCAGAATGGTGTCTTCAATTTAATGAAAAAATATGATATCTTATACAATAAGGGCTTCCCTGGTGGCTCAGATGGTAAGGAAACTGCCTGCAATTCTGGAGTGCTGGGTTTGATACCTGGGTCCGGAAGATGCCCTGATGACGGGAATGGCTACCCACTCCAGTATTCTTGTCTGGAGAATTCCATGGACAGAAGATCCTGGCAGGCTACAGTCCATGGGGTCACAAATAGTCAGGCATGACTGGGCAACTAGCACACACAGAAGCTCTCTTTTAACTAGGTTATGTCACTGGGCTGGATGTTTGATTTGGCCCTGAGGTGAGTCAGCAACAGTGTACTCTGACTCTCTGGTCTGAAAGTAAACTTCTACTGAGTTTCACCACTGATCTATTTTCTACACACCAGTTATGAGGAGATTCACTCCAGCAATAAAATCACATCTAGGAAAAGAGCTGAAATTGGAATCATTACCCAATTAGATTTTTGCTAATCCACTCTTTTCTCTTATATCCATTTGCTTTATGAATAAGCCAAACAGATAAGCTAAATTTCTATTTAGTAAGAAGCACCACTCTGTCTTCTTTTATGTCTTTGATGTGGCAGAGATGTGGTATTGCATTGTTCTGTGACTTTTAATTGAGCTTTTTCCCCACAGGTCACAGAATTAATCCACTATTCTGCTGCTGCTGCTGCTAAGTCGCTTCAGTCATGTCCGACTCTGTGCAACCTCATAGACGGCAGCCCAACAGGCTCCCCTATCCCTGGGATTCTCCAGGCAAGAATACTGGAGGGGGTTACCATTTCCTTCTCCAATGCATGACAGTGAAAGTGAAGTCGCTCAGTCATGTCCTACTCTTAGTGACCCCATGGACTGCAGCCCACCAGGCTCCTCCATCCATGGGATTTTCCAGGCAAGAATACTGGAGTGGGGTGCCATTGCCTTCTCCAATATTCTACCAGTTGCTAAGTATGTGCCTCCCAACTATGTATAACTGGGAAAAAAACCACATGATATGTTAAGGTGCACGTAGGCCTATTTTGGGAGTATCCCAAACTATAAATGATCTTATATCTATTGATGCCTACTGTGGCTACCTTGGACCATGGTGGCATTTGGGGTCTCCAGTAATTGCTGTAAGTTAGAACGAGGGCCTTATAGTCTCAAGGAATCTGGTTATTCAGCTTCTATAGTCACTCTGATAAACGGTGGCAGGACTTCTTTGAGGAAGGCCAGGACATAAATTTATAGAATTAATTTTTGTATGTGTATCTATAAACTTCTTTAAGCAAATCTCACCTCCCCTTCATTAAGAGGCCCTAGATTCAAAACTAGAAACTGGTTTGAGGGACTTGAACTCTTTTGTGATAATTCATATCACATCTTCACTGGACCTAGTGACTTTTTGATTATACAAATCAATAAGATTCTATAGGCTGATCATCTACTTCAGTTCCAAGGACACCGATACCATTTAGCTAACAGTACAGATCTCTGTGGAGCTTTCCAGGTGGCTCAGTAGTAAAGAACACGCCTGCCAAGCAGAAGACATGGGTTCGATCCCTAGGTCAGGAAGATACTCTGGAGAAGGAAATGGCCACCCACTCCAGCATTCTTTTTTTTTTTTTTTTAACTTTACAATATTGTATTGGTTTTGCCATATATCAAAATGAATCCGCCACAGGTCTACATGTGTTCCCCATCCTGAACCCTCCTTCCTCTTCCCTCTCCATACCATCCCTCTGGGTCGTCCCAGTGCACCAGCCCCAAGCATCCAGTATCATGCATCGAACCTGGACTGGAGACTCGTTTCATGTATGATATTATACATGTTTCAGTGCCCTTCTCCCAAATCATCCCGCCCTCTCCCTCTCCCACAGAGTCCAAAAGACTGTTCTATACATCTGTGTCTCTTTTGCTGTCTCACATATAGGGTTATCATTACCATCTTTCTAAATTCCATATATATGCGTTAGAATACTGTACTGGTGTTTTTCTTTCTGGCTTACTTCACTCTGTATAATAGGCTCCAGTTTCATCCACCTCATTAGAACTGATTCAAATGTATTCTTTTTAATGGCTGAGTAATATTCCATTGTGTATATGTACCACAGCTTTCTTATCCATTCATCTGCTGATGGACATTTAGGTTGCTTCCATGTCCTGGCTATTATAAACCGTGCTGTGATGAACATTGGGGTACACGTGTCTCTTTCAATTCTGGTTTCCTCAGTGTGTATGCCCAGCAGTGGGATTGCTAGATCATAAGGCAGTTCTATTTCCAGTTTTTTAAGGAATCTCCACACTGTTCTCCATAGTGTCTGTACTAGTTTGCATTCTCACCAACAGTGTAAGAGGGTTCCCTTTTCTCCTCACCCTCTCCAGCATTTATTGCTTGTAGACTTTTGGATCGCAGCCTTTCTGACGCATGAAATGGTACCTCATAGTGGTTTCGATTTGCATTTCTCTGATAATGAGTGATGTTGAGCATCTTTTCATGTGTTTGTTAGCCATCTGTCTGTCTTCTTTGGAGAAATGTCTATTTAGTTCTTTGGCCCATTTTTTGATTGGGTCGTTTCTTTTTCTGGAATTGAGCTGTAGGAGTTGCTTGTATATTTTTGAGATTAGTTGTTTGTCGGTTGCTTCATTTGCTATTATTTTCTCCCATTCTGAAAGCTGTCTTTTCACCTTGCTTATAATTTCCTTTGTTGTGCAGAAGCTTTTAAGTTTAATTAGATGCCATTTGTTTATTTTTGCTTTTATTTCCAATATTCTGGGAGGTGGGTCATAGAGGATCCTGCTGTGATGTATGTCGGAGAGTGTTTTGCCTATGTTATCCTCTAGGAGTTTTATGGTTTCTGGTCTTACATTTAGATCTTTAATCCATTTTGAGTTTATTTTTGTGTATGGTGTTAGAAAGTGTTCTAGTTTCATTCTTTTGCAAGTGGTTGACCAGTTTTCCCAGCACCACTTGTTAAAGAGATTGTCTTTAATCCATTGTCTATTCCTGCCTCCTTTGTCAAAGATAAGGTGTCCATAGGTGCGTGGATTTATCTCTGGGCTTTCTATTTTGTTCCATTGATCTATATTTCTGTCTTTGTGCCAGTACCATACTGTCTTGATGACTGTGGCTTTGTAGTAGAGCCTGAAGTCAGGCAGGTTGATTCCTCCAGTTCCATTTTTCTTTCTCAAGATTGCTTTGGCTATTCAAGGTTTTTTGTATTTCCATATAAATTGTGAAATTATTTGTTCTAGCTCTCTGAAGAATACCGTTGGTAGCTTGATAGAGATTGCATTGAATCTATAGATTGCTTTGGGTAGTATACTCATTTTCACTATATTGATTCTTCCAATCCATGAACATGGTATATTTCTCCATCTATTAGAGTCCTCTTTGATTTCTTTCACCAGTGTTTTATAGTTTTTTATATATAGGTCTTTAGTTTCTTTAGGTAGATATATTCCTAAATATTTTATTCTTTTGTTGCAATGGTAAATGGAATTGTCCAGTATTCTTGCCTGGAAAATTCCATGGACAAAAGCCTGGTAGGCTACAGTTCTTTGGGTCACAAAAAGTCAGACAAAACTTAGTGACTAAACAGCAACAACAGGAAAGTTCTCTGCGGATCAAACCAGGTTGATTATCATGTTGCCTCTGGTATATATTTCTGTACTGATGCCCACCTTAACCCTGACTATAAGTGTTTTGACTAGGCCCCTGACATTCTAGAATTCTATCAAGCCAATTGAATACATAGAATCCCTGAGCTCCCATTATCCCCACTGAAATGGGGAATCCAGTTTGATGGCAGCATTTCCCACTATTATCTGACCTACAGGTAAGAGACACCCAAGAGGTTCAAGGTGGCTGGAACTTCCCCAGTGAATACATTAAAATTAAGGGAGTATGCTTGGACAAATTTAGAGGCCATTATATTGGAGCTGGTAAGCTGGACAAATCCATATGCTAAAGTCCATTTCTTCTAAAAACTTTGTGAAAGTGAAAGCATTAGTCACTCGGTTGTGTCTGAGTCTTTGTGACCCCATGGACTGTCTGTTGCCTGCCAGGCTCCTTTGTCCATAGAATTCTTCAGGCAAGAATACAGGAGTGGGTTGCCATTCTCTTCTCCAGGTGATCTTCCCAACCCAGGGATAGAACCTGGGTGTCCTGAATTGCACACAGATTCTTTACCATCTGAGCCACCAGAGAAAGCCCTTCTAAAAATTCTGGATACCTACTTTCCAGTACCATGGATATTTTAACTTCATAACTTGTTACTTTTGGGTAAAGGATCAGTCAACCACTGAAGCCAATGTTAGAAACACTTTTGATTAAACATATAGAATCCAGAATCTTCACTTAGTGAATGTACCTATTGCAACACATGTTGACAATTCAGCATTATAATTCTTCTACTCTGATCTAGTCGGCTTAGAATTTATTCTCACAAAGGCTCCCCAGAGTGATTAGGAACAATTCTTTTGGTATGCATGGCATCTGTTCATGGGTCTAAAAGGAGATTTGAGGACTATAAATGGTTTTCTGATACTAACATATAATCACTGCATGCTTCGTTGGACCAAGAGTTACTGTGAGACAAATAAGGGAGTAAATATGCAAGCAGAAGGAGGTTCTCTCTCTGTGGACTATAGTGGCCATATGAAACTATATGATTCTTTAGCTGCTAGTCAAAACCACATAAATAGACATATTGTAGGCTATTAACTAGATGAGTAGCGAGTTAAGTACTAGATAAGGACACATTCAGAGATGCCCTCGGGGCTACTATTTCAATGCCAGTCCTGCTAGCAAGACATTTTTAAAATAAAATATATTGGGCTATATACAAGGTGAATGAGTAATTGATATAATAAAGCTTCATCAAGACCTTTAAGGTTTTCATTAAATGTCAGGCTTTGATATATCTCCAAGTCCTGGATCTCTTCCTGTAAGTGTCTCATATGCTGAACAGGACTGTATTCCTTTGAATCATGGCTGCTTAAGCGTCATTCTTCAAAAGCTCTTTCCCACCTTCGACATTTTTATGGGGTGGGCCTTTAAAGTAAAATATAGAAGGTTTTCATGACAGTGATGCCCTTGTACATAGTCACTAAAATAACAGTGTTGGTTGACCTGAGGTGGGAAAGGGTGTCATGGCAGATATATAAATTATCTTCTTTAAAGAAGAAATCATGGTTCATCTGTCATGCTGAAGACAATATCACATAGTAGTTCAAATGTGGGCTCTGAATGCTGACTCCCTGGATTCAAATCCGAATTCTGTCAATTACTTGCTGTCTGACATGAATAGGTACTAAATCTACTAGATCAATTTCCTTATCTGTAAAATAAAGGAATTACAATAGTAACTGTCTCACAGAAATGTTTCAGGCTTTTAATAAATTAAGATGTCCAAATAAAGAATTCCAATAATAATTGGAATAATTGAAAACCTTGAGGATTAAAAAATGGTGAACTCTTGACATTTCTTTGTCATTTCATATTTCTTTGTCATATCTTCTTTAATTACTGTCATTTGGTACTGATCATCAAAGAATAACAGTGATACTACTGTTGTCTGATATTATTAGTAACATAACTAATATTTCTACATTATTTGTTTATTAAAAGTTATAATAAGATTATTGTATTTGATCTTCATACCAATTTTTTAGGGGTTTTCATTTTCACTTTGTAATTGAGAAATCTGAGGTTCAGAGAGATGTTGTGTTTTGCCAAAGGTCACGAAAATAATTAGTGTAGACAGGATTTAAATTTATGTAAGCTGACTCCTGATGCAAAGAGCTGACTCGTTTGAAAAGACCCTGAAGGTGGGAAAGATTGAGGGCAGGAGGAGAAGGGGACAACAGAGGATGAGATGGTTGGATGACATCACCTACTCAATGGACATGGGTTTGGGTGGACTCCAGGAGTTGGTGATGGACAGGGAGGCCTGGCGTGCTGCGGTTCATGAGGTTGCAAAGAGTCGGACATGACTGAGTGACTGAACTGACTGAAGGTGACTCTACACACCTTACTTTTACAAGTGTAATTTAATCATATACTTTATGATGTTAACAAGAGTTTACCCTCCTGATTCCAAATCTTAGCCATATATTGAGGTCTATAATGTGCTCGGCATTTTTGTATTATCTAATACTAGTACATCAACTCTGCAAACTTCATATTGATATCCTGTACATTTTTTTTTTATAGAGAATAAATGTAAGCTTACAGAAATGAAGTATGCTGCTCAAAGTTTTAGAGACAGTGAATGTAGAAATGTACTTCATTTCTTCATTCAACAAATGGATATGATGGGGGCAGAATCACAGACATTGGGGACGATGTACAAAAGGGGAAAAAAAAAAGCCAAAATCTCTTGTCATCAAGGAGCTACAGTGTAGATAAGAGGTAAAAATTAAACAAAAGGGAATTTATGTATTTCAGTGCTACTCTCTCAATGTGTCCCGCCCTTTCATTCCCCTGCTGTGACCACCAGCCCATCCTCTACGTCTGTGTGCCTAAGTTCCTGCCCTGCAAATAGGTGAGCCCTGGCGGAGTGGGGTAGAGGGAGGGGATGGGACGAATTTAGAGAGTAGCATGGACATAAACACACTACCATGGGAGAAATAGACGGCTAGTGGGAAGTTGCTATAAAACACAGGGAGCTCAGCTCAGTGTTCTCTGGCAACCTAGAGGGGTGAGATGGGGAAGAGGGTGGGAGAGGGGCTCAAGAGGGAGGGGATGATTATATAGTTATAGCTGGTTCAGGTTGTTTTACAGCAGAAACCAACACAACATTGTAAAGCAATTATTCTCCAATTAAAAATAATTTTTTTAAAGAGTCAAAAATAATTGATTGTGAAAAATATATTTAAGAATGAAAAATATATCATTCATTTATTAAAGCTCAATAAAATGTAAGCTCCATGACAGCATGAATCTCTGTTTTATTCATTATGATATGTTCACTATATCAAAGGATGCGTAAAACCTTAAATATATCAAACAATGCTTAAAACTTTGGTGCTCTATGACTATTTCTTGAATTAAATAAATCAGTGAGTTATACTTCAAGTGTCAGAAAGGAAAAGTACTGAATGCTACTAGATGGCATAACAGAGGACATAATTTAAATTTGGAAATTGGGGCTTCTTTGAGAATGTGCCATTTAAGCTGAGACTGAAAAGAGGGTAATGGAATAGCCAGATATAGGGTGAAGTGTGAGGTGGAGTGACCAAGACAAAGGGAAAACATTTGTAAAGCCCAAAATTAACAGTGAGTTTTGGCAATGGGAAAAACAAAAAAAGTAAGTTCATTCTGGTAGGAATACATTGAGAGAAGGGAAGAACTGAAAAGATGGTGCAGGGGAGAGATGTAGGGACCAGAAGCTGGAGGGTCTCAAAGTCCAGGATAAAACTTTGCCTTTTGTCCTAAGTACAACAGGAAAATCACTGAATGTATAAGAAAAACATTATCAGATTTCTACTTTAAAATTACCATTCAGCTAGTTATATAATGAGTAATTTAGGAGTAGGCAAGGTTGAAAATGGTAGGCACTTAGTCCATGTAACTGATGATGGCTGCTTGGATTAATTGGCAGGAGAACTAGTTGGATTATGATAATAACAATAGCAATAGTAATAATTGTTAAGATTGAGCACTTACTATATGCCAAGCATTATTCTAAGAGCCTTATGCAAATTGACTAACTTAATTTTCACATCAATCTAATGCAAATTAAGACACTGAAAAATGAGTAAACTTCCTATTCTTACACAATTAGTAGTAGAGGATCTTGAGTTTGAACCCAGGCTATTTTATATATGAGACCATGGCCACTGCAATCTATTTACATTGGTTGATGGGAGATACAGGCTTCCTAGGTGGTGCTGGTGGCAAAGAATCTGCCTGCTAATGCAGGAGATGTAAGAAAGGTGGGTTTGATCCTTGAATAGGGACGATCCCCTGGAAGAGGGCATGGCAACCCACTCCAGTATTCTTGCCTGGAGAATCCCCATGGATAGAGGAGCATGGCAGGCTCAATTCATAGGGTTGCAAAGAGTTGGACACGGCTGAAGTGACTTAGCACACACTCACGTGCGACTGGAAATATGCTTTGCAAATATTGAAGTATTAATGACAGGTTAGACAATACACATATCTAGAAAAAATGTCAGGTTTCTCATTTGACTACCTGGCTGGGATTGATTTGATATATGTATCTATGGCCCAATAGAAATTCTTGGATTTTAAATTTGAGGGGATACACTTCAGGTATTAAAATTATATAAATAGCTTGGGAAATAAATGAGTTTACTCAATGTGAAAGTGTGATGCAAAAAAGAAAAGAAGTTGAACTCATATTTGAGGAATTCAGAAATATTGGGGTCAGGTAGAATAAGCATGCAAAGAAGCCTAAAATAAATCAGCTAAAGGATGTAAAAAACAAACAAACCAGGAAAGCATGGTATCATGATGCCAAGTGTTTTGAGAAAGAGAATAAACTGGATCCAATGGAAATGAAATACAAGGTGAATGTGGGAAACTTCTACTGAATTTAGCAACCTGGAGCCATCAGTGTCATGGCGCAGAGGCCAGACCACAAAGCTTGGTGAGTGAATGCGTGGTGACAAAATAGAGAAGAATGGTTATTAGTGGGAGTAAGGAATAGGCATAAAAAACAGAGGAGGTAATAAGGTTAATGTAGTACATGTACAAAGTTTAATGGTCTACATGGACGTATTTGGACTTCCCTTGTGGCTCAGTTGATAAATAATCTGCCTGCAATGTAGGAGACCTGGGTTCAACTTCCTGGGTTGGGAAGATACCCTGGAGAAGGGAAAGGCTGGCTACCCACTCCAGTATTCTAGCCTGGAGAATTCCATGGACTGTATAGTCCATAGGGTGGCAAAGAGTCGGACACAACTGAGTGACTTTCACTTTCACTTTTACGGACATATTTGCATACTGAGAGGAAATCAGCTAGAAAAGAAAGCATGGAAGATACGAGAAAGAATAGTGATAACCAGTGGCAAAAGGTTATTGGAAACTACAATATATAAACCAAAAAATGGGATGGATTTAGAAGCTTTAAATCCATGGCTACCTGCCACCAATGATCAGTATTTCCTCTCTTGGCTGTACTTCAGAGGCCAGGTACAGGATTAAGGAGATTGAACAGATTGACAAAGAAAGGGTGTGTACTTTCAGTTTTGTGAAATTTCTGTATGCTGGCCCTCTCTTCTGTTTGATTTAAATAATAATCTTATTGCATAAATTAAAGTGCCTGAGTGTGTTAAGATTTATCATGGCAATATGTAAATGAGAAAAATAATTAATTCCCATGGTGTGATAAGAAGGAATAAGTCAAGCAACAAGCTCTGGATTTTGTCTAATTAGAGATGGGCACTTGGAACCTATGCTGTTGAAGGAGGTCCCATAATGGCTCCAGAAATTTATAGAAGGATTAAAGCCATGCATGTGTTTATTTATTCTCTGAACACTTATTTTCATTCTATAGATATTTATCAAGTACCTACTACTTACTAGCCATTGCTTTGGACAAAAGGAGTGAGTGATGAACACAAATGAAATCTTTGATTTCATGGAGTTAAATTCTAAGGAGAGAAATGTACTGATAGAATAGATATATGATACTAAAGATAGATAAACTACAATAATATTAAATATATATATAATAACAGGTCTAGGAAGTACTAGAAATCTTTTATATGTAAAATCTAAAAACACAGAATTAATAATTTGGGTAGAAATACAGATAGCTTTGGCACATTTAGAAAAATGTGTTATGTTCTGTGATACA
Organism: Bos indicus; assembly: GCF_029378745.1. Lineage (NCBI taxonomy): Eukaryota > Metazoa > Chordata > Mammalia > Artiodactyla > Bovidae > Bos > Bos indicus. The sequence goes on along the minus strand of NC_091765.1, from coordinate 65,366,623 downwards.
AATATGAAATGGTTACTTTAAGCTGTGAGAGTATTATATACATCTACAATGCAGAACCATTAAGAATAATGCCTGGTGACACAGCAAACACTCAATTAACATTAACTATTATTGGATGACAGAACTGTACCACAGACTAGCAAGTAGTGAACAATCAATAAAGACTCCCTGGAGAAAAATAACACTTAAACATTCTCAAAGAATAATGAGAGACTAGGCAGATGAAGAAGAAGGAAGGGCCCCATAAGCTGAAGGAATAGCATATGACAGGACAAAACAAACACAAAATTATGATATTGAATGATAAGTTTAGGAAGCTACAATTACAGTTTTAACTGTATAGAATTTGTGGCCATCAGAAGAAAAGTGTTATCAGGAGAACTGGACATGACTCCAATTGTCTTCTTGCTCTGGAGAAGCCAGTTTTCAGGACAATGTTGAGGGTAGGATGAGAACATCAGTGTTCTTCTGATCTTCTCCATAGTCCCCTAAGACTGAAAATTCTAGGAATACTGCTTTGTGCCAGATTCTATACCAACTGCTGGAGTAAGCAAATTATATTTGAAATCCACTCTCAACAAGTAAATGACAGTGACAAATAACCTTTTTTGAGTAATCTCTATTATCCACATACTGTTCAAAGCAATCCCCTTGTGTTCATCCATTTGATCTTTAAAACAACTCAATAGACTAAAAATTCTTATCACCTTTTTATAGATGAAGAAAGCAAGGCAAGAAGTTGTAAGTCTTATTCACTACTGTATTCTTAATGTCAGGTACAGTGTCTGACATCAAAATTTATTCACAAATATTTCAATGAACATATTAACAACAGACAGGTGAATCATTTGGAAATCTAGCTTTCCTAGGGCCAGAATTGCACATTCATAATCAGGTCACTGTCTCACTAGTCATTTTGTGGGACGATTATCAGATTATGTTTTTCAAACATTTTGACACATAAGAAGCTCCAGAGATTCTTGCTAAAAATTCTAATTCATTTGGTCTGGGTAGAAGCCCATGTCTTCACATTGTAAGTAGATACTCCAAACATTTTATTCTAATGTACAAATATTCATTTTAGTCTAATATTTGGATACATTTTTAAAAATTGCTGTGAAATATCAGTTTATAGTCATTACAACTAGATATGAGATTAATGAATAATGGTTATGGCTCAGCTGGTCAAAAGAAGGGCTTCCCAGGTGGCACCAGTGGTAAAGAATTTGCTTGCCAATGTAGGAGACCTGAGAGATGTAGGTTTGATCCCTGGGTTGGGAAGATCCCCTGGAGGAGGGCATGGCAACCCACTTCAGTATTCTTGCCTGGAGAATCCCATGCCCAGAGGGGGCTGTCAGGCTGCAGTCCATGCAGTTGCAAAAAGTTGGCCTTGACTAAAGTGGCTTAACATGCACATCAAAGGAAGGAGAAGGGGTATGATGATTTCAATGATAATATTAGGAAATCATCAGCTGCAAGGGAATGAGTCTACTCTTTCTATTTTTATACATAATGCAGGGCTTCTCATCTTTGGTACTATTGACTGTTTGAACGCAATAATTCTTTGCTGTGGGATGGCTCTCTTTTGCATTTTACCACGTGTGGTAGCAACTCTGGACTCTGCTCACTCAATGCCCGTAGCTCACTCCGCCCTCCAAGCTGTGACAACTGAAGATGTCTCCAGACACTGATACATGTCTTATGAGGTAAAGATGCCCAGGTTTGGAAACCACGGCCTTAACGGAAGACAGAGAGTTTTGTCTAGATTCTTCCCTATAGCAGCTTCTGGCCTTCTAATCTAGACTTGTGTAAAACACCTAATCTGTTTCTCCATAAGGCTCCTCTATGACACACTATGGTTGGTTTGATGAGCACCGTTTTCCTTCTTGGCTTTTTTCAGAGCTCACACTGTGTGTCATCCCCAACTCCCACCGCACGCACACACACACACACACACACACACACACACACACACACACAACTGATTCAGTAAATCAAATGAGACAGACTGTCAGGGTCAAGACATGGCTGATATACAAAATCAGGTTCTGGAGGGCACACATCCCTCTAACATAGTTTACAGGGAGTTATAATTAACTATGACAGCAGAATAGGATCCCTTTCCCAGAAGACAAATGTTACAAAAAGGAAAAGAAAAATCAAAGGAAGAGACATAGGAATAAAAAGTCACATGACATTGTTTGAAAGAAAGGATTTAAATAAATTTGAAATATTTCAGCCCCAAATTGGCAAAAATGTGTATTTCAGAAAATACAGAAAATTTCCCAGTTTGGAAATTATTCCAGTCCTTTATCTTTTACAACAATAAACAATGTATAGTAGCCTAAGGATATATCCTTCACCTTTCCTCTCCATTAATATTTTGTAATGGCTCTCAGCATCTTTCAGTTATGCATTAGAACAATAAGAGTAAAATTTTTGATGGGAGAACTTTCAACTACCGTTGTATAAATATATGTAATATCATATTGTTAAATTGATATCATATTGATTATATGCAGAAAACTTACCTAATCTTTGAAAAATGCAAAGAGTACCTAGACAAGTATTTGTTATTCACCACATACTTCTAATAAATTCATTCCTAAGTTTGCTGGCTAACCAGAGCAGTGAATTAGTGTGTACACCCAATGAAACAGTTAAACAGCTATGCAAAGTGCATTCTTAATTGGCCAGAAAAACAACAACAACTACTACCCAGATTCCTTTTGAAATCAACCTTTAACTGTATTCAATTCTTCTCAAAATTTATTATAATGAAACTATTGTTATTCAAATTATTTAGTATGAGGTACCTTGACTAATGTGGTTTGATGAAAGAGAATAATGCTTAGTAATTAATGGGTAGAAGAAAAATAAGGAAGTCAATACCTATATTCAGAGAAGACTAAAGAGACGAGAACCAAAGAGAGAGGAGAAAAGCCCTTTTTTTCCCACCATCTGTTATTCTGGGCAAGAAAATATCTGTAACCTTGTTACCCCATCCAGTTCCTTTAAGTGATTTCAGAAGCTAGGGTAGCAACAGATACTTATACACATTGTTACCACTACCTTGAACTATTTGCTGGGGTGACAAATACTCTAAGGTAACTCCATGGTAAATTGCAGTTCACCCTTGAATCTGGTCAGTTCCAGGTAGTTGTGAGATGATTAAGGACACAGCCAAAGGCTCCAACCCCACGGGTTTTGCAGGAAGCAGCGATCTGGGAGGGCATAGAGGAGGAAGATGGCTGGGCAGAGCGAGCCTGCTTCCACCGCCACCACTGTCAGCCTGTACAGTTGTTCAGGCTGCCAGAGGCTTTCTAGTTGCCATAGCAACTGTTGGGCTCTGCTGCAAACTCAAAGCAGAGCCTCTGAAGTTAGGTACCAAACACTGGAGCTCAACAAACGCAAAGGGGAGAACAAGGATTACACATGTATTCGATCTACAGCTCCTAGGACTGAAATAATCTCTCTAAAATCGGATTTTTGTTTATGTTTTTGTAAAATGAGATAATTTTTGCCTGGTATTGTTCCTTAGTATCATTTGGTGCCCAGAGCGAGGAGAAGGCAAATCCTCTCAATTGTAACTGCAACGGAAGTGGGGTGGGTAGGAAACGTGATTACGAGGAATGCACCCAGCTGGCTCATTCACTCATACAGTTATATATTTCAACACCTCCCGAGAACACATTTGTGTGGGGCATTATGCCAGGTGCTGGGTCTGAAAAGAAATGAGACACCGCCCCTCGCAAAGTAACAACAGTAATTACCAAAATTAGCAGAACCTTCGCGAGCCTGGGGAAAACCAATTAGGCATGGCAAGCTCCCCACGGATCCCTCTTGGAAGACAGATTCAGAATCCAAACGCGGGAGAGGAGACTCCCGAAATAGAGTCGGTCAGGAGGGAAGGCTAGGGGAAAAGAAGGAAGCCGCCTTTCCGTAGGGAGGGAAATCTGTCAGAGCCACTCAACTGTTTCTCTGAGGCTGCCAGGGAGAAGAGGTTTGTTTTTCTTTTAGGAAGAAAAGAGCCCTTTTCCCTACTGGGCTCGATTTCTAGTAGGGGAAGCTCCGCCTCCTTGGGCTGTTGATTGGCCCAACTTTTTTTCAGCTAATTTCTACCAGCATCCTCTCGGTCTGATTGGCTCGCTTTGCTCAATTCCGCTGGGAGTCGCATCCTACCTGGTTGGGAGGTGTACAGCCTTTCCACAGTCTCCTTTCTGTACTCACCAGTCTGCAGCTGAGGTGGGAGGAAAAGTCCTGGCTGGAGAACTAAGAAAAAGCGATCCCCATGGGTTCTTGGAAAGCTCTCCTCTTCTCCCCTTTTCTTCTGTGGAATCAAAGGAGAGGGGTGAGGTTGATGTTCCTGTTACTGACCGTGCATCTGGGAAACTGGTGAGTAAATTCAAGGACTTCAAACTATTCTCTGTTATCTACCCACTCCCTCCTCGTTTCTCTTTAGAAATCATTCTGGGTTAAATAATTTGCTTTTCCCCGGGCACATTTGGGATATTTTACCATCAGTTTTTTTTTTTTTTTTTAATTAGATCTACTCATTTTCTGTTAGAATGAAATGAGCCTGTGTGTGAAGCACCGAAATTAGCTCAGTTGGTTTTGACTTGAAGCGCAGTGGAAACTAGTAAAGACTCAGTTACTGGAAGTAGGGAGGGGAGGAGAAATGGTTTTGTAACTGCATTTAGTGAATGAATGCCACTGATGAACTTTCTGAATGATTCTTCATTTTAAAGACAAAGTTATTTTAGAAACTTGTTACACAGCATGGGATGTATGATGCTTTTCTATACACTAATATTGCTCTTTCCCTTATCTTTTCTTTTTTGTTATTCTAAAAAAATAAGCAAAGTTTTAGTCAAGAAAGATCATAAATATGGCTAAAAAAATCCATCAGGGTGGCAAGTGTGTTATATTTGTTAGAAATTAATTGTGTATAATTTATTGAGTCAGTTTTGAATGATTTTTATTTTAATTGGCTGTGTACAAGTAAATGAAAGTGTTATGTTGATGTGAATGTCCTGGAATGCATGTGTGCGTGTGTGTGTGTGTGTGTGTGTGTGTGTGCGCGCGCGCGCGCGCGCGCGCATGTGTATGACAGAAAAGGAAGGGGGGGGCAGTGTTTAGAACTCAAGAGTAAAATGTAATCACTATAGAGATGGAAATATGCCTTTATAACTACTTGCATCATTGCTAAAATTTATTATGATGATGATTATTTTTAGCATATAGCTAGAGTGCTTTTTTTTTTTTTTTTTTGGCCACTACTGGCCTATAGAACAACTGTATTTTCTCTCCAAAAACAGAGAATAAAGTATGCTAAGTAATACGAGTCTTGCCAGAATATGTTTGACATTGTTTTTTAAATATTACGGTTTTAGTTTTCCCTTAGAAACGTAAATGTTCTGTATGGGCACAAACATACTACGTAATTAATAACTTCTTATATTTAAGTGTGTCATATTGGTTTATTTCTTTGAATCTATTATAAAATTATGAAAGATACCTTGGTAGGCCATGTATCAGTGCTCTCCTGCATCTTCATAATATTGCAAATGAATCTGTGTTCTCATAAGTAAAAACAGATTTCCCAGTGGTTTTCTAAAATAGCAACCTGTATGCTCCTTTATCACTCCAAGTGCAAGTTTCTTTTGCAACCTAATAGACAAGCTGCTTACTAAAGGGCATACTGTCTTTCTAAAGAGATGTTTGGTTTTAAATAATATATTTTCTTCTTGAGGATATTTGCATTATCAAGGTTCCAGAACTCTCTTTCAAGCTGCTCAGAAATAGAGAGTTTTGTGGTAGTGTAGACAGAGATGGACTCTGGCAGTCTGGAGACATGATTCTATGTGTCAAGAGTCCTTAATTTCTCTGAACACAGTGTCTTCATTTAGGAAATGAAGGAGAGTAGTAGATCATTTATGATTTCTTCAAGTTTTCATATACAGTATGTCCAAGATTTGAACCGAAAGAAAATAACTCAGTAGTCGTGTCATTGGCTTTTCTTAGGAGTTTTCAAGAGGGAAATTTTAATTGGGAATGTCATGTACTTTTTTTGCCATTATGGATAAGTGAGAGAGAGACAAATGTGTTAACAGCTAAAGTAGATGAATTATTTTATCATAGTACCAAACAGAATATAAATTTTTCTGGCCAGTGAATAAATACATAGTAAAAAAAAATAAAACTATATGTTGCTGTTGTAATTAGCTCTTGGGGTCTTAATGATGAGAATGTATGTATTCACTTTTCAAAGTCGCTACAGTTGTGATGAACTTTTCATCCTTTTAATATTTAGTTGAAGATAATTGATGTAGACATGTATAAACCACTTATGTTCATATTTTATTCTTGCTGTTTCCTTTTTTGAGAGACCTTCCTAAAGCTAACCACAGATGGTTCTTTCTAAGAATTTTGATGTCTGATGCCAGTTTCTAAATTAAATCTTCAAAGTCACCTATTTTGGAATTTACCAAATTGGAAGCCATTATTTTTCTGTATCTAATCAGAGATAGTAGCTTGTTTCCTCATTAGTTTTCATCAAGAGTATAAAGAAGAGACATTTTATTGATTTTTATATTGCTGAATTATGAAAACCGATCCTGTTGTTGTAGCTAAAACCTGAAGTCACAGTTCCTGTGTTTTATTCTCAGTGAGGCTCTGTGGCATCTTGGCAAGTTGGTTAAAATTTCTCAAGCTTGAGTTGTCTTATTTGTAATGTTGAAAACAACCTCATTTTGATCAGACTTTGTAAAAGAATTGAAAAAGTGGTGTGAGATTTTGGCTGTTCTGAACTAATTTAGTGAGCTTTGACTAAGAAGTTATATTTTGAGAGAGCTCAAGGAAGAGAACTCATTTTTATTTTTAAAAACAATTTCTTAAATCAATAATCCTACAATATAGCAATCATTTGCCTAAATGACAATATTCAAGTATAATTGCTTTTAAAATATATTATTTTCAAATAATTTTAGTAATATATTTTGTGGAGATGATAATACATGGTTTTTCTTTAGACATTTAGATTTTTTGCTTCATTCTCTAATAAAATATGGGTGCAAACTTACAGACAAAATGACTAATAATGTTCTATAACAATTAGATATTTTAAGAAGAAATGAGAGACAAAATAATTTTGAAGCTAAAATGCAAATGCATAATTAATAAATCCCCTGTTTATAGAGTCTTTCAAGTATACTCTTTTTCCCTTTTATCCCATTATATAGTATGAGACACATTTTTGGTTAAGCAACAAAAGGAAATGTCTGATTTTTCATTTAAAAATGAAATAGACATATCTGGTGTTTTATATTTATATACAGGTGATTAAGATTTATATAAGAAAATAATAATGACGATGGGGTCCCAAACAAGAGGAGGCAAAGCAGGGTGGAAAACTGAAAAAAAAAAAATCGGCTCTTGAGATATTATCAAAATATGATAAAATGACAGCCACAGGCCTCTAGAGATTAATTCACATATATGCATGCTACCAACTGAGAATCCTGGACCTGATCATTAGATATAACACTAGTTTCAGCTACACCCCTTCCCACTAGGGTGATTTCAGACAAATCTTTGAGCAGAGTCCTCATTTGTGAAAAGCAGAAATGACATCTACGTTTCGAGCTTGTTTCAAGACCAAGAAAGAAAATTTGTGCAAAGTAATGTCACCTAAATTTTTAACTCAAATGACATAACAGATATTCTCAGAATCACAGTAACTCTAGAATTATTTATTCTAGTTAAAGTCAAGCTCTTTGAATTATTGTGCATTATTATTAAATATCTTAAAATGAACTGAACTATGAAACTACTTTTCATATTATTAAATCTCTTTTGAATTAGAGATACCATAAAGCCATCAGAAACGTCCCTGATGGCTGAGATGGTAAAGAATCCACCTGCATTTCAGGAGACTGGGTGGGGAAGATCCGCTGGAGAATGGAATGGCTATCCACTCCAATATTGTTGCCTGGAGAATTCAACAGACAGGAGCCTGATGGGCTACAGTTCATGGGATCACAAAGTAGGACACTACTGAGTGACTACCACTTTCACATTTTCAGTTTTAAATTATGAGAAATATCAGTCTTTCATTCAACAAATATTTACTGAATACCAGCTATGTTCTACACAGTACAACTTGCTGGTTTACAGTGGTGAATAAACTAGACATGAGTGCTAAACATATGGACAGTACTTGTGTCCAGTGTTTTACATGAGTACTACTGTTATACTCACTGCTAAGGCTGAGATTTATGATATTACTCAAAGGGAAACATCTTGTAGTCAGAATAAGGAAAAATACCTTAACTCCAAAGATAAACAGAGGGGTCTAAATTTTTAAGGTTCAGTTCAGTTCAGTTCAGTTGCTCAGTCATGTCTGACTATTTGCGACCCCATGAATTGCAGCACGCCAGGCCTCCCTGTCCGTTACCAGCTCTCGGAGTTCACTCAAACTCATGTCCATCGAGTCGGTGATGCCATCCTGCCATCTCATCCTCTGTCATCCCCTTTTCCTCCTGCCCCCAATCCCTCCCAGCATCAGAGTCTTTTCCAATGAGTCAACTGTTTGCATGAGGTGGCCAAAGTATTGGAGTTTCATAATGCTCAAAATTCTCCAAGCCAGGCTTCAGCAATATGTGAACCGTGAACTTCCAGATGTTCAAGCTGGTTTTAGAAAAGGCAGAGGAACCAGAGATCAAATTGCCAACATCTTCTGGATCATGTAAAAAGCAAGAGAGTCCCAGAAAAACATCTATTTCTGCTTTATTGACTATGCCAAAGCCTTTGACTGTGTGGCTCACAATAAACTGTGGAAAATTCTGAGAGATGGGAATACCAGACCACCTGACCTGCCTCTTGAGAAACTGGTATGCAGGTCAGGAAGCAACAGTTAGAACTGGACATGGAACAACAGACTGGTTCCAAATAGGAAAAGGAATATGTCAAGGCTGTATATTGTTACCCTGCTTATTTTTTAAGGCTGGAGGGTACTAATAGAAAATATCACAGTCAAGGCAAGAAAATTAGAACACCATAAGATTACTCATTGACAATACCAGAAAACCATGGGGGAAATGTCTCCAAAATAAAGAGACAGTTCAACCTAGAATGTTACTTAGTGGAACTACAATCAAGCATGAAGGGAAAATAAAGATTAGATACCATTATTCTCCCAAATTTACAGATGGAAAAATCAGGGCACATCAATTTTTAGGAACTCACTAAAGATGCCAGATAGCTCAGTGGTAAACAATTCTCCTGCAATGCTGGTGACATAGGATGGATCCTGTGTCTGAAAGATCCCCTGAAGGAGGAAATAGCAACCCACTCCAGTATTCTTGCTTGGAAAATCCCATGGAGAGAGAAGCCTGGCTAGCTACAGTCCATGGGTTCACAAAAGAGTTTGACACAACTACATAGCTAAATTCAGTTCAGTTCAGTTCAGTTCATTCGCTTAGTCATGTCCAACTTTTTGCAATCCCATGGACTGCAGCACACCCTGCATCCATTCCCTGTCCAACACCAATTCCCAGAGCTTTCTCAGACTCATGTCCATCGAGTTGTTGAAGCCATCCAACCATCTCATCCTGTCATCCTCTTCTCCTGCCGCCTTCAATCTTTCCCAGCATCAGAGACTTTTCCAGTGAGTCAGTTCTTTGCATCAGGTGGACAAAGGATTGGAGTTTCAGCCTCAGCATCAGTCCTTTCAATGAATATTCAGGACTGATTTCCTTTAGGATTCACTGGTTGGATCTCCTTGCAGTCTAAGGGACTCTCAAGAGTCTTCTCCAACACCACAGTTCAAAAGCATCAATTCTTCAGTGCTTAGCTTTATTTATGGTCCATCTCTCACATCCATACATGACTACTGGAAAAACCATAGCTCTGACTAGACAGACCTTTGTTTGAAAAATAATGTCTTTGCTTTTTAATATGCTATCTAGGTTGGTCATAGTTTTTCTTCCGAGGAACAAGGGTCTTTTAATTTTGTGGCTGCAGTAACCATCTGCAGTGATTTGGGGGCCCCCCTAAATAATACAGAGTAGGTACTAAATAATACATAGAAAGAAAGTGAAAGTCACTCAGTCATGTCTGACTCTTTGCGGCCCCATGGACTGTATAGTCCATGGAATTCTTCAGGCCAGGATACTGAAGTGGGTAGCCTATCCCTTCTCCAGGGGATCTTCTCAACCCAGAGATGAACCCAGGTCTTCCGCATTGCAGGCAGATTCTTTTTACCAGTTGAGCTATCAGGGAAGCCCAAAATAATACACAGTAGAGCAGCTAAATAAACAACAGCAAAGATCATCTTGCTGATAATGCTGAATCCATGACTCTGATCCGTGTGCTCTCTGCACAGAACCTGAATTTTTAATCACCTTTCCTCTAAGATTACAAATGCCATGTAAATCAAACCCATTAACATAACTGTGGATGAGGAAAGCAAGGGAGGGAGGGAAAGGATGAGGAAGGGAAAGTAGAGAAAAAGAGAGGAGCAGAGAGAAGAGAAGAGAGGGGAGGAGACACTTGAGTGTGATTGAGAGAAGCACAGTAGGTACACTATCCACTGTGTACCTGACACATAATCTAGAATATTATGTGCAGTGCTGGATTAATTATTTTAGGAAAAAAAAACTTCAACAAACTGGGCTTCTTGATCTAGAAAAAACCCCCACTGGATAAAGAATTAAAAGTGAGAATTTGGAATTCAGGAAACTTGTATTGAGGCATCTTATATTCTTAAGGATGCCAGAGAAAATCATGCTTGAATTTACTAATTATAGATGTTATAAACAATCCATAACTAAGTAGTGAAAGCTATGTGAAGACAGATTTTCATCCATACAAAAGTCTTCTAACAAAGTAATGGATGCCTTATCATTAGACTTTTAGCAGAAACTTGTTAGCAGGAGATGAAATCTATGGTTTTCTTCTTTTTAAATAGCTCAGGATCTAATTCTATCGGTACTAAAATAGTTTAGCCAACTGAAGCCCCATGTTTCAGGAAAGAGTCTTAGCTATTAATTTTGTAATCAGTTATTAAACATTAGCATTCATTCAACAAATATTTACTCAGCCCTAATATTTATTAATCAGAGTCTGGGAATTGGGATACAGTGGTAAGCAAGACATAGTCTTTTAGTAGTGTTTGTACATTGTAGACAGGACATATATGTGATAGTATATGTGCTGGACAAAGAAGGCACAGCCCCACCCCCAGATCAGATCAGATCAGTCACTCAGTCATGTCTGACTCTTTGCCACCCCATGAATTGCAGCACGCCAGGCCTCCCTGTCCATCATCAACTCCTGGAGTTCACTCAGACTTACATTCATCGAGTCAGTGATGCCTTCCAGCCATCTCATCCTCTGTTGTCCCCTTCTCCTCCTTCCCCCAATCCCTCCCAGCATCAGAGTCTTTTCCAATGAGTTAACTCTTCGCATGAGGTGGCTAAACTACTGGAGTTTCAGCTTTAGCATCAGTCCTTCCAAAGAGATCCCAGGGCTGATCTCTTTCAGAATGGACTGGTTGGATCTCCTTGCAGTCCAAGGGACTCTAAAGAGTCTTCTCCAACACCACAGTTCAAAAGCATCAATTCTTCGGCGCTCAGCCTTCTTCACAGTCCAACTCTCACATCCATACATGACCCCAGAAAAAACCATAGCCTTGACTAGACAAACCTTTGTTGTCAAAGTAATGTCTCTGCTTTTGAATATGCTATCTAGGTTGGTCATAACTTTCCTTCCAAGGAGTAAGCGTCTTTTAATTTCATGGCTGCAGTCATCATCTGTAGTGATTTTGGAGCCCAGAAAAATAAAGTCTGACACTGTTTCCACTGTTTCCCCATCTATTTCCCATGAAGTGGTGGGACTGGATGCCATGATCTTCAGTGGACTTAAATTCTAGTAGTTAGTGTTGAGATGGTCTGTCAATATAAAAGCAAAAACAGTAAAATACTATAACTCTTCCTCAGAATTCTAGATGAGCTATAAGGAAATATCAAGGAGACTGGCATCAGTTGCAACTCTAGGAAAAGACTAATATTCTTAGCTGTCATATGCATAAGTTCATATGACAGCGTTAGTGTTAGTAAAAAATATACATAGAGAGAGAACATTATATTCTGTGGCCAGAGATATGGCCTCACATTTTGGTGAGCCTTTTGAAGACTATATTCCCAGGATATTATTTACTTTGATCATTTAACGTGTTTCATTAAAATGGCAATGCTTCCCTGACAGGTCAGTTGATAAAGAATCCTCCTGTACTGCAGGAGACCCTGGTTCAATTCCTGGGTGGGGAAGATCTGCTGGAGAAGGGAAAGGCTACCCACTCTAGTATTCTTGGGCTTCCCTTATGGCTCAGCTGGTAAAGAATCTGCCCACAATGCAGGAGACCTGGGTTCTATCCCTGGGTAGGGAAGATACCCTGGAGAGGAGAAGGGCTACCCACTCCAGTATTCTGGCCTAGAAAATTCCATGGACTGTATAGTCCATGGGGTCACAAACAGTTGGACACAACTGAGTGACTTTCACTTTCTAACATTCTGTTAAAATCTATATAATTTAGTTAAATAGTAAATTTCTGAACTGTAGGAATCCTTTTCTCCTAAATACAATCCATTTGGAGATTTAACATTTCTCCTTACTTTTAGACAAATATTTTGAGTAACACAGGGATATAGAAAGAAAGTTAACGTAGACCCTGAACTTCAACCTGTAGGTGGATGGGCATATCAGAAGGCTTATGATTAGAAAATTAGGTTTAATATAAAATTTTAACATTGTTATGATCAGGGTATGATTTGGTTCGCTACTTAACTATAAGACAATAGGGTTCTGGAAAACAAGTTAATCTTTGGGTATGTTACTAGGACCATGATTCGTGCTTGCAGAATTTGAGAACTGCTTTAATAAAGGCACGTCATTCACCTCTCAGTCATCTTGCTATTGCTGCTGCTAAGTCGCTTCAGTTGTGTCCGATTCTGTGCAACCCCATAGATGGCAGCCCACCAGGCTCCCCTGTCCCTGGGATTCTCCAGGAAGAATGCTGGAGTGGGTTGCCATTTCCTTCTCCAATGCATGGAAGTGAAAAGTGAAAGTGAAGTCGCTCAGTTGTGTCTGACTCTTAGCAACCTCATGGACTGCAGCCTACCAGGCTCCTCCGTCCGTGGGATTTTCCAGGCAAGAGTACTGGAGTGGGGTGCCATTGCCTTCTCCATCAGTCATCCTAGATGTGTATAACTATCAGAATAATTTTCCAACACATGTAGTAGAGGGTTTTGAGCAAGGATTACTTTTCTACTAAAGAGTCATATTGACTGAAACAAGGTAGCTCTATTGGTTAGATTAAGTTTTAATCAGACATCTGTGTTCTTTAAACTGATTTCTTACTCTGTGCAGGTGACTTATGAGTGTACATTTGTTCCTGTCATTTCCTTAGTAACAATTCTTTCTGAAAACCTTCAGATTGTCATAACTGTAGTTGTTGAGAGTGTTTTGTTGTTTCTGTTCTACTCATTTGTATTCTCTCCCTTTTAAAGTGAAAGTTCTGAGAAGATACTTATGTCAGTGAAAATATTTTACCTCTTACTTTACGATCTCAAGACTTAGGAAAAAGTATACCTTTTTGCATTCAGAAGAAAAATTCCCACTTATTTCTTCCATTTAAAGATCTTTTCATATCTTTTATAATTTAATAACCCTCAATATTATGCCTCAATTTTGCAAAAATTTTAGCAGTCTTATATAATTTATCTGAGCATCAAAGACTTAGAGAATGTGAATGTCATGAAGAGTTATATTGTTTCTAAGTCTAATTTATGTTGTGTTGTGTTGTGTTCTATGAATATAAAATGAAATAATGAAAAATTTGGTGTTCATTTTAATATACTTTCAATCCAGCAGTAATTTTTTAATAGACTGAAGAAAATTATGGTTTATTTCCCTTCCTCAAAAAAATATTCACTTGGAAACAGGCTCAAAAAACATTTATAATCCCCCCTAAATATTATTCTTTGGAATCATGGTTCACAATTTTATAAACTCTGTTTCAAGAAAATAGAATTGGTGTGTCAAACAAAGCAAATAAAAAATCCAAAAACTTGCATAAAACATTGTTTTATTATTAGTATTTTTGGATCAATCACTAAACCATGAGAATTTCATAACTATGAGCAAAGATGTTAAGAAAAAATAAGCCGCTTTATTTTGTAATTTTCTCTTTTTGTTTTCTTTCTAAATATATGTCACTATACTAATTAATTTTTAAAAAATATATTCTGATATGAGTCTTTCCCTTTTCTTATTAACTATTATAACTCTACATTCCTATATCTAGTCTAATCAGATCAAATTATGTTCTACTAGATTTAGGAATTTGTTATACTCTTTTTTGAAACTAAGAATGAAGCACTGTGTGCCCAAGCAGTCTCTATGGTCATTAATTTCTTAACCTTAATGTAGTTTGACAGATTCTATGTATCCTACTTTATCAAGAAAGTCACATAAAGTTCACAGTGGATGAAGATATCATATTTTATTTTTTCTTCTAGACTAATATTCCACATCTCAAATTGTAGAATCACTAATATTTAATCCAATTTCTATTCTATTCTGTGGACATAAAATATTTTAAGTTTTTTACCACAAATAATTAGAATTTATTTTTCTTTATTTTCTTAAATAATTTAAATAATCTCTTAGTGATACACATATATGTTGTTGCTGCTGCTAAGTCTCTTCAGTCGTGTCTGACTCTGTGCAACCCCATAGACAGCAGCCCACCAGGCTCCTCTCTCCCTGGGATTCTCCAGGCAAGAATACTGGAGTGGGTTGCCATTTCCTTCTCCTATATGTTATTGAAGTACATGGAAAAAATAAAACTTTTTCCCCTAGTGTCATAATGTTTTTGACCATGTAATGTTAATAATAATAGAATAATACTTATTACGTTTCTACTTCTCAAAATTACTTAGCCATTTAAAGCCTATGCCTCCAGATTTTTCTGTAAGTTTAAACAAGTATGTGTATACACATTTGTGTGTACATTTTTTTTTTACAAATGAAATCTAACACTTGTTTTTGTCACACAACTAATATCAAAGATATTTTTCTAGATTTATATATATACTTAGTAGTTGTTGTTGTTGTTCAGAAGCCCAGTCATTCTGAATTTTTGCAGCCCCATGGATTTCAGCATGCCAGACCTCCCTGTCCCTCACCATCTCCCAAAATTTGCCCAAATTCATGCCCATTGCATCGGTGATTCCATCCAGCCATCTCAACTTCTGATACTGTCTTCTCTGTCTGTCCTCAGTCTTTCCCAGCATCAGGAACTTTCCCAATTGGTCAGCTGTTTGCATCAGATGACCAAAATACTGGAATTTCATCTTCAGCATCAGTCCTTCCAATGAGTATTCAGGGTTGATTTCCCTTAAGATTGACTGATTTGATCTCCTTGCTGTCAAAGGGACTCTCAAGAGTCTTCTCCAGCACCATAGTTCAAAGGCATCAATTTTTCATTGCTCTGCCTTCTTTACTGTCCAGCTTTCACAACCATACATGACCACTGGGAAGACTATAGCCTTGACTACAGTCTTTGTCGGCAGAGTAATGTCTCTGCTTTTCAACACACTGTCTAGGTTTGTCATAGCTTTCCTGTCAAGAAGAAAATGTCTTCTGATTTCATGGCTGCAGTCACAATTCACAGTGATTTTAGAGCCCAGGAAGAAGAAATCTGTCACTACTTCCACCTTTTCCCCCTCTATTTGCCATGAAATAAGAGACACTTGCTCCTTGGAAGGAAAGTTATGACCAACCTAGATAGCATATTCAAAAGCAGAGACATTACTTTGCCAACAAAGTCTGTCTAGTCAAGGCTATGGTTTTTCCAGTGGTCATGTATGGATGTGAGAGTTGGACTGTGAAGAAAGCTGAGCGCTGAAGAATTGATGCTTTTAAACTGTGGTGTTGGAGAAGACTCTTGAGAGTCCCTTGGACTGCAAGGAGATCCAACCAGTCCATTCTGAAGAGATCAGCCCTGGGATTTCTTTGGAAGGACTGATGCTAAAGCTGAAACTCCAGTACTTTGGCCACCTCATGCAAAGAGTTGACTCATTGGAAAAGACTCTGATGCTGGGATGGATTGGGGGAAGGAGAAGAAGGGGATGACAGAGGATGAGATGGCTGGATGGCATCACTGACTCAATGGACGTGAGTCTGAGTGAACTCCGGGAGTTGGTGATGGACAGGGAGGCCTGTTGTGCTGTGATTCCTGTGGTTGCAAAGAGTCGGATACAACTGAGCGACTGAACTGAACTGACTGAAGTGAATCACAGCCAGATGCTGTGATCTTAGTTTTTTTAATATTTAGTTTTAAGCTGGCTTTTTTGCTCTCATCCTTCACCTTTATCAAGAGGCTTTTTAGTTCCTTTTCACTGTTTACAGACTAACTGAATAAATTATGATACTTCTGTAACATAGAATACCACATCATCATTAAAATGAGGGACTATGTATCTCAGTTCAGTTCAATTGCTCAGTCGTGTCCCAACTTTTTGCGACCCTGTGGACTGCAGCACCCCAGCTTTCCTGTCCAGCACCAACTCCTAGAGCTTCCTCAAACTCATGTCCATTGAGTTGGTGATGCCATCCAACCATCTCATCCTTTGTCATCCTTCTCCTCCTGCCTTCAATCTTTCCCAGCTTCAGAGTCTTTTCCAATGAATCACTTCTTTGCATCAGGTGGCCAAAGTGCTGGAGTTTCAGCTTCACCATCAATCCTTCCAATGACTATTTAGGACTGATTTCTTTTAGGATTGACTAGTTTGGTCTCTTTCAGTCCAAGAGACTCTCAAGAGTCTTCTCCAACACCACAGTTCAAAAGCATCAATTCTTTGGTGCTCAGCTTTCTTTACGGTCCAACTCTCACATCCATACATGACCACTGGAAAAACCATAGCTTTGACTATACAGACCTTTGTTGGCAGAGTAATGTCTCTGCTTTTGAATATGCTGTCTAGGTTGGTCATAGTTTTTCTTCCAGGGAACATGGCTTTTTTATCACTGTGTTCATATATACACATGTGCTTGCATGTGTGTTGTCACTTTAGTCATGTTTGACTCCGTGCATCCAACTCTATGCACTATTGCCTGCACAGGCTCCTCTGTCCATGGGATTCTCGTGTTTTAATTTTATTACTTCATCAGTGTTTCCAAGTTACCCAATTTGTTCTTAAGAGTAGTTTATTCTACTTATGGCATCATCAACTCAATGGACCTGAGTTTGAGGAAACTCCAGGAGATAGTGAAGGATGGGGAAACCTGGTGTGCGTCAGTCCATGTGGTCACAAAGAGTCAAACATGACTGAGTGACTGAACAGAAATGGTTATAAAAATGCCATTTATCTATATTATTGCTAGTACTGAATATACTAGTACCAAAACTTTTAATGTTTTGCCAGTGTTATGGCTAAAATTTGCCATGGTTTAAACTTATTTTCCCTTGCTACCAGTAAATATCAGCATAATTTCATATATTTATTAGTCTTCTCTTCCCTCTGAAATTCCTGTACAAGTTATGTTGTAAATATCTTTGTTTTTATCATTCATCTCTAGTTTTTGTCTGAATTCTGTCTAATGTCCTCCATAATTTATTTATTTTTGTCAGTTTTTTTATTCTCCTGGTTTGACAACATGTTGTGTAGAAAGAACTCCTTACCCCAAAAAGTTAGAAAATAAATATTTTTGATATTTTCTTTAATTGTTTTATACTTTATTATATTTTGATATTTAGTATGCATGCTGAGTCGCTTCAGTTGCTTCTGACTCTTTGCGACCCTATGGACTATAGCCCTCCAGGCCCCTCTGTCTATGGGATTTCCCAGGCAAGAATACTGGAATGGGTGGCCATTTCCTTCTACAGGGATCTTCCAGATCCAGGGATCTAACCACATCTCTTGTTTCTCCTGCATTGGCAGGTGGGTTCTTTACCACTAGCCCCACCTGGGTATATTAGTAATTTATTATGTAAGTAGTAATTTATTTTTTCTAAATGTTTTAACAGGCATTTACTGAATTATTCATGCTCTCATTTCTAAGCTGACTAGTCACATTTATCATACACAGAATTTCTGGACATTTGGTATATCACTTTGAATGTTTGATTTCGTTCTCACTGATTTCTTTATGTATTACCACAATATGGTTTTAATTACAGTACCTTTACTATTTTTCTCTTTATTCTGGCAAGGCAAATTTCATCTCACAATCTATTTTTCAAAAATTTCTTGTAATTCTCATATTGAGGATTAATTACAGTATAATGATTTTAACATTTTACATAGGAAGCTTTCTTTTTGTTAATTTATTTTTAATTGAAGGCTAATTGCTTTATAATATTGGTTTAGTTTCTGCAATACATCAACAAAATTTTTAAAATATAGATTTCTTAGATTTATAAACTATTTTGAGAATTATATATTAATGTGACTGTTTTATAGCCAAAATATTTGCTTTGCATTTATTTTTTCTATTCTTATATGCTTCAATTAGTTTTTTAGTTTCCTCACATAAGATGTACACCTTTCTTGCTATATTTTTTATAATTATTTTTTAGATTGTATTGAATTGTTTTTTCTGAACTTTATGATAGATTAGTACTAGGATGAGAAAGCTACTGTGTTTTTAAAATTAATTTTATATTAGGTAAAAATTACAATAATGTATGCAGGTCAAGAAGCAACAGTTAGAACTGGACATGGAACCACAGACTGTTTCCAAATCAGGAAATGAGTACATCAGGTTGTATATTGTCACCCTGCTTATTTAACATATATGCAGAGTGCATCATGTGAAATGCTGGCCTGGAAAAAGCACAAGATGGAATCAAGATTTCTGGGAGAAATATCAATAACCTCAGATATGCAGATGACACCCTTATGGCAAGAAGCAAAGAAGAACTAAAGAGCCTCTTGATGAAAGTGAAAAAGGAGAGTGAAAAGGTTGGCTTAAAACTCAAAATTCAGAAAACTAAGATCATGGCATCCAGTCCCATCACTTCATGGCAAATAGATGGGGAAACAGTGGAAACAGTGACAGACTTTATTTTGGGGGGCTCCAAAATCACTGCAAAATGACTGCAGCCATGAAATTAAAAGATGTTTGCTCCATGGAAGTGAAGCTATGACCAACCTAGACAGCATATTAAAAAGCAGAGACATTTTTCATTGCTTTACCAAAAAAGGTCCGTCTAGTCAAATGTATGGTTTTTCCAGTAGTCATGTATGGATGTGAGAGGTGGACTCTAAAGAAAGCTGAGCACCAAAGAATTAATGCTTTTGAACTGTGGTGTTGGAGAAGACTCTTGAGAGTCCCTTGGACTGCAAGGAGATCCAACCAGTCCATCCTAAAGGAAATCAGTCCTGAATATTTATTGGAAGGACTGATGCTGAACCTGAAACTCCAATACTTTGGACACCTGATGCAAAGAACCGACTCATTGGAAAAGACCCTGATGCTGGGAAAGATTGAAGGCAGGCGGAGAAGGGGACAACAGAGGATGAGATCGTTGAATGGCATCACCGACATGGTAGACATGAGTTTGAGTAAGCTCCGGGAGTTGGTAATGGACTGGGAAGCCTGGTGTGCTGCAGTCCATGGAGTTGCAAAGTTTCGGACATGACTGAGTGACTGTACTGAACTGAACAATAATGAATTCTCTGATTAAGGCCAATATTTACAGTTCTTAGTTATTTATTTTCTTTATTCACTATAATTTTACCTATGAACATCAAGATGATTTCTAATATTCTTTACATTATTATTCATTTATTTAGTTATTTTTTTTTTATTGTGTACATTATATGTCAGGCTAAGCAACAATGTTTTCATATTGAAAAGCTTAGCCCCGGCTTTCAAGGAGCTTATAGAGCACCATAAACAAATAAAGTAGTTGAATAAGATGCAGTGTGATTAATTTATGGTAGAGTTAAGCACTGAATAGGCTGAAAGCACAGGGTGGAATACACTTACTTAATACTCTAGGCATGCTTCCCTTCTACCTCTTCAGATTTCCAAAGCATTCCTCTCTGGTGCCTTAAGTGATGGGTCCCAAATTCGTTTGTGCTTATTAGATAATCACAGAATTGAGTGGACTGTCATTTCACCTCTGAAGGTTCAGATCTGTAACATTGTTATCTATCACTCTTACTTATTTTGCTTCCCTACCAACATTTAGGAACAATGAAAATGAGTCAGCATCACTACCCTAAAAAGAACTCTATACTAAAGAAATGTGATGAGAATATAAAGGCAAAAAGAAGAAAAATAATTGAATTTTTAAAATTTTATTTTTTCTGACTTTTAAATTAAGATCGGCGCCTATAAATACTCTTTAAAAGTTAGCTCCTGTAAGCTTTGACTTTAAGATATAGTCTAGTTAGAAGCATTAGAACATTATATTTCTTCCCTGGAATCTGTCAGTTGACTTATGGAAATGTATCTGATGTTTATAAAAAAGCACTAATTTGTCATGAGCTCAGTTTACCGATGAGGCCTGGCTTTTGAGTTTCATCTGCACTGTCTTAACAGATTAATGGAAGGGTCTTCCCCAGGTGTCAGAACAAGGATACCTGCATTGAAGTCAACTTTATATGAACTATATACAGGGTGGCTATACAATTTATAATTGAAATTAGGCTTTCTGTGAGTAAAAGAGGGTACTATTTATAATTATTCTAGGACAACAGGTATAAATCAAGATTGTCCTGGGCAAATCTTGATGAATGTTTACCCTATTTATGAAAAATTATATTGATTGATTGACTTGTTTTATATATATAAGTATTTCTAGCTGTAGAGATGAACTCTTTCATGATTATATGCATTAGCATATATTGTCTATACTTAACTTATCTCTTAGTTATCATAAGTTTAAACTTTTACTTATTGTATTAGGAAGAGTAATATACTCATTAAAGTATTTTTACATCGAATCATTTACTATATATTTACTATAATCAGACTTGTAAATGTATTAAAATAGCTTAGTAAGACATAAATACAGACTGATTCTTTACCAACTGAGTGACAGGGAAGCCCAAAAATACTGGAGTGGGTAGCCTATCCCTTCTCAGTGGATCTTCCCAATCCAGGAATCAAAATAGGGTCTCCTGCATTGCAGATGGATTCTTTACCAACTGAGCTGTCAGGGAAGCCCAATATTGATGCAGGTGACTCAAAAAACTTTCTTTAGTAACTGATCACAAGGGTCAATTAAGGAATGTGAGAAGCAAAAGCCTCAGAGAAGCAGATGCTAAAATGGGATTAGACATGTAAGAGATTTTTGAGAGAAATGCCCAGCAGGGTAAAGGAGAGGAAGTAGAAATAAGCAGAGAGAGCCTTCAGATAATAATGGAGATGTGACCCCTATGAAAGTATAGAGCAAAGAAGATGTTTGATTCAAAAGAGTCTCAGAATAGGGTGCCCTCTCAACAAAGGCAGTCAGGCCTTCTGGATTCATCCAGCCAAAGTTGCCCTGTAGAGAGGTCCCTCGTCCTGCAGGAATGGGTCTGTACTACCATTGCCACTGCTGCTGCTGCTAAGTCGCTTTAGTCGTGTTCGACTCTATGCGACCCCATAGACGGCAGCCCATCAGGCTCCCCCATCCCTGGGATTCTCCAGGCAAGAACACTGGAATGGGTTGCCATTTCCTTCTCCAATGCATGAAAGTGAAAAGTGAGAGTGAAGTTGCTCAGTCGTGTCCGACTCTTCGTAACCCTATGGACTGCAGTCCACCAGGCTCTTCTGTCCATGGGATTTTCCAGGCAAGAGTACTGGAGTGGGATGCCATTACCTTCTCCAACCATTGCCACAATGTGGAGTTATTGCCTGAAAGCTGCCCGGGGGAGCTTGGATCTGGTGCAGACACAGTGCTGGTCCAGAGAACTGGCACCTAGGCTGTCAGTAAACCATATTCCCATCCCAGGAAAGCCAAGTGGCAACATTTTAGGGCTGCCATATTCATTTTCCTGGCAGAGTATAAAGCTCTACTTCTCTCCATAAAAGCCTCTATTTAATTATTTAATTTTTATGATTAGAAATTTATTTCAGGGCATTATCTGGTGTATAGGAAGAGGCAGTTCATTTTTAGGTAGGTATTAATGTCAAATGAACTGCTTTTCATGTATTTATAGTACAAAATTATAGCAGTATACTATTAATATACAGAAAAAATTAAATGTTCTATAGCTCCATGAGTATAGAACACTTAATATATTCATATTGCTACTTTCTTGTTAAATATTCTAGCTATTTTATACCTAGGGTTTGATAAACGCAAATTATTATGTGTTACTTTGTATATAACATTCAATTATGAAAATAATTTTATATTTTTACAAGACACTTCACAATCACTAATTGAATGGATAAATCCATTTAGACGCTATAGGCATATAATAATTTACTTAAACATGATCTTACTGTTTAAAGTTTGTGCTACTATACATAACACTGTGATAAGCATCTTTGTATATAATGGTTTTCTGTATTGTTTGAATGTGCTGTGCTGTGCTTGGTTGCTCAGTCATGTCTGACTCTTTGAGACACCATGGACTATAACCTCCCAAGCTCCTCTGTCCATGGGGATTCTCCAGGCAAGAATACTGGAGTGGGTTGCCATGCTCTCCTCCAGGGGATCTTCTTGACCCAGGGATTGAACCTAGATCTCTTGCGTTACATGTAGATTTTTACTGTCTGAGCCACAGGGAAGCCCAAGAATACTGCAGTGCATTGCAGGCAGATTCTCTACCAGCTGAGCTACCACAGAAGCCCGATTGTTTGAATAATTATCTCCTTTAATAGAAAATAATGTCATTTAGGGGTTTCCCTGGTGGATCAGTGATAAAGAATCTTCCTGCCAGTGTGGGAGACTCAGGTTCGATCCCTGGGTTGGGAAGATCCCCTGGAGGATGAAATGGCAACCCACTCTGGTATTCTCGCCTTGAAAATCTCACGGACAGAGGAGCCTGGTGGGCTACAGTCCATGGGGTTCCAAAAAATTGGACACGACTTAGTGACTAAACAATAACAAGAAGATCATTTAGATCAGGAATACAGTTTTATTTGTCTTTATGTTTTCTGTAGTTAACATGTTTGTAGCACTTGTTATTTCTGCTATAAAAGAATGAAAGCATTGGATTGAAGATTAAGCATACCTGTTAGAAAATCTTTTTCATCAGAGAGAGCATGTGTGATTCTTTGAAATTATCATTCTAACTTCTCAGAACTCAAGGCAGAGACTAAGCATCCTACACATGCACAATCCTAATGCACTTGCTAACTATTTACCACAAGTGTTGTGTTCTTATAAATTAGAAGACTCAAAATTCAACCACACTGGATTGTTTAATGATAGGATACCATGGAAACTTCAAAGAGAAAATGAGCCTTCAAACTACATCAATCTTGTTTCAAATTCTGCCTCTATTGTTTAATAGTGTGGGTCCTGGAAATTCTGTATATCTATTTTTTCTCATTTGTAAAATAGGAATAGTAATATTTATTTAATAGGGCTACTCTGTGTTAAATAACATAATATGGAAGAAACCTTACACACAGTTCTGAAAACATAATAGGAACTTAATGGTGCATTACTGGCCCTCAACAGTTGTTAATAAAAATGAAAACATCACTCATTAAAATAAACAAATTATAAAATTATATACTGAGGAGTCTATGTATTTCCAGTAATTATAAAATTATATTTATTCACATTATTTAAAAGAAGTGCTTGAGAATGAGTCTAGAAATTCCCAGGGAAATTTCCTAAGAAAATACTACTTATTTCCCCCAAATGAATGTTCACTCGACATACGTAAATGTTACAGATCTTCCAGCCTATGAAAGACAGTGAGACATTGATATGCTATACAAACTATGTTTAACTTATTACAAGTGTTTTTTAATCCACAAAATAATACCAATATAATATTAAAGTAGTTAATATTCTGAAGGCAATTTAGAAAATGTAGAAGAAAATGTAGAATAATAAGCTATTAATATAATGAAAATTCCTTTCTGTTATTGCCAAAAGTGAGGGAAGTTAGCTTTGTAATATCTTTGAGGTAAATTTTCATATTACCTCTGAGCTTTCTGGGAAAATGGAAATATACATCAGTGTTAGCATGTACTTTTGGGATTACAAAGATTTTGTTGCCCTAAAAATTAGGCAAAGCTTTTATGTTTTCTGGGAACATCCTTTTGACTACAATCATACTGCAAAGAAAAATCAAGTTCTTATATGTGTAATGATCTTCTCTATCCATCAAATTTTTTATAAAACCGGGTTTTAAAGATAGATGTATGCCCTAAAGTTTTGGTTATTGACAATATCTCAGCAATTCTAATTTCATAAAATTTTGCTGGAGGACATACCAGCACGGATTCCTAATACTTCAGTGTTTTCGACTCCTTAGTTCATAAATGAATGTATCTATGTACATATATATACCTTTTATTGAGAGAAAATAAATTATTTGAAGGAAATCATGTAACTGTATTTCAGTAGTATATACTCTTTAAGTTAAATACAGCAAAATAATTATGAATGAACATTAAAAATCTGTTAATATACCAGGAGTATAAAATTTGTATACTGTGGTAATATATAGTATATAATATAATACAGTATATAATATAATATATTACAGTATATAATATACAGCACATAATATATACAGTATACAATAGAATACAGTATATAATATAATATATAATAATTTGTATACTGAGACCCCCCAAGTCTCAGTAGCTTACAAAAGGGATAAAATTATATACTCTAGTAATAAACTACTCCCAAATCTTAGTGACTTACAATTCTAAATGTTTATTTCTCACTCAGGCCACGTGTCCATTGTAGGTCAACTGTGGCTCTGTTCAGGTTGCCTTTACTCTGATAGACAAGTCATGGAGTAGTAGCCTCTGAGTGTGTCTGAGTCTTTTCACAGAAGGACAAGAGAGATATGGTGAACATGCATTGACATTAGATCTTCTGCTTGGCAGTGGCACACGTTACATATTCCATTAGCCAAAACAAACTGCTGAGCCAAACTTGAGTTTAGTGGGTCAGGGATGTATAATTCTCTTTGAGAAAGGAGAACTCAGGTCACATAACCAAGTTAGAAGCCAGTGAAGTGAAAACCATAATTATCTGACAGGAAGAAGATGAGAAATATTGAGAAGACTAATACATCCCATTATCTGTTAATAACTATCAATATAATAACTGTGAAGATGAAATGAGGCACACATATTTCAAAGGTTAAGTTTTTATTTACAATGTTAATTTATACTGTTTAAAGGATAAAAAGGGTGAATGTTAACTAAACTTACTGTGGTAGTCATCTTGCTGTATACATAGATCAAATCGTCGTGTTGTATACCTTAAATATATACCATGTTGTAAGTCAATTATGTATCAATAAAACTGGAAAAAATGATAAAAGAGTTAAGGACTGCATTAGCTAAGATGTTTAGGTCCACAGCAAAAGACAGCTGAATGAATAGTGTAGAAATGACAACTAAAGCTATTATGATAAACTTCAATATCTATTATGGGAGGGAAGCCCATCTCTGAAACATATATAAGTAAATAATGTATTATAGATTTACCTAATTTTACCAATAAAAGTTTATATATATATATATATATATATATTTTCACTGGGGACTAAGATTTACTAAAGATGAGTGTAAGTCTAGGATGATTTCACTCAAAGATGGTAAAGAATCTGTCTGCAATGTGGGAGAGCTGGGTTAGATCCCTGTGCTGGGAAGATTCCCTAGAGAAGGGAACGGCTACACACTCCAGTATTCTGGTCAGGAGAATTTCATGGACTATACCATGGACTGGCAAAGAGTAGGACACAAGTGAGTGACTTTGACTTTTCAAAGATAAATATATTACAACTGAGGCTTCCCAGGTGGCACAGTGGTAAAGAATCTACCTGCCAGTGCAGGAGATGCAAGAGATTTGGGCTCAATCCCTGTGTTGGGAATATCCCCTGGAGTAGGAAATGGCCACCCACTCAAGTATTTTTGCCTGGAAAATTCCATAGACAGAGGAGCCTAGTGGCTAGAGTCCAGGGAGTCACAGACAGTTGGACATGACTGAGAGACTGAGCTCACACACACACCCACCCACTCACACACAGATATTACTACCACAATATGTTTCTAATATAATTCATAAGTAAGTTGAAACTTTATGCTTGTTAAACACACAGGTTAACAGGAAGCATTAGCTGTAGGACCAGGGTTTGAGTTTCAGTTTTGCAAACAAATGAGTTTGTGCTTTCTTTAGTTCCCTACAAACTTCAGTTTCCTCTTTATAAAATAAAGGCAGTGGGTTATTTGATCCCTAAAGTCTAAATTCTAGTCCTAAAATTTGATAATCAGAGTTTTCAGTCATGTATATATGAAGAGTGAGTCATTCACTCAATGATTTGAAAACACAATTTTCAACCAAATTGTTGGAATAAATGTCTGGGGTCTGGGTTCTTCTGACTTAGAAGGAAGAAGCATCAGTTTGGTCAGTTCAGTCACTCAGTTGGGTCTGACTGTTTGCAACCTCATGGACAGCAGTACTCCAGTCTTCCCTGTCCAACACCAACTCCTGGAGCTTACTCAAACTCATACCATTAAGTCAGTGATGCCATCAAACCATCTCATCCTCTATTATCCCTTTCTCCTCCAACCATCAATCTTTTCCAGCATCACGGTCTTTTCAAATGAGTCAGTTCTTCGTATCAGGTGGCCAAAGTATTAGAGTTTCAGCTTCAGCATCAGTCCTTCCAATAAATATTCATGATTGATTTCCTTTAGGATAGACTGGTTGGATCTCCTCACTGTCCAAGGGACTCTCAAGAGCCGTCTCCAACACCACAGTTCAAAATCATCAATTCTTTGGTGCTCAGCTTTCTTTATAGTCCAACATGACTATTGGAAAAACCATAGCTTTGACTAGATGGACCTTTGTTGGCAAAGTAATGTCTCTGCTTTTTAATATGCTGTCTAGGTTGGTCATAGATTTTCTTCCAAGGAGCAAGTGTCTTTTAATTTCATGGCTATAGTCACCATCTGCAGTGATTTTGGAGCCCCCCAAAATAAAGTCTGTCAATGTTCCCATTGTTTCACTGGCTATTTGCCATGAAGTGATGGGACCGGATGCCATGATCTTAGTTTTCTGATTGTTGAGCTTTAAGTCAACTTTTTCACTCTCCTCTTTCACTTTCACTAAGGGGCTCTTTAGTTCTTCTTCACTTTCTGCCATAAAGGTGGTGTCATCTACGTATCTGACATTATTGAGATTTATCCCAACAGTCTTGATTCCAGCCTGTGCCTCATCCAGTCCACCATTTCTCATAATGTACTCTGCATATAAGTTAAATAAGTAGAGTGACAATATGCAGCCTTGATGGACTCTTTTCCCAATTTGGAACTGTCTGTTTTTCCATGTCCAGTTCTAACTGTTGATTCTTGACCTGCATACAGATTTCTCAGGAGGCAGGTAAGGTGGTCTGGTATTCCCATCTCTTTCAGAATTTTCCACACTTTGTTGTGATCCACACAGTCAAAAGCTTTGGCATAGTCAATAAAGCAAAAGTAGATATTTTTTCTGGAGCTCTCTCGCTTTTTCGATGATCCAGCAGATGTTGGCAATTTGATTTCTGGTTCCTGTGCCTTTTCTAAATCCACCTTGAACATCTGGAAGTTCACAGTTCACATACTGTTGAAGCCTGGCTTGGAAAATTTTGAGCATTACTTTGCTAGCATGTGAGATGAGTGCAATTGTGTGGTAGTTTGAGCATTCTTTGGCATTGCCTTTCTTTGGGATTGGAATGAAAACTGACCTTTTCCAGTCCTGTGGCTACTGCTGAGTTTTCCAAATTTGCTGGTATATTGAGTGCAGCACTTTCACAGCATCACCTTTTAGGGTTTGAAATAGCTCAACTGGAATTCTATCACCTCCACTAGCTTCGTTCATAGTGACCCTTCCTAAGGTCCACTTTACTTCTCATTCCAGGATGCCTGGCTCTGGTGAGTGATCATACCATCGTGATTATCTGGGTCGTGAAGATCTTTTTTGTACAGTTCTTCTGTGTATTCTTGTCACCTCTTCTTAATATTGTCTGCTTCTATTAGGTCCATACCATTTCTGTCCTTTATTTTGCCCATCTTTGCATGAAATGTTCCCTTGGTATATCTAATTTTCTTGCAGAGATCTCTAGTGTTTCCCATTCTATTGTTTTCCTCTGTTCTTTGCATTGATCATTGAGAAGGGCTTTCTTATCTCTCCTTGCTATTCTGCATTCAAATGGGTATTTCTTTCCTTTTCCCCTTTGCCTTTTGTTTCTCTTCTTTCATAGCTATTTGTAAGGCCTCCTCTGACAACCATTTTGCCTTTTTGCATTTCTTTTTCCTGGGGATGATCTTGATCACTGTCTCCTGTACAATGTTATGAATCTCTGTCCATAGTTCTTCAGGCACCCTGTCTATCAGATCTAATCCCTTGAATCTATTTGTCACTTTCACTGTATAATCATAAGGGTTGTCACTTCCATTGTATGATATTAAGGGATTTGCTTTAGATCATACCTGAATGGTCTAGTGGTTTTCCCTACTTTCTTCAATTTAAGTCTGAATTTAGCAATAAGGAATTCAAGATCTGAGCCACAGTCAGCTCCTGGTCTTGTTTTTGCTGACTCTATAGAGCTTCTGCATGTTTGGCTGGAAAGAATATAATCAATCTGATTTCGGTTGACCATGTGGTGATGTCCATGTATAGAGTCTTCTCTTGTGTTGTTGGAAGAGGGTGTTTGCTGTGACCAGATGTATTTAATACTTCTTCCTTTTATTCTTTGAACTCTATTTCACTCATCTTTCCTTGTCTTCTTTTTTATACTTGCATTTTAAATACATTTACTAGACTAATTATTATAACTTTTCCTATATATATTTACCTTTTAATTTTTATTTTACTGTCTGGTTTAGAATCACTGTATATGACTCTACAGATAGTGATCTGCACAAATCTAGGGCCACTACTTACACTATTATCTGCATGATCTCTGTCATTGTAAATAACAGCTGTGGGATGGGAAAATTTTATTATATTAATATACATGATTATTCCTTGTATTGATTTCTTCATTTTTGAATATTATTGAAACAGGACAGTTCATATGATGAAGGTATTAGGTATTAGGCTTACTTAGTATAAGATATTTCTAATGCTTTTTTTCACCTCTTATTACTCCCATAAACAATTATAGCAACCTTAAACTATTTTTTAAAATCCTTCTTTGACTGAACTATCATACAAATTTTTCTTTGAATTCCTTAGTGTTGATAAAGCAGATGATGAAGATGATGAGGACTTAACAGTGAACAAAACTTGGGTCTTGGCACCAAAGATTCACGAAGGAGATATAACACAAATTCTCAACTCCTTGCTTCAAGGCTATGACAATAAACTTCGCCCAGATATAGGAGGTAAGTTTGAGTAATCATTCTGGGATTTTAGTGCCTATGAAAGCCACACTTGCTGATGTTACTTTAATCATATCTCATATTTTTTGATTTTCTGACAAATGTTATAAACTGCTAGGTTTGACAGTTATTAGTTGGACTGGTACTGCTTCAAAAGATTCACAGTTTGATGTGGGAAGAAAGGTATCTAAATATTTTTTATGTCATTATTTTACAACTGCTACAACAAAGGGTGAAATGGCAAAGTTTTGATAAAATAGCCATCAAAGTTTTGATGAAATGCTGAGATATTTCATTAAACAGAATATTTCAAATGTAACTAAGAGTTCTAATTCTGTAAAGTACTGCTGCACTGTATTAGATAATGTAGAATTATAAGCCTTGAGAGTATATTTAGCGTAGGTAATCCAACTTTGTTCTTCTTTGTCAAAATTGTTAGTCTCAGTTCTGTGCATTTTTGTGTACCTCTTATAACATGATTAACTTCTGTTTCTCCTGTGACAATTTAAAACAAAGGAGCAAAATACATTAATAAGTCAGCAAAAATTTTTATTGAAATTGTATTCAATCTATGATCAATATAGGGAAATTGAAATGTTACCATATTGAATTTTTCCAAACCAAATTCATGATCATCATATATCCTTCTGTAGGTATTCTATTTTTATTAATGTTTTCTGAAAGAAGTTCTGAACATATTTTGCTAGATTTAATTATCTATATTTGGAGTTTTTATATAAGCATAAATTTTTTTAAATTTTATTTTGTAAGTGTTTATTAGCAGCATATGGAAATATGATAGACATTTTGCTATCTATTGTAGCCTCAGCAGCCTTGCTGAATTTGTCAACTTTATTTATTGAATGGTGATTATTACAAATAATGACTACTTTGCAAATAGTGTCCATTTTTCAACTAATGAATTTTTACTTCATTTTCAAAAATTTTGCTAGGGCTCTTTCTTCCTCCCTAATGTTTAAAATGATTTCTGTGCATCTTTCGAAGCAATCATATTGATCATATTTTGCTGTTTATTCTACTTACCATTTGTTTTATAAATTTGACTGATTTTTAAAACATCAACCAAATTTGCATGCTTATATGTCACTTGGTTGTTACATGGTAAGATATTTAATATATCACTAGATTCAATTTGATAATATTTTGTTTTAGAATTTTATATATATATTCAGGAAGAAAATTAGTTATTTTGCTTAAAAAAATTTTTTTTTCAGTTATAGAGTCAAGATTATGCTAGCATCTACAAATGAGTTATGGTTCCCCATTTTTCTCTTCACTGAAAGAGTTATTTAAAATGGATACTGTTTCTTTTAGAAATTTGAAAAGATTATTTGGTAAAATCATGTTGACCTAAAGTTTGCATTTTAGGAAAAATTTTTAACAGTTCCATTACTTCAATAATCAGTTTTGGTGGGCTTTCAAGGAATTTAAATTTACTAATGTTAAATTGTTTCATAAAGCTTTTGTGATATTTTTAGTGATTTTTAGCACTAAGGATTTTTCCCCTTTATCACTCATATTGATAAACTATTCTTTCACTTATGAATAAATCTTGAAGGACTTAAAACTTTTTATCAGTTGTCATAAAATCAAATATTGGCTCTGTCAAATTTCTTAAATGTCACTATTTTGTTTATTATGTTAATTTATTTTTTGTTTATTTAATTTCCTGTGTTCCTACATTGTTTTAAATATTTCATTTAAAAATAGAATTTAGACTTAGTAAAATACTATATGGGCTTCCCTGGTGGCTCAGCAGTAGAAAGAATTCTCCTGCATATAGAGGAAATGTGGGTTCAATGTCTGGGTCAGGAAGATTTCCTCGAGAAGGAAATGGCAATCCATTCTAGTATTCTTGCCTGGAAAATCCCATTCACAGAGGAACCTGAGGGGTACAGTTCATGGGGTTGCAAAGAATCAGACATGACTAAGTGACTCAACAACAAAATGCTATCTATGCATGGAATTCCCATAAACCTTTAAATGTACTGTTAACATTTATGTAATCATAGAACCATTACCTAAATCAACGAACTAGTAGTATCAATACAATAATATTAACTAATCTATAGACCTATTCAAATTATGCTGGATACTTCACTAATGACCCTTTTTTCTAGTTCAGAACCCTAACCAAGATCACACATTGCATTTTGTTCTTATGTCTCCATACTCTCCTCCAATCTGATATAGTTTCTCAGTTTTCTCTTTGGTACATGAACTTGATAACTTTAAAGTATATTAGCCAGAGTAAACCACTTAATTTGTCTGATATCTTCATTATTAAATTGTGCTTATGCATTTTTGCCAAGAATACCACAGACTGATATTTTGTGCTTTTCTGCACGTGTGCTCACAAAATGAAGCAGGGCAAAGGCTAACAGAGTTTTGCCAAGAGATGCACTGGTCACAGCAAACACCCTTTTCCAACAACCCAAGAGACAAATCTATACATGGACATCACCTGATGGTCTATACTGAAATCAGATTGATTATAAACTTTGCAACCGAAGATGGAGAAGCACTATACAATCAGCAAAAACAAGACTGGGAACTGACTGTGGCTCAGATCATCAGTTCCTTATTGCAAAATTCAAACTTAAATTGAAGAAAGTAGGAAAAATCACTAGGCCAGTCGGGTATGATCTAAATCAAAGGCCTTACAGTTATACAGTGGAACTGACAAATAGATTCAAGGGATTAGATCTGATAGAGAGATTAGATCTGGTAGACCAAAACAATCCCAAAGGAAAAGAAATTCAAGACAGCAAAGTGGTTGTCTAAGGAGGCTTTACAAATAGCTGAGGAAAGAAGAGAAGCGAAAAGCAGGGGAAAAGGGAAGGATATACCTGAATGAATGCAAAATTCAAGAGAACAACATGAAAGAAAAGAAGACCTTCTTAAATGAACAATGCAAAGAAGTAGAGGAAAACAATAGAATGGGAAAGAGTAGAGACCTCTTCAAGAAAATTTGAGATATCAAGGAAACATTTCCTACAAGAATGGGCACAATAAAGAACAGAAACAGTAAAGACCTAACAGAAGCAGAAACAATTAAGAAGAGGTGACAAGAATATACAAAAGAACTATACAAAAATGTCTTAATGACCCGGATAACCACTATGGTGTGTTCAGTTACCTAGAGCCACACATCCTGGAATGTGAACTTAACTGGACCTTATGAAACATTGCTATGAACAAAGCCAGTGACGTGATAGAATTCAAGCTGAGCTATTTAAAATCCTAAAAGATGACAGTGTTTAAGTGCTACTTTCAATATGTCAGCAAATTTGGAAAACTCAGCAGTGGGCACAGGACTGGACAAGGTCAGTTTTCATTCCAACCCCAAAGAAAGGCAGTGCCAAAAAATGTTCAAACTACCATAAAATTGTGTTTATTTCACATACTAATAATGTTATGCTAAAAAACCTTCAAGCTAGGCTTCAGCAGTACATGAACCAAGAATTTCTAGATGTACAAGATGGATTTAGAAAAGGCAGAGGAACTAGAGATCAAATTGCCAACACTCATTGGATTATAGAAAAAGCAGAGGATTTATAGAAAAACATCTATTTCTACTTCATTAACTATGTTAAATCCTTTGACTATGTGGGTCACAACAAACTGGAAGATTCTTAAAGAGATGGGAATAACAGACCACCCTACCTGTCTCCTGTGAAGCCTGAAGCAATAGTTAGAACCTTACATGCATCAACTTACTGGTTCAAAATTGTGAAAGGAGTATGACAAAGCTGTGTATTGTCACCCTGTTTAACTTACATGCAGAATACATCATGTGAAATGCTGGGCTGGATGAATCACAAAGTGAAGTCAAGATTGCTGGGAGAAATATCAGAACCTTAGCTTTGCAGATAGTGCCACTCAAATGGCAGAAAGCAGAGAGTGTCCTGATGAGGGTGAAAGAGGAGAGTGAAAATGCTGGCTTAAAACTCAACACTCAAAAAATTAAGATCATGGTATCTGGTCCCATCACTTCACAGCAAATAGAAGGAGAAAATGTGGAAGTAGTGACAGATTTTATTTTCTTGGGCTCCAAAATCACTGTAAATGGTGACTGCAGCTACAAATTTAAAAGACGCTTGCTCCTTGGAAGAAAAGCTATGAGAAACCTAGACAGTTTATTAAAAGCAGAGACCTCACTTTATTAACAAAAGTCCCTATAGTCAAAGTTATGCATTTTCCAGTAGTCATGTATGGATGAAAGAGTAGAACCATAAATAAGGCTGTGGTGGTTTAGTCGCTAAGTCATGTTTGACTCTTGTGACCGCATGGACTGTAGCCTGCCAGACTCCTCTCTCCATGGGATTCTCCAGGCAAGAATACTGGAGTGAGTTGCCATTTCCTTCTCCAGGAGGTCTTACCTGCCTGGAAATCGAACCCTGATCCCCTTTATTGCAGGCTGATTTATCAGCTTTACCAACTGAGCAATGAGTGAAGCCCCCTAATGAAGGCTGAACACCAAAGAATTGCTGCTTTTGAATTGTGGTGCTAGGGAAGACTCTTTAGAGTTTCTTGAACTGCAAGGAGATCAAACCATTCAATCCTTAGTGAAGTCAACCTTGAATATGCATTAGAAGGACTGATGCTGAAGGTGAAGCTCCAATACTTTGGCCATCTGATGCAAAGAGCCGACTCATTACAGAAGACCCTGATTCCACTTTTTGTAGAATGATATTTAGAAACCAAAATCTGGGTTCTTGGTGGTGGTAGTGGTTTAGTTACTAAGTCATCCGACTCTCACGATCCCATGGACTGTAGCTTGCCAGGCTCGTCTGTCCATACCATTCTCCAGGCAAGAGTACTGGAGTGGGTAGCCTCTTCCTTCTCCAGGGAATCTTCCAAACTCAGGAATCAAACCTGGATCTCCTGTTTTGCAGGCATATTCTTTACCAACTGAGCTATGAAGGAAGATTCCCTGATAGCTCAGTTAGTAAAGAATCTGCCTGCAATACAAGAGACCCTGGTTGGATTCCTGGGTTGGGAAGATCCCCTGGAGAAGGGAAAGGCTACCCATTCCAGTACTCTGGCCTGGAGAATTCCATGGACTGTATAAGTCCATGGGGTCGCCCATGTCAGACACCCCTACAAGGGTCCTTGGTATATTCATTAATATTGAGGGTCATTGCTTCTTGACTTCATTGGACAGATGGAGAAAATATATATTCTACCTACACATTCACACATTCCTGTGTATATCCATATGTACATGTATTATGAACCATGAATCCAAACCTTTCACTTTTCCTTATTTGTAACTTCTTTTTTCCAACAAATAGGTACCTGGTTCTCATCTTCCCATTGTATATTTTCTTATTTGTTCAATTCTAATAAATGCATAAAGTTGTTCTATAATTTTAATAGGTCTATTAAAAATTAACTAACATGAATAAAGCATTCGTATACAATTAGTTTTGTATTTATCTTTGAAGTCTGTAATGAAAACACTGTTCCCCAAAATTACTTAGTTCTGTTCTTCCCTATCCCCATTCAGTGTTGTTATGTTACCCATTTTTTACCAGTTTGGTTTCAGTGTTACTGATTATATTCCACTTTGAATGGAATCCAACTATGTTTACTTTAAGCATTTGTATGGTTTTATTTCATTTAATTCCCTAATGCACTCGAACTTTATCCTGTGAATGGTGTAAAGTATGAATCTAATTTTTATCTTTTTCAAATGGCTTTTCTGTTGACTCAGCATGATTTATTAAAAAGTCAATCTTTGCTTCCATTATGTGAGATGTCAACTGTATATTGTATTTTCTTATGTATTTTTGTTATTTATGACCTTTCTATTCCATTTTCTTACTTGTTTTTCTATTTATTTGCCACTACACTACATTAACAGTAGAGATTCAACAGTATTTTGGTACTTGTAATGCCTTTAAAGTATTTTAATGCCTGACCTAAAGCTAGCCCCACCTCATATTTTCACTTTAGTTTGTTTTTCCTTTTAAGTTTTCCTGGCTATTGTGTGTCTTTATATATATATATATATATATATATATATATATATATATATATATATATGAATGAGGTTTATTCCTGTATATAGGAACAACAACAAGTTTAGTTTCACTTGAAAAAGATTTGTTGGTATTTTTATTGAGATTCTGTCAAACTTATGAATTAACTTTGGGAGAACTAGCATCTTTATAATATTGAGTCATTTAAAACAGGAACATGGGCTGTCTTTCTAAATCTTCATGCTTATTTTCTATCTCTCTGGAATGTTTTAAGATTTAGTCATTGATTTTTGTCACATTTGTTAAATTGAATCCTAAACATTTAAGTTTTTCTTCCGTAAATGATAGTTCCTCAAACATAATATCTTCTGATTATTGTTTTTGTATTTTAGTGCTATTGATTTATGAATGTTTATTTTATATCCTTTTAGCTTAATCAATTTTTATTAGTTTAAGCATTATTTCTTTTCAAAATTTTACTATTATACCATATGCAAAAAAATCTTTTTTCTTTACCAATTCATATGAAACTAATTGAATTCTCTTGTCTAAAAACATTACAATGTCTCATAGTCTAATATAATAAATAATAACGGAGATAATGGATAACTTTTCCTTGTTCTCATTCTTAGGGAAATGATTCAAGTATTCCTTTATATGAATAGTCACATTAAGAACTTATCCCTTGATTCACTTGATTTAGTTTTAAAATCAAGAATCAGTGTTGAAATTTTTCAGTCTTTTTCAACATTTATGGACATAAGTTTGAGTTTTACCCTCCTTAAATCTATTAGTATGGTATATAATAGTAATTGAAACTATTTGAATTCTGGATCAATAGTTTCTTACTAATTCTTACTTTCTTACAAATTCTTACTAAATATTGATATTTTAGTAAGATACTGATCTTACTAAAGATAAAGATGTTTGAATTCTGGACTAAGACACTTATCAAGGTGTTGGATTCTGCTTACTAATATATTATTTAGTATTTTGCATTGGTATTTATAAGTGATATTCATTTTCCATTTTATTTTTGAGTAACGTTTTCATATGTTTTGTTACCCTTTTACATTTGTTTCATGAAAGGGTATTTTCCTTCATTCTCAAAGGTCTAGCACTTTTTAAAATTAATTTTTATTTGAGTATAGTTGATTTATAATGTTGTGTTAATTTCTGCTGTACAGCAAAGTGTGTCAGTTGTATGTATACATATATCCATGCTTTTTTAGATCTATTTCCATATAGGTCATTGCAGAGTATTGAGTAGAGTTCTCTGTGCTATTTATTAGATTCTTATTAGTTATCTATTTTATAGATAGTAGTGTATATATGTGAATTTCAATTTTTTCCAATTTATCCCTCCCTCCCTCCCACCTGCTTCCCCCTTGGGAACCATCAGTTTGTTGTCTACATCAGTGACTCTATTTCTATTTGTGAATAGGTTCATTTGTACATTTTTTTTAGATTCCATATATAAGCGATATCATATAATCTTTATTTCCTTCTGTCAGACTTACTTCACTGAGTATAACAATCTTTAGATTCATCCATGTTGCTGCAGATGGCTTTATTTATTTATTTTTTATGGCTGAGGAATATTCTATTGTATATATGTACCATATCTTCTTTTTTTATTTTATTTTTAAACTTTACAATATTGTATTGGTTCTGCCATATATCGAAATGAATCCCCCACAGGCATACGTGTGTTTCCCATCCTGAACCTTCCTCCCTCCTTCCTCCCCATACCATCCCTCTGGGTCGTCCCAGTGCACCAGCCCCAAGCATCCAGTATCGTGCATTGAACCTGGACTGGTGACTTGTTTCATATATGATATTATACATATTTCAATGCCCTTCTCCCAAATCATCCCACCCTCTCCCTCTCCCACAAAGTCCAAAAGACTGTTCTATACATCAGTGTCTCTTTTGCTGTCTCGTAGACAGGGTTATTGTTGCCATCTTTCTAAATTCCATATATATGTGTTAGTATACTGTATTGGTGTTTTTCTTTCTGGCTTACTTCACTCTGTATAATAGGCTCCAGTTTCATCCACCTCATTAGAACTGATTCAAATGTATTCTTTTTAATGGCTGAGTAATACTCCATTGTGTATATGTACCATAGCTTTCTTATCCATTCATCTGCTGATGGACATCTAGGTTGCTTCCATGTCCTGGCTATTATAAACAGTGCTGTTATTAATGAGGTACCATTTCACGCCAGTCAGAATGGCTGCGATCCAAAAGTCTACAAGCAATAAATGTTGGAGAGGGTGTGGAGAAAAGGGAACCCTCTTACACTGTTGGTGGGAATGCAAACTAGTACAGCCACTATGGAGAACAGTGTGGAGATTCCTTAAAAAACTGGAAGTAGAATTGCCTTATGATCCAGCAATCCCACTGCTGGGCATACACACTGAGGAAACCAGAATTGAAAGAGACATATGTACCATATCTTCTTTATCCATTCGCCCTGTTGATGGACATTTAGACTGCTTCCTTGTGCTAGCTGTTGTAAATAGTGCTGCACTAAACATTGGGGTTGGGTTTCCCTGGTGGCTTAGCATTAAAAGAATCCATCTGCAATGCAGGAAATGCATGCAGGAGATGCAGGTTCAATCCCTAGGTTGGGAAGATCCCTGGAGAAGGAAATGACAACCCACTCCAGTTATTCTTGCCCAGAAAATCCCACAGACAGAGGAGCCTGGCAGGCTACAGTCCATGGGGTCAGAAAAGAGTCAGACATGATCTGGCAACTAAACAAAAATGAAAAGAACATTGGGCTACATGAATCTTTTCAAATCATGCTTTCCTCCAGATATCTACCCAGGGGTGGGACTGCTGGATCGTATGGTAGCTCTGTTTCAGATTTGAAAGGTTGTTGCTGAACGAAAAGACGCCAGGATTCTTGGCCTCTGGAGGAGAAGAATTCAATCTTGGGCCAGAGATGAGGCTTGATCACTCAGAGCTTTTGTGTAATAAAGTTTTATTAAAGTATAAAGGAGATAGAGAAAGCTTCTGACATAAGCATCAGAAGGAGGCAGAAATAGTACCCCCCTGCTAGTCTTCAACTGGATGTTATATAGTGACTAGCAGTCTGTTAATGAAAGAAAGGAATGTCTTAAAACTCAGAATGGCACCAGGCCCCTCATCCATAAAATGCATTTTGGGATAATCTTGGCACCAGATGATTCATCTTGGGCCATAAAAGGATTGACTTGAATCTTGTAGAAGGGCAGATTACCATAAAAATAGTTTTGTTTACATAGATTAGGGGAACAATATCTGAGTATAACATACTGGTTTGTCAAGTAGGTTCTGAGCCATTAGGAGGAACCTGACTTGAAGACAGAGTTTGGGGTAAATGCATAGTACATTAACATAGCTTAAGACAAACATTTCCATAAGAGAAGTGCATTGGTTAACTCAAGGTTTGAGAATAGTTAACTTCAGGTGAAACCAGGGGTCATTATGGCAACATAGTATTTTAAGAGAAACCTCCTTTTAAATTTGTATAGAGAAGGAAAAAAATTTCGCTAGTTTGTTTCCTCCTGCTGATTAAGAGAGATAAAAATGTCTGACACTTGCAGCCTATTTCCTCCATTTGGAGACCCCTGGCCTTCCTGCCTGTTACCCTCTGAGTTTTTAAAGGAGCTTCCATGCTGTTCTCTGCAGTGGCTGTATCAATTTATATTCCCACCAACAGTGTATATGCCCTTGTTTCCACACCCTCCCCAGCACTTATTGTTTGTAGATTTTTTGATGATGGCCATTCTGACTGGGGTGAGATGATACCTCATTATAGTTTTGATTTGTATTTCTCTAGTAAACAATGGTGTTGAATGGGGCCTAATTAAACTTAAAAGCTTTGACACAGCAAAATAAACCATAAACAAAATGAAAAAACATCCCTCAGAGTTGGAGAATATATTTGCAAATGAATTTACTAACAAGGGATTAATTTCCAAAATATATGAACAGCTCATGGAGCTCAATATAAAACAAGCAAACAACCTAATCAAAAAAATGGCAGACCTAAATAGACATTTCTCCAAGGAAGACATACAGATGGCCAAGAGGCATGTGAAAAGATGCTCAACAAAGGTCTAACACTTTCTTTGTCCAGGTGTTGGCATTGTCTGACTCTTGGAAATTTGGTAGAATTCCATATAAATTCATCCAGGTCTTGTGCTATTTGGAAATAGTTAATCTTTTGATCATTTTTTTTCTCTGCTTCAATGTTTAGTTCCCATTTGTTATTTCCTACTTCATATTTTGTATTATTATCCCATTTTTTCTAATCACAAAAATTATGAGTAGTGGATTTTTTCAGGATTTCCATTTATTATAATAGCAAATGCATTCTAGTGGTTTTCTATTAACTATCTCATAATTCCTACTCTGTCTTTATTATAACCTTCATTTTATTTTGTTTATTTTGTATTGTGTTTTTTGAGCTTGAAATTTAATGATTTATTTTCCCTCTTTAAGTTTTGGTGTGTTACTATTTGTGTTTCCTTTTTTTTTTTTTTTCTTCTTCTTCCCTGTATATTTTACCTCATAAATGTTGTTTGTTTTTGTTTAGTCATTGTGTCTGACTCTTTTGTGACTTCCTGGACTGTAACCCACCAAGTTTCTGTCCATAGGATTTTGCAGGCAAGAATATGGGGAAGGGTTGCCATTTCCTTTTCCAGGGGCCCTTCCAGACCCTTCTAGATTGAACCTGCATCTCCTGAATTGCAGGCAGATTCTTTTACTGCTGAGCCACCAGAGAAGCAAACGTGGCTGCATTTTATTTAGTGTAGAAAAATTTTGTGTTATAGCTTCATACTGACTTGTGGATTTAAACATTAAAAAGAGAACTTACTTGTCAGCTATTTGTCACACCTATAACGTTTTTTTGGGGTTCCCTGATGGCTCAGTGGTAAAGAATAAAAACTGCCTGCCACTGCAACAGACACAAGAGACATGGATTCAGTGCCTGGGTTGGGAAGATTCCCTGGAGGAGGAAATGGCAACCTGCTCTAGTATTCTTGCCTGGAAAATCCCATGGACAGAGGAGCCTGATGGGCTACAGTCCATGGGCTCTCAAAGAGTCAGACATGACTGAGCATAGCAGATCACAAGGCTTTTTGACTTACATTTTCCTTTATCTGATATCAAGATATTGCTAATCCTAGTATTCTTACTGTTTCCACTTGCCTGTATCTTTTCGTCTTCATTAATTTTGCCTCTGTTGATCACTTTGTTTTAGCTATGTCGCTTGTATGCACCATGTCATTAGGTCTTGTTCTGTAGTCCAAGATAAAGACAATTTGGTTTTTTTCTTTTAACAGATCATTTGATTCCATTATATTTGTCAATATGACTGATAGGTTTGTTCTCAATTCTTTCATAACATTTTAGTCATAGTTACTGTCTTTCTATATGAGATTGGATTATTTGCACTTTAATTGATAATGTTTATATTTTAGTATTTTCAAACCTTTATATTTTTGTTCTACTTTACCTTTATAGTTTTAACTTTCCTAATGGGCTTAGTCCCCTTTTTTAAAGTCTTTGATCTTTCTATTATCAGATGATTTTGGTATAATTTAACTCCCACCTATTATCCATGAAACAGCAAGCTTTTTCTAGGTTTTAATTTTTCCTCTCCAATGCTTTATTATTTTTAGTTAACATATTTTCTGCTTTACAACAACATATAACAACTGTAAATAGTCTCACATCCTTGTCTCAGTCTTTGTTTTAGTATTTGATCTGCATGGATATGTGTTAAAAGGCTCATCATTAGCATTTTTTTCTTCTGCTATTTTCCCAGTTCTCTCCAATCTAGTATATATTTTTAGAAGTTTTTCTACATTGAAAACTCTTTTTCATTGACCCAGTGCTTGAAGGACACATTGGCTGCATATAATATTCTTCGTTCAGGCTTTCTTTCACTGAGTTTTCTTTTATTAGACTGTTTCAGAGTTGATGTGCTTCATGTGTTTCTTTTAAATATATATATATATTTGAGGTACAATATTGTGTCAAGTGTACTACTTTGTGGTTGGCATTTCTTTACATTATGAAATGGTCACCATGATACATTTAGTAATTGTCTGGTCCCATAAAATATAAAACTATCATTGATCATATTTTTTATGCTTTATATTATATACCCATTCATTCTATAAATGTAGGTTTGTACCTCTTAATCCCTTTCACCTATTTTGTCCCTAACCCACCACTCTCCTTTCTACCAATTAACTGTTTTCTGTATCTATTAGTCTGCATTTGGCGGGGGGCAGGGAGGGGT
The DNA here is from genome assembly GCF_029378745.1 of Bos indicus. Classification (NCBI taxonomy): domain Eukaryota; kingdom Metazoa; phylum Chordata; class Mammalia; order Artiodactyla; family Bovidae; genus Bos; species Bos indicus. Next base: position 65,324,731 of record NC_091765.1, on the reverse strand, counting down.
TGTTTGCCTGTTTTTTAGATTACACATATGAGATTAAATTTACTTTGTTTTACTCTGACTTGTTTCACTTAGCATAATACCCTCAAAACCTACCCATATTGTTGCAAATGGCAACATGGCTAGTGATGTTGAACGTCTCCAAATGGATTAAATGCCTAAATGTAAGATGGGAAACTATAAAACTCCTAGAGGAAAACACAAGTATATTAGTCTTTGACATAAATCATAGCAAGATTTTTTCAGATCTGTCTCCTAAAACAAAGGAAATAAAAGAAAAACTAAACATATGAGGCCTAATTAAACTTAAAACTTCTGCACAGCAAAGGAAATCAAAAACAAAATGAAAAACTACTAAATAGGAAAAAAAAATATTTGCAAATTATCTGACTGAACCATCTCATATAACTCAGCATCAAAAATGAACAACCCAATTAAAAAATGGGTAGAATAACTATCTTTAATTTTTTAAACACCCTCCAGACTATTTCCTGTAAAGTGACTCTACCAATTTACATTCCTACAAATAGTTCCCTGGGTTTTCCAGATGGTGCTAGTGGTAAAGAACCTATCACCAATGCTAGAGACACAAGAGACACGGGTTCAAAGTATGGGTTGGGAACATCCCCTGGGGTAGGAAATGGCAACTCGCTCCAGTATTCCTGCCTGGAAATTCCATGGACGGAGGAGCCTGGTGGGTTACAGTCCATGGGACCACAAAGAGTTAGACATGATTGAGTGACTGAGCACACACACTTACAACAATACACTAGGGCTTCTTTTTCTCTACATCCACACCAGCACTTGTTATTTCTCGTCATTTTGATAAAGCCCTCTTGCAGACATGAGGTGATAACTCAATGTGGTTTTGATTTGTATTTCCTTGATATTAGTGATGCTGGACATTTTTTCATATGTGTGTCTTCTTTGGAAAAACATCTATTCAGTTTCTCTGCCTGTTTTTTAATTAGGTTTATTTTTTTTGAAGTTGAGTTGTAGTGTCATTTTTGAGAAAATCTAATGCCAATACAATTTTCTTGCCCTGGTTATTGATTCAATCTCTGTTTTATGAAAGCTAGAGGACTTTATGGATTTTTTCTTTGTCTTTCAGCTGAATACTTTCGTTAAGATGTATCTTAGAGTTTTTCATTTTAGGTAACATTTTTTTCTGGGTAATCAATGTCTTTTTAAAATGCAATTTCAGGTTTTCTTTCTGGATAGATTAAATCTGGATAGATTTAATAGATTTATTTATTTATTGCATTATAGTGTTGAATATTGATTTTCTTTGACTGTTTTGGTTTTCTTTTTAAGCTACAATTACAGGCGTGTTAATCATAGCTTTCTATTTTCTTTCATTCTCTTTGAATTCTCTCTTTAACTCATTTATATTCTCTTGATATTTTCCTCATTTTTTATTCATTATTTTTAGTTTATTTATTTATTTTTCTATCTTGTAATATTGTATTCCATTTCTTTCCTAAGTTCAATAAATTTCCTATTCATCTCTTCCTATGTTCATGTTTGTGTTGGGGGAATGGCACATTTTTAGTTTCTGAATTTATGATACAAGGAAGTTTTTCTTATCCCAGAGTGATTGCTTGACTGTGTGTACCTGTTTTTTTTTTTTTTTTAACTTCCTGCTTACGTGTATTGAGGGGATTTTCCACAGTTAATTTGCATTGGATCTTGATTTCTTATTTCTTCAGCATTTTAGTATGGATCCTTTCCTTGCTGTTTTCCTATTTCTTTTTGATGTTTATGAGTGTTTTGCAAGATTACTAGTTTATCGTTATTTCTTATGTCAGTAGAGCAAAACCTCAACTTTGAATGGATTTGTTGTTGTGGGTGGTGTATATTTGGTTGGTGGTGAGTGAGGGGTTGCATGGTTTCCAATATATTGGCTCTGTTTTTTTTGTTGTTGTACGATCAATTTTATCCAGATTTTATTTTCCCTCAGTTCATTCCCTCTTTTGAATTCATCATCTAGTTATAATTTTATTTTCTTTTGACATTATCTTATTATATGTACAATTGTTTATCAATTTTAGTGATTAAAATATGCCTTCTTTATTAGATTTACTCATACATTAGTAACTTTAGCATGATTTGAGGACCTCACAAGCCATTTACTACATAAACTCTAGTCCTTATTTTTTTTGCTATTACATTCACATATTTTCAGTCTATATTTTGAAATACTAAAAGAAACTATTATTTTTAAATGTTGAACAACAATTAACTTTAATCAAGAAATTACTCTTTCTGATATTCTTTCCTCTTTTCAGTACTGTATTTCCATTTAGAAACATATGCCCTGTAGTATTTCTTTTGGTGTAAATCTCCTGGCAAAAATTTACTTCAGTTTTTATATGAAAATACTTTTGTGTGGTCTTCAGTTTTTAATCATATTTTCAATGTATGCAAAACCCCAGAATGGCTATTATTGCCTTTTCAAAATTTATACACATTACTGCATTTTCTTTGATTATTTCTGTTGAAAATCACTTTTAAACATTAGTAACTTTTAAATCAACTTTAGGCATTTTATCAAATTTGACATCATCTCATCAATTTTCTCATAGTTGTATTAAAGTCTCTGATAATCACAATAATTTGTTATTTGTGTACCTTTCAAAAATTTTTGAAAATTTTATGTCTTGGTTAAAGGTGATTTACTTCTGTTTCATGAAATGTGTGTTAATTTTTTATTGAATGCGATGACATATTTAAAACAATAGATATTCTAGATGATGTTATTTCCTGCAAAGTTGATGTAATTTTGCTTGTGTAGTCAGGGTGAGTTTGGCCAAACTTCATTTGGCCAAAATTGGTGTATTTCATTTTGTAAAACTTTTATTTCTCCTAGAGCACAGTCATTTGAAATTTCTCAACTTATAGCCTGAGAGTTGTACTAGGATTCCCTCTCCTTGGTGGCCCTAGACTTCTCTAAATAGCTGAGATCTCTACATATTAATTTAGAGTTCAGAAGCTGATTTAATATTTGTTTCCTCAGCATCACATGTGCACATACACAATTTAGGAATTAGTACATGCCTTGAGGGAAAGTTGATTATGGATTGTCTGATTTAATTCCCTGTGGGGCAGGTACAAGTTCTAAGCCACTGTATTTTGTTTAGACACTATTGCTGTACAATGACAGAACATATATACCAAGGGGAAGAGTGATCAAAGAATAGCATAGAACTCACATCTGCATTTTTAAGTTGAGAAGCAAACATATACATAATGACTATTTTATAGGTAGGAGTATAGGAATGCTTTTGCTGTTGTTCATAGGCATTTTAAATTGCTCATTTCCTTGACTTGGAATTGAGGATGCTTCTCTATATCTTTCACCTGTGTTACCTACTTTCATCAACAATTTAGTCTGGATATATGTATTGCTAGTGGCCAAAAAACTGGCAAGCTGTCTCTGGTCCAGGTATTTTCCTTTTATGTGAATGGTACCCATAAGAAAATAAAATATCCTAGACACCCTCTTCCAACAACACAAGAGAAGATTCTACACATGGACATCACCAGATGGTCAATACTGAAATCACATTGATTATATTCTTTGCAGCCAAACATGGAGAAGCTGTATAAAGTCAGCAAAAACAGGACTGGGAGCAGACTGTGGCCCAGATCACAAATTTTTTACTGCAAAATTCAGACTTAAATTGAAAAAGTAGGGGAAACCACTAGACCAATAAGGTATGACCTAAATCAAACCCATTATGAATATACAGTTGAAGTGACAAATAGATTCAAGGAATTAGATCTGATAGACAAAGTTCCTGAAGATCTATGGATGGAGGTTTGTGACATTGTACAGGAGGCAGTGATCAAGACCATCCCCAAGAAAAAGAAATACAAAAAGGCAAAATGTCTGTCTGAGGAGGCATTACAAATAGCTGAGAAAAGGAGAGAAGTGAAGGCAAAGGAGAAAAGGAAAGATATACCCATTTGAATGCAGAGTTCCAAAGAATAGCAAGAAGAGATAAGAAAGCCCCTTCAGTGGTCAATGCAAAGAAATAGAAGAAAACAATAGAATGAGAAAGACTAGAGATCTCTTCAAGAAAATTAGAGATTCCAAGGGAATATTTCATGCAAAGATGAGCATAATAAAGGACAGAAATTGTATGGACCTAACAGAAGCAGAAGATATTAAGAAGAGGTGGCAAGAATACACAGAACAACTGTACAAAAAAGATCTTCATGACCCAGATAATCACGATGGTGTGATCACTCACCTACAGCCAGACATCCTGGAATGTGAGGTCAAGTGGGCCATAGGAAGCATCACTATGAACAAAGCTAGTGAAGGTGATGGAATTCCAGTTGAGCTATTTCAAATCCTAAAAGATGATGCTGTGAAAGTGCTGCACTCAATATGCCAACAAATTTGGAAAACTCAGCAGTGGCCACAAACTGGAAAGGGTCAGTTGTCATTCCAATCCCAAAGAAAGGCAATGCCAAAGAATGTTCAAACTACCACACAATTGCACTCATGTCACACGCTAGTGAAGTAATGATCAAAATTCTCCAAGCCAGGCTTCAACAGTACATGGATTGTGAATTTCCAGATGTTCAAGCTGCATTTAGAAAAGGCAGAGGAACCAGAGATCAAATTGCCTACATCCATTGGATCATCAAAAAAGCAAGAGAGTTCCAGAAAAATATCTATTTCTGCTTTATTGAGTATGCCAAAGTCTGACTGTGTGAATCACAGAAAACTGCTGAAAAATCTTAAAGAGATGGAAATATCAGACCATCTGACATTCCTCCTGAGAAATCTGTATGCAGGTCAGAAAGCAACAGTTAATACTGGACATGGAACAACAGACTGGTTCCAAATCGGGAAAGGAATACATCAAAGCTGTATATTGTCACCCTGCTTATTTATCATATATGCAGTGTACATCATGAGAAAAACTGAGCAGGATGAAGCACAAGCTGGAATCAAGATTTCTCAGAGAAATATCAGTAACCTCAGATATGCAGATGACACCACCCTTATGGCAGACAGTGCTGCTGCTGCTAAGTCGCTTCAGTCATGTCTGACTCTGTGCGACTCCTTAGACGCAGCCCACCAGGCTCCTTCATCCCTGGGATTCTCCAAGCAAGAACACTGGAGAGGGTTGCCATTTCCTTCTCCAATGCATGAAAGTGAAAAGTGAAAGTGAATTCGCTCAGTCGTGTCCAACTTTTTGTGACCCCATGGACTGCAGCCTATCAGGCCCCTCCGCCCATGGGATTTTCCAGGCAAGAGTACTGGAGTGGGTTGCTATTGCCTTCTCTGGGCAGAAAGTGAAGAACAACTAAAGAGCCTCTTGATGAAAGTGAAAAAGGAGAGTGAAAATTGGCTTAAATTTCAACATTCAGAAAACTAAGATCATGGCATCTGGTCCCATCACTTCATGGGAATTAGATGGGGAAATGATGAAATGGTAACAGAGTTTATTTTGGGGGGCTCCAGAATCACTGCAGATGGTGATTGCAGCCATGAAATTAAAAGATGCTTGCTCCTTGGAAGGAAAGTTATGACCAACCTATACAGCATATTAAAAAGTAGAGACATTACTTTGCCAACCAAGGTCCATCTAGTCAAAACTATGTTTTTTCCAGTAGTCATGTATGGATGTGAGAGTTGGAGTATAAAAAAGCTAAGCCCCTAAGAATTGATGCTTTTGAACTGTGGTGTTGGAGAAGAATCTTGAGAGTCCCTTGGATGGCAAGGAGCTCAAACCAGTCAATCCTAAAGGAAATCAGTCATGAATATTCATTGGAAGTACTGATGCTGAAGCTAAAACTCCAATATTTTGGCCTCCTGATGTGAAGAACTGACTCATTTGCAAAGACCCTGATGCTCAGAAAGTCTGAGAGCGGGAGGAGAAGGGTATGACAGAGGATGAGATGGTTGAATGGCATCACTGTCTCAATGGACATGAGTTTTAGCAAGCTCCAAGAGTTGGTTATGGACAGGGAAGTCTGGAGTGCTGCAGTCCATGTGGTTGCAAAGAGTCGGACATGACTGAGCAACTGAACTGAACTGAGCCATTCTAAAGTGTGAGTGTGTAAAGACTCCACTGCTTCTCTTTCCTTAAATCTTACCAGTCCTCTTTTTCTTTACCCCTGATTAGGTATAAGCCCAGGGATAAGTTGCTCAGCCTTCTGCCTAAAGAGACATTTATTCAGAATTAGAGATCAGTGTTTTTTCCTCTAATAAGACACTCTCAATAATTAAATTTATATGTATTAATTATATGTCATATATTAATAATAGCCTTATATTTATGAGTATTGAATATTTGAAAATGGTTATTGACTACTGAGTATTGAATTATGTTAGTATGGCTAAGCAAGCACATTTAAATTCAAGCTTACTTCATTAACTTTTATTTAAATATAGAGCCTCTTGATGGGGGTTAAAAAAGAGAGTGGAAAAGCTGGCTTAAAACTCAGTATTCAAAAAAACTAAGATCATGACATCCCGTCCCATAACTTCATGGCAAATTGATGGGGAAAAAGTAGAAATAGTGACAGATTTTCTCTTCTCAGTCTCCAAAATTCCTTTGGATGGTGACTGCAACCATGAAATTAAAAGACACTTTCTTTTGGAAGGAAAGCTATGACAACCTAGACAGCATATTAAAAAGCAGAGATATCACTTTGCCGACAGTGGTCCATATAGTCAAAGTTATGGTTTTTCCAGTAGTCATGTATGGATTTTGGGTGGTCCATATAGTCATGTATGGTTTTTCCATATAGTCATGTATGGTTTTTCCAGTAGTCATGTATGCACAGAAGAACTGATGCTTTCAAACTGTGGCATTCAAGAAGACTCTTGAGAGTTCCTTGGACAGTAAGGAGATTTAACCAGTCAATCCTAAAGGAAATCAACACTGAATATTCATTGGAAGGATTGATGTTGAAGCTGAAGTTCTGATACTTTGGCCACGTGGTATGAAGAGCTGACTCACTGGAAAAGACCCTGAGGCTAGGAAAGATTGAAGGCAAGAGGAAAAGGGGTGACAGAGTATGAGATGGTTGAGTGACTCAATGGGCACATGTTTGAGCAAACTTTGGGAGACAGTGAAGGACAGGAAAGTCTGGCGTGCTGCAGTGCATGGGGTCACAGAGTCGGACAGGCCTTAACAACTGAACAGCAACAACAAAATGTACAGTGCAAAGTAGCATTTTATCTTTTCATCTCAGAGTATATATATATTAAATGACTTAAGTCTCTTCAAAAACTGGTATTGAAAAAGCTCGACAACTACTTATAAATCAGTGAAATTAGAACACTCCCTCATACCATACAGAAAAATTAACTCAAAATGGCTTAAAGACCTAAATGAAAACCATGACAACATAAAACTCCTAGAAGAGAACATAGGCAAAACATTCTCTGACGTAAATTGTAGCAATATTTTCTTAGATTAGTGCCCTGAGGAAAAATAAATAATAGCAAAATATAAACAATTGGTACCTAATTAAATTTAAAAGCTTCTGCACAGCAAAGGAAATCACCGACAAAACAAAAAGACAACCTATGGAATAGGAGAAAATATGGGCAATGATGTGACCAATGGGGAGTTAATATCCAAAATATACAAACAGTATCTACAACTCGATATTGAAAAAAACAAGTAACCCAGTCCAAAAATAGGCAGAAGACGTATATAGACATTTTCCCAAAGAATACATATAGCTGGTCAACAGGTGGATGAAAAGATGCTCACATTTTTAATTATTGAAAGTGAAAGTGAAAGTTGTTCATTCGTGTCTGACTCTTTGTGAGCCCATGGGAATTCTCCAGGCCAGAATACTGGAGTGGATAGCCTTTCCCTTCTCTAGGGAATCTTCCCAACCCAGAAATTGAATCTAGGTCTCCTGCACTGCAGGTGGAATCTTTACAACTGAGCTATCAGGGAAGCCCAATAATGTCCTCAAGAATCATTTAGTTCTTGGTATAGACTAAGTTCAGCCCCAAGTATCATGCAATAAAGAGCAGGTATTCAGTGTTTGTTGGTTTATCAGGTGAACCAAAAATCTAATCAAATAAGACATGTTCACTGCACTTAATTGCTTATAACTAGTAAAAAATGTACTTGCAAATGAAACTAATAAACCTATTGTCTTGTTATTAATTGACTTGCATAAAACCACTCTGAATATAGTTATAATTAGCTTAATAACATGATATTTTTTTCGACCCCGTGGACTGTAGCCCGCCAGGCTCCTCTATCCATGGGATTCTCCAGGCAAGAATACTGGAGTGGGTTGCCATTTCCTTCTCCAGGGGATCTTCCCAACCCAGGGATCAAACCCCTGGATCAAACCTGAGTCTCCCACATGGCAGGCCGATGCTTTATCCTCTGAGCCACCAGGGAACATTTACAACTCATAGCTAGTCAAAAATAAATGGCAGCTGATTGAAAGAACTCATTTAGAAGTCACCAGTTAAGCTATAAAACCTTCTCTACTTTACAAGACCTACTTTTATTTAAGAAATCTAATTGTTGGTTAGTAGATCCAATTACATTGTCATGTATTGTATAAATCTAGAAGCCTACACCTGGAGGAGGAAACTGCAACCCCCTACAGTAGTCTTGCCTGGAAAATCCCATGGAGAGAGGAGCCTGGCAGGCTACAGTCCATGGTGTCACAGAGTCAGATGTAAAGAGTGGGACTGAGCAACTGAGCACTCAAGTACCGAAACCTGTAGTTTTGCCTGCTGAAACTATTTATAATTTCAAAGATTAAAAATAAATATGGTTTTAAAATAATATAAGCACTGTTTCTCAAAATGCCTTAAGTTTTCCATGGAAGCTTACCAGCCTGGAGGCTCTGCCAGAGTAGGTTACCAAGACAGGGAGATTTTGGACAGGCAAGGGAGTCAGACAGGCAGACTCAGCTACATATTAAGAAGATTCATCCTGCCAGGTCTAATATAGTGTTTGCATTGTAAGAATGATAAACACTGGGCCAGAAAGGGAAATCACATAAAGTTATCCAGAAAGGATGACTGAATAAATATTACTAGAAACATGCTTACTTTAGAAACTTTTAATGTATAAGGTGGTTTTTCTGCTTTTGCATTATCTCTATGTAAATCTCTTTGAGATCTATTATAGATTTTTTCTCACAACGTTTGTTCCCTTCTTGTCCACTTATGAAACCCTTACATGTATTCCTCAACAAGTATTTGTGGAATCAATAAATGAACCTTTAGGGGAGTAGGGAATAAAAATAAACTATGTGAAAATGTTTTTCATAGTAAACAAAAAAATCTCATGAATATAAATTATCATTACTATGGTAAATCTCATTATAGGAAGCCAAAAATACCTGACAAAGGCAGAAAGCCTAAATCACAATCACTATTTAGCAATCACAAAATATTTACTATAGAGTGTATTAGTTAACCATATAATTCAGTAAATGTTTAAAAGGCTGAACCATGCTACACATTTTGATAGAATATAAGACTATAGACATTTAAAGACTAACTCAGAAAGCACAAATGGCTGCGTACAGATGAAGTTCACAGTGGTGGCTATATAGTATACTCTGAGAATTAGATGAAAATACACCTTTCCTTGGAGCCAACTGTAAACAATCCAAAGGAAGATTGTTAACAAGGGAAGAAGGGGGTGTATATACACTGATTATGCTCCTGATAAGAATCAGACCTAGAGGTAGATGCTTTACATTCATCACCTCCTTTGATCATCATAACTGTGCTTCAAATTCTAGTATTGCTGGGACTGGTTTATACTGGCTCACAATAGCCACTAATTACATATTGTCCCCACTCTGCACTCAGTGACTTCACAGTGGTATCTCTACATCAGTTATTGTGGGAGTATTTGCAACATTGAAATCAGCAAAAGATACAAATCAGGGCTTTTTACTCATCTCTAAGAGTAAGCTTGGTAACATTTGCTAGCACACCACTGATATGCACTAAATAGATTAACAGGTTTCCCAGGTGGCTTGGCAGTAAAGAATTCACCTGTCATGCAGGAGACATGGGTTTGATCCCTGGGTCGGGAAGATCCCCTGAAAGAGGGCATGGTGCCGGGGACCAGCCCCGGCTGATCCAGGGTATTCGAAGGAGAGACGGCGTAGGCGGAGATCAGGAAACAATTGCTTAATTAAATGTTAATTAAGGATATAAAGAGTAATAGAATGAGGATAGCTCAGTAAAATTCAGTGAAGAAAAGAGGCTGAAATAAGGATAGCTCAGTGAGGAAATTCAGTGTAGAAAAGAGGCTGAATAATTCAGCCAGAAGGTAAGAGAAAGAACGACATGGTGAGACCAAGTTTCGGTGAACAAGGCCCCGCACTTTATTTTCCAAAGTAGTTTTTATACCTTAAGTTATGCATAGAGGATAATCGGGGAAGGGGTAGAGTCTTGCAGCAAGCCAGGCTTTCTTCCTGCAAACTTATCATATGCAAAAGCTTAGGTGATTTGCATCATCTTCTGGCCCGGAGGCCTGTTAACATTTTAAGACCCTTTCTTCAGAAAACTTATTTTTCTCTAAAGGTGATTGGTCAGGAGCCACCCTCCAAAAGCATTAGATAAAGTTGCATTCCTACAGAGCAAAGGTATGGTGGGCTATAACAAGAAAAAGAATTAACTCAAGGGTCCCAGGTTACAAACATTAAAGCTACTACTTACACCAATTATATTAATCAATACACTGCCGGGGACACAGCAGGTAAGGGATATGGAAACTTAGCAGCAAACATTGGCCCAACAAGTGAAAATCCCTTCACCAATACAATTTCTAATCAATCTTTTAACTACTCAAAAGAATCTGTGTTTAGACAGTTTAGAACATCTCCTGCCTCTCACAGTTGGGAGGCTCTGAACAATCACATGTGGCCGGAAAAACCTATTCAGGCAGGCTAGAGGATTTCCAAAGGAGTTTGTAGGTTAAACACTGTCACACCCAGGAATTATTAACTGGAGCTGTAAGCTAACTCTTTTTTCAGAGAGGTAGTGGGGGACAGCCCCCCGTAAAGTCAGAGGTGTAGGTGAAAGCACAAAGCAGAAAGTCGGCAGACTCTGCTCGAGAATTTCCAGGGGGACTCCTGAAGCTCGATCCCGCCTTTGCGTATGCCGAGCCTCCTTCCTCATGACCTTTGTCATGGGCGGAGTTCCTCACGCTGGCTACCGGCAGTGATAGAATTCCAGTTGAGCTATTCCAGATCCTGAAAGATGATGCTGTGAAAAGTGCTGCACTCAATATGCAATATGCAATATGCACTCAATATGCAATATGCCGGCTCCCGGCAGCATGGCAACCCACTCCCTCTTGCCTGGAGAATACCATGGACAGAGGAGCCTGGCAGGCTACAGTGCATGCAGTTGCAAAGAACCAGACACGACTGAAGCGACTGAACATGTGCACATGCACAGGCTTACGTAACAGTATTTAGGCTCTAAAATCCATCTGGTCCTAAATTCTATAACTGTTGCAGAGTAAGTCATCTAACAACTTTAACTGAATTAACTTTATTAATTTTCATGGAAGGTTTGAACAGTTTTAACATTTTTAGGCTATGCGCTGAAATATTTTTAGTCAAAAATGGTCTTTTTTAGTTACATAATTGACTTAAAAGATGGTTGTGTTTATATAATGAATCATGCTCCTTCATTTCATAGTGCAAAATGTTTTATAACTAAAATGATAAAGTATTAATGATTAGTAAAGACTTATTTAAATAAGATTTAATACCACCTCTGATTATATCTTTGAACATTCTTTGTATTGGTATTTTGCAGTGAGGCCCACAGTAATTGAAACTGATGTTTATGTAAACAGCATTGGACCAGTTGATCCCATAAATATGGTGAGTTATGATATTAAAAATTATTATTTGCATAAAGTTCTTGAGTACATACCACAGCAATAGAATGAATATGTGAGCAACTTCTGAGAGCTAATTCTGAATGAGTTCGAGGTGAAAAGGTGAAGTGATTTTCCGGTTGTGCATAGGCTGACTCTAAGGTATAGAGATGACTTTGTGGACAGCAGAGTCATCTTTTGAGATTGGGAATATAGTCACATATGCCCTCAAATGCTAAAGGCACATTCAGGAGGAACGGTCCAGCAATGATTTGGATTTTAAGTTCAGGGAATAAGTTGATCTGGAGATGATTTGGAAATAGATATAAATTGAGAAAGGAAGAAGAATAAGCAGTATAAGATATAGCTTGAAGCCTTGAGAAGTGATCCAAGAGAGATACATATTAAGAAGAACACAGATCTGACAATCAGATGGTAAATTGAGGCCAACGTGTATAAACTACAGTGGAAAAACAGAGAAGTGCAGAAAAGGGACATAATCAGAAAAGTCAGTGGGTAAGAGAAGCAGGGAGAAGATGGTATTAAAGTATCTGAGGAAGAAAAGAGGATGAAGAAGAAGGAATTAATAAACAATTGTCTATGTACATGAGAATCCAATGATAAATGAATTAAATTGGGCCTACTGGTATTGGCTAGATGGTACTGATTCTCTCAGATAAAATTCAGAGGAATGCTGAAAGTAAGAAAAGAATAAGAGCTGAATCATATGTCTGCTCCAGCCTCATAATTGGTCTCATACCCAACTTCTTGGCACAGAGCCCTGAAATACAGGTTCACAGACATGAAATCATATGCTGATTTCAAGATGATGGAGATTAAGTGGGAATGCAGGTTAATTTTATGAACTACTATTTTGAGAAAATTGACTTACACTGTAACTACTATTTTAAGAAACTTGACTTAGAAGAGAATGAGATAAGAAGTTGGTGGTAGAGAGGGAAGAGAGTGTAAGAGAACTATGGGCAAGAGAGAGAATATGAAAAAATGCCAAGGGAAGGTCATTTAGGCTGAAAATTAATAAAAGTGTGTAACTATGCTTTATCTCTTACATGTAGAGTGAATAGTTTTCCTTACCATTAAAAAGACATAATTAACACCTACAATACAACCCATAGACATTATTTAAAGCAGATTGAAAATGTACTGATCCGAACCCTAATAATCCCATTTCTGAGTCAGACTACTTGTTGCTTTTCAATGGGTTCTATCATGTGTTATTTTCATCTCCTTTGATGGACACCCATGTTAGCCTCCCAGGCTGCCGAAATAAAGTATCAGAGACTGGATGGCTCTAACTGTAGACACTTATGTCTCAAGTTCTGAAGGACAAAAGCTAAATCAAGGTGTCAGCAACTTTACTTTTTTCTAAGACTTCTCTCCTTGGTTTGCATATATCCGCCTTTTTGCTGAATCACATAGGCTTTCTTCAGTGCATCCACTTCCCTTGTGCTCTTTGTGTATCCAAATTTTCATCCAAGTTTCATCCAAATATCCAAACTTTCCCTTATTATAAGAACAGCAGTCAGATTGGATTCAGGTCCACCCTAACAACCTCATTTTAACTTAATCATCTCCTTAAAAGCCCTGTCTCCCAAAACAGTCATACCCTAACGTATTGGGGGGTTAGGCCTTCAGCATATAAATTGTGGGAGGACACCATTCAGTGCATGCTGCAGCTGCTGCTAAGTCGCTTCAGTCATGTCTGACTCTGTGCGACCCCATAGATGGCAGCCCACCAGGCTCCCCCGTCCCCGGGATTCTCCAGGCAAGAACACTGGAGTGGGTTGCCCTTTCCTTCTCCAATGCATGAAAGTGAAAAGTGAAAGGGAAGTCGCTCAGCTGTGTCCGACTCTTCACAACCCCATGGACTGCAGGCTACCAGGCTCCACTGTCCATGGGATTTTCCAGGCAAGAGTACTGGAGTGGGGTGCCCTTGCCTTCTCCGAATTCAGTGCATAATACCATGCAAAGATAATTTTCTAAGGCTTTGATGATTTTTCTCCCCAACTTCATTTATTCATTATTACAACAAATTGTCCCTTTATTCTAGTCTTAACCATTTTATAATTGAATGTTATTGTTTAGTCATTGTCCTGTCTGACTCTTCTGTGGCTCCATGGACTGTAGTCCGCCAGGCTCCTCTGTCCATGGGATTTCCGAGATAAGAATACTAGAGTGGGTTGCTATGTCTTACTTGAGGGGGATATTCCTGACCCAGGGATCCAACCTGCACCTCCTATATGGGCAAGCTATTCTTTACCACTGAGCCAATGGGGAAGCCCTTTATTATACCTGAATAACCATCATTATATACCTAACAGTTATCAGTGTCTACTTTGTCCTATAGTATTACAGTCATGATCGGTTTTTCTCTTAGTCAACATGATGTTCATGTGTTTGTCATTAACTTTCACAGTGCCTATATTGATCACCATAGTGGCAGGATTCTCTCCACACAATAATGGACATCTTTGTTGCCTCAATGCAAATGAATATGAACTGGCTGTGGATAAGTTGAATTTGATAATCTGAAAATTGGAGCCAGCTCTCAGGGTAAAGGGTTGATGCAAATATTTGTCAGGGATTAGCTAAACCTCTGAGGAATTGGAAGATCTGAAAGTAAAGAGAGAAGGAAAAAGAAACAATATCAGACCTTGAGGAATATATACATTTAAGGACCTGTAAGATGAAGCTGAGTTAGCAAATTAAACTGATAAGTTGACAAGAAAATGAAGATAAAGCAAGGGAAGGTAAAATTTGAAAGTGTTTTAGTTTTCCTTCTAACTCCAAACAAATTTATATACAACCACTTGGTTTTCATAAAGATAAAGAAGTTTATATAGCTGTGTGTATTAATTTAACATTATGCAAATATAAGATTTTATAAAGTAATGCCTTACTAAGATGTTAATTTTCTCTTTAAAAGAATCTTAAAATATTCAGTCTCTACTAATACTTAGGTAAACCCATTTAGGGATGTGGAAGTCTAAATTTTCCTGCATTGTGTATTTTTTATTTGAGCCCTTTGTCTTCAATTTGAATGAATTCATTAAAGAAAAAATGAGGTTATTAAAAAGAAGTAGAATTCAAGACTGAATTAGTATTCCAGAAATACTTTCACATGAATAGCTATCAAGAGACTTCTGTGATGATATTCTTGCATAAAAGTTTCATAGTATTAAATATTTAGTTTCCAGTGGGGCAAATCACACACTTGTAACCTTGGACAGTGATAGTTTTTTTTTTTTTTTAAAGCTAATTAAATGAAATTACTATTAAAATTGGTGATACTAAAGCACATATAAGAAAAAAACTAGAATATTTAATAGTGTTTATTAAAACAGAAGCATGTCATACTAGGAACGAAGGAACAGTTTACAGAGAAAACTATTTTAACTAAACAATGCAGGAACATTAGAATTCAGTTATTATAAAATGAATAGAATTGCTTTGACTTGAATAGAATTAAGCAAGCAAGTCTTTTCCCCCTCTTAACTACATAAACAACTTAAGGTACTGATAAGAATCAAAGCTACTATATAAGTTTAATAATTTTACTTTTTCAAATGAAATAAAATACGGTTTGGTACAAAATGCTTTTTTTTTTCAAACTTGGCTGCATAAAATAGTATCTGTAGATTATTGATAAGACCTAAAACAGTATCATTCTACGATCATATGTATCTTTCTTTTCTTTTTTTTTAAATTCAAGGTTAGGTTAATGGCTTCAATCCTGGTGTCACTGTCAAACATTGGATATTCAATAATTGCATGTTAAAAGAATGAATAAATTAGTCGATAAATAGATTGTCCCATAATTTTTATTTTGAAAATTTTAGTGCAAAGTGAGTAACAGATACAACTAATCAGAATTGAAAAAAAAAAACTTGGAAAGAGGCCATTCAACTATGCATGCTCTAATTAAAACTGTCTAAATGTAAACAGAAAAAAAAAAAAAACAATAAAAAATGAAGGCACAAAATGTTAATAGAGGTTATTAGACTGAAATTAAAGTATTTCATCCTCTTAATTTTTCAAGTTTTGAGGAGATTATGTGTTTTCACTCTTTTGAGTAAATATCTCAGGGTAATTAAACAATTGCAGTTATCCTCTGGTAGCACATATAACAGCCAAGGGTTATGGGAATTCCCTGAATAAAAATCAGTGAAAGCTCCAGTGAATCCAAGATGATATAATGGGTATCTAGCAATGGCACCCCACTCCAGTACTTTTGCCTGGAAGATCCCATGGACGGAGAAGCCTGGTAGGCTGCAGTCCATGGGGTCGCTAGAGTCGGACACGACTGAGCGACTTCACTTTCACTTTTCACTTTTATGCCTTGGAGAAGGAAATGGCAAACCCACTCCAGCGTTCTTGCCTGGAGAATCCCAGGGACCGGGAAGCCTGGTGGGCTGCCGTCTATGGAGTCGCACAGAGTGGGACACGACTGAAGTGACTTAGCAGCAGCAGCAGCAGCAACACAAGGGGAGTAAGTACAGAACAGTAATCATTGAAAATTACAGCTATAGTTTGGACGTGGGTTTCCCTGGTGGCTCAGACGGTAAAGCGTCTGCCTGCAATGCGGGAGACTCAGGTTTGATTCCTGGGTCGGGAAGATCCCCTGGAGAAGGAAATAGCAATCCACTCCAGCACTCTTGCCTGGAAAATCCCATGGACGGAGGAGCCTGGTAGGCTGAAGTCCATGGAGTCGCTAAGAGTCAGACACAACTGAGCGACTTCACTTTCACTTTTCACTTTCATGCATTGGAGAAGGAAATGGCAACCCACTCCAGTATTCTTGCCTGGAGAATCCCAGGGATGGGGGAGCCTGGTGGGCTGCCGTCCATGGGGTCACACAGAGTTGGACACGAATGACGCGACTTAGCAGCAGTAGCAGCAACACCCTTATACAGCCCAATATTAAGAGATTATCAGTATAGGTACTTTGAAAGTGTCAGATCAGAGAGAAAAACAGTGATAAAAAAACTTCTCAAGAACAAGATCCCAAATCATGTCTATAGAATTTAACTTTATATCATTGTAAATGCCAGGGTCATAGGTCACATGATCTGAGACTATGGTTCCTAAGCTGGATAGATTCTTCAGCCTTGAAATTTTTATTGGTTATGGTACTGGAGACAGGGCTGAAGAATGAAGGCACCAGTTATAAAGAGGGCAAATTAGAAAGAAGCCAGGGCACCAGCTGGGCTAGATTCCAGAGTAACTACCTGCTGGAGTGACAACACAGGGAAGTTCAGTTCAGTCCCTCAGTCTTTGTGATCCCCTGGACTGCAGCATGCCAGGCCTCCCCTGTCCATCACCAACTACCAGAGTTTACTCAAACTCATGTCCATGGAGTCGGTGATGCCATCCAACCATCTCATCCTCTGTCATCCCCCTTTCCTCCCATCTTCAGTCTTTCCCAGCATCAGGATCTGAGCAGTACACAAATAGGATTTATTGTATTTAGCAAAAGACAAGTTGTTTTCTTTCTTGCCAGTATAGAAATATTTAACAATAATGCCCCCTTTCAGGCTTTTTTTTCCAGAAAAGGAAAGTTCAACTGTTCCCTATAAAAGTATAAATAATCTTAAAGCATACGTGAACTTACAAAAGTTATAAACATTAATTATTATTGCATGGAAATGAAATAAGGTGGATAAGAGATTTTTTTAGTAAAGAAGTTTTGTTCTATCATTTAAGCAGAATGGGCAAGCATCAAATGTCTGTATAGAAGGTGCCTGAGTGCATGCTAAGTCTCTTCAGTCGTGTCTGACTCTTTGTGACCCCATGGACTGTAGCTTGCCAGGCCCTTCTGTCCCTGGGATTCTCCAGGCAAGAATACTCAAGTTTGTTGACATGCCCTCCTCAAGAGGATCTTTCCAACCCAAAGATAGAACCCTGGTTCCTGCGGCTTCCTGCATTGTAGGCAGATTCTTTACCACTGAGCCACCATATAGAGGGTGGTGGTTTAGTCACTAAGTCAAGTCCAACTCTTTGTGACCCCGTGGACTGTAGCATTGCCAGGCTCCTCTGTCCATGGGATTTTCCAGGCAAGAATACTAGAGTGGGTTGCCATTTCCTTCTCCAGGGGATCTTCCTGACACAGGAATGAACAGGTGTCTCCTGCGGCTTCTGAATTAGCACAGATTTTTTTTTTTATTTTTTTTTTTTTACCACTGAGCCACCTGGGAAGCCCATGAGGTATAGTTAGAGGGTAAGGTATATTTAAATAATTCATTTGAGAATGGTGAGAACTGACTTTTAAGATTTTTTAAAAATTTTACCTTATTTTATCAAACTCAATTTTTATCATTAAATCCCTAGACATATAACTTTTGTTTAACCATTCCAAATATACTGAGAAAGCTGGTGCTTGGGGAGAAGTTTTTTCTTCATGAATCATGAATTTCTTTCAAGGAGCACATTTCTTTAGCATGGTTCATACAATTGGTCGTGATGTTCTTGCTGCTACTGCTGCTAAGTCGCTTTAGTTGTGTCCGACTCTGTGCGACCCCATAGACAGCAGCCCACCAGGCTCCTCTGTCCCTGGGAGTCTCCATGCAAGAATACTGGAGTGGGTCACCATTTCCTTCTCCAATGCATGCATGCATGCTAAGTCACTCCAGTTGTGTCTGACTCTTTGCGACCCTATGGGCAGCGGCCTGCCAGGCTCCTCCATCCACAGGATTCTCTAGGCAAGAATACTGGAGTGGGTTGCCATTTCCTTCTCTACCCAATGTTCATAAGTTCTTCCATTTCTCTGTCTTTGTCTCTTTCTGCCCCTCTTTCTTGGGGTTTCTTCCTCTCTACTCTTTTCCTTCCCATTCCTCTCCTTCCTTTCTTCTCTTTTTTTGTTACTGATGCTTCCAGATTTAAGGAAATAAAGATTTAAACATAGCTTCTAAATATTAAATTAACTCCATGTTTTACTTTTACTGTATTAACAGGAAATAGTCACTCCTTGCCAGCTATATTACTTTTAGGAATTATAAAACAGCAACACATTAAGTTTACTTGTTTCATTTGTGCAACATTTTAAAGCTTGCTACCATAGTTTTTATTTCTTTTTTTGCATATTACATTAAGATTTATTTTTTCATTATATCCTTTAAAGTCAATTTCTTTTCACTGGCTCTATTTTAGGTAACTTTTGACTCAACACTAACAGAAATAAAATTAAAAATTATAAATAGATAAGTGTTATTTTCATCTCTGTGCTGCTTTGATCCAGAATGCTCATTTGCTCCAAGAATAGGAAGTTAGAGTTCTTATAATAAAGAAATTAAATTGACAACTAAACCTGCAAAAATTATTAAAATAATTTATACTATTTCTTAATGTTAAAAAACACTTAAAAATTTTTATTCTATGATCTTATTTGTCTTTTATTTATGTAACACTTCTATTGTGACAGTTGATACATTGATTACTGAGTTAGAAAATATATAGCCTTCTTTGGAGAAGCATAAAACCTAGTGGGGAGGATTAGATAAATACAGAGGACGAAGGGTCAGGAAAAATTCTGTTATAAATCCATACATATTTTAACTTGCAAATGGTGATCCTATGCCATATTTTCTAAACTATTTTTGAATAATATCATGGATTATCATTATACAGTGGTCACCACTGTTAGCTACTATTTTAACATTTTAATAACTTTATATACATGGTTTCCCCAAATACTATATTATTATGCATATTTTTACTATAACATGGTATCTTTCCATGTATTATATCATGGCTATTATTACACTTGCTGCTAAGTCACTTCAGAAGTGTCTGACTCTGTGCGACCCCATAGACGGCAGCCCACCAGGCTCCCCTGTCCCTGGGATTCTCCAGGCAAGAACACTGGAGTGGGTTGCCATTTCCTTCTCCAATGCATGAAAGTAAAAAGTGAAAGTGAAGTCACTCAGTAGTGTCTGACTCTAGCGACCCCATGGACTGCAGCCCACGAGGCCCCTCCGTCCATGGGATTTTCCAGGCAAGAGTACTGGAGTGGGGTGCCATTGCCTTCTCTGGTTATTACAGTTAATTCCTGTTTAAAAATATTAAATATTGCCTCCTATATTAAATATATATTTAATAATTCATTTTCTAATACTGTGGTTAGTCTTTGGAGGTGTCTAATGTTGAATTCTTTTTTAATGATTTGCCTCCCAGCTTAGTTATAATTTTGAGTCCTTTATGTACTAATAGATATAGAATGTTCTATAATGGGCTAGTACTGCTTGACAGTTCTGGCCTCAGGTTAGGATTAGGGGGAAAGTTCTGTCAAAATGTCGTTAAAATCTGGTTTTTAGTTTTGCTTCCTACCTAGCTAATTTAAGGCCCTGTTTCATTTGTCAAATGTTATAGTTAATACAGTTATACCTTTTGAATCTACAGTTTTCACCTCTTTATTTAAATTGAGTTATATGGTACCTACCAAGGGTTTTCAGTGATGATTCAAAGTTATTAAGCAACCACTTTGATTGTTTCATTTCTTAATATAAAATTTATTTATATGAGGAGAGTGACAAATAGTATTATGTTGCTAATAATATTTTTTAAAAAACAGAAAAACAATGAATAGGAAAAAGCAGTTTAGCACATAAGATGATGATTTATCATGGACTAAAGATCACTTCAAAGGGATAATATTTCACCATTTTAGAAGATTCAATTCAGTTCACTTCAGTCACTCAGTAATGTCTGACTCTTTGCAACCCTGTGGACTGCAGCACACCAGGCTTCCATCACCAACTCCAGGAGCTTGCTAAAATTCATGCCCATCGAGTTGGTGATGCCCTTCAACCATCTCATCCTCTGTTGCCTCTTTACCTCATGCCTTCAACCTTTCCCAGCATCAGAGTGTTTTCCAATGAATCAGTTCTTCACATCAGGTGGTGAAAGTATTGGAGCCTCAGCTTCAGCATCAGTCCTTGCAGTGAATATTCAGGACTAATTTCCTTTATGATGGACTGGTTGGATCTCCTTGCAGTCCAGGGGACTCTCAAGAGTCTTCTCCAACACCACAGATCAAAAGCATCAATTCTTTGATACTTAGCTTTCTTTATGGTCCAACCCTCACATCCACACATGACTACCAGAAAAACCATAAATTTGACTATATGGACCTTATTCAACAAAGTAATGTCTCTGCCATAATAGTATGGACCTAACAGAAGCAGAAGATATTAAAAAGAGGTGAGTAGAATACACAGAAGAACTGTACAAAAAAAAGATCTTCATGCCCGGATAATCATGATGGTGTGGTCACTCACCTAGAGGCAGATATCCTGGAATGTGAAGTCAAGTGGGCCTTAGGAAGCTCACTACAAGCAAAGCTAGTGGAGGTGATGGAACTCTAGTTGAGCTATTTCAAATCCTGAAAGATGATGCTGTGAAAGTGCTGCACTCAATATGCCAGCAAATTTGGAAAACTCAGCAGTGGCCACAGGACTGGAAAAGGTCAGTCTTCATTGCAATCCCAAAGAAAGGCAATGCCAAAGAATGCTCAAACTACTGTACAATTGCACTCATCACACGCTAGTAAAGTAATGCTAAAAATTCTCCAAGTCAGGCTTCAACAGTACGTGAATGGTGAACTTCCAGATGTTCAAGCTGGATTTAGAAAAGGCAGAGGAACCAGAGATCCAGTTGCCAACATCCGCTGGGTCATCCAAAAAGCAAGAGAGTTCCAGAAAAACATCTATTTCTCCTTTATTGACTGTGACAAAGCCTTTGACTGTGTGGATCACAATAAACTGTGGAAAATTTTGAAAGAGATGGGAATACCAGATCACTTGACCTTCCTCCTGAGAAATCCATATGCAGGTCAGGAAGCAACAGTTAGATCTGGCCAGGGAAAAATAGACTGGTTCCAAATTGGGAAAGGAGTAACGTCAAGGCTGTATGTTGTCACCTTGCTTACTTAACTTATATGCAGAGTATATCATGAGAAACACTGGGCTGGATGAAGCACAAACTGGAATCAAGGTCGCTGGGGAGAAATATCAATAACCTCAGCTATGCAGATGGAACCACCCTTATGGCAGAAAGTAAGAGGAACTAAAGGGCCTCTTGATGAACGTGAAAGAGGAGAGTGAAAAAGTTGGCTTAAAGCTCAACATTCAGAAAACTATGATCATGGCATCCAGTCCCATCAGTTCATGGCAAATAGATGGAGAAACAGTGGAACAGTGGCAGAGTTTGTTTTTTTTGGGCTCCAAAATCTCTGCAGATGGTGACTGCAGCCACGAAGTTAAAAGATGCTTACTCCTTGGAAGGAAAGTTATGACCAACCTATACAGCATGTTAAAAAGCAGAGGCATTACTTTGCCAACAAAGATCCGTCTAGTCAAAACAATGTTTTTTCCAGTTGTCATGTATGGATGTGAAAGGTGGACTATAAAGAAAGCTGAGCACCGAAGAATTGATGCTTTTGAACTGTGGTGTTGGTGAAGACTCTTGAGAGTCCCTTGGACAGCAAGGAGATCCAACCAGTCCATCCTAAAGGAAATCAGTCCTGAATATTCATTGGAAGGACTGATGTTGAAGCTGAAACTCCAATACTTTGACCACATGATGTGAAGGACTAACTCATTTGAAAAGACCCTGATGCTCAGAAAGATTGTAGCTGGGAGAAGAAGGGGATGACAAAGGATGAGATGGTTGGATGGCATCATTGACTCAATGGACATGGGTTTGAGTAAACTCTGGGAGTTGGTGATGGACAGGGAGGCCAGGAGTGCTGCAGTCCATGGGGTTTCAAAGAGTCAGACAGGACTTAGTGACTGAATTGTACTGACCAGACCTACTCCCATAATATACATTAAGAGATACGTCCAAGGTAAGAGAAAACCAAGTAAGATGGTAGGCACTGAGAAAGGGCATCAGAGGGCAGACAGACTGAACCACAATCACAGACAACTAGCCAATCTGATCACATGGACCACAGCCTTGTCTAACTCAATGAAACTAAGCCATGCTGTGTCAGGCCACCCAAGACAGATGGGTCATGGTGGAGAGGTCTGACAGAATGTGGTCTACTGGAGAAGGGAATGGCAAACCGCTTCAATATTCTTGCCCTGAGAACCCCATAAACAGTATGAAAAGGCAAAAAGGTAGGACACTGAAAGATGAACTCCCCAGGTCGGTAGGTGCACAATATGCTACTGGAGATCAGTGGAGAAATAACTCCAGAAAGAAAGAAAGGATGGAGCCAAAGCAAAAACAACTCCCAGTTGGGGATGGGACTGGTGATAGAAGCAAGGTTTGATGCTGTAAAGAGCAATATTGCATAGGAATCTGGAATGTTAGGTTCATGAATCAAGGCAAATTGGAAGTGGTCAAACAGGAGATGACAAGAGTGAACATCGTCATTCTAGGAATCAGCGAAACAAGATGGACTGGAATGGGTGAATTTAACTCAGATGACCATTACATCTACAGTACTGTGAGCAGGAATCCCTTAAGAAGAAATGAAGTAGCCATCATAGTCAACAAAAGATTCTGAAATGCAGTACTTGGATGCAATCTCAAAAACGACAGAATGTTCTCTGTTCATTTCCAAGGCAAACCATTCAATATCACGGTAATCCAAGTGTATGCCCTGACCAGTAATGCTGAAGAAGCTGAAGTTGAACAGTTCTATGAAGGCCTACAAACCTACTAGAACTAACACCCAAAAAAGATGTCCTTTTCATTATAGGGGACGGGAATGCAAAAGTAGGAAGTCAAGAAACACCTGGAGTAACAGGCAGATTTGGTCTTGGAATACGGAATGAAGCAGGGCAAAGGCTAATAGAGTTTTGCTAAGGGAACGCACTAGTCATAGAAAACACCCTCTTCCGACAACACAAGAGAAGACTCTACACATGGACATTACCAGATGGTTGACACTGAAATCATATTGGTTATATTCTTTGCAGGCAAACATGGAGAAGCTCTATACAGTCAGCAAAAACAAGACCGGGTGCTGACTGTGGCTCAGATCATGAATTCCCTATTACCAAATTCAGAGTGAAACTGAAGAAAGTGAAGAAAACCACTAGACCGTTCAGGAATGACCTAAATCAAATCTCTTATGACTATACAGTGGAAGTGAGAAAGATTTAAGGGACTAGATCTGGTAGACAGAGTGCCTGATGAACTATGGACGGATGTTCGTGACATTGTACAGGAGACAGGAATCAAGACCATCCCCAAGAAAAAGAAATGCAAAAAAGCAAAATGGCTGTGAGGAGGACTTACAAATAGCTGTGAAAAGAAGGGACATGAAAAGCAAAGGAGAAAAGGAGATATACCTATTTGAATTCAGAGTTCGAAAGAATAGCAAGGAAAGATAAGAAAGACTTTCTCAGCGATCAATACAAAGAAATAGAGGAAAACAACAGAATGGGAAAGACTCGAGATCTCGTCAAGAAAATGAGAGTTACCAAGGGAACATTTTATGCAAAGATGGGCTCAGTAAAGGACAGAAATTGTAGGGACCTAACAGAAGCAGAAGATATTAAGAAGAGTTGGCAAGAATACACAGAAGAACAGTAGAAAAAGATCTTCATGCCTGGATAATCACAAGGGTGTGATCACTCACCTTGAGCCAGACATCCTAGAATGTGAAGTCAAGTAGGCCTTAGGAAGCATCACTATGAACACAACTTTTGAAGGTATTGGAATTCCAGTTGAGCTATTTCAAATCCTGAAAGATGATGCTATGAAAGTACTGCACTCAATATGCCAGCAAATTTGGAAAACTCAGCAGTGGCCACAGGACTGGAAAAGTTCAATTTTCATTCCAATCCCAAAGAAAGGCAATGCCGAAGAATTTTCAAACTACTGCACAATTGCACTTATCTCACACGCTAGTAAAGTAATGCTCAAAATTCTCCAAGCCAGCCTTCTGCAATACGTGAACTGTGAACATCCAGATGTTCAAGCTGGTTTTAGAAAAGGCAGAGGAACCAGAGATCAAATAGCCAACATCCACTGGATCATCAAAAAAGCAAGAGAGTTCCAGAAAAAACATTTGCTTCTGCTTTTGACTATGCCAAAGTCTTTGACTGTGTGGATCACAATAAACTGTGGAAAATTCTTAAAGAGATGGGAATACCAGACCACCTGACCTGCCTCTTGAGAAATCTGTGTGCAAGTCAGGAAGCAACAGTTAGAACTGGACATGGAACATTCGACTGATTCCAAATAGGAAAAGGAGTACATCAAGGCTATATATTGTCACCCTAGTTATTTAACTTGTATGCAGAGTACATCATGAGAAACACTTGGCTTGAGGAAGCACAAGCTGGAATCAAGATTTCTGGGAGAAATATCAATAACCTCAGATATGCAGATGACACAACCTTTATGGCAGAAAGCAAAGATGAACTAAAGAGGCCTCTTGATAAAAGTGAAAGAGGAGAGTGAAAAGTTGGCTTAAAGCTCAACATTCAGAAAACTAAGATCATAGCATCCGGTGCCATCACTTCATGGGAAATAAATAGGGAAACAGTGGAAACAGTGTCAGACTTTATTTTTCTGGGCTCCAAAATCATTGCAGATGGTGACTTCCACCATGAAATTAAAAGACACTTACTCCTTGGAAGGAAAGTTATGACTAACCTATACAGCATATTAAAAAGCAGAGACATTACTTTGCCAACAAAGGTCCATGTAGTCAAGGCTATGGTTTTTCCAGTGGTCATGTATGGATGTGACAGTTGGACTATAAAGAAAGCTGAGCACAGATCGAAGCTTTTGAACTGTGGTGTTGGAGAAGACTCTTGAGAGTCTCTTGGACTGCATGGAGATCCAACCAGTCCATCCTAAAGGAGATCAGTCCTGGGTGTTCATTGGAAAGACTGATGTTGAAGCTGAAACTCCAATAGTTCAGCCACCTGATATGAATAGTTGACTCTTTGGAAAAGACCCTGATGCTCGGAAAGGTTGAGGGCTGGAGGAGAAGGGGATGACAGAGGATAGATGGTTGGATTGCATCACCTTCTCAAGGGACATGGTTTTGTGTGGACTCTGGCAGTGCGTGATGGACAGGGAGGCCTGATGTACTGCGATTCTTGGAGTCACAAAGGGTGAACTGAACTGAACTGAAGTGCCACTGCAGATGATGTCTGCAGCCATGAAATTAAAAGACGCTTACTCCTTGGAAGAAAAGTTATGACCAACCTAGATAGCATATTCAAAAGCAGAGACATTACTTTGCCAACAAAGGTCTGTCTAGTCAAGGCTATGGTTTTTTCAGTGGTCATGTATGAATGTGAGAGTTGGACTGTGAAGAAAGCTGAGCACCTAATAATTGATGCTTTTGAACTGTGGTGTTGGAGAAGACTCTTGAGAGTCCTTTGGACTGCAAGGAGATCCAACCAGTCCATCCTAAAGGAGATCAGCCCTGGGATTTCTTTGGAAGGAATGATGCTAAAGCTGAAACCCCAGTACTTTGGCCACCTCATGCAAAGAGTTGACTCATTGAAAAAGACTCTGAATTGGGAGGGATTGGGGTCAGGAGGAAAAGGGGACGACAGAGGATGAGATGGCTGAATGGCATCACTGATTCGATGGACGTGAGTCTGAGTGAACTCTGGGAGATGGTGATGGACAGGGAGGCCTGGTGTGCTGCAATTCATGGGGTTGCAATGAGTCAGACACGAGCAAGGGACTGAACTATCTGACTGAACTGAAGTGAAGGTATCAGAATTAGTCAGAAGGTTTTCAGGAAAGAGAAATCACTCTCAAGCAGGATTCATTGTTGTTATATAATTCCTAGTGCAGAGTTTAAACTGAGTTGTTTGTTGTGTAATCATCAGTTCTGGGCTTAAAGAAAATGAAGTTTTATGTGACTAACACTGAGGAATGTAGAGAAAAAAGAAAAAAGAAAAATCTCCTCCTTGGGGACCCTGGACTTCTTATCAACCACATAGGAATTGACTCTCTCAATATCTTAAATCAGAAGTATTTTTATAAGGATAAGTCACTGGGTGCTACAATGTCGACAGGGCCTTTATTCTTATGTTTAGAATATGATCACTGAAACTTAGAGCTAGGAAAGATAAGAATGATAATTTTATGTAGTGCCCTCATTTTTCCATTGAAAAAGAATAAAGGACTTAATCAGCTTCCTACTCTAGGAACTCAGAATTGGGAGCTGACATGATTTCCTGTCTCCATTCAACCAGTATTCTTTAGATTACATCGTAACTTCTCACTATAACACACATTTGATGTATTTGTAGTAGTTTATCTTAAAAGTGTTTAAAATTATGTATACAGTTAAAGTGGAGAAGGCAATGGCACCCCACTCCAGTACTCTTGCCTGGAAAATCCCATGGATGGAGGAGCCTGGTAGGCTGTAGTTCATGGGGTCACTAAGAGTCGGACACAACTGAGTGACTTCCTTTTCACTTTTCACTTTCATGCATTGGAGAAGGAAATGGCAACCCACTCCAGTGTTCTTGCCTAGAGAATCCCAGGGGCGGGGGAGCCTGGTGGGCTTCCGTCTGTGGGGTCACACAGAGTCGGACATGACTGAAGCAACTTAGCAGCAGTAGCAGCAGCATACAGTTAAAGCGAATGTCCTATTCCTTAGTTGTGTTATATATATATATATTATTTATTTATTTTTTCAGTCCAAAGGCTTTTAAATAATGTATGAAAGCCTTAGGTTTCCCATGGGCAATGGATTTTAACTCACATCAATTTAAATAAAATCTGAAGTAGATAAATCTTGTTAAAAGTCTCCACTTTTAACATTTTGCTATAACAGAAATCATGACAAATCTCTCTAGGAGAACTTGTGCAAGTCCTGCAACAGGCTTTGGTTTTATCTGCATAGAGAACTCTATTTTGTGATAAGTAAACACTGGAAGCCAGCACTTCCGATGATACTGCGAAGAGTGCTATTCTAGAAGCATACTGATACATCAGAAATTCTCTGATTCTATGTTTGTGTTAGTACTTGAACTTGGACAGCATAATTAACTTTTGTTTTAGAGACAAAAATCTCTAATGTTAGTTTGCAACTGTTTAAAAGTCAATTCAGGTTAAATAAAATTTTCATCGTGAAGTCTTTATTAATTTCTCCTAGCTGAAAATAATCTCTTTTGTTTTTATTTCTCTTTAATTCTGTCTCTCCTAAGTAGTATTAATTTCCAATTTTATTATGTAAATATACATAACGGAAAAACTTCACATTCATCTTTGTAAACTGAGAACAATATAGAAGTAACTTGAACACTGAAAAATATTTGTTAAAAAGTTATTTGATGAATATACATGGCATTATGTACTTTTGGCAATCTAAATTTACAGACATAAAAATAGAACCCAGTTGGTAACTGAATGGAGGATTTATGTCATAATATCCGTCAATGTATTGATGACTGACTTCAATGATTAAAGTATCTGACAAAACCTTTTTTTCTTTTTCGTTTGAAGAAAGGAATACCAAGTCTTTTTCTTATCTTGTGACAGTATCAAGAAGTTGGTGCTTTTATAATAATTGAGCAAATTGGGGAAGAATCCTATGAACTTGCATCACTAAAGCTATTTGTGCTGGTGATTAGCTACACTTGTACCTTTTCTTTACATGTTTATAGCCTTAGTATCTGATTCACTGCTAACCACTGATCTATTTTACTGTTTTGGCCATGTGAATCAATAGCTTAGGGAGAGATCAATGCCAGGTTCCTAAGATCAGATGAGAATCAACCCAATTTCATGATGTAATTATGCACCTAAGTTAATTATTTAGGTCTGCATTTCGTGTGATGTTAATTTCATTACTAAAAAAAGATACTGAGTTAACCTGTGCATTTAAGTTTTAGACACAGCACGTAATTGCAAGCTGACAGTGAAGTGGGAAAAGGGCATGACACTCACTTTCATCAATTATGGTTTGATTGATTGAGTTAGAAGTCAAGATGGCTCACTTCTTCACCTTTACCCACTAATGCTATTTTCTGGGCTAACTGCAAGGAGGCAAAGTTTCACAATGTACATATGATCTGAAATGCTAAATGCACTGCTCCTCATCTTGAAATGTTTATCCTAGAAGCTATTCTCCTTGTTGTTCTGAGTGACTGGAAGTTCCTTTTCATGTTTCTTTTGCTTAGTTATTATGTAGATAATTATAACCTGTAAATAGGAACATGAAGTACAAGAACACGGTTTGATCATTTTCTTAAAACTACACTAATACAAATGAGCAAATAAAATGGGATTTTTCAATTATGTATAAAATGGCACAGGCTTGAATAACTTCTTATCTCAGTGAAGCATTTATTAAGGATTAGTAATTTAAAACAGCTTGGAAGTATTAACCTCTGCAAAAAGTTTAGGAAGGATGGATTATCAAGACACATGCTCTGTATCTTTCTCTTCTTGAACCTAGATTGAGGGAATTGTGAGCAGAAAAAAATCTTCCCATTTTCCCAAAAATCTCTGCTTGAGGAAATTTGACCCTTTGGAAGTCATAACTCATCCAACAGTGATTAGCACAGTTACAAACAGGTCTGCTAAAGAAGGAACTGCCAGCTGAAAAGCAGGATCCACAACTGTTTGCTGGGCTGTTTCCCAGCCCTATACAAGCTAGTTCTCAAGTGTCATTTTTAATGTCCTGTTCATTAGGAATACTGCAGCCAATATACCTACTAAGTAGCTTAAGGTTTCCTCTACCAACCAATGTTGTATCTTTGCTAATCCATAATCCTGGTGGGGTATGTTAGCCTCTTACTTTATCTTAAGCAGTTTCTGCTGTTCAATTCTCTCTACCATTTAAAGATTTTTATTTCATTAGTCAAACTCTCAAGCATACTTCTATTTATTATATTAAATATTTCTTTCTGGGTAAGTTTGGACAAGAGCTAGCATTACATCAAGAGTGAGCAAGTAATCTCTCCCACCTCAAATGACTCATATAAAACTTCATACTTTTCGGTTTACTCTTTTCCTAACCTTCTAACATCAAAGTTTCACACATACATACACCTATTTTCCTTTCTCAATAGCATTGGTTATGCATTCTTATTCATTAATTTTATCAAATTATTTTTTACTTTTATAATATGGTAGGCATAACTGTCAGGATACAAAGGTAGGTTATACCTAAGCACCTACTTCTAAGAATTTTCTCATAACCATGCAATTTCCTATTTACAGTCTTTCTGATTATGAACAGAGGCTTTCCTCTAATTATGGCACCCATCAGGCCTCACTATGATGACCATTATATGTGGTTGCTATGTATGTGGATTTGGGATTCAACTTAACAATGCCTCAGTTTTCATACCATCTACTCTGTGATGTAGGGAGAATTATTTTATGTCTCTATTAATGCTAAGTTGCTTCAGTCGTGTCTGACTCTGTGCGACCCCATAGACGGGAGCCCACCAGGCTCCCCTGTCCCTGGGATTCTCCAGGCAAGAACAATGGAGTGGGTTGCCAGTTCCTTCTCCATCCATGAAATTGAAAAGTGAAAGTGAAGTTGCTCAGTCGTGTCAGACTCTTAGCAACCCCATGGACTGCAGCCCAACAGGCTCCTCTGTCCATGGGATTTTCCAGGCAAGAGTACTGGAGTGGGGTGCCATTGCCTTCTCCAGTTTCTATTAATGAACATTCCTTAAAATAAATATTATAGTAGTAATTATTTCATAGGACTGTAGTAAGGATTTAATGACATGATACTTGGAAGTGAAAGTCGCTCATTCATGTCTGACTCTTTGCAACCCCATGGACTATACAGTCCATGGAATTCTCCAGGCCAAAATACTGGAGTGCGAAGCCTTTCCCTTCTCCAGGGGATCTTCCCAACCCAGGGATCAGAACCCATATCTCCCCCATTGCAGGTGGATTCTTTACCAGCTGAGGCACAAGGAAAACCCAAGAATACTGGAGTGGGTAGCCTATCCCTTCTCCAGCAGATCTTCCTGACCTAGGAATTGAACCAGGGTCTCCTGCATTGCAGGTGGATTCTTTACCAACTGGCTATCAGGGAAGCCCTGATACATGCAAAACTCTATTTCTCTCTCTCTCTCAATTTTTGATACTTGCAGAACTCAACACAATATTTAGCATATTATAAGTGCTTAATGAATTTCTGTGTGTGTGTGTATGTGTGAAAGAGAGAGAGAAAAAGAGAGTGTGTTTGCTTTAAAACATTTGAATCTAAATGACTGAAATTAGTTTTATGGACAAAGGATAATCTAATGGCTGTTAGATAATTTGGTGAGTGCTTGAATTTTGATATTTTAGTGTGTGCCTTTTTGTGTGACTTAATCACTCATAAGTATCACAAAATTTTTATATAGTTGTTAACATGAAAGTGATTGACCTTTATATTAATAACCATATTATAAAATGTTGAATACAATTTACAAAAAGTGTGTGAAGCGACACTGGACAGCAGTTATTGCTAGAAATCTTGGATTTTGTTTTACATGACTCATGTAAACAATGAAAAAGAAAGGTTAAGATAATGGCATACACTTTTCTATGAAAAGATTGAGTTCAAGTGCTATTTACTTACAGAAATTTTAAAATATAAAAATTCAAACTTCTGAAGAGAATGTCTAAAATAGAAGCTTTACTATCATGAATCATTACTCTCTTTTTATCTTTTAGGAATACACAATAGATATAATTTTTGCCCAAACCTGGTTTGATAGTCGTCTAAAATTCAATAGTACCATGAAAGTGCTCATGCTTAACAGTAATATGGTTGGGAAAATTTGGATTCCTGACACTTTCTTCAGAAACTCAAGAAAATCTGATGCTCATTGGATAACAACTCCTAATCGTCTTCTTCGAATATGGAATGATGGACGAGTTCTATATACTCTAAGGTATTACTGTTAAAAAAAAAAAAACAAAAAAAACTTGTAGTTGCTCTAATTTAGTTTCCATATTAATATTTGAAGCGCATAAATTTCCCTTTTTCAAAGTTGCAAAGTAATAAATATGAAGCTTCTTTTATACACTAAAATTTAAAAAGGTGAAATATTGTGGAAACACTTGTTTAAGCTTGGCGTTACCAGTATGTGAATAGGACTGAAAGCAAAGAGGAAAAACTCCTCGATTTCCCTGTTTTGAAGCAGAAAAGGCTGTGGTATAAACACTATATTTTTAAACCTATAAGGCAAACGATTGACAAAGATTTTCTTTAGGAGTCCACCCTGCTATAACACTTTAAAATACTTTGATTTTCAGTGGTGTAGTAAAACATCCCTAACAGAGGATTGAATGAGGGTTGATAGGTAAGATTCAGGTTTATTTAATTCATTGTCTTGAACATATTGACTCATTATAAATCATCCCTTTAATGGAAAGGTGTTTATGATCCAAAGAAAAAATATTACCATACTTAACTGAATACACTCTGTTAATCTGCCTGTGTATGTACGCTTGTGTGCTTGTTGAGATTCTGAAGTATAAAATTTTAATCACAAGCACAGAAACCACACTTGGGCTAATTGAGGCAAGTTAGTTGGCTGGAGAGAAAAATGTCAGAATTTTATTAATCATTTAAGAATGTTATAATATTACTAATTAAGATTTGAGACTTCAGAATTAATATTATTTTATATTGTATCACAGTCCATTATTGTAGGACATAATTATATTTTAAAATTAAAGAAAATATTTTTAATGCCTGAAATTATTTCTTATTATTTAATATTTGTTTTTCCATCCAAATAGACTGACAATTAATGCAGAATGTTATCTTCAGCTTCATAACTTTCCTATGGATGAACATTCATGTCCATTGGAATTTTCAAGTTGTAAGTGATAAAATGCTTGATATTTTCATAGAACTTTATAGTCTATGACCCTTTTTATTTAAAAATGTAAAATGATGTGAGATAAACCGTGATTTATACAATTATCAGAAGTTTAAATTATGTTTAACTGTCTTAAATTTATAAATAACATTTATTTCTTACGTTCAAAAGTGATAATAAATGCATATTGAATATATATATATCTTATTATTCACAAATATTCATTCTATCTGTATCCTTTTCCTATTTTGATTAACTAAAGGACTACTGAAGATAGATTTGTATTCAAATATTTTTACACTGCCATGAATAAAAAGTTGATTGAAATTTTATTCATCTTCTAGGAGGCCAGATTTAAGTTTATTACATTGTATTTGAAAATATATTTAATTGGTCTGGTGAAGAATTTTACCACATAAATAGCAAATATTTAAGAAGACTTTAATGAGTTGGAAAAGTCAAGGAAGAAATAAGTTTATTTCATTCAAAAGAATGAATGAAACAAAGATAAATTTCTAGAGAGAAATAATTTAGGTACACAAACTGAATATTTGTTGCAAGGAAATAGCTATAATCTTTCTATATCAATGTCAGTTTTATTTTATATTTATTAACATTTATTCTCACATATGTTTTTATAAAAGTATTTTTCTACATATATAATTGAGCAAGTCTTTAAAACACATAAAATACCTTTAAAAATGATATTGCCTATGTCTATGAATGATATAATTCTATTTTCCTATTTTAAAATTGATTTTTAAAGATATTTTCTAGGATTTATTTACAGTAGATTATAAGTATTCATAAGTCTTTATCCTGCTTCTTCACTTTAAACATTCTCATGTATCTCTTATTGCCCTTTATTAAGGATTTTCTTGACTTTTTAAAATTTTCATCTCACTAAAATGTCCTTTTTAATTCATAATCTCATGTCTCACTACTTTGATTTTCTAGCATTGACCTCTCAATGAATAAAACAGTCAATTAACAACAAAGACTTGATTAATAGGAACATTCAAGGAGTAGCTGATACAGGAATATTTGAAGATATACTGTATTCTCCTCTAGATATCATGCCTAAGTTCTTGGTGTAGTATCTCTTTAGCTTTGATTGTCTTTACTGGGAATATTCTATCCCTGTTAGTGCAATTGGGTGTCACTAACATCAACATAATAATTATAACCATCTTTTTTTCACACACTCTATATGAGTCCAATAGAGAATTAAGCCTTATCCATTTAATATCTCACAACAAATATATTTAGATGTCATTATAGTTCCCATTTTAAGACTCAAAATCATGAAATTTAGAGTGGTTAAGTAACTACCTCACTGTCTTATTTGACTAAGGTCTAAATCAGCATACCTGAGTGAATTAACTCCTTGAGAGGATTTAATCACAAGTCCACCCAACAGGGATTTTCCCAAACTTCCTTAACTTGGTCCAAAATACCTTGTGTATTTCTAGGACATGTAGCAAAAATAAAAGCATATATTTTTTAAAAGAATGCACTTCCATTCTAGACAGCTACAGAGAAAGTAGATGTTTTCAACACAGATAACTAACAAAGGTCTAGTATCCAGAATATATATAAGAATTCAGACCAAGAAAAGATAGGAAAAAAAACAACAACAGTAAAATAATGGGCAATTGAATAAGCAGTGATCCAAAGAACAAACTCAAAAATCTAATAAGCACGTGAAATTTGTTCTAGATTTCATTTGTATTCAAGGAAAAAAAACAAAAACAAAAACACTCTACAGTGAAAATAAAGAAGCCTGTCCACATAAACTTTAATGAGAACGTGGATCAACATGCATTTTCAAACTCTGCCTGGTGAGAGATGAGGTTAATATATTCTCTATGGAAAAGAGATTGACACTATCTCATAAAGTGGGAGGTATATGTAATCCCCAACCCAGCTATTTCATGTCTAAGTATTTGTACCAGAGAGACTTTTGCATATATGTGTTTTGTGAGACATGTACAATAATATTGTAAACTGCAGTGTTAGTAATAGCCAACAGGAAAGATTACAAGTGTGGACACAGTAAAATGGATGAATACATTTTGGCACATCTTTACAAGAGAAAAAATTTACTACTGCTACATAAAATAGCATGAATGATGATTATAAACACTATATTATAATAAATAAGATATAAAATAATACATCCAGCATGGCAAAAATCAAGCAGAGTTCAAAAAGAACCTAAACTATATTTTTCAGAACTGCTTATCAAAAATATATATAACCAAAATCACAAGGGGAGGATTATCACATAAATCAGGTCAGTGGTTACCTCTTGTTGAACGGGGAAACACTTTATTGGAGTGGATGCATGGTTTTTCTTAAATGCTAGCAAGATTTTATTTCTTGATTTAAATGTAATTAGCATGGACTATCATTATTTAATCATTAGGATTATTCTTTATACTATACTCACCAATTTTATGCAGTATTTTTATATATCAAAATATAAAAATGAGAAAGAATTTCCAAACATTTGTCTTTTGATAATGTTGGTATTGCAACAGTAACAGATTTGGATCTGCTAATGTATATATTTTTAATTTTAATTTTTACTTAGATGGATATCCTAAAAATGAAATTGAGTATAAGTGGAAAAAGCCTTCTGTAGAAGTGGCTGATCCTAAATACTGGAGATTATATCAGTTTGCATTTGTAGGATTACGGAACACAACTGAAATCTCTCACACAATCTCTGGTAAGAAAGGAACACAAATCAATGACTAATGCTAGCATCAAGTGGCATTTGTATTTAAATCTATGGCTTGAAATCCTATACTTATTTGTATTTTATATCCAAAATATTTTTTTTCCTTCTAGGGGACTATATTATCATGACAATTTTCTTTGACCTGAGTAGACGAATGGGATATTTCACTATTCAGACGTACATTCCATGTATTCTGACAGTTGTACTTTCTTGGGTATCTTTTTGGATCAATAAAGATGCAGTACCTGCAAGAACATCATTAGGTATGATGTAATATTATGCTATAGTGTCATACAACTTTTAATGTGCTGAAAGTTTATAATTTAATATATTGGAAATATTCCTCTGACTACAGTCAGACAAAAATGGACAGATAACTCTAGTGCAGTGTGATGTTGAAGTGAATATATGTAAACAAGTAGGAAATAGAATTGTAAAGAGATGGAAATCTCAGAAATGTTTTTAATAGAGGTCAAGGGAAGCATAAAAGCTAAATAAGAATTAAGGCATGAAAACATACATAATCCATGCATCTTAAATGTGGTCAGTATTGTCAGTACTTTTCATCAAGACTATTTTTAGCTGAATCACTAATAGGCAGTATTTATTGACTAGCGTGTATTTAGAAGGCTTTTAAATCCTCTGCTCTTACAATGGTACTAATGAATATTCAACTGTTCCAAAGGACAGGGACAAGAAGTTTCTGGGCTTCTGTTATCTATAAAATGTGTTATTATTCTGTGAACTTTTGAGAGTTGCCTGTATTGATTAAAAGGGTAATTAGTATTTAGTACTTGATAAAAGAAACTTTTCCTTTCTTTCTTTGGCAATCTGTTGCAATAATCAGTGTAATCAGTAATTAGGCATAAGAAAATGTCCCTAATTACTATACATTTTGTTTAAAAGAAAATGATAACCTAAACTCTTATATAGATATACAAAGATAAATTATTGATTAATTGATTACTTCCCCACATCAGTATAGTGCATGAATCTCACTACTGATAATCGTGTCTTAAAAACAAAAAAAGTTGGGACAGTTTCTATTTTCAAAAATAAAGAGGTTTTCCTGTGGTTCTATTGCAGCTGGTAAATAAATAACTCCATTTAGTAAATAGTAAAAAAAAATTATAAAATTCAAATCACATAAAAGTAGCAAGATAAAACAGGAAGTACCTAGTTCTGTACTTGGAACTGCAACTCTCAGAGGGTCTAAAGAGAGGTATAGATACAGCTGGGGACAATGCATCCATATCTGAATGTTGTTTCTGTAATTATTTCAAATTATTTTATGTTACAAGGTAAATAAATTACTTTAGATTCTTTTTGTATGCTACTCTGAGTATTCTTGCCTAGAAAATCCCATGGACAGAGGATCCTGTTGGGCTATAGTCCACAGGATCACAAAGAGTTAGGACATGACTTAGCAATTAAACAACAACAACTGAGTATAGTAAATATTGTATGTTGTTTTTAAACATTATTTTCATATTTTCCCAAAGATAATTTGGATGTATTTTTTATACCTTTAGGTTTCTACAAAGCCAAAAGCCTATGCCATAATGTCAAAGAGAATAGACAATTGTGGAATTGTATTTTTACATGAATTCATATTTTATAATGTTACCGTATCAACTATAAACATAAGCCATAGTCAAGTCTACTTAGAAAATATCTCTTAAAATTGTGAATCCTATGTAGTTGGAGGAGCAAGGATATTTTAAAAATTATATATGCATACATGCATATATATGTCACTGAATGACAATTTCCTCAGCTCATTTATTCAACATTGCATTTTAACAAAAATTTTCAACTGCTTTATGTGAAATATGTAGTGTTCTAGGTGCTGCAATGTTAACAGTGAACATATGTTATAAAGTGCTAATGTTCATGTTAAAACAGGAAACATTTATGTTTTAGCGGGGTACAAAAGTGATGTACACATGTATAAAGCATATGATAAAATGTCAGTGAGTAATAACAGCTATAAAGAAAAATCAAAGTAAATGGCTAGAGAATGACAAGGTATGTGGGTAGATACTCATTTGCTATGTTATCTTGTGGAGTTAGATTAGTCCTCTCTGAGGAGGTGGCAGAGACCTAATGAAATCTCTGTTGGATATCTGGTATTCTAAATGTTTTCTTAATTTCATGAACTCAGAGATATTTTAATAGGAAATCCACCATATTATTTTTAAGCTAAACTCTGTGATAATAAACACTAAATAAAATAGGTAAATATCTAGAAGCTAAGTTCTGCTATAGTTTTCCTTACTTCATGAAATAGATATGTAATAGTATTTTAGTCAAGTGAAATTTAATTTCGTCACTGATAATGAAATCAATCTACTTGGAATGAGACATATTAATGGAAGCAAGGGATACCTTGGGAAATCTACCTTTGACCATAGGAATGTTATGATTTAATAAATTACAAAAAATAGTGCACTCAGCAAGGAAGAGAGAAGAGTGGTAGTCACTGAGATTATTTCACACTTACTATATGAAAATCCTTTAATTATAATTTTGGGTTAAAAATAATTGAAGCAAAAACTGTCAGGAATGATGAGAGAAATACAAAAAATCTACAGTAATAATTGGATATTTTAATACCCTTTCTTTTTCATTTACAGAATAACTACATGGAAAAATCAATTAAGATATATAAAATTTAAATGAAATAATCAACCTACTTTACCTGATTGATATTTATAAAACACTGTACCTAACTACAGAATATACAACATGTTCAAATGCATACAAAACATTAACCAAGGTATTGACAACATTCAAAAGCCTAAAATTTTCCAGAATATATTTTCTGAACAAAATGAAAGTAAATGAAAATTAATAAAACTTTTTATAGGTTAATAATGGCCTCATTTATTTGGAATTTTTTAAAATGATCTTTTAGATAGCCCCTGGGTTAAATAAGAGAAATTAGAAAACATTTCAAACTGAATTTTAGTAAGAAATTAGCATATAAATATTTGTAAAATGCAGCTAAAGCCTTGCTTAGAGGGGGAAATTATAGATTTAAACTCTAGTATTAGAAGGGAAGAAAGATTTTACATCTACTTTAAACCCAAGTGAAGTAAATACATTTTTTATAAATAAGTTAAACAAAATGTATTATATTTCCATGTCAATTTTTTAGCTGAGGGACACAGATGAGTTAAGAAACTTCCCTGAGGCCACAGAATTAATAGGTGGGAGTGTCAGAATTTGAACTTAACTTGTCTCCATGACTTCCAATCCATCATAACTGTATCATCCTTAATTTTTTTCAATCCTAAGTGATGACAAAAATAAAACGATGGGCATATGAAAGAAATTATTAAGGTGTGGTTTAATGTAGACACGAAAGAAAAAGTTGGCTATTAACTTCATCATACAAAAGAGGTGCTATTTTTTTCAACCCAGATATTACCAGTGTGTAAATAACTGCCCAAATTAAGATTCATCTGGCATTATATTTAGTACTTCTTGGAGAGAAAACAATTCCACTAATGGTGCTCTGTTTCATGAGACAAAGAATGAGAAGTAAGGTAGTTTAGATAAGAGGAGGTAGAGCATGTGCATCTGTAAGGGGGACTAAAATGAGCAGTGGTAAGAACACAAGAAGGCCATGGATAAAGAGAAATAGACAGCCTCAGAGATCCATACACAGGGCTTCAGTCCAGGGGGACATCCTCATTTTATATGTTGACTTCTTCAAAATA
This sequence comes from Bos indicus, assembly GCF_029378745.1. Lineage (NCBI taxonomy): Eukaryota > Metazoa > Chordata > Mammalia > Artiodactyla > Bovidae > Bos > Bos indicus. The sequence goes on along the minus strand of NC_091765.1, from coordinate 65,285,601 downwards.
TGATTTACTCTTGTCTTTTAAAAATAGTCACTTGGTATCATTTTGCCTGTATTCTTTAGTGAGACTAAAAAAAATAGTTTTAATACAAGTTATAAAAATGTTATGGCAGTTTGGATTAATTTGAACTGTGTGTGACAGGAAACCTTAAATCACTGTAGATTAAATTAGACAGGGGTCTAACGTGGCTTCTGATGGTCTGGCCATCATATTCCAGCAGAAATCAACCGAGAAAGAGGACAAGAAGGGCATTTCCTATCTCTCTAATGTCTAAGGACATCTTTTGGTCCTTGTTTACAACCTTGACTTGATTCTTCTTGGCTACATTTCAGCCTGTGGCCACACATAGCCAAAGGATGCTGGCAAATAAATGTGTACTTCCGGGCAGGCACAGGCCAGATGAAAATTGGATAGTCTATTATTCTGGAAGAAGGCAAGGACAGATATGGGGAGTTATCTACTTTCAGTCCAGAGAATTTACATGATTAACAGTCATACAAGAACACACTGAACACAATGTAGCTATGGTTACCAGATTTTTTTCCCCTGTAAATCATGAATAATCATATTTTTTGTTTCTATTTTTTATTTATGCAAACAATATTGCCATATCAAATGGAAGAACAAAAGTGGTCTAAGATCATTTTCATCATCTATTTTTCTTCCCTCCCTCCACAGGTATCACCACAGTGCTGACTATGACAACTCTGAGTACAATTGCCAGGAAGTCCTTACCTAAGGTTTCTTATGTGACTGCGATGGATCTCTTTGTTTCTGTTTGTTTCATTTTTGTTTTTGCAGCTTTGATGGAGTATGGCACCTTGCATTATTTTACCAGCAACAAAAAAGTTAAGACTACTAGAGAAAAAAAGCCAAAAATCAAGACCTCGGTATGTGAAAAAAAAATTATCTCTATAAACAACTTACTGTTGGAGATACTCTTTTGAGTTCTCATGTTATATTTTCTTAGACTGATATAGATGCTAGAGGTACCCTGACAAAAGATACTAAAATGAAACTGAGTACCTAATATTTCCTACTAGCAGAAGTATACTTATATTTTTTCCCTAGAAATTACTTTTGAATCACCTCTGCAAAGAGTGGTTATTATGCTGTGAAGTTTTCCACAAGCAGTAAATCCTTTGCCCTAGAAAACTCCTCATTTAAGCTCTCTCTTTGAATCTATTTTTGTGATAGGACTTTAATTTCTAATATGGTTGTCCCACAAACCTAATTTTTAGAGATTAATATCCCTCTTTAATGTTGGTATTCAACTGTGTTTGAAAAACACAGCTTTCTATGTCAGAGAAAAGATATCTGTTTGGCTTTTGTACAGATACAGTTGTACTCTCTCACTCCTCCTTCGTAAGCATATGTCTACCTTAACTTATAAAACATCAAGTTTGTTAATTAGAATTAATTCTACTGACTCTAAAATAATTAAGTATTGGATGACTAACTATAATTTCTTTTTATAATGGCATTATAACAACCTTAAAGTAATACTTTTACTGAGTGTGCCAGGAACTCCTCTATTTTACATGCATGATTTCATTTATGCTCATAGGCACCTAATAAATACTTTGCACAAAGACAGCCTTAGAAAGTGAAGAATCCAAGACTCAAACCCAGGTCTTTTTTGGTGCCAGAAGTCAAGCTTGTAACCCTTCCTTTATGTTGTCTGTTCTTAAAAGATTCTGAAAAATAAGACACTTCATTGCTAATTTCACTAAATGTTCTCCAAGCAGATTTGTTCCATAATAGCAATATACTTGAAAAGTATATAAAACAGTTATGCATGAGTGGCAAGCTTGTAAACTTACCATGCATGCTTGTGTGCTAAGTTGCTTCAGTGGTGTCTGCCCCTTTGCAACCGTATGGACTGTAGCCAGCCAGGCTCCTCTGTCCATAGAATTCTCCAGGCAAGAATACTGGACTGGGGAATCTTCCTCCAGGGTATCTTCCTGACCCAGGGATTGAACCCGGGTCTCTTGTGTCTCATGCTTTAGTGGATGGGTTCTTTACCACTAGCAATACCTGGGAAGCCCAAGCCTACCATAGCAGATACATAACGAAGCATGGGATTTTTCAGGTTATGTGCTAAATTTGTAAGTTCTAGGATATAATGCTTTTTCTCCTGTCCCTCATTTTTCATCAGTTTGTTTATATAATTTTGCCACGCTTTAGAATTATATTATGTTGTACTCCAAGGACCAAAGCCTTATGTATTTGCTTCCAAATTTCCACAATATTCCAAGGAAGAAGAACACATTTTTGGTGGTACATGTTTCAGAATTTACGTGGTAAAATTAGCCTGTGATTCTCTCAAACTGATGTCATTTTAGCTTATTAATAAGATTAACTATGGGCTCTGAATGGACAAAGCATCAGGAGGCAATGACTTCAAGTTTAATACCCATTTGCTATTTTTTTAAGTAAAGAAAAACACAGGTTTTCTACTTTCTTCCTTTAATCCAAGCCAAGAATCCTCTCTGGATTTTCCATTTCATCATTTACTCATCCACAGCTATGCTCAATTACTACCTTGACAATTTTATTTCTGAACATTGTAAATGAAAGTGTTTAAAATAAAAATAATTGACACTATAGGATAACAATGTACAGTCTCACAAGGATTCTAGAATTTCATTCTAAGAATATGTGATATAGATACTAATATAGTCTAAGGCTATTGTAGGACTACAGATTGTAGTCAGTTTGACTACAGTCAAACTACGATTTGACTCCAGGTCATGTGTCACCTTACCAGATGCCTCACTCAGGAAGCTGAAACACTGGAGTGCAAGCTTTAAAATTATGATGTTCATATAATTGTTCATTCATCAAATATTTATCAAGGACACCCAGGTTCTAGGTATTGTTCTAGAACAGTTATTTAAGAAAAAAAATTATCTATATGTTGAATATTTACAATATATTACCAAGCCCTAGAAGCTAAATACTAAAGCTGAAAAAGTAGGGAATAAAAAATAAATGAGTGCTTAAAAGCATTAAATTATAAATATCAAAAAGTTAAACATGTAATTGACTACCTAGAGAAGAAATATATTTAGAGCTATCTAAAATAAAATTCTATAGTATCTTCTTTCTGTTCAGTTACATGCTTCATTAGCTCTTTCAATACTAAATGAAACTTTAAGTGAAAAACTGGATCACTAATCAAAGCTGACTCCCTGCCTAGTTCAGTGTTCAACCATATGGTCTCGCTAATCAGGTAAATCAGAACACACTTTTATGAAGAATAGATAGCTCTGTTTGCTGTTGTCTCAAAATGTTCTATTTAAGGGCTTTGTGGAATCTGTGTTTTTCTTCTGTTCCAGCCAGGAGAATCAAAGGCAAGCCTAGATCCAGAAATCTTGCAGCACATTGCCTTTATACCTGTTTCAATAGTTTGTGAGTTTATCTTCCTTTCTCATTCTCTATGTCTCTGTTCTGCCAACACTCTACTTTATTTTATAGGCCCCAAATTGTGAATAGTTTAAAACCAAGCATTTCCTTTCCTTCACCAAATTATTTATGGCAATGGGCCAGGACCAAAGATCTTGCCTAGAGTCATTGAAAGGTCAACGTGTCTATTTCAATGATACTCAAGGCCATTCTTGAGATCTCTTTGACTGCTTAGCTGAGAATCCCTGAAAAGTTCAATTTATTTTACTTAGGAAGAGATGATGCATGCATAAGTACTAAGTTGCTTCAGTTGTGTCCAACTCTTTGCAACCTTATGGACTGTAGCCATCCAGGCTCCTCTGTCCATGGACTCTCCAGGCAAGAATACTGGAGTGGGTTGCCATGCCCTCCTCCAGGAGAAAGAGATGTTACTTGAACACAATAGATTTTTAGCTTCAATGATCTCTCTAAGAAAAGTATAAGTTAATAAAAATGCTTTCTACCTTATTCTCCATGTGATATTATACAATGGACCTCTTCTCTGTTTCTTTTACTCCATCCCCCACCTTCCTTCCTTCCATCTTTTCATCCTTCTTTTCATCCTTCTACCATTTTCTTATGTCTGTATTTCTTTATTTCTTTCTTCTTTATCTTTTATTGTGAATGTCAGTTCCATTTTGACGGGGTCTTTATTACTATAGCTGAGAAAAGAAGAGACACTAAAGGAAAAGGAGAAAAGGAAAGATATACCCATTTGAATGCAGAGTCCCAGAGAATAGCAAGGAGAGATTAGAAAGCCTTTCTTAATGATCAGTGCAAAGAAATAGAGAAAAACCATAGAATGGGAAAGACTAGAGATCCCTTCAAGAAAATTAGAGATACCAAGGGAACATTCATGCAAAGATGGGCTCAATAAAGGACAGAAATGGCATGTACCTAACAGAAGAAGAAGATATTAAGAAGAGGTGACAAGAATACACAGAAGAATTATACAAAAAAGATCTTCAAGACCCAGATAACCATGATGGTGTGATCACACATCTAGAGCCAGACATCCTAGAATGTGAAGTCAAATGGGCTTTGGGAAGCATCACTACGAACAAAGCTATGGGAGGTGATGGAATTCCAGTTGAGCTATTTCAAATCCTAAAAGATGATGCTATGAAAGTGCTGCACTCAGTATGCCACAAGTTTGGAAAACTCAGCAGTGGCCACAAGACTGGAAAAGGTCAGTTTTCATTCCAATCCCAAAGAAGGGCAATGCCAAAGAATGTTCAAACTATTGCATGATTGCGCTCATCTCACTTGCTAGCAAACTAATGCTCAAAATTTTCCAAGCCAGGCTTCAACAGTACATGAACCCAGGTCAATGCTATGGTTTCCGCAGTAGTCATGTATGGATGGGAGATTTGGACTATAAAGAAAGCTGAGCGCCAGAGAATTGATGCTTTGTAACGATTGTGTATATTTTTTTGGGCTCCAAAATCACTGCAGATGGTGATTGCAGCCATGAAATTAAAAGATGCTTACTCCTTGGAAGGAAAGTTATGACCAACCTAGATAGGATATTCAAAAGCAGAGACATCACTTTGCCAACAAATGTCTGTCTAGTCAAGGCTATGGTTTTTCCAGTAGTCATGTATGGATGTGAGAGTTGGACTGGGAAGAAAGCTGAGCGCTGAAGAATTGATGCTTTTGAACTATGGTGTTGGAGAAGCCTCTTGAGAGTCCCTTGGACTGCACGGAGATCCAACCAGTCCATTCTAAACGAGATCAGTCCTGGGTGTTCTTTGGAAGGAGTGATGCTAAAACTAAACTCCAGTACTTTGGCCACTCATGCGAAGAGTTGACTCATTGGAGAAGACTCTGATGCTGGGAGGGATTGGGGGCAGGAGGAGAAGGAGATGACACAGGATGAGATGGCTGGATGACATCACCGACCCAATGGAGGTGAGTTTGAGTGAACTCCGGGAGTTGGTGATGGACAGGGAGGTCTGGCATGCTGCAGTTCATGGGGTCACAAAGAGTCAGACATGACTGAGCGACTGAACTGAACTATTGTGTTGAAGCTTCTTGAGAGTCCCTTGGATGGAAAAGAGATCCAACCAGTTAATCCTAGAGTAAATCAGTCTTGAATATTCATTGAAAGGACTGTTGTTGAAGCTGAAACTCCAATACTTTGGCCACCTGATATGAAGAACTGACTCATTTGAAAAGACCCTGATGCTGAGATAAACTGGAGGCAGGAGGAGAAGGGGACAACAGAGGATGAGGTGGTTGGATGGCATCACTGACTGGATGAACATGAGTTTGAGCAATGTCTAGGAGTTGGTGACGGTAGGGAAGCCTGGCCTGCTGGAGTCCCTGGAGTCACAAAGAGTCAGACACGACTGAGCATCTGAACTGAATATATTTTAATAGGATTTTATTTCTATTCATTGAGAATATGATTCAGGTATGTTTGTATCAATATCCATTTTCAGTTAAATCTAGTATACTAAATATATTGAATTATAGAATCAAGATCCCCTATGAAAGAGGTAAAGATCTCAGAAAATCAATGGTAATGAACAATCCAAATAAAGAGTTGTTCATTTTAAAACTCAAATATTCAGCCCTTTGATGATAAAAATACCAGAAAACTATTTTATACCTATTTTAGGAGCCTGGTATACCCATTTGAGGATGGAACTTTCTTATTTGTAATCTCTCAGTTGGTGGAAATGTTAAATGTTTGAAGTTTATTTCACCAACAGTGGGCAAGATGGGCTTCCCTAGTGGCTCTGAAGTAAGAATCTCCCTGCTGTGCAGGAAATCCAAGTTAGAGCCCTGGGTCAGGAAGATCCTCTGGATAAGGGAATGGTTGGTTACCCACTTCAGTATTCTTGCCTGGAGAATTCCATGGACAGAGAAGCCTTGTGGGCTACAATCCATGGAGTTGCATAGAGTTGGACACGACTGAGTGACTAAGAATGGACAAGACACTATAAAGAGAATAATGACAGAATGTGTTCTCTGCTTTCAGGGCTCTGTAAATCTAGTTGTGGAAAAATGAATTAGAAGTATAAACAGAAGATAAGAAATACAGTACAAATAACAGTCCAATGTAAAAATCGAAAGTAAACAAAGACACTGTAAGGAAGTAGAAGCTAGATAACTGGTTTCAAATACCTTTGCAGCAGCAAAATATTTTCTACGACAGATATGTTAAGCATATTTGAAGATGTTCATACTGAAATAGAGATAGCCACCACAGAGTCCAAACTAAGTGGCCTGTCTCATGCACAAAACGAATCTTAAGACATTATGTAATGTAGTTTGTGAAACACTAACAAGCACATGGTGTTGAGAAAGAGCTATACCATTGTGAGTGACAGTGCAGTGGGTGGGCTTCTCTCATTTCACTGTAAATAATTTATTCAAAGTGTATGTAAACTAATTCTTCCAAGTGGGAATTTGATAGAGAAAACTACAAAGAGAGCATGACATCATTGAAGTAGTTCTCTGAAGAATAAATTGCAGTTTTCAGGAAACAAATTAGTAAGAACCTTTGAGAGAAGGAACCATGTAATCCAGGTTGAGGTTTACATATAAGAATAAAAAGTAGACTGGTGTGTTTCTCAAGCTCTTTGTCTAATGCAATAACCACTAGCTAGGTTGATTTAAATTAACTAAAAACAACCAAAACTTTAAATCTTAGTAGCAGTGGTCACATTTCAAGTGCTTAATAGCCACATGTAACTAGTAGAAACTTCTGGACAATGCTGGTTTAAAAATAGGAATCTTAGGAAAGAAATTAAGCCAAGTTGAGGATAGAAAAGTTGTTTATTGCCAAGATGTTGAAATCTCCAGCACAATGTTAAGAAATTTAGATTTTGCCCTGTCAGCACTGATAAGCTATGAATGTTTTCAAAAAGATGGCATATTTATTTCTGTATTTTTGAAAGACAATTGTAAGTAGCATGGAATACTTTTGAATTACCAAAGAAGCAAGGAGATACAGACTACTGCACAAGTTCAAGATGTAATATATTACTGAGAATGTCACTAGAATATAAGAGTGGAAATACAGTGTGAAAGGTATTCTTGTGTGTGTGTATTTGTTTTGTCCAGAGTACACAACCCACAGCCCATTCTTCAGCTAATACATATCATATCTTTATAAATAAGCAATCCTCTACCTTTTAGAGCCCCAAAATAATGAAAAGCTGTATCAATACACAGTTTCACCAATTATAAACTTTCTTTCCTATAATGGTATTTGGCAAAGCTCCCAGGACTGGTTATTTGATATTGGTGAAATCTGAAATACAGTAAGAAGCTTACTTGTGTATGGTTGAAACAAATGAACAAATCAAACAATGTATAAATGTACAAGTGAAAATACAGTTCTCTGCTTATCAGCCTTGGTCCCAACCCTCAGAATTAGGTTTATTTGTTTATTTTTTTAACTTTCTATTTTTTACTTTCCTCTGATAATTATTTACATTAACTTCTATATTCTTGAAGTACCAAGATTGACAACTCTGACGAAAATCTACCTCACATCTATTTTAACACTAATATAGTTTCATAATATTTGAAATTTTGACTGATAATTAACTAAGTATTCTCATATGTAACTTTTTGATGAAAAATTAATAATAGTGATACCAGTCAATGTTTCATAATATCAATAACATGACCTAATAATGTCTGCAATGTCTGCTAATTGCTAATACTAAATATTATCAATGGTAGTAGTATATGATCTAAATAGAAAGTATTGGCCTTGGTGCTTAAAGTATATTTTGTATATTAACTATATGATTTGTATATTAAACTATATGATTAAACTATAAGCAATAGAGTATTTAGTATATAACCAGATGCATATGTATCTTTAATAGAATGGGATTGATTTCTCAAAATGTTAAGTTCAGCTATATTCTTAATGATTTTTTTGAAATAACAAAAAGATGGTATAGTCTCAAAACTACATCATTTGAAGTAAAAGAAAATTCTATTCGATTGTTGTTTTCTTTATATTATTTAAACAGGTCTATTTTATATTCTCAATGTTTGTTATTTTGGGTGGACATCAGGATCTTTATTTGAGAAATTATAAGGTAGGCTATGCAGTTGTACTTCAGATAAATAAAGTTTATAATGTTTATACTTTTCCAATTCATATTTCAGTGGTTCCAGATTACAAATCTGTATATCACAAATATTTTATTTTACTGATATTGTATCAACTCTTTAGTTATTTTTCTTAGCACATACAAAATTCACTTCAAGTCACGTTCATCATTCAATGAAGTGTAGTTTCAATTTATGATTAGTAGTGTTTTGAGGGAGATAGCAGGAAACTAGAAAACCATCAGTCTGAAGTGTCTCTGCAATAGATGTTCTCCATGATTTTGGCCACCAGGGATTGGTTCATATTTTAAGTGAAACATTTGCAGTTTTCCTCCATTTTTGTGCACTTTTATGTTTGATCATCCTTCTCATACAAAATTGATATCTTCCAACAAACACACGGTGTCCATTTATGGCAGTTCTGAGTGATAAAGGGAATGTGCTTTATGTCTTATAGCCTTGAAATTGCATACTAACAATCTTATATTTTACCCACTTTCACTCTTATTAACATTGGAACATATGCTATTTAAGTATCAAGTGATAAGAAAATTAATACAAATTTATCTCAATTTTGTACATAAGTTAGTGCTCCACTAAAATTTAGGAGTCCAGTCAAGTAAACCCAAGTAACAGTCTCAGAAGATCATCATTAACATATAATTATATATTGCCTCTGTTGTTCATGATGCGTGTGCACAGGTTAAGTCACACATTTATTTGTTTTTAGGGCATTGTTTATCTTTGAGCTGCACAGTTTTTTTCTAATATGGATAGTGTAACTTGTGTAATGGATTTATCTTTTTAAAACATCATTAAATGTGATTATTTTTTTGCATCTACTGAATGTTTAATGTTTATTGGTTCAGATTCTATGTTTATTTTAGAAATAAAGTGGGTTTGAATATAAGTCCAAATGTTTTTAAATTCTCATTTTGTGCTTGATTTTCTAAATCTTTCTCATACAGTGTTTAATTTTCATAGTTTTGAGATTTATTTCAGAATTTAGGATGAAAAATTTTTTATAAACATTCTCATTAGAATTGAAAATCAGGATAAAACAATTGTGATAATCTCAGCATTGTATTCAGTGTTTATAAAATAAAACCACTGATTATACTATATTGTGAGATTCACATCTAAAATAACCCCTGAAATACGTGGATGTCCTAAAGAATAAGGGTTACTAAAGATGGCAATTTTCATTCATAATTTATTTGCCATTTAATTAAAGCATTCATTAATATAATTCTTCCCCAGCTATGGGGAAGACTGGAATGAGACAAATTTTGGTAGAATGAGCAAAATTTTGAATATCAGTTGTTTCCAAGCTGAGTTTTTAACTCCTGCACGTTCTTTCTCACAAACACAATGCTTTGTGCTTATCCACAACTCCAGACCTCAAATATTTTTTATTCATTTACACCTTCTTAAAATTTTCTGCTTTACCAAAATCAGATACTAACAATCTTGTATTTTAACCACCTTCACTCTGATTAACATTGGAACATATGCTATACAGGTATTAAGTGATAAGAAAATCAATACCAACTTGTGAATCTTTATTATTTGTTTTCATTATGACTAAAATACAGTATAGAATATAACCACAGCAAACCAACAGATGTTTATAGTATTATAAATATTTTACTGTAAAATATCATAGAAAATATAGTTTATCCTCATTTTAGAATTAGATTCATGGTCAATAATAATTTAGTAGATCATCTTTTTAAAGGTATAAAAATATATTTCATTTTTTAGTGTATTTTTCCCTCAAAATCTTTGGACCATAAAATAATATTGGTATATGCTACAAAGTAAATTATAGTCTAAAAAAGATGTTAGGATTGAATATTTGTTTGATTTTTGAAAAATATGATTTTTTTTTTTTTACTGCATATCACTCTTAGAGTTTGCCTTGAGGGGACAAATTGATCTTTTTTAGGCTATTTTTTTTCTCAACACTCATTTATTATCTTACTCAGATGTCCTCTGGACTCCATCCTGGATCTACTCTGATTCCAATGAATAGCCTTTCTCTGCCACAAGGAGAAGATGATTATGGCTACCAGTGTTTGGAGGGCAAAGATTGTGCCAGCTTCTTCTGTTGCTTTGAAGACTGCAGAACAGGATCTTGGAGGGAAGGGAGGATACACATACGCATTGCCAAAATTGATTCGTATTCTCGAATATTTTTCCCAACAGCTTTTGCCCTGTTCAATCTGGTTTATTGGGTTGGCTATCTTTACTTATAAATTCTACTTACTAGAAAAAATGAAAAAGAAGTCTGACTAAATCCCATATAATCTACTGTCCTTCAATACTGCATGAAGTTTGAATTTAAAATGCAGAGAAACCAATGGTTTAAATGTGAATAGTTATTTTACCTATTTTATGGCTTTCATAGGTAAATAAAGTAGTGGCTTTCAGTTTAATGTACTTTATATAAAACAGATTATTGCAAAATTCAGCCTATTAAAATAGTATTGTATATTTGTACTTTAATTTTCTTTATTTTTACATATATCCTATTAGGAGTTTGAATTTATGAGTTCTGTGATTCATATTTTAAAAATGGAATAATTTATTACAAATTTTATTTAAGTTTAATCAATCATTTGTAATGGTAGCCTAATCTAATGCCTAATACTATGTAATCTGTTTTTGCCTAGAAAATATTGTTAATTTGATTTTTTTTTTTTTTTTATGCTTTGTTTGGAATAGAACTAGTTGAAAACAGTGAACCATGATTTCATTGGGTTGATTTCTAAGAAGCTTTACTCCTCCAAACAAATTAATTTTACAATTTTTATTTTTTAAAGAAGAAAAAGCCAGTTTTTAGCTTACCTTTAATCTAGTTCATTTCCTGATGAAATATTTAGGTTTGGTGGCTTGCAAACTAGGATGGAAACTATCAAAGACACTTAAATACAAGGTGAAAATAAATGAAAAATATTACATTTAACCATTTTATTCTTGTTTCATAGCATTTATGAAGAACAAAGAAATTAATATTGAAATGTTTAGATCTACCAACCTTGAAATTATGACTTTTTCTTAACCTTTTACAAAAGTGTTATATTCCTTAAATTAACAACAACAAACATTGAGGAACAGGGCTTGTATTTACTCATGTGGCTAAAGAATATTATCCAGCAAATTGATTTGAAATTCAATTTAAGGATATTGTCTTAAGTACATGCTATTAACATTTGTCAGACCAGTAATATTCTGGAAACACAGTTTCAGGACTGTGTTGTATATCGTCTTTTCCAGTTCCTAAATTTCAACTTGGTCAGGTTTATGAGTTTGTTACAAATTGTAATGACATTCTCTTTTTTAGAAAATGTGAGCAGGCACAGAAATTATATTAAAGGTGAAATTCTGTTAGAGATACCTCTAATGAAAATGAGTGTATGGAACTCTCAATTCTGAGAGACAGGAACAAAAATAATCTTACTATAGTTTAGAGCCTGTTGGTTAATAGTTTCCAAATGTCTGTTTTGTTAAGAGGCGAGTTAAACTCAGGCTTTAATTATTATATTCCTGTAACTAGTTTGGCATATCAGTTATTTATAAGAACTCCCTATTCATTCACCATAACCTAATCATTTGGAAAATCACCAGAGTGATCTTGAGGGTAGCTTTTAAAAATTGTTTCCATTGTCAACAGCAACCATCAGGACAAAGCGTTTTATGGTCCTGACCATCTTATGGTATGTGGAGGAAGCTATCCCTTGGGCACTTGACACCACATGGTTAGTGAATACATGATTATGCTCTGGCATGGTATTACTTAGGTTTTGAGAATATATAGGGTTTTTTTTTCAGTCTAGTATATTTCATTTTGTATCAACAGCCTACATCTGAATTTTTTCACTTTGCTTATAAATCTTGGGGAAAAGTAACCATGAATTAAGTGATATTGCCCAAATATCCACCGACACTGCTTTTTTTTGAATGGAGAGCCAAATTAAACTTTGGCCATGTATATAATCACTTACAAAGTGCTCATGCTTTCATTTTTATAACATTGCATATTGAGGATATTCTTAAAGTAAACATTCATTTAAAGATAAATGAAAAATGAAGTACCAATGAAGAATAAATCATTTCATTAAAATGTATCATGGGTATTTCCATGTTTTAAGCTCTGGCCTGCTCATTATCATGGGGGCAGTTTTAATTCTGCTATTCTTTCAAGTCTATCTGAGCATGACCATACTTCAAAATTCTTAAAAATTAATATGAACAACTTTGCTTTTCTCACTGTGTTCCATTAACTCGACTTCACTATTAACAATTTTCACATTGTGAATAAGAGAAAATAAAATATGATAAAAATTAGATAAAAATATGACAGATGCTTTTCTATGTACATTCATTGTATATACCATCAAGACATCTGATTTGTTTTCAAAGCCAGTGGTATTCTGAGCAGTTCTGTTTAAACATGCGGATCAGAAAGGGAAGTGTGTACAAATTTTATTCTTTATAAAAATGAGAATGAAAAGAAGTTACAATTAGATTATTTTTACAAATCAAGTAGATCTTACTTTAAAAGGAAATGCAGTCTAATCCCTGTTTCTCTCTTCTTTCAAGTATTATTTTTATTATCTTAAGAAAGATTTCTTTAAAAAAAATTCATCCTCTTTCTCCATGTGAGTTACATCTTGATTTTATTGGATTCACTGGTACTTGTGTTTTCTGACTGTTTAAATATACACCGAATAACATACACCAAAAAAAAAAAAAAAAAAAAGATATAGATAGAGAAAGGATAACTGGACCAGAGGGACTTAAAATAATTTGGAGAAGTGTTAATTCACATAGCACTATCCTCTAAATATGTTACCAGGATCTAGAAGTATTGAAAAGGAAAATCGTGACTAGCATGATTTTATTCTCTTGGATTTATGAGTGCATGAAAATATTTTATCTATTTTTGAATTGCATAGATAGACTCAATTGAAATCAAATTCCTAAAATTTCAAGTCATCTCTGAAAAAAAAAGAACTTAGATTTTCTGAGAATTCAGTAGGGAAAGAGCATAATTCAAGAGTAAATCTAGCTATATAGAAGGTATATATAAGCAGAAATTAGACAATTCATTGGATACATCATATTTTAAAGATATAGATTTCATTAAGGAGTTTTTAAAACTTATTAACTTTAGTTTAAAGTACAATAAATATGGGGAGAAGGAAATGGCAACCCACTCCAGTGTTCTTGCCAGGAGAATCCCAGAGACGGCAGAGCCTGGTGGGCTGCCGTCTATGGGGTCGCACAGAGTCGGACGAGACTGAAGCGACTTAGCAGCAGCAGCAGCAGCAGCAGGTGGCTTAGATGGTAAAGAATCTGCCTGCAATGAGGTAGACTCAGGTTCATTCCCCATTGCAGGCAGGGGTTGGGAAGATCCCCTGGAGAAGGGAATAGCTTCAGTATTTCAGTATACTGAAATATACTGAACCCACTTCAGTATTCTTGCCTGGAGTATTCCATGGACATAGGAAACTGGTGGCCTACGGTTGATGGGGTCACAGAGTCACACATGACTGAGTGACTAACATTTCACTTTTCATAATAAATGTGGGTAAATATTGAAACAATCCCCAAGGTTTTTTCCCCCTTTAGTGTTTTCCCATGTTCTGATATTAAATTTAATCATAAAATATCTTATATTTAAGCTTAATAACAAGACCCATATTGAGAGCTACATCCTTTCCAAGGATTCAACATCAAAAATAATGATTGACAGGGCTCTCACATCAAGGGCCCCTAACTGTAAGATGTGAGATTGTAATTCAAGTCAAGTGTGTTGTGAAGAAAGGCATCTTGTACTTTGATTATGCAAGAGATTTAGATCAGATGATATGTTTGAGTTTAAAATTTAAATTGATTACCAATAAATGAATAAATGCATAATAAATAAATGCATGTATAAAATCATAGGTTTATTTTTTTGTTGCTCAGTCATTCAGTCATGTCTGACTCTTTATGACCCCATCAACTGTAGCCCACCAGGCTCCTCTCTCCATGAGATTTTTCAGGCAAGAATACTGGAACAGGTTGTCATTTCTTCCTCCAGATCTGTCTGATTCAGGGACCATACCTGTGCCCGCTGTGTCTCCTGCATTGGCAGGCAGATTCTTTACCACTGAACCACCTGGGAAGTCCCCAAAGTTTTATACCAGTGCCTATTTTCACTCTTGAAAAATTCAGCAAGATACCACATTTTCAATTACAATATTTCATTGATCTTAGTGCTGGAGTTTAAGTGAAGTGGTTCCATAGACCTTTAATGATTTAGCATTTGTCCCAAGAATAACATTTTGAAAATAATTTCTGACCAAGCTATTTTTCTTTACATCATCAAATTTATGTAACTCCCTTTGTCACACCAGACAAAGTCCAGACTTACTTGCTATTGTTTCTTTTGGTCATCATGGTTTTTGCTGCTGGAGAGCCCTTGACAAAGCATAGTAAACTTTACCATAGTAAAGTCCATTTGCTTTACTTTTACTTTACCATAGTAAAGTCCATTCCCAACCTTCTAACAAATTTTCTAAATGTTGTTTCCAGACACTATTGACCACACTGCTCTAGTCAATGTAAGGTCAGGTCTGCTTTTCTTGTGTTTTCATTTTGAAAATAACATAACTTAATTCAAATATTTATGCAGCACTTCCTATGTATAAGGTAATGAGGTACAAGAGGGAATATAAAAATGAACTTTCTTAGGAAAATCATCATATCATCAGAAGATGAGTTATACAATCTAAGGGAGGGAGGGTAACTCTGAGAAAGTTTCTTGGAGAATATGTGCTTAGAAATGGGAGTTTGAGAATTCCGTTTGTCAATAGGTGAGGTTAATAGAGAACACATTTTCCAGTTGAGTAAACATCTTGAATAAAGAAGCAGAATCAAATAAAAGTTTGCTTTTATTTGGGTACACATAAAAGTTCATTTTAATTGAAGGTTAAAATTCATACAGGGACAAGCAAAGATGAGGCTAGATAGATAGGTCTAGCCCCATGATAGAGAGGCAAGAATACAAATTTCAGAGGGCTGGGTGATACGAGCCTGGCGTGCTGCAGTCTATTGGGTTGCAAAGAGTCAGACATGACTGAGCTACTGAACAGAACTGGGTGATACCAATTCTTGAGGAGTTTATGATGTTACATGAGTACAGAAGCATCATTATTAATACCATAAAAGTTTCATCCTACTGGTGTGTGATGCTTAGAATAAGAAAAACCAGTTAGGAAGCTTCTACTATAATACATGGAAGGAGAGAGAATGAATAGAATAGAAATAGAAATAGGAATAGAAATTCAAAGGAGTAGGGGGGAAGATAGATCCTGAAATAAAAGGAAAAAAAAGGCAAACAAGAAGCTGTGATTAACAGACAGTATTAACTAAGTGACATGCTGTGGGTAGGAAAGGGGATCCTGTATTGCATTGTAGGTATGTGAGTGTAAACTGACAGTAAAACATTACAAGGTAATTTGGGAAGTATTATGATCTTGTTGTTACTTGTAACATTTTAATCACATGCTTATTTTTCCTACTGATCTAAGGTTTTCCCACATTAGGGATGACAAAAAAGAATAATCTCCTGAAGTACAATCTGTCCAAATTATTATTATTTTGTAAAAATCTGTTCCTTCACTGAAAGGGCTTTCTCTTCGAGTAACTTTCTCTTCTTTCTCTCTAACTAAGGAAAAATATTATATTTGGACAAAGAGAGGAAGGAGGGAGAAGCGTGAGTAGAAATAGGTGGCTGAGTGACCAGACAAATCCAGGAAGTTGATTTCTGATTCTCAAACAATTTCTGAAGTATTTGTCTCAAAATAAATTATTGTTGGACAATGGAATGTACCTGGTACCTTTGAATCTGTGTGAATAGTTAAGATGAGCCTATGATAACTATAATGCAGTTAAGCTGAAAAGAGTTACTAATTAAAAGACTTTTAAGATATAGATGATCTAAATATAAATGGTTTGGATCTTGATAAACCACTGTAATAACAGTTATTTGTGTCCATACGTAGTCACTTTGTATAATAAAATTTTATGGCTTGTGATTGCAATGGCTTCTGTTGTCAGCTTCTGACATCATTTTGGGGAGCATTTTGTGAGTGTATGACAAAAGTATCTCAGTTTATCAGCCTTCTGTCCTTTAATGATTCTAAGTGCAAATAAATGCAGTAACTTATTATGAAACAAAAAGTTACATTCTCTTATAGTGTGTCTTTTTTGCAGTTTTCATACAGATAGGTCACTTTTTTGGTTCTGAATCTGTAACGATGATTTTAGCATAGAAGTTAATTTCTGATAATGTCATTTCACATTTTTTCCAATTAAGGAAATAAATTTAAGAGTTTCTCTTTGACACAGAGATCTGAAAATGAATTAAGCTAAATGAACTAAAAGCTTAGGCAAAGATAGTTAATGTTTATGCATGATTCTCACTGCAAAGACAATGAATCTCTGGATTATTTTAACAACCTGTGATTTCATCTTAATCAGAACAGCCAGATAGTATTCCCCACATGAATCAATGAGAACAATATGTATTAGCTAGGATTAATACCCAGGCCATTCCAAATACCCTGATATGAAAATGTATTATTTCATTCGAGGAAACAGCTAGTGAAGGAAAATTCTCTACCACTAAAATATAGTACTTTAAAAAACGGAGGAGGGGAGTTTGTGATTCTTCCTTAACGTCCAATGCTGTTTCTATAAAAAACTGAATAAAATGTGGGAGGTTTTAGCGTTTTCTGAGCACTTGCCATGTGTCTAAAACTTTAAGTGCATTATATATGAATAGCCTAGTCTTCGAAGTAAAGAGCTATATGTAACAGATGGAAAAATTGAGGATCAATATGTTAAATGCATTCTCTAAGCTCACATACCTAAAGAAACATATGTACCTTAAGTTGTACAGATGCTTCTCTTTCAATTACAAGGAACTACTCTGATGACAACATAATTGTTCACATTTCAACATTAGAACAAGATTGCTTTCCGAAAGAGGCATTTCAACTTAAGAAAAAAACATCTACTCAATTGTGTTTAGGGACAGAAATCCTATATTATTCAGTAAGAACATAATCTTTATCTAATATGGGTGTAATGTCAGCCGAAACATTTTAAACAGGTGCTAAAAGTGTTCTAAAAAATTACCCTGATATCTAATCAAATATAATACAGACTGCACAGCATGCCTCAGAGATACTGTGGGTTTAGTTTTACACCACTGCAATAAAGTGAATATTGCAATAAAATGAGCCACATAAACTTTTTGGTTTCCCAATACAGTTAATAGTGAGCTTATATTTACACTACACTGTAGTCTATTAAGTGTACAAGAGTTTTGTTTATTAAAAAGGTACATACCTTAACTTAAAAATATTGCTGAAAAATACTAATCATCATCTGAGCCTTCAGCAAGTCATAATGTTTTTCCTGGTGGAGAGTCTTACTTAGATATTAATGGCCGCTGACTGAACTGGTGGGTGTAATAAAGATTGGGTGGCTGCAGCAATTTCTTAAAGTAAGACAAAAAATGGAGTTCTCCATATCAACTTACTCTTCAAGAATTATATTTCTGTAGTTCAGTTCAGTTCAGTTCAGTCGCTCAGTTGTGTCAGACTCTTTGTGACCCCATGAATCGCAGCACGCCAGGCCTCCTTGTCCATCACCAACTCCCGGATTTCACTCAAACTCATGTCCGTTGAGTCAGTGATGCCATCCAGCCATCTCAGCCTCTGTCGTGCCCTTTTCCTCCTGCCCCCAATCCCTCCCAGCATCAGGGTCTTTTCCAATGAGGCAACTCTTCGCATGAGGTGGCCAAAGTATTGGAGTTTCAGCT
This sequence comes from Bos indicus, assembly GCF_029378745.1. Lineage (NCBI taxonomy): Eukaryota > Metazoa > Chordata > Mammalia > Artiodactyla > Bovidae > Bos > Bos indicus. The sequence goes on along the minus strand of NC_091765.1, from coordinate 65,267,192 downwards.
TCAGCATCAAGTCCTTCCAGTGAACACCCAGGACTGATCTCCTTTAGGATGGACTGATTGGATCTCCTTGCAGTCCAAGGGACTCTCAAGAGTCTTCTCCAACACCACACTTCAAAAGCATCAATTCTTCGGTGCTCAGCTTTCTTCACAGTCCAACTCTCACATCCATACATGACCACTGGAAAAACCATAACCTTGACTAGACGGACCTTTGTCGGCAAAGTAATGTCTCTGCTTTTGAATATACTATCAAGGTTGGTCATAACTTTCCTTCCAAGGAGTAAGCATCTTTGAATTTCATGGCTATAGTCACCATTTGCAGTGATTTTGGAGCCCAGAAAAATAAAGTCTGACACTGTTTCCACTGTTTCCTCATCTATTTCCCATGAAGGGATGGGACCAGATACCATGATCTTCGTTTTCTGAATGTTGAGCTTTAAGCCAACTTTTGCACTCTCCTCTTTCACTTTCATCAAGAGGCTTTTTAGTTCCTCTTTGCTTTCTGCTATAAGGGTGGTGTCATCTGCATATCTGAAGTTATTGATATTTCTCCCAGCAATCTTGATTCCAGCTTGTGCTTCTTCCAGCCCAGCGTTCCTCATGATGTACTCTGCATATAAGTTAAATAAGCAGGGTAGGGAGTGCTTGATAGCTTTTTACACACAGAAGACGTCTTCATCATTCAAAATTGAAGTTAATCTTTCAAACCCTACCTTTGCTTTGTCAGCTAGGTTTGTGTAATATTCTCAATTTTTTGTTATCATTTCAACAATCAAGTTTGCCACCTTATATGAGATGGTTTGTGGCACCACCAAATAATTATAAGAGTAACAGCAAAGATCACTGATCACAGATTACCAAAAGAAACAGTGGAAAGTTTCAAAATATTGAGAGAATTACCAAAACGTGTCACAGAAATAGGATGAGCAAATGCAGTTGGACAAATTTGCACCAACAGACTTGTTTGACCCAGGGTTGCCACCAATCTTCAATTTGTAAACAATACAAGATCGACAAAGCACAATAAAATGAGCTATGCCTACATTTACCTTTTAGAAAAGAAGGTGGCTCTCTATCACAGCAATAGTTATTGGTTCACAGCCATACCCCTTCATTTATGTATTGTCTGGGGCTGTTTTTCCACTGTATTGTCAGAATTGAGTAGTGGTGTGTGTGCATATGTGTTAAGAGTTTCAGTTGTGTCCAGCTCTTTGCAAACCTTTGGGCTGTAGCTCACCAGGCTCCTCTGTCTATGAGATTCTCAAGAATACTGAAATAGGTTGCCATGCTGTCCTCCTTCAAGGGATCTTTCCAACCCAGTGGTCAACCCACAGCCCTTATATGTCTCCTGCACTGGCAGGTGGGAAGCCCAGTTGAGTAGGTACCAGAGATCAAGTGGTCCATAAAGCCTCAATATTTACCCTCTGGCACTTTACAGAAAAAATTTGCCTCCTTTTTTTGAAATAACTTTATTGGGCTATTTAAAAGGCACCACATGTTTTTAAATGCATTTCCTTAATTTTTAAAAAATACTGCATTGGCCAAAAAGTTTTTGTGAGTTTTTCCATAAGATATTACAGAAAAATCTGAATGAGGTTTTTGGCCAACCCAATAATGCAATTCATTGCTCTTTGCTGTACTTTACAGTCTCAATTCCTCTCGGAGACATTAATCACAGCTATGATCTTTTTTTTTAATCTGCTTAAAAAACTGTTGTGAATCTGTTTTATTAATTCAAATGCATGCTTCATAATTATTTCAATGTTTTCTGAAGTAGATAAAGTAGATTAATCCAGAGAGAAGAGTGCTGCTACCACTAAAATTGACACATGATGCTTTAAGTACAAGAAAAGTGATAAATGCAACTACTAAAGTAATTGTAATATTTTCCCCCTTTAGACAGCATAAAGGATGTTTCTTCATTAAAGCTGTTTTTGCCAATGTATTATCTTGCTTTTAACATTTTTCACAGTATCAAAATCTGAACAGCTCTTTCTGAATAATTTTATTGGAATAAATATTTGATTTACTTTGCACATTATTCATGTGCTTTCTCTCTGCCTTTCAGTATGTGCACTTCAATAATTAAAATTTACAATTCCAATAGTCACAAAAATTAGTGTGTTAAAAGTTTTATACTCTGACTAAATAGGAAAGCATCTTTAATATAATACTACATAATAGGTAACTTTAATAATGACATATTCAACATTTACCATAAATCAAATCTCTGAATACTGATTCAAGTACACTACTGAAAAATTGTTTATATTCATATTAAGATTTAGATTTTTAATTGTTTACTGTTTACCTTCAAATTACTGTGCAAAAATTTCAACTCTTCATTATGGCTTGTCTTTTTAAAAGATTATTCTCAATAAAATTTTGAAACTGTGAAAACCTCACTTTACATTAATCTTAATAATTAGTATTAGAATACTCTTTTGCTACACATTTTAAAATTAATACTCTCAGCTGACAAGTAAAAAAGCTTATGCCATATGAATAAGCAATAGTAAGCATTTCATTTGGTTAACTAGAAACCATAAGCTTGGGTGACCCTGATAACATGGCACATGTCAGGTTCAAGTTTTTTGCTTGTAAGTTCTGTGTTTATAATGTAAACTCTGGATTTTAAGGACTATCACAAAAGAATTAGAACCATTTGTACTGTGTGCATAATCCCTCCCATCTTCCCTGTCTCTTCTCAAGGATGAGTAAGGAAAGAAAGAACCTATACTCTTTTCTTTAAATTTATTTTTAATTGGAGGATAATTTCTTTGCAACACTGTTCTGGTTTCTACCATACATTAACATGACTCAGCCATAAGTATACATACATCCTCTCCCTCTTAAACTTCCCTCCCCTCTCTCACCTCATTCCATCCCTCTAGGTTGTAACAGAGCCCAGGGTTGAACTCCATGTGTCATACAACAAATTCCCACTGGCAGATGGTGATTGCAGCCATGAAATTAAAAGACGCTTACTCCTTGGAAGGAAAGTTATGACCAACCTAAATAGCATATTCAAAAGCAGGGATATTATTTTGCCAACAAATGTCCATCTAGTCAAGGCTATGGTTTTTCCAGTAGTCACATATGGATGTGAGAGTTAGACTGTGAAGAAAGCTGAGCACTGAAGAATTGATGCTTTTGAACTATGGTGTTGGAGAAGACTCTTGTGAGTCACTTGGACTGCAAGGAGATCCAACCAGTCCATCCTAAAGGAGATCAGTCCTGGGTATTCATTGGATGAACTGATGCTGAAGCTGAAACTCCAATACTTTGGCCACCTCATGCGAAGAGTTGACTCATTGGAAAAGACTCTGATGCTGGGAGGGATTGGGGGCAGGAGGAGAAGGGGACAACAGAGGATGAGATGGCTGGATGGCATCACCGACTCGATGGACATGAGTTTGAGTGAACTCCGGGAGTTGGTGATGGACAGGGAGGCCTGGTGTGCTGTGATTCATGGGGTCACAAAGAGTTGGACACAACTGAGTGACTGAACAGAACTGATCTATTTTACATATGGTAATGTATATGTTTCAGTGCTACTCTCTTTATTCATCCCACCCTCTTCTTACCCCACCATGTCTGCAAGTCTGTTCTCTATCTGTGTCTTCATTGCTGGTTCATCAGTAACATAGGTTCATCAGTACGGTTTTTCTAGATTCCATATATATGTGTTAATATACAATATTTGTTTTACTCCTTCTGACTTACTTCACTCTGTATAATAGGCTCTAGGTTTATCCACCTCAATAGAACTAACTCAAATGCATTCCTTTTTATGGCTGAGTAATATTCCACTGTATTTATGAACTACAACTTCTTAATCCATTCATCTGTTGATGGACATCTAGATTGCTTCCATGTCCTAGCTATTGTAAATAGTGCTGCAATGAACATTTGGGTATATGTATCTCTTTCAATTATGATTTCCTCAGAGCATATACCCAGTATTGGAATTGTTGGGTCAGGAACAAGATAAGGGTGCCACTATTATTCAACATAGTTTTGGAAGTCCTAACCACAGCAATCAGAGAAGAGAAGGAAATTAAAAAAAAAAAATACAGATTGGAAAAGAAGAAGCAAAACTCTCACTGCTTGCAGAAGGCATAATACCATATATAGAGAACCCTAAAGATTCCATCAGAAAATTAATAGAGCTAATTAATGAATATAGTAAAGTCACAGGATATAAAACGAACACAGAGAAATTGCTTGCATTCCTTTACAATAACAAAAAAAAATCAGAAAGACATGTTAAGAAAACAGTCTCATTCACTACTGTGACAAAAAGAATAAAATACCCAGGAATAAACCTACTTAAAAGGACAAAAGACCTGTATGCAGAAAACTACAAGACACTGGTGAAAGAAATCAACATGACACAAACAGACGGAGAAACATATCATGTTTCTGGGTTGGAAGAATCAGTATTGTGAAAATGACTATACAATACAAAGCAATCTACAGATACAATGCAATTCCTATCAAACTACCAATAGTATTTTTCACAGAACTAGAACAAAAATGTTCACAATTTGCATGGAAATGTGAAAAAAAAAATCTAAATAGTAAAGGTAACTTTGAGAAAGAAAAACAGAGCTGAAAGAATCAAGCTTCCTGACTTCAGACTTTACTATAAAGCTACAATCATCAAGATAGTATGATACTGATATGAAGACAGAAATAAAAACCAATGGAACAAGCTAGAAAGCCCAGAGATAAACCCATGCATCTGTTGGCACTTTGTCTTTGACAAAGGCAGCAGGAATATACAATGGAGTAAAGACAGCTTCAATAAGTGGTGCTGCGAAAAATGGACAGCTACATGTAAAACAATTAAATTAGACCATCTCCTAACACCATACACAGAGGTAAACTCAAAATAGATAAAAGATTTAAATGTAAAGCCAGAAACTATAAGGCTTTTAGAGGAAAACATAGGCAATACACACCTTGACATAAATCACGGCAATATCCTCTATGACCCACCTCCTAGAGTAAAGGAAATAATAACAAAAATAAGAAAATGCGACCTAATTAAACTTGAAAACTTTTGCACAGCAAAGGAAACTAAAAACAAGGTGAAAATACAATCCTCAGAATGAGAGAAAATAATAGCAAATGAAACAAATGGCAAAGGATTAATCTTCAAAACTTATAAGCAGCTCAGGCAGTTCAATACCAGAAAAACAAAACAACCCAATCAAAAAGTGCATAGCAGACCTAAACAGACATTTTTCCAAAGAAGACATCAGTTCAGTTCAGTTTAGTCACTCAGTCGTGTCCGACTCTTTGCCACCCCATGAATCGCAGCACGCCAGGCCTCCCTGTCCATCACCAACTCCTGGAGTTTACCCAAACTCATGTCCATTGAGTCAGTGATGCCATCCAGCCATCTCAGCCTCTGTCGTCCCCTTCTCCTCCTGCCCTCAATCCCTCCCAGCATCAGAGTCTTTTCCAATGAGTCAACTCTTCACATGAGGTGGCCAAAGTATTGGAGTTTCAGCTAAAGCATCAGTCCTTCCAAAGAAATCCCAGGATTGATCTCCTTCAGAATGGACTGGTTGGATCTCCTTGCAGTCCAAGGGACTCTCAAGAGTCTTTTCCAACACCACAGTTCAAAAGCATCAATTCTTCAGCACTCAGCCTTCTTCACAGTCCAACTCTCACATCCATACATGACCACAGGAAAAACCATAGCCTTGACTAGACGGACCTTTGTCGGCAAAGTAATGTCTCTGCTTTTGAATATGCTATTTAGGTTGGTCATAACTTTCCTTCCAAGGAGTAAGCGTCTTTTAATTTCATGGCTGCAGTCACCATCTGCAGTGATTTTAGAGCCCCCAAAAATAAAGTTTGACACTGTTTCCACTGTTTCTCCATCTATTTGCCATGAAGTGATGGGACCGGATGCCATGATCTTTGTTTTCTGAATCTTGAGCTTTAAGCCAACTTTTTCACTCTCCACTTTCACTTTCATCAAAAGGCTTTTTAGTTCCTCTTCACTTTCTGCCATAAGGGTGGTGTCATCTGCATATCTGAAGTTATTGATTTTTCTCCTGGCAGTCTTTATTCCAGCTTGTGCTTCTTCCAGCCCAGCATTTCTCATGATGTACTCTGCATATAATTTAAATAAGTAGGGTGACAATATACAGCCTTAACATACTCCTTTTCCTATTTGGAACCAGTCTGTTGTTCCATGTCCAGTTCTAACTGTTGCATCCTGACCTGAATATAGGTTTCTCAAGAGGCAGGTCAGGTGGTCTGGTATTCCCATCTCTTTCAGAATTTTCCACAGTTTACTGTGATCCACACAGTCAAAGGCTTTGGTATAGTCAATAAAGCAGAAATAGATGTTTTTCTGGAACTCTCTTGCTTTTTCGATGATCCAGCAGATGTTGGCAATTTGATCTTTGGTTCCTCTGCCTTTTCTAAAACAAGCTTAAACGTCAGGAAGTTCACGGTTCACATATTCCTGAAGCCTGGCTTGGAGAATTTTGAGCATTACTTTACTAGCATGTGAGATGAGTGCAATTGTGTGGTAATTTGAGCATTCTTTGGCATTGCCTTTCTTTGGGATTGGAATGAAAACTGACCTTTTCCAGTCCCATAGCCACTGCTGAATTTTCCAAATTTGCCGGCATATTGAGTGCAGCACTTTCACAGCATCATCTTTCAGGATTTGAAATAGCTCAACTGGAATTCTATCACCTCCACTAGCTTTGTAGTGATGCTTTCTAAGGCCCACTTGACTTCACATTCCAGGATGTCTGGCTCTAGGTGAGTGATCGCATCATCGTGAATATCTGGGTCGTGAAGATCTTTTTTGTACAGTTCTTCTGTGTATTCTTGCCACCATTTCTTAATATCTTCTGCTTCTGTTAGGTGCAGACCATTTCTGTCCTTTATCGAACCCATCTCTGCATGAAATATTCCCTTGGTATCTCTAATTTTCTTGAAGAGGTCTCTAGTCTTTCCCATTCTGTTGTTTTCCTCTTTTTCTTTGCATTGATTGCTGAGGAAGGCTTTCTTATCTCTTTTTGCTATTTTTTGGAACTCTGCATTCAGATGCTTATATCTTTCCTTTTCTCCTTTGCTTTTCACTTCTCTTCTTTTCACAGCTATTTGTAAGGCCTCCCCAGACAGCCATTTTGCTTTTTTGCATTTCTTTTCCATGGGGATGGTCTTGATCCCTGTCTCCTACACAATGTCACAAACCTCAGTCCATAGTTCATCAGGCAGTCTATCTGTCAAATCTAGGCCCTTAAATCTATTTCTCACTTCCACTGTATAAACATAAGGGATTTGATTTAGGTCAAACCTGAATGGTCTAGTGGTTTTCCCTACTTTCTTCAATTTAGGTCTGAATTTGGTAATAAGGAGTTCATGATCTGAGCCACAGTCAGCTCCTGGTCTTGTTTTTGTTGACTGTATAGAGCTTCTCCATCTTTGGCTGCAAAGAACATAATTAATCTGATTTTGGTGTTGACCAGCTGGTGATGTCCATGTGTAGAGTCTTCTCTTGTGTTGTTGGAAGAGGGTGTTTGCTATGACCGGTGCATTTTCTTGGCAAAACTCTATTAGTCTTTGCTCTGCTTCATTCTGTATTCCAAGGCCAAATTTGCCTGTTACTCCAGGTGTTTCTGGACTTCCTACTTTTGCATATGGCTAATAAACACATGAAAATATGTTCAGCATCGCTCATTATTAGAGAAATGTAAATCGAAACCACAATGAGGTATTATTTCACATCAGTCAGTGGCTACCATCAAAAAATCTACAAACAATAAATGTTGCAGATGGTGTGGAGAAAAGGGAATCCTCTTGCATTGTTAGTAGGAATGTAAATTGATAAGCCACTACAGAGAACAGCATGGGAACTCCTTAAAACACTAAGGATAAGACTATGTACTCTTAACTAAAAGTGTTTTAATGTGTTTTTCATAGTCCCAGGAGCATGATAGGATTGTTTAATTGTGTACCTTGAGGAGGGTTTAACAAAAAGACACTTTACAAAAATGTGAGTATTAGGAAAGCCCCCAGGCATCTTCCAGAATCTTGAAATTCCAAAAGGAAGAGCTCTTGTGGAAGGATCAGAGGGGAGGGAGTAGTTGCAGAGAGCAAGAAAACTGTAGGCAAAGGGACATTTGATAGGTGGTATGATCTTCATTTAAGGACACTGGCAATTCGTGGCAACCCTGTTGAAGGATCCTGTGGAATAACATCATTTCCCTTCTTCCTTCTGATCATCTGTTAAGTGCTTGTGGAGTCCTAAACCAAGGCCACATGTATGGAGCCTAGAACCAAGTCACCTCTGAAACTTACTGAGTCTTTTTGTAACCATTGCCAAAAGCCCCCTGATCTTTGCCAGGCAGCTTCCTGACTCCAAATTAGGCAAAAATGCCCACCCCAGTACTCACCCTATAGCACCCTAGCCAATCACCTAACACCACCCTTCCAATAGGAATTTTGTCTCTAGGCTATAAAAATTGGCTACTAATCCAAGAAAGGGATTCCCAGATGGTGCAGTGGTAAAGAATTCAGCTGCCAATACAGGAGACACAAAAAATGCAGGGTGATCCCTCATTCAGGAAGATCCCCTGGAGTAGGAAATGGCAACCCACTGCAGTATTCTTTCTTGGAAAATTCCACAGACAGAGAAGTCTCGTGGGCTACAGACCATGGGTCACATGAGCTGGCCCTCTGTCCTAACAGTCAGCTTTCCCTGGCCCACTGGATTTGCAGCACTTTCATTATCTCTGTTCCTTGCCCTTAATAAACTCAGCTCCATTTGAAAAACTCTGTGTCTGGAAATTCTTTTCTAACCCACACTTGGATTGCCACAACATTGCTTCTCATTGGCAAATTTTAACTGGAAGCCAGAAAGCAAAGGACATTTGATTGAATCCATATAGGTCCATTTTCTGGGACACACACCAGAGATCATAAGACTGGAGATTTTTAGAGGGCAAAGTGGAAAGCATCCAGAACAATGTTTGAGGATTCTACTATGAAATTTAGGGCTTCCCTAGTGGGTCAATTGGTAAAGAATCTGCCTGCAATGCAGGAGACCCAGGTTGAGTCCCTGGGTTGGGAAGAGCCCCTGGTGAAGGAAATGGCAACCCACTCCAAAACTCTTGCATGGAGAATTCCATGGACAGAGGAGCCAGGCAGGCTACATTCCATGGGATTGTAAAGAATTTGACACTGCTGTGCAACTAACTGGACATGGAACAACAGACTGGTTCCAAATAGGAAAAGGAGTACATCAAGGCTGTGTATTGTCACCCTGCTATTTAACTTATATGCAGAGTACATCATGAGAAATGCTGGGCTGGAAGAAGCACAAGCTGGAATCAAGATTGCTGGGAGAAATATCAATAACCTCAGATATGCAGATGACACCACCCTTATGGCAGAAAGTGAAGAGGAACTAAAAAGCCTCTTGATGAAGGTGAAAGAGGAGAGTGAAAAAATTGGCTTAAAACTCAACATTCAGAAAACCAAGATCATGGCATCTGGTCCCATCCCATCATGGGAAATAGATGGAGAAACAGTGGAAACAGTGTCAGACTTTATTTTTGGGGGCTCTAAAATCACTGCAGATGGTGACTGCAGCCATGAAATTAAAAGACGCTTACTCCTTGGAAGGAAAGTTATGACCAACCTAGAGAGCATATTCAAAAGCAGAGACATTACTTTGCCAACAAAGGTCCGTCTAGTCAAGGCTATGGTTTTTCCAGTGCTCATGTATGGATGTGAGAGTTGGACTGTGAAGAAAGTTGAGTGCCGAAAAATAGATGCTTTTGAACTGTGGTGTTGGAAAAGACTCTTGAGAGTCCCTTGGACTGCAAGGAGATCCAACCAGTCCATTCTGAAGGAGATCAGTCCTGGGATTTCTTTGGAAGGACTGATGCTAAAGCTGAAACTCCAATACTTTGGCCACCTCATGCGAAGAGTTGACTCATTAGAGAAGACTCTGATGCTGGGAGGGATTGGGGGCAGGAGGAGAAGGGGATGACAGAGGATGAGATGGCTGGATGGCATCACTGACTTGATGGAAGTGAGTCTGAATGAACTCCGGGAGTGGGTAATGGACAGGGAAGCCTGGCGTGCTGCAATTCATGGGGTCGCAAAGATTCAGACATGAGTGAGCCACTGAACTTAACTGAACTGAAATATATGACTATACATCTAAATATACAGCTATAAAGAAGATAAACTACTTCCAAAATTTTCTTTTTAGACTAGATCTAGGTGAGTGGTATCAGCGATAGTCATTATAATTAGGAAAATTAAAACCATGTTGTATAGCAAAAAAGAGAAACTGTTTTAATGTAATACAAGATTGAAATCCTATCCTAACCTTCACTTGCTTCTGTGTGGCTGTGGACAAATTACTTAACTTTATAAGCATTGTTTGTTTATTTTTTTTAGTCTAAAAACTGGGCTAACATATACTTCAAAATATTTTTAAAGATAATATTTGAAAACATTTGGTGCCTTGCAGTTGCTCCTAAATTGTTAATATCTGTGCTTGATGTTTCCATGAGGGGAAAGACTTGGGAAAGGGAGATTTCTTGAAATACATTTTGGTCAATAACTTAATAGGAAGCAGCTTTTTATAGCAGTTGAAAATGTGGCTTGGAATTCAGATGCTATGTTTGCAGCCATATCCACTAGTTATTGAGCACATGGCACTCGGAAAACCACTTAACCCCATTCAGGGCTTGAGCCACATTCCTAAACATGAATGATAATAAATGTACCAAGTCTGTAGAATGCACAGCAGACACTGTAAAGTGAAGTGCCAAAGAAATATTCCAGAGAAAGGTAAATATCATAGGATATTACTCATTTGTGTAATCTAAAAAATGATACATATGACGTTATTTACAAAACAGAAATAGACTCACAGATGTAGAAAACAAGTTTATAGTTATCAAAGGGGAAGTAGAGGAGAGAAATTAGGATTTGGGGATTAACTGATAGGCATTCCTCTTTATGTAAAATAGAAAAACAACAAGGACCTACTCTATAGCACAGGGAACTCTTTCAGTATTTTTCCATAACTTATAAAAGAGTGGGGAAAAGTATGTATATATATATGCATGTTTGTGTGTGCTCAGTCACTTCACTTGTGTCCAACTGCTTGAGACACTATGGACTGTAGCCCACCAGGCTCTAGGGTCCATGATATTCTCCAGACAAGAATATTGGAGTGTGTTGCCATGCCTTCCTCCAGGATATCTACCTGACCCAGGGTCGAACCCACATCTACCTGTGTCTTGTGCATTGCAGGAAGATTCTTTACCCTGAGCCACCTGGGAAGCCCATGTAAATGCGTAATTGAGTAACTTTGTTGTACACCTATACAAATACAGCATTGTAAAGCAAGTATACTTCAATTAAAAAAAATATTACAAATCCTTTTCTTTCCCCTAGTGTTTCTCTACTATAGAGGCAAATAAAGAAAATAGAAAATATTCATTTTCCCATCAGATCAGATCATACTTTCTTATAATCTAAGGATGACCATATGATCCAATTCTCATTAATTAGATGTAAGAAAATGCCTGGGTGTCCCCTTTAGCAAGATTTTATTTTTCTTCTTAAGAAATATACTGAGCTGGTGTCTGCAAACAGTCATAGTCCTGTCAGCTTCTCTTTCTTTCTCTTGGATTCAGACAGAAGAATTCTAAGTGCAAAAGTTGATGTACAGAAAAAGTAGAGATCATTATACTGCTGACGAATTGTCATATAAGTCTTATATTACTTATGCCAGAATTTCCTATCCTCATGGATTTTTTTAAAGAGGGGAAAAAACTCTATTCTTCCAGACACTGTATATGCTTGTCACAAGCATGAAAGGAAGCAAAGGGAAGAAAACAGCAGAGACTTGCCTGCAGAAAATTATTATTGACAGACACGTGTGCCTAGATGAATTGTGGATCTCACAAGTCTACTTCATATTCTATGTTGCTGAGCATATGCTAGCTATGAATGCACTGGTATCCATTTCTACATAAGTCTTAATTTAATGTTTTTATCACTTTTCTAACCTCTACCAATAAATACATAATTATGAAGAACCAATTGTACTACAGGTTTCCTCAGTTTTTAGAGTTGCTTTCCACTATATTTTGATTGATTGGTTGAACCATGATGAAAATAGACATTCACGAAGGCATGAGAATATATTGTGAAATCCTCCAAAGGATGTGTAAAAAATCATTTCTGGTATAAATTTTATTGTTGCATTAAAAAAAATGGATCTACATCTGGTTTGGACTATTTAGACAAGCTTAAAATATCTTAAGGGGAGTACAGTGTGTATGCCATATGCTCAAGCCTTAGTTCATTGATTAGTTTATTAGGCCATGCTGATTTCCTAGTATAAAGCTGATTCATTTTGTGATTCATCATAGAGAAAGCTAATAAGTTGAAATGCGTTTTTTACTATTATGGAAAATGTGTGTTTTCTCATGGGCTTCATAATGGTGTAGTTTTCAACCATGACTTGCTTTCTTTAAACTATCAAGATGAAAATTAGAATAGCATTTAAAGTAAAATGATATATTCAGTGAAGTAAAGATGTGACTGGCTCTTTGAAAGCATATGTATCAAATCGTATTTCCTGAGCTCCATTATTTACTGAATCTGTTGTGCAGCAGATTGTGTTTTCCAAAAATGGTTGCCACAACACTTCACAACATACATGATTTGTTTCTTTCTTTGTTTTACAGTGTGATTGTTTACCTTCCTTCAGTTAAGAGGTAGGATTTAATTCAGTTACTTATTAGCTGGAAAGTTCTGCAATATCTGGACTTCCAAACAGTTGCAAGTTAGTCTAATGCCATTTCAAAGACTCTGGGGGTTCACAAGAACCTTGACATAATTTATTATTTCTGCTAAGGTATCATTTCCCCTACAATTTGCATTGTTGAGCTTTCTTATATGGTAGATCTAAGCTTAATCGTAATCTAAATCTGACTACTATATAAATGTGAGTGCCTCACTAGTTATTCTCTGTATATGATTGATTTGACCCCCAACTATTCACTTTGTAGCACTTATATAAGTGGTAGCTTTTATAAGTATTTGCTGCTACTGCTGCTAAATCACTACAGTTGTGTCCGACTCTGTGGGACCCCATAGACGGCAGCCCACCAGGCTCCCCCGTCCCTGGGATTCTCCAGGCAAGAACACTGGAATGGGTTGCCATTTCCCTCTCCAATGCATGAAAGTGAAAAATGAAAGTGAAGTCGCTCAGTAAGTGTCCGACTCTTCGTGACCCCATGGACTGCAGCCTACCAGGCTCCTCCCTCCATGGGATTTTCCAGAGTACTGGAGTGAGGTGCCATTGCCTTCTTCAATAAGTATATAATATGCATTTATTATTGATTAATAGATCATTCTCTATAGCTTTAGATAGTCAGGGGCCAAAGCAGCTATCACATAAGACAAAATAAATAACTATTTTTTGAATGAAAAATTTAAATAATAACTCAAAAGGGAAGTCATAATTATATCTTGATTACAACAAATGTACAAAATTTTTCTTTAAAAAAATATGGAATGTAATATATATATACATAATCAGGTAAATGGCAGTTTAATGCTATCATTATCAATTAGTAAAAACAAAAAGGACTGAATAAAAGCTCAATCAAACCATACAAAAAATGCAGGAAAACCAGAGAAAATAATAATAAAAAATATATAAATTGATAAATATAGCATGAATTGATAAACAGGCAGGCAATTACAAAGTAAAATGGGAAAATCACTTTTAAAACAAGAGAGAATTAGGGAAAAAACAAAACAAAACAGGTAACTCATGTAACCAAAGTTTTAAATGTAAGGAAGATAAAACTTCAAATAGGGAAATAATTGAGACATTTTAGAATACATTGTGCAATTACACAATAATAGTAAAGCAACGTGAAATAGACAAGACTGACATAAAACTATTAGGTATTTCCACAACAATGTGAATCAAAAGGGAAAGGCAGTGGAGTCAGACATTTAACAAGAAACTATTTTACATTTTAAGAAATAGACAAGAGAAAAGTTTTTAAAATCTCTCAATTTTATTTTTATAGAAAATACATTTTAAAATCTGAAAACCATAAAAGAAAAAAAAGAAATAAAATTACAGACCTGTTGCATAAAATATACTACCTACATTTTATATAAAATTCTACAAATAAATTCATCAATTATAGCTCCATACCTGACAGAATATTGTTTGCTACATATGGCTAATAGCTTCCAAAATGATAACCCAAGAGATTTGTGACTAGTAATACCCCACAGAGATCAAAGATGTAGCTTCCCAGAGGGTTTTCCTAAAACAAAATTTCCATTTCCACAGGCTATTTGGTATGATATTTCATACATATGACAACTTAAAACAATACTGCTAGCTCAAGAACTTATAGCAATAAATATGCACATACACAAATATATTTTAATTTTTCAAGAAAAATAGCAGTTGGAAAAAGGATTTATACATTATTTACTTCAGGCAAGTTTACTATTATTAAAGATATTTAAACCATATTAAGTAATGAAGAAAAATATATGTACTAAGGGTTTTTCAATAATAGTATTTTTGAAGAGTTATTCCATTTGAATATTCTAAGCTCATTCAATCTTCATCTTTAATTTTTCTCTGCCACACACACACACACACAATTATGGAGTACATTTTATTTAGAGTCATCTTGAAAAGCTTACTAAATAATTTTATGGATGCTTTAATTCTACCATTTGAATAATTCCTTGCCATGGAGGGGACAAATTTAGGAAATGGAGCCCTATCAGGGAAGAAAATTCATTGTCAACATGTGCATAAATAGTGGCAATGCTCAATACATTATTTCATTTAATTCCTGCAATCTCTTTATGAAGTAGTTATTTGAAAATTAGATGCTGAAAGACTTTGCAATGGTGGCTCAGTGGTAAAGAATCCTCCTTTCTACTCAAGAGAGACGTGGCTTAAATCCCTGGATCAGGACGATCCCTGGGGAAGGAAATGGCAAACCACTCCAGTATTCTTGCCTGGGAAATCCCATAGACAAAGAAGAATGGCAGGCTACAGTCTGTTGGGTTGCAGAAGAGTTGGACATGACTTAGCTACTGAACAACAACTGAAGGTTTTGGTGCTAGAGTTATCTGTTCAGGTCATGCTGTTGTTAAATGTCAGAGTAAAATTTGAACTTAGATTCAGTTCAGTTTAGTTGCTCAGTCGTGTCTGACTCCTTGCGAACCCATGAATTGCAGCATGCCAGGCCTCCCGGAGTTGGCCTGAATCACCAACTCCCGGAGTTCACCCAAACTCACGTCCATTGAGTCGGTGATGCCATCAAGCCATCCCATCCTCTGTCGTCCCTTTCTCCTCCTGCCCCCAATCCCTTCCAGCATCAGAGTCTTTTCCAATGAGTCAACTCTTCCCATGAGGTGGCTAAAGTACTGGAGTTTCAGCTTCAGCATCAGTCCTTCCAAAGAACACCCAGGACTGATCTCCTTTAGAATAGACTGCTTGGATCTCCTTGCAGTCCAAGGGACTCTCAAGAGTCTTCTCCAACACCACAGTTCAAAAGCATCAATTCTTCTGCACTCAGCTTTCTTCACAGTCCAACTCTCACATCCATATGTGACTACTGGAAAAACCATAGCCTTGACTAGATGGACATTTGTTGGCAAAGTAATGTGTCTGCTTTTGACTATGCTATCTAGGTTGGTCATAACTTTCCTTCCAAGGAGTAAGTGTCTTTTAATTTCATGGCTGCAATCACCATCTGCAGTGATTTTGGAGCCCAAAAAAATAAAGTCTTAGCCTGACTAAATACAGTGTGTATGTGTGTGTGTGTGTGTGTGCATGTGTGTGTGTGCTGCTTCCTTATTTTATGGCTTGATATTGAGAAGAATAAAAGAAATGTGGTTAACTCTACTAAAAGCAAAATAAATTAACAAGTCACAGAAACATTAGAAATGGTGGCTCTCAATGTGAAATATTATTATAAACATCATGAATTATTTTATAAATAATATTTCAGAACAGTATTTATTTCCAAATTGCTGAAATACTACAAACATAAACATACTATCATTTCATAACTACATTAACAAAGTAATAAAGTGAAGCCAAATTGCCCTTGGGATAGATGAGAGCAGCTACTAATGAAATAAAATGAAATAAGACTTTTAAAAGTCATAAAAATAACAAGCAACAAAAAACTTAAACATTTTTAGTAAACTGTGAAACATGGAAATAACCTATTTGTGATAATCACAAAGTGCTTGACAAATCTTGCTGTTGTTTTATTTCTATTGAAATATACTGGAATATAAATGATTCTTTGGTAATAGCTTTCCATAGTCACAAACCACTCAAGACATATAAGCAAACAAAAACTTTGGACTCAGCTTTTCTCTAATTGCCACCATCACTTTTTCTACTGAATATTTCTAATTTCCAATTCTTCTAAAAAAAAATATATATATATGCATATAAAATATTCACTAAGTGTTGAGCCCTGAGTTTCAATAGATATTTACTCAAGAATACATTTACAAATTTCAGGTTTCAAAATGTTTTTTGAAATTCTGACTATATGATTGCCAGTGGTAATCATCTGACATATGTTAGATCTGGTCTTTCTATAGAAACAAAAGAAAGGTCCTTTAGAGTCAAACAGACCACTACCCACGTACTACATCCAATCACATTAAGTATATCACCTGAGTTTTTCATTTATCAGTTTCAGAATAACTAAATATGGTCCAACTATTCTGAATCTCATCTTGAATATCTAAACCAAACATCTTTCCAGTATATGTTACTCATTTCTATTTCAAGAACTTCTTCTATATACAGCATAATATATACTAGTTTTAAGAATTTGTGTAGAAACATTTGTGGTCATAAGACCCAATTTTTTGAATCAAGAATCATCAAACAACTTCAAAGACAGCTGATGTTAAACAGCCATGAGACAACCTAATTTCACCAAAGTCAAGAATTTTCCTTTATAATATTGTTTTCCAAATTACAGGAATATTTTAGCCGTGGTTTTAATGTGATCTTCTGGAAGAAAGATCACTCTCTTCAAAATGGTCATTCAATTGATTTAGATCTCATTCTTTAAAAGAACTCCTTCCTTTGTCTACCCAGTTCAATTCATTTCAGCCGCTCAGTCGTGTCCGACTCTTTGTGACCCCATGAACCACAACACCCGAGGCCTCCCTGTCCATCACCAACTCCTGGAGTCCACCCAAACCCATGTCCATTGAGTCAGTGATGCCATCTAACCATCTCATCCTCTGTCGTCCCCTTCTCCTCCTGCCCTCAATCTTTCCCAGCATCTGGGTCTTTTCCAATGAGTCAGCTCTTTGCATCAGGTGGTCAAAGTACTGAGCTTCAGCTTCAACATCAGTCTTGCAATGAAAACCCAGGATTGATCTCCCCTAGGATGGACTGGTTGGATCTCCCTGCAGTCCATGGGACTCTCAAGAATCTTCTTCAAGATCACAGATCAAAAAAAATAAATTCTTCTGTGCTCAGCTTTCTTAGACCTGGGAATGAAGGTGCCTGGACTAAGAAGGAAAATGTGAGAATATTATGACCAGGTAGGGAGACAAAGCCTTTGACTGTGTGGATCACAATAAACTGTGGAAAATTCTGAAAGAGATGGGAATACCAGACCACCTGACCTGCCTCTTGAGAAACCTATATGCAGGTCAGGAAGCAACAGTTAGAACTGGACATGGAACAACAGACTGGTTCCAAATAGGAAAAGGAATACATCAAGGCTGTATATTGTCACCCTACTTATTTAACTTATGTGCAAAGTACATCATGAGAAACGCTGGGCTGGAAGAAGCACAAGCTGGAATCAAGATTGCTGGGAGAAATATCAATAACCTCATATATGCAGATGACACCACCCTTACGGCAGAAAGTGAAGAGGAACTAAAAAGCCTCTTGATGAAAGTGAAAGAGGAGAATGAAAAAGTTGGCTTAAAGCTTAACATTCAGGAAACTAAGATCATGGCATCCTGTCCCATCTCTTCATGGGAAATAGATGGATAAACAGTGGAAACCATGTCAGACTTTATTTTTTTGGGCTCCAAAATCACTGCAGATGGTGATTGCAGCCATGAAATTAAAAGACACTTACTCCTTGGAAGGAAAGTTATGACCAACCTAGATAGCATATTCAAAAGCAGACACATTACTTTGCCAACAAATGTCCATCTAGTCAAGGCTATGGTTTTTCCAGTAGTCACATATGGATGTGAGAGTTGGACTGTGAAGAAAGCTGAGTGCAGAAGAATTGATGCTTTTGAACTGTGGTGTTGGAGAAGACTCTTGAGAGTCCCTTGGACTGCAAGGAGATCCAAGCAGTCTATTCTAAAGGAGATCAGTCCTGGGTGTTCTTTGGAAGGACTGATGCTGAAGCTGAAACTCCAGTACTTTAGCCACCTCATGGGAAGAGTTGACTCATTGGAAAAGACTCTGATGCTGGGAGGGATTGGGAGCAGGAGGAGAAAGGGACGACAGAGGATGGGATGGCTTGATGGCATCACCGACTCGATGGACGTGAGTTTGGGTGAACTCCGGGAGTTGGTGATGGACAGGGAGGCCTGGCGTGCTGCAATGCATGGGGTCACAAAGAGTCTGACAGGACTCAGCGACTGAACTGAAGTGAACTGAGGGGGCTCTGAATCTTTGACTGCAGCTCCCGTCAAAGGCTGCAGTCTACCAGCTATGCTTCAATTCTGGTGTGGAGAAAGCAGTTTTCCCAGTGAGGCCCACCAGGTAAAGCCTTTGTAATTGCCAAAGGTAAAGCCTTTGTAAATGCCAAAATTGATTGGGCCTGAAAAATCACACATAAGTTTTTAAACAGAAGCAAGACGCCTCATACATAGTATTTTCTCTATGGAGCCAAAATATATTTTATTTCTTTTTATTCCCTGATAGCAGCAGCAGCAGCCACCTGGAATGCAGGAGACCCCGGTTCAATTCCTGCGTAGGGAATATCCACTGGAGAAGGGAACGGCTACCCACTCCCGTGTCCTAGCCTGGAGAATTCCATGGACTGAATAATCCATGGGGTCACAAAGAACTGGACATGACTCAGCGACTTTCATTTTCAAAGTGAATGCTACTTCATAAATAAATACAAATAACCAGTTATTCCTATCTTCATTTTCAGTCATTGCAAGTATGGGACTTGATAGGTCTGATAAAGGAACTTAAAGGTCTTCTGTTTTATTTTAAAGGTATAAGAATTTGTACATAGTTCTTAGCCCTTAGGCTATTTTCTTTACTAATTCACTCACTTCCTATGTGATTTCATCTAGTATACACTATCTATCTAAATGCTAATGACTTCCCAGTTTCCATCTCATCCATGAACTCTATTCCCAGCTGCCAACTTAACATCCCGACTTGGTTCTCCCATGGGACTCATAATCCTGCCCCAAGATCTTGATATGTATCATCTCAAATATGTTCCTCCTTTAGTCTGCTTCATTTTAATATAACTTCAGTATTCAAGATTACAGTTCAGTCTAAAGACCTTGGTCTCATCCCTGACCAAATATTTAAGTGCAAATACTGTTGGCTTTTCATAAAATTCTATTAAGTTAATGAGTACTTCCTAAAACTTCCAAAGCTCTGTTCACAAGAATAAGTCACCACTACATCTTAACTCAATTGAATAGAGTCTTTATTTTTCTCTTCATGGAACCAGAGGGACCCTTTTGAAACCTGTGCACATCAGATCATTCTAATCCTCTGCTCAAAACATTTTAAAGACATCCCCAGCAAAGTAATGCTCAAAATTCTCCAAGCTAGGCTTCAACAGTATGTGAACTGAGAAGATTATGATCCAGTGAAGTGAAGTGATGTGAATTCGCTCAGTTGTGTCCGACTCTTTGCGATCCCGTGGACTGTAGCCTACCAGGCTCCTCCATTCATGGGATTCTCCAGGTAAGAATACTGGAGTGGGTTGCCATTTCCTTCTCCAGGGGATCTTCCCGACCCAGGGATTGAACCCAGTTCTCCCGCATTGCAGGCAGACGCTTTAACCTCTGAGCCACCAGGGATGATCCAGTAAGGGGCTCTAAATCTTTGACTGCAACTCCTCTCAGAGGCTGCAGCCCACTGGCTATGCTTCCAGATGTTCAAACTAGATTTAGAAAAGGCAGAGGAACCAGAGATCAAGTTGCCAATAACCATTGGATCATAGAAAATGCAAGAAATTCCAGGAAAACATCTACTTCTGCTTCACTGACTACGTAAAGTCTTTGACTGGGTGGATCGCAACAAACTGTGGAAAATTCTTAAAGAGATGGGAATACCAGACCACCTTGCCTGCCTACTGAGAAACCTGTATGCAGGTCAAGAAGCAACACACTCCAGTACTCTTGCCTAGAAAATCCCATGGAGAGAGGAGCCTGGGAAGCTACAGTCCATGGGGTTGCAAAGAGTTGGATACGACTGAGTGACTTCACTTTCCTTTCTTTATTTACCTTATATTCAGAGTACCTCAGGTATATTGCCAGGCAGTATGAAGCACAAGCTAGAATCAAGATTGCTAGGAGAAATATCAATAACCTCAGATATGCAGATGACACCACCCTTATGGCAGAAAGCAAAAGGAACTAAAGAGCCTACTGATAAAGGTGAAAGAGGAAAGTGAAAAAACTGACTTGAAACTCAACCATCAGAAAACTAAGATTATGGCATCCGGCCCCATCATTTCATGGCAAATAGATGGAGAATCATTGGAAACAGTGACAGACTTTAGTTTTTTGGGCTCCAAAATCACTACAGATGGTGACTACAGCCATGAAATTAAAAGACACTTGCTCCTTGAAAGAAAAGCTATGACCAACCTAGACAGTGTATTAATAACCAGAGACATTACTTTGCCAACAAAGGTCCATATAGTCAAAGCTATGGTTTTTCCAGTAGTCATGTATGGATGTGAGAGTTGGTCCATAAAGAAGGCTGAATGCTGAAGAAATGAAGCTTTTGAACTGTGGTGTTGGAGAAGACTCTTGAGAGTCCCTTGCACTGCAAGGATATCAAACCAGTCAATCCTAAAGGAAATCAACCCTGAATATTTATTGGAAGGACTGATGCTGAAGCTGAGGCTCCAATACTTTGGCCACCTGCTGAGAAGAGTTGATTTGTTGGAAAAGACCCTGATACTGGGAAAGACTGAAGGAAAGAGGAGAAGGGGATGGCAGAGGATGAGATGGTTGGATGGCATCACTGACTCGATGGACATGAGTCTGACCAAGCTCCGGGAATTGGTGAAGTATAGGGAAGCCTGGTGTGCTGCAGTCCATGGGGTTGCAGAGTCGAACATGACTGAGCAACTGAACAACAACAATCTTCTTCAAGTAAAAATCCTATATCCCTTAAATGGCCTACAAGGTTACATGAACTGACTGACTATCTAATTTTTATCTATCCTATGGACTTTATCTACTTTCACTCTGTTCCTAGTTCTTCTCACCTCAGTCATACACATTTCCTTGCAGTTGGCTCAAATATACCACTCATACTAGAAGCCACACTTTGTACTTGCTGTTCCTTTTGCCTGAAAAAGCCTCCTCCTGATGTCTTCATGATTAGTCTCTTCTCTTTCTTCAGGTCTCTGTTCTAATATTACCTTATCAAGGAAGCCTTCCCCTAACTCACTTAAATACCAACATCTTTCTTCTCTTTTCACTGTAACTGATAACCCTTTAATTAATTTTTCTCCATGGCTTTCTGTGATAATTTTGAATTAAATAATTAATCCCAGAGCCTTTTTCTAAATTTTCTATTAAAGTATTACAGCAGCTAAGCATTTTTTTTTTACATAGGATTTTTAATGAATAAAACTGTTGTCTTAAAAGCCAGAACAAATGATCAACAAATTCTTTTGAGTTTATAGTCTCCCAGTACTCATTTTAACTAAAATGAAGCCATATCTAATTTTCTGAGTGGTCAATATATGGAACTGAAGTTTACCTTTAAGTAAAATATAATTATTATAGATTAAAAAACTAATTTAGGGGTAACTTGCTCAATTGAAAAAAACTCCTCAAATATTTTTATCCATTCAGCCATTCATTCAATCATTTATATGCAGAATAGTTTTATTATGTTCACATCATATATAATGTTGTAAGTTAGCCATCTCATATGCAAAGTTAAATAAAGCATAGCCTTTGTTCTTTCCTTTAACAGAGGAGAGATTGATGTCTAAGTTTAATCATAATTGTGATGTAATCAACAAAACATGCCCAGATAAACTATCCTTATCAGGCAGCAGTATTTTAAATGACCTTATATTTTATGTTCTTCATAGGAGTTGTCATTAAATGATTTTCCAATGATTCTTATTTTTCAGCAGTTCAGATAATGTTTCCTAATTCCACATCAGTGAAGTTGGATATTATCCTTTATGCTTTTCCTTTGTAATAAACTGCTTTGAGGCCATTTAGAAGACGACTAATTTGTTCTTGCAATATCTTGCCAAGCTGACACAATTTTTTTCTACCTAAAGGGAGAAGAAAAAGACCTAAGTCTTTTGCAACACTGACATATTTCAAGGACCTAAACTTAAACAATATTTGCTGTAATTATTAATTCATGAAGAGCAGAACTATTTGCACTATTTTTTAAAGGAAGACTAAATTCATGTCCTGTTGATTTTGGATATATATAGACTAATAATGGCTACCCTGGTGGCTCAGATGAAAACTGTCTCCCTGCAATGCAGGAGACCCAGGTTCAGTTCCTGGGTTGGGAAGATATTCTGGAGAAGGAAATGGCAACCCACTTCAATATTCTTGCCTGGAACATTCCATGGATGGAGGAGCCTGGTAAGCTACAGTACATGGGGTCTCAAAGAGTCAGACACAACTGAGCCACTTCACTTGACTTCACTTCAGGCTAATAACAAAATGTTTGCATTTTCTCCAGTGATTAGATTTTCTATTCTTCCATGGAGAATTTCTTTAAAGCGGTGACAAGTCTTAAAAACTAGATCACTGTGTAGGTATTTTAATGTACAAGAACATAAAGTTATGTTATGTGCTGCAGATGATTTCTTATAACACATATTCTAGTTACAGAGCAAGTGTTGTCAAATGCCTTGACATCTGATTTCCCTATATCAGAGAAGATGGATATTTGGTAAATCAAGGAATGACTGAGCAATTTTAATAACCATCCATACTGAGATAAATTTATTTGATAATTTTTTTAACTTGTCAGTTTTTATCTACATCATCGAAGATATCCCAAATTAGATTTTTAAGTGGTGATGAAACAGATGTTCGTTATGACAAGATACTTGACTACACTATTTGTAAAACATCAAAATTGTATATATATATATATATATATATATATACAATTGAGGGCTTCCCTGTGGCTCAGAGGGTAAAGCATCTGCCTACAATGTGGGAGACCTGGGTTCGATCCCTGGGATGAGAAGATCTCCTGGAGAAGGAAATGGCAACCCACTCCAGTACTCTTGCTTGGAAAATCCCATGGACTGAGAAGCCTGGTAGGCTACAGTCCATGGGGTCACAAAGAGTCGGACATGACTGAGTGACTTCACTTTCATATAGAAAATTGTATATTGTACAAAAATTGCACACACACACATATATATATATATATATATGAGCTTCTGCGCTGGCTCAGTACTAAAGAATCTGAGAATCTGCCTGCCAACCAGGAAACATGCGCTTGATCCCTGAGGTCAGGGGAAGATTGCCTGAAGAAGGAAATGGGAACCTGCTTTAGATTCCTTGCCTTGGAAATCCCATGGACAAAGGAGCCTGGTGGGCTACAGTACATGGGGTTGCAAAGAATTGAACAACATAATGAAGGGGTTAACAGCCTCCATAGGGAGGCCAGAGGTCCCCAAGAGGCAGAGAAACTAAACTTGAAGTGGCAGACTTTTTTTTTTTCTAATCCTGTGTTGTCATGACTACACCTGGTTCCACCTGAACTTAACTTTTCTCAAAACTTGAGTTAACAAATGCTCTTTTCTTATGAAATGTTTTTCTTAAGCTATGTTAATGAAACTATGTATTTGCTTTGGAATCTGCCTTTCTTCAAATCAGATTCATCTAAGACTAACTTTTTTCTCAAACTGTGAGGCAATAATAACAACAAACCAATAGATCTTACTCATGGAAATGTTTTCTTAAACTATGTTAATGAAGCTATGTATTAGTTGGAAATATGCCTTTCTTCAAGTCTCAAATCATTTGTTTTACGGCAGTAGATGACTACCCTTGTACCATTCTATCTCAAAATGCATGTTATGGGAGAGGGTCCTGGTGCAACTCTCTCAGTCTTAAGGCAATTCTTTTATCTGATTAGCATCTTGTTAACAGGTATAAATGGAGAAGGCAATGGCACGCCACTCCATTACTCTTGCCTGGAAAATCCCATGGATGGAGGAGCCTGGTGGGCTACAGTCCGTGGGGTTGCTAAGAGCCGGACACGACTTCACTTTTACTTTCACTTTCACTTATCACTTTCATGCATTGGAGAAGGAAATGGTAACCCACTCCCGTGTTCTTGCCTTGAGAATCCCAGGGACAGGAGAGCCTGGTGGGCTGCCGTCTATGGGGCGCACGGAGTCGGACACGAGTGAAGCAACTTAGCAGCAGCAGCAGCAACAGGTATAAAACGCCTTGCTAAAAACAAGCAAGGTGGCACTCTTTCCGCTGATATCTATGTCAGAAGCTATCTCTATTTCTTTTTATACTTTCATAAAACTATGCTAAATGTAAGATATGAGTGATCAAGCCTCGTCCCTGGCCGTGGATCAAATTCCTCTCCTCCAGAGGCCATGAATCCTGGCATCCTTCACAGCACACAGCCACAGTCTTTTTATAGCAAATATACAATAACATATATACTGTATATCTATATGGCTGTGTGTATGTAAATATATTTCAAACATTGCCAAAACTTTCAATAACTAACTTTTTTAGTTTTTAGTCTCAAGTCAAAATTATCTTCTAGGCTCATAATGCATACTTGTACTTTCCTAGAAACCAGGGAAGAAGAGATATAAAAAAGAGTGAAATAAGTCCCATTAATTGTAGAAACTTACAATTTTGTGAGTGATTTTGACAAAGCTAGCTAAAATATTAGTCATTACTTTAGATGTGAAAACTACATGATCTTTTTAGTTAGTATTATAAAAATGGGTTTACTGAAAAAAGTAACTGATACATTTAGAAAGCTGCTAACAATTTTTCCAAGATTATTACTATTTATTATAAGTTAACTTATAAATAAACTTATTTCCTTAATTTTCAACAATATATAAAACTGTTTTTAAAATTTTAAAGTAAATGCAAAATACTGTACATCAAGTGGTTAACAATGAAATATCTAAAGAAAACAATTATATAAAAGACAAAACAAGGAGTGTGTAGGTAAAAATAGTCAGTTTTTCTACATTGATGTTAGCTGCAGTTAGCTGAAATGATACAAAAATGAAAATTGGAAAAGAACATATGGTACATCAGAATTCATCAAGAAAAGAGATAATGACTCTGAAGACTAGAGACAGAAGTCTAAGCTACCCAATTTAGATAATTGGTCAAAATGTTGCTAAGAATTCTAAGTCACACCATTAAATTCAGGATAGTTTCATGAAAAGAGACAACCATCAGCACAATATGCAGACTTCTAATAAAACTTTTCTATAAAATCTTATTTTTTATATTTATATGGCCTGCTGCTGCTGTTGCTGCTGCTAAGTTGCTTCATTTGTGTCCAACTCTGTGAGACTCCATAGATGGCAGCCCAACAGTCTCCTCCATCCCTGGGATTCTCCAGGCAAGAACACTGGAGTGGTTGCCATTTCCTTCTCCAAAGCATGAAAGTGAAAAGTGAAAGTGAAGTCGCTCAGTCTTGCCGGACTCTCAGCGACTCCTTAAGTCATGTCCGACTCTGTGAGACCGCATAGATGGCAGCCTGCCAGGTTCCTCCGTTCATGGGATTTTCCAGGCAAGAGTACTGGAGTGGGTTGCCATTTCCTTCTCCTTATATAGCCTACACATAATTGTTGCTCATAATTTCACTTACAAAGAATTAAGCCATAGATAATGTAGAAAAAAATACTATATAAAAGATAATTCTTTGGCTGCGATCCAAAAGTCTACAAATAATAAATGCTGGAGAGGGTGTGGAGAAAAGGGAACCCTCTTACACTGTTGGTGGGAATGCAACCTAGTACAGCCACTATGGAGAACAGTGTGGAGATTCCTTAAAAAACTGGAGATAGAACTGCCTTATGATCCAGCAATCCCACTGCTGGGCATACACACTGAGGAAACCAGAAGGGAAAGAGACATGTGTACCCCAGTGTTCATCGAAGCACTGTTTATAATAGCCAGGACATGGAAGCAACCTAGATGCCCATCAGCAGATGAATGGATAAGAAAGCAGTGGTACATATACACAATGGAGTATTACTCAGCCATTAAAAAGAATACATTTGAATCAGTTCTAATGAGGTGGATGAAACTGGAGCCTATTATACAGAGTGAAGTAAGCCAGAAGGAAAAATATAAATACAGTATACTAATGCATATACATGGAATTTAGAAAGATGGTAACAATAAGAGACAGCAAAAGAGACACTGATGTATAGAACAGTCTTATGGACTCTGTGGGAGAGGGAGAGGGTGGGAAGATTTGGGAGAATGGCATTGAAACATGTAAAATATCATGTAAGAAATGAGTTGCCAGTCCAGGCTCGATGCACGATACTGGATGCTTGGGGCTAGCGCACTGGGACGACCCAGAGGGATGGTATGGGGAGGGAGGAGGGAGGAGGGTTCAGGATGGGGAACACATGTATACCTGTGGTGGATTCATTTTGATATTTGGCAAAACTAATACAATTATGTAAAGTTTAAAAATAAAATAAAATTAGAAAAAAAAAAAAAGAAAACATGTTGCTAAATAGAAAAAAAAAAAAAGATCATTCTTGCCTGAATTTATCATTACTATATACATTGCAGAACAGTGATTTTTCTGTCATTCTTTTTTAAATTTTAAATGTATTTACTTATTTTTAACTGACGGATAATTGCTTTACAGAATTGTTTTGGTTTCTGCCAAACATCAACATGAATCAGCCATCAGTTCAGTTGAGTCGCTCAGTTGAGTCCGACTCTTTGCAACCCCATGAATCGCAGCATGCCAGGCCCCCCTGTCCATTACCAACCCCTGGAGTTCACCCAAACTCATGTCCATGAGTCAATGATGCCATCCAGCCATCTCATCTTCTGTCGTCCCCTTCTCCTCCTGTCCCCAATCCCTCCCAGCATCAGGGTCTTTTCCAATGAGTCAACTCTTCGCATGAAGTGGCCAAAGTACTGGAGTTTCAGCTTCAGCATCAGTCCTTCCAATGAACACCCAGGACTGGTCTCCTTCAGAATGGACTGGTTGGATCTCCTTGCAGTCCAAGGGACTTGCAAGAGTCTTCTCCAGCACCACAGTTCAAAAGCATCAATTCTTCGGCACTCAGCTTTCTTTATGGTTCACATCCATACATGACCACTGGAAAAAACCATAGCCTTGACTAGACGGACCTTTGTTGACAAAGTAATATTAGTAATAGTAATAGCTCTTTAATATGCTATCCAGGTTGGTCATAACTTTCTTTCCAAGGAGTAAGTGTCTTTTAACCATGGCTGCAATCACCATCTGCAGTGATTTTGAATCAGCCATAAGTATACATATATCCCCTTCCTCATGAACCTCCCTCCTATCTCCTTCCCCGTCCCACACCTCTGGGTTGTTACAGAGCCCTGGTTTGAGTTTCCTGAGTCACTCTGCATATTCTATCATTCTTTGCAATTATCAATCAGATTTTCTACTCAAGAGTCTTCCCTTCTCCCTGAATTTATTTGTTTGCTTGTTTTTTAGTGATAATATGTAAAACATGAATTTTTAAAATATTTGTTGTCTTTTATTTTCATTGACCAGATCTGTTTTATTTTCACAGCATCCTTTGGTTCAATTCAGTCACTCAGTCTTGTCCAACTGTTTTTAACCCCATGGGCTACAGCATGACAGGTTTCCCTATCCATCACCAACTCCTGGAGCCTACTCAAACTCATGTCCATCACATCAGTCATCCTCTGTCATCTCCTTCTCCTCCTGTCTTCAATCTTTCCCAGCTCTCATCTTCTGTCATCTCCTTCTCCTCCTGTCTTCAATATTTCCCAGCATCAGGGTCTTTTCCAATGAATCAGCTCTTCCCATCAGGTGGCCAAAGTATTGGAGCTTCAGTCCTTCCTATGAATATTCAAGGTTGACTTCCTTTAGGATTGACTGGTTTCATCTCTTTGCAGTCCAAGGGACTCTCAAGATTCTTCTTCAACACAACAGTTTTAAAGCATCAATTTTTCAACTGTCATTATTTATTTTGAATATTTAATTCTCAAATTTGGTCAACAGTGGGAAATTTGTCAAAACTGGCTCTTGTGTCATTTGTATAAGACTTCTCATTTGTGAGGGTTCGCAGATTTTCTGGCACAGTAAGTTATTCCATAATTATCCTGCACTTTCACTGAAATCAGCTATTTCTCTAAGTAGTCCTGTTTTACTTTAAAAAAATATTTATTTTAATTGGAGGCTAATTACTCCACAATATTGTAGTGGTTTCTGCCACATATTGACATGAATCAGCCATGGGTATACATGTGTACCCCATCCTGAACCCCCCTCTCTCCTCCCGCCCCATCCCATCCTTCAGGGTTGTCACAGTGCACCAGCCCTGAGCTCCCTGTCTCATGCATCAAACCAGGACTGGCAATCTATTTCATATATGGTAATATACATGTTTCAATGGTATTCTCTCAAATCACCCCACCCTCACCTTCTCCCACAAAGTCAAAAATTCTGTTCTTTATCTCTGTGTCTCCCTTGCTGTTTTTCATGTAGGGTCTTCATTACCATCTTTCTAAATTCCATATATATGCGTTAATATACTGTATTGGTGTTTTTCTTCTGACTTACTTCGCTCTGTATAATAGGCTCCAGTTTCATCCACCTCATTAGAACTGATTCAAATGTATTCTTTTTAATGGCTGAGTAATATTCCACTGTGTCTATGTACCACAATTTTCTTATACATTTGTCTGCTGATGGATATCAAGGTTACTTCCACATCCTAGCTATTGTAAACAGTGCTGCGATGAACATTGGGGTACACATGTCTCTTTCAATTCTGGTTCCCTTGGTGTGTATGCCCAGCAGTGGGATTGCTGGGTCATATGGCATTCTATTTCCAGTTTTTAAAGGAATCTCCACACTGTTCTCCATAGTGGCTGTACTAGTTTACATTCCCACCAACAGTGTAAGAGGGTTCCCTTTTCTCCATACCCTCCCCTCTCCAGCTTTTACTGTTTGTAGACTTTGGCAATGGCACCCCACTCCAGTACTCTTGCCTGGAAAATCCCATGGACAGAGGAGCCTGGTGGGCTGCAGTCCATGAGGTCGCACAGAGTCCGACATGACTGAAGCGACTTAGCAGCAGACTTTTTGATAGAGCCATTCTGACCAGCATGGGATGGTACTTCATTGTGGTTTTGATTTGCACTTCTCTGACAATGAGTGATGTTGAGCATCTTTTCTAGTGTTTGTTATCCATCTGTATGTCTTCTTTGGAGAAATGTCTGATTTGTTCTTTGGCCAATTTTTTGATTGGGTCATTTATTTTTCTGGTATTCAGCTGAATGAGCTGCTTGTATATTTTTGAGATTAATTCTTTGTCA
The DNA here is from genome assembly GCF_029378745.1 of Bos indicus. Taxonomy (NCBI): domain Eukaryota; kingdom Metazoa; phylum Chordata; class Mammalia; order Artiodactyla; family Bovidae; genus Bos; species Bos indicus. The sequence continues at coordinate 65,237,333 of NC_091765.1, read as the reverse complement.
GTTGCTTCATTTGCTATTATTTTCTCCCATTCCGAAGGCTATCTTTACACCTTGCTATAGTTTCCTTCATTGTGCAAAAGGTCTTAAGTTTAATTAGGTCCCATTTGTTTACTTTTGTTTTTATTTCTATTCCTCTAGGAGGTGGGTCAAAGAGGATCCTGCTGTGATTTATATCAGAGTGTTTTGCCTATGCTTTCCTTTGGGAGTTTTATAGTGTCTGATCTTGCATTTATATCTTTAATCTATTTTGAGTTTATTTTTGTGTATGAAAGTGTTGTAGTTTCATTCTTTTACAAATGGTTGACCAGTTTTCCCAGCACCACTTGTTAAAGAGATTGTCTTTTCTCCATTGTATATTCTTGCCTCCTTTGTCAAAGATAAGGTATCCACAGGTGCATGGATTTATCTCTGGGCTTTCTATTTTGTTCCATTGATCTATATTTCTGTCTTTGTGCCAGTACCATACTGTCTTGATGACTGTAGCTTTGTACTATAGCCTGAAGTCAGACAGGTTGATTCCTCCCATTCCATTCTTCTTTCTCAAGATTGCTTTGGCTATTTGAGATTTTTTGTATTTCCATACAAGCTGTGAAATTATTTGTTCTAGTTCTGAAAAATACCATTGGTAGTTTGATAGGGATTGCATTGAATCTATACACTGCTTTGGGTAGTATACTCATTTTCACTATATTGATTCTTCCAATCCATGAACATGGTATATTTCTCCATTTATTTGTGTCATCTTTGACTTCTTTCATCAGTGTTTTATGGTTTTCTATATATAGGTCTTTTGTTTCTTTAGGCAGATGTATTTCTAAGTATTTTATTTTTTTTGTTGTTGTTGCAATGGTGAATGGAATTGTTTCCTTAATTTACTTTTCTGTTTTCTCATTGTTAGTGTGTAGGAATGCAAGGGACTTCTGTGTGTTAATTTTATATCCTGAAGTTTTACTATATTCATTGATTAGCTCTAGTAATTTTCTGGTGGTGTCTTTAGGGTTTTCTATGTAGAGGATCATGTCATCTGCAAATAGTGAGAGTTTTAATTCTTCTTTTTCAATCTAGAGTCCTTTTATTTCTTTTTATTCTCTAATTGCTGTGGCTAAAAATCCTAAAACTATGTTGATAAGTAGTGGTGATAGTGGGTACCCTTGTCTTGTTCCTGACTTTAGAGGAAATGCTTTCAATTTTTCACCATTGAGGATGTTTGGTGTGGGTTTATCATATATGGCTTTTATTATGTTGAGGTATGTTCCCTCTATGCCTGCTTTCTGGAAGGTTTGTATCATAAATGGATGTTGAATTTTGTCAAAGGCTTTCACTGCATCTATTGAAATAATCATATGGTTTTTATCTTTCAATTTGTTAATGTGGTGTATCACATTGATTGATTTGCAAATATTGAAGAATCCTTGCATCACTGGGATGAATCCCACTTGGTCATGATGTGTGTCCTTTTTAATATGTTTTTGGTTTCTGTTTGCTAGAATTTTATTGAGGATTTTTGCCTCTATTTCATCAGTGATATTGGCCTGTAGTTTTCTTTTTTTTGTGGCATCTTTGTCTGCTTTTGGTATTAGGGTGAAGATGGCCTCATAGAATGAGTTTGGCAGTTTACCTTCCTCTGCAATTTTCTGGAAGAGTTTGAGTAGGATAGGTGTTAGCTCTTCTCTAAATTTTTGGTAGAATTCACCTGTGAAGCCATCTGGTCCTGGGCTTCTGTTCATTGGAAGAATTTTGATTACAGTTTCTGTTTCTGTGCTTGTGATGGGTCTGTTAAGATTTTCTATTTCTTCCTAGTTCAGTTTTTGAATTTGTATTTTTATAAATATTCATCCATTTCATCCAAGTTGTCCATTTTATTGTCATATAGTTGCTGATAGTAGTCTCTATGATAGTTTGTATTTCTGTGTTGTCTGTTGTGATTTCTCCATTTTAATTTCTAATTTTGTTGATTTGGTTCTTCTCTCTTTTTTTCTTGATGAGTCTGGCTAATGGTTTGTCTATTTTATTTATCTTTTCAAATAACCAGCTTTTAGTTTTGATGATTTTTGCTATAGTCTTCTTTGTTTAACTCATACCAGTTTTCTCAGTTAATAAACTTTTCACTTCTGTTGTCATTAACATGAATGAGATTTTACAAGTGTTTTTAGTAGAACAATATTCCCACAAGATGCTTTAGGGTTGAATAAAGATTTTGTAGTCAGTAATTTTGGAAAATACCATATTCTCTATCTCCTTTCTGGAGATAGATGATGCACAATAGCATTTTGAAGCTTCTAAGAAGTTGAGCAGTAAAGGAGTCTATCTAACCAGTTTCCTTAAACCATTTGATCACATAATGCTTTTTCCATTTTGAAAAAGGAAATCTAATCAAATTGGCATTACACAGAATTCATTTTAAGAAATGCTCTTCTAGATCATTTCTATATAAATATATTATTGAGTTTGTCAATGTAGCCCGGTTAAAAGGGAACAAAGCTAGAGGAAACATATTATTTTCACATGTACAAATT